>NC_089684.1:22582200-23832200 GCF_031753505.1 Anomalospiza imberbis
GAGCCTCCTGGTTTTCCGAGGATTCCTGCCGTGTTTCTCAGACTGTGATTCATGTCTTTAACTGAACAGGTCAGAGATTCCAGTAGAGAAGCCATGCAGTGCATGCCCAAACCTGTTACAGTTCTTTAACCAGGGGCCAAAACCAACCACAAGCGTTTCTGTTTCATCACCTGACCCCTTAACAGAAAAAACAGCTATTGCATTTTATTATGCTTGTTGAGTTCTTCTAATAGCTATGCAAAGTGCCTCTTTTTCCATGTGTATATCAAAGCTGTATCAACATGAAAAAAGAATTTTAAATCAGTTCTGACTCCTTTTAACTCCTGCATGTGCTTCTGTGCCAGGACTGCTATAAGGGCCTGAACTAGACTCTGTGTAGAAAGCTGGTCATCAACAGAATACTTTGCCAGATTACCACTGGCCATTTCTAGAAAGGAAAGCCTGCACTGATTTTGAGTTTTAATCTTTTTTACTTTGATTTGCATGGAAATGCTTGAAGTATGCATTAGAGAACCGACACAATGGAAATAAAATGTGTGGCACATATATAAAAGTAACATCTCATTAACGGAGACCACCCAAAATGTAGTCCTGCCCTGAAATCTGTAGAAGAAATAGACATACTATGCTTTTAAGATCAACCTTAAAAGGCATTCAGCAATTTGAACAATCTCCAAAATTTCCAAATTTGGTAATAGTTACATCAGACATTAATTTGTTAGGTAAGTATTTTTGAGCTGTGAACAGCAGCTCTGGAATCTCCAGACCTGCTGAAGTAGATCTGAAAAAACCTAGGCAGCATGTCAGATTTCCTACATCTAAACTTGTTTAACAGAGACCAGAGACCAGAGGGAAAAAATAGAGAGAGAAATTCTGAGTAAGTGGAGTCAGGATTCATCAGTGTCTGTCTTGGCCACACAAGAAAGGAGACAAACCTGACAGAGAACAAACAAAAAAATCCCCAGTGGATTTCCACCTAATCCATGGCATTGAACAGACACATGGGTACAGTACTGTGCCTGTCACTGCATGAAGGTTTTCCATGGAAGAACTAGATGTCAAAGAATCCTAGTACCAGCAGAAGGTCATCAAGCTAAGGAAATTACTATTAAAATAATACCTTTCTAAACATTAAGTTTAGATTAAGATTACATTAAGATTAGCAGTAAGCAGACTGGGGATATCAGTAAAGGCATACTGGCACTCAAATCACCTAGTGAAGATCTATCTCATCACCTGGTAGGAGGCTACTTCAGTCATATGAAAGAAAGCCTGAAGAGGTGTAACAGGACTCGAAAATGTAGTGTTCTCCAGCATTGCAGTGTGTGGTGTATGAGGAGGACAGTAATAACAGAAAATATCTGGGGTTTTTTCTTCATTATATGTGGAATGTCTAACAAGATTAGCAACAGGGTGAGTCTGGATAAAGGTTCTTTGGTTTATGGGCTTTGCACCTTTTTTTTTTTCCTTCCTGTATTTTTTTTTCCTGGAGAGCTATAAAATGCCTTTTTCTTTTCAGAGAAAAAATGTGCTGTGATGAGAAATCTTTTTCAGAGCCATTCTGTTTCTGAAGAACTCGTGTACTTTGTGATTCTGTGGGAAGGAATGTGTTTAAGCTCCTGAGGGATTTAGGGCTATGTGCTGTGGAGAGAACACTAAATTGTGAGCCTGGCTCCTAGAAGACAACATCTGTACCCTGTGAGGGGTTTTAGGTTGTATCTCAACAGGATTCACAAGAAGAAGGGATGACAAGCACAGCCAGCTTGTGTCCAAGGAAATCCTCTGCACAGAAAATGAGCAGAGCAGTTGAGCTAAGGGAGCCTGAAGGATATTTAATGATAGCAGGAGCAATGTGAGGCAGACTGAGGTGATAGTGTGCTTGTCAGGGCAGACAGACTCTGAGAGTCTGGAAAAGACTATGTTATGAGTTGTCTATAGGATCAAAGGCAGGGGTCTTGTTTCCAGCTATATGGACAGGCTTTTGAAAAATTCTAGAGAGGAACTGATTCTTGTGGTAAAATGGGTCACAGTGACACAGGGCATCAAATTTAGACTCTGATGTAGAAAACCAGAAAGCAGAACTTCCATATGGGATTTTCTGAAATGTGCCTGGTACTATATGTAGTGCTAATCAGATTTGCAGGTCTAGCTTCCATATCCAGCTGAGAAAACGACGTCAGAAGGAAAGTTTGAAAGGCTTTGGGAAGTGGTCATGTGAAAATGTAGTGTTATAGCAAGTGCGTGTCCTACAACGCATAAGCTCTTCGTTCCCACAGAAACAAGCATGCCAGAAGGTGACAGATTTTGAGCCTTCAATTGGTGTGGGGTCAGGACACTATAGGATGTGATCCACCATCCACAAATTGGGCAGTGAATCACAGCTGTACCACTGTGTTTCTTTAAAAAGCTTATTCTCCTAAAGCCTTACTTTAAGAAGATGAAGGCAACAAGAGTTATTCCTTTAAAACTCTTACAACTAAATTCACCCCTTTTCACTGATTTGTAAGAAATCAGTGTATTCTCTTCTAATGGACATAATACTGTTAAGAGACCCAAAATTACTCCATAACTTTAGTTACTTTTTACAGAACATGAAATTCCATAGGCTTATGAGAGCTGCAATTCACTGATTTGACTGTGTGTAATTTGCTGTATAGTGTCTACAGTTTCTACAGGGTTCATTACAATTTGATGCAATGGTGTCTTCATGACAGACACTAATACCAAGCCCAGCTAACACTTAAAAAGTATCTTCAAATATTTAGACAAGAGCATAGTGTGTATGTGTGAGAGGAAGGGAAGCAGTTTACTGGTGTAGGATCAGAGGTTCATTTAGCTGGGCTGCAGCTTTCAAACTTTCTGTGCCTTGACCTCATTCTCTGCTTGGCAGGGGAGAACCAACTCAAAAGGTGATTGTGAGGTTATAGCTAATAATGTTAGTATTTGGGTTTTTTTAGTTATTGTAGAGTTGAAGAACATCAATCAGAAAAAAAAATAGAGAGAGAGCTATGGACAATCAATACTTCCTTCAGCCCAAATTCTAATACATTTCACTGAAAAAGGCATGGGAATACATAGAGGAAGAGCAAGGAAAATAGAACAATGTATGATTGCTCATTCATTGGACAATGGCTTGGATTGGGAGCAATAAAAACAATGGTATCATAGAGAGAAAGGTAGTTACAGTGTATTTGGATAAAGTACAAGTGTTGGTACATGAAATAAGGATATGCAGGCTACCCAAATGCTGACATCCTTGTGGCTGTCCCTGATATAACAACCATAATTTTCTTTATAGAACAACATGAAAAAAAGTGCACCTTAACTGCATTGAACTCATTAAGTGAAATATAAAGGATTTCATATCAGTTTAGTTGGGTCTTACTAGCTCCAGCCTTGTGGCAACCACTGTAAACCTGGGTAACTGAGCAGAGAACCAACCTCCTATTTCTAGTATCCTTACCACTAATCTGGGCTTCTCACTGTTTTTATCCTGAAAGTGGAATCACAATCCATAAAAGTGACTTCAAAGTTTTGAAGCGATTTTTTTGGTAAAAAAAAAAAAATGCCTATTTTAGCCCTTGCTACTTGGCAAATATTTAAAAAATTACAAAATCAGATTATTTAAAGGAAAACTGTACAGTATTGCTTTTAGACATAAAATAATGATATTTTTGTATAACTATCAAAAATCCAACCATAAGTTATGTCCTGAAAAGACTATAACACATCTCCCTTACTTCCCTCCAACATGCCCTCTTAGACCAGGAACCTGATTTAATTTGGGACAGGGAAGAGGAATCTTTGGAAATGAGCACATTTTGCTTCCTTGAATTTTGACAACCAGAGGGGGAACGTTTTTCTTTTTTTTTTTTGTTTTGATTCTGACTGTCCTCCCACGACCTGTTTCACAAAAAAGGAAGATAGGATTTTTTTAGTAACCAAAAGTGTTGGCAAGAGGGAACCAGGAAAATAAATAACTGTATGGCTACTGCCACCTACAGTCTTACTGAAAAATGGCTTCGGGAGAAATAGCAGCAAAGCGTTAATTGAGTCTCAAATGTCCACCCAGAGGACACTACAATATAATGCAAAAGATTTAAAGTTGATTTAGGATTCACCTATTATCCTGAAATGTCTTTCTGAAGGAGATCTGAATCAGGTCCTGTTTGCCTAGCCTTCAGTATGTGATAGTTGATTTTTTTAAAAAATATTAATCAAGAATAATAGAATAGTTTGGGTTGGAAGTGGCCTTTAAATGTCATCTAGTCCAAATTTCCTGCAATAAATGGGGACATCTTCAACTAGATCATGCTCAAAGCCCTATCCAGCCTGGACTTGAATGCTTCCAGGGATAGAGCATCCACAATTTCTCTGGGCATCCTGTTCAGGGTCTCACCACACTCACATTAATGATTTTCTTCCTAATATCCAATCTAAGCCTACCCTCTGTCAGTTTAAAGCCATTCCTCCCACATTATGTGTGATTGAACTGCTTTAATAGACAGCAGATATGAAGAGGATTGAGTTGCTGCTGACACCATGGAGATGAATGCTCTTGTACAGGTGAGCAGATGTGAGGTGTGTCCCAAGAAGCATAAGGGTTCCAAAAAGTTTGAAAAGGGATTATGATCAACTCTGCAGTAGTTGTCTCTGATCTTCCTGACACTGGGAGAGCAAAAGGTTGAAGCAAGAGATGAACCAGAAGTACTCCTAATAGATCATGAAAAAAAACTTGCTTAGAGTGGGAATTTAAAGCTGTGCTCTTTGTTCAAGTGCCCTGTTACTGCCAGTAAAATACAGGGTTTTTTCTTCTCCCCCTGCTCCATTATCTTCAAGAGGGTGACAGCTAGATTCCAAAGGCTTTACTCCAAAAAAAAAAGGGCAGAAAATAGCATATCTTTTGGGAAACTCACTCATCTTTATGGAGAAGAAGATATTGAAAACCACTCAGACCAGCTGCCTTTTTTATTTTCCCCCTCATCCTCATCTTTAACCAGCCAACATGGTGCAGATGTGTTCAGGTGTTTGTGTCACCCTGCACTGGAAGTAACACATGCTCTTGGACTTATGTTTCATTGGTAATCTGCTACCAAATGTAACTTCTTGCAAAAACTTTTTATTAAGCACGTATTTAACACTCTGAGAGTTGTTTTTCAGGCTTTAGGCTACAGTAGTAGGATGCTTAATTCCATTTAATAGCAACATATAAAAAGTACATAGTTTTCTATTAATTATAGGAGCTCAAGCTTCACCTTTTTTAAAGTTTATTGTCACACTATAGCTTTCATTTCAGTATCTTAAACATAGTAATCAATCAAATCCAACTCACATGGACCTAACTGGTCTTTTAGTCTTGAATTTGTCACTGGGTTTGGACATTGATTACTTGTATATATATATATATATATATATATTCTTTGCAAAATGAAAAAAGCCTTACACATAATCCCAGCATACAAACTGGAAATCAGGACAATGTTGGCAGCAGCTGCTATGGCCATCATCTAAAAACACATGCTGCAGGTTTGTGGATAGAAGAAATTAATTAATTAATACTGGTAGCAACAGGTGAGGCACTGAACTGTCTTGTGGCTCTGGATTTGTTAGGAAGTCAGAAACTTAGAAAATGTTGTATTAGTTTTGTGGTGCTGCAGGAATGGATTCTATCCTCCTTTTATGGCAATGAAATAATCATTGTGGTTATATAGAGAAACACAGGGATGATTCTGTGAGGCTAATGTGCTACAGAAGGATTTGGATAGTTCAGCTCCTAACTCTGGGACAGTCTGTGTGACCTGGAGTGTGCAGCCCAAGGCCAATAAAAGGGCTTAGACATGGCTCCTGTTAGAGTTTAAGAAGTATGAGACACTTGAATTTCATTGCAGATTTGGTTTTTAATTTGTGTCCAATTATATAACCTGAGATAAAGTTGGTATTTCTCTCCCATGCTGCAGAATTGCCTTTTTAAATTGTGTAAGCTTTTCATTTAGGACTGTTTTTCACTAATATGTGAAGAGGCTAGTAGTAGCCCCATCTGAATGGACAGTAAGATAATGCAGAACAATCTGTAGGAGTAGTGATAGTAAACACACCCAGACACAGAAGAGAGTTAAGAGCTTTCTGTTCTCTGCTTGAAACATATTTATTTCACTGACAAGGAGTGAAGGGGGAACTAGACTGACATGCTTTTCTTGGAAAGGAAGGCATTACTGTTAAAAACCTTTTACAATTTTTGATGGTGTCTTAAGTGTCTAAGATCTCTTGTGTTTCTGTCAATTGACAAATGATTTCTAGAAGACAATGAAGCCAGGAATGCTTTTTGAATTCTTATGATGCCAAATGAATGAAAAATAATTTCAGGAGGCTGGATTTTGGTGTTTCATATTGTGCATAAGTCAGTGAGGACATTTTATTGCATCAGTTGAATCTAAAAAAAAGTCTTGCCCTTGCCATATCACTTTGTTTTCTCTGCTGAGTGAAAAAGTCACATAGATCTCGCAGAAAGCTTAAATCTCTGTTGTTTTTTTTTAAACATCCATTTAAGTCCTGCTTATTTTTAATGGTGTCTTCAGTGCTAGAAAGCTTTTGTGATTACTGGCAAGGCAGAGTGTGACTTGTTCCTGTAGCACTCTCTCAGACCCTGCCTCACTGAGACCAGCACATGTCAATGCCACATTGTTTCCTTTCCTCTGTAGATCATCACTGTGTCCTTTGAGTGGCAGTAGTTCTTGCCAAAATTGACAAATACAGTGTAACTTAATGACTTCTTATTTTGACATTTAGGAAGAATCAAATGGAATCAGACTTATAATACCACTGCATTTTATATTCTTCATTACACATATATTCTTCATTAGACATTTCAGGTAGAACTGTTAGACACCTGAAAATGGCACCTGCCACACCTTCCCTGTTACTGATGCAGCAAATATTTCACACTCAGATTCCATTGTCTTTAATTTTAATGTATTATAATTGTAATGAAGAAAACAAGGCTCAGAAGAGACCTTATCACTCTCTACAACTTCCTTAAAGAGATTGTAGCCAGGTGGGCATCAGTCTCTTCTCCCAGGAAACCAGTGACAGAATGAGAGGAAATGGCCTCACACTGTGCCAGAGGAGGTTCAGGCTGGACATCAGGAAGAAATGTTTTCACTGAAAGGGTGAAAAGGTCAGGCATTGGAACAGCCAGCCCAGGGGGGTGGTGGAATCACTGTCCCTGGAGGTGTGCTAGAAGTCACTAGACATGGCACTTTGTGCTCTGGTCTGGTTGACAGAGTGGCGATTGGTCAAAGGTTGGACTCCATGATTGCGAAGGTTTTTTCCAACCTTAATGATTCTATGATTCTGTGATAATAGGTTACAGGCTAGCAACCTTTTACAGAGGAGTGTGTGTTAATGCCATTCCCAGATTTACATTATAAAAAAGATTCTACTAAAGAGGAATTTTACTCCTTGAGCCCAGCTGAGTTACTTAGGAAAGAAAGTATGAGGTATTTCCCCTCTTTCATTGTGCTTCAAAACCTGAATTTGCTGTAAACCAGTGAAACGGTTGTAGCTTCACTATGATTAGTTTCATTGACTTAGATCAAGTAGAGAAGTCATAAAGAGTCTTCTCTCAGTGGCAAAGTTTTATGCAGACAACTGGGCTAATGTCAGATCCTTGATGACTATTTCATGCATCAATTGGCAGGAGTACTTAAACCAGGGCAGGGGCTGTGGGCTTACACTGAGGGCTTCCTCGATTTTCTTCATGTTCATTTTTAGGAGATAAATAACAGAATATAATTACTATAAGCTTGATACAACAGGAGCTTTGTACTTTTTTAAGAAACTCCAGAAATGTTGGACTAAATTTTACCATAAATAGGAATCTTCCAAAAGGGACCTTGCATTCATTTAGGAGACTCATGGTAGTCTACAGGCTTTTCTTTCTGGAAAGTTTTCTTGTATGTTTGTAAAACCTGTGACACATAAACCAAATCTTTCCATCTCAGGAGGGTGATTTAAGAAAAAAAAATCAAACTTATGACAAAAGTAGATATTCACAGCAGGGCTTCAGCTCATATCTCATTTATTTTATTTCCTGGGTGGGTGAAAGCCAAACACTTGAGGCATCCACTCACCCTCTGCAAGCTTTCACAGTAGGAGGTATTACCTGCAAACACTTCAGTAATGTCACAGTTCCAAGTGAATACCGGGAAGTGAGCAAGTAGTGGTACTAAGTTGTTAGTGGTGTTCTCTCTTTACAAAGGAGTGTTAGCACAGTGCTTGGACACAGGGCTCCTCTCTGAACTGCAGTCATCTGAATGTCTCCTAACTGAATGGCTGCAAGTGATCATATTTCTTAGGACTGTGTGTCTAATGGATAAAAAAGATATATTGTAAGTGTTCCTCTGGTATTGTGGAGTGATACAGTGATACTTGTTGGAAGTTAGAGCTGGACACAAATAAAGTAAACCAAAAGTGGTGCTGATTTATTTTCACAGGCTGTCTATAAACTGCAGTAGCTCACGTTGCTGTTTTGTGAGCAGCTCAGCACTCTGCTAAAGGGTAGGGTTTTTGAGGGCAAGATAAAGAGCAGGGCCAGGGGACTGCAGCTGTTATCTCATCATGCCTCCTTGTCAGCCAGAGCCCTCTGTGCCTGCTCACGATTGCTGCTGGTGGCTCTAAACACTGAGATCAGAATCTAGAGTCTCTATGGGATGACTCAGGTAAGAGTGTGCTGATGTTAGGGGGTATTTTTACATTGCAAGTGCAGCTGTGACTCAAATATGATTTTTGGGGTAGGAGCTGTCCTTGCTCTGTCCAGCTTTTAGCACAATGGGGTTGTAGTCTGGGGTTTACATTTTGCTATCAGAGGACAGCTTTAAGCAACCTGGTCTCATTGAAGGTGTCCCCACCCATGGCAGAGGGGTTGGAGCAAGATAAGCTTTAAGGACCCTCCCAACCCAAGCCATTCCATGCTTCTATGATGAATTTCTTATAGTTGGTAAAAAGGAAAAAAATGTGGGCATGCTGCCATGAGATGTGGAAGGTAAAGCACTTTCAGTCAGTAAAACAATGGTAAAATAAAAATAGCCTAAAAACACCCTCAGCAGAAATGATAATGATCCAAAGTATTTCCTATCTCCTAAGTGTTTTCCTTATTTCCAGCAAGTATAAAGAAGTGTCTTTCACCTAAAGTTTGCTAAAATCCCCAATGTGGTAAAAGCACTTGAGGATATTACTAGGGTTACCGTAAGGGAGTGGTAAACATGTTTTTGAGTGTTCTCTAATACATCTTGGAACACATGGTGTTACCACAATTAAAACATTAATCTTCAACCTTGCCTTTAAAGCATTACATCTAACTTTAAGGACAATCAAGATGTTTGAAACTGAATTCTCAGTGTTAGTTACTTGAATAATCCTTTCTCTGCAATATCTGTTGAATATTTATTCAAGAATCCCAAGCAATAAACTCTGAACCACAGTGATGACCATCAAAGGTTGGTGGGGTTTTTTTGGTAACAACTGAATTTTAAAATCTAGTCTATCTAGACGGAGACATTCTGCAAATGTCTTTGCCTAATTGGTTAATAAACTAGGAAGCTTGAAAAAATTTAAAATTTGCTAACATAGCCAAAGACTGGCTTAGCTGAAGTGAAGACCTTCCATGTTTTTAGGTAAAGCAGTTTCTTGAAAACTGCTTTGTGAACAGAAACCAAACTATTTCACTCACAGAAAGAAGAAGTTAGATATCTATGGCTGATTTGATTCAACTGTACTGTGTTTTGTAGGAAGCAGAAAGTAACACTGCTGGTATAAAAAAAAATGCAAAAATTCCTAGAGGGGTGAAAAAAGTGTGATGAATAAACAATAACACAAATAGTATTGCTCATAGGAGAGATATTTTCAGAGTATATTGCATAGACCTGGATTTGCAATTATGTTTGTAAACATCAGAAGTTGCTAAATACAGGTGTGCATGAGTTTGTTATTAAGAGCAAAGGTCTGATAGTCCAGTTTTCAATAGTTCTTAAAAATTGCATGTTTTGTTATGCTTCTATTACAAGCACATCAAACTAATCTTATAAATTAATTGATTGCATTTTTTATTACTTACGCTGTGCATTCACTTACAGTCTTTCTTTTAAGGTCAAGGTGATCAAAAGAGAGATCTGCTTGTCAAGAAGTGTCTTCCCAGTTCACATTTCAGAAAACCTTCTGTTGAAGACCACTGTTGGACAAGACAACTAGTTCAGTCATCAAACAGACTCACATTTGAACAGGTCGAAGAGTTCTAGTGGAGGAAGCTGTTTTTCTGACATCTTCCGAGTCAAACCATTAGTTTAACAAGCAGGCATAAAGTAGTGCTGCTTGTACCTTTCAGAGCATTCAGAAAGAAAATGGGAATGAAGAGACACTGGTCGTTCAAATACATGTTTAGGTAAAAAATAATGTAATATAATAGCATAAAATTTTTCCCCATGACCTCATGTGTTATCTCTGCTAATTTACTGGATTGTGAGGGTTCACTGTTCTTGAGGGTCTTGTACTAAAAACATTCTTTATGTTTGCATGTCAATCAACAAACTAAATACTTAGTGGATTCTCAGTCTAAACTTCTGAACTATCTCATAGCTATTTGATTGCATTTCCCAGCTGGGAAGACACAACAAAACTGTCCAGTTATTTAAGAAAAAAATACTTTGCTGTTTACTGTTTCAGCTGTTAAAGGAGCCAGCTGTGTGCCTCACAGCACATTAGGTTGTTTTGTTACTGAATTTCCTGTTCATTTCCAAAACTAGGTCAGGTTAGATGCATCTGAAACTTGAAAGTAAAAGGCTTCAGGGAGAGTATTGGTGATGGCAGAAAAAGAGATACAGGTCAAGCCCTCTCTTATTTCTGCTGCTACTTCACTGATGCTGCTTTCTAGGTTTAAGAACATGCATCTCTTTCCTTCCCCAGTTTAACGACTGGAAAGCTTTCTGGTCCTTTATAGCAGGACTAGAGGAAATTCAGACATTGGGATCCAGTATTCTAAATCTAGGGCAATGGCTTTAGCCGGATGATTTAAGGATCAATTCTTGAACTGGGAGAGATAGGTAATAAAGAAGCCAAGCCTCTAAGCTCTCTGGTAACAGTGACCCTCTTCAGTGAAGCAGTGAAATTGTTTGGAAAGCCTCTTACCAGTAATTGCAGCTGTTTTGTTGACTGCACAAAAGAACTGGTTTGTTCGTTCTGTCCTCTTGAGTCTCTACTGGTACTTAGCAATTGATCTGATAATATTTACTTTTAAGTAGCCATTCGGTAGTTAAGGGCAATATTGCTTGCAATATCTAGATATTGGGAAGAGGGAAAAAAAATAAAGTTTTATTGTGTTTGCAGACAAGTCCATTGTGATCCTATGATATAAACTCAGGAGCACAGCCTGACCCTTCAGGGTAGGAAGACAGTGCTGAGGTATGAAGTATATGGATTTCTCTCTCTTGCTGTAAATATAGAGAAGAAACATCTGAAACCTAACTTGGTGATCTGGTCCCTGATGCCTACATTCCTACGTGTTTTGGAGTTAGTTGCCTATTTTGTCAGCAACATGACACAGAAAAGTACTGTTCTATATATCTATATAATATATTGTTATAGTTAATTGTCATAGTCACTTACAAAAAAGCCTGAAAACACCCCCCCCCCCCAGAATGGTACTGCTCGGCAGCTAAATTTACACCAAGGTTTAATTTGAGTGCAGTTCAGTAATGACAGAATGGCTGATGACAGCATAAGAATGAACTGCTAAATTCTTATATAAGCCTGCAATGCTATATACCACAGTAGGTATCTCTGCTTGAAAATCCTGAAGCCAAACCTCAGGTCCAGTTCCTTTATACCTAGAAGGAATGATTTCTAAACTTAGGCATTCATAAAATGTGTCTGAAAGTTTTTATATTTATGCAACCTTTAAAGTATCTCCGAGTGATTGAGACATAATTGTGTCATAGGTGAGGCGGTTGTGACTTGGGAGCCTACATGGACAAGTCCTGGCATATCTTTACTGGCTTCTGGAATGAGGAACATAGCTTAAGGACACCTGAGAAATTGTAGACTGAGTCAGCTTGGGTTGTCAGTTTGGTCTCAGTGCCCTCAGCAGGAGCTGGAGGACTGAAACAGCAGCAAAAGAGAGGAGCTGATGAGGGTATACATTAGAAACCCTGTTTAAGCTGGAAAAGGATGCAGAAGAGGTGCCAGGAGAAGGAGATGGGCTGAAAAAAAATGGTGCTGGGAACAAGACTCGAGGAACCACATCACACTGTCTAATTTCTCAAGTAAATTCTCACAATAAAGTTGAAAAGCTTGATTTATAATGTGGAAATAATTTTCTTCTCCCCCAGAATTGCTGTTTGTGCAGAGAAGGCCACAACAGGGACAAGGCCTGTTTTCAGTTGTGCAAATAAATAAAAAAGTTTCAAATTGTCCTTTTAACAGCATGTTTCTTATAAAACATCCAGCACAGTCAGATTATATCACTAAAACAAATATACAGTCAGGCATAAAGCCAGAGGATCAGTTACAGTCTAGTTTGTCAAGAACAACAGTTCTTGTTTCGGAGCAGAGGGAACCAAAATACTCTAGCACTTGGAGACATGGTAATTAATGGCTCCTTAATAAGTACTTGGTGAAAGGCTGATGTACTGGGTGTTCCCTGTAAGTGACTGAAAGACACATTGTTGGTGTGGCAGAAACTCAGATCTGGGTCTGTAGCTGAATTCTTTCATTAGGTCCTTGGTTTCTTAGCAAATATGGTTGCCTTTGTGCCTCTACTTTAATGCTAGCACTTATGTGCATTCTTAACTGCGTCTGATATGGGATAAAATGGCAATGCAAAGGCCTTGTCTTCCCTGCCAATCCTTCCCCAAAGGGTTTTAAAAGTACATATTTTTTCACTAACACATTGGCATGAGTAACTCTTTGTGTGGTGTACATATGCTTTTAGAGTCCAGGTTGGGATGACATTCTTAAAATGAATCCTGTAGACTGCACTAAAAATAAACTAATGTTCCACTCTCATTTGAAGGCTTTCAGATCCTGGATTCTAATGTAACTTTGTAGTATGGTTATTCTCTAATTAAGGATAGCTTCTGTGGGTTAGAAAGTGTGCTATGCCTAACCCCAGTGTAAATGAGATGTATTAGCTCTTTGCCCAGCGAGTGTTAAGTAACTGTTTGCAGTGTATTTTTTAAAAAAGCCTATCTATATCTATTTGTTATCTATATTGTAAAAAAGAACAACTTTGCCAGAATGTACTTCATCTTTTCATTGTAAGGATAGACTTCATTAACTTCCAAACAAATTTGAAGTTTTATGAGTGAGCCCATCAGTGTTTGACAAACTCTGTCTTGAAAATACATCAAATATACATTGATAAAAGGCCTCCTTGATTGTTATAAGTTGTGACTTTAATTTGCATAGCTAAGGACAAATATTTCAAATCCTACCAATTTGTCTGTATTTACCCTGATTTCTTTTACATTTCGTCCTGTATACAATTCTGTGCCTTTAAAGTATCTGAAGAATAACAAACTCAGGTTGTACAAGTCAAGAAGTCCCATGCTTATACTGTTCTAAACCTCATGTATTTTTAACATTTGTGCAAAGTACATGTACAATTTTGGAAGAAAAGTATCCATGTTGATCTATATGAATTAAAAGGACAAAATTATTCTGCTTTCATAAACCTCAAAAATTTCAGGTAGGTGCAAATAATCTAGTGTGGTTCCAACCTAAGAAGTATAAAATGCTTCTCCTGACTGCAGTGTGCCATGTCATTACAGTGCCCATTTTCTATGGTAAAGCCCCACCCAAAAAGACAGAACTGCAGCTTGAGGTAGGATGACAGCGTCGTGATATTTTGGAACTGTGTGATGAGGGAGAGGGAGGGAAAAGGGAAAATAACTTGCCCTTCTGCTCTGTGTGCTGCTTGCAGAGGAATTCTCATCATTTAAACACAACAAACTGAAAACAAGCTCTGTGCAAGTAGAATGTCTTTAGCAGATTAAAGGGAGTCCTACCTTTTGGTACAGCACTAAAGCTGTAGGGTCACAGTTATTAAACAGTGGAAGCAGAACAGCCCTTGCAAGTCCAGAAGAAAGTGGAGGGATGGTATCTGATGTTGGAGGATGGAGAGGCTAGACTTCATTTGGAGGAAAAACAGTAGGTATACTGCTTCAAGCCAGATCTGAAGCTGCAGCTAAACCAGACAGCATGATTTGAGCACCTTGAATAATTTAGTGTGTCATGTGCCAGAAGATGATGAAGAGCTAAGGGACATCCTCTAAATTTTCTGGTAAATATTTGTCCATGCCTAATTTCCAATTAATTTTTCTTGTGGGTGTTCTAGTTTCTGAAAAATTGCCTGCAACTCCTGGCATTCAGCATAGTTTAGAGCAGTCTTTGGCTGTTCAAGGACAGAAGGGATTTAACACCTTTGTATCCTCTGTACCTTTCCATGCTTTCCATGAGCTTGGCTTTCTAACTTGCAGCCAAGTCTTCCTGTCTGATAACTGCCTGCTTGCTGGGAATGCTGCCAAATGCCAGCACCTGTCAGAGCAGGACACACTGCAGGGACAGGACCCCTGCTGTTGATCCACAGGGTGTTGGGATTCAGGGGTGGGGGCAGGCCGAGAAGACAGCTGTGAATCTCATACTCTTGGCAGGAGCTGAGCCATGTATTCTCTGACACTCTGGGTTTGCTCTAACAGGACTAAAAGGTAAATGCCCTAAAGAAGCAAGTCAATGCTTTAATCATATTGATGAAAATAAAACTGCAATGTAGTCATGAGCTTTTGCTTCATAAAAGGAATTTGATTTTGTACAACTTTATAGGAATCAAGTATTTTTTTAAGGTAACACCACACTGACTTTCTCAGGATAACCTCAGTTTCCTGCTCAGCAGCATGCTTGATTATCCCATCTCCTGCTGAGATTTGTCTCTGAGGTTCCTCTCCATCCTTTTGTCTTCTAACAGTCCTCTGAGACTGCTCTGCTCTCCAGATCCATGCCTGCTTGCTGTGTCTGTGCATCTGCGAGAAACGATGCAACTGATTTAGGCCTTACACAGCAGCTCTGTTGCTTTGTTATCTAAACAATTTTATTTCTCCTTACAAACTTCAAAGAAGAGAGTGAGTACCCTATCCTTGTACAGTCCTTTCCCTGTGAGATAAGCCACAAGATCCTGGCTCTTCATTAGATAGGAAGAGGGGTTTTTTTTTGTTTTAGTAATGCAAAGCCTTAGTTCTGTTCAGTGTTAAACATAGTTAGTACTTAGTCATATTAAATTAAAATAATGTGAATTCTGAAGTTTCAATTTAAGAATGTGAAACGGCTTTAAAACCAGAGCAATTGTTCATTTTTAAGAGTTAAGAAGAATAAGTATTTGTGGTAGCTTTCTGATGGAAGTTTATTTTGGATAAATCATTTGAGAGTGTTTCAGCTGTTTAACACAATCTTTCTTGAGTGTTGGCAGTTGTTTTCACATACTGGAGTATGGGAATGACTTCAGAGGAAACATTAAGTTATTTATTCCTTTAGTCTTGCAGCAGGAGATGAAGCTATTTCTCCTTCAGTATGGCATTATGATCACCCCCTATCTGCTTCCAGTTGATGTAATAGAACCTTATCCTTGCCAGGTATTTCATAAATCAAATCCTATCACTTCAATAAGAAAACCAAAAGGGAATTGTGTATGTGTACAGCTTTTGTCTGGCAACATTAAGTCACCATTTAATGTGGGTAATGTTAGGGCAGGTGTCAGTCATCACATTTTTCCATTATTTTGAAAAAAATAAAAACAGTGAAGCAACTTTCAGTTTAGAGTCCACTCGCCAGAAAACTCCATAATATATAGGTATGGAGAAGGAGCTGGAGACAAGTGACTCAGGAACAGTTGCCCTGGAATGGCCTCTGTAGTGTCCTGTCCTTTGGCTTTTATCAAAGGGGGTGGTGTAAGGCTCTAAGAACCACCTATTGCTCCAACTGCATCTTCCTCCGCCCCTTGTATTCCCAGGACAAGGAGGTTTTGTTCAAATTTCAAACACTCTCATATTACCAAGTCAAGTGAAGGACACAGAGGGGTGAGGTTTGCTTTATAAACAGTAAGAAAATAGCATGTCTGAGAAGATGGAAGCATTGAGAAGTGTTTGAGTACATAGTCACAATATGTATTGGCTGACACTGTGACAGAACCTCTTCTCCATAAATAAAGGTATGTATTCTCATCACTGAATTACTTATTTTACTGATGTTATTTTCAGTCAACCAAATGGCTAGAGGAAAATCCATTTTGAATTTATGCTGTACATTTAATAACTAAAAGATAAAGAAAGCATTATTATTCATCACAACAAAAATTTTAAACATTTCTGTAGAAACAACCCCTAGAATGCCATAAAATGCTCACAGGATGCAGCACGTGTGATGTTACATGGCATGTTAAAGGTTTAGGTCTTAAAAATTCCTAAGATGTCACATTTGCTAAAGTGTTGCTGTGCAAAACCTGTGTGTGTTGTTGGGTCTTGAGTGCTGTAGTATGGGATACTTTAGCAATATTGTTCAAAGTGCTAGAAGATATATCAATACACAGAAATGATTTTGTTCATAATAATGTTCTCTAGACATCAGAGCAGAGTAAGGTAGTACCTGATGCTGAGCTTACTAGGCCTGAGCTGTAATCACCTGCACTGGGCACTGCAGGAATAGATTGGTTCTGCTCTCTTAAATAGTTCAGTTTCTGACAGCTTCTGATGTTATCTCACTGTGTGAGATGGCTTCAGATTTCTCAAACACTGTGTAGGTGGTTAAGCCAGGACTTGGAATTGTTGTGTTTCTTACTATCATATGTATGTTGGCAATAACAAAAGCATGAAAAGATTAAAGTGCAGGAGCACATTTGCTGTCCTTTATTTAATGTTGGATTCTTCTGCCAATGTAATTAGAGATTCAGCACTCCCTTCCTGGCTCCTCCTTCCCCCACTAGTTCCTTGATGCTTTCCAAATACTCCCCTTCCTATTCCTTCTGGACTGTACAACAAAAAAATCATGTTTAAATGCTCTACCTCAGCTGGTCTTTGGGAGAAAACTTGTCTGACCTCCTGGAAGTTGCCACTTGACCTGATGGCAGATGTTTCACTGATGGCAGATAATTCAGTGACATAGCATCTTTGCCACACATAAAATCATTTGCCCATCCTTTATCTCACAGGTGTTAGTGAAGTGCTTTTCTTACTAAAGAGATCAGCTGAAAGTTTGGATCATTTAGGGAGGGTCATCTCTTTCCACAGTTAAGTAATGTGTTGCTGGAAATAGAAGTGCTTCTCCCATGTTATTTTGAACCAATGTTTAACTTTGCTTCTTCACTCACAAACAATACAATTACAGCATTTCCTTAAATACTGTTATTTTCTGTGTCCTGAGGTGTATTTACTTACATGGTAAAATGCTTAACATGCCTCTCAAATTTGGAGCTAACACCTTCTGCTTCTTTTGTTAAGGCATTTAATGCTATACACAGCCTTGCACTTGTTGAAGTGTTTGCAGAAGACTTGCTCTGTAGAGCATCAGGGGGTGATGTGCATTAAGAGTCAAAAAAGTGGATTCCATGCTTGTTTGCATTTAAGTCACTGAACTACACTATTTGTAGGTTTTCCAGTCAGGACAAACTGATGCAGTGTTTCCTTCACTCACAGGTTTTGGGAAGATGAGCTCATCAAATTCAGTGTTCTTGAGATTCTCAGATGGGTGCCACACTTGAGGTGCTTAGTGCTATTAAATTATTGCTTTCTTGCTCTTTAGTGAGGACTGAACTGTGACTATTTACAGGGATTAGATGGTGAATCTTTCTTTCCTAAGGGATCATAATTAACCACCAGCAACTATGCTAGGAATCTCAACAACTCAGTGGTGTTGAGCACCAGGCTGATAATTGCTTACTTATGAAGCTTTCTCACTGGCTGGGGTGTGTGCTCTTCTGTCCTGTGGTGGTCTGTACTCACTCCAGAATGAACCATTTCTAGGGCAGTCGCTTAAGGCCATTTTTTCAATTGGTTCTCTTACAGTTATAAGCATTTGCTCACAAAGCTTTTCAGTTCTGCTAAAAATAAGAATTAATTTTGAAAAAAATTATAATCTGTTCATGTTGGTATACTCTGACAGCTATACAAATGGATATAGACAGGTCACTTTTTTATCTGTAGCAATTTATCTGTTTCTACAGCCTAGAAAATTGTGTCCACAGACTAGCTTCACAAGCGCAGAAAAAAAAAAAGAAATGAGCTGACCTGTATACTCCTATGTTTCTTTTCTCCTTTTTAGGCTTGCTTGAGGGAACTCCTTTTGTTGGCCAAGCAAATAGAGACTGAGACTCTTAATTTTTGACATAAATTGTGATTCTACTTCATCCTCTGTTGTCTTTTGCCAGAAAGATTCTACTGTGATTTATACTTGAAGAGCACAAATGGACACAAATTACTTAATTGTAGTGTACTTACTCTCGAAAAACCTTTCAAAGTGTTGTGTAAATCCTCTACAGCATTTAAAGGTTAGGATGTAATTTAGAATCCAGTGTGGGAATTGAGTTGTAAAGTAATTGAACACTTCTACATGCAGCTTCCTTATTTAATGGTATTGAACTAGTACTCTGATTTTTTTTGTGATCTTTTTCATGGGACCTGCAGTTGTGAATCTGTAACTTTTTAAATCTGTAACTTATTCAGGGGGAATTCTTTGTCAAATGTTTATACTGTGTTATCCTTTAAGCAATTTAACACTTTCCACAGTTTTCCACGACTAATAGTAAGTACACTTTGGATGGTCGGGGTGTTTTTTTTGTTTATTTGGAGTTTCTTCCTCACTTTTTAAATTACTTTTTGAGGTTTCAGTCACACACTTCCATGTCTGAGTTGTGGTAAACAAAGGTGGTGTTTCTTTAGAGGTATTTTTTAGTACTCTGACCTGATGACATGTTAATCTGATCTGATTTTTTAGTACTCTAACCTGGTGACATCTTCCAAATTTTTTTTTAGCATATCTTTTTAGACATAGAATCTTTTTGTTTCTGTAAACTCACAACTACTCTAATATCAGTACTCTGCCACATTCATGACTCCAACCTTGGCCTTCTGTACACATTGTGTATAAAGACTACTCAGCAGAGCTGCCTGTACTCTTGCCTCAGCAGGTTTTAATTATGCTAGGCCTAAAAGAGAGTGCAAGGTTTTAAAGCCAAAACAGTTGAATATGATAATCTGCTGTCACTTAAAAATGGTTTTCCTCAACAAATCCCACTCCCAAAAATACCCGAAAGCGTGTGCGTGCGCACATACACACACACACACGCACACACACACACTCACACATTCTCACACGTAAAATACAACAATACAATATCACTAAATACAACCCTTAAAATGTGAGCACCATGCCAATTACAAATGGCATTAGAACTTCTTACACAAACAGTAAGTGCTCAAATTTGAAAATTGTCTAGCTTTAAACATTAAACACCTGCTTGTCAGGAATAATGATTCCTTTAACATTTTGTAACTTTGTGTGCCAGTGAGAGAAGGTTCAGACTTTTACACCTCATTTTGCTCTTGCTGTTGCAGACAAAGCAGTTGAATAATACTGAAATGCCACTGTGCATATACACAACTTTCCTTTACTGCTAAGTGAGAATGCCAGGGGAATATATGAATTTTGCATATCCTTTCATACTTTGCTCAACAGTGTGACATATCTTGGAAAACAGGGCACCGTGGGTAGATGAAATAGCTGAAATTGTTACTTGCTAGGGAATTTGTTTGGTACAGAAAGGAAAAACAGGGAATGAACATTGATGAACAGCTGCTTGTTAGAAGTATTGCTTCCTTCTGCAGGTGAAGAACCCTCACAGAAGGGCTCTTGTCCTCATAAATTCTACTGAGCTGTAGAATATGCTATTAGATAAGTTGAATTTATTTATTGATTTACACATGTAACCAAAGTAAGTGTAAGTTCAACTCTAATTGCTGAAGGAAGACCGAGTGTCAGGATTACCCTTCTGGCAGGGCTTGTTTCACTCCATGATTTTTAGCACATAAGCATAATCTCAATTAAATCCCTGAAGTTGGATGTGTCCATGACCTTTGTGAAAGTCGAGAACATCAAAACAATAATAGATTTCTGTTTTACTGAATTGTGTATATTTTACTTTAACAGACAAGCATTCCGAAAATCCTTGACATATGTAAGTTATTAATAGATTTCATATTCCAAAGATCACTTCTGGAAAATTTGCAGATTCTAATTACGGTAACACTGAATATAATCTTCTTTTCTTCTTTCTTTACTAGACCCTTCAGAACCTAGGATTCAAGTGCTGAATGTAGCCTACAGGCGTCCTTGTACCTCTGTCTGCATATGTTAAAGAATTTCCTATAAATTGCTTAGTGGTAGAATATGCTAAACACCTCTCTTATTTGTCTTTATTTATGCACAGTCATATTTTGTGAAATGGTGCTCCATTGTGATGATGTTGCTGGTCTTGCAGCAGAATGATACTAAGTATCTTTGAAGTCAAGTTAACTTTGATTATTTGCAGCTATCTGCAGTAAGGTAAAAAAGTACACTCAAGATGGAGTTAAAATTGAGATGTTTTCTGTGTTCAAGTAATAGCTCCAAAATGACTGAACTAATACTTGATTAAAATCCATGTCTCAAATTTAGGTACTTTGTCATTTGTGGGCTATTATTTGTACAGGTTAAAGCACCATAGTTTAGGTATATCCTGAATTGAAAGTTGGCACAGTGACAGTACTTAAGAACTCATGCAGGCTTGGAGTAGTAGCTACTAATTATAACTTTTAAAATGTCAGTGTTAATTGTGTAGAAGTGACTGAAGGGCCTGATGCTCTTTGCTAACCACTGCATCCTAAAATAGGAAGGTTTGAGCTGCAGTTGTGGTTTTCCTCTGAAGTAAAATATCTTGTACCTTGTAGCCCCTTTTCTGCCCTCTCATTTTAGTGTTTATTGAAAACTTAAGTTGGGTTCAATGCACAGTTGCCAATCCCAGGAACTGGTATAGCACCTATTTTGCAGATGTGCTAAGTACACTGACATGAACTCAGAGCTCTATGTTCATGTTTTCAATAAGAATTTGCTATTTCAAGCACATTTAGCAGCTGTATTTCCAAGAAATAAAGGGGGGGACTGGGATATTGAAGGCCACTTATCTAGAAAAGTGTCTCCAACAATTGTTTTCTGCCTGGATCCTGTGATGGGAGCTGTTCTGCCCCCTCCCCAGAAATTCTACTTACTCTTTCATCCTACTGGATTATGAGGGAAAAGCCTAGAGGAGTCCTGCAGGTTTGCTGTCTCACAGGGGTCATCCTGATCCCTGCGGAGCACAGGAAAAGACAACGCCTGTGAAAGACAATGCTGGCATGTTGTGTCTCAGGCTTCCTGCTGCCACCACTGTGCTTATCTCATCCCACTAATATTGGCAAATGGCTGCTTCTCCTTTATTCTGGGGTAAGCCTTGTTCTTGAGATACATACAATTCAGTGCAGATATGTCAATAGAATCTGAGCTTGTAACTTTCAGTCATGTACCGACCATCCCCTGGGGTCTTCTGGTGGATTTAAAGGTCATCAGAAGGTAAGAGGTCACTACTAGGCATGTTCCTACAAAACATGTATTGTTCCATCAGTGGTTTTGAGGCTTTCAAGTTGTTAAAGCTAATTTTAGAACAATAGAAAATTTAAATTTAAAAGTGTGTTTGCAAGACTTGGGGACACAGGCTGAAAGGTTTCACTTTGAATTTCTAAATGTAAAAATTCTTTTCTATAATGGTATGGTTTAAAATAAGGTTTGAAAAAGAACTCCAAACTGTTGAACTTCCCTTTTCTTACAAGATTAAGTTTAACTGATAAAAATGTATAGTGACTTTTTGCTTTTTTTCCCCTCCAGAAATTGCAGAAGACCTGTATTTTTTTTTTTCCAGAAGATGACTCTTTGGTAAAGATTATTTGAGTGATGCGAGGCAAAATGAGCAGTGTTCATCTTCATGGTGAATACTGCTATATTTTTAAGACAGTTTATTACTTCCTAGCTCTCTGCACACCTATCTAGGGGGTTTTGAGTAATGACCCCCAGCTGCTATTGGCTGGCTCAGCTCTCCAGGCACTATCTCACTTCATACCATCCAAAGCTGTAGCCCAACGGCTTCTGGCTTTGGGAGTGAGATGCCTGTTTGCCAGCTGAAAATTAGAGATGGCCCTGGGCTAAAACTCCAGACTCCAAATACGTTTAAGCCTTGACTGTAGCAATAGGGTGTAAATAATCTTGACCCTATGCTAACAAGGTGAGTACAGATAATATTTCTAAAGTGTCAGTGGAGTTTTACAAGCTTAGTTTTCTAATGAGCAGCTATGAACTGAAGATAATTTCATCTGCATATCTCTTTTAAAGACAATTCTTATCCTTATGGTTGAAGATCCTTAAATATCTCTATAACTGAAAATGTAAACAGTGAAGAATTTAAGATATTTTATTTTAAGAATCTTAAGAATTTAAGATAATTTATTTTATTACAGAGGTTTTGTTTTTAAAGATTTTTTTTAAAACAATAATTAGTCCTAAGGAGCAAATGTATCATGTTTCTTATTAGAAACAGTGTATTTTACAGTTTCACAGAGAGAGGTAACGAACTGGCTAGTGTAGGTTGTAGAACAAGTAATACCTCTTGCTGGTTGAAATCTTGCATAATGTTAACCTCTTGTGGGAGGCAAGCTTCTCATGGTAGTGAACAGCACAAAAATTATACCAATAGTGCAGCCTAAGGAAAGAAGCAGGTTATGATTGATTTACCAAAGCAATGCCATTATACCTCTCGTACCTCGAGGTCCATATTGTGCCCCAGGCGCTTGTAATTCACTAATTCATGATTTGAATTACAGAGTCAAACTATTTTGTGAAAGCTGAGATCCCACTTTTTCCTTTGAAAGTTGTACAGTACGAGATATTTTGTGCTTCGAAGTAAAGAGCCCTTCTAATTCTCTAGCTTCAGAAACTTTTCTACTATGATCTATAAGAATGCCTTTCTAGTGCCAATCCATGTACCCAAGCTTTCAAAAATGAGTCAAGAGCTGCAGATCAATGAGATTCAGGTTTTTATATGTTAAGAATTTTAATCCAAATAGTGTTTGTGTTTGGCTTTGGTGGTTTTGAGTATTCACAGTACACTTGGACTATTTCTAGAGCTCTGATCTCAGAATTCCCTTTTGGTATCTAGAAGAGCATGTAACTGAGGAGAACTGCAAGATTCCTTAGCTGGCAATGTTGGAATATCTGTCTTAGCATACTGTTCATCTGTAATTCATGACTGTGAGTCTCTGAAAGGTAAAGTATAGTGGCATATGAGAGTTTGAGTCTCTCTGGTCAAGTTAAAAACGAACAAATGGAACTGCTGGGAATTCACTCACCCTGGTGAAGAGAATTATTTAGACAAAATATGTGAAAAAGGGTTTCAATTTTGTCTACCTGGGTACTTCCCCCAAAATATCCATTGCTATATGCCATTTTATTCAAGGGTGTTTAGTTACAGGATATAAGTTTTTAATCCCATTTAAATAGTTAATTAAAATGAGTTGAATGAAAAAAGGTGAAAATGTTAGTACAAAGGATAGGTGTGTCTATTTTACCTGCCAAATGACAGCAGGTAAAATATTATTTCTATTTTCAAATAAATTTTTTTCAGTAGTTTGAATGACAATAAACAGGGTTCTTCTGATTTTGTGGTAAGTAAATAACAAGTATGATTACAAACCATGCTAGCTTTGATGTAATTAGCTACAGCTACAGTGAATTTCTTACAAGAAACCCACCTCAGAGAGGTTTTGGCCCTGTATAAGACTGGGGAAGCTGATTAATTTGCCATCTTGCCCACTGCCAGTCACCATATGTTGCCCTGGCACTTTGTGGTAGTTTAAATGTAACAGCAACATCCCACAGGTGTAAGAAAAGCAGCAACGAAACAATGGTGAATCAGGACCGTGAAGTACTGTTGGGCAATACCTGGTTTGCAGTTGTACAAACACATTGTTCTTTCCGTTTCAGAAGGAGAATTTGGCTCTGTTAGTATTTGCCTAAGATTTATCAGACTTGACATAACAAAGATCAGACTTTCTGATTAGGTCTATACATCACAAAAATATACACAAAAGCTGGAATTATTCTTCAAGTGCTCTGCATACAGCCTGAAAGGTAAATGACCTCTTGTCTTACTGTTAGTGTGCCCTTCTAGTTCTTTCTCAGTGACAGACGGCTTAGAAACTTTGTATTTCTTTTAAACTAGAGCAGTATGAATGCATCAATCCTTGAGGAAAAAATTTGGCTGTGTCTCAGAAATAAAGCAGGATTTTCATTCTGCCAAGGATTGCCAACAGAGAATAAATCTTAATGGAATTATCCAGGAATTCCTTGAACTTTTCAGCATTATGCAAGTATGGGCCTAAGAATGAATGCAAATATGAGTTTAATTATACTAATTTAAATGATCTTTTATATTTTTGCTAAAAAAGGAAGTCTTAAAATAATCAATTTTGAGATAAACTCTTTGGCTTGCACAACAGAGCACTGACAAATCTTGACACAATCTGTTTTGATTTACCTATTATAGGCAGGTTGCAGTTACTTCCAATTTATCTGTTGGTCATAAGGCACCTTTGAAATCTAGAATTTAAAAATTTCATAATGAATGCAATAGTCAACTGCTACTAGAGCTGTAACAGCTGTTTGGAGAGACACTGAAGAAGAAACTATAGGAGGTGCTAATAATATAGCTGCAGCCACATGAATGTTACACTTCCCTTAGCAGCAAGAGAATGTTGTGTTGATTTGTCTGGAAGAGAGCCATGCACATGTAAATAGAGAAGTGGGTAGGGTGGAGCATCTTCAGCCTCAGCTGGTGGTAGAACCAGTACAGATTGGAACATTTGGAACAACGCGTAGCTGAGTTGTGCCCAGGCTGTTTTAGCTGCCACCAACCAAGTTAAGATGGAAGCGTAAAAATATATAGGTGACTCAGGCTTTAAATCAGAAACAGTGTCAGGTTTTTCAGTATTAGAATTAATTTTTTTTTTTTTGTAGCTCTCTAGATTTTCTTCCCCCCTGCCCAGTGGTAGGTTATGCTGCTGGCATTATTTTTTTCCTGCTAGATGCTTTGTGAAGTTTTTTATGAAGGATTAATCTAAATCAGTTCTGCTGCTTATGCATTATCTTTTTAACCATGCCTCCTTCATAGTCCTGTTACCTGGACTACTTGGCAAAGACAGTACAAAATTCTGGTTTCAGAAAATTTGAAATCTGGAACTGTGCCTCAGCTCACGTAATTCAGCTTAATTCTACAGTGATCTAAATGAGAATCTTAAAAAAAAAAAACAACCCAAACTCCTTAAAAACCCGCTGTTTCTGTCCACTATATGGATATGTAAGATATTTTGTAAAAGGCAGTTACAGGGTAACTTAAGAGTACAGATCATTGCTGAGCTGGGCCTGCTGTCCTGCAGCATGAGCATTTTTATCTAAACCACTTGAGCAATAGCCCCCAGGAATACACCTGTGACCAGTCACAATTTTCGCTGTTTGTTAAAAAGCATGCATGAAATCACATGCTTTTTTGTGCATTAGTCCTGCCTAAAAAGGTAGATTAGACACAAATCTATGTCTCAGCCTGTGGGAGGGAGGGGACCCGAGAGCAGCAGGTTGCCTAACTGGCTGCCAACCGAAGGACTCATTCCAAGGTCCAGGAGCTTCGGCTCTGGAGATAGTGTTGGTGAGGTGCGTACCTGTCTGCCTGGCTGGGCCTGGACCTTGGCCTCCGTTATCCCTTCTGCCATCCAGAGGGTCAGGGCAGCGGGGTGTGGGGCAGACGGGCAAGCTGGGGCTCTGTCTGGGAACGGCAGCGGGAGCAATGACCCTGATGGCCGTGTGACTCTTGGCCCCTGGGCCGCGGCCGGTGGCAACCGGGAGTTTTGCATCCTGCCCAATTGCCCTCGCGTGGGGCGATCTCGGACAGCCCCGCGCCACCACCTGTGGTGACAGAGGGTGGCGGGGAGCCCGCGGCTGCCCTCAGCCCCGGACGGCGAGCCTCAGCCGGCGCTCGGTAAGCGGCCCGGCCCGACGGCGCGGCCGGGACGAAGCGGCGGCTCCGCGCCCCGCCGGGAGCTCCGCGGCGCTGCCGCCCGCCCCGCGTCCCCAGTACGCCCCCCGGGGAGGGGCCGAGCGGGCGGGCCCCGCTCCCGCCCCGCGGATCCCGTGGGCAGGGGCTGCGCCGTCCGCCACACTCGCCGCGTCCCGCCGGGATGGAGAGGCAGCTCCCGGGCGCGGCCAACGCGTCGAGTTTCGCTGATGATGTGCTGCGCGTCTTCGGGGCCAACCACAGCCTGTCGGCGGGGCAGCTCTCCGCGCTGCTGCAGCGCCTGGGCGCTGCGCCCGCCCTGGGCTCGGCGCTGCCGCTCGCCCACCTGCACCACAACCAGGTACCGGCACCGCGGCCACGGCCGGGCTGGAAACGTCCTGGAGCGAGGGCCGGCTGGGCAGCTCCGTAGTGTCTTAAGTCTCGCCGCCCTCGTGTTCCCTCACGGTGAAGCCGGCAAGGAGGGAGGGAGGGAGGGAACACCTGTCTGCTGGCGCTCTGGGCTCGGGTTGCGGGCAGAGGTGCCGGTGCGCCGGTGGGAGCAGCTTGCGGCGCGGAGAAGCTGCCGTGCCTCAGGGAGCTGCTGCGGCGCGGGCTGGCCCGGGATTGGCTCTCCGTCCTCCTTGCTCGGCTCTTAAACGCTCTCTTTTCCCGGTTAAATAGCATCTGTCCAACAGCAAATGTATGAGAACCGGCTAGTGTTTCCCTCCGAGAGCTGAATAAGCAAATCTTCAGGACTTGTTGAAATGTAGTTGTCATGAGACAGCAAAAACTTGATTATACAAACAGGTCTGCTTGTGTAAAGAAACTTTTTCAGAAATTTTCACGTCTTTTATTTAGGTTGAGTGCAAAGTGTATACCCATCGATTAATCTACCTTTTTTTTTTTTAAATCTGATGTTTAATTTAGTGACTGGATATCACTGGAATATTACGTCTCTTTAAAATACTTGTACTCTGTTTAATGTTGCCATAAGAAACTCAGATCTCTCTGCTACTTTTAAAATCTGTGTTATTTCACTTACCTGGACAGTCCTGGACTGAATTTGTTTAGTTGCAGGGAAATTTTGAAATTGGTGGCGATTTCAATAGGCTCAGAAATCAGAGCCACAAAGTTAGTCACAAAAATGAAAGGAAAGCTGAATGACTCTTTTCTCTGGTTTGATTCCACTCCCTAAGAAACAGAAGAGGGATGGCTCTAGGGACCTTGAGAATTGTTTTTTAATGTGGAGTAGTAGCTCTTCTGCTTTTTCTGTGGAGGAGACAAACCTTGAATAAGCTCTCTTTGTTTTATAAGGGTTTAATTGGGACTTAATTGCCCTGAAGTCAATGTAGTATTCAGTATAAGCATAGCAGTGTTTGCAGGAGTCGCTGCTTTCAAGTCTCACAAACTGGTCACTGTTCCAACTCAGCATGCTATAAATGTAAACATTCTCAGCTACACATGCTAACTACAAGTTTACAGTGTTGAGTATGGCTATGAAAAGCAGCTTTCTTTAAAAGGGCATAAAAATGAGTGGATTCTTCAGTCCTTCAGGTTTTCCGACTGCAAAAGCACGTAGCTCTCGTACACAGGCTACAGAAGGGGGAAAAAAGTGATGCTCTTTCTTATTTCTATCAATGCATGTTCCTCATAACTGAAAAAAAAATTTACAGGCCTGTTCTAATTATATTCATGTTGAATAATATCTAGGTTATCATATTGAAATGATTTTTGAAATGAAAACTACTTTTTTACTGAGTTACTTGCATTCTTTCTTAAAATTTTCCTTATGGCTGCTCCATCAGCTTGAACCATTAAAGCAAGTGCATTTTGATCCCTCATAGATGTCAGTATGTCCATGACTTTGGGCAGGTGGCACATACAAATGCATACTCACACCACTTAAATCCTGTGTGACTGTTTTTAAACACCATGAGTTTTTGTGCTTACAAGTTGATAATTCAGCATCTGCTGGTTATGACAGAATGCCACACATGAAGTGGCCTAATACAAGTTTGGGTGTTAGAAGGCATCAGAAGCTCTACTGATTCTTTAGAGGTGAAAGTGAATACCTCTGGAGAGTGATCCAGGTCCTTCTTCAAGGCATCTGAATCTATTCAGGCTGCAGAAGTGCCTGACTATAGGAGGGCAGAAGGTTTATCTTAGACTTTCAGTTCTTAACTTCTCTGTCCAGACCCAGTGGGATGACTCCCAGGCTTTTCTTTGAATCAAGATAACATACCCCTGCTCTTCAGAGAGTCTCTCATCCCAAGCCTGAAGGAATTTTTAGTGGAGAGCTAGTCTGTAAGGGACAGGTCATACAGCACCTGGCAGGAAGGAGCAGTCTCTGTAATGTTATCCCAGTATTAGTATTCAGTTTTAATGTCTCATTTACAACAATTTTGGTAAGCCTAATAATGTCATGAGAAGATCCACAAGAAGCTAATCCATTTTGTTAAAGATTGAAAGTCTGGGTGTAAGCCAAAAGAAGATGGATTGATTTCTGTTTTCCTTTGATACCAGCTTGACCTGAAAAGAAAAGGGAGAGTAAAAAATGATTTAATTTGTTGGTGATATAGTGTTTGAGTGTCTACTTGTGTAGGTGTTTGTGGTAACTTGTGTCCTATGATGTCTGTAAAGATGCAAATTTTTTAATGTAGGAAAAAAAAACTGGATTTTTTTGAGCACCCTTTTGGAATTTTGGATTTATCTGTCACAAATTTCTTCTGCTTTTGGTCTCTTTTTGCTTTCATCATGCACTTCTATAATTATTTTTATTTTGTGTTAATATTTTCTTTGCTCTTCAATTTTTCTGTTATGACTTTTTCTTAATATGTAAGCTAAGACTCCTTGTCAGAGAAATAAGTGGTAATTGAGCAAGCACAAATACTGAGCAGTGCTGTTTTTTTACATTTTACTGTGGAATTGCCACACATTTTATACTAATAGGGGTAAAATTAGCAATTGCAGTCTAATAGAGATGATGGCTTGTTACTTGCTCTGTATTTTACATTATTAGCAAGATGTAAAAACCATGAAACCATACTTGATCTTCTATCACTGAATTAATTGTAGTATGGCAGCCATACACATGTGCCAAAGGACTAAATGGCATGCTCAAAATTTTTGGTCAAAAATGCCTGGAAGGTAAATGGACATTGGAAAGAAGGCTTGCTAATGTCACCTTTTTTTTTTTTTATGCTTTGATGTTATTGGTAGGTGCTAAAATAACGTTCCTATTTCCTTCTTTGGCTTTCCTAAATCTATATTTATGCCAGTCTGGGTGGTGTACCTGAGTACTGTGTTTTAATGTAATGCATTTTATTTTTTAAACAAAACATTTTGACAAAATTAAATTAATTTTTAAATTAATATTTGTAATCAGATATAATTACCTTTCATCTAAGGATGAGTAAAAATGTAGTAAGTTTAGTAGCTAGACTAGAACCAGGCTAGTATATTCTTTGATTTGAGGATTTTTTGGGTAGTTTTTCCCTAGTTACAACTTGTCCTTTTGAAAAAATGGAGACAAGAGTGACAGAGTTTGGGTCTTGATCCAGCACCATGATCTGATGTTGCCTGGCCAGTGAGATGCTAAATAGGCTTAGTAGTTGTACCCTCTAAGTGTCTTATTTCTACAATATTTTCAGTAAATTTCAGTATTTGTGGACATCTCCCAGCATGGACAGCTGCCTTGCCCATGTTGTGGGGTGTGTGAAATCCCTAAAGCACACAAGTGCATTTGAGCAGCTTCATCTGACTCTTTCTCATGGAGTGCTGCTTACTGAAGGAATGATCATCTGCATCCAGTTTTTACCTGTCCTAAGTGACACAAAGGTGTTACCACATCAGCATTAGATGCTTTCATTTCTTCCAAGTAAGCTGAGGAAGGCACAGCTGTATGTCTCTATTTTGCCTTATCCATGCACAGACTAAGTTAAAAAAACAAAACCAAAAAAAAGGCAGGGAAAAAAAACCCACCTTGTTAAATAGGCATTCACTGCATTTATTGTTTGCTGTTGTATTGTGGGTCCCACTGCTCAGCCCTGGGGTGGGCTGGGCTGGTATTTAATCTGGCAACATCTAGAAATTGCAGTGCAGGATGATGTTCAGTATTTTAGTGCTTCACGTGTGGAATGCTACAGATAAAACAGGTAGAGCAATGATAAGAACACAGCAGAAGATCACAGAAGGGACTGATGCATTTAAAAGGTAATTACTGTAGCATTTTTTGTTAATTTCTCCAGGTAGAGGAACCTCATATTGTTTGATCATTTTCGGGAGAGGCTTACCTGGGTAAAAGTAAACATCTGTTTGAATAACCTGGTTGATAGTTTAATATTTTCTAAGTCTCAGTATTCTGTAACTATGTTAAATCTATTATTCAAGTCCTTCCCAGTTTTCATGAATGCATTTTTCAAATTACTTTTTAACAGTTCAGGGATGATGGGTTTTGTTATATATTTTTTGCAATTGTTTACTTAAAACTCGGTGACAGTCGCATTACAGCAAATCCTCTCACCTTATCACTGTGATAAGGCCTTGCTGCACAGCAGGGGACAGACACCACAGCAGGCTTGGTGAGTCAGGACATCATTTTCAGTCCCCTCTTCCATGAGGCTAAATTTTCTCTCTGATGAGATGGTCCTTCAGTCTTACAAAGTAAATATCTTATGTTTTTACAGCAGTGTGGCTGTGTTAATGTATTTATTTATCCTGAAAAAATAAATGCAGGGTTTTGCAGTGTGCAAAACATGCCTTGCTTCAGTCCAAGGCTTCTAAAAGATTCAGTCTTTTAATTAATCCTTTAATTGTGCTGGTGAACTCATGCAAGCTTGCTTTTTAGCTCTTGGATGTATGTAGGAGTTTACTGAGAGTATGAGGTGACTTATAACAATGCATCATTTATAAGAATCATTATCCTCTGGGTTTGTCCCATATCAAAATAATAATAGTAATTAAATACAATGCTGTTTCTCAATTTCACATGAAAGAGCTCTTCTGTGATGGTATTTCTCACTTCCATGTTTGTGTGCAGGCAAAGTTAAGATTGTCAGGTGTATTAATTTATGCTGTGTCTCATTTAGTTTCTCTCCATTATTTGTTTTCCTGCCCACGACATCACTTGGATTTTTGTGAGTGAATGTTAGTACTAATGTATTGGTATTTTAAAATGCTAATACTCTATTCTGTATTTTAGGAATGAAATAGTTAAAGAAGATTTCTTTAACTATTTCTTTAACCAGAGATTTCTTTAACCAGAGATAGTTATGATGTAAATTCTCAGCTCTTACTGGCTCATTTTTCTAACCACAGATGTCCAGAAATGGCTCCATGAGCTGGTAATAAGCACCATACAGGAACTATTCCTGTAGACCACAACTCTCCTCCCTTTGTTTTGCTGTGGGCATATTAGCCATGTATTTTGTATTATTCCAAAATGCAGAGTTAACAGTAAAATTGTTACATATATAGCCAGTTTAGAAAGCTCCTGTGGTTTGTGTATTGGCCTGTTAAAGACTGTATCTTCAGTGATGATTTTTTTATTCACTACTTTCATGTAGGTTAAATGGAGCAATATGTTTTAAAGCAAAAATCCATCTTATGTTATAAGCTCTATTTCTTTTATGCATGATACTTCTTTGACATTAGCATTGACATTGAAAGATGAAATTAGATGCACTTTGCTTCTGTATATTTGATTCTTTAAGGTCTCATGGCCTTAACAAAATTTGCATTTAGGTTTAAGTTCAAGCGTGTGCCTGAGTACTCTGCTAGACTGGCTTGTTCAAGAGGAAGGACAGAAACATCCTGGATGTAATTTAGCTAAAGTCATTTGAACTGATCTGCATATTCTCTTTCTCCAAGCAAATCAAAGAGAGTCACATTCTGGTGATGAGTGCATGCCTTTCACCTTTTGGACAGTAAGAAAAATATTTATTAACAGGAGCGGAAGCAGCTCTGATGAAATAAATGACTTGCAATCGCTCTGGCTTATCTGTAGGAGTTAATTGCCTTATAAATAATAATGTTGAATTATTGGAGATGTGCTATGTAATCAGAAGGCTGGCAAAACTGAGAAGAGCAGGGAGTGACCATTTGTGTTTATTTTGCTAAGGCTTCCAGTGCTCTCTGCTTGCAATCATACTGCGATTTGCTACAGGGAGAGTTATGCTGGAATTGATGTCTCAAATAGAAGAAAACATTTGGTTTTTTTGGTCTTGAGACTCAACCCTGGTATGTGTTGTGCAGCAATGACTGCACAGAATTATTGTGTACACCCAGAAAAAGAACACTTTCCCTTATCATTGTAGGAAATAAAGAATGTAAATGAACAGAAAGTGTTAAATGAAAGCTTTCAGCAGTTTGGAACATTTCACATAAAAACACTCAATTTTTTCTGTAGATGTATCTTTTATGATACTTTGTGGTTTGTACTTTGTTGTCTTTTTGGTTGAAAATGACAAACAGAGGAACGAGCCTTGCCTTGCCCCTGGCCTGCTTTAGCTCTGCCGAGTACATTTATTGTTGACCCCTCAGACACTGTTGTGTCCTGCACTAAAGGCAAAGTGAAGATCCCAAGCAGGAGTTTATCTCATGGTTTTACAAGACAATGTTTGCTCTTAAGACTTACTGCTATAAGACAAATGAAAAATGTTTGGCTTTAGACCATTTTTAAGGAATTAATTTGGGGAGATAAATAAGAAGTGTTGTAAAGTACAAGTGGTCACTTACATGAATAATCTGTCAGTGAATTACCAGTCCTTTTCTGGCATACTCTGAGATTTTAACTGTATCTAGTCTGCTCTTAAATGTAATTATTTTGTAATTACATTAGGTTTTAAGTACTTTGAAGCTATTTTTCCAAATATATTGTGAGGTTTAACTGTCCGAGTTCTCAGGGCAAAATATCTCCAAATGTCTCTTAAAAAAGTGGTTTATTGATTTGTGATTTATCTAATTCAAAGTACTTTGAATCATTTCTGCTTCATATCAAGCAATCACAGTATTTTCATGCACAATGTACATTGTGTAGACTTTCCTGAAAATGCATTATAGTACTTCCATGTTGTAATTCTTGGATTTCTCACTGTATGTCTTATTTTTTGGTTTGCATTAATGTGTTAAATTGTCAAAATCCCTTTTGGTTTCAGTGCTTGACTAGCGAAGAAATCTTTTCTTTGCATGGGATACCAAACGACAGTCACATATCAAATTCCAGCTTCTCTGCAATATGTCCTGCAGTTTTGCAACAGCTAATTTTTCACCCATGTGATCATCAGGAAAGCTTTGTGGACACATCTAAACCACATTCTTTGCAAGGTTAGTTACTGTTACTTGCATTAATGCTGTGACTGGAGTGGGGTTTTCTTAGAGGAACAGTAAGCATTTATCCATAAATAACAGGAGTGTCTTGTTTGGGAAGATACGGTTCCAAAGTGGGAACATAAACTGCTGTTTTAGGTCAGCAGACCATCCAAACAAAATTGGTATCTCTTGACAGTGCTCTATTTAAAATGCTGTAAGAAAGGTGAAAGAACTGACTAGAAAGGTATGGGATATTTTGCCCACTTAAGGAAGAGCCTTTCTGACTTGTTTTGGTTGGATAATGGTTTGTGCCTTGAAACATAAGGACATATACTTATAGCTGGTTAATAGAAGAAAAGATGAGTGTACAGAAGGGAAGTTTGTGCAAGTGGTTTGCAATGGGGAATTAAACCTGGTGGAGTCTGCATGTATGGAAGCAGGTAGAGTTAGAATTACTTGGGCTACATTTGAGTGGAGTTATTTGCAGGCGGACTGTCAGGTAAGCCAGTGACTGGTTTACTGAGGAAAAATACTCATATTCTTCCTCCTGCTTTCATGTCATCTTCTCTGATGATCTTCTTCCTCCGGGAGGAAGATGGTTAAGTAGCCTTAATCTTCTTTCTTCCTCTTTTTTTCGTTTCTATATTTATTGTGCACAGAACTATACAGTGCAGTGAAAAGCATTGGACAGGGAATATTTATCTGATTAAAGAAATCACTTGTTGCACTAAAAAGGATCAAATGTAATTCGAGTCAGTATTCCAAATGAACTTACAGTTCCAAGGGAATCAGCTGAATTAATGTTAAAAGTTAAGATGTTGAATTACTACTGCCTAATGTCAGTATTCATAAGAAGAGATACAGAAGTGCTTTTTGTAAATTTTGAAATACTAGTATTAATAACATTCTGATTCATATAGGTGATCATCTTTAATAAGAATTAGAGGTCATTCCTAAAACATAGCTGTGTTTTGCTGTGTTAATGAAAGATTAGAATTCTAATTGAGTAATCTCTGAAACCATGGCACCAATTTAGCATGTCTGCTCTAGATTGCTTGTATGATATGGAGACACATATTACTAAGAAAACCATAAGATCTGCTTTGGAGAGTAGGATCTGTTCTCCTTTTTTTTTTTTCTTTTTTCTTTTTTCTTTTTTTTTTTTTTTTCGGGAGGGGGTGCTGGTTAAGTAGGTTGAACATGGAATCCTTGACCTACAGTTAACCTCCTAAGCTACTTAGACCATGCCTCTTCTTTTTGTTTTATCTGGCCAGCTCAGAAGCAACGTCCAGCTCAGAAGCAATGTCCAATAGCCAGATAAACAAGGCAGCCTTCTCCCTGCCCCTCCCTTGGCTGCAGCACAAGAAATCTGCAAGGCCTATGATTAGGGCATTTTAAACTACTGCGACACACAGCAGTACCTGTTTGAACAGAGATTCCTAGAAAGGCCCAGTGCCCAGTGCAGCTGTTGATTTATGCACCCCCACCCCATCACAAAGTGAATCTGTCAGTAGCATTAAGCCCAGATGATTTCAATTACTGCCCATGGAGCAAAATCCTCCATGTCTGTTTCCAGCTGTGCCTATGTGAATTTTCTCCCCAGGGACCCCTGCTGTCTTAACAACAGACTGTCTTCCAAAATGGACTAATGGACATGACGTGCAGAAGAAACCAGTCCAATGAGCTTCAGGAACAGCTACTCAGAATAAAAATAAGTGATGCCAAAGTAGAGTAGAAGTTGGAAGGCAACAGATGTTAACATCTTTTGTCCTGGGATTTGTAAAACTCTGATCTAACCTATCTGATCTTGGGCCACACTCAAGTCCTCTCCTTACTTTCTTCTCTGAAAGATAATAGGGAGGTGTATAGAGATGTATCAAACAGCTGAAACTGCCCAGTGCCATTCCTCATGTCCAAGATAAACACTTTCTGTGTTCTCTGCTTGACTTCTTCAGAAAGGTATTCATGCACTTACATCCTCTTCATCCTAGGACAAGGTTAAGGAAGAGCCTGAGCCTGCCTGTTCTTACAAGGAACACTGCTGAGCAGCAGTGTTCTAAGGAGGGCATCTTACTTGCACTCCTGCAGTTTCATTTTTTGGATTTCTTGTGCCTTTGGGTTCCTTGACTGTCTCTTTATTGGGGCTACAGTTTGGAGACAGAAAGAGTAATAGTAGTTAGCAAAAATTGACTAAGCCATCAGTCTCAGGGGAAGAATTAGCACTGCATCTGAGTGCCCTGCTCTGGTACATAAAGTCAGACCACCCAGCTTTCTGAGATGTGTGAACTCATGAAAAGACTAGTGTGGATGGAGTCCTAATGAATATAACTATTTTAAGGCAGCATTTTAAGGCACATGATATTGTGAAATAGTCCTTAATGCAGGAGCTTTGGCAACATTGGTTGTCTACGAATTTTTTCAGCTCAGTTTAAAATGTGCATTTTTGCATATGTAGAATATGGGTAGATCTCCATGCACTAAACTAAAAGACTCTTGTACTTCTGTAGTAATCCCAAATTTAGACAGTGTTTTCTGACTCACGATGACACTGGAAACTCATTTATTATAAATTTGATTTCAAAAATATAGTTACAATCTTAATTGTCATTTAGTTTAATAAAAATTAATCTATGTAGCTTAGTGAATCTACCCATATCTAGTTGTGTGGTTTTCCCTCTCTCTGTGTAGCTCTCTCAAAATTGGCAAATGAATGTTGTAATTGGCATTGATACATCTGCAAATGCTTTGAATGTTTCTAATGCTTTCTGTTCTTGACATAATATGAAATTCATTTTATAAAAACATTGTGACATTGTACAGAGTAGAGCCATCCCAGTTGCAGGTGAGGAATTTAGCTTAGTGTGTTTGCCAGTTGTGTTCCCAGAAATAATATCAGACCATAATCTGATCTGTTAGTTTCTGCTGTGCAGAGAGGAATTTCTGGTGACTTCCCTACATGCATGCAAGCTCATAATGATGCAACTTTCTGGATTACATGAAACTGTTCTCATCTAGGCAACATTATATTGGCATTGATTATTTTTGTGGTTAATTTTTAAAGACAAACTCTCTCTCTGTTTGGATTACTTCATAGTTCTGTGGCATCATTTGGGGCACCCTTGTAGACCTCTTTAGTGCAACTTTTAAAGTTTTTCTTTGTATTCACAGGAATTTGAGATGTCACTAGGGAAAAAAAGTTATCCATAGAAGCACAGCTTTGTAAGTGCTTATGAGCAACAGCAATCACACCTCTCCAACCTATAATTCAGGCCCTAGAATAATTATGGTACAGATTTGTGCAAGTCCTGGTGCCTGAACACTAAATATCTGAGATTATGCTTATGGTGAAGGAAACAAAATTATGAACAAAAATGCAGCTGAACCCTGCTGCATTTACTGATTCTTAGGAAAGGTTTTTGCCACTGCATACTTAAATCACATGTCCTTGTTTTTGAACCTAGAACCTCTTTTTTTACACACTTTCATTTCTCTATTATAATTATCTTGACTATCATATATCTATCACTTCACCAGTTGATAAACAGTGATGGGCAGCATTTTCAGCCAGCAGAATTTCTTTAAATGACAGGAGGAGGGGTAGGAACTGAGATACCACCTCAGGGTGATTTATCAGGAAGGATTTTTATATCTGGTGCAACCAAGACAACTTTCTTTTTGTCATGGAGTTTCTTAGATATAAATGTCAATTGGATCTGACTCTGGGACTAATAAGAAGTTTTGTCTGTTCTCTATGCTGTAGCTGCTTCAACTATTGGCCGAAGCCTTAATTTTTACTCTTCATTGACAGTAGAGAGACCTCATTTATATAGCAGCAGATAGGCCAGCCCATATATTCTACTACCGTGGTTTCCATTTTTAATATGATTGTCCCAGAAAGTGTTTTCAGATATTTCCTTTCTGCAGATATGCGTCTTAACTGCCTATGCATTTTAAGAATTTTGTATTTGTGAGTTTTAATTTCAACCCAGGAATGACTCTTTTACCAGTCCCATGCCAGTTTAGCCATTAGAGAAATCACAAGCAGACTGAAGTGGGTGTTTTACTAAAATATTTTGTATTTCTCTTTGTTTATCCACAGTTTGGGGATTTGGCTTCCTGGCTGTGTCTATCATTAACTTGGCATCACTTCTGGGATTGATTTTAACTCCTCTCTTAAAGAAGTCATATTTCCCCAAGGTTTTAACTTACTTTGTGGGCTTGGCCATTGGTACTCTCTTTTCTAATGCAATTTTCCAGCTCATTCCAGAGGTAAGCAAGGGGAATCATTATTTGGTTTGCATACTAGTTTCTAAAGATCTGTGTCTTGTTGTTCATTGGGAAGGACCAAGGGCTATTCTGTCTCTAAACAAAAAGAGAAATACACTGGATAAAGTTGTAGTGAACTTTAATAGGCTACACTGTTAACATTTTGTCCAAGTTTAAAAAATGTATTGAGATCAGAATCTTTTACAATTTCTGCTCATGAAAACCGAAGGTTTGTACAGAGACAGTTTTAGTAATAGAGGGGTATCTGTGCAGTGTGACGTTTGTTTGTTTTTCTGGAAATGTACTAAGATTACAGACTAATTTGCATTGCTCTTTTCTTCACTGTTAGGCATTTGGGTTTGACCCGAAAGTAGATAACTATGTTGAGAAAGCTGTTGCTGTGTTTGGTGGATTCTATATTCTCTTCTTTGTGGAACGGATTCTTAAAGTGATACTAAAGCTCTATAACAAGGTAATGAAACCTATCACTAACTGAATGAGCCTTGCCTTAAAGTACCTGTCATATTTTGTGAGATACTTTCTAGATGAATAAAATGTGGGAGGGTTCTGTTTTATCTGAGGAATTCAGCCTTACTGTGTGTTCTGATATATCTGTTTAAAACCCATATGAATAGGGGAAGAAATCTCACTTTTCTGAGGGAATACAAGCAGCTCTGGGAATGGAATCCAGATGTGAGTGTGGTCTGCTCTCTTTGGTATATACTCCAGTTGCTCTCCACAGCCAGGTTGTTGCTGTGATAGCTAAACGCATCAGAAAAACGTGGAAATATGTAAGAGGTGGAGAGAATGAAGTCTGCCTGTGGAGCTCCTCTTTGGGCAGGAGAAATCAGTGTGACAAATACACCTGCTTGGTCATCTGCAAAGTGCAGCTGTGTACTGATAGGGCCTGACTCTGTCCTTCAGTAACTTCAACTGTTTCCGCAAGCTCTGGTACACAGACCTGCTCAGTGAGCAGTGCAGTTGTCTCCTTTTACCCGGGGCTCTGCTTTCTACCCCTGTGTCAGAGTACTTGCCTTCTGTGTGCTCACTTGAGTATTGCTGATACTGAAAAGTGCTGATACTGAAAATTATGATGATCAACTGTCTCTTTGCAATAGCTAGAAATAGAAAAAATAAATTTGTTTTTCTTTAATTATGTAAGCAGACAAAAGCTAATGAACTCTATTTGACAAGCAACCATGAATAACCAGCAAATGTTGATTGCTTTTGGTCAGGTTGGCTTGGGAGGTTCTGCATAAAGGTATAAAAATGAAAAGTCTCCCATGTTTTCTGATTAGCTTAAAGTAAGAGATAGGTTAGGAACTTAGATACATTTAGAGTTAATTAAAAAAATTAAATGGTCATTGCTGCTCATTTCAGCAATCACTTGGTGTTGAAAGCAAAGCAGCATGAATATGATCTCCCACCCACCTTTTTCTTTTTGTCTTTATTTTCTTACATTGCTATTTTGCTTTTGTTTTAATTAGCTACCTACTTATTTATTTGTCACCTAGACTGGCCACAATTACTTTGAAAATGGAGAAGAGAATCATTCTCAGGATAAGACTAACTCTCCCAAACCACCATCATCCAGCAATGGGGGCACATGTTATGCAAATTCAGCTGTCATAGAGAGCAACGGAAATCTTGGTTTTGACAGCATCAGTGTGGTCTCAGCACAGGTATGAAAATTGTGTCTATTTACTTATTTTTTCCCTGCCAATTATATAAGTATATCTGAGAGAAGAGTTAATATGTATTTTTATTACTTTTCTCAAGTTTTTGTAGACTTACAGCTTTTAATTTGGTTGAAAAAAATACAGGGTTTTGGGGCAAGCTTGAAAAAGCTGAATGATGCACTCAATTTGTAGCCAACAGAAAGGGCTATGTTATATCAGTGTTGGAATGGGTTGGACAGAGAGATGTATCTGATCAGATTTGAATTTGTATTTAATTTGGTTAATTTTGGTTTTGTTGTTGTTACTGTTTTGCTTAAAGAGCAATGGTGTGTTTTGCTGTTGTGATAAAGTTAATCATACAAAATGATCCATATTTTGCTCCTGGATACATGAAGCCATTAAGTTTGAGAACCTGATTCTACCGAATCAATGATTAAAGAGAAAAACTAGTACAGTAACTTTCAGACAGTATATTGTGAGCACTGCTTGTCGTAATACGGTGTATTTGGATACTGTGGGAATCACAGAGGTGATATGTTGAGACAGAAGCCACTTCTCCTGGTTTATTATCTTTCAGATTTGTTCTCTGTATTTCTTTGTGTTTGTTTTTGTACTGCAAATACAACTTCCTTATGTTTGAGCAGAAAATGGAGTAAGGAAGAGAAAGTATTGTGCTTCTTTAGTCTTTTTCCATGTGTAGAGAGGAGCAGTACTGTGCATGGAGGAGCATTACTGTGCTTTATTAAAAAAAATTAAAAACACATAGAAAAAAAATTCAGATGTCTTAAGGCAGACTTTTTTTATAGTAGTGAGTTTTGGTTTGCCATCCATTTTTATTAGCTAGTTAAGTTAGTTGGGGGTAGCAGAGAGGAGCAAGCAGGAGAGCAAGTCAGAGGCAGTCCCTAACAACCAGGAGAAAATCTGGGAGTTCTGCATTGACACTGCAGGCTCACAGGGCATTTCATGCACACAGTTTAAAATACCAAAATTGCACTTATCCTTACCCTAGAAATGTCATGAAGTGTGGTGGATACTGAACATCTTAAAAACTGGAAGAAACATACTTAATTATTAAAATTACATGGGCACCAGGAGGGAATTAGTATTATGAGTGCCCATAAGTTTTATTTTGTAGATTAATAAAACAAGTAAAAGAAGCCTCTGCTCTCTGCAGAGACAGAAACAGTGCAACCAGCAGGACTAGGCACTGCTGAGGCTGCGCCTCGAGTCCTGTGTTCAGCTTTGGGTCCCTCATTACAAGAAAGACCTTGAGGTACTGGAGTGTGTCCAAAGTAGGGCAACAAAGCTGGTGAAAGAGTTGGAGCTTGATCCCTGTGAGGAGCAGCTGATGGAGCTGGGATTGTTTAGCCTGGAGTAAGGGGGCTTGAGGGGGACCTTATGACTCTCTACAGCTGTCTGAAAGGAGGTTGTACCAGGTGGAGGTTGGTGTCTTCTTTCCAATATTAAGTGACAGGACAAGAGGAAACAGCCTCAAATTGTGCCAGGGGAGGTTTAGATTGGATATTAGGAAAAAGTTCTTAATGGAAAGGGTTGTCAAGCCGTGGAACAGATTGCCTAGGGAAGTGGTGGAATCACCATCTCTGGAGGTGTTTAAGAGGTGCATAGAGATGCTGCTTAGGGATATGGATTAGTAGTGGACTTGGTTAATTAGGTTAATGGTTGGACTCGATGACCTTAGAGGTCCAACCTAATGGTTCTGTGATACTGTGTAGCAACTAAGAAGCCATCATTGCTCTTGTCCTCCTCCAGTGAGGTTCAAAGGGCCAGGTCAGGGGAGGGCCAATGTGTCCGAGGTGCTTTGGGGCAGTTAGGGTAATGACAGGAGGGTAGGGTTGCATTCAACCTTACAAGAATGTACTATTTAAGACAAAACCATTTGGCATAAGCTAATGTGTACCCAAGAGAATTTTAACGTGACCTCATAATCGACAGCTTGTTAAAGAGGGCAAATACAGAGTAGTCAGAAATCAAACTGAAGGCTTTAAAGAGGAAGTTTGAAGCCTGACTGTGCCAAGTTGTGGTAACTATTTTTAGCCATGGGGATCCAGCTATATTCTCTCCTTTAATGCCAGAAGAAATTGACTGTCAGAGTAAATGTTTAATTAGTCACCTACTTTCTGTTTTCACTTGCAGCAGTAAGTGCAATCTTGGAAACCTTTGTGCTCTACCCAGAGTTTATATCTACTGTGCACTGAAATATGGCTTGACAACAGAAACTTTGAAGGAAAGTTATTTCAGAGACAAATTGCTGAAAGATCTGTGTTCTTGAGTGCACACTGTTAGAATTGTAAAGCAAAACTTTGCAGTGCCTTTATTTATTGCCTGGTGGCAGTATCAGGATTCCTTTTTGGTCCTGTGGGCTCTTCCAGAGGATGTGTCTTGTTCATGTCTGCGGGAATCAGACATGTGTTGGAAATAGCAATAATAATCAGAGATATTGTACGAAAAAATAAGAGAGTCTCTGTATAATTTCTTAAGTTTTGGAATGAAGGAGGGGCCATTACTTTTTAAAAAGCCCCCTGTGTTTAGAAGAGCATAAATACCAAGGATGTCTTTGGTTTACCATAAACTGTGGAGATACAAATGATGTAGAACCGCACTAATACTTAATAAAAATTAAACCTGATAGTCCAGCTGGGTATTACAGAGCTCCTTAGCTGGCATCTCTTTTGATGTATGCTAAACTACCATGACAAAATGGAAGTAGTCCAGAGGAGACAGACATTGCTAATTCTTACTTTGGAATCCTATGTGTTCGTAGGGTATTTTGTCAGTAGTCTGCTTTATCTTAAACATGAAGAATATGTATTTCTCGTTCATCTACTTCTGCTGGATACACGATCTAGTAAAGTTCAGAATGTAAATCCAGAAAAGCAATTTCATCGTACTTTATATAATTTAGAGATGTTATCAAGACATTATTTAAAATGGATTACATGTAAGAATTATGATACTTCAGGGCAACAGAGTAATTGTAAATGGCAGATAGACATATATTTATAGATATAGATCTAAAACATAGGTGTCTCAGAAACTGATTCCTAGTTTATAAACTGCAGTTGTTTCTTAATTTTGGAAGTTTGGATCAATAAAGTAATTTTTAAATCAATACTGGTACCCTAAATTAATTGTAATTGCTTAAAATGTCCTTTTTAGTGGAAAAAATGGGTAAATTATTTTAAATGAAAATTTGTGCATTAGATCAAACTCTGTTTCTTCAGTGAAACTAGAAACATGTGCAAGAAAGATGATGTGCTTTAGGCAGAAATCAGGATGATCTACAAAACAAGGCTTCCTCCAGTTTGTAGTCAACTTGAAGGATAATCACAAGGGAACAGAAAAAATAGAGAACAGATCTTTACCTCAGGAAGGTGGATGAATTGGTGGAAGAGCTTTGCTAATTGTATTTGGGTTTTCTTACACTTAGGTATTTTGTGTGGTTTGCTTTGTAATACTTCTTTCCTAAAGTGGCTTTCAGCATGTCTTCATGGATTGAGAGAGAGATCTATTACTTGTAAGTGTTCCTATCTCAAGCAGAAATAGTACAGGTACAAATTAATAGTCTCAGAAAAAGGATTGGCACTACTTGAGTTAGAGGATATGTTGAGAGGAAAGCCTTCAAAAACTAATGGCAAGTGTGTAGTACAAATCTAAAACCAATGTGCTTGAATCAGCAGGGAAACTCCTTACTTTTTGATACCATTGCTCATTTTTGCATCATAAAAGTGTAATTCCAGAACTTCCTGTGGACTGAATAGGGGCTGCTTTGTGGTGGTTTTGGCACTACTCAGCCAAGGCTTTTTTATCTATGAGTTCCAGGCAGTGCAATAGGCACCTGACTCAGAAATTCCTGACCTGAACTTTTGTCCTGTCCCAGGGCAGCTCCTAAATACAAGAATGTAGTCAGATAAGAGTCCTGTGAGCAAATCATGCAACAGACCTTATAGCTCTGTCCTTAAAGATTTTGCAAGGATTTATTGATCATTTTATTTCCTTGAAGTTAAAAAATCAGTTTGCCTGGTAGCTTTTGCATGTGGCAAAACTAAACCAATTTGCTATGTTGTTTTTAATAACTAAAGACAATTTCTTGGAATACTCATTGGCTTTCTCCTAAGAAGAAGGAGATGTTCCTCTATATCCTTCTTCTTCAAGAAGTGGAGATGTGTATGGTTGAGGGGAAAGCAGTGGATATTGCCTGCCTTAACTTAAACAACGCTTTAGACAGTGCCTCTCACAACATCCTCACAGGCAAACTCAGGAAGTGTGGAATAGATGAGTGGACAGTGAGGTCTATTGAGAACTGGCTGAATGGCATATCTCAGTGGGTCAGGGTGTAATTGGAGGCCTCTCACTAGCGGTGTCCCCTAAGGTCCAGTACTGGGCCCTTTATTGTTTAACCTATTCATCAAGGACTTGGTGAACTTGCCTCCTGAACAGTTCAATGACCACACAAATCTGTGAGGCGTGGCCAGTACCCCGCAGTGCTGTGTAGCCCTTCAGAAGGGCCTTGACAGGTGGGAGAGATGGGCAGAGCAGAACCTCCTGAAATCCAGCAGAGGCAAATGCAGGGTCCTGCACCTGGGAAGGAATAACCCCAGGCACCAGCAGAGGCAGGGGGCTGATCTGTTGGTAAGCAGCTCTGCAGGGAAAGTCCTGAGTTTGTTCTTCTGGTGGAGAACAAACTGTCCATGAGCCAGCAGTGTCCTTGTGGCCAAGAAGGCCTGTGATCCTGCCCCTCTGCTCAGCCCTGGTGAGGCACATCTGGAGTGCTGTGTCCAGTTCTGATCTTCTCAGCACAAAAGGGACATGGAGCTCCTGGAGTGGGTCTAGCAGAGGCCACAAGGGCGATGAGGGGACTGGAGCAGCTCTTAGGGGGAAAGGCTGAGGGAGCTGGGCCTGTTCAGCCTTGAGAAGAGAGACAGAGAAGGAAACTCATGAATGTCTGTGAGTATCTGAAGGGAGGGTGTCAAGGGGATGGAGGCAGGCTCTGCTCAGTGATGCCCAGCAATAGGACAAGAGACAACAGGCAGAAACTGATGCACAGAAAGTTCCACCTAAGCATGAGGAAGAACTTTTTTACTGTGCAGGTGACCGAGCACTGGAACAGATTGCCCACAGAGATTGTGGAGTCTTTCTCATTGGAAACATCCAAGAACTGCCTGGATGCAATCCTGTGCCATGTGCTTAAGGAGGGATGTTGGACCAGATGAGCTACTCTGGTCTCTTGCAAACTTAACTAATCTCTGATTCTGTGCTGTCTATGCATGTAGGCACACATATATTACTGCTTATATATTTCAGTAAGTAAGCACTGGTTAATGCTATACAAGTAATATTTTTAATGGGGGAAATACTATAATGCTTGCAAATATTCTGTAAACACAGTATGTGTGTATAGAAATTCATCAAATGGGTCACCAGGAACTTTTAGGGGAGCTTAGTTTGTGCTCGCAGTTAAAATGGCAGTTCCTTCTCTGTGTGTTCAGGTTTTTTGTTATTTCGTGGCACCACATGTATAAATTACCTCTACTTCTGGGGAGAATTAGTGAGATCCCTGGAGGGTATGTGCACTGCAGTTTTATATTAGCCTGTTGATTTCATGCTCTGATCCTTTAATTGTGCAGTCAAAATTAGCCACCACTGTTTTTATTAAACATTCACTTTGTAGAAACTAATTTGAACAGCTGGACTTGACTATCATTGCCCAAAATTAGAAATAAACTTTATGGAATATCTGAATGTGTCTGTACTGGAGACACATTCTACAGTATAGACACATCATATATATCATGTAGATAGAATTCTGTTACTGTGATAGCTGAGTGTGTCTCTGAGACCATGACGTGGTACCAGTTGTTTTAAATACAGATGCTACCAGTCACTGAGATCAGATCCTTCTGATTGTACATGCTTCTAAAGAGGTGGCAGAGGAGGCTTGGGACTGTCTTTATCTGACAGACTCCAAAGAGACATTCAGACCACTGTGACCTGAATTGCTTCCTGTCTCAGCTGAAGGGCGTCCAGGTGACACTTCGCAGTCAGAAAAGTGACGTGGTCGTGCATGTCACCTTGTTGAAACAGAAAACATTTGGTGCTTCTGCTGTGCCATTTGCTTCTTGGGCAAAGCAATTTGGTCTCTATATGCAGCAGTGCTTGAGTTTATTCTTGTCATTCATTTAAAGACAGAGGCGTGATTCATTGGCTTCTTTATTCAGTGCTTTGTGTAATTGTTTTATTCTATTTTTTTTTTCAGGAAGAAGCTACCCAAAGCAGCCTATGCAAGTGTCTTAAGGGGCGCCCACTGTCAAAGATTGGGACCATTGCTTGGATGGTGACACTGAGTGATGCAGTACATAATTTCATAGATGGCTTGGCTATTGGGGCTTCTTTCACTTTGTCTCTGCTTCAAGGGCTCAGTACCTCCATAGCCATCTTGTGTGAAGAGTTTCCTCATGAGCTGGGTAAGGAACTTTATTGCACATGTTGTTTGCTGTGAAAATCACTGTTGTAGGTGGTTGTGTTGGCGTAAAATTGGAAGAGGTTGAAAGAAAGTTTAGACAAATTAATAGAAAAAATATTCATCAAAAAGTTACCAAGCACCAAAACACACATCTGGCACAGGAAATTTCCAAGTGCAGGTGGGCGGAAGCTGGGAGCATATATTAATAGGACAGGTACTAATTATCCTGTTTATATATGGTAGATACAGTGTTGTATTAATTAATTTTAAACCCAAAAATCATCATAGGTGGTTGTGTGTTCCTGTGCTCTTAGCTCAATCTTGCATCACTCTTTGTTTAGAATATTTCAGTTTCCTTAGTGTTGAAGGGAAATCCTCATCACCTATTTGAACAAAGAAAAACAGCACAGGGTTATAACGAGTATACAAATAATGTATTTTCTTCTGGCTTCCTTTGACATCAGAAAATGACCACAATATCATTTTCTGAAGATGGTTTTCTCTTTTTTTATCCTTTTAGGGGATTTTGTCATCTTGCTTAATGCAGGAATGAGTACTCGTCAGGCTCTGTTTTTCAATTTCCTATCTGCATGTTCTTGTTACGTTGGGTTGGCCTTTGGAATATTAGTAGGCAACAACTTTGCTCCTAACATCATCTTCGCTATAGCAGGTGGAATGTTCCTGTACATCTCTCTGGCAGATATGGTAAGATATAATTTCATTTTCAGTTATTTATTTCTCTGCAAAAAAAAACATATACTCCACTAAGTCTCTCTAGTAGAACTTAGTATTTCCTCCTTCTCATGCCAGTGACCAATAACAACAACAACAATAATAATAATAATAGAATTTTGCAACTTAAACCCTTAATGGAGGTGCACAAATAGTTATTGTTACCAATAGGTAAGGCTTTATAAAGCCTCATCTGTCTGTAACAAGTTATGTTTATTCATGAAACACTAAAGCCTTTCACCTCATCATATTATTATTGAAAAGGCGTTTTAGACAGAGACAAGCCTTTCATGAATTTGGCCTGGTTTAATCAAAGAGTAAAAAGTGTATAAACACTTTGTTTCAGCATTTTAAAGTGTCACAGTATTTCACTTTACCATTTTTAAAGGTTTGTTTGTCTATTTAAACCATGTTGTGAAGAAAAAGCAAAAACAGAAATAAACAGAATGAAGTTAAATATTAAGTTTTAGTTGAATGAAAGGTGTTGTGTAACCACAGTGATAATGAAAAACTTGATTTAAATTCTATCCTGGTTCAAGTCAAAGAGTGTCAGCCTCATTTTCTTGGCTCTGACAAAAAATTTTACTGAGTTCTATTCACAATAATCTGTCTACCTTTTATTTTTCAAAGTGTGGTAGAAGATATAAGGAAAAGAAATTGTGCTAAAATCCAGATTGTATTTAGACACTGGGAAAAAAAAAATCTGGATTCATAGGCATTTAGCAATACTCCATAATTTCCTCTTATAATTATGTTTTTTCTCAAAACAAGAGAGGTCTTTCAAGAGTTTTAAGTTTTATTATGTTTAATTCAGTGTTGTAAGAACAGATGCAACAGGTGCAAAGGTGTTTACATCTGCCACATGAGAATCCATTTGAGTGCAGGACTGGAAGAGCGAGGCCTGAATCTGAAAAGATTTGAGACCCCAGTTTGGTTCCATGGGCATTTAGGAACTGTCTAATATTTATACTGACTGTTTCATTAAATACTGTTATAGTATAGTTTAGTTTATTAAATCCTATAGTGTAGGATTTAATACGTGGTTAGAGTTATAAACAATATAAGTAGTTTATTGTATAAGCTCGCAGTGCCTTAATTGCTAATGCTTTTTGTTTAGCTTTACTCATATAATGAATAGGAATGCACTGAACTCTGATTTGTAAAATTCATGGCATAAATTTATAATGACTCAAGTTTGTTATTAAATCCATCAAAGTCAGTAACATTCTTTTCTTTGTATCTGTTGTTCTGTTCTCTCTGTTCCTCTCTATCCGTCTCTCTCCCTGTACCCTCCTCTCTTTCTTTTTATAGGTTTTTGGATTGTGTCAGTTACCTATCTGAATTTTTCTTCCCCCTGAAAAGTCTGAAATAGGGTATTGAAGTGCTCTGTACAGAGATCTGGCTTTCCACTTTCTTACAATTTCCCCTCACTTCTGGTTTGCTTGTCCAGAAGCAGGTAGGATTAATTGGAATGTCATGCCTTCCTCCTTTTCTTTTTGCTGTTCTTTTTTCTGCCAGTATTGGCATAGTCCAACCTCTGCCAATAGGATCACTGAGTGGGGAGGCTGTGGGCAGGTGGGAATGTATGCTGAGGTGTGTGCACAAATGAGCCTTGCTGTATGGCATGAAGTTAATCTGGTTTTTCCCTGTTGTGCAAGAGTGTGACGGAGCTCTGGAGCCATTGCTGGGAAGCTTTGGGCTCTTCCCGCTAACCTTAGCCTGTTCTTCAAGAATTGCATTACCTTCAATTGCTGTTTTTGTGTTGTGAGATCAAAGTATGGTACAGTTTCTGACTTATCCAGCCTGAAGGCTTCCTAACTAGGGCTGAAATAAACTGTCTTCATTGTATTCTGGTTATACTATTCTCAGCAGAACAGGAGAATACTTTAAGGCTTATTTCTCAAAAGCCACTGTAGTTGATTTAACCTGCAGCAAACACACACACACCCTGAATCATCCCATGAAAGGAACTTCATACCTGTGCTCTTCTGCCATTACCTCCACTGGCTCCAGAGGCAGTGTCTTTGTTTCTGCACTTAGCAGCGGATCAGTCACCCTTTGCTCTTGTGTTAACCATTAAGATGTATATTATGGAATGAAGAATCCCTTCATGGCACTGTAGTGTCATATTGCATCTGTAACCACCAGTTTCTCACCCGTCATCTTCCTCTTCTTCCTTGCTTGACCTAACGAGCATACCAGACCTTCCACATGTGAAAGGTTTCTGATTTCTGAGGGGCTGTCCATGTTTTCATCTTCACTTCATTTTCCTTTAGATGAAGCAGAAGAATCCTAATCTTCTGCTTCCCAAACAAGGGTTTCTCTTTACAGCAGTGAACAAAGAAACAAAACATTCAGCAATACAAGGGCAGCTGCTCCTAGCAACACATGGACCAACAATTGGAACCTAGGGGGCTGCTAGAATCAAAAAGGGAAAACTTGCTTGAGATACAGCCAGATGAAGCCACAGTAGGGAGGAAAAAAACACTGTTTCATCTTGCCATCCTTGGTGGAGTGGTTTTCCAGGGTAATTAGGGTGATATTTTCCTGTGACTGCCTTCACCCCCTGTTAGTTCTAATATTCAGTCCAGAGTAGTAATATATTTCAGTTCTTAATGCCTTAAATTAGGCATGCTACCACGAGATGGCAATACTTACCTAAAAAATATCCCTTTTTTCAGTTCCCAGAGATGAATGATATGCTACGGGAGAAAGTGACTGGAAGAAAGACGGATCTGACATTCTTCCTTATTCAGAATGCTGGTTTGCTAACGGGGTTTACTGCTATCCTGCTGATTACCTTGTATGCAGGAAATATCGAGCTGTGAGAATGGAATCAGGATTGCAGACATCAAGCAAATTGCAAATGGAAGACACTTGAAATCCATACAGGGACATTCATTTAATCTACTTGGTTTTGAAACAGTGGCAAGGCCCGTGCTGTCCCTCTTGCCCCAAGTACAGGAAATTCTTCTCTAGGACTTGCAGTTGAACCAAATAGTAGGAGCTGTCAGCTTCTGTATGATGCCAAAAAAATTATGCTAATATTTTTATTTCTACTTAAAATTATCAGACATATCTGAACTGTTATAGAGGAAGGGTGTTACTTGGCCAGTAGAATTATGTAATACATGCAGCTACATGCAACTCCAGACCAGCTGAAAACTGAGGTCTTACAAGGAAGATGTGTATTCAAAAGAAAATAATACAGTTTCATATCCTTTTGCAACTGTAATGAAGGCAAGCAGTTTCAAAACTGGTTAATTTTTATGACTTTTGCTGCAGGATTTGTCTGTATAATATCTTCATTCCCCACCAAAAAAAAAAGAAAAAAAAATCAAACCATTTCAGAGTAGGTACTAATGAAGCTAAGATTTTTAATTACTAATTAACACTGGAAGGAAAGATACCAGTTCCTGCTTTTGATCTTTTCTCTTTATAAGTGCACTAGGGAATTGTTGATTTATTTTGAGAACCACTTTTTTTAATTAGAGGGAACCTGTGTTAAATTTATGACTGTTTATCAACTCCATAGTATTTTAGAAACATTGAATACTTTAAAAATGTTCAAGTATTGCGTATTCTGTGAAAATAATAAAGTTTCATACTTAAGTTTCCCATATATGCCCTTTAAAATCAGTTCTTTAGTCTTACAAAGGAGAATGTAGGGAAAAAAGTGCTAAAAATCAACGTTCCGGTATGCTTTCTTCATAATTTGAATGATTTCTTTATGTGCAGTTGGGTGGAATGAAATGATAATAAAATTTACAAATTCTTACCACAATCTATGGCGTGTGAACTTTCTAAAATCATGCTTATATATATGAGTTCTTCTGAAAAAAACAATTCATCTACTCATTACTAATCTGTTGTAAGATGAGCACAAGGAAATTCATAAAAAATACTTTCCATTTCAATCACCACTTTTCTTTGAAGGAATTGTTGTTATTCTCCAGTAAGTTACTTTTTAAATTGATTTTTAAGCAAGTTTTACAGCTTCAAAGGAGATACTCTTTTTTGATGTATTTCCTGGCTGTAGGAAGGTACAACTATTTTTTTCAATTCTTTATTAAAATATTTTTTTTCTACCAGTCAAAGTATTTATTTTGATACTTTATTTGAATGTCATCTGTAATTACCTTAGGAAAAAATAACTTCTCTAAGTGTCTGTTTAATAAAAGCTTTAAGGCAAACTGCACAGGAGTTGTAAATAATACTTTAAAATATGCTGTAAGTATTAAAATGCAAACTGCACAGGAGTTGTAAATAATACTTTAAAATATGTTGTAAGTGTTAAAATGTAAATATAGTAGCCAAAGATACTTGCTGTATTGAAAAAACCATTTATTAGTCATTTTGTGCACACTAAGTTTCTGTGAAGAAGAGTCCACCATGTCTTTCCTTTAATTCTTTCTTTGTTGATTTCTTGGATATAAGCTGTTTGTAAATGTTATTCTTGTGTATGACAATAATGGCTTATAGTAACTATGAATGTTCATAGACTTCCTAAAATAATGTGACCATTCCTAGTTCATCACATTATTTTAATAATATGCCTGAATGCTACTTTTCACCTTTAAATTAAAATATTTGCAAAGGAGAGTTGATTTTTGTTAATTCCCTAATGAGGAAAAACTGAGACAAGCAAATCATTGGAATAACCTATTTTTAGATCACAGAGCAGACCAGAGATGGAACAAAGTCTGATTTTGAGTGTAGTGCTTGAGTCACAAACCAAATTGCCTTTTCTGCTAGTGGGATATTCAGCACATAAGAAAGCTTTTTGATTTCTGTATGAGCCTCTTTTTCTGTATATCTTTGCTATTATCCTCGTCCAGTACATATAAAATACATGTATTCCAATTCTAGGACTCCCAATGATTTCCAAGATTTGCAGAGCAGGACACTGACTTGGACTTCCTTCTGCAGGCTGTTACTTTATGGATTGGTAGGTGCCAGAAAATAGTTTCATATATGCATACACACCAAATGCCTATTTGTTGTGGTTTGACATGGGAGTGAATTTTTTCAGGAAGTTGGGTCAAACCAATCAGTGGTCAGGTTTGGATATTGGCACCTAGAATGACCACTGAAGGTATGGACACGCCTCTGAGAACACAGGGGGTTAAAAGCCAGAACTCCCAGGAGAACTGTCTCTCTTAGGTTCCGGTCAGAGTGCAGTGCAGACCTCCCCTGCCCAGCCACAGGCTGGGTGGGAGAGGGGAAGCCATGTGGCCTGGTCGAGGTGAGCCGAGGGGGCTGAAGGACTGGAACCGAGCCAGCTCCTGTGGACAGAAGGGTGGAGAGAAGTGGAGATGCCTTTGTCGTCCCTCCCGCAGAGGGAAGAGACAGAGAGTCCGGACGGCACCTGTAACTTTGCCGGCGCGGAGGAGAAGGAGGGGGGTAAGGTGCCCAGCCTTGGCCTTGGGAATCGGCTGCTGGGCAGAGATTTCAGCCGTCCAGGGAGTCTGAACTTTTAACCCTTTCCTGGGAAATTAAGGCTTTGTAAAATATTACTCCTCCTTGATTTGAAGTAGAAGAGAGACAGTCTGGGATCCGAGATGATGGAAGAGGAACTTTTTGAGTTGGGAGGAGATGATGGAGTGGCTTGTGGCTGGACTTTTCTGTTAGCCATAGACTGAACCAAATTCTCCTGACAGAGGCTGCACATAGGGGGGTGCGTTGGTGGGCCAAGAGACCTGTTTCAGTGATTACCAACAGAGGAGTGGAGAAAACAGAGGAGAGTTGAAGAGGGTGTGGAGAGGCCCTCTGTCTTCAGAGAAGAAGAAGAGAGGAAGAAGATCTCTGTTCTTAGACCCTCGGCCCCAGGGGGAAATGGGGGGGACTGTAGTCCTGAGAGGAGATGCTGAACTGTTGTTTCTTTGGGTCCTTGGCAAAGCATCCTTAAAGGAGCCCTATGAGCAGTCTGTCCATGCACGGTGGTGAGAGCACTGTGACATGGAAAGGAGAGTGTCACCATGGCAGATTTTCTCCGGGTGGTTGCCATGTGTGACATGGAGACACAAGGGTGGCAATTGTGTTTCCTGGGGGGTCTGTAGCACAGGAGAGACTCCTGTCTCCCTTGATGGACTGAGTATTGATTATATGAAGGGTGGCAACTTGATCAGGATCCTGGGTGGTGTCTCATCGTGGGTTTGTTTGGAAATTAGGTAGGAGGAGGAGTGTTTTGGGAGGTCTTAATCCGTGATTTAGTGTTTGTGTGTTTATAGTAGTAGTAGTTTAATAAAGTTTTTTCTTTGTTATTAGGCTTGGGCCTGCTCTGCTGTGTTCCTGATCACATCTCACATCAATTAGTTGGGAAGGTGCATTTTCATGGTGGCGCTGGCATTGCGCCAGTGTCAAACCATGACACTATTGTAGTTCTTGACTTTAGTTTTACTATAATACCCCATCCTTTCCAGGAGTGCTGTAGGTGCCTTAACAGCTCTTGCACTTGATGCACAAGTTATCTCTCTACAATCTGAGAAGAAACTCATGTCCTTACCTTGCAGTTCAGTTCAAAATGTGCAGGTGTGTCAAGCTGACAAAGGTTGCTAGAATGAAGACTAGAGAGAAAGCCATAAATCTACTGGTAGTACATGTAATGCACCTGTCAAAGGCAAGGTTGCATTCTATTTTGTACACAATATATTGTCCCTTTTTTTTTTCTTTATTACAGTGCTTTTGAAGAAGATAATGCAATGACATGTGTTGCGGTTGATATTATGATCATAATGCTTTGTTCTAATTTAAATACCCTCCAGTTTCTGCATCTTCTTCCATTTACAAGTCAAATGCTATAGTAAGGTTTGAGGTACAAACAGGAGATACAGAATGCTGCAGGAAGTAAACTGCAAGGAGGATGTAGCTTGAAATTATGAATTCATGCAAAAATGTAATTCTCCATAATGCAGCTATTAACTGCTGCTCTGGATGAAAGCACTGTAAAGGATTCATAGGATCCAAATTTGATTTTGCTTGAGAAAATCTTAGTAGTGATTTCAAATAGGTAAGTGTTCATTAGAAGTTATGATGTGATTTTAAAGCTCCTTTTATAAACAGCAGACCCAAGTGCAAAAAAACTCTTCAGTCATGATGAATGGTGATGTATGAAAGAACGTATTTCTCTGTGGCAACAGAGGAATTGTCCTCTTTCAGTAGAGTTTTATTAATTTAATTGGTATATTAGAGAAATCAAAGACACAGATTTAATGAATTAGCAAGGAATTAGACAAGGTTCCCTGACCCTTTTTTATTTTTCAAAAAAATAAATCCATAAAAACCACTCCTTTTCTAATTATTATTTTTATTGCTCCTCTAGTCATAGCAAATCCTATGATTGCTTGTCTTACCATAAAGAAAAATCATGTAGCAGCTTAAATGAATGACTTCCTTTGATAGCAACAAAGGGCCTTGTTCACTGAAGTATTTGTAAAAGAATTCTTCTATACTTTAGGGAGAACTTTGGGTATGGAGGCAGCATAGAGTGATTTCTAAATATGACCATAGACACAATGTTTTATATTTGAAAATTATAAAATTTCTGCCAAGATTGTTTTGTGAGCTTAGGAATCTACGTGGTACAGTTGGGCTTGCAGTGTGTGTGACTTCTTCCTTCAGGGGTGGAATGGGTTGTCCATGCCACACCGTGAAGGATTGTGTTGGGAGAGATCTGTACAAGCTTGGATAAACCCAGCAGTGTGTTCATTTTCACAGTGTGTGCAGGCAGAAGGACAGCCATTCTGATAAGGCAGTCAATCCTAATAAGACAGCTCTACTCTGCAACAAAATTACAGCAGCTGTTTGTGACACTGTGATGGTGTACTTCCATGAAGGGGTAATAGTATATATTTTTAATAATAGAATGCAGCTACAAGGAAGTATGAAACAATTCCACCAAACAGTAAAAATGGATGATATAAGGGTCTTTTACTCTCTTTTGCTGTGCTGAAAGTAAAGCTTCTGACTTTTGAAAAGCTAACAATGGTCACAGCAAGCAGAACCTGCATTTTACATTTCATCTGAAAAATGATAACCCTTGGTGATGCCTTAAGTTTTAGCTTTCATATTTTTCAGATTCTGTACTGCCTTAGTGTATAACTCTGAACTTTATATAAAGTGTTAGGAAGTTCTCTTCACAGTTTAGTTAGACAAAACAATCCTTTTCCAGCCTGAGAACCAAGTGCACTGTTGCAGCTTTGGGCCCAAAAGTGAAAACAACAGGAAATTGAGGAGAGTAATCTGGGAGGATGGGACTTCATAACCTGAAGCTGTAATTGCACAATTGACCCCAATATGTAAATGGACCAAAACTTATAAAAGTGTGAAAACTCATGACTGGTCATCCATCTTGCATCTGTCTTGGGTAGAGCCATGGCTGGGCTCCTGTACTGCCCAAGGAGTATCTTTTGAAAGCCTTTTAATAAATACCTACTTTATTCTTTTAACACTGTCTAGCCTCTGTTCCCGGTAGCCTCTCTAGGCATCATTGGCACTTAGAACACCATAGTGTTATATTGGTTCCATGTGCTCTCTGCAACACTTTATATGTCATCAGTTCTTGAAGACTTTTTCATCACTTACTGCTGGGTTGCAGCCTCACTTCTTGAACTAACATCCTGTTTCCTTGTCTACTTAGCCATGCTGGAGAGAAAGCTCATAGAGTAGAACACAACAGAGAGATATCAGTCTATTTATAAGGCAGATCTCAGCAGTGCACCTTCAGAGTACTTCTTAGCTGGCAGCTCAGTGGGTGTCCAGATACATCTTGATGCTGTGTTGAGGTGTCACCCACGTAAATAGCATCCTTTCTCCACCCTCTCATCTCCTGTGTCCACTTTTATTTCCTCTGGAAAGTGGCTTCCTAGCAAGGGTAGATGTGCAACTGTTTGCTTCAGGCAATTGGTGTACCAGGGACTGTGATTTCCTCTCCAGAGCATATTTGCCTTGTGATTTAGACACAAACATAGGTACAAACTTCGTTATAGAGCAATAATTGAAGCTGTAACCACATTTGACTGGTAATTACTTGTGCTGTGTGGGTGTGAAATACCTGCAGAGTTCCAGCCTAGAGGGTTCAGGAAACATTATTCTTCTGTATTTTCAGAGTGAAACTGCATCCCAGTTTGTGGTTTACAAGAAACTTAAAAATACTGGTATTGGTAGAAAAAATTGATCCATAACTACATGGTAGAAGGCACTCTGTGAGCCACAATTTCTGCTTTGTCCCCTGCTGTATCTACTCTATTTGTCTCCTGAACAACTAAACCTAACTAAGGTTAGTATATCTGTAGTAGCAGGTCAGAACAGGAGAGCTTGGTTAGATTGCTGGCAGGTGATGGAATGCTGTGTGTGAGGAAGGAAATTTCTTGGTCTTTCTCCCTTTGAAGGGGAAGGGAGGCAGGGAGTATATAAAGACACAGCTGATACCAGAAATGCAAGTCAGGGTGATCATAATTTGAGAGGGCACAATTAGTAATATAATTGCACCACAGAAGCAATAATTATTGTAATTACTTTTATTTACATTAATTGAATTCTACACTTAATGCTGCAATTAGTGTCATGGACATACTGTGGTTTCTAGCTTGTGAAGTGAAAGATGGTTCAAAGAGAGCTTTCCCCCTGTGTGGTGAACAGTGAGTTCCTTTTTAAAGTTACAAAACGTTGTAGTTTTATACTTTAAACAAGAATAATCAGTTTAAAAAAAAACTCAGTCAAGGATGGGAACATATGGAAGGCAATAGCTCCTCTGGGTACTGTTCAGTCTTCACTAAGGGCAAAGGAGGGAGAAGTCTGCTCAGTTGATCATCTGAGAATCACTGTATAAACAGGAGTCATAATGTGGCTCCTGGCAATAACAGCCTCAAGCCAGAGTATGAAAAGTGAAGTCCCCAGCAATGGGTACAAGGATGGGAAGAAGATGAAATGTCAATATGGGATGGGAATGGCACAGCACCTACTGCTGCTGTTGTGAGGGGAATTGAGGAGGAGCTACTTAGGAACATGGTTTAGTGATGAACCTGGCAGTGTTAGGTGAATGGTTGGACTTGACAATCTTAGAGGTCTTTTCCATCCTAAATGGTCCTGTGGATGAAAATGAGGCTACCAGCTCTTGAGAAACTAAATAATGAAGAGAAGGAAAAGCTTGGGCCTGGCAGTGTGCTTTTCAGAGGAAAGTACTCCTTAAGAAGAGTCAACTGGAGGACTTGGGAGCAGGAATACTGAGAAGGCAGGGCTTGGTAATGTAGGGAATGATGTCTTGGGTAAAGAAAACTGCTGATGCTTTATATGGACTGGAAAAGGGCAAGTAGAATAGGTAGGTGACTACAGCTTGTCATGCCTACCTTCTGATTTCTGGTAGCCCCACATGGATTTGAAGCACATGCTATAAAGAATTGAAAGACAGTAGCATAAAATATCCCCTATTGTGTGGGAGAGACTTGGGTTGGGCACATAAAAGACTTACCATGGGGGGATGTATCAGCAAGGTGAGGTAAGCCCCTGCATCTGTGCTGTAGTGTGGGCTGCAGGTGGGACCAGCACCCTGACAGAAGAGCCTCCCAGTGCTGTGGAAGGCAGCCTATGCCAGACCATGCCCCAGCCCAGGTGGTGCATGAAGCCATTAGCTGTGGTAATTGACTTCACTACATCTCTAGCGGGGTTGAGTGAGGCTTTTTGCAGGGCCAGGAAACAACCTGATGTAAAACTTAAAAAAATTAGATGGAGATGCACCATAAATGGATTAAAGAAGGATGCTTAAGGATGTTTAAAATAGAACAGATGGTTCCTCCTGGGTTTTACTGGCATGTTACTGCTGCTCATGCTTCTGTTGGGATTAAATGTGAGCCAAAGAGAGACTTTGCTTCCTAAGGGCTTCTGAGAAAGCAGAACACCTGGCTTTGAAAAGAAAGTGACTGCATCACAATAGAAGACCTTGGAGAGGAGGTTGAACTGCTTTGGACTTCTGTGTAGATTTGAGCTGAGGAGGAGGTAAGAAAGTAGTGTTGCTGGAAACCATGAGGTAGGGAACCTGGAGAGCCTCTGCCACTGTGTTGTTCTTGTTTGCCTTTTTGAACCTGCACTGGGTGCTGTTGCTTTTCTGAAATGCTGAGAATGCTGGCTAGAGAGCTGTGCTCCAGCCCAGCATGTGGAATACCCAATGGAAGCACGAGGCAAAGGGACTAGTGTCAGGTTTCTCCAGGAGCAAGTATATTAGAGTAGTAGCTGCTGCATGTAGTGCTCCTGAGGGAATCCTGAAACAAAGCCTTTGTACAGCATTGCTCTGAATTGTTGCAAAAAGAGCTGGAAGTTACATGGTTGCTGTGGGGTATAAATTGTGAACACTATAAAAATTATGACGGGGAAGTAGCTGCAGGTCAGCAGCTACTGTGGACCTGTATTTCTCTAGGTCCACATGTTCAGCTGTGTATCAGTGTCCAGCTGAGTCCAAGATGAGGCTGAGTACCTGAATCCAGCATGTTACCCTGCTTGCCATGGCTGTGCTGATGCCAGAGGGTTGCTCAGCAGGGCAGGCAGGGTGTAACACAACATGCCTGCCACTGGAGCTGCATCACGAATGGGGTAAGTGAAATAGTGAGGTTGTTATGCTCCTCTGTCTGGGCTAATTAAAATCAATGTGTTTATAGCTTATAATTTCCTATCTCTTTGTTCTGTTTTGGGGCTTGTTATTTTTAAGAGTGTGTGAACTGTAATTTCTGAGAATGGTTAATGAGTTTTTGGTTGCTTTAATTTGAGCATAACAAAGTTTTATGAAGATGTAGTTATTTTTCTTTTATGTGGTTTGGTGGGGTTTTTTGGTGTGTGGGGTTTTGTGGGATGTTGGTTTTTTTTTTTTTCCCCCCAATGTTGCAGAGGGATCTAGACAGGCTGGATTGATCAGCTGCCAGTGACAAGATGAAAGGATGTAGTCTCAAGCTATGCTAGAGGAGGCTCAGGCTGGACATCAGAAGGAATTCCTTCACAGAAGGGGTTGTCAAACATTGGAATGGACTGCCCAGGAAGATGGTGGAGTCACTATCCATGGAGATGTTGAAGAAATGACTGGATGTGGCACTTACTGTTATGGTCTAGTTGACATGGTGGTGATTGATCAAGAGTTGGACTTGATCTTGGAGGTCTTTTCCACCTGGATGTTTCTGTGATTCTGTCATGAAGGTGATAACCTTTGAGTTGCTAAGTGTTTACTATGGGGAATGAAACCACGGGAGTCTAGAGACATTCAAGGGTGCCTGTTAGCTTAAACAGTTTTAAAAACCCTTCTAAATGTTAGTTTATTTGCTTAACTTTAATGGATATGAATGTAATTTCCTGGAGAGAGGTTTAGGAAAGAACTTCTATCACTTCCTCTCTGTTCAATGTTGGCTGAGAGGGGGGGGAGCAGCAAATTGCTGAAAACTAATTAACAGAAAGAATTAATAGTAAGGAAGATACTGTATTTAAGATGGGAGAAGCAAGGAGGCTTGATAGCTTTCTGCTTGTGTTTTTGGTCTGTAAGCTGAAAATCTCCTGCCACTTCAGGAATGGTATGAGCAAAATTCCTAGATAGGTATGTTATAGTAGCTGTAATGCAGAATATCATGTGTAATGTTTAAATGTAGTGATTTCAAATGTTTTCTGTTTTCACCTCTGGAAAATAAGACATCAAAGAGGAATAAGAACCTGTGACTTGCTGACACTGTGGATAAAGAAGCATTCAGCTTGGTTTGTAGTAATTCTTTAGTTAAGGCCTGGGGAGCACAGTACAGAGGTGCCCACGTTTCCTGGGTCTGCAGCAGCACGTGCCGGTAATAAGGCTGACTATATTCATGTGGTAATGCAACCAGTATCTGGTTAAATGGGGTGTAAGTCAATAAAAACTTGGCTACAATAGTCCCCAAATCACACTGGTGAGTCCTTGGCATGTGATCCCACCTGCACATTTGCTGATTTTCAGACAAAGGTTTACAAGTTGGGTCTGAGTTCAGGCACTACTGTGGTTTTGTGTAGAACACTTAAGTCTGTTGTCTCCCTTAATTTTCTCTGCCTTCCTGAAATGGCAATGATGGAATAGTGGTTCATCCTGTGTATCAGTTTAGAGCATTGCAAACTATTAATGTTTATAAAACACTTAGAAAATGGATAGCCATCTTGGGTGAGATCAAGCTGCCACTCTGCTATTGCCACAGAAATTAAAGCATGTCAGTGTCAACTTGCCTCAGATCTGCTCTTGCCTCAGATCTGCTTTTGACCCTAGACCCACAATGCTGAAGCCAGTTCCTGGAGTGGCAATTTGACAGTCCTAAGAGTGGCAGGAGACCTACTTGCTGTCTGTTCTTCAAAAAATACACAAATCAAGCCAAAGTGCTTCAATCCATGGAGGAAAAACACTGCTTCACTTCTGTCTCCTCAGCAGGCAAGTTTCAGGGAGCTTTTCAGGTTATTAAAAAAGAGATAACATTTTTAGCCCTCTGTGTACAGACTTGAGAATGGCAAAACAACATGTGATATGGTGGAAGCCAACAGGAAGAAGAGGGTGAGCGGTAGTAAGAAAAAGCACTATAAAGGATACTGAGTACTCTCATAGTTCTGCCCTTCTGTGTTTCTGCTAGTTAGTATCAAAACCCTGTCTTAAACCTGACTTACCTTAAACCTAACCTCAGGCAGGATATTCCTCCCCCCCAGGTACAGCACAGTTCTGAAAGTCAGAACTCAATGTTTGTTACTTTGAGTAGTTGCAGCCAGATCCTGAGTCTTTTGCCGAGGAGTAGGATTTAGCATGGCTGACTGCTGCTATTAACAATTTTTTTGTCTGGCAAACTAACTAAAGGGTCTTCTCTACCCAGACACTGAGATCCAAGATGACAAGGTGGCATCTATTTAGTCATGGAAGTAAAGTGCTTAGTGTAGGCTGAATTTTTAAACTCTTTTTATTCTTTCAAAGAAGCGATAAAGAACACAGAATCTCTCTTAACCTGGATAGACAAATGCAGGAGTCCTAACTGGCTTTGCAAAATTGAAATTATGTCTTGTCTATCTAGATCCAAGTCCAGATTGATGATTTGGTTCATATCATGGCCAAAGTAAATGAGCTAATGTTCCTTTTTAGCAAGACCATATATTTCACAGCTGAATCCAATGAAGTAAAAATCTCCTTTCTTCAAAAATACAGAGACTTAACTTGAAGGCTGGGATCAATATAATTCCTATAAGACTTTTAAGATTACATAGGGTATATCCTTTATGGTGCTTTGTTTGCTTCCTTGAACACTTCCTTTTCATTGAGTAGATGAGACCTTGATTGTGCCTTTTCTAGTTAAAAAAGTTGGAAGCCACTCCAAGAGTGGCTCTTGGTGCCTGCAGACTGGGATAACAGGACTAGCCAGGCCCTTGGCAGCACAACCTGCCTGTGTGGGCTGTGGGTCAGAGCAGCTTCCAAATCCTGAGCCAAGGTACTAAAGGCTGGAGAGGGATTGCAGGTGTGGGGAAATGAGTGCTGAGTCACACAGCAGTGGACAGGCAGGAATGGTTGAGCTACGGAATAAACCAGAAAGCTCAGATCCCAGCAAAGATGTGTGCACTGGGATATTTGTGATGAAGGACCTTAATGGGCAGCCTGGACTGAAATAAAGCAGATGACATTAGACTATACTGCTTCCAGCTGAGAGCTCAGAGCTGTTTAAAGCCTACAGCAGGTGATTTGGGGACAGCAAGCTGGAGAAAGAGTTTGGAGTCTGGAAGCTTAAAGCAGAGCTAGGTTTGCTTGCCAGTTTCCAGATGCTTGCTTAGGCTGTTTTCTGGGTAAGAAATGACAACTCCTCTGTCCTGCCTCTAGCAACAGGGTGCAACTGTGCTTTCCTGCAGAAGGGGCTGTGTTCAAACTCAGTGCTATTACATAAATGTTGTACTTAAGCCTGAAAAAATAAATGCTGCAACCTCCCTTTCTTTTTCATATTACAAAAATCTTCCAGAGCTATACTGAACATTTGCAAAATAAAAAGAAGCAAAGGAAATTGGAATGGTAAGTCTCTTGTTGAAGACATTTGTACTGTAACTTTACATTCGGATATCCTTGAGTGTCTGATGTCACTTGCCCCTTTGGTAAAACAAATTGGGAGGTTTTGACTATTTGTTAGTCTGTTCCCTTTGGGAGAACTGTTTGATTTCAGTGTTGATGCAAAAAGTTTTGTTTAAGTCAACAGTGCCATTCTTACCCTGTTTACTCTTAAAATTGAATGACATAATTTTTGCCTGAAATTAAGATATAAAAACTTCATCCACCATGGGAATATTTGTGTCAGGAAATAGAACTGCAAGTGCTGTGAGTTCTTTGTGCCATCTGAAGCTGTCAAAGTTTTTGTTTGTAGTATGGGAGGAGAAACTACTAGAGCATCTTGAAGATTTCTTCTATTCAAGGTGTCTTTCCTAAAGCTGCTCCTGACTTAGTGTTCCCTTTGACCTAGTAATAAGAAGGAAAGAAAGGAAATGTAAATTTTGTTTATGATGGCAAATTTAGAAATAGAACTTTCAATATGATTTTGAAAAACTTGGATGGATTCTATAAAGGTAAAAATTCCTTGCTCATGAGATATCCTTCAGCTCAGTAATATAGGAAATCATGAACAATACAGGGAATTTATTTTTCCTCCCACAGTTGGCCATTTAGTTGTAGTTTCCAAGGAATGTCAAGAGGAAAAGAGCTATTATCAACTGTGAGTGAAGCCTTTCTGATCTTGGTGACTGATACAACAGCTGGAGAAACTTGTTTCCTAGCCTCAAATTCAAATTTCTTTGCAATTTTCTCATCTTTGTTGAGAACAAAGAATAATGTTTGTCTGTGTTACAGATCAGTTGCTGCTTTTGTGATAGCTGTAGTGGTTTTATTGCCTTTAGTGCTGCTGGCAACTCAGCTGATGATTCCAAGGGAGAATTGGCACTGAAATACCTGGTTCACGTCTGTAATATTTGCGCATTTTGGATTCTGTATGAGGTTGTTTTTCTTACAGAAAAGTAACATTGCTTATGAAACTGTGTAATTATGGGCTGAGGGGAGAGAGAACTCCTCACCTGGCTTCAATCCACCTTGAGCTCAAAGCAGCTCTGAGGTTTTGTGCAGACCTCCTACAAATACTGCCTGTATTTGAGAGGAGTAACAGTCTCAATTGCAACACCCCAATTCTCAGTGAAGTCACAAACAGAAAAAGACAATTAATTATTTTCACGTGCGTGATGAGTTCCTGTTAATACCTTCTTGAAAAACACCCTTTGGAAATAAATGGAAATTGATTTGTTGTCAAAATTTGCAGCCACCTTACAGAGTCTTGACAGGGAATTTGCCAGCAATTAAAACAATGGCTAGATATGTCAGGGAAAATACTTTTGCATTTGGTAGACTGCAGATGTTTAGTGTGTACTTACTGCACAGTTTGTTATGAAGACTTGAGTTTGGTGTTGCTCATGTGTGTATGTTCCCTGGAACATACATGTGTCATTTCCTTGGAGCATGGCTTTAGGGCTGTATTAGTTGATGAAGGAAAAATGATGGTGTTACAAGTGTTTTTGCTAAAGAGCTCCCTTCAGTGGAGTCTTATAGGTCCCTGCCTACCTTATGTGGTCATTTCCATGCTTGTCATAGGACATAGAAAGATCTCTGTGCTAGGGAGAAAAGCTTAAAATCTGTTGCAAATCTGAAGTGGTTTTCTTCCAGTTACATGAAAGGTCACAGTTGGAGGCTGAAACAAAATCAAATCCCTTTGAAGGGATGAATAAACAGCACCAAAGGATGAAATGTGACAATGCCTGAATCTTACTGATATGTAAAAGACGCATTGTTAGCTACTGGAGAAAATGTTGTGTTTGGTGGGGTTTTTTTATAATGTATTTCTTCTCTCATCCTTTTCTCCAACCCTCATCCTGCCCTGACCTGTAAGTTTTTCATATGATAACAAGCAGTTTTAAATTTTTTTTGTTTAATTGGAGCCAAATAATTCCATGCAACACTTTGAAAATTTGGGAGAAATACCCAACTAGACTTTGAGCTCAAGTCTATCAATAAATGAAAAAGATCTCACTACCAGTGACTATTACTGCTGTGAATAATTTTAAACTTTTGTTCAACTGCATTTATTTCTTCTTTTCTAATCCCTGAATCATGTGGAGTATAGAAGTAGAGCCTTTTATATGTCAGGACTCTGCAGTAAAGTATGGGGAAATCCAGCAACTACAAAAAAGAAATTATGTATGTGTGGGCAAACTTTAATTTTGCCTAAAGAATATAACTTTCTGCTTTTTAATTTTGGGTGCAAATACAGCAAATGTGCAATTAAGCCTTCTAGCAGGTCTGTAGGATTGGTTTTGTAATCCTTCCTTGGAACACAATAAATACAAACAGTAATCACTGGTTTAATGAGTGTAATCTATCATAAAACACCTAACAAAACACTATATGCAGTATTACCTTCTGATTCATGCTTCAAATATTCCAACTGTATTAAAGGAGCACAGCAATTGCTGAGTACCTACTGAGGCAGGAAGGAGAGAACAGTCTTTTAAATAAGTAAACAGCGTGTATCTGTATGATAAACGAGAAGGCTATTCAAAATTCATTTTGCTCTCATGGAGGCGAGTGGAAACACCTTGCTGATTGCAGGTGCCTTCCCTGATGCTGCACTAAGGCCTAATTAATCCAAAACCTTCTCGAGAGATCACACTGAATACCCAACAGGATATTTAGAAGAGATTACCTAATTATTAACAGTGAGACCCAATATTTGTCTTAACTGCATCTCCATGGGAGTTCTTATCTCTGTCTTTGTTCTCTTATTCACTTCAGGTTTCTCACATGTGCATTTACCTTTCAAAAAAACATGTGGAATACCCAGCTTGCATGAAGTCACAAACTGAAGGGAGAGTTACTGCAGAACCAATTATATAGGCTGTAGCTCTTCTACACTGCCATTACCCTTACTCCTTCATGGAACACACCAGGGACCAATATGAAAACTCTAGCTCTGGGAAGCTATTGAAACTGGATAACACTGAAATAGATTTAAACTGAAGTTTCTGGCCAGAGCTACTCTGACTCAAAGCTTGAGAACTTGGAATTGAGAAGCTTTTTCAGCCTAAGAGTAAATCAAACCTGGCACTACTTGTGACTCAGGCAGAACTTGCTGACCTTTAGCTTACCTTAATCTGTTGCTTAGCTTCTCACACCCTGGGAATGTTAGGAGACATTGCTGCTTGAAAAGCAGATAGTTGAAAAAATAGTATAAATATGATTCTCAAGGGATTAACACTTTCTGGTAGGACAGATGCATAAATTTAATTATATTTCTAGTGTCTTCCTGAGCATACAGAATAGTATGCTACAGGGGAAGTACCTTGCCTCGGTAGAAAGCTGAATTTTGTGTATAAACATGTTGTGCAGACTCGGTTGCTATGCCCTTTCTATAGGAAATGACATCTATTTTAAACCCAAGTGTTATAACTGCTGCAGGCTGTCTCTTTGGCTTTCCTGTGATTTGCATTGGTTAAATCCACTATGGAATCAACCAAAGGAACTGACTCAAAAAGCTTGTGAGAATTTTTCTTCAGCTGACTTGCAGTGCAGTGTTGTTTCCAAGTGATCTGCCAGTCTGACATCAGTATTAAATAGAATATCACACCTCATGGACTAACCATCTGATTCATTGTGACAGTTTTTTTCTCTAATGTTTGAAGTTGTAATTAGGGGAGGAACATGTGGGAGAGAGAATAAAAGTCAAGAGATAAGAAATTGGATTGCAAAGGCAAGGAAAGAACCTTGTAATTTATTACTCTTAAGAGAAATATGGAACAATTGCTCTTAAAAGCAATGCTAACTGTGCAAATAGTTGCATGTCCTGATTAAGTGACCCCAAACCATCTTAATTAATTGTATTTAAATCTGGTGTGGTCTATAAACTTTTTTCATATGCTTGCACAAATTTGGCCACTTAAATAATAAATGCAAGAAGGAATGCTCTTTATGACTTTAATGGATAAAAACTCCAGGGTGAATGTGCACCACGTGTGTGTGTGAGATACCAAGATGAAACTGTAGAAAAGGCTGAGTGTATCAGCACTCTGAGCCTGCACATGCTGTGCATTGATCTGAATATTCTTGAGTTGGCCACAATTAAAGGGATTTTAAAGTAACATCTGTTGCAAGTTAGCTTGTGTTTTGTACCTAGAGGGCATTAGTCAGTGCTTGTTACACACAGATGAATTTTTGGAATAATTTGGCTCACTGAAGAGCAGTGTCAATGAATTCAGTTTCATTAGACTGAAGTTTAATTCATCTCTGAAAAGTAATACTGGTTTATCTGGAAACAGTGGCATTTTCACTCACAGGTAGTTTTTAAACACCAGAGTGAAGCCATTCCCTGGAAAAATATAATGGAGTTGTTGAAGACTTTAGTTTGTTATCAGTCGTGGGTTTACTTACTTTACAGCTATTAGATGGAGAAGTCCTGTTTTACAGATCAGAGTGAAGAGGTGATGGACAACTTCTGCAGGCAATTGTCTTCCATCTTTTATGGAAGCATTACATAAAGGCTGTTAAACAAACTAATATGGCTTTTTTATGGCAGCAGTGGCCTCTGTGTGGTTACTATCAGAGGCATTTAGACATTTTAACCACCACAGGAATGGATTCAGTGGCCACCTTACTATGCCTGCCTGGCATGACTTAGACCCTGTTGTGATAGAATATCTTTAAATTGTAACTATGAAGTACCTCTCAATCCACCTCTCCAATTTCTGAGTGGTCTGAACACAATAATTTATCAAGTAGAGCATCTTTCTTGATAAGAAAGTTTGGCATGGGGACTCTGTCTTAACAAATCCTCGTTAACAGCCAGATGTAACTTGAGGCATCCCATAACTTGTACATGGCTTGGTGGGGGGGGAGGGGGGGTGCTGGGGAGGAGTGTCACCCCAGACAGGCCCATTCTCTTCCCTGGGATAGATGTGGACAGCAATGAGCAAACCTGCTGAACCTATCCCAAGTGACATGCCACTGGGGAATTGGCTATTTTCTTACAGTCCTGGGGCCATCCATGTGAGTTTAGTTACTGCCTCAAAGCACTATCTTCTACTGGATGGCCGTACTTTTGAAAGGATAGTAAATGCTATGGCACATGCTGCTTAGAGTAGATTGTGGAATAAGGCTTATTCCATGACAATCTTGCAGCAGAGCTGTGTAGATAACAGGGTCCTAGTCTGCAATCCAGTGGGATACTTCTGTTTTCAGTGGCCTTTAGTGCAATAAGCTCACATGGAAGTGGAGATCCCGGGAAACAGGACTTGCCTGGGAACTGCCTTATCCTGTGGCATCCCCTTCTCACTGTGCCTACTATTATTTCTCCCAGCTGTTTCCTACTCTTTTCCAGTATAATCTGTTGTCACTAGCAAAGGCTTTGAAAACCATAAGGGGAGAAGGGAAAATTTGTTTTCTTGAGAACTCAACATTTTTCTTAAATGCCTGGGAGCTACTAAGAGCAGTGGGATTTAATATGATTTAAGACCATTCGATCCAATGTGCCTAGCAAGCAGGGAGAAGACACATTCTTTGAGACCTGTGCTTGTACCATCACGTGGTCTCCTCCAAATTCAGACTAGTCTAGATCTCTGAAACACAACCAGAAAATTTCCTGCTTCTGAGAGGGTGGCTCTGCAACAACTTTTGATTTACAGCACGTTGGCTGCTGCTCAGTAATTATTCTGTGTGGGTTTTACTGCTTGGCAAATGAAAGATCACTTGTTCCTCAGCTGCTGCTGGGTAAGAGCTGGCACAGATCAAGTGCCATGGCTTTGGCTGAGGGGCTGTGAATCTAAAAGAGAGATAGCTTGCACTCTGGTCTGCAGGCTGTAATCTCAAACAATATTCAAGCCTATTCATACAATACAGGCATTTTTCTGTTTTCCAGACAGGGAGTTTTATATTGAATAAAATTTGCTACCAGTTATTCTTCCAGCTTGGAGAGTTTGACATTGCTCCGAATGGGACATAAGGTGTGCTTAATCACCTGCTGTGATGTTACTTCTTACTGTGAGGTGAAAGAAAGTAAGACAACTTGTAGCAAAACTAAATACATATTGAAAATGGACTTAAGCTACTAACTAATGAAACTTGTAATATATTGTGAGAGCTTGCACCTACATTTGCAGACATAGTCTGTGTTCTGGTTAATGTAAATAAATGTAGTGTTCTCATGTTACCTTTTCTTGAAGGCAGCTGTGTGAATACAGAGATAACCCCTCCCTTCTCCCTTGTAAACTGCTTTAGGCACTGGCAGTCGCCATCTGGAAGTACAGCTCTGTTTAGTGGGGTCTGGTCCCAGCAGTAACCCTTGCATGGTATAAATGACTGGTTTTTATTGAGCACTTATGTCACTTGCAGGATGATGCTGAGACTTTTGTCACTTGCTTAGGTAAAAAAGCAACCTCTGAACCAGATAAAATCAGGTAGGACCATGCCCTTACGAGCTTGTCCCTATACTGAAACAGATAATTGCCAGTGTAATTAGGCAGATGCCTCCAACCTGTCATCTTCGTTTAAAAAAATAAGAGAGCAATACCTTCCTGTTCATGTACAACAGTAAAATTAAACAGCCACATTTTTATACCAGTCTGCACAACAACAAGTGAATATTCCAAGTGTAAGATGGGGACAATTGGTATTAAGGCTCCAGGTTAGCACTCCCATGTGTGCACTGGTTGGTGCTTGGCAGACTCTTTCAAAAGAAAAGCATGTTTGCAACACTCCATTGCTCTAACATAGGAATAACAAATGTAACATCAGGTTTGAAATGAAAAAGCAGAGCTTGCAGGTATGCCAAGACTAATCTAGTTGGAAAAGCTCAATAAAAAAACAAAAAAATGAAGAATCTTGGTATGAGAGAGTTAAATATTTATACATGAAAAAAATTGTACGAGCAGATCTGCACTTCTGTGCAAATACATATTGTATAATTTAGAAAAAACCCCTCTTGTCAAAGGGTACTAATATGGGTATGAATCACATCAACTCTTACTGAAAGCACTTTTACACAAGCAGTGTAGCATTTTTGTGCACAAGTAGCCATATTCTGTATTATGAAGAGAGTAAGTTTTACTAATCTGTCTGAACTTCCTGTTGAGGATTTTGTTGGCCTCTTGGCAAAGCAGGCATGATTTGGAGATGTAGAGTAAAACAGTGACTTTCTTCAATGCCTTCCTATTGCATCAAATTACACAAACCAGATGTGTAATGGATTGTTTAGAAGGTGAGTCAACTTAATGTGTATGCATCTTTAAGCATGATCAATACCCCAAATCATAGTAAAGCTCTAATAGCAGTTGAAAGGGAGGAAAATGACAGGGTTTTTTTCATAAAGGACAAATATTTGGAGCTGTCTTTTATTCTTGAGGTGTAAACAATACAGTGTTTAATTTTGTTTTAGTGGAGGAAGAGGGATCTAGATGAAGTATGTCAAAACTAAAAGAACATCTGTCAAACGCAGCTACGGGGGTTTTTTACCATACAGTAAATATTCCTTTTCCAAATTTGTGTAGCTCTAAGGGAGAGGTGGCATGAGTACAGCCTCACGAGGTCTTATAATGCTGGAGAACAGGTAGGAAGGGCTGAGTGTGAGTGCATTGCTCAACAAATGCACAAAGTCAGAAAAAACAAAAGCCTTAATGCTTAACTAGTACTCCTTGTAACTTGTAATTAATTAATTTACTTCACTGCAATAACTTTCTGATTCTGTTTTCTTCTGGGCCATTACCCATAAAATTAAATGGCAAAGAAATTCCAACGTAGGCATATTCTGACCAATAAAGCATCCAGTGTAATGGGCAGGTCGCCTTGCAAATTGGCACTTATTTTCAATGGGATCTGGTGGTGCTGTTCTGCTAAGCCTTTTCTTTGGCTTCCCTTAAGTTGCTTTGATTACTGTTGAAAGGTGATCCATTCTTTCCAAAGGGTGGAGCAGGGCATCCTGGAGCCCTCTGTGAATCACTGATACCACAGTGCTGGTTTCCTCTTGCTGATTCAGCAGGCCAGGAAGAGAGCTTAAACTCCTGCTGTTTTCAAGATGCCTCTCCCAGCACTGATACCTGGTAACAAAGCCACTTGCTACTCCTGACCTTCCAGTGGGTTTCAAAACAGCATCTGAATGTTTGCCTTTGGTACCAGTGCTTGCAGTATTCATTTGTTCCTTTCTTCTTTCATTCTTTCTTCCTTTCTTTCTAATTTTACTTTAGTCTACAAATGCTGTTTCCCCTGTCTTTGAGAATTTGGGCTGAAGCATTATGAACAACCTAAGTAATCCTGTGGTTGAATTTAAACAAGATTTGGAATTCCTTCCTTATAGTTGGTTTCTTGTGTACATCTGGTTCCAGACTAAAATGAGAGCAGAATACAGCTGCCCCTGTTACTGAGATAAGTGGCTTTTTCCTTCTGATAGCTGGGATTAGCATTCTGTGAGGTGGGGTAAATAACCATAGGCTGATGGTTATGCTTGCTCTAAAGAATAGACAGGAACATAAGAACTGTGATGCAAATAGGTATAAACATTCATTAGAGATGAATTTTTTTCCCCCAAGTCCAGTGGCCGAGGCATGTCCTGAGGTATGTTTATGAATGTGTAATTCCTACTATGTATGCATGTCAAATACGCTTTCAAATTGATGAATTCCTGGAATCAGCTGTATTTTTAGCAACACTTGCAGTGACTAATTTATACGTATTTGCTTTCCATCAAGCTTGCCTTTTGGGTTCACTCTTCTGTAATTTGAAGTTATAGATGTCAAGTTAATACTTTCTGTATCTTTAGATTTATTCGCGTGTTATTCTTTGTTACTTGACTTTCTGATTTTAAGAGTAGCAAACCCTTCCCAGTCTTTCACAACTGCCCATCGTGGAAGTCATTTGCACAGGAAAGACATGGAAAAGAACAACATATTTTTAAGACTCTGTATATGGAGGTGGTTTCAACCATGTTGTCCAAGGAGGAAAAAACTTCTTATTTTCCTATAAATAACAATAAGTTTTTAGCTTTATCCTCCATCATTTTCTTACTTCAGTGTAAGGTTTTTGTTGATGTTTTAGCAAGAATTGTGGATTCAGCAGACCCTCTCTGAATTGATCTACTTAAAGTGATGGTCAAATATGTCTTCCAAGTTACTCATCTCAGCTCCTGGAGAATTTATGGTTTATTCACAGTGGAAACAAAAATGCACTGGATTTCGGAATGTGAACTCAGCCTGGCATTTTGTTGCCTTGTCACTTCAGCCCTGGAGCTTGTCAGGATCTTTCTTCCAGGCTTACTGTGTGACTTGGTTTATCAACACATCACAGCCCAGTGCTGGTCAGAAGTTAGATGAGCTTGTTGGGTCTCTGGAATCAGCACTCCTAGGCTGCTCCACAGCACCTAGATAGCTCTGCCCATGTTTATGGGGTGATGAGTAAGTGTGTGTTAACCACACTCTCTGCAGGTGGGACCTGGACAAGCAGGCGACTCTTCATTTAGCATTCGAGGCAGGCTTTGTGAGCACTTTGCACAAGAGCTCTAACTGAAGGGGCTCTCCATCCCAAGCCTGACAAGAACCTGAAGCTATGCTGCAATGCCAATTAAGAAGTGGGCTGTTAGCAAGAATGCCATTGATCAAAACCAATTTGCCAAAATTATGAAAGAATGTTGAGCAGATATATTATCTGGATGAATACTGAGACTAACAAAGAATGTATCAGCTGAAATGTTAATCATAAATTATGCTTTCACATCTAGTGTTGGGACTGACAAGTGCACTTATATCTGCTGAGTTAAGCCTTCTCCATTTCTTTATAATTTAAGTAGTTTTTGGGTTTTAGTTTACTGCCCTTAAGACTGAGAGAACTTCTTGCATTATCCATAGTTTGCTCCCACTGCTGAAGTAGTCCACTTCCTCATTTGTTGGTGCTTTAAACCCCCAAACTTTCAAACTCCCTCCTCCCTTCTCTCCTCCGAAGCTCCTGCCTGAACTTTGCAGATGTCTGAATTATCCTGATACAGCATAGCCTTCAAAAGCTCAGGCTCCTCAGATGAGGCAAGGCTCTGCTGGTTTTACTAAGATGCAGTTGTGTGAATGTAGGGGAGAGAAAGTAAAGGGTGCCTCTGACAAAATGGTTTTTTATAAAATAATTTGCTAGCACAGCTGCTGATGTTTCTATGTTAATTCACATTTTGCAGTGAAAACAATGAGAAGCTGTTTCATCTAATGCAAGGTACTAATTTAAACCCTTCTCTCCTTAGGTTGTGGATATTTGGAAAAAATTAATTTACAGGGGTCCTCTAGAGGTTACTGCAGCCCAAAGTATCTTATGAAATTTCAGTTTAAAAATTATGAACAAACAGTCTAGGCTAATGTTTCTTTGTCTGCCCATAGAGATTTAACACCAGGCTGAATTGTTACAACTGTTAATCACTGGCAAGGGTAGTTTCAAAATGAATGGCTTTTAAGCCTCATTTATTTAAATATCTTAAACCATCTGGAGAGTGCTCTCCCCATTACTAGCTTCTCCTGCTGATTCTCAGAAATACCTTGTATTTGCTAGATGCCTTTCACAGTGAAAAATTAAACTCCAGGAGGTTTGCAGTGCATGTGGGTAATATGAATTCAGCCATCCAACCAGAAGGGCCCTGTCCTAGGTGGGATCAGGCACAGCATTGCTTGTGAGAGATGGGATTGTCCCACTCTGCTCTGCACTGGAGCAGCCTCAGTTAAAATATTGTGTGCAGTTTTGGGTGTCACAATATAAAAAAGACATGAAACTATTGGAAAGCATCCAAAGAAGGGCCATGAACATGGTGAACCTTCTGGAGGGGAAGCCATAAGAGGAGTGGCTGAGGTCACTTGGTCTCCTCAGCCTGGAGAAGACTGAGGAGAGACCTCCTTGTGGTCTTCAACATCCTCATGAGGAGAAATGGAGAGGCAGACACTGATCTGTTCCTCGGTGTCCTCAGTGACAGGACACATGAGAGTTGTGTCAGGGGAGGTTTAGGTTGGATATCAGGAAAAGATTCTTCACCCAGAGGTTTGTTAGGCACTGGAACAGGCTCCCCAAGGAAGTGGTCACAGCACCAAGCTTGAAGTATTTTGATAATGCCCTCAGGCACATGGTGTGACTCTTGGGGATGGTCTTGTGCAGGGCCAGAAGCTGGACTTGGTCCTTGTGGGTCCCTTTCAACTCGGCATATTCTGTGAATTGTGCAACACAGCCAAATGTTGAGCTGAAAAGGTGCCACACATTTCAGCAGCTAGTAAACAATTAAAGGTAGAATAATCATAAAATGAAGCTTTTAACTTTTGGTTCAAGCTTTCTGGTATTCTCTGTCCTTGGCAAGACATCTAGCTGTATGTATATGTATATATACACGTATATATATATGTATATATATGCATATGCTGTAATGCTCTTAAGTCTTAGCCTTGAAGATACAGGCTCTCTATTTGAGCAGCTTTATGCTTTTTAGAAGACTAAAATAGCTGCTTACTGAAGAGACCTGAGAGGGCCGAATTTCCAAATGACTGGTCATGATGGTCAGCTTCTGAGATCTGAGCTTGTGAGTGTTGCATCTCTAATTCCATATAAGTGGGTGTTCAGTCCTTCCTGCAGTGCAGAGTTCAATGCCTTAGAAGGCTGGAATTGCTGCTGTGATGCCAAAACACCAAGTTAGAGGGCAGATGTGTCCCCTGGGCTTCACATGCAGTGGTTGGATTTGGGGTGAGTCTCTGAGCCAAGCATTCTCAGTCCTTGTGAGAGTGCTACTCCCAGGGACAAAGCACCTGTGGCAGTGTGGTGGCAGCTACTCTGGCTGTGGCCTCCCTGGAAAAAATCCAGGTGGCATCTTGCAATCCCAGAATAGACTTAAGTTACAAGCAGTAGCTGCTGTGCTCAGATAATGCACCTTGCTGCCCAAATCTCAGCTGGGGCTTGAACAGCTACAGCATCATCCTTCACTTCCCTCCTCATTTCTTTAAGAGTGAGAGTAAATGTTGCTACATAGTCCTAGCAGGTATTCACCACATTTGAAATTGGCATACTTATTTAATGCTCTGTATAATTTAGAAACTTGTTTTCATTCATTCAGGGTTGAAAGCCTTCATTTGATCATTATTCTTCCATGGTTTGCATATGATGTTGCTATACAATCTTTTGTTTTCACTGCTGGTTATCTAGCTGGCTTGGAACCCATCCCCTCTGCTATGCTGAGACATAATCATTCATCAGAAACCTATATCTACTGAGAAAATCAAATAGATTTAAAATGGCACTTTCAATCTGTTGCAGCAATGAGGGCTATTACACTCTGGTTGCTGGAGAATTTAATGTAGCGTATGTCACTGCAATCAGCTGAGCACATCAGCTGATAAGATTGTGGATTTCATCTTGGAGAGATTGTGAACTGTCAAATGACGAAGATAAAGTATGGGAATTATGCCTTTCCTGCTATTATGCTCCTTGTCTGTGCCCCATCATATCTTTCTGTTGCTATTGCATACATCATGTTATGCTGGTAATGCTCAAGTTCATCAGGAGGGTCTCTGAAAACTTGGAATACTCCTTGCAGGACTGTTTCTGTGGCTCACTGCTGGGTGGGCTGGATTCTTTGCTGTGTGAGGCACAACTGTACTGTCTTGTCTTGACAGGCTTGTCTTGAACCCTGAGGGAAAAGGAAAATGCTGCTAAAAAAACATGAGACAGAAAAGAGTGGGCCTGATGTGCCCGGGTGTCACAGTTCTAATGGTGTCTGTAGAAGATGAATGCTTTCTCTCCTAAATTTTTGTTGTATTGAATTTCTTCAGTAATGACTCTTTATTAGGATGTGAAGCATCACATGACTGATTAAAATTTGAAGCATCACATGACTGGAGCATCTCATATGAGGAAAGGCTGAGGGAGCTGGGTTTGTTCAGCCTGGAGAAGAGAAGACCAAGGGGATCTTATCAATGCATACAAATATCTCAAGGGTGGGTGTCAAGAGAGTGGGGAAAGAAGGCTTTCAGTAGTGTCCAGTGACAAGATGAGCAGTGTTACCTCCAACCAAGGGACTGTAACAGGGAGATTTTCTGCCTTTTCTATGGCTGTTAAGGCTGAGATCTTCAAGTTCAAGCTCTCCAGTTTCACCTGCCTTCAGTTCCTTTGAAAACGCACTTTCCATGTTTGATGGTTAACAGTTCTGCCTCCGCATCTAAAGTCAGCAACAATTTGATCTTGCAAATAGTCCCCTGGGGGCTGTTTCAGTGGCTTTACAAGAGTGAGTTTGAACACTGGCACATTACTTGTGTGTGTGCTGCAGACCTGGGATGGTCCATCTGGAGGCCTTTCAGAGCCTCCTCTCCCCACTGCTTCTCTTGTTCTTGTCAGCACTGGAACACAGAAGCTGTTCCTGTAATTGGGAATGTGTGTGTGCAGCTGGGCTGTCAGCAAGGAATAGATGTGGGCGAGTGGCTGAGGGAGCATGAATGAATGATTGAACAGAGGCAAATGCAATAAAAGCTGTGGGTGGAAAGAGAAGGCTTGGAATCAGCTCACCCACCACTTTAATATGTTCTTTACAATGAGGTATACAAGCAAGAAGAGAATGGAGGGGTCTTTACTCCCCCAGCTGCTGGAATACAATGTGGTTTTGTCTTGGACGTATTTTTGCTTCTATGCTCCCTTTAGGATTGGGGAAAAAGGCCCTGGTTGCCAGTGTTCTTAAAAACATAGTTAAATTTCCTGAATAAATAAACTGCAGCTTCTGTGGTGAGTGCAGGGAGTCTTGCTTAACTTAATGCTCCATGGAAAGCTGCTAGATAAGGAGAGCTTGGCTGTGTGAGACTGAGCAAGCAACTGACTATGGGATTTTCTGATATCCTAAAACCCAAAGTGTTTAGCAAATAGATTAGGTCAGTGAAGCAAAACAGACATGCGGATGTTTCATTAGTCTGTTCAGTTTGATGCTATCTGTGACTTATTCATGGGGAGGAAAAAAAAGTGTGTTTCCCACCACTGAGCTGGTTTCTCTCTGGGCTATGTTGTGGTTTGGCTGTAGCTGGCTTGCAGAAGTTTAAGGAAGAATAAAAAAGGAAATTTCAGTGTGGCTGCAGAAGGGTTGGCTGGCATGCCATGGGGAAAAGTATGTCCTTTTTGGCCTTCTGGGAAGGAAACCAAGCAGAAGGGAGATGTAAGAAGTGTGTGGGTGGGTATCTCTCAGCTTTTCTTCCTCAAGGCATATAGCAAGCTGAGATGGGAGGGAATGGAGGGAGGAGGGTGTGCTAGGCTCAGCTGTTCCTACAGATGCAGTAAGTGCTTGAGCAAGGTTGAGCAGGAGAGAAACAAACATTATTATTGTGTGACTTCCTTTGAACTAGGGGACTTAGATGCTTTCCTGTGGTGCATAACTTGTTCCAGCCCTATCTAAACTCATTCGCTTTGATTTTGGTTTATGTTAATCTGGTATTCTGTGGAAAATGGAGAGATATTTCAAATGCTTTCTGTCAGCTGCCTGTTAATACAGGTATTTTGAGCTCTTCATTGAGGATTACTCTGTAACCTCAGGTTAATAACCTTGCAAGTGAACTAAACCAGTCTCCTCCCTGAGGCAAAACAGTTTCTTTTCACCCTGTTGTTGGTGTCCCAGAATATGCTTACATTCTTACACATGCAATTCAAGTCATGTCTTCCTCAGGAACACCACTACATTTTTTCCAGTATTTTGCTGGAACATAAAGGGGCTGTTTAAATTAGCTTGGAGAAGTGGAGCTTGCTGTAATAATACAGAATTTGTTAGAACTTTGCTTTGACTTGGATAGTGATCAGAGAGGCTGTGCAGGTTAAATTTCTGCTTTTCTTTGGCAGTATCATAAAAACTCTAAATTATGAGTTTTACAAGGCAAAATTGTGTTTTACAGCACTGGACTGTAGGAAGTAATTATCTTTCAAGCATCAGCAGAAGTATAGCTTTCTCAAAGACTCTTTTGGGAAGCTGACCCATGCTCTGGGGAGCTGATTTTGTTAGTATCATGATCTCAGCTTAATTTTGCAAGCAGTCAGTGTTTTTACTCTAAAATGCCTCCAGTGTGCAATCCTGTTTATCTTGCAAGGCATACAATTAGGCACAAATCTGACAACTAATATGTAAAGCTGGTAAAATAAATAAGAACTGTGTTCAGATCACCAGTCAGATATAGAATGCAAAATCTGGTTAATGACACTTGAGCAAAACAAACAAACAAACCCATAAAAATTGAGGAAACACAAAACTGTGTGATGGCAATTGAGTTCAGTGTTCAAGCTCATGTAGCAGGAAATATTAATAAAAGTATCCAGAAAATGAATAATCCTCCCTAAGAAGTGTTATATCTTTCCCCGAGACTCATTTTACAGTGTGCTCACATCTTGTAAAGCTCTGTTTTAGGTGGGCAGGAGAAAATAAGAAATTATGTGACAATGCTCAAAAGGCAATGAAATTATCAGAGCAGAGGAATGCCACCACTTATTTCTTTCTCTTATTTCTGGAATTACCACAGGTGTCTGATACTGAAAGATAAAAATACTTCAGTCTTTTCCCACAGGAGTAAGGGTAATTTTAGCCTCTTCTCAATAAACTAAGGTGAGTCAGGTGTGGCATAAATGCAACTTAAAACTCATTGGATGGATTAAGAAGAGAAGAATCCTCTGTAGAGCAGAGTAGAATTTTCTCACTTGTTTTGGTCTCATCACTTTTTGGTCACTCTTCCATACCAGAGCACTTGTATCACTGTTGGGCCTGATCCATTAAGTGAGATTGAAACTTGAACAAAAAGACAGTGGAAATTGAGCAAGATCAAATATGCACTGCCTATGTGCCATTGTGTAGTAATATGAATCCCGAAGTTTTTAGTGTGCTAGGGCTGGAAAAAGCTAATTTTTTTTAGTATTTTTTTTTTTATTTTAAGTGAGGAAGATTGCTTGGCTCCAAAGGTAATTGATCAGTAGAGACAGGATCAGGAAGTTTATTTGTTGCTTCCTGTGGTTATAGATTCACTGAATCCACTCTAAAATAGAAAAGTAATGTAGGTTCTTGACTGTATTGTCTGTGATGGAGTTTTAACTTAAATGAAGGCTTCCCTCTTGTGGTAATGGTGCAATTTACCCCTTGCCTAATCCTTTCCCACTGTCCATCTCCTTTGTGTCTCTCCATACTTCCTTGTGTGCTCTGAGCCAGAACTGTAACTTGGGAGAATGGCAGCTGATGTGGGCTGTGTTGGGTGGCTGGCAGCTGCTGGCATTTGCATTTGATGTCTAGGTTTTTGTCTGGATTTTGATGCCTAGTCAGATATCAGATTTGGGTGGAAAAGGACAGATAAACCTACTAACACGGAAAAATGAGAGGCGTGAGGTCACCTGCCATAAGCTGTATGTTCAGTTACTTACTGCTACCTTGTGGTGCCTGACTCTCATTTTCTGAGTGTCACGGAAATCTAAGCTGTATACAATTTATATTATGTCTGTGGGACATCATCTCCAGCCTGAGGCCATGTGGGTGTTCCTGTGGTGTAATAAACAGCAAAGGCCTGTGCCAGCCCATACCTTGCAGGTAGAACTGCTTATGATTACCTCAAAAACTACAGCAAAGTTTAGCAAGTCTGCTTTGTGATCTCCATTTAAGTTTGGGATTTTTTCTTTATCTATAAATATCTTTGTATGAAAAGACTTCTGATAACAGCACTTAATCTAGCAAAGGAAGGTATTGCAAGCACCAGAGAAGGTGACTGAATTACCCAAATCCACACTAGGAAAAAGTCCTTCAGATAATTGTTAGACCTGTGTGTCTTGCCTTGAAATGCACTGGATCCAGATTTACTTTCTGAAGAGTTGCTGTAACCCAACCAAGCCTCATAGGTTAGTGCCCTGGGGTGAAATCTTTTGGCCTGTCTTCTGCCAGGATTGAAAACACTGATTCATAATGAGGTATTTTAGCATTACAATTGATGAACTCTAATGCTGACTGATTAAAAATGCTGCTTTTTGTATTTTTGTTTTAAACCAGACTAGGTACATTCTCTGTATGGATGGTAACAGTAAGCTTTTTCTGGTGAACATTTTAGTATTGTATGTCACTTGTATCTGCAAACAATTGTAACTTATGTGATATTTTTTACAGTGTTGGGCAGCCTCAATAGATTCTTCACCTCTGTGGGACCCCTACTCCCTGTGTGTATGGAAGGTCTTTGCAGAAGTGAGCTGAGACCTGAGTGCTTTATTCCTGTTCTTTTTTTCTGTAAGAAGAGGCTGATCCAAGCCTTTGAAATTACTGTTGAGAATTGACAGTACTGCTGGTATAGGTCTTCTGATTTCTCATACTAGGAGTCTGGCATAAACTGACTGCTGCTTCCCTGGGACCACTTTCTACCTCCATTAAACTCTTCCCTGCTCTCTTGATGCAGTTCTTAATTTCAGCTACTGGGTCCCAGTGTGTCTAGAGTGGCTGAGTATGTCCCTCTACCTTGCTTGTTGATGGCTTGTCTTGGGGCCTATTTCTGGCATGACTCACTCCAGCATTACTGAATTATGACTCTGAAGTTTGTCAGGAAGAAAGCTGCTTACAGTAAATGAAGGGGATGAGCAGTCAGTCTACATGGCTCTGCCTCCTCTTTGTTATTCACACCCCCTCGAGCACTGTCAGGACAACTCTTGTCATTTTGCTCCTGCTCTTCTCACGGTAGATGTTTCCTGTGAAGACTGAAATCTATCTTCAGCACTGTTTACATTCCTGCACAGATTATAGCTCTTTTAGTAAAATGCAGGTAGGACTTGATTATTTACTCTCAGTCTGCTGCATGTTACACTGGTGTCGAAATGCTATGAGTATTTTTTATAGGGTGAACATCCAGCAAGGCCATGCCACCCCCTCATGGATGACAGGCTACATCCAGAGGTGAGTTACCCCTGCAAAAGTGGGCAACCTTTGAGCACTGCTGACTCACTGAAACCTCTCCTGTAATGGGGCTCCTGGCAGATCAAACTTGCTGATACCTGCAGTCACTGCAGCTCTCTCTGCATTGTTTTCCTTTCTCTTGGATGTCACTGTGTTAAGAGGATTTCTTTTTCAATGAGTTATTGGTTCAAATTTAATAGAATACATGTTGCCAGCTGGTGTCATTGCTGATGGGTTGGCTACTGACTCCTCTAGCTTACTAATGAAATGAAAGTAATATTTTATAAATGAAACTAATACTTTAGCTATTTTAGCTAATATTTTAGAGCACCTACAACAGGGATCTTGCCTCAGTTAGGCTCTCAGGCTCCTGTGATTTACTTAATCATTCATGCACTGCCTAACAGGCAGTTGCTGATGTTCCCTGTTAGCGAAGCACATTGGTTAGCAAAACTTCAGGACTTCCTTTGTGTTGGAATGTCTGTTTAGAAACAGTGGCAACAGTGTCTGAAGTTCAGTGGCACACCTTGAGGAAATGAATGGAAATCCTGCAGAAGTAAACAGACCATGAATATTGAATATGAGAGAGGTGGGGAACAGATGCTATTTTTTTGCAGAAGTATAATGATTTTACTTTTAGCTTGAACATAATTAACTACGCTGAGATGAAGGAATTCCCTTTGGAGAAGGAAAAAAAAAGGAATCCATCCCTTCATTTCTCCTCTGGGTCTTGGCTGGCTGCCTCAAAGTATGGGTGGGTGGGAATTCTGTGTGTATAAACAAAACCCAAATGAACAAAAGCCCTGTTTTCAACTTGTTGCTTAGCCATTGTGGAATTTAATACCATAGAAATTGCATTTTTATGGATGACACACAGCTTTCTCAGGAAGACTTTGTAGACTGGCAAGAGCTGATCTGGGTTTTGGTGGGGTGTATTTTGATTGGTTTGGGTTTTTGATGTTCTACATTATAATATCAAGAGTCAGAGGAGACTAGAATGATGAACCAAGCAAATCTGTGGTGCAGCAGAAGTAGTTCTTCATTAAAGTGACAACTGCATGTCTTCCCTGTGTCTTGTGTCCTTCTGAGACTGCAGTGCACTCTGTAGTAGAACTGAAAATACTCTTGCTTTTTGTAAAACAGGGCTGCCCAAACCTGTAGTGCTGGTGCTGCCCTACTTGGGATGCCTAGAGCAGGGCTTGGATGAAGCAGCAGAAGCAGAGAACAGAACAAGAGTTGCTTTGTTATGGGTAGTCCTAAATTCTCCTGGGCTGAAAACTGTGGAGTGTCACGCTGGAGATGCAAATACACGTATGCACACAGAGTAAACTTCTATTTCCTTCTGTTTTCTGCTTTGTGTGTTTGGCAGTGTTGCTGTATTGTTACACTCTGCTTTTCCCCAGGAAAAACCATACTGTTTCCTTGCTGTAACTGTCTCTGCTTTATTTTTGCAAGTTTCCAGTTTTGTATTTTTTTACCATTGACCACAACTCTCTGTATTGGCCAAGTGCCCTCTCACTGGAGCACAGGAGCCACTGGGCCACAGCCTCTCCCTTGGCAGCACAGAGAGCATCCAGATCCTGCCTAGAGGTTTGGGAGGACTGACTCCCTCCCAGGAAAGGCCCCTTCATCTCCTCTGCTACAGAAACAAGCAACAAATGGCAGAAAAGACAGCAGGTACCAACATGAAGAACCTTTTCATTTTTTGTTTATACTTCTCCATCTACATGTTGTCAACTCAGGAATGCTTGCCAGAGGATACACTGAGTAGCTAGGTTTGTAAGAATAGAAATAATATATATTATATATATATAAAATATAAGTATTATTGAGGGGAGAAAGAAGGCCCTCTTAAGGGGGAAATAACATCTTCTATTCATTTAGATTTCTAAATAATTCTCCCCACTTCCATTTCCACGTAGCCAGGTAAGTCTTAAAATGTCCCAGCTTCTCCCCTATAAAGCCTGACGGCCTCGTGGCTCTCAGCTCAGAGACACTGACTGCACTTCCAGCTCTGAAATACATTACACTTTTCAGGGCTTTTGCTGTGGTTCAGATAGCTTTGTATGGTACACAAAGCTATGTTGCCACACTAATACAGCATTCACTGACTATTTATGACTTCATAGCAGTACATCTGCAGTATTTGTTGGGAGTGTTTCTAACAGAAATGCAGGTTTTCCCCAGAGAACAAATAATTTACTGAAAATGTTTAATCAACCCATTTAAAATAGAAAACAGATTTTAAATTAGTCTAAACCTATATGCTTTTGAGATTCTGACATTATTTTAAAATTTGAACATTGGCTTTTTGGCTTATTTTTATTCCTAATAGTTCACTTGGCACAATAATTTATTGGGATTGGAAAAATAATAGAAGCCTTGAGGGCTTGAACTTCAAATCCACTCTCCTCTTCCAAATTTGGGTGTCACTTTAAAATATAGTTCAGCAGGAAAATGTATTTATATTAAGGAGATTTTTTTCTTGTTTTTGTGCATGAAATAGGGCAAATCATCTTGCATACTCTTGTATCATCACATGCTCACATAAATTTTGTAGAATAATACTATGGGAATACAGACCATTATACCCATTAACCATATTTATTCCTTTACTGTTTCTGTGTTAATGCAGTAGAAAGTAATTTGGTTTTGTTCTGGATATAAAATTTACCTTAGTCAACTTACTAAACAAAACACAATTTCCTTGTAAACCAAATTCTTGGAATCACTTTAATGCATTAGTAGGTAATTAGTACTGGTTTACATAGTTTGGCTTAAAAAATTTGCTTTTATGTGAGTACAATTATTTAAACTGGTGATGAAATACAATTACTCCTTAGGAAAGACAAATTTTTACACAGAGTTAATATAAAAATGTTTCAACAAAAAGTAAAAGCTAGATTTTATTTACTTTCACTTAATAATCTTCATAGCCTTTTACAATCTTCCTCTTTTGTGCAAACATCTACTTTTAAACAACTTATCAAGCACAATGGAAAAACTGAAATTACTTCAAAAAATATTAACCAAAGCACACAATACATCTTTATATAAACTGTCAGCTGTCATTTTGGAAGAAGGAAAAGCAAAGAAAAGGGTGTAAAATTCAATGATGACTTTACAAGAAACCTTATTAATTTGCTTTGCTGATACTGGTCTTCTTCCAGAGCTGGCCCTGGCAAGAGGATCCAAGGCACTGGAAGTGCAGCAATGATCCCATGGCGGTGTCACAACAGGATGAGCTGGAGCCTGAGGCTGTCAGGGCACAGTTGGAACACATGTGGGATGCCAAGCAGAGGCAATTGATATGTATCTGGCTGGAAAGTCACACTGCAGGTAATGATGAAAAATGCCTGTTATTCAATAGGTCAGGTTTGTTTAGAATAAGATCAAAGTGTATTTGTTGAAATGAGTATGAGAGAATCAAAACCATTCTGTTCCTTCAGGTCCCCCAGCTGAATATCAATTCCCTTATCCTCCTCCCACCTTGTATAAGGAAAATGTGATTCTTAGCTAAGTTAGCTAAGAACTTTGCATTGGAGTTGAAAACTCAACTGCCTGGAGAGTTAAAACATGAGCAATAGAAAGGTAGGTCTTGAATGTTTATCTGCAATTTTTTTGTAACAGTCAAACATTCAAAAATCTCCCTGAAATTAGTCTTTAAAAAAGAAGTGGTTTCTTTGAACCAATCTGAAGGCAGAAAACTATGGAAAGGCCATAGTTTGCAGAGGAGGAGAACCTTGCAGTTTGATGTGGATAATTCACAAACAGAATTTATTGAATGTTCTGGATAAATTGTATTTGCAAGTTCTCCTACATCTGTTTTACCTCTCTCCCACATAATTATTTTCTTAAAGTGTCAGAAATCACCTATTCCTACCCCAGGGGTAATTCTCCTCTCCTCTTGCATGATTCATCTCACTTTAGCAATCTGGAATTTATAAGCATCTCTGATATTACCCATTTTTTTTGTAATAGTTTTCTCCAGCCTCAGAGCCTGTAAAATTCAAAGCTTTTTTACTCATTAAGTGTAGGCGACTTCATCTCCACTCAAGGAAACAGCTCCATTAGGAATGCCCATGTAGGAGTTAAGCTCCCTCTTGAAGAAGGAGCACTAGTTTTTCATTTTCAGCTCAGGTCATAAGACTTTTTTTTGTTCTTATGAGAACTTTTGAAGAGGGGGGATGTGAAGAAGTGATTCAGAGGATAAGCAGCAGCAGAGGCAGTACTTCATGGTGTGGACACTGCACTCCAGTGAGCAGGTGAGCAGTTGGCTTCAGAAATGAGACATGGACACACAGTTCTTGCAAGAAGCAACTTCCCTCTCCTTTACATGAGAGCAGGGTGGTAGAAGAGACCCCACTGAAGAGAATCCATGTTTCGGTTCAAAAAAATAACAACGGTACCACACTGCTCTCCCCTCACTTGGGAAAGTTGGAGAGGCAAATTGAATCACAGTAACTTAGCTGACAAAGCCTTTAAAATTACCGTTGTCTTCAGGAATAAATTGCATCAGTTTGCTACTGTGAACTAATATTACTTCATAATATTAATAGTATTACACAATAATAACAAAAATATTAATGCTATAACAATATCTTAATATAATAGTAATGTAATGAGATATAAATGGAAGCACACAGGTAGCAGATAGTAATAATTAAAACCCCCAACTATTACAGAGGTCTTTAGATGCCCCAAACCCAAGAAACTCATTAGCACAACCATTGGAAAATTCTGCTGTTTATGGAGACAGTATCATCACCTCTAAGCTTCCCAGATCTTGTATTTAGTCTGAACACATCATTGTACCTAAGGTTTTCAACTTTATTCGGTATGTTTGACACTGCTTGTGAAATCAGGATGTAGGACTTGATTTTGATACAGCTTTTAGGTGCATACCCTGCCTTAGTGGCAATAACTGGCAGGAACTCTCTTCAGCTGCACCCACAGGTGAGCTCAGTGCCTCACTGCTTCCTAATCTGCCCTGCACTAAACAAGAATAGGTTGATAGCTGATAAAAAAAGAAGCTCTAGTACAAACCAGACTGTGTGATGATAATGGTTTATCTTATGAAATCAGAGCCTCTGTCTGAGATGAACTTCCATCCTCCTGTTACACAAATGCACTCTGATGGAAAGTACCTCAACATGTGTTTGTTTTCATGTGTGTGTGTGTGTGTGTGTGTGTGTGTGTGCACCCACATGCACACACCTGCTCTTACCTTGAGTAATTAGGCATTTGTTCCTTATCTGTGAGGCTCCTAGTTGTAGAGTAAAAAGAAAAAGATGCAATCAATAATCATTTAAATCAATAAGCTAGGCTTCTGCAAAATATCTTTTGAAGCTGACTAATTCAGAAAACACATTCCTACAGTGAGTAATTTTTTATGTGCTTTACTTCAAATAGGAAGACAACACATGTCCCTGGGAGCAGGGGAGCAAGACACACTTACAGAAATAAGCAGTTGTTGTGTGGGAGAATGACATGAGAGGTGGATTTTGTACATATCTTACTCCCAACAGCAAGACTGGTCACTCTTGGTGGCAATTAGGAGAGGTGAGAGATACATTGTTTTGATATTCATTGTCTTGAACTCCTGTCAGCAGTGGGACTGTGAGCTTGCCTCATGAAGACCTGACTTGGTGACAAATAGGCAAGAAACTGATTTTTTTTATTCTCTAGATTTAAACTTTGAACATTATGTGAAGCTCAAGAAATTGGAAATAAGCCAGGCTAGAAATGTTCCTTCACAAGTCCAATGGACAGTATTGTATTTTCAAGACTAGGAGTCCTGACTGAAACACTTTTGAAACCATTAAGGAAAAAAACAGCTTTTATGTGACTTCCTCACTGTCCAAACATAGAAAAACTTGTATGTGCTTCAGGATCCCATGTTATTTCAACTTTGCTAAGTTGACTAAAGAAGTTTTAGTGCCTGTGAATCCAAATGCCAAAATTAGGGTCTTTGTTCATCTTCCTGTTGACCTAGCAGAGACAATGGAAATTGGTGGTTGTGCTCAAAAATAAGGGATTTTTTTTTAGTTTTCAGGGAAATCTACTTAGACACAACCTACAAGCTGGAGAGGCATCAACTGATGAATAAGCAATCTGTTAGCAACTTGGACTAAAAACAAGGCACTGGTGAGGTGGTGAGGGCTTGGGAATGAAGCCAGACATTTTGGATAGCAAATGTAATCAATAATCTGCCAGTTAGTAGAACGTGCATAGTGCTCTTCTGGGTGTTTTTTTTGATCAAGATGGGAAAGAGATTTGGTCTTTGACAGCAAGCTGGGCATCTACAGATTTGGAAATCAAAATGTGGCAGAAGAAATTCTGTGGAGGATGCCTTTACTGCAGTGGATTACCTGGCTACTTACAGGACCTTACAGGAGCTGGTCAGTATTAAAATGTCTACAGCAACAGCTAGTAAAGTTGCCCTTCTTGATAGGAAGGCCATTTTCAGTGTCAGTACCTACTTATTTTAACAGCTAACAAATAAATGCTTGCAGTTGAGTAGCCTGTGGAAAAAGCTTTGACCTCTCCACAGCAGGCCACTTACCTTGCCAGTTTTGCCAGGGAGGCCAAGACAGAACAGATAAAACAATGACTGAATTGCTCATTTGTCCCATGAGTATATTTGTCATTGGAGGACTACTGTAAAACATCTAACTTTTTTTCCAAGACCTACCTTCAACCATTATAGAAGTTGCTGGCATTGAAATAATAACAGTTGTAGTAACACCACCACCAATAATAATAAATCAAGCTTAACATTTGCTTAATGCAGTATTTGTCTCCTGAAGTCCAGCTGAGTTATAGATTGTCCTCTGTGGCCTCTGTCTTGCTCATTACCTAGCAATGAAGCAGGGACATCCAATACTCAGTTCTTGCTGCTATGCCAAGCCTGGAGAACAGAGCATCAGTCATTCCCAGTTCTGATGAGGAACCTGGCACTTCCCTCCCTAACAAACAAGTTCAAGATTCTACAGAGATCCCCTGTGAGGGGATAGCTAACTACAAGCAACTCAAAGCATTGTATATAGTTTCTGCAAGCTTATGCGTATTTTTAGGGTCTGGATGACTAAATCTGTGGGATGTGACACACAAGGTGCCATAATGTAACTGCAATAGTAGGCAGATTTTGAAATTCCATGTTCAGAAACAGCTAAATGAAATTCACATAGATACGTCAAATACCCAGAGGTGTAGGTAGGTACCACACAGGTTTTTAAATATTCCCATGTGCTAGGAAAAAGGCCGTGGGATGCATGTGAAAGCTGTGTTGTTTTTTAAGACTTTAAAGGAAACTTGTCTAGTAATACTTGACTAAATATTATCTCAGCTGCTGCCATTTGTTCTTTTGGTGGATGTGCACAAACCCAAGACTCTACAGCCTTACCTAAGCTTAAGTAGCCTTGCTCAAAGATAAAGTTTCCCAGAGGCAATTGGCTCCTTCTAGTTCACTACTTTGGTGGTGCACCCTGAAAAATCTGGGCTACTCAGATTTAAAAATGGAGCTTTTGTCCACAAATCTTCTGTTTTCCTGAAATTTTATTTAAGGTATTTGTTTTTGTTGGTTTTGATCTGTGGGCTAACATCTTGGGAAAAAAAAAAAAAGATACTATCAATGTCTACATGTCAGACCAGATATTTATTATAGAGTATTGAGCTAAAGAATTGTCCCTGCCTGTACTTTCTACAAATGAACATTCTACATCCCTAGGCCTTATTTAGTTGTTCTTAAAGCAGGGTTTTGTAGAGTGGCAGAGCCTTTTGCTTTGCAGTTGATTTTTTTAGGGTATTTTTCAGTCCTATACTAAACTGTTACAAAATGAGACATGAACTTTGAGATAGCATCAAATGTTCAAATGGAAGACTGAAATGAGTGCCACTCTCATTAATAACTTCATTACAGTGGAAGCAAGATCAAACTTATCAAGAAACTAAAAATTATGTTCCATACTAATTTCTAGGAGATATTTTCCTTTCTCATTAAAATAAAATCAAATTCCTTTTACAGACCTCAGATGTGATCTCTTTAAATCCTCAATCAAGACCTCAAAAACTGTCTATGAAAAAGACTATCCAAATCCTGATTTCAAACATGGAGTGCAGAGAAGGAGGCCCATGTTTTTACAGGTACAGCAGGGAGAGTCTCTACATACATGTAAAAACTAGCATTCTTTGAATAAATCTGAGGACTGCTGACATTCACACATACCACTTTACTAAATGACATGTGACACAAAGTGTCTCTCAAATGAATGCTCTCTAGTCTGCTTTCCTTAGGAGCTTCAAAGGAGAAGAGAAGGTGATTGTAATTTTTGTTTCAGAGAATTTATGTCTGGACATAGATATCCTCCCTCTGCAATCCTTGTTTACTCTTGCCATTGATATGCCTTCAGTTCTAGAGGAAGTCCTTTTTTTCAAGCATTGAGATATTTGATTTCTGTGGATGGACACAGACCATAATGATTCTTCCCACTTTTTTTCTGCAGTGCAAAGCTGCTGATTTATATGCATCACAGGCTCTATGACAGTGTAAGAGAGGGCAGTGAGGTTAGGATCAGAAGGGAATATAGCGATCATTATCTGAGTTACTGGATAATTTCACTAAATTAACAATTCTGGTGTTGATACTACATTTCTGCTGGTATGATTCAATAATGAACTCTGGAGAAGCAGGACAGCTACAGAGACCAGACTGCTGCTGTGGCCTTAAAATGAAACCCTACAGACAAATACTTCCCAAGAGTCACTCTCGTCTTCTCATGAGCTGCAGTGATCCCAAGCCCTCAGGCTCTGAGCACCTTGTGAAGGCTTTTGCTCAGGACACTGCCTCCCTATCAGCCACAGAGGATATTAAAGCTGAAATATCTGGACTGCAAAGCTACTACTGGGCCAGCAGGAATTTCCCTTCATTAATTACAATACCTCACAAGTTCACATAAATACAATGCTGTCTAAGAGAATAATGAAAGCAGTACTGTGCATTATTTTTTTCTCTTGCAATAAGGAAATAATGCATTTAGGTGATAATTTTAAATAGAGTTATACAAATGGTACTAAGTCCACTGTGAAAAAAAACCCAGTTTTCGTTTCAGCATATGTACTATTGTCTACAGAAATAAAAGGCCTAAAACCAATACCCTCTAACAGATTCTTTTTGTAACAGCAAGAGAAAACAACTTGCAGAACAAACAGATGCTTTATACAATTGTAGATGACATTCAATCACAAAGAGTCATAGAATATTCAGAGTTAGAAGGCACCCACAATCATCGTAGTCTGGCTCCTGGCTCTGCACAGGGCAACTCCAAAAATCCATTTTTGCTCCCAGAAGGGAAAAAAGCATCTTAAATCACCAATAGACTAGTTTTAAATAATGACCACAATACTCACAAAAACTGCTGTAGCAGTAGAAAGTTCATCAAAAATTTGCAAACTGATGGCTGATTTACAAATAAAATATTGAAGTCATCAAGCAAATTGTTCTAAAGAAGCCATCTACCCAAATTCTGATGATGCAGTAGGAAATAGGCTACAGAAAAGCTGAGCCACAGAGTCTTGGTAAATTTTCTGCCCCATTAACTCACAGTGAGTTCATCTTTGGGATGAAATCTTGACACTGCTGAAGGCCTGATTATGCTAAAAGAAATGTGGTCAGATACAGAAAATGTTCATTACAAATTCAATGTCCGATCCAAAAGGGTTTGGATCAGACCTCTGCACTACACTTACAGTTCCAGGCTTCAGAGTCCTTAAAGGCAGAAAAAGCACAACTTACCATTCAGGTTTTCATTTTCTTGTCTGTTTCTGATAGTGGTGTCTCTCAGGTGATGAACTTTTTCCTTTAAGTAAAAAAACAAGCATAAACCCAGCAGCAGAAATCAGTAATGAAAGTTTACTCTAGAAATAGTAAGACACTACAAAGAGCTGAATTCTTTAGCATTCTGAACACCAAGCATCTCTCTCCTGGAAAATAGTTTTAAAAGACTGAATAATGTTTATAATGCTAAGTTTAGGATTTTTACCTAAGACTCTTGTGGAGGATTTTTTTTTTGGTTTTTTTTTTTGTTTTGTTTTGTTTTTTTTTTTTTTTTTTTTTTTTGGAAAAGCAATTTTTCCTCAAAAATCCAAGTGAAGGACAAAAAACTTCCGTTACAGCATGAAGTCAGTTCATCATGTTTACAGAGGACAAAGAAGAAAAGACTTATCTATGAAACAAAACCAAAGTCACATATGCAATGCAGGGTAAAAACCACCACTACAAAGTAGCTTTTCCCCTGAAGCACTGAAAACAGGTCAAGTAAATCTTCCTTGAAATATGGGCATCTTATAGTTCACCAAGAAAAAGAAAGACTTATAACTCGGTGCTGCTATCATGGTACAGATTAGGTATGACCTTCCTCCACAAGAAATGCCCCTGACTGAGAGCAATCCCAGCAATTCATCCACACTCTTGGCTGCAGATGGATTTAGAAGGTAGCATCCCAGTGCTGTGCTGCTGGTGCCAAGCTTGGGAAAGGGCCCCCACACTGTTCCAGGACTTGGCACTTTTGCTGTTAAGTGTTCCACTGTGATGGTAAAGCTCAGACTTTCAGGTAGATGCAAACTCAAAGAGCACTCTCCTTGCTGGCAGCATCTGATAGCTCTTTCACTCTGAAAAGCAGCAGACTAGCTTTGCTTTTCCTCTTTCTACTAAATGACCTATAGGACAACAAGAAATTATTTTTGTTAATGCATGACCTCATATAAAACGAGGGCATAACCTCTTCCTTCATGTGTCTTTTTAGAAGTAATTAACAAACTTCCTCTCCATGACTTGCAGCTTTGATGCAGTTCTTTCAGTGACTCTGTGTGTGGGCTTTTGTAAATCCTGTTTTTGTGCACCTCAATTTACTCCATATATTCAATACAAAGGAGCTGTAGAGCATTGCCAACAATTGTGGATTTCACTAAGTATATTCAAGCCTTTCAGTCAGGCATAAAGCCTGGTGTAAGTTAATATATTGTAGTTGCTAGAATAAATGTATGCTTGATATAATCAGGTTTTGTTAGCTGACACTGCTCAGCAGCACATTTGGTGTGTTTGGTGACATAAGGTTTGTGGTTTCATGAAAGATGCACATCACCCAACAGTTTAAAACACAAGTCTTAGGAGACCAGCATATTTAACTCTGGACTTAAACCAAGCTCAGAAAACCTCTCAAACAACAGTGGGAATGGGTATCTAGAAGATCCAGAACCATAACCAGCAAGCTCCTTGGGAGCTGATTTGCATATAAATAATGATTTTGACCTCATATGCAGGAGCCAAAACACAAGAACTTGCTTTTAGAACATCTGATCAAGATTCCTATCAAGGAACAAATTTCAAACTCATACCTGTTGAGTGGATGGTAGTCTCTGCTTTTTGTTCTGCCACAGTTTAAATCTGTCAAGGGCTTCATCCACAGAAAATGCCCCCATTTTCACCTGTTTCTGCAAGTGGATGAGTTCTTCCTGAACAGGAGGGATCTTGTGTACCACAGTGCTGTAAGTTACTGTATCAGTGTGGCCTCTGTGTGCTTCTACAACAAAATGTACAAAGTGAGAAATGCAACAAATCAGTGAGGATTCTAGCATTACTCTTTGGCAGCAGAGCAGCATCCCAAACATCTCCTTCATCACTACTGCCCTGGTCCATGGATTGTTCATTAGTGTTGGTTCATAAAAGAATTTCCTTCTAGCACTACAGTTACAGTACTGACATTTTAATAGAAAAGGTTGCTATAGAAAATATCCAGAGTACCTTTTTATCCTTTCTTCTTCAACGTCATACATTACATATCTCAAAAGTTGTGGGTAAAATTTGGTTAGGAAGCATCTTGAAATTTCAAAAGATTGCCTTCCTCCAATGAAGGAAATATATTACTAAATAAATTGCAGCAACAAGAAAACACTGCAGCCCAGTGTTCCTGGAGATTTTGACAGAGTGCACAGCTGAAGGGAGATGTGCATTATCAGATTCACAGCTTGCTCCAGGGAGGTGTAGCACTGCTTCTCCCCAGGATACTGATACTGGAATGGCTGATCCAGAACACGTAAGCAGCCACGGAACAGGGGCTCTGAGTCCTCTATGAGGATGTTGCACCTGTTTCACTGCATGGGGAGTGTGGCCAGGATAAAAGTTTAAACCATCAATATTATTCGGGCCAGTTTTTCTGTTCCATCATGCACCACTATCTTCATTTCAAGCAAGGAAGGATTGTTCAAAGGGGTACCATTAATGGAATCTATAGCAGCAACACTGTAATGTGCTACAACTCAAGTAACAACTGGACTGCCACAAGTAATCAACTTTACATGCATCTTGGGGTACCCAGAAGAGAACTGTTGCTCTCCCCACTTCTGTCTTTCCATGGCTGGAATTACTGCACAGCTGAGCCCTCCTGTCCTTCCTTGTCTTGGCTTTAACACAATCATGAAGGGAAACAGAAAAGTGTGAAGTAATTCTGACTCTATAAATCTTTCCTACAAGACTATAAGTTTTAGTTTTCTTTCTTTAATCTGATCTCTTAATGCTGCAATACCATTAAGGATATAAATTGTAGGTGGCAAAACAGATGCTAAATCACGCAAAATCAAGTCACAGCAAAACTCTGCTAGCTCTACTGAAAAATATCACAGCAATTAAAGAGCTAAATTAAATTCTGTACCAGGATTCCTGGCCTCGCAGTACGTCCTGCTGTTGTCACTGGTCACTCGACAGGCCTTTTGCTGAAACACTGCAACAAAATTAGGAATAGAAGGAAGTTGAGAAATGGCAATAAAAACCATCACATTCTCAATGAAGGAAGGAGACTCATAAAAGCAGGCTGGAATACATTTTTTTGTTCTAGTCTAAGAGTATTTTTCAACCCACTTGTCAGTCTAATGTTAATTACTTGAAAAATTGTTCTGTTGCACAGAATGACAGGATTACTGATGTTACAGAAACCATAACAAGACACTTTAAAGAAAATTAAAAGGATTTATCACACTAGCATATTATGCGTCTAGAAGAAACAGCAGGATCTCAGAGTTCTGCAGATGGTACAGACACTGTAGCCTGTTCCTTATTTTATGGGGAAAACTCAGGCAGAAAAAACCCCAATAGTACCAGGTGAGAATAGTGACACTGCTGAAGAAAGCTGTGTGTGTATATTTGTGTGTACTTTATTCAAGTGCTAGAAACAGCAAAGCACAAGCCCTCTGTTAGAGCAGCCCATCATTCCCACTCCTGTGAAGTGGCCAGAGTAAAGCCAGCCTGGATATACCCTGAAATGCAGCACTCAAACTTTTGCTGGCAGCCTATGTAACACCCAGAAGGTGGGAATTGCTCAGTTTCTGACATAGCCTGGGTAGCAGTAGCTTTCTCTCAAGTTTTAGTTCTGATTTTTGCTAAACAAACAGACATTCTAGAACCTAGAATAATTCCTGCCAATTAATCCTCTGCCATCACTGCAATGCAGCAAATGTGCCAGTTCAATGGAGCAAATATTTTCCTGGGGACCAAGCCCAAGCCCAGGCACGCTCTCACTTATGTCCCTAGCTCAGCCAAACACAGTTACATTTTAACTTTAAAAATAATTTTCTCTGTAATTATCAAAGAATCCTATGAAGTATTTTTGCAGTGTTTTGTTCTCTACTTGGAATAGTATTCTCCTTCTAAAGATGAAATTAAAGTAATGAGAGCACAGAGGTAATGCAGGCAGCCTGAATTTTACTGCATAAGGAGGAGAAGAGACATACTCAACAATGTACCTGATTGGAAAGCACTTTAATTGATAGGCTTTGAAATTTCTGCTGAGTTTTGCAGTGTTGGAGTAATCAGAAATGGAATTACTCTTCCAGTGAAAAGTAAAATTGTTAAAACCACTTTATGTGCTCCCTCTTGCTGAAATGATTTTAGTTGGCAGCAAGTATGCAGTGTGGGTGAGGTCAGTGAAAACAAACGCCTGTTTCTGGAATGCCTGGAAAGGCGGGAACACTCCACTGTACAACTGCCATAGGCTCTGGGAGAACTCTGGCAAGTCACCCTTTCATTCCCACATTCCAATTACTTATGAGCTACTTGAAGACAGCAGGGAAATAAAAGAAACAGGTAATCTTGCACAGGGATATATTCCATTATTTTTTAATGGAAGATAAAGTAAATATTCCTTCAGTAAAGCAATATTAATATAGCAATTCTTTAAAGTGTCAGAATGTCACAGTCCTTCAAGTAAGGATATATATTTTTTTATTTTCTGGGCCTCTCTGGCACAGCTAATCTGATTAAAATGTTCCAGTACTTCTATCATACTTACTGTGCACCCTTCAATAACATCTGTATGATCAGAAAGAGAATACTTTTGGATTTTTAATCATGTTGTGACTGGCTAAAGTACCAGTCAAAATCTACATATTAAATGTCCTGACCCTATCCATTCAATTTAATTTCTCTCTACAACAAACTTCTGTTGCAGTTTCTCAGAATTAAAGGAGGCTGAGAGAACTAATAAGTAATTCCACTTCATTCCCTCTCCTCTCTTCAGCTGCTACAGGATACAGATGAAGTTCTTTGCAAGCCCTAAATACATTTTTATGTCTCAGGCAGTAAGACTTCTTTGGAAATGCAATGTAACCTCAATATTCTTCCAGCAAAGCAAACTCAGAGAGAATGAAACTACTGTAATATTTTCTAATAGGACATGAAACCAGAAAAAACATTTAAAAAGTGGGACAAAATACAAATTTTGTGGCAAATATACAGAACTCTGGGAAAATTCCTAACATAAGTCTTGGAAAGTGAGTGGGATCCAACTCTGAATTGCCTGTTTTATCTCAGACTAACTAAAGATGTTGTTTCAGGCTGTCTGCACATGTGGGTAAATAATGCTATAAGGCTTGAAATTTGGTTACTATTTTCATGGTTAGCACCACAAAGGGTTTAGAAAAATTTGAAATCTAAATCTTTTGTGTATAATTCTGAACTAAAACCATTTTATAGTAGCAAACTGCAAGAAACTGGTGAGTATAAAGGGTCTAGAAAAAGAGAATGAACGTTTTTACAATAGCTGCAGGTTGACAAAGGGAAAGGAATTTGATTTTCAGAATTAACTGAATTTCTAACACAAAGCTGTAATGTTAAGGAGTCACAGATGCACTATAACATTTCAAAAATTGGTTAGCGACATAATTAGGAAACACAAGAAATCAAAACATGGGAAGAGTTAGATCATGGGAGAGAAGAACTCATATCAGCTAAGAGGCAATGATCAACTAAGATATGGTTTCTAATTTATATTTTACTATACTCATCTAAACTATGAGGGATGTTGCCTGATTTGTTGAATTGGCAACATTACCTCTAAAAATGAAACAAGAGTTTCCACCATGCACTAGTGATTCAAACAAAGCTAGACTGATGAACCTACCTTCTGAAAGAATATATGAGCTAATCATACCTAGTACATACTTACCTGACACTTTCAGTAGCACAAACTCAAAGGAGAAAAGGCAGTGACTAAAAAAAATCAATAAATATCACTATTTTGAATTCAGCTTGCTTAGGAAATTCAAGATGCATTTATTCATCAGTTTCAATGAGCTGATGTTCCAAACAAAATTATCTATTACTGTTTTCTTTAGGAAACACTCAAAATTTAAATACAGGAAAACAAAATCTTTATATGAACACATGGCTAAGTGATAATTCAAATTAATTAGTATACTAGGGTTGCACTTAGTAACACAGCTCAGTTGCAAATTACAGTGGGTTTGCAAGCTGCCTCCTTGTTCTTAGTAGGTTTTTGCTTCATTCATTTCAGAATCGTCATGTAATTAATTCATGATTAATGGAAGAATGGATGAAGGAGGGGTGAATTGCTGTTTATGATATTTTGCAGGGAGAGACTCCCACCTTTGTCCATTCAATTTTTTTCCACATTATTTGAATATTTTAACTGTGTATGCATAGCACCTAGGCAAATAAAAACTCTAAGTTCTTTTTTCTGGTAGGGATTGGATTGTAAATTAGATGTAGCACAGCAAGAGATGACAAATACACAGAGAATACTAAGGAAGGAATATAGTAGAATGATACTTATTATTCAGGAGAGGAGAACTCTGAAGATGTTTGTTCACATATTTTTAGATATTTTTTCCTTTTGTCTGTTTTGTTTGCTGACACACCGAGCATCAATCAGCATGAGGACTCAAGAGAGGTCATCAATGCAATGCTAACCAGTAAGTTTTGTAAGAGATTATTAATGACCACTCCCAAAATTTATACAAAATATTTCACATACTCAAAATGAAAACAAAATATTCCAGTGACTCATAACATGAAATCAACTAAGGAAATGGGATCTTGTAAACAGACATTTTCTTTTCACAAGGCAAGGCAGCTGGGCATGGATTAAAAGCATATCATCATGGCTCATGAATATGATCTAGGTAGGTGCAGGTATTGTGGAGAAGGGATGGCTGTATGGTGCAAGGTAACAAAGGGTCAAGTCCGAGAAGCTGTCCTGTGAGGGCATCATCAGTGTCTGGGTACACCTACACCATGACGAGGCAAAGGGAAAAAGACTGAGCAGTCTTAAGTGCATCAGTGCAGGAAAATGAGTGACCACATCTACACTGATACAGGAATTCTGATCAGACCTAAATGGGCAGCCTGACACTCAAGATGTTTTTGAGAACACACAACAGTCATATTTCATCAGAATAAAGACTAGGTGATGCCAAGTGCACCTGCAGAAATACCAACCTGCCACCTTGCTCCCTTACATTGCCAGGGGCTTTTCAGCAACAGCATCACGTCCACTCATCCCAACTTAGGCTATTGCCAGCCTAAGCTGGGATGAGTGAATCCCTATTCTATCTTCCACAGATATTTAGTTGGCTGAGAATGAACCATTCCATTTTCTCAAACCAAAAGCAAAATTATTTTAAAAGGAATTATGGTGTAATGACAATGTGAAAATATTAATAAAAAAATAAACATATGCTCACCAGCAATTCCCTTCACAATTTGCAGTGAGATTCTGAGTTTGACAAATATGAGCTCAAACCTGTTAGAATTCCAGCAACTTTGGTCACAGAGGGACCTCAGGAGACTCTACAGTGATGACTCCGCTACACTGAAGCAAGATAATAAAAATAATACCAGCACCTCCTTCTTACAAAAGGAGTAAAGAGTGAGTGAGTGAGTGAGTGAGTGAGTGAGTGAGTGAGAAGAGGCACCAGTGGTTAGTTCAAGGTGCTGCTCAGAAGGTGGTGTCAATGTACTGTGTACTACATTACCACACATAATGAAAACAGCTCTCACATCTCTGCTCTTGTCAGAATTTTGACTTAGTGCACCATGGAAGCTGGAAGGACTTTAGTGACATACTCAAGGAATGTTTGCTCCAGGGTGTAAAACCTGTATGTACTTCTTTAGTCCCATTTTTCTTGAGCAGAGAAAAGCAAGAAGGGAAGGACTCTATACATGTTTTTACTACAAATACGGTATTTGGAACAGTTTGGTTTGCAGCCAGACAGCATCCCATAAATATTTTTATTTCTCTGCACCTTATTTAGTACTTGTTTCAATCTACCAAAGTTCAGATTGCATAAAATCTGATTGAATGAAGACCAGGGTGAAGCTGGCATATCACTCCCAACCAGATCTGTAAGAACAGTCTAACTGCCAGCCAAACATTGCTTCCTAGTATTTCATTCGTGGAAAAACACCCTTAAGAGAGGAATACATAATGAAATTCATCTGCAGTGCAGTACTTTATACTCACTGTAGGAGAGTACTACAAAATCTCTCTGTGGGACATAAATGTTTTGAAATTTGCATGGCCTATGAGTCTTCACTTTGGAAACCTCTGCTTTAGAGCATTTAAACAATTGGCTTAATAAGAATTACTGACTCAGGATGTGATCACTGTATTTCCCAGTAATCAGCCTGATAAGTTTCCAAGACACTAACAGTTCTGTTCTGGATTTTATTTATTCACTTCAGTGGGTTTATGCTGTCTATTCTGTAGGTGAGAGATATTTTGCTTCCCTAAAAATATCCACTGGATGCTACTTCTTCTGCATACCCTATGATTTTGATGAGCAATGAGAATGTTATTCTCCACTGGAACAATAACTGGAAAAAATATTTTTCCATTTCTAAGTTTTAAACCTACGGTGAGGTCCCACAGACGGCTATCTTTAAATAGCAAAATGTTTTCAGTGCACAGAAGGGAAATACATTCCCTCAGGGATTTGAGAGAGGTTTGCAGAGAAATAAAGTCTATAGCATGGGAAATTTATGCTGTTGTAGGGCAGGTATCCTTTCTGCAGAGAAACCCTTTCATACTAATGGTCTGTGATGAGAGGTAAATGACTAAACCAGGACAGTCATGTAATCCTTAACCCTGAAGGAATCCTAGTAGGTCAGGCTTCAAGAAATGCCAGGGGCATTGCAGAAACTCATGCATCTGTCCTACAACTACACAAATGACTTTGGTTTCCAGCTCAAACAAACTTGGTATCAATAGGGAACATTAAAAATTGCACTCTAAACTGAAAATACAACACCTTCAGATGTTTATTTAACAGTTGTTTTGGCAGCAGACAATTGAACAAAACACTGAAATAACCTTCAGAGGAATACTAAGCGCTTAAGGAATGGAAAGGGAACACAGTAAGAGTGCACACCATCTGGACAATGAGCTACTTGGCACCAACTTGCAGCTCCACTGGTTGATAAGCCTTTCACACACAAGATAAAATTCTTGCAGTGGACTAAATTAAAGAACAAATCTACTCTCTGTTAATAATGCAGTCTGTTTACCAGTGTTCAATACAGTGGTTTGAATGTTCATTAAAATTTGAACGTATAATAAATGAAACTGAGTAAAAGTGATTAGAACATTTATGTTTTAAATCTTTCAACTCCCCCATGTTTCCCAGAATTTATGTGTCAGCAAATTCAAGGCAGATGCTCAGACTGTAAACTGTGGTAGTTCAGCTCTGACAGCTTGCATCACTGACTGTTTACTGCCTAGATTTGAAGTGTAGATCTTGCTCTGAAAGTGACTCTTGTCAAGTCCTATGTTTGCTTTCTATAGATCAACAGTTTCCCTATCCTCTTTTGCAGAACACCAGGTGGGGTAATCTACAGGGAGCAGGCTTTCTGCCCAGCGTAAACTCGATATTCCATGTATTTGAAAGCTGCTTATTACAAAGAAAGCTATTTGCTTGCTTTTTTTTTTTTGGTTGCTAGTCTCATGGAAGCACCACCACTTTTGCTTAAAGGAGAATATACTCTTTTGTAATGTCATGGCCTTCATTCAATGTGTGGTGAAAGCACTCATAGAAATTCAGCCATTTGATTTCTCCAGATGGATATAAAAATAAATTTAGAAGAGTCACCTGCACGCAATCCAGGAGGCAAAAGGCATTTCTGCAGTGCAATGCTTACTTCCCCCCACAAATAAATGAGCCCATCTATGGGCACATAAAGTACAAGAAAAAAATGCTCCTCTTGCATCTCTGCATGGCACAATCACAGCAGCCTCTGCCATCCTTGGGGCATGAAGCTTTCCATGTACTCCCAAAGTACATGGGGATCCATTTATGAGCAAATGCCTTAACACAGCCCCTCTCTCTGTGCATCGTACTCCGTTCTGTTTTTCCACAGGACCTGTGTCTTACTGAATGCCAGAAGGGAACAGTTATGAAGATCAACCAGAAGTGTGCAATGAAGACAATCTGTTTCTTACAGGGATATTAAATAATTTGTTTTAGAAATTAAAAGGTATTTAGCAAATAGAAAGTGAATACAGAGGCGGGAAGGATGGCTCAGTTAAGTAACTAGAAGTTGCTCTGCATTACAGTTCTTCTCTTTCCAACAAAGCCCTGGCCAAAGGTCAGACAAGTCATTTAAGGCAGCAATCCAACTGGCCATGCCTGATGTCAGAGTACTGACCAGACACACTAAAGATTTAATCTGAAGTTCTGAGAACTCACAGTGGCCACTGAAATCAATGGTGTCTCTGCTTTGAATGAGTAAAATGTTATTAATTTTGTTCACCTCAAGAATCTTAGTTACTTCATACTGGGCATCCCAAAACTCAGTGGACACAGAATCAGAGGGTTTATAATGGGAGGGTCTAAAACAACACATGGGGTCTCAGAGCAGGCATGAATTCTATTTTAAACAAAATGAGAATGAAAAACACAGATGTTTTTTAAGCTTACCCACTTTAAACACCAGATGAAATGAAAGAAAATATCTGAGATAAACAGCTGCATATGGCTACCTACTTATTACTGTATTGAAATGTTCCTGGCAGGGAGAAAGGGTAAAACTACCTCAATTCTAACTTTTTGATTATTTGACTTTGCAATATCTGCAATGCTTTTTTTAATATAATAGATGAAAACAAATCACCAGACCATCATAAATTTATTTGCTGGATGAAAAATGTATTTATGCATAACTGGAGTATTTTACACTGTTTAAATTATAAAGGAGGGGCTGCAGACACCTGCAGGTTTTAATGATGGACTGATACAGATGAAACAGTCTATTTTTTTTTAATCAAATATAAGCAGTCCTAAAATAATAATTTGGAAATTGGGACGTTGATGGACTAGAGAGAGAATTTTTTAACCAATGTGGAGGAAAAACACTGCCAATCCAAGTAGCAAGAAAGAAATCTTTCAGCTGAAGATACATCCCTTCTGCCTAAAATTTCACTAGCTATCTCAGGAATCCCTGGACAAAAAATAGATAGTCTAGGTCTGAAACCAGCAGGATAGGTAGGAAAACAGCTGAGTAGTCAGCTGAAGATTTCTTGAAGTGTTTCCATTTTTCTTCATGAATTGCGTAAGCAAAGGATCATGAGCCAGAGGCTGATTTCACAGAACTACTGGAAAATAATTTGTTGGCCACTACATCCTTATGAAAGCAAAGGTAAAAAAACCTGTGGGTGTGAACATATGAATATATGTATATACACATGGGGAACCACAGCCCCATCAGAGCAACTCCTCTGATAGCATCTGCCTTAGCCAATAAACAAAGCAGAAGCACTCCAGTACAACAAAAGACAGTAAAAACAATCTCCCAAATAAAGCAACTCCACTAAGGGTTTCCAAGTCACTGGCCTATGAAAATGGTGGACCAAGATTTGAGACACTGCTCTAGCAACCTCAGTAAAAGCAGCCATGTCATGACTTCTGTAGCTGTAACAGGCCCCCTATACCCATCCATTCTTGGATTACACTGTAATGATTTGTACTTATACCTCCTGAATATGCTGAAGAAAGAGCAATTAAATGATGAATGCATTAGCCCATGCATTCTGACTCTAACCTGGAGTTACACAGCCTGGAGGAAGAGAGCTAGCTAGGAAGAATAAAAGAATCCACTGAGATAGGCATGAAAGAGGAGATGCTAATCTGTATTTGGTAGGATGTTTTGGGCAGTATAAATTCTGTTCTAGTGTAAAACATGCACAGCATGAAGCAAGGAACTTAATGGTGTCCTTTGACAGCCTATTTTTTACCACCTATTCTTATGCATTGGCAGGCTTTTGTAGAAGAGGCTGGAGATGCAGGCAGGAAGGATTTTGGGACTTACAAAGAGATCTCTGCAGTATATCCACTGAATTCCTTTTGTTACTTTCAAATTTGGTTTTGGTCTGAATTGGATTACAAAGATATCTGAAATCCTTTCCAGTCTTGTATTTCCATGAAATAGCTAAAAAATGTTTCCCAGTTTTCATAGAAGTGGTAAAAAGACATAATTTTCCCCTCAAGAAATATAATGATCCTACCTAGAAATGCCCATTCCTAGCTTCTCAAATTGGAGAAAAGGTATTTGAAAGAGGAATCCTTACACAGGCATTTATCTGAGTAAAGAGAATTCTTCTCATCAGAAAAAAAATCTAAGAGAGATATTTCAGAGTAAAAGAAAAACCATTTTGATAAAGAGGCTGGAAAGAAAGCTAAATTCAAATAGCACATTCTACATTCCATTGCTGTAACATACACACTCACAGCTAGCCCAGCTATTCTTCATTTTCTATCATATTGTCATAATTTTTGAAAAGCTAAATAAAAACTGTGATACTTACTCTGATGCAAACTGAAAATTATTCAGAAATGTTCTCAGCTCATTTGAAGGGTGAGAATAGGTTGACTGAAACAAACAACGTGTTGGTTTGAAGGCAGCTGAACAGGGATCTTGGTCTTTTAGAAAATGTTACTGCTCAAAGAGAAGAGACCAAGAGAAGAGTCTACATTCTCCCAGAAAATGTTTACGAGGCAGCAGCACCAACCTTGTACAATGTAGGGAGTCTTCTCCTCCTTGACCAGTGAGCACATGGGCTGGGGCGCAGGGGCTGGTGGCCTGTTCATGACAGAGGACCTGCAGTGCTTCCTTTTCTCCTTCTTGTGCTCCTCCTGCCCCAGGATGAGGTCGTACACGCATTCATCCTGTGCCACACAAGTGTAGGGTGCTCCTCCTTGCTGTCCTCCTCACAGGAACCCTGGTCTTCTCCACAGCATGCGGTTGTGAGTCCATCACCCTGCTCTCTTTTACTCCTGTCCATCACAAAAGTCTTCTCTGAAAAAGGAAGGAATTGTGTTGCATTTACAGGATAAAAAGAGGAGACTGTGACTTATCTTAAAGCTTTAGAGTTTCCTAAAGTAGCTCAGAGACCTCATTTCACTTCTAAACTAAAGCACGCTCATTTTCTGATCATCTAACTCAGTAGAGAGGATGTCCCAAATGAGTAATTCCAACTTCAGGGCCTCCTCATGATTTCACATCAGATTATCAAAGGTAGATGCTTAGCTATTAGCCACAAAATAAATGGATTTATTTGCAGAAACACTGAGTGCCCCAGTCGCTCTCATGAGAGTTACACCAACATGTAACTAAGTGTAACTAACATGTAACCCATGGTTATGCCAAGTAAGTGGTACCTGCAGCCCTTGGCTTTCTGGAAAGTCAAGCTGTTTGTGACCTGTTACAAAAATGACTTAAGAATCGAAACTTAATTTAGGAAATGTTGGATTTTGTGTTTCCTATCTCTTCAATACCCCACAGGGTTTTGAGGGCTTTACAGATCTACTGTAGGCCAAGGTGAAAAAGAAATTGTAAAGCCCTTTACAATGTAGGTAAAATGTACAACCTCTTACAATCTATGCTAAGACTATACAACTCTCCCCCCTCCAAAAACTTCCATGTCTCTCTGTATTCCCTATACTTCATATATTTCATAGAACAACTACTCAAAACTTGCTTTTCTCTAGTTGTTGCCTTTTACAGCATTAAAAGGCATTGATGGTTTCCCTGATACCTGGATTTGTTCTGATTTACCTTAAAACATCCACAGACTGCTAAGAGTTAGAAGCTGTCACTGAGGCTGGTGTTCCCATAAATGTTTATAACTTCCTTGGCATGATTACCCATCTTTCCTGCAAAAACAGTAGACCTGGTGCCTGGAATCCTTGTACTGACTCATGTTTCCCTTGTGCTGTAATTTACTGCCTGTACATATGTGTATCTGCTAAACTTGGCTGTGCTCACTACTGGTGTTTTCAATCCTTTGGCTGCTATTTAAAGAATTACCTGTTTCTGGGTTCAGAGGAGCTAAACAACCTTTGTAAGTGGGATATATTTGTTAATGGAATGTATTAATAATAGTATGTACTATTAACATGTATTCTGGCTAAGATATATGTTTTAAAACTACAAGTGGTGTTAATACACCTGCCTTGAGCAATATTTTGTTTCCAGGTCACTATATAAGTTCCGTTTCTTTCTCTGTAGGCCATTCTTTCTTTCAACTCCCACAGGGGGCACTCTCAGGCCACTGCCAAAACAGAGACTTGAAGAAGAGGGGACTTGCCTTCGCGGTACTCCACAGCAACTCCTAAAGCAAGCAGCTGGCTGAAAATATGTAGCAGTAGCTCATTACAGCTCCTCTTTGAAAGGAAGCATCATCCTTATCTAGAGGAATTCTGATACCCCGTTCACCAGTGATGAAACTACAGCTAAACACAAAGTAATTCAGAGCACGTTTTAAATGAACTATTCCCACAAGAGCGTTCTGAGATGAACTCTGCTTTACCAGCACAGGAGTTGGCACATGACACCAGGAAACTTTCTCTGCTGGTACCCACATGCAGACAGAGAGCATTTGGCAGAGAGGGTCACATTACTGTGGTGATGTAGTCGTATAGGAACCATTCCAAAACAGGCATTTATAACAAACCTACACCAACAAATCCTGCATGCCAAAACTGATCCCTCATTTATACACAGATATAGATGCATTTGAGTGTTTTGTAGGAAGCAAACCACACCTTTAATGTTAATTTTATGCTGCCCCTCTTTTTCTTAGAATTCACTTATGACTTTCTACCTACAGCCATTTCTTTCCTGTACAGCAGAACACAGGATAAAACCCCATCTATAGCAAGCTATTTCTGCCTAATTATGTGAACATCAGAGTGCTTGGTGATGGAAATTTAAGACGCTAATAGGTTACACCAAGTTTGAAAACAGAGTTAACAGTAATAAGCTGTGGAGAAACTGAAAAGCAATTTGTCTGCACACTTATCAGCAGTGTCTATAACAAATAAGACGGGTGTTTTTTTTTCCCCTATGCAACTATTCAAAACTGGTATTTAAGCTTGAATTATTTTGCATACTTGTTTTTCCTAATGAGAAAAACTGATGATCATCCCTCCTGAAACAGATGCAATAGTACTTTGAGTTTCTCATCACTTTAATCAGACCACAACACAAAATTTTAGATTTTTACTCTGGGGCAGACGTATTAAAAAAAGGAAAAAAAAGCAAAGCATTTTTCAGAATTTTTGCCTTTCTTTTCAATCTGCAATATAAATTTTTACTTCTACATAACTTCAACACTGGCTAAAATGTAGTAAGATACTGTTACTTCTCTCTGCATGGCCACTTTCTATTAAGTCTTACCTGTGAAGCTTCAAGTTGTATATTAAACATAATATAATTAAATGTTTGTATATTAAATCATGATAGCATTTCATGTTTTAAAATGGTAAAAAATGAGGTCAACTTTACCAAAATACAGGCTTAATCTTTGTTTCAAGCCTCTCTTGTAAATCCAGTGCACCATGCACTCTTTGGCAGCTCTTTGAGATAGGCAGAGTGAAGAAAAGCTGAACCCAGCAGCCCATATCACAGTATTACCTGACAAACCTGGTCATGAGTACTTTGATGCAGCAAAGATCACATGCAGATGCTTGTTTTGCAGAATTATGGCCTCATATGCACAAGCTTGCTTTGTAGCACCAGGGCCATTCTGTCCAGCTGCCTCTAGAAGTGACCAAACCAATCTCTATAGCAGTACATTGTCTGCCCTTGCACGTGTTTGTATCCAGGGTTATTTTCCTCCCAAGATCGTACCTTGTGATGAATTATGCAGACTGTCCTGTCTTCATATGCCAAGCAGATTTCGAGGGGGAGGAGGGGGTGGCCTCTTGCAGAAAAAGCAATCTCCTGCTCTCTTTGAGCTCATCCCCTATGTTGACATACACTGTCTCCTCTCTGCTGTCTTTTAGGTCATCCTTCTTTTCCTCATCCACCTCAACTTCTTGTTGGCATCTCGATCCAATTGCATATTGATCTCTTGAGTTCTGCTTGGCTTTTAATATTAAAGAAAGCATTATTTCATTTAAAAACTGTGTTTCTTGTTTCAAGGATTCCTACAGAAGCAACACAATGGCTAATAAAACTTTTATGAACTGATACAGCAGGAAAGCTGTCAAATTCACACCATCAGTGAAGAGCTTTTTAAATATTTACTAAATCAACAGTGGAAGTTTTATCTTGCTACTCTGATACACACCATCTTCGTGTGTGCAATGTTAAACTTTTCTAGAACGGCTGTCGAATGAAATCACACAGATCTTTCCTGTCTCCAGAATTTCTGCTATCTGACTTTCAAAACAGCACAGTGCAACAGTTTGCAAAACAAAGCCTTAGCTCACACATCAGTATTACTGCTTTTTGTACAATGAGATTTGGGTGCTGATTTGAATCTCTCTAAAATGAAATGGACATTGCCCATGGGAGACATGACTGTTGATTTGTGGAAACAGAGCTCTTCTGTCTCTAGTGACCCACAGACCAAAATCAAAGTGGAGGGACAGTAAAGTGTACATTTCAATCACTATGTACAGCATCAAAATTTTAATAGTCAGCCTCCGAAAGGTAACAGAGTAAACTACACAATCTGTCAGCAGACCTTACTGAGCCCTTGAGGTAGGTTTCCATTCTGAGTTATCCTTTGGTGAAGCCTGCCTTTCACCACTGATTCAAATGGGAGGTTAAGGCATTACCTAGCTAATGTGGTACAATTCATGCTCTTTTTCCAGGTGTTCTCATATACAATGTGGCAGAGACAGTGAAAATTTTATCAGAGCTAACATGTTTTTTCACAGTGTCTATCATCTACCTCTATGTGCTAAAGCAACCAGTTTGAACTTCACAAGTAAGAAATGTCCTTTTCATATGTATGAGACAGTTGAAAAAATAAAATTGTCAACAAGATAAAAAGAGGATTAAATTTAGTCTCATAGGTCCATGATACTTTAAGATATATGCAAAAAATATATACCATTGGTAAATGCAAACAAGCAACTTTGCAGTTTTCAAGGGGAATGCATATGACCACACAGATCATCAACAGGCTTGTCACCAATCTATTCTTGGAAGTAGGAAGATCAAGCTGTAAAATGTCAACTATCTGTGCCTCCACACAGGACTTAACTGCACCTGTAGGCGGCGCCTCCCATTTTATGAAGGTTCTTCTCTGAGAGCTTGGGGAATTCTGCAGTTTTGTAGGTTCAGAGTGGAGATCACAAATTTCCAGAGTTTAAAAGAAGGGTTGGTTGCACTGAGGTCTCTCTTAATGAGCAAGAACTTTACTATCCCAACTGAATCCCTCAACTGCCTTCTCCATTTAGGACATCTGCCCTCCCTGGAAGTTGCAGTAACATGTGGAAATTGAAAGTGTCAAAGTAACTTGCCCTCTCTGCCCAGAAATTTATTCAATTGATGCATCACATGATACATTCATTTGAGCAGTACCAATAAAGCTGTCTAACAACATGACTTACCCACAGCTGGTGGAGCTTCTGAGCCTAACATAAGCTCATAAGTGTTGCTGTCTTCCACTTCCTGCTTGCAATTAGGGAAATCACTTGCTGCATAGTTCTAGAAAGAAAAACAAAGGAGAATATGTGTTTTAGTAGCATTATCTCCTGCCTTCACATTTTGCCATTGATATAATAAACAACATTCTGCTAGGAGGAAAGCGAAGACAGAAAAATCATGCCTTTGCAGCTATGTAGTGGTCTACACACTGCAGGCAAAAGGACTGTGTATCTCTGTGTACAGTGAAAGGACACAATGTTCTGACACCAAACACCAAGTCTGCACAGCAAGTATTTAAACTCATTAACTTTCCCTTTCCCTAGCACTTTGCTGGGCTGTCCAGACAGTTCCCAAGTCTGCTCCCAACTGTGAAGAACTCAAAGATTAAGAGAAAGATCAGCAACAGAAAACCACAAAATCCACAGGACATTACCGAAGAGCTCAAGGGTGCAAGAAATCTCTGGGGAGCTCATTACAAACAGTGGTTTGTACCAAAAGCCACGTGTGTGCTGAAAAAACAGAAATAGGATTGCAAAGCATGTTTGGAGTTCTACCTCAGAGACCAAATGTGGCAGAGTGGTGTTTTGCTCCTCTAGAAAGCTGTTATGTTCACACAGCGCTATGCAAAATTAGCCCAAGGAGGGTCAGAACAACGGGTTCTCTAAAACATTATCAGTGTATTTCCTCAAGCTGAAGAGGTACAAACTTCTGCTCACCACTGAAAAGCATGCCTGTAACACAACTACAGACAGCTCTGCTTTCTAGAATGTAGAACCCACATTTGTTAATTGGTGATTTTCAGAAACAATTGGAATTTCAAAAATTGTCAGTTCTTTAAAAGAAATCCAGCAGGACCTTGACTCTTGTATAAGTGTGATACAAAACTATCCTCTATAAACACAATGAAGCCCTCAATAATTAATCACGAGTTTTGAATCACAAAATCTTAACTCCAGGGCTTTGAATACACCAACCCCAGAGCAGGTAGGGAAACAGCATGGTCCATATATCATCCAGACTGCAAGATTAATTACTGGTAGAATAGTGGACAGTGAAGTCAAGAGGAAGAATTGATAAGCAGTTATATGTTTCTGCATGGCACAGAAAATAATTCTCAGGAGCTCATGCCAGACTCTAAAGAAGTTTGTTCCAAGTATCCTGCTGCCTCCTGGCACCCACCATCACTGCCCAGGGACAGAGTTCTCACTACATGAAAGAGGAGATTATTTTGAGAAACAGCAGGTTTTTCTGGGGAACTGAAAATACCTTCTTCCCTGCTGCTGTTTTACACAGCCATCTCCTGAATACCAGTATGAAGCACTGCAGCCACCAGACTGTGCAAAAAGTCCCTCCTTGGCTTGCTTTGCTGCTTTACAAACACACCTGGATCTTTACAGAGCTATACTCACCTCCAGCAATAGAGGATTCATCTCTGCCTCCTGTGCCCTTATAATGTGTGCACCAGAGAGAGAATTTTGTTTTTCTTGAACTTCCCTATTATTTATGTAGTTCCTTTATGCTTCACAGGAACAGCATACCTCTCAAAAGCCCCAAGGTTAGAGCTTTTCAGAATATTTATTTTCAAAATATTTAGGCCTGCATGTGCTAAATGTAAGTGTATATTGTGGGTGAAAAAAGGACTTTGATATGTTTCCTGTGAAGAGAAGATGTATGTAGAAGAAATTAAGCAAGGAGACATCTAGAGTCTGTTAAGTTCTTCTATCTATTAAGTTCCTCTGCTATGACACTGGAGTACCACACCCAGGAAATTCTTCCAAGGTGAAATTTAAATGTTTCAGAAGACTGAAGGTCAGCTGTCCTGCTAGTTTATAGCTGCTCCACTGATAATACTGAGTTGTAAGGAATTCAAGATGCAATTCAGTTTAGCCCCTGACTGTACTTTCTAAAAGTCTCCTGGACCTGTGAGACAAAGAAAAGCTGAACAGATGGAAACTGTCTTTAACTAAATATGTTTACACTAGGAAAAAAAATCTGTATAATGAATAAATTATTGACAGAAGTCTCCTCTGACATTGGGCATGTTGACACCATGCAGCTGAAAATCATGCAGTCTCCAAAGCCAGTGGAAAGTGTCCTTATTTAAGAATGCAAATCAACATAACTAAATTGGAATAATGTCATGGCTCAGCTTGCAAACCTTGCCATGATGCCCTGAATGAATGCTCATTGCTTTTTAAGTTTGAAGTGTCTTTTATATGGCCTGGGTCACGTAACTTGAATATAGTAGCACAGCTGAACTTCCAAGTTGTTTAAGCCTGCTTGGCTGAAAATGGATCTTTGATTTACTCTAGAAATTTCTTATGGATGTCAAGTTAAGCCACCTTCGAAAGGGAGAACTAGCTTAACTGGAAACCAACATTACCAAAAAAAAGAAAAGGTAAAAAAGGTTGCTCTCAGCACAAGACTGCTTACAAAGGACTATGGAAAAGGGCTCTGAATGTTTGAAACTAGTTTATGAGTTAGCAAAATAATTCCCTTACCTCAGGATGTTACAGGAATGCTGGCATGCATTGAAAGTCCTCTGAGAGACTGAAATTGCTTCAGGTCCTAAGACTAAATGCCACCTCTCAAAGTCAAAATGTAGATACCTAATTTTCTGTCTCTTATGTATTTTAACTGTCTTGATGACTGACTTTCAAAAAGGTAAAGTTTTTTAATACCTTCAAAACTGTTTCTCTTATACAAAACCTGAATTGATTTATCTCAGTACCTTACTCAGGAATTCATTAGGAAAATTATTATAACACTATTATTGTCTTGTCAGCATTTTTTACAATGCTTTTCTGAAGAGCCATCTTTGTAAGGCATGTGTTTGAAAGATTTTCTCCTTGTTAAACTGAAACAGTCATCCATGCTAGCAGGGGCTGACACCGTTGAAATTAGGTGCATTTACCTTACTGTATAGTGAGGAGTGAAATATTAAAGAATTCAGAGGAATATAACCCAAAAGTAATGTTGTATCAAGTTATGGCAAGACTGAGAAGCATCTGAACATCAGCACTTCATTTATAAACAGTTATTCACAAGTAAATATATCAATCACTGCTCACATTAGCCTTTATGTATAAGATATAAATGGATATATCTAAAATATATCCATATCTTACAGTTCTAGAAACAAAGTAAGAGCTTCTGATTTGTGTAGGGCAATTTGATCTTCTGGATTCTAGGGCATTTCCAGCTGCCTGTTGGATAAAATTCAGGCTTGCAAGTAGACATCCCAAAAATACCCTCCAGTCACACTAAGGCCCGTTCTTCCAAGGCTGAGACAAATCTGGTTGCCTGATTTGTTTATAACATATCACCACAACTTTCCTTCTTATCCCACTCCCAACATTCAAAGTTTGCAGTTCTGCCAAGAAATGCGTTGCTCATTTGTCTGTCTCCCACTGCTCTGCAACTCAGCATTTCAGAGCGTGGCTGTCTTACAGGCACAGTTTTAGGCATCCTCTTCTGACTACTAAGCAACAAGATAACATTCAAGTCACTGCCACTCACTCAGAGTTGAACCTGCACTGATCACCAGGAAACACCAATTTCTACCATGTGACTTACTTGAGACGTACCAATCTGAAAGATTCCAGCAGCTGCCCTCTCCCTCTGCTTATAAGGAGCCCTGATCCTACTGGGATTTTGAGAAACAAGTTGTCAAATGCTGGTTAAAGCTACCACAGTCTATAGGGGCTTGCTAGAAAGGCTGCAAGAGCATATAGAGCCAAGATCCAAGCACAGCAGTGCTTTTAAAAGTATCTGATACCAACTAAGCAGGTATGTGGATGTCTGTGTCTTTGGAGTCAGGGCATCCTAAAGGGAATAAGTATTTTTTCTAAATATCATTAGAGAAGAAAACCAAGAGGAGATGGTCTCATTCGCACTTTTTCTTTCAGCATCTTTTGTTTCTTTTTTTCTCTTCAGTGCACATCTCAATGAGGCAGCCTACTTTGAAAAGTAAAATCAACAGTTTTGAAAACCTAGAAGTTGATGTGAACTACAAACACTTCAAAATTGCATGTAACTGTATTAAGAGTGTGTCCACTCATAAATCACTACACTGGATCATGGACTTGTAAGGAATTTGAAAAATCTTTCTATTATTTAAATTGCTAATAGGGTACTGAATAGTACAAGAACATGATACTAATTAATAAGCCTTTCTATTTTCACAATGAATTGTTGAAAAATACCTCTAAAAAACATTTCTTATTACTTCTGATTTCTTGTTAGCTCCATTTCATTTTGTGCCTTGGTCTTTCTCACAAGTATTCTTAAGTGTCTATGCTACAATTCTATCCTGACCTTAGAAATTACTTCCTGTGGACTTCATAATCCTCCTTGGGTTTGTTCTCTTGCTACTCTTTCAATCATTCCTTCACAGTGAGGTAAATATGCACTTGGATATTATTTTCTTTTTTTTTTTTTTTTAAATGCTGCTATTATGTTGTTATTTTTCATTCATGACATAGAAACTAAATACAATAACATATCTTAGACTGCTCTCACCAAGGTTACCCTGTCTGGACAACTTCAATGATCTCCTCCTCTTTGTTTACACAGAAAAGAGCCCTCCAGCCATTTCCTTCACTTAGATTGTCAAAACCTTATAAATGCAATTAAAAACTCATTGGATAATGTCTCTTGCTGTATTCCTTTTCAGGCAGATGCTGGTGACCTGGACCTCAGTGAAAGCCTATGTGCTGGTACACAAAGCCACTGAAAATGTCCTCCCGCTGGGAATGAATTTAAGCACAGAACAAAACAGGATGTAAATAAGGTAAGTAATTTCAGAACCTCAAGACAGAAGAAATTGTTTTCCTTGGCTGAATATTTCCACCATTTCTTTGTCACAGGTGTACCAGATTTGCTTTCTAATGTTCTTGCTTTCAGAGAAACTGGACTGAAACACAGGAGTTGGATTTTTTTCCCCCAGCCCCAGGTGATGTGCTCGTACCAATCCTCAGACCTGCCAGCACTGTCTGCTTAGACTCTCGATGCAGCAACTGAAGCAAAAGGGATATATTTCCATTTGGCAAGAACCTTCACAGTTTTTGCTCCTTTTCTCTCATCCTCACTGTGGTGTAGCCTACACTATGCCCATCATCACTGTCCTGCCAGAGCTTTCCAGAATGCAGAGGTGAGAACTAGTATACATTGGGAAATATTTCCATTTGCACTCTCAGGTCTTCATGAACTGCAAGCAGGCAATTTGGCAAACACTTTTCTTTCATTCAGTTCCAACTGCATCCCTGAGCCTATTGACCAGCTATTCTGGTGTAAAAATTTTTCTAACTCTCAAGTCTGCATTAATTACGAATATTCACATATTCTACAATGTAAAATATTCATCAAAGTACTGGAAGTGTTTAAGTATTTATGACTAATTTTTTCCAGGGTCCTGTTTTCTCCAGCACCTGGAGAAATGACTGAAAAAGGGAGCTTCATCAAATTGATCGCATGCATGAGGACCGCTCCAACATTGTTGTTCATTAGCTTTATTAATATCAAACACCTTTATTACCCTATTAGGTAGCTTGACAACTCAGGCTTGCAAAAAAATAAGAAAACCCTAAAGCATAATGGCAGTGAAACATTCAATATAGTGTTATAACCCAAGACAAAAACCAACCTGGTTGTAAAGCCGGGCAGGTGGGAAGAACAGTGGTGGAAAGAAGCTTTCTTGCACATGTTCTGCCATGCAATACTGAAACAAAACAGGGGTTTAAAGCAGTGTGGGCTGCCCAGCCCAGGGGCTGAATCCAGCCCTTGAAACACTTGAACTCACCCTCCTGACCTAAGCAAGACTTGTCTTAGAAAAAGCCAAGAATGGCATATATTACCCTTCCAGGCAAAACTGCTGCTGCTGTCTGCTTGCTCCTCATGTGTCGGAGCACGCTGGTGTGCAATGCAGTCTGCCCTCTCAGGAAGCACGGCTGAGCCAGCCCTGGGTACCCCACCCTGCTGCCCAGCCGGGCCTCAGCTCGGCTCTCTGCTTCACCACAGAAGAGAAGGCAGAACCTCAGCCCCACACCACACTTGCACTCATGCACATCTCAGGCTGTGTCCAGCAGCATTGCTAACTGGAGAGATCAGGACTTCCAACTCCCAGAAATGAATTAGAACACCCTTTCCTGTTCTACTTGTTTACAGGAAAAGTGTGAAGGCATTAGAAGTTCCTGGGACTTTTCTCACTGATGTCTTTCAATGTTGTTTCCCATGATTTCCCTTCAGTTTATTGTGCCTTATTGAGGTCTTGCATTATCAATATCAGATGTCATAACTCACAACATCTCTAACATCCCTTAGCCAGCTGGGCAAGAGGCAACTGACTTAAAACTGTGTGTGCCACACAAGTTAGACAACAAAAAGAACAGGTAATTAACATCAGCAACTGTTTTTGAATAAAGCTGCTCATTCTGGGAACAAAAGGCAATGACTGATCTGTTATTCACAATGACTTCTCAGAGTAGCAGGCAATCATAATTTATTGCAAACCCCTCATGCCCTCCTCACACAGCTGCTTACACCATGTGGCTCTTTATAAGATGTCTGGACATAATAAACACAGCAGTGTTGTTGAATCTTAAATATATATTACCCCGATCCCCTTTTGCCTTTGACATACATCCATTAGGCCTTTAAATTCCAACAGTTTTAAGTGCTCAAGGTCAGGATGGAGAGGGCTTTAAGCAACATAATCTAGTGGAAAATGTTCATTCCCATGGCAGTGGGGTGGACTAGATGATCTTTAAAGTTCCCTTCTGATTCTACCAGAGCAGGACACAAGATTATTGAATCCTTCAAAGGCATGTTCCTGCTGTGTACAACTGCAGCATTATCATGCCCAGATTTCTTTTTTGGGGTCAGAGGTGTGTGCATAATTGCTTCCTTTATCTGTATGGGTTTCAGCTTAACCCAACACTTTCTACTTGATTTTTCATGTTAATTCCAATCAGGAGTATCACATGATTGGCTGGACAAGCATACTTATGTGCTGATTACACTAATCCTAACAAATTAGAACATACAAAAGACATACTAAACACGGTCAAAACCAAGCAAGGACACAGAAAGATAGTAAAAATAATACTGTGACATTCACAGTAATTTGTAAAATTCCATCTGCATAAAATTTGTCCCAAGTCTCAACTGCTACCATGTTTTTTGCAATACTGAAAGATACCAAAATGCTAGAGTTCCCATTCCATTATGCTAAAGGTATATAAAATGTACATAACTACCAAAAAAAAAGAGATTACATAAAATAAGTGAGAAATTAAATGCTCCACTGCCAAAATCTAATGATTTTGCGATCAGTCTGGAGCAAATGTATGACTGAAACAAATCATTTGTACTATATTAAGAAACTAAGCAAATTAAAACATCAATGAATACCCAACTTTGGGCTCAAAGATTTTAATAACAACAAAAAGGAATTGTTTAATTTGAAATTATCTATTGTAATATTAAAAAATTTCCTTCTGGGCTCCCTTACTAAACCATTTCATTTGCATGTTTACTTTAACTTCATTACAAGATGTACTGCACAGCATATCTGCCAGCATCCCTGAACTGATCCTTACTTGCAATATTATTTTGTGCAATTTCACACTTACTTTGTGTGCTTGTCTATCAAATCATAGCAAACTTTCTGCAGCTTTGGTAACTCCTGCTTTTCAGTGAGTTTCTGGGTGGGGTGTGGGGGGAAGCCCTCTCTTTGTAGGAATTCACACCCACTGGGAAGCAAATATACAAAAAAAGACCCAGAGTAAGTAAAGGCTTGGTGTGTTGATAACTGTTCACTCATTATTATATAGCCTTCATGACTATGGCTGTGAGAGAGAAACATCTACTGCAAGAGAAACAAAAGGAGACTTCTAATCACACAACTAAATTTACTGGTATATACAAAAATATGTTTTTAAAAATCAAATTGCTCCAGTCTCCATTTGAAGAATTTGTGCTCACTTTCCCTCTTCTGTGCACTAATGCTGTTCTCTAATCTAGCTACTGAGTATCAAGGGATTTTTCTTCTGAACATTCAAAAATAAAATTTCTCCTCAGACTCATTTTAGCTCATTTCTCCTTTAATGACAATTCTTGTTACTTCACTTTTCACACACCCACACAATTTTTTGAAAGACTTTCAAATCTTGTAGAGTACTGATTCTCCTGAAAAAAATATCCACTCCTGTTTGACAGGCTGTGTAATCATTGCAAACTCCACAAAAGCACTCCCATCTCTCACACAGGTTAATTTTTCAATCTAGCAGGGTAAGAATTTTTTCTTGCTTTTCTGATTTTTTTTTCCTGGGCAAAATAATAACCATTCTCCAGAGAGCTTCTCTTTTACTTGATGACTGTGATTACATTGTTTGAACTCTCAGTGTAGTTAATAAATTACTACTCCCTTAGCAGATCCAGTAGTAGCAGAGAGAGGATCACAGAATCATTTAGGTTGGAAAAGACCTTCAAGATCATCAAGTCCAACCACAAACCTAACACTGCTAACTCCCCCTAGGCCCTGTCCCTAAGAGCTGTGGCAGCTTGCGGGACCAAAACCTGAACCAGCTCTGCTCCTTTGCCAAGCCAGCAGCTGCCTGTTAAAATTCATAGTTATTAATTTTCCCTTCACTTATTTCTTTAATGCCTGAGAGATTTTGCTTTACATTTGTGAGATCAGTTCATTAAAATACTAATTTCAAGAGGCAATTTTCTGCTGGTGAGCACTGCCTGTAGTGCTGGTACACTCTCAGCTGCAGGAGAGCTCATAGATGCTCAGGTCCCTGGAAGTGGAAGAGGAGGTTGAAAATTAATTGACTGACTGACTGACAGGAAATACAACAGAATTGTACATCTCGTACCTGTTTATTTCTGCTTTTGTTTCTCCTAGATGGCACATTTGAAAGCTTTTTTTTTTGGAATCCAAAACAAGAAAAAGTCAATGGCTCTGAAAATCTCTTCGATTCTCTTAGCAAATTATATAAGCAGGTAGGAATTTTGCCTTTGTAAAGCATAAATATGTTTGGGATGACCACAATATCATCCACGAGTGTGAAATATTTCAAATACTGCAGAGTGAATAAAAGCTAAATAGAAACACACCTGAAAGTGTAATGGGCAAGTGGAAAAGCAACACTTGTGGAAAGCTTAAGATTAGCACAAGAGAACAGTGAATGCTTAAGTAAGAAGACTAAAAAATGGGCATTTAGCAAAGTCTTGGGCTCCTGAAAGAATCAGACTATCTGGAAGGAAAGGAAGAGGATGCAGAAGGCATTGAGGAAATGCACTGAATGTGGTCACAGCCCAGGCAACTTTAGCTCCTTTTCATGTAATGAGGAAAACATGGTCTGGCTGAGGAAAAGAACATTCAGTACTGTTTGTTTCAAAGCCCTGTGCTCCAGATTACCGACAAGGATGCAAGAGGCTGGACTCTAAGTTGCGTAGATGCTCCTGGCAGAACATTTATGATTTATCATTGGTCCCAGGCTCTCCAGCATTAACACATCATCATTTCTCATTTTCTGCCCTGTATTCTATGTACACACTGCAGAGTGCTACCCTAACATTTAAACAGCTGCTGTATTTTACATGAGAACTACATTTTAGATGCCAAGAGTCACAATATTGCCATTTGAACTCAAGTAACAGAAATTTCTATGTTCTATGGTGACTTCTGAGATTCTGCTCTTCTGCCCTAAATCTTGGTAAACGCTCAGAAATTTTTCTTCTTTTACAGAAACCAGCAGATGTTTTGCTCTATCTAGGCAACTTTTAAAAATATATTGAATTAAAGGGGAATAGGATAAAGCATCTAAATCTGTGAAATACCATGGTATTTCTAGAATATGTGCTAAGAATAGTCAGAGTTTTCAGATATGGGTTTTTATATTCAGGTTCTTAAAATCTTTGCATTCCTAAGCAATAGCAAAGCTAAAGAATGAGAAAAGCAGCTGAAATAGCAGTTATTTCCTGTACTGCACTCAACTATGTCTATTAAAACATAGACCATAGACAAAACCAGCAAAAATTACCTAGTGAAGCTCTTCTGTGGGAAAACACTGCCACAACATGTGGTAATATCAGGGACTTTATAATAAACAAAAGCAGGAAAAATGTAAAAGGCAAACTTAAGAAACATAAAAAAAAAGTAAACCTTTTCCACTCTGAAACAGGTATCATGTAAATTACATCCCTAGTCAATCAGATAAATAATTCGCCTCCGCAGAATTTAGTCTTCAAATCCAAGTAAAATTCTTCTCTTATTTTTGCTTGACTCTAAACGGATCTACACACAGTGCATGTATTTGCTTTCAGATTCAATTATAAATTTGCCACTAGTACTCTGGCCATTCTGAATTATTCTTTCACTTCAGGTACATTTTGCAATTTATGAACTGAAGGATGGTGATACTGTAGTTAAAGTAAAAGAAAGCAAATGAGATGACAGGTTCTGCCTGAGAGTTTATATCTTTTTTTCCTAAAATAGAGATGGCAATTTTTTCATTCTTTAAGAAAGTTTCAGGCCTTGGTAACAGCTGGCAACATACTTTGAGAACTCCGGACATCAATTTAAGTGAAAGCTCTTCTCTCTCTCCCAGAAAGACAATCTATGCATTTGGTCAGTGACCTCTACACTACTGTGTTCAGACAAATCATTTGATTTTAAGGTGCTTTGCTGATTTCACATATTTCAGTGACAGCTGGTTTTATTAGATGGCTGTATATTTACTACATTCAAACAGTATCAGTTGTCTCAGAAGCACACCCTGCATTTACAGAAAACACTTAAAAGAGACAGAAATCCAATCTTATTTGGGTCCATTCTTCATACAGCACACAAGCAATATGAAGTTCATCTTCCTGGCTTCTACAAGCCCTCTGACCATCCAGACTCCAAAACAGAGGAAAGAAGGTAGCAGTAGAGAAAAAGAATGCCAAGCTTCTTTTAAAAAGTCTAACAAAAGTACTTGCAACTCAGCAAAATAAAATTATTTTCAATAATCTGTTATGCAATATAAAGTCACCTTGTGTTTCACTTGACTATATTCATTGTAGAATCACAGAATAGATGGGGTTGAAAGAGACATTAAAGATGATCCCCCTTGCTGTGAGCAGGGACACCTTCTGCTAGATCAGGTTACTCAGAGCCCCATCCAACCTGCCTTGAACACTTCCAAGGATGGTGCATCCACAACTTCTCTGGGCAGCCTTTTCCAGTGTCTCACCACTCACAGTAATGAACTTGTTCCTAATATCTAATCTAATCCTATCCTATTTCAGTATGAATCCATCCCCCCTTGTCCAGTCCCTACATGCTCCTGTAAAAAGGCTCTCTGTCTTTCTTGTAGGCTCCCTTCAGGCACTGGAAGGCCACAATTAGGTGGTCCCAAAGCCTTCTTTTTTCCAGGCTGAACAATCCCAATTCTCAAGTCTTTCCTCATAGGAGAGGTGCTCCATTTCTCTAACCATCTTGTTGGCTATGAAGAGAAACACTTGATGTTTGAGCAAAAAATTATACACCATGAAACATGAGTTAACAGAAGATGCTACTGAAATAAATAGAGGTTTATTTGTTCTAATTTTATATAGTATTTCTCTCTGAAATGCTCCCATATCTTAAGGAAAGCACCTAGTTCTCTTAGCTTTGTTTGCTTACTGAACAGTAACAAACTAACAGTGAGCAGTCACCTGCTCTTTCAGAGTCTTTCTGAGAGTAGATCTATGGGATCACACACTTGTGAAACCTGCTGTGGTATGAGGTCTCTTCCCCTAGACAAGACCATCCTACTTGACACCTATGATGTTGCCTTCCTTCCATCTTTACCACAGCCTTATTTCAACTGTAACTGCTTTCCATGTAATCCCCTAAAGTAGATAGATTAATATACTCAGCATTGTATCCTCTCAGAATTTTACATCAACAAATGTGGGTTGAACGACAAAATGCACTGAATTGTGTGCTATATTTCATAAAATCTGTCTCACCTGAGGAAAGGCTAAACAAATATAGGTGTTTTGCATAAATCCAAAAGAAATATATTCCCTGATTGATGACTCAAATACAATTAGTGGCTGCTTGCAGAAGGTAAATGAGTACCTGCTAAAAACCATAAAAATCACTTTTGATGGTATGATATGCATTGAGACCTACTCCTGCTTCAAGAAGTATATAAATAACTGTGTAATTTCTGTTCAAAGAAGTAACAGTTTTTCTTCTCAATTTAGGGCAGGGGCAGTCAAACTGGACTAATCAGCCTGCTTCTATGCTCGTAACATCACTATTGGGAAATGCTTAGCAAGCACAGCTCACTGAAACTGTATTTGACAGACATTTTAATGGCAGCTGCTACAAGATTATAACTTGACATGAATACAAATCTCAGATATTACCTTTTCTGTGAGCACTTTCAGTTCTCAAGACAAGAAAGAAGGAGCAAATGACAAAAAGAGCCAAGGTGGAAAAAGACTAAAACATGAGAGAAAAAGGGCAAAGCAACCTACATCTGACACTCAGTGTGGGGTTTCCTACAGTATCACATTCTTGTTTAATACCAGCAATGTTAGTCTACTGCAATTACCTGCTCAGTCCTTTGTGTGTTTCTAATCCACAGTCAGGATCCAGAAGTGTAGTTACTGAGGTTTATCATTTACAGCAGTGGGCCAAGCTTTGCATTATGCAGACACACCTGCTGCATTAGTGTGAGATGAGATGCTGATGAACCTGGGATATGATGCATTAGTGGACTGGGCTTTTCTCCTGCTCCCATCTCTCTTTCAGACACCTTGTAGCCACTATTATCAATAATACCACACTGTATAACAGAAAAGCAATTTAAGCAAGCTGAGGTATTGGAGTTACTATTAAGCAATTGGGTTCTACCATTTCACTTTCATTTTTAAAGAGAATTTCTGTTTTTTTCCTAATAGGACATACAGCAATTTTTAACTAACTCATTCCCCTTCATCTTCTCTGCCCCCAGCAACAAACAGAAAGTAGCTATGGAGTGTAAAGACTGGGTAACTTTACAAGAACTCAGCAGGTGAAAGGACCCAAGCAGCAGATGGAAGAAGAGTAGCAGTCAGCTACAAAAGGAATTCCATTTTATTCTTTCCCCTGAGGCCTCTGCCAGTCATGCTGTGCATACTCTGCTGCATGTGCATGCTGGGCAACACTCTTGGGGCAGATCTTCATGTGTAGTAAAATGTGTGTCAGCCTCAAAAGGACTGTGACATTTTACACAGAGCTCTACCACCTATTTTTTTTCCTAAATATGTGCAACAGTGTAGGAAGAATATCTGAATCTAAAGATCTATACAATGCATCTATAAATATGGGTCTGTGGAGGAAAAAAAGTTACAAATGGACTACTGGTATCTCTCACTTGAAGGTCACTTGTCACAACTGACCTCCTATTAAATGTGGTTACCCTGGCAAGCAGGAATAAAAAAAAAATTAAGAAGACAGAGATGGCACTGTATTTTTTATCTGTTGCCCATAGCACTCTGGTATTGTTTTGCAATTGACTGCTTAGTGTCCTGCCTTATCTTCTTGTTTCTATGTTGGAGTCCAAATTGCCTTTAGTGGAAATTTAAGAAGGCATCTAAACTCTGTCATGCATTCCTGTGATGGGTAAATCTTGGATATTCACATTTCACTGAACAAATTCACAATATGTATAACTTCATACAGCAGCATTTGATCCTGAAGATGTTTAGAAATTGAATTTATTGTGGATTTATTTTAAAATAATCTCTTATGCTGAAGAGAGGTTATTGTCACAGCAGGCAATTGTAGAACATTGAGAGAATTTTGTGGGTTATGGAGGAATGAGCAAGCAGTGTGAATAGAAAACCTTAAAATTCAATATGTGTTGAAATCCAGAATCTTTAGTGAAACCATAAAGAGACAATGCCATTTCAGGAGAATTACTGTTTAAAGAATATGAAAACCAGCAAGATCCAAGTGTATTTCATATTGGAATTTCTATTCCTGCCTAAAATGCTTGAAAAGTTTGTGTTCTCAGTGCTGGTTGAATTGTTGCACAGATGAGGGCTGAGGAATGCAAGAATTTAAAAAAAAAGTACTTTTTTTGGCTTTGTTTTGGGACCTAAGAGGCAAGACAGATACAAAAGACCAACTGTCTTGCTTTAACAAACTGGTTAAAAATATCTAAACATTCCTGAAAAACAGGAAGTCACATCAGAGATTCATATGAAACTTGCTATTTCCAGGCCGTCTCTACTTCAGCAGCAAGGCAGTCGGGACAGACTGACAGAAGAGAGAGGTACAGGTTGAGAGATAAACAAGGACCCTGGGGCCTGAGTCATGAGTTCAGTGACTTGCTGCACTGTGGAGCAGCAGACCCTGGCTAACTCATGCTAAACTAGTGAGCAGCAAACCCCACCCAGGAAGAGAGATTATCAATACAGAGGATTTGGCGCTTTGACCCTTGGTCACGCCTGCAGTTGAGTGCTCCATGGGCAATTTGTTCACACTTCTCTACCCTGGGGTAGATGAGACTATTGCACTTGTGTTTCTTGTTTCTTTAGGTTACAAAGGAAAACAAGCTCACAAGTACTGAGCATGTCCCAGGTAATTTAATAATTTCTTCCCTATCAATTCAAATGGGACATCTTTCCTTTAGCACTGCAGGTTCTGCTGTCATACAAGTGCTTTGTATGACTGATGCAATGGAAATACCAGAAGAGTAAGTTAAATTTTGACACTTTACTAAAAGCCATTTCACTAATGATGACAGTGATTTGGCACATCTGGAAGAAAGGAGAAAAGCACTGACATACAAACAGATTCTCTTGTCTGGGAAGTTCTTCCCAAGATCTGTACATGACTTATAACCTGCCAGCATGCTGCAAAAAGCAAATCACAGAACGAGACTCTATAGCCCAAGGGACACAAACCTCACATAATTTTCCCTTCCCATTAGAGAAGGTAAAGCTGGAAAAAAAAATAATACCTCTCTCCTGCACAGTTTTGGAAACAATGGAGTCCTCTCTGACCTAGGTTTGTCTTTGATGTGAGTGAACAGAAGAGGCAATAAAATGTTTAAGAGAAGGATGAGAGAACAGATAAACACACACTACCAAACTCAGTGTCTACCAACAAATGACTCAACATAAGAGACTGAACTGAGGTTTTTGTACCTTAGCAGTTCTCCATTGCAGAAACTCAGGATGGTTGTTTACTGATTAAATTAAAATCTTAATAGAGGAATGACAACCTTGTTTCTTTACAAAGCATTGATGTTTCTAGGGAGAGGAAGTTTTAGTACTTAATATGACTTTTACATTGTAGTATATCCAGGAAATTGCCAAAGTTAACACAAAAGACCCATCTGAGATGGAAATGTTACCTCAAGAGATTATTTGAGGAAATATGATGGTGCTCTTCATCATAACCCATGTCTTCATATTGAAATAGCAACTATGACTCTTCATCCTGATTCAGTGAAATACACAATTTAGAAGCTTTAGGGACAGCTTTTATTTATATTTTTGTATTTCACTTCATTTTGCTCTACATATTCAGCTGTTGAACTAAGCAGGATATTCAGATTTTCCTTCTTCACCAGTTTAACTTTTTGATTACCTTATATAATAAAACACTGTCAATGTTCAAGATGCAAATGCACAGTTTAAAAAAATATGCAACATCCAAATTGCTTTTGATAAGATAAGAAAAAAGAAGAGTAAACTTGAGCTCTGCAGAATTCCAAATATTGGCACAAAAAGGGCTTGGGGAGAGGCTCTTTTGCCTCTGAACAGCTTGAGAAGCTTAAATAATTTGTCCTCCCAGTTCTCAGTGCAGGATTGTGTATCCCAAAACTCACACCCAAGCTATGCACCCAGTGAGTTAAAACAGAGGCAAATAACTAGGAGAAACCTATTAAGACCAACAGAAAGAAATTTTAAGGAATGAGCTGTCTCATGTTTAATGCCTTGAAGGTCTCTTATATAATCAGTGTACCAGAATATCCTTTACCAGCCCAGTAGATTTTAAAGCAATGTCCTATATAGCCAGAACAGAAAAAGTGGCCAGAGAAATTCCTCATGTAAACCTTTTGTTCCACAAAGCATCTAGCAAGGGTGACAGTTTCTCAAAGACAATGTGTTTTTCACTGTAGTTTTATGTCAAATTAATCCATGTGAATATAGATATCACAACCTGAAATACTGTGCATACTCCAAAACAACATACAGAATGTGTTAATGCACTGTAATTACAGAAATTCATCTGCATCACCACATCTTGTGGAATACCCAAGTCACAGAGACGTCTCTGTGGGGTGTATATAAACAGGCTTTCACTGAATTACTAAGTAAAAATATTTCAATAAACCTAATTATTTTCTATATTCAGTAGTAAAGCTGTCCCTGTTACCAACTGTTGCAATGTTTTAAGCACAGGAGTCAATATGGAACACGTATTTTCAACAAAGGAAAAAAAGGAAAGAAGAAAAGAACAAACCAGAAAATGGAAAAATATGAAAAAAGAAAACAAGGGGAAAAAAAAGAAAAAAAAATCCCAAACCAGTTAAAGATTTACCAGAAAAATGCAAATAGCCACCAAAATCAGAGAAAATGAAACAGAGATACAAAAAGGAGAATCATTAAAAAGAGAAAGCAATTTATAAAGCAAGAAAAAATAACATTCAAACCAAGCTATGTTGCTTTTGTACAAAATAGTCAGACTATTATGCCTTCAGGCAGTCCTAAGGGAAGATAACCCTCCAACCTCAAATCTGGCAAGGTAGATAATTCATGTTCTTCACATGAAAAGAGAGCTTTGTTTGTACACATACAGGATGTTTATGACACCACTTGTGGCATCCATGGCTGAAGGTAAACGGTTCCTGTGATACAACCAGTACTTTGAAAATGTAGTACTTCCTTAAATATCAGTGGAGCAGTACAGCCATCTCCAGTCCTTTACACTTTGCAGACCAAGCTGAACACAAGCTTTTTGTCTCTTTTGTGGGGTTCAAAAAGAAAAAAAAAGACATTGAGAGTATCTGGAGATAGCTGCTGTGACCCTTGGGAAAGAGCTGGAAACACCAGAAATGAGAAATCCTGTGGGAGCTCTAGTGAGCAGTAGAGGAGCCATCCTGATGTACAGACTGAGTTTGATGCAGAAGAACAATCCTGTGCGCACAAAACAAAAGGTAGCAGCAGACCTTCCTTGACCAACAAAAAGAGCAGTGGTATAAACACAAGGAGGCAACTTCCTACAAATAGAGAGAAGTACTCAAGCCATGCCCCAACACCCACTGAAGCAGACAAGTTTTGCTGATGAGAACTGATACTGTTTTTATCTCCTGTCAACCACAAACATCACCACTTAAACTTCCTCTTCCAAAAGAATTAGCACTGGAAAATTGCTTCAGTGGTGAAGAAAAGCATGCTATCTTCTACTCAGACTCACAATATGGACATCATCTCCCTGCATTTTTATCAATGCAGATATATAAAAAACAGTTCTGGTAAATACAGAAAGAAAACAGCCTTTTTACTTCTATCATATTTTAAGATGATTTTTAAAAAAGCAGAAGCTGAAATGTGTGGTATAGAAAAGCCCCACATCTTAATAAACAAAAGAAAAATCAAATTCCATTCTTCTTCTGAAAACTAGTGTTCTCATCTGTTTATACAAGTTGCTATATGGTCTCAATTATATCCTATGCCAGATAGCCACATCTTTTCTTTGGTGTCCCCCAATGTTTAGGCTGTTTGGTTTAATCTCTTGGATCCCTACAAAACCTCCAGTTTCTTTCTCTGGTGCTCTTGCTTGATAGACACTGGTTATTACCCCTTTCTCAGGACTGCAGTGTGTGGGCTGTAGGAGCAGGTCTGGCTCCTGAGACCCTGAAATTCCTTAGGCATTAATTTGTCATGCGCTCCAACCTTGTGCATAAGGACACAATTTAAAATGCATACAATCTTTAAATTTTTCAAGGTTGCTAGACTCTTTACCTCATGAAGTAACATTAAAAAATTACAAATATCTGTGAAACAACAGATGCTTGCATGCCATACTGCACTCCAAATTCTTTGCCATATTTCAGCATTCCTTGGGGCTAGGTCAGAGGTTAAACACACAGCTTTTCTAGAGAAAAGGGCACCAGTTTCCTTTTGTTAAGACAATCTGTTCCCTTTTCTTTTCCTCTCCAAACCTTGCTACTTCAACCACTTTTGTTTTATAACCCCCTCCTCCTCACCTGGGGACTCTTCCATCAACCTCCTAGGTCAGCCAAGTCTCACCAGCTGATCTGTTGCTAAGTTACTACTCCTCTGAGTTTCAGACTCAAAAAATGATCTGTCTGGGGCAACAGCTAACTTTTTGAAAAATATCACTCTAAATACGTGTTCACTGTAGTTAGAATGACCTGTTATTTTTGCTCTCTGGCATTGCAGATACTCTCCCTCTTCTCCCTGGTAGATTTTATAACAATACAGGAACAAAAGACTGCCAAGATACAAACCAAGCTCCATGATCACAGGCTTATTGCAGACTCTGTTCCCAGCACTGAAGAGAAGTCCCATGCTGCACAACAACTGAACCCAGATTTGTCCAGTCCCTCCCATTTTGACAGCATGAGACAAAAATGGAGAACATGCTCAGAGCTAATTGTGCCAACTGTACTTTGCTGTAGCAAATGGACAGACTTGTATGTATGGACTTGTTCTGCTGTTTCCATCAGAACTCAAATCCATTACAATTTGACCTTCTTACACAGCATCTTTCAAAGTTCCCAATTTTTTTTCCCCAAAACATGCAGTTACAGCCTGATTCTTATTTCCCAGTTATCAGCCCCACTAATTCCCTCATCTCCCCTGAATTATTTTAGAGTCCCTGAGCATCCATGAGTGGAGAATCAAGAAATTAAGAGAAAATGAGACATTTTTTTTCCCTCTTCCTTGATTCCTGCAGGCAAAAACTGTCTACAATAGGAGATTTGATGAGCACTAGACTTGTGTCTCAGTCTTTCCTCTTAGAGAGGCTGTTAGTATTGCCCGACTCCAACAAAACCTTTCTCAAACTCCTCCCTATGTCCAGACGTGAATTTTACAACTGCAACACAAAACACTGTGCTGCTCCTGTTTTGGATTCCTCCCTTTTTTTTTCTTGTGTGGGATGCCAAGAACACTGGCTGCCAGTTTACCTTGCAGATACACCACCCAACACACATTCCTCACAAAGCCATTGCCTTCTTTTCTCCACCTAATCACATGGAAATTGCTACTTTTTTTTTTTCCAACTAAGCACTTGGAATAACTTACAAAACAAAGACAGAAGGCTGCTTGTTAAAGATCTGTGGCAAAAATCTTGCTTCTGCCCTGTCTACCAAATAAGTTAATAGGGGTTTTTCAGCTGTCTTCAGCAGGAATTTGATGTTACTCCTACAGCATCAGAAGACAAATTTAGTAGACAATTTAGGAGAAAATATTAAAAAAATATTTAATTTTTTTTAAAGAGACAACTTGAAAGGAATAGAAAATTAATTTAGCAGTAAGCTGAGCCATGATATTAAGTGCAAGGTTCAAAAATAAGCATCTTTACTGTAGAAACTATTTCCAACAGCCTCTTTTTCAAGAGATCATAATATATTGTATTTTACAATGCAAGTGCTTGCAAGATAAAAGACTGCTGACAGTGAATAAAGCATGAAAACTCTGGTCTCAAGAGGGTTAAAAGTGTTAACAGTGTTAAAAATAATCTGGCTGACTGAAATACATAAAAGCAATCTGAAACAGCTAAAATGATGGAAGACCACAGAATGAACTTGCATGTGAAATTGTTTCAAGATTGCTGCTCCAGAGGCCATTTTTGCCTGGAAAGCAGTTTTTGTCTAGACCACTTCCAGTGACCACAGAGAGGACTGACCAGCAAGCACAATTGCTCCCTTCCCACATGTTCATCCTCATTTCCCACCAAGAGGACTCCCAGAGACCCTGCCTGGGAACCCAGACTGACACACATCCTGCAGGGTATTGGCCCTGTAATGTAAATTCAGCCTTTATGTATTTTTCAGATGCTGTCTCACAGGAGACTCTTATTCTGGAAGCCATGCATCTGTCACTAATATCTCCACCGTCACAGAAGAGAATGAGGTCTGCAGGTTGATTGGAAAACCATTTATTACCAAGAAGCAGAAGGCCGTGAGGCACTGTGTGCATCCAAGCACACCACCACTGCTATCAGAAGGAACTGTATGCCAGGTGGGAATTTAGGTCAAGGCCAGGATTTTTTCCCTATTATTGGTGTTAGGATTCTTCAAGATTACCAACAAGATGATGACATTAAAAAAGATAGTAGGGTGCAGCAAAATGTGTGTGATTTATGAGCTTATACTGAGTGTAGTTTGCTCTCCTCCTGAAAACAAATGCCTTTTTTTGTATTTATATTGTGGCATTCAATACATTGCATTGTCTCTGTTCTACCTGCGCTTCCACCCCTCAAAATCCTACCTCAGTTAGCACTGAGAAACAATAATGAAACTGCAATAAAGCATAAAAAAGAAGAAAGAATTTAAAAAAAGAAAAACCATCAGGCTTTTCACTGAGAAGAGATAAAAGTTCCGCATGGGACCTTACTATTGCTATCAATTCTTATGCTGAAAGCTGGAAGTTAACACAGTAAGGAGTGATACTATACAAACCTAAAATAGAAAGCTCTCTCTAAGCAACAATTATAGCTTAAAGATGTTGAATGTTTGTGACTGTGCACACAACCCTTGACTGTATTATATTCTGTGGGGCAGATCCTCAGAGAGCGATTTGGAGTCCTGAAACCAATTTATGTCATCTGAGGAGCTGCCTTATGAGAGTCTGACACTTTTATTAAACTGAGAATACCAGTGCACTTATTTACTTCTGTACCTCTTGACTATTAGTCCAATTATTATTCAGGGGATTTAATGGACTATATTCATGGCTACTGGTATTGTTCAGGGTGCTATTTTAACTGCTTTGAAACTGAGATACATAACGCAACTTTTACAAATGGTTGCATAACTCAATGTCCCAATGCATCCCTATTTTCTTGACCGGTTACATTAGCTCCCTAATGCACACACACACACAGACTGCTCATTCTGACCCAGTGGAATGACATTCACATTGCCAGTAAGATTTTTTTGTTCTGTGTGAAAAATGCACTTTTATCCTGAATTACTCTGTATTAGGGGAAAACAAAGAGAAACAAATGCAACAACTCCATGAAAGATTGGTCTGTGTATCTTCTTGGGGGCAACTAGTCTCAGAGCTGCAGTCAAACACATGCCTTGCATTTAGTTTCACAGATTTTGATCAACTGAAGTTGCTTCAAAGCTCTGTTCACTTTCCCTTCTGATCTGAGATTATCTTTGCATTCAGCCTACGTTTTGAGCTATATCACACACTCAGAGTCCCCTCTTACCAAAATATCAATTCAGTGTACTGGGAAGCAAAGAGGCATCCTAGTTAAAGCAAGAGAACAGGTAGTGTCTTTTTTCTCAATATTCAAAGAAACTGCAAATATTATCTGATATAAAGCAGTCTCTACTAAGCTCTTGCTTTGTCGACAATCAAGGCCACTTAAATCTTCAAAATCAATGGGAAGCAGCCACAGATGTGCATGGAGTGTCACTCCTGCACAAAAACATCTAAACCAGCTCACTGAAGGCTCATGCAGCACAGTCTAAACCACAGCCAGCATGCTCTCCCTGTCCAGCTGGTGACTGGACATGGGAGATTAACACAGCATTCCCAAAGCCTGCAAATACAGCATGGGGCTTGTCTCAATTGCCCCAAATGAAACTGCCTCATTTCCCTAAAAACAATAAAGAACCCCCACCCCGTTCCCCAGACATAAAGAATAGTAAACTCCAGGTAAGGGTAGATAAGACATGAAACAGGGAATCCTACAGGGAACAATTTGGGAACTGTTAAAGAAGAAGAAGTGGGAACTAAATGCCACTTTCCCATTTTGAGGTTAAGAGAGATGGAATTGTAGCTCCCAGGGTGACTTTCTAGAGACTACTCTGGCTACCTCTGTGCCTACTTTGATGTGCAAAGGAAGCTGCATTTTCCACTTCTCTCATGGATTGAAGCAATTTCTACTCAACACAGCTCAATCCAATTCAGCTTTGCCAAAGCAAGCAGCTGAAGAAAACTGTAAAGCTTCAGAAGTGCATGTATGTGTGAAGCACACATACACCCTCACATCCTACTTTGCAGTAACAAAGTGTAGACTTGTCCTGCACTATTTCATCACCAGCTCTTTAAAGCAAAACCCTCTGGGCTCTGAACAAAGCCCCTTTGTTAAACAACAATCTGACAGGTAGAGGACCCTAATTTTGTGCTTTCTCCGTAAAAATGCAAATCTCTGTCTTGACATAGTGCCACTCAAAATGGAATCCTGTACAAGTAATGCTGCACCAAAGGGCTTGTGTCATCTACTGATAATGACTACTTTTGCAATCCTTTTAATTGCTTTCATTGTTTATAATTTTGTGGACACATTTTCATCAGGAGAGAATAATTTTTAATATAGTCAAAACGAGAAATATATACTACAAGATGTGAGCTCAATTAAATTTTCTGATCTAAAACTTATATAAATTCCATTATAAATGACCAGAAAGAATAAAACAGGTAGAAGAATATGATTAATAGGAGGATTCCAGCCAATAGGCTCTTCTAATCTGGGGATCTGACAGTTCCATAAAAATAGCAGACAAGAAGAAATAATGGCAAAGTCAAAATCACAACAATGGTAATGTATAATACACCATGTATTTCAAAAGATCATGTTGCAAGTGAAATGTTGCACCAAAATGTATTGATCAAAAAAATTACTCTCTAAAAAGTTATCATCTTCTGCTTGTTCTTGTACATATGGAAATCAGAAAAGCCTCAGATCTTAAACTACACAGCAAACTGGCCCAGCTAGAGAATTTACACAGTCACCTGAAAAAAGCAGGAAGAAACTTTAACCACAGGAGACCTGTGGTTAAAGACACAGTACTTTATGAAAATCCACAGCTAGCACTCATTTCTGGATGTCTGTTAAAGAATATTGCTGTAAATACTGAACTGGTATCTCACAAGAGGCATAATTCTCCTCTGCTCTTTGAAATTTAAATGCTGTTAAGTGTCTTTGCTTCTTTTTAGTTTGAGGATGAAGTAATCACCTTTATGAAGGTAAAGCCATACAGGAAAATTATGCTGTTAGAGCATCAAAAACAAAGAATATTAGTGAGTCTGAACCAACTTTGCTTTGGTCAAGGGTCAGTGTCAGAAGGGGTTGCACATAAGCTCCAGTTGCAAGTCCTTTTTGTGACAGTCTGGTGTAGTCCCCATGTGCTGTCCTGTTAGACCCCTGTGTACTACTCACCTTTACACTACTACTACTCACCAAGTCATCTGGTACCCCAGGGCAAACAAACTGTCTTAGAACATTTAATTCCATTAGAAAACCAAAATGAACCGACTGGTTTAAACCAGTTCCAGCAGGACAAAAACACCTCTGATACTCTTTGTATCAACTACTTTTTAGCTCAAGAGATTTCCTGTTTCCCTCTACTTATTAACCCAGCATGACCTTCTCTTCCAAGTACTAACCCAACCTCCCAATGACCTAAAGGACACACTTTTAAACTCTGAGCACTCACAATACCCTGTGGGAATAATTTTCAGAATTGCAATACCTGCTCTGTGAAAAGCAATTTTTTAACTCAGCTCTTGCCAGTTTCACCCAGTGCTCCCTAGCTCCTGCACCAGAGAGATGCTGATGGAGGGATGCCTACCTACCCACTCCCTGCCTCTCTATCCCCCACCTACAGACACATTGCTGAAAAATACTACTTATGTAAAACAAGTTCTTCCAAAAGCATGCATTCTGACAAAACTGCATCAGTATTGCCCCAAGACTGATAAAGAAATGCTAATTTTACCTATACTCACCATTTTTCCTGTGATTAAAAATTAATTAAAAGAACTGGCTCAGTGCTCATGTAATACTACCTCCTTTTTCAAAATAAACTATAAACTCTTGAGCTGACACAAATATCCTGCCCTGAGAGATGTGACTTTCCTAAGTAAATTCCACCAAGCAATAAAAAGATCTGTAACAATACTACTTTATGTTAAAACCTCTTCTCAACCAGCTCTATTGTCAAGCTCTTGACAGAACTGCATTTTATTCATGTGAACTTCAAAAAAAAAGTAATAAAAATCCTTCTGGCTGTTCCTGAATTATGAAATATAAAAATGCAAACAACATTCTTCAGTTCCATCCACATTAAAAATTCCTGCTCAAAAGATGTAATAAATTATTTTCCTGGGACCTGGATTGTAAAGCAACTATTTCTAAGTCATAAAATCATGGAATAACTTTTGTCAGCATGACAGTCTTTCGTCAATAAAATTCACCTAACTGAAAACTTTCTCATCATACAGAGCAGCAAATCTATTATGTTATGCCACACACTCCTTAGAAAACTCTACTTTTTATTTCAATAGGGTGATGTGGGGTGTAATATAAACAAAACACAGAATTATTTTGCTTGCTTTGCCCTCTTAGCTCATACTTGGAATCTATATCTTAGTATTTCCACAGTAGTAGTGAATAGGGCAAAACATAATTTCAATGATTCCCTACAAATAATGTGTAAAGCAAGACTGCAAGACTGCACTCACTTTTATTGTCAAGAAAAACTTGTGTCTTGAACTCGCCTATGATGTTTCAGCCTCTCAGCTGATTTACAGAGCAACAAATTCACTGCATACCAAAGAGTTGTAATGAAATCAACACCAGTCCATAATGATTCACATGACTGAGCTGTCATACAGGATCAGTTTCTGCTTCTTCACCCTTGAACACCCAGAAAATGCACCAAACTCTCTAGACCCGGTTTCCCCCACAAATTTGAATGAAATAAGCCAGCAATATCTCCACCACAATTGCCATCATTGTGTATAAGGGTCAATGGACTTCTCCTATAAATTCCACTCTGAAAAGTCTGGAGTTCCTTTTAACGTAAAACATCTAATTGATTCTGATTTCATTTTATTGGCAGCCTATCAGTTAAACAGAATACAAAGGTTACAGCTCAGCTATAGGGATGAAATTGGGGAAAGGTTTTAAAAATCATTCTCATTCAAAGAACTTAAATATTCAAGTCCCATCAAAAACACTGATAATTTTTAGAGTCATAGATGCTTTTGCAAACCCACTGCATGCAGCTAGACAGGAGTCTATAAATTTTGCATGCTTTGCTTTCAATTTCAGCAGTGAACTGCAATGAATCTGGGACAGAGACTTTTGCTGAATCAGGTCTCCTCATTTTGCAGGAACAAACACTTTTGGAGCTGCCATTAGGCAAGGTACCATAACTTCATTTAAAGGGACACAATTAATTTTGTTCCAGAAAACATAGAAAGCTATGAAACATTAACATATCCAACTACTTCCTGCATCAAATCCAGGTTTTGAGAGTGAGACATCAAAACACGCCTGCCAGTCAAAAGGTTGCAAAGGAGCACAGTGGAAGCTGGCAATCCTGTTTTTACTTTCCCATAGCACTGTCCAGACTTTGTGGTATCAGCCCCAGCAAATACCTGCCACAGTGAGACCTGCTGTGACCCTGAGACAGTGCCAGTGAGCTCATTATTAAAAAACACTGTGAGCAATGCAGCTGTGTTTTGGTGCTAGTATGTCCCCAGCTCATTTTTCTGCTGAAGTACCCAAAGCAATATTAAATATCATTCCACTAGAATAGAGCACTGCATGAGTTTAGCATTTTGTGGTGAAATCACACCCAGTGAGAATACATTTACTACAGTTTGGCCCTGGAGGGCAGAACAATCAGCAAATGGATTATACAGCTAGGAGCTCACTGCATTGAGAAAATCAGAAGCCTGGGTCTTTGTCATGCTTCAATGAAGTGAAGCACTGGGATATACAGTGAGCTCAGAAATCATCATAAGAGAGGCAAGAATGAGTATTGTGAGCAGTGAAAAAATAAGTAAATGGGCTTTCAGAACCAGTCCGCATTCAAAACAGACATGTTAATACATGTTTGTATTAATCTTTGACAACTACTTTTGTCCTTGCAACTGAAAAAAAAAAAAAGTATGGCTTTCCTTTAATTTGGAGTGCTTTTTTCAGGAAAAGGGTGTAACAAAAAAAAAAAATTAATTGCATGGCTTGAAGTGGTGATGATTCTGAATGTTAATTCTAAATTATTACACATTACAGTCTCTTAACCTTTTCCATTGCATTATTTCCCAAGATAGCAAATCTATAAAGTAACTGTGTAAGAATTGAGAATGGATTATTCAAAACTTTCCAGTTGTTTCACAATTTTCTGATAGGCTTAACAATCTAAGGATGGAAATACCATTTCAGGCTGACAACATACACAGCCACCATGATCACAGCACCTGACAGATCCGGCCATCTGAATTAATCTTTGGCCTGGAAATGTCAATATTTAATTCTTCTCTAGTTTTTCTTTTAGTCTCATGGGTCACATGGGAGATCACTTCAGAAGCATTACAATTGCAAAGCTGGTCTGACATCAACTTAGCCTTTAATTACTGTAACTTAAGACTCAGATTTTGAAGCTACACCTATTTTGAGCCAATTTGCTGAAAGCTCAGGACCCAGTGAAACCAACTTTTCTGAAAAAGTTTGGGCTAAATAAGTATTGCTGTAAATATGGACAGGAACTGAGTTGAAAACAGATGCGAGATAAACAGTCTTGAGCTGATCTAACATTCAGAGGGCAAGGAAGTAGAGGAAATGAGCTGCACTTGTGCAGTTTTTTTGGCCCTTATTTTGTGTATGTGTTTTCTGTTCTTATGAATACTATGTTTTCATCACCCATTTGCATGCAACACTGCTCACTTCAGAGCTTGAAGAAGCAGAAGAGCTTGATCAGCACCTAAGATACTTATTTTACACACACATGCTAAGTGCAAAATCAGTTCTAGTAAAACCATCCTTCTATTGTACTTGGTTTTGACCAACTCAGACCAAATAAACAGCTCAAAATACCATTTTGAATCACCATTGAAGAGGCACAACATTTGAGCCTAAATTTTGCTCTACTGAAAACTTTCCAAGTTCATACTGCTGGATTTATCCTGGGGAGACACTACATAGACCTATTTCCCAATTTAGGAAATATCTAAAGATCAAAGGAGTCAATTTGAAATAAACTGAGATAAGGAACCACATACAAATAAACAAGTGTCTTATTATTTCTGAGGAAATAACAGTAGCAATGAACATAAACTAGAATGTACTTTTCCCCATAGGTCACAAAAGAGAAAAAAAGAGACACCTTAGAAAAAGGTCGTATTTCAGTATAGCTGCTTTAAATGTATTCTATATTCTATTTTGTCTGTTACATTGTATAGAAAATACATTTGATTTTAGCTTTCCTTAATGAGATTATATTGACCAGGGGGTAAGGGAAGAAGTAAGAATTGCCCTTTTTTTTTAATGTGTGCATCTTGTTTCCAGGTAAGGCATGTGACCTGTTTATTGTACATGACTACATGATTCATACTAAATGGAAATGGATTTAGTTGTGGTCTCTGCTCCTAAAGATAAGGTTAATTACATCAATACTAAGTCTGCAACATAACCTTCCCCAGAAATGGCCTCAAATAACAGGAAACAGAGACAGCTGGAATGAGAAGTGAACTTTCCGCTATCTGGTATAGTCAAACTCCAAGCAAAGCTTTTTCCTCATTCACATGGAACAACTTGTGTGTTGAGTAACAAGGCATGAGCTCACATGGGAATTCATCCCTGGAGTACAGTCCCGAAGGTCTCTGCTCCACACTTGTCATTTCTTCTTACAAAGTCTGCAGAAAGCAAACACCTTTACAAGGCAATGGTAGCTAAATTCCTTTCCACCAAATGCTAACCCTTTCATCATAGTCAGTTGGAAATGGACTGCTCAGCCTAAGACCAGGTTTGCTTTTATAGCTCTGGTGAAACTTGCATGGAAAAGATTATGCTCATGCATTTTTTCAGGATTACCAAATCATCTATGTAAACTATTGCAAATGATCAGAAAAAAGCCTTTGTACTGACATCCTGAAGAGACTTTGGAAATAAACATAATACAATAATAAAAGTGGCTACCATCCATTATGTATTTCCAGCTGAACACAAAAAAATGTCAGAAATACATATTCACTAGTAGTACATTACAATGACAGGACTAAAATCAATTTCTTACAGTATGTTCTTGCTATGCTACATTTGCATATACCTGAGCCATTGTAGCTCAGCTGTTCAAATTTCTTTTTCTAAACTGATGCCTTAATTGTGGTGGCATTAAGCAATAATAATGTGAGATGTAAGTCTTCTCTGCATGTAAAAGTGCTAATAGTGGTAGGTCGTTTTCCCTGTTTCTTCAGCTCTGCATTTTATAAAAGGAGGAAACACTTCTCACACCATCAAGGCAAACAAGGCATGCCACATGAGCTTTCCTCTGTCACAACTGGTTAGGTGTGCTGCAGCATGCCTCCCAGCAGCCAAGCACAGAGAGGATTGTCAAAGCAGTGACCACTTCTTCAGATGTGGCTTTTAGGATTTACTTTGATGTGGAAAACTATCACTCAGCATGCCCTGAATGAATTAATTCACAACACTGACACTTCATGTGTATTAAAAAGGTAGATGCAATTATAATTTTTAGATAGGTCAGCCTTGTTTCTCTAATGCATACCTTCTTTGCACAAGATCTAAAGATGATTTTTATTTTTTAATCTATTTTTCTGGTGCCAATCCAAAATGTAGTTGCTTTTATTCTAAGTACTACACAATAGAACCATTTGTAAAGTAAGTGTAAAACATGTAAGGTGTAATTTAAAAAAAAAAAAGTATTCTTTTTTTTTCCAGGTTATATAACACCAGCATAGCATTTGCAATTCTACACAATAATAACAAGAAACAATTCTGAGAAAATCCACTTATAAATTCTTGCTATTTTTGTACAATACATATAATAATCTTTGGAACATGTCATTAAGACATTTGTTTGAACCTCTCAAGACTGTCTATTCTTCTGTCTTTCAGATTCCAAGTAAGACACAAAGCTGTAATCTGCAAGCACCTGACAGAGGAAACTAGTTCCACTGAAAACTAAGCAAATATTTGGTGCTTATGTAAAAGAAGGACGTTGAATACCTAAATCTTGGTTTTACCTCTCGAATAAGTTTCACCTAAAATATTTTGGTAGACTAAGGGCTTGTAACAATTCAAATAAACTAGCACCAGAAAGGATACCACTAGTTCACACTGAGTGGAGCAAATGCAGAATTGTGTTCATAACACATACAGGGGTTTCACAATAGGTTGTTTTCCACTCAGCTTTTGACAAAATTCTACAAACTTTAAACTCAGAAGACCTATCACTCCTCAATAACATGCAAAGGTAAAAAACCTAAATAATGAAGTTCATTTATCACTGGAGAAATACCTCAAATTTATCACTACTTGTCCTATCAGAGAGCTGTAGAACAGTCAGAGCGCTTGTCAAATATGTTCACCTGCCACATCAACACTGAGAGCTTTCAAAAGACTACAAAGATGAGTAACAGTCACAGCACAAAATTCAAAATACCAAACTAGCAAGAAGTGTTCACCCTGCATTCACAGATCACTCACTGCTACCTACTGTATACAGGCCAAAAGAATTATCTATAAACATTAGGAAATCCAGCCAAATGGATGTGTGGTTTCTGCAATGTTATTGAATCAGTTCTTGACACAGATTATGGGAAAGGACCCAAAGGGTTCTGTGAATGGTTAAATTCTAAAGTTAATCTGCTGAATTATGACTAGAAGCCCTCCATTTTGTATTTTTGAACAAAGCTCACAGAATAAATATAAAAAAGAACAAAGCAGACAAATGACAAATGGTGAACTCATATTATGTATATTCACAGTTCTTTTCTACATTTTTACAACACATACCTTGTTCTTACCTAGTATATGAGTAATTATCATCCCAGACAAGAAACAGGGATGTAGAGGAGGAAAGATCCAAGCTCAAAAGGCAAATCTCTACTGTTCTGCAAACTAAGCTCTGCTGTTATGAAAGTATTCTTCTACAAACCAGTGAAGTGTTCTTTTAACTTTTTCTTCTTTTCATGTTACCTTTAAGAAAGCAGTCAAGTGCCAGTATTTGGGATCCATTGGGCTTGCTAGAGTTGTTTACAGTCAACTTCATATTTTACTGTTAGGAGTTAGCCAGTTCAGCTGATGTAAAAAAACCAGCCCAAAATCTAAAGACAAAATGGGAGACTGAAAAAATTAAATTAACATAACCAAACCTTTACCTGTATATAGAACTATGACATATTGAGAGTTCAGTGATCAGTGAACACAAACTGGATGTATTATCATTTTCTGGCAGCCAGCTTATTGTTCTGTGTTTGTACATAAAATTCACTGCCCACAAGCCTTCCAAATATATGGAAGAGAAAATTAAACTCAAGCCTGATATTTAATTCCCAATGGTATTTAAGTAAAATGTGTCACCCTGAAATCTGACTCATGCCCTTCTGATTTGAAGAACATTACTTTCAATATGTTAAAGAACACTAGTATAACTGATATAAGGTTTGCCAGATGCAATAAAATTCTGCAATCATCATATCATCATTTTGTAAAGCAGAAAGTAGTTTTGGGTATTCTGAAAGCGAAAAGATAACTTTAGCAAGCTGCATTCACTCCCTTAGCCAAATGCAAAAGTTTTTAAACCTTCTTAAAATGTTGTCCTCTTACCCAGTTTATCAATTGATGCTTTAAATTCTCTTAAGTCTACTACTCTTTGACAGACTGCAGTTCATTGTTCTTTTCTCTTAATGTACTAGGTAATGTGAGTCTCTTTATTCAATTGCTTTATAACACCAAGTAAACTCTGAACAGCAACTACATCAGTGTCTTAATCTAATCACCTTCATCCGGACATGAATGGGAACAGACAAGCACACAAGTGCCTTTCAGGTGCAGAGCTTCATTTGGAGTTCTTCAGTGAAGAACCCTTGTAATGAAGTTTTTACCGATTCATTATTGGAATAATTCATGGGGACCATCTGTCCAAACAACTCTAGCTAAGAAATCTGAGTATGGTCTTAGAGCAGGAGAACACTCCTCTGAGCACAGTAGTCCATCCACATTTTGACACCATTGATTTTTTTTTCTTTTACATCACTGTATAATGAACAATAAAAGCTATGCTTGGATGCATCACACTCTTCTAACGTGTTTAAAATACTGTATGTATGAAAACTCCTTCCCAGTTGCCTCCTTCCACCCATGAACTGCATTAAACCTTTGACTTTCTGTTTTTGTTTAGTAAACATAAGCCCATTAGAGGCGAAATTCCATGTATTTGTATTTATCCCTACTTCTTTAATAATCCCCCCCAATCATTTATAAGCAGAAGTGAGTGTGCAAGTGTGACCATCTCTAAGTAAACAAAGGCCCCAAAGCCTCTTAGAGCTCAGAAATTTCAGAAAAGTACAGAGATTTACGGTCAAGAAAATTAAAACAGGAGAAAAGTCCTTTTCTGCCATATATCAGGCTGAACAGTAAGAATCTCAATGAAATGAATAGAAAATAAACCATAATGTCTGCACATATTACTGCAAATCCCTCATCATGGACAAGAGCTCTAGAGCCCTACATGCTGTCACAGACTAGAAACATGATTCTGCTCTTGAATCCATGAGTCCCTACAGGGTGATACCTTCAGTTCAGTGCTGCCTCCTGTCTTTCCCTACAATTCTGCTATATAACCTCATTTTTCCTTTCAATCAACTTAGTTGGCAAATAACTTTCTGAAAAGCTGCTCTATATATACAATTTTATATTAATAAAAATTAATTACAGCATCCCAATATAGCATTGCTTGTAATCTCTTCAAGTGTTTTCATGGTTACCTGATGAAAGAGCTGTAGACTTCATTCTTTTAACATTTAAAAAGCATCCAGTGCATGTCTCATAGAGGCAGTAAATAATCAGTTGAGGCTGTTTTATTTGTTTGTTTAGCTGTGAGAGAGAAACTACAGATTTTTCTCACTGTTCTGCCTGTAAACTGCAGATCAGAAGCCATCACCTAAAAGAACATGCTTTGGCCTTTTCACTGAGATATTCAAAAAAGACATCAAGTAACTGATCTGGTGACAGCATTCTACAGAAGTAATACAAATAACAAAAGCTAAAATAAATTCTAGCTGCCACCTTTCTGCTGATCTCTGCTGACCTGAGTAGCTAATCTAGACAGATGGCACTGCAGGTAGAAACCATTTAGCTTCATACCACAGATTTCTATATAAATCTACTTAACATGAAGAAAACCACTGAGGAATTTACTCTTTGTACAACAGCACTCCTTTTCCTTCTAGTTTAATTAGGCAAGGAAATTAAATACTGTGCAACGCAGACAATTACTCCCCTACAGTAGTGTAAAAGAATGGCTTGAACACAGAACAGCTTAACCCCTTGGGTAATGGACAGCCAATCTCAATTACAAGTAAGGAGCTGGTTAGCATCTCAAAAAGCAGAAATAGCTTCCATATTTGCTGGACAACATCCTCTTGGTGATGTACATGTTATTCTAGCATAATTTGTCCACCCCCATCTCTGCTGCTGTCAACACCGATGATGAGTGCCCAGCACGGTGCTGTACTGCTTAGCTGGAACAGAGATTTGAGCTGCTGCTGTCCATCATCTATTCCCTCTCCACCTACAAACTCAAAAGTGAAGGAAAGAAACTCCCTGCCAACATTCATTTTCAGACTTCAGAGGAATGAAATCTGAAAATATCCAAAGCTGCTATGGTACTTCTTTCTGCCCTGCCTTTTGTCTTCTTTATCTTCCAGCTTCTGAGGATTTTCTTTCTGCCACAGCTGGGAATTACCCAGTCCTCTATAGGACTCAGGAGGTGACAAAGGGAATAAATACACAATTTCATAAAACCCTGCGTGACAGATGCACTTGAAACCTTGATCAAGCCAGCAACATTTTGGTAAAGGCCTGAGCTGTAGCTAGGCCAAGAATTCTTCTAGTTTCACTCTGTTCTCTGAAAACGCATCAAGGAGCAGAGTGACACTGTGACCATCAATACACAGGAGCTTGGAACACTGACCATGCATGTAACACAAGAATAGCAGCTGACTTTTCCAAGAATTATGTATCAAGGAGCACAGGAAGTTATGACTTACAAGGAGTCTCATGAAAGAGAAAGTCTCACCTTTCCCACTGCATGTAATCTGACTGCAAGGCAATGAGTTTATCCCAAATGAACCTTCCTTGAGCTCTCCCTGCTAGGCAGCCATGGCTGAATGGTGATGATCTCCTCTTGAACTGGAGCACCTCTCAAGTTTGGTCCTAGAGACAGAGACCTGTTATCTATGGCAGATTAGTGGTAAGTGACCAATATCACACATAACCTTAAGTATAATAACTTTCATTTGTGCCTTGAATCATTGTTCAAATGATTGTGCTGTGCAGTAAAAGTGAACCTTGCCACTGAGCTGCACTCCTACAACATCACGTTAAAACCACTTTTGTTAACACCTGTGACTGTGATGCTTTCAACAATTTAAATCACCCCTATGCAACACCTCAATCCTCTCCTTCTACCTGCAGGCCTTACGGGAAGCACTGTTCTAGCACAGGTATCTCTGTAAGACACAACTGAAATTGGAGGAAGTACATTGCCTTAATGCTGGGGGCCATACTGGTTCCAGAGCTGAAAGGTCAGCACAGAAGCATTAGTACAAGATGAATAAACAATGCAGGATACTTATATAATGAACTCTGTCTCTTCCGAACTTCAAATATAAACTCAGGTTGTACAGTCCTACCAAAACCCCCCTCCACAACATATCCACTAAGTTACTGCCTTACATGAATGTTGGCTGTGATTTATATCCACTGGGTGAGGGGGTGAGGTCTCCTCTGCATTAGGGGTACATTGCATATGTTTCCCAGAAAATCACATCATCTGTAAACTGGAAGATTGCCTGCACACTCCTAAAGATTCTCAATACATCATCCAAACTGGGTAGCCCACAAGTCCATGGCCAGAGGACACATATGTCAACCTCTGCCTTAGTGTTTCCACTGAGGTTCAGGAGAACCATGCTGTAGCCTAATGAATGTATGGCATTGAATGACACAGTATCTGATTCCAAACACTGGAGAATATCTAACATCTCTTCCCTATACTCCTGAGTCTAATGCCACCAAAGCAAGCTTTTTTCAGGAAACAGATTCTCTAGTCTTATCTTTTGGTGTCCTTGTAGCGAGAGGAAGCAAAGTGGAGCACAGCTAATCTCTCTCCAGCTCTGTGCATGGCTACTAACAGCACTGTAACCAATACAGAGCAAACATGACACAAGCCGACCCACTCAGCCATATATACAGAATATTTGTGATAAAACCCAAGATATATCTGTATACCAGTTAATTGAGATGAGACATGAATAAAGAGCATAAGATTCTAGCTGCACCCCAGTACTCTGTTATATATGCATTAGAATTATGAAAGTTTTCAAACTGCAACTTCTGCAGAGGTTAGAGGAACCAGTTTAATTATTCAGTTAACTTCTGACTCAGGTCAGGAACTTCCTCATCTCCAAATGAGAAATAACTCCAGCTAATGTTGAAAGATTCTGTGAAATCCTTTTACTTCTAAAAATTGCAGAAATGTGATAACTGCTTTTCTTTACTAAAACAAGAAAAAGAAGAATGCAGAAAATGGCAATCTTTTAGCCCATCTGATGGAATGAAAAGAACTGTATTACTGACATTAATTCCACAATTAGGATCAAATTAATCAATGCTTGAGTCACAAAAAGCACAATTCTTTTCAATAAGTGTTAACAAAATAGAAATGAAAGTAATTACAGATGGCTTGAACAAAGTTCTATGAAATCAGCACTAAGGATAAAAGGCAAAATGACAGTATTTTCTGGTCAGAAAAGTTTTAAAATTAATTTTTTCCTATTTTCCTATTATTTAAAAAATACAGGTATAGGGGAAGACAATCCTCTGTTGACAAAAAAAAAGACATATTTTCTGCCACTTATCAAATCAAATTAAATCTATGCTCTGAAATATATTTCAGCCATGAATACTGAGCTGCTGTCATGCACATCTTTCAAACAAGCATGCTCGAGACATTCTGACAAAACCACTTCCCACATACGTAAGCCATCTGAACATATCTGGACCAGCTCAGACTGTGCTGCTAAGATCACCACTATTTTAAAATCTGGAAACACTTGCTTAGAAAACATCATCAAGTCCTGTGAAATCAGATTCATCCCCAGCAGTATTTTGACAGTCAACATAAAATATTTTTAGCTGAAACTATCTTCAATATCACAGCTAATACTGCATTTTAAGAATGTATAAGTACACAGAGAATCTTCAATAAAGAACCAGGCTCTAATTAGCAAGAGTATTTGAAAAAATGCCAAGTAACTTAAAAATTAGAACACCCTCATGTTCTCTGAGAACTCTCCTATTCCTTACAAGTTCACCATCATCTTTGCATTGGCTTTACTGAAGTCCTGCATAGTTTTGCATGATCTCAGAAGGATTAATGAGGTCGTTGAAGACATGGGAGCTCTTCAGTTGGGACTTCCATCTCCCTCAATGATCCCAAGGAATTGGTCGCTTGTGATCATTGATCTCAAGGACTGTTTTTCAGCATTCCACTCCATCCAGATGATGCTCCACGTTTTGCATTTTCTGTCCCAAGCATCAACAGGGAGGAACCCCTGCAAAGGTAACATTGGACGGTCCTTCCACAAGGCCTGAAAAATTCTCCGACCATCTGTCAATGGTATGTGGCCCAAGCCTTGCATCCAGCACGAAAGAAACATCCAGAAGCAAAAATCATTCGTTATATGGACGATCTGCTCATTGCAGCACCAGCAAGACAGGAAGTACAGAAGGTTCATGAATGTGTGATTGTAGAAGTGCAGAAAGCAGGACTGGAGATCAGTGTTTCAAAAATACAAGAAATTGCACCTTGGAAATACTAGAGATGGAAGACCACAAAACAGACAATAAGGCCACAGAAATTGGAAATCAATACAAAAGTCACCAATCTGCAGAACTTGCAACAGCTTTTGGGGGAGATCAACTGGATGAGACCAATCTTGGGAATCACAAATGATGACATTTCATCACTGCTCGACCTTTTGAGAGGGGACAGCAACATCAAATCTCCCAGAACTCTCACACCTGAAGCACGGAAAGATCTTGAAAAAATCACAGAAATGATTCAGCAGAGACAAGCACATTGCTTTGTGAAATCACTGCCTTTCCATTTGGCAGTGCTGGGGGAAACAGCACAACTGTATGGGTTGATTTTTCAGTGGGATTCATCTCAAAGGGACCCTCTCCTGATAATAGAGTGGGTTTTTCTAGCTTACAGGCCCTCAAAAACAATTTTAACAGACTTAGAGATGATGACTCAGATCATCATCAAAGCAAGGTCAAGATTGTTAAAAATGTCAGGCAAAGATTTCTCAATTATTCATTTACCTCTAAAGAAAGAATATTTTGAATGGGCGATGCAAAAATCACAAGACCTTTCAATTGCGTTGTTAGGGTACCCAGGAACTGGTACAATCCATTATCCAGCTCACAAAATGTTAAATACAAAAATAAGTTTCAGACAAAAACCAAAAATGAGTCAGGAACCTGTGGAAGGGGTGACAGTGTTCACTGATGGTTCAGGGAAAACCCACAAATCAGTGATCACATGGCAGAATCCAAAAACGGGGGAATGGGAATCAGATACCAAAACAGTACAGGGTTCACCTCAAATTGTAGAATTGGCAGCAGTGGTCAGGGTTTTTCAGATATTTCAGGAACCTCTCAATCTGATCACAGATCCAGCATATGTTGCAAATGTGGTCAAACAATTGGAAGGATCACTTTTGAACACACAGATAATGAAACTTTGTATTCATATTTATTAAGCATGAGAACAATCCTAGAGAACACAAATACTTTGTTACACACATCAGGGCACATTCCTTGCTCCCAGGGTTTCTAGCAGAAGGGAATGCTCACGCAGATTGGCTCACAATGTCCATCTCACAGACACTGCCAGATATTTTTGAGCAGGTAAAATTGAGCCACACATTTTTTCATCAAAATGTACAAGCACTGATGGAATCCTTCTGCCTTTCAAAAAGCCAAGTGAGGGAAATCATCAATGCTTGCCCAGATTGTCAGCTTGTGCAGCCACCTGCATCCACAGGAGCAGTCAATCCAAGAGGATTGCAAAGTCTCCAGTTGTGGCAAACTGATGTCACAAAATACCCATCTTTTGGGAGACTCAAAAACATTCATGTTTCAGTGGACACATTTTCAGGGGCAATTTTTGCATCATTACATACAGGGGAAACTGCAGAACATGCCTGCAGACATTTTTTACAAGCATTTGCATCATTAGGGGTGCCACAAGCCATAAAAACAGATAATGGACCAACTTACACTGGTAAGGTGCTTGACAAATTTTTTAAAAAATGGGGAGTCAAACACATTTTTGGTATTCCTCACTCTCCCACAAGTCAAGCAATCATTGAAAGAACACATCACACCCTGAAGTCCCTTCTGGACAAACAAAAAAGGGGGGAGGCAGGTGCAACACCTTGTATGCAGTTGAATAGAGCTCTGTATGTATTGAATTTTTTAAATGGCTCTTTTTCAGAGCCCACTCCACCAATCATTAGACATTTCATGAACAGTACACAAGCAAAACTAAGGGAAAATCCTTTAGTTTTGATCCAAAACCCAGAGACAGGGCAAATTGGAGGCCCATTCACATTAATCACTTGGGCAAGGGTTTTGCTTGTCTCCACAGGGCGAGGACCAAAGTGGTGTCAGCACGGCACGTCAAACCTTATCGGACGCAGACGCAAGCAAACACGGACCCAAAAAGCAGAGAGACAAGCACGCAGATGAAAGCAGACAACAACACTGTGGACACCTTACCAGACATCGATTGACAACTCAGAGACTTGGGGTTTCTCTTGGGACTCAGGGGTCATTCAGCTGTTGTTGCACTGCAAGGTCTCTCACAGAAAGTGAGGACATGGGCATGGGATTTCAGATAGTGTTCATGTGCTCCATTCTCTTCCCTGTTGCCTTGAGCAATGGGACAAATTTTCCCATGAAACAACCAAAGGGAAATGTGTGGGAGACTTTGGCAAAGGCAGCGAGTTTGAACAGTATTTGTCTGACCCACTCAAGACCGGGGAAACCATTCTCAACATGTCTGGTAGGTGTGCCGGTGGAGGAATGGCCAATTCCAAAAAATATCCCTCCAAAGGTTCTGAAGACCTTTTCAGACCCTGTGGAAGGATGGCATGTTTGGACACAGTTCCTTCCTGTTGCTCATTTTGAACCTCAGGAATTGGACATCTTTGGGTCAACAAGAATGAAGTTCTGTATTATATTTAATTTATTGGGAGTGACAGAAACAGATGACCATAAAATAGATGTCACTCCAAACCAGCCTTTTTATAGAAATGCATCATCCTGGTGCAATTATACCAAGATGATGAGCAAACCATACCTCCAAAATCCAGCCATTTTAACAAAAGGGATGTTCTTGATTTGCGGGGACAGAATTTGGCCTGCTATCCCTGCAAAAGTCAAGGGCGGTCCATGCAGCTTTGGAGAACTCTCATTGATAACACCCAATTTGAAAATTTTGAGGGAACAAGTGCACAGGGAAACCAGATCCATTGAACAATACAGTCCAAATTGTGATGATGAAGTTTATACCTGGAACAAGGCTCGGAGAATTGCAGTAGCAATTTTCTCACCCCAAGCAGCATCGGGGGTGGCCTTGACACAATTGGATCACATGGCGTGTTGGTTGAGCAAACATACTCATGCCATTTCCTCTGCACTGAGTGACATGTTAACAGACATCGACAGTGCAAGACACGCAACATTTCAGAACAGGCCAGCAATTGATTATTTGCTGCTGTCGCATGGGCACGGGTGTGAAGAATTTGAGGGAATGTGCTGCATGAATTTGTCCGATCACTCAAAATCTATCCATGAAAACATAAAACAAATGCAAAGCAGCATCAGCAAATTGTAAAAAAGTTACAGGATCCTGGTGGGATGATTTCATCAACCTTTTTGATCTCTCACCATTGTGGAAGGAGCTTTTGAAAATAACACTTTATATTCTGATAGGATTTCTAGTTCTTCTGCTTGTTTTGCCATGCATTTTTCTATGCATTCGGCGGGTCATGAGCAAAGTGGCAAAGCAGGTCTTCTTGGTGCAAACAGGAGGGGAGATGTTGGAACCCAGAATGTCCCTTGGACACTCTTGGATGTTCTGGGCCCAGGTCAGAAGCATTTGAGACCCTGGAATGCAGCCGCAGACCCCTGTGGCTTTGAACCTGATCCATGGAACAATTTACCAACCTTGCAAGAAGAACAAGAAATCACAAAAGTTTAGATATTATAGTAGAAGTAGTCACAGAGTGAAAGGAAGAATTTTTGAGTGCTGTACAGGGAGGTTTTAGGCCTTGTACAGAGGGGTCTGAGTTTTTTACATGGGGGTCAGAAGTTCTAAGATGGAGGGACTTGGGTGTGCCCTGTCCTCTTTCCTTCTTCTTCCTAACCTCCATGTTCTTGGTGATGTTGGCATTCACAGATTGGTTTAGAGTAGAAAGTCACTGTTCAATATAGGTGATGGGCACTGGGGAAAAACTATAAACATCTAATACGTAATGTATGAATACGTAAAAGAGGGCACCAGCCCCCTGGGTGTTGGAGTGTGCGTTTGTCTGACTGCTGAACGGACCGCAGCAGCTCAGGGAGAAATCTTTAGATAACATACAATAAACTACCTTGAGACCGGACGACTGAAGACTACTGAGTCTTTCTTTGGAGACACGGGTGGGAGAAGAGACTTTTCTACCTTCCGGGCTCACCCTAACCGGGGGTGAGTTCCGGCATCCAGAGAAAGGCATTTTGTTAAATACTGTTATACAGCAGAGAAAGATAACAGGGCTTCACTCCTTACCAGCTTGTTTGCCTTGGTTGTAATCTCTTATTTGGGTGTAAATAAGAGTCACTACTAAAATCTGCCATGAAAGTGCCATAACAAATAATGCTGGTGATTCCATAATGTGATATTTAACTCTCTGAAAGCCTTATTCTGCTTGCATCAAGTTGTAGTTATTTCTGGTGTTTCAGCATTTTCTGCAACACTCAGAGAAAAAAAAAATTAAAAAAGGAGAAAACACAAAGCGCTTCATAAAGAACCAGTGTAAATTTTTTTCTTCCTAAAACCTGTTTTTTTTTTTGTTTTCAGAAATACATCTGTAGCAGGTTTGCATGCCTAACATCTCAGGCTCCTTAAAAAGTATCTTATAAAGAGGAAGTTCTCTGCTAATACGTAGGCCTTTCTGGAAAAGCATAAACTAATTCTTTGTAACTGAGAAATTGGTAAAATTTGCTAATGGTAGGCAGATCTCCTACATACAATAGGCTAAAGACAGACTAACTCCTGGAGTAAGGGAAACTAAATTAAAAGAAATATCCAAGGGATTAACTTGATTAATAATAAAGCAAAAGGATAATACATTATCACCTTCACTAATGTTAGAACATATTACCAATGATTGGCCATAATATGATGCTATATTAGTTAAAATTATTGTGGGTTCAGAGCTAAAACCCAGTAATTCTTACATTAGGCTAAAACCCAGTAATTTGAATTTAAATTCACATCTGTCAAGCTCCTTTTTCTCTCAGCCTCCTCAATTCTGAACCATTACATGATGTAGCTATTTCCCCAAACAACTGAATCAGCGACAACTGGTATGCATTCTTCTTATCGTAAGATTCTGCAGAACCTCCTCTGTGATTTAGTTCCATTTCTAGTGCCAAGAGTCTTAATAGTCTCACAAGAAAAGTATGATTCATCTCTGTTCGTGCAAAGAGTAACCCAGAACAGAGTGGGGAATCCCAACCCCCAAATATTGATTAGCAAGCATCAGATTGGCAAATTCAGATACACTCTGGTCTCTAGACTGGATTAAAAATACACATACTAGCATGCGAATATGGAGTCAGAAGGAACCTTCTGCACAAGCCCCAGCAGCTCTGATACTAACAATTCCATGATATTACTCTGAAATCCTCAGTAAATGTGTTTTAGTCGAAGTTTCCAAACTGCTGCAGTATAAAAATCACAAATTCAGTTATGCAATTTATCAGCATCAAAAGAGGGTGGAAAATTTCTGCTGGGTACCTGTGGACAGTCTTAAATTTCTCTCAGTGTTTGAATGCTGGCCTTTTCTTGTGACCCCAGGCAAGAAGGATTTTCTGAGTGTATGTTACAACATAAGGGAACTTGGTCTGCACAGGTGTGCCCAGATCTATAGCAAACCATTCCTCCCCTCACACTGAAGCAGGAAAAGGACAGGGAGACTCCTCCCTCCATCGCTCCATTGGTAGGAGATATGGCAGATCCACAGTATCAGAAATAAAAACCATATCTCTCCTTGAAGTCAAAACCCATTCCTTATCCTGCAGTTTCACCAGAGAGAGCGGGATTTGTAACTGCACCAGTTACAAATCTTGAGCTCCTGCTGCAAGAATCCCCTGCCAAACTTAATTTGTCTGTTTAGTATGAAATGTAAAAATGATACAGTAACAGTTACTGAAACAGCTGTGACTGAACCATCAGCTACAGTAAACACCACTTAGAAAGCCCCAATCAAAACATCTTGATAATACTGCAAGATTTGGGAACTGCAAACACAGAAATAGACTTGCACAATCTGCTCCTCCCTGGAGCCTTCAAAATCATCCAGAGAAGGAAGAGTGGTGGGGAAAAGCAGAAAAAATGGCAGGGAAAGAAATTCATTTCTTTGCTTTACTTTTTCCTTCATAGACAAGTCAGTTATGGGGAGATTGGACAGTGATAACCTCTCCTTAAAGTACTCTCATGCAGTCTGACCTCTCAACAACTCCAGCCTGCTCACTGCATACTTGACAACACACCAGCCACTTCCTTCAGTTTTGTGAAGAACAACCTACAGTTTCTTATGAAAACAAGAGGCGAAGTAACATGTGCAAATCAATTTTGGACATGACTCAGAAGCCAAAAAAAGCACAAACCTCTCTCTACTGACTACGTTTTATCAGTCATGGAAGTACAAAAACCAAGGAGGAGCCCTGTCATGCTGTTTCCACCAGATGCAAAATATAGATTCCAGGACTAATTTTGTTCCAAAGAACTTCCTTCTGATATTTTGTATATAGATTGCCACTGTTTTTCATCACCTAGATCTAGTTATTCTTTGCTTTTAGATAAAGACATAGCAAATTACAGAATCTATAACAAATAATCTACTTGCAAGTGAATAGATAACGCAGCTCAGTTGTCACTGAACTTACTCTGTTCCCGTAATAAAGTTGCAAATTTTATGACTGTACACTTAACATAATTAATCTAAAAAATGTTTTCAAACTATCACTATAATGCACAGTGGAATTCATAGAATGAGAACTCTATAGGTCCTTAAACCACTTACATGTCCACAGATTTTGTGGCAGGGAAAAAGCACAAAGAGAAACTGCACTAGGCAAAACACACCAAAACAAACACAAAAGTCTATCTAGACTTCACAAGTTTCAAAATAAATTTTACTTCTGCAAAAAACACTTTTTACTTCCCCAGTCCTTCACACCTAGAAGTTTGAAACTTTTCATTTATCTGAGCCCACCTCCACAGGTATCCTTTTTGAATATATTTGATCTGCAAACAGAGGCTTACATGAGTAATTTTAGCTATACTCATCTCAAGCTGTCCATCTCCAATCTACTACATTTACAGCAGAACTAAAATCTGAAAGGACCCAAAAAATACTGGTTGTCAAATAATGACTTCCTGTCTGCCAGCTTTTAACACTGCAGATTTATCTATAGTGCATAAAATTAATTTTCTGTGTTGTCATGTAAGTGTTCAAGTTTTTTTTTTAAAGGACATGTACAGGGTACACACACAGACACAGGAATACCTTGCACTGCTAGCTTCAACACACCAGAGATATTTTCTTGAGGATATTATGTTTATTTAGCTAAGTGAGGATATGAGGATACAGAAGTTTAATCACAAGACCTGTATGTGGAACAGCTGCTGTTTACCAAGAGAATATTGTATTTCACTCAGAAGATCAGTATGATCAAAAAAGCGTGTCTTCAGCAAGAATCAAGAATTTCTGGTAAGAAGACTATTTTTCCCATGAACTCACAAGAAAGAAAGAAAGACTTGAATTTTAAGTCTGAATTTACCAGTCATGTCTCCTTTGCTGTGAAGCTGGTTAATCTTTCCAGTAATTTTCTTGAAAAAAACATTGCTTCACTTGGAGAATGTGTTCAGTTGCAAAATTTTTGACAACACCCACACTAGCATACAAAACCAGAACAAAATGCTCCTATCACTCTTTGTCCATCACTACTAACCACACAACCCCTCCTTCTTTTTTTTACCTCTCCCCTTTTCTAGGATAGCTGCATTGTTTTCCCAGAGCATTGTCTACTTTCCTCTCCACAACCAGACAGACACAGCATGTGTCATACAAACAGATTCCTTCTCTTCAGAAATAATGCTCTAATTTGCATTACTTTCCAATTAGATAACTGCCTAGGTCAAGTGCCCTGTGTTCAAAAAACTATCAGGCCTCTGTGATCTGAACATCAAATCCCTGGCTCCCTTGATATTCCTCCAAGTGTGGCAAACAGACAGAAATATAGTTGTTTTTGGAGCAGATCACTGCAGCTTGCTATCACAGAAAACATCAGGTGAAGCGAAGCTATGCTCCTACCTCTGCTCCAGCCATTCCTTCTTTTCCTCTTTTTTGTGTGCTGATAAGTAATACAAGCAGTATCAGACAGAGTAGCCCCAATCATTTCAAAAGGGCAGATTTGCTGCCTTTTTTCCAGACCTAGAAGCTCTTTCAGGGGTACCTTCAAAGGGTATTATCATTTAGATGTAATATGAACTCCACTGAGGGCATTAAGAGGAGTTACAGAAGGGAACAGAGAGAGACCCTTATCCAAGGGTCAGGACCCTTATCTCAAACTAAAAGAGACTCTTCTGATATGAAGGTGTAAAACATTTCTCTGTGTGGAATAAGAACATGTAAGGCTGAACAACAGCTGTCATGTTTCAGTTCCACCAGTCTGCACTACTAAGTCAGAGAAAATTAACAGTAGACTAAAATAGCTTTACATCTTCTTAACATATCCACATATCATATGTAATTAATACAATAGCATCTTATACAAACACCATAATTTCATTAGCCTACATAATTTAGGTAGCAATAACCAAAAAACTCACATACATAAAAAAAAAAAAATCTATGCATACATACAACAAAAGTTCCAGACTTTATTTTTCTCAAATCCTAGAAAACACCCTCCCATTACTTCTGTGCAGAAAATAAAATCTAACAGCCCCAAAGGTGTTCATCCTTTTCTTAATAAGTGTTGCACTACCCTGATTAAGAGAGAAATGAACATAATTTTGACTGAGACAAGAAGTGGCAAAAAGGAAATTACAGTGAAAGCACCTGAACTACCACAAGTTTATTGAGGGCTTGGAACTATGGAACAAAGTCACAGCAAGATGCAGTAGTTGTGAATAACTTGATAAACTGAATAGATGTCTAGAATAATCAAAAAAATGGTCTATAATTGGTCTACAAATGGTCTACAATGAAAATAGCAACGAGGTCTAACAAAAAAATTACTTGTTAAAATTGTCAAAATTATAAAGAATTGGGTAGATGCTCACAAATCCATCACTATTACATTAACAGATAAAGTATCAGAAGTCGTGGTGTGGGGAAGATAAAACAAAATTATCAATTAGCAACCTAAATTTCACATACATAACTTCTGTGAAATATAATTGATTGTCAGATTAGAAATCAGATTAGATTTCTGCAATGATTCCTTTTCCTCCTCCACTAATCATGGCACAGCCCATCGTTTAGTGTCACATCTACATTTTTGCCTTCTGCTCAGAACTGTCCTATCCTTTACAAATAATCTTAGGACTCTGACCTAATCATTCCTTTGCTTTAATTTTCATTTTTTTTTTTATTTATTTACTCCAGCCCTTTTCATATAAAAGGGTTAGGGAACAAAGTTTTTTTTTTCTGATGAAGGACTGAAGAACTTTTCTGAAGGAGATTTTCTCCATTCCAAAGTCCTAGTGGCTTGATTGAACCTGTGATGGTTCAGAGGTCTAATACTCCATTTGCTGAGTAGTCTCAAATAAGACTGCCAGAGTCTGAATAGTCTGTCAGAGTGCAAAGCACAGTCTAAGACTAAACAGAGGCTGGTTTAAAAATGTCTGACACATGAACAATTTTTTTACCAGTTTCCAGTGTATGAAGTTAAAATAATTGTAACAAGATAGAAGAAGGGGACTGGCAAAACATAAAACATATCTTCATGAGTCACTCTGAGGAAAAATTTAGCTTTTTCACATAATTGGGCTCTCAACTAAATATGATGTTACCCAGAATTCTATCTCTTAAAGGATTCTCCCAGAACATAAAGACTTTTCCTGGACAACATTTAGGCCTCTTCCATCTCAACTGAACCAACCTCACTCAGCCACAATGTCTAATCATCATGTACAGACTGAAAAAGGAAAAGAGAATCCACCATCACAAAAGAGAGAATTTTGTGATCCCACAAACGCTATTCAAAATCTTCACATCACTATTATTATTTTGACTGTTGTTGGTATTGGGATTTTTTGGGTAGAATAAAGTTCTTACGGATGATATTAAAATAAACTATCCTAGTGTTAATGGGAAAAACTTACAATGAAACCGCATCTCACTCCTAATCCACACCATATCAAAAAATGTTATTATAATGAGAAAGATAAAAAAGTCCAAAGAGAATATGACATTTTATTGAGGCAGGTATGTTAGAGCCTCATGGTACTGCCCCCTGTTTCAGAGAATAGCTGAGATGGGAGTAACAGCAAGGCAGATCCAGACTCAGAGGCTTGCAAATACACAGGAAGGCACTACTACAGACAGCAAACTTGTGGACTATCACATGTTAAGTCTGAGATTCAAATAATTCTTCTTCTTCTGTACCCAGACATAATACATGATCTGAATGGGTCAGGGGCAACAATTTTGTTGGGATTTCTGAGCTTAAATTTCCAGTCATTTCTGGAAATTCCAGACCATTGAAGGTGACAGGAACAGAGGGTGTCTAATCTCTCTAATTTGTATATTTACCAAATAAACTTCTAACTTTAATCTTTAAAATATTAGCATATTCTGAGCACAAAATGCTTAAAAAAGACAGGAGCTGGGATAAAAATTTCATATACAGTTCAGCAATTAAGCATTGATCTACAGGATGACAAATATGGGCAGATTTTTGTAATGTGAGATAATTCCAGTTTTAATTCCCAATATCACATTTAATGCATAAAGTTTCATGTATCTGAGCTCTAGGAAAGATCACCATGTACTTTTACATATAAGCTACACTGATATGTGAATATTACATCTAAAGCAACACTCAAAGGATAAAATGAAGAACATTTTTAGAATTACAAAGTGCTAAAAACAGAATTGCAAATTTCATGAGCCAAAGACTAGAATAACTTTGTTAAATCACACTACTGACACCAATTTAGATATAGGGATGTTCATTTATATTTCCTCTCAATGCTGAAATCAAAAATTGAAGACATCAATAACCATGGAAATATTTACTCATCAAGAGGCCATTCTAAACCACATTTCTATCCTCTATACTATCATGTTATGAGCTTGGTGTAGCACCAATAGAATCAATAACACTGATATGACCATTACAAAAATCTGTGTACCAATCTGACATAAAACTCCCTGCATTCAGAAAAATGTGTGGATTAATCTAAAGTTACTATGTAAACAAATAAGCAGTCAACTATCTAAACAATTAACATTTCAATGTTGACTGAATTGTAATGAACACAATGCAGTTCCAATGTACTGTATAGGCAAACTTGCTTCTTTGTTGTTTTATTTACTGAAAACCTAGTAGGAAATATCTTTCTCACTGCATTACCTAGGTGCATTTAATATGCACAAAAGAAAAAGAAATTAAAAATAAAAACTCTAGTCTTTATTTAATAATCTAGAAAAATTGACATGAATAATTCTCACTAATTACGACTGCTTTCAAAATTCTGAAATTATGTGCTCTGGATTTTCCAGAAGAAGACTTTTTTCTGGTTCTGTATGTGCATGATTAACTCAGCCTCACACCTGGGTCTGTGTTGTTTAACTGTTACAAAGAGAAGAAATAATGCTATAATATTCACTAGCTTTTACAGTTAAAACTTCACTGATTGTGCTGTCAGTGATGAGAAGTGTCCCTGGGACGCAGTGGCCAGAACTGACTGCAGATCTATATACCTGTACTAGATTTTGTTACCTTTAAACTTTTTTTCCTTGCAACACAAGACTTCAATTAATTTGGAAAGCACCTTGCAGTCACATAAAGTCTCCATGGAAACTTTTGTTCAATCCTTTGACCCATTTATGTAAGACAGCACAGGCTATCAACTGGCAGCAATTTTTAAAAATATATCCAATTAAAAAGGATCTTTAAAGGTTTGATTGAATGATCCAATCAGGAGTCAAACTTACTCTATTACTTCCATGGTAGCACAGATCCTCATGTCTGTTTTCCTCAGTAGCCCAAGGGGGACTTGCTAGTGTCTTCCATATGGCAGAAGCAATCTCTGCCATATTATCTACTTTTATTCTTGGGCTTCTTAGAAAGCTGTATTTATTAACAGCAGATGAACTCAGAATTCAGAAGGCCACAGGTGGCCAACTGCAGGTCCCAAGCAGTTCTTTAATATTTCAAGGATGGCTCCTAAGTCACATCCCAAGGCTATATAGGAGCAGCAAAATAACCTGAAATCCCAGGAGCAAGTAAAATCATGCCAACATGGCTCTGAAGTTTGGCACCATCAGAGAGTGCCAAGATCCAGTGATGTGCCCCGCATTCACAGTGAGAGCTGTGGGGAGCCTTTAACAACTGCCCAAGAACAACTCCCAAAACTCCAATGTGTAAAGATGAAGGATGCTGGCATGTGGCTCATGGGGTTAAACAGGTCTGCCCATGTCTGCTACAGATGCAGCACAAATTTCAGCTAGAGTGATTGTGATGGTTATTTAACATGTATTATAAAGCAATCTATTAACAGTTACATTGGCTTTTTCCCCACAAAAGGAGACATCTTTATGCCAACTGCTCAGGTTCTTTTGACTTTGGTAGGGTGTGGGAACTCAGGAAACATTTTTAAGCTCTCTTCAAACAGAAGAAATAATTATTATTACTAGACACCCTATAGTTCTGGCAATAAAATAGTAAGTAATTTATTGTAAAATATATGGGGAGAGGAAAAATCAAAGGCAAAATGAAGAGTGTGCCTTCTGTGCAGGGTCCTCAGACAGAATTATAAATTGAGACCTTGGAGTGCTGTGTTAAACGGAACTAACACTATGCAGGGCAGAGATGGATTTTCTTAGGTAGTTTCCATATAATGGGCTTGGTAGCTTTGAGAAATGCCTTTCCCTAATGGTCATCCTATTGATGTAGAGCCCAAAGACAATTTTTCTAATTAAGCAATAAATTACAGCTGTAGCAAAGCCTGGTAACTAACTATTAGTTCTGTGCAGAGCACTGAAACTTCAGATTGCTAAGGACTCAGCAAGCCTCTTACCTAACTTTACTCATTAATTCTTGCTTCTCTACCTCATTTTTCTAAGGGCTCTGAGATCAAAACACTTCCCTCAGACCTCACAATGTCACTCAAAATGTAGGTGGTTTTGGCTCAATTATAATTACCACAACAACTTTAACAGCTCCTTACCTCTCCTACTCTTCCTTCATTTTCCCCCATGAAATTGAAAGAGCTTTATTACTGTTTTTTTCTCTGTGGTGGTCTTTTTTATTTGTGCTTTTTTAAAATTCTGCTTTTTTTCCCTTCCAAGGGGCTGGAGAAAGGCACTGCTGATATGAGCACAGCTTTCTTTGTGCTCAACAACTTGTAAGGTATGACAATGTTTGATGCCTCACAGATCACTGGGAGGCAGCCAAAGAGCATATTCCAGATAATCAGGCTGGCAGCACATGCTATATAAAGTTAAACATGTTTCATGAGAGACACACATATACCTTCAAATTACTGCAACTGACAGAGGCTAAAACGTGCTTCTAGATTTTACATTGAAATGCCTCAGCAATCCTTCCTTCTGCAGTAAAATGGCTAGCAGATAATTTTATAAAATTTCGTTTTTTTTTCTTTGCATTGCAAGGGCTTCTGAGACATCTTTATTTAAGGAAGAAGACCTCCACACCTAATAACACACTTAGTGATATCATCAGTGCAGGAAGGTTGATTGAAAGGTGAAAGGAACATCTGTTAAAATAGAAAACTGTGGGGTTTTTCTCCTTGGGAAAATTGCTTAACTTCATGCAACTGATTTGTAACTTGGGTAGAGAACTCATGCCCTCATGATGAAAACACACTACATAGTGACTAAAAGTTCTCAACACCTACAAAAATCTCTAGCCTTTTACAAGCTTCCTATGCTTCTAGCTTCAGCAATTTCTAAACAAGCTGAATAGAAAAATGACACCTTGTACACAACAGTATTTCATGTCCAATTTGGTCACTTTCCATGACACAGGTTAGGCAGAAGCAGCTCATTTCCTAACACATCCTCAAGCTAGTGCAGAGTCTTCATTGACTTCAACTTATTCATATCCACACGTGTTTGTAGACACAGAGGCCAGATTGGACATAAGCATGCCATTGATTTCTACAACAACATAACATGGTCACTTATTTTCTCTCTTTCCTATAAAGTACTGCATCTCCATTTTTCATTAACATAAACAGCTTAGCCAAATGTTTTTAGATGTTCAAACAAATTCAGAGCTTAATAATCCAGGTAAATTATAAGAATAGTTCTTTTCAGCCTGCAGAGTACTTCTGAAAAAATGGGACACTCCCCATCCCAGCTTCCCAAATGGTCCCCCTAGCCATTTATATTTGCTGATCTCACACCAACATACAGTCAGAAAAACCTGTGAAAATCCATATTTTAGCTTTTACAATCCTAAATACATTTAAGAACTGAAGTATCATCATGGAATCCTTTTGCATTTTCTCTACTTCTAATTCACAAGCATTTTGTGTGAAATTCCAGTAGTGTTCAAGTTTCCATTAAAAAGTGTAAAAGCTTTTACTTATAGTGAATTGCAAACAGCTGACTTCCACTGTGTCACTGCTATAGTTACAGAATATCAAAAGATGAGACAAAATACCAGACAATTCCTTGTAAAGAAACATTCTCATTCATTCTAAATTATACACAAATTTCAATAGGCATCTTATACAAAAGTAAGGTTTCCAAATCTCCAGTTCTACTTATCATTCTTTTTGCAAGAAGGTTGCACTCAATTGCAGAGTTATTGACAGGAGGTGTAATCACAGTTAAGGTGCAAGGTTCTAGCCTGAATAAAAGTCAATACAGAAACTTAAAAAATGTGTGTAGCAGTGTAATGGCTGGTTTTTCAAAATGAAAAATCTAGCCTTTCCTCCTTGAAGCCAAAATTTTCTGTGCTCAGTCTGTACCTTCTCTCTTCACTAAAGCATAAATTGCCTGACCTCAAAAGGCAGTATATGCTAGCAAGTTTTTATTACAGGGAGCACATCCCTCTGAAAACATAAGAAAAAGAAAAGAGGGAAATCTTGTCACCCAGTAAAACAAATTCCTCAAAACAAATCTTAAACATAAAACACCAAGACTGGAAAATAGCAAGCTTCTCTTGAAGATTTTGGTTTGTGACTATCCACTCACTAAAGAGTATCAAAGAATACAGTCAGTCACTTACTCATTTCAGCTAGGTGATTTCCAGGGTACCAAAGAATGCATGCAATTGACTTATTGTAGCAAGAATTAAATTCAGCAGGCTTCGCCAAGGACTCGCTGGTGGATTAGAAGGAATTTCAGAAACTAGACTAATCCTCTTCTCTGTCACACAGTCTACCAGATATTTGAAAGCAATGAGCCATGGCCCCGTGCAATACGGCAATAGCATTTAAAGTAATTAAAGAAATATTGACAGCAATCAGATTCATTTAAGATTCTTCATCTTTCTACCTGTGATCCTTCCCTGGCAGAAAATTAATAGCTGAGGAAGATGTTGCAAGTGGATGTAAAAATTTGTTTCTTGGTGAGGAGCTCTGCCACATTACATAGCCTTTTACAGAAACACAAAGGTAAAAATAAATGGAAGACTAATACTTCTGTGTTCAGAAAGCACTGATCTCTAAAGAGCTTCTAGAACTCCCTAGCAAATTATGAGAATCCTTGATGAAGGGACTCCTGCAGTCTAAAGATTTCCTGTTATTTGGCAATAGAAGCTACAAAGCCAAGTAAGATTCTTTTCACATAAAACAACTGAGACGAAAAGTACCCTCAATTTCCATAACACCCTGGTTTTGTAGACTGTTTTCTATTTCATCAAGCTGAAGATCCTTCAAGAGATTCTGTATTCTGGTTCAAGCATGCACTTCAAAGTAAGAGATGAAAGGGGAGAGGTGTACAATGATGAATTACTTCTCAAACTACATTTCTGCCCATCCTTTAAGTTTGCTATGATTTATAAAAACATAGCTTGGCATTTCAGGAAGAAACATGTCTTTTCTCCCTCCTCTGCTATCTAAAACATATATCTTCCATAAAAGAGCCTTTGCGTGAAAATTATGACCAGCTGTAAGATTGTGCTTCTCTCTGCTACTGAGGGAACTTCTAACAGCAGTGAACTTAGTAACTGAGGGTCTAAACTTTGCAGGATGTAGCTCAGCAGAGTTAGAATTGCTGCAACTCTCCTTTCTGGAAAGAAAACAAGCTTCTTCTGAACAGCCATGCAAGGCAATCTCAATCTACACCTTCATCAATATGTACAGATTTAAATACCTGTTATATTTTCAATAGCTGCCTAAGGGATGCCTCAAGCAGGCAGACAGAAAATGAAGTTAAACAAGAAATCCAGACAGAGTTTTGCTAGTGGCAGAGGAAGAAAATTCTTCTACCAGTCTCCTGTTCTGCTGCAGATTGTTACAGACCTGGTGACAGGGCAGGTTAAAAAACGTCCAATTGACCTGCCTTTTCTGCCTTAGACTTCTGGTAACCAATTCTGAAATGTCAGAAGGTATCTTAAAAATAAAAATTAATTTGTGCTGTCTCAAATGTGTGGTGACAACACAGAATGACCTTTCAATTTTTATATTTAAATAACATTTATGCCACCCATAGGAATCTGCTTTAAAGACTGAAGCCAGCAATCAGAAAGCATTTGCATTAGCCAACCAATAAAACACTTTTTGAATTGTGGGTTTTTTTTGTGATCTATACCACAGTGGTACACAGTAATCTTCCTAGCTATGACACATTCAGGTACACAGCTCTTATTAAAAGAAAGGAGAAATTAGAAACCCAAAGTGCTGGAACAAAGAACTGAGTCCATGCCAAAGCACAAATGCCTAAACTGGCTACCAGTGTGACCTCCAATTTTAAATGGTCAGGTCACAAATTGAACATACTCCCCTCCTTACTCACCTAGATGAGAGGCGATTTCTAAGCATTATTTTTAAAGTCTTCCTTTGTGTGCTGGTTAAGAACATAATTTCAGCAATTTCTTTATAATCTGGAGGTAGAATTTTTACACAGACTTAGAAAGCCACAGCTGGTGGCAGGAAGAACAAGCTCATGTCAAAGCAGCTTTCAGTGACCGAGCATATGCAGAAGGCAAACATCTGAAATAGAGCCCTGATATGCCAGAGAACTACTGTCACTTAACAAGGTACTACCTGTCACAGGTACTGGAATGGCTGACTGCAGATATGTTTTGACCTGTGGCTAATGGCAAGCATTTCTTACTGGCATTTGAGCCATCAGCTGGATCAATCCAGCCCCAAAGGCTCAAATACAAGGACTCCTGCCAGCATGCCTACTGAATGTCTCGTACTAGTTTTAAATTGACACACTTGATTCAAGCAATTCAGCCTATAGGCAATTGTGGAAAACATTCAAATACTCAAAGGTAGAGAGGAATAAAAAAAATCAAAAGACTAACAATTCAGGATGTTATTGCAGAATGTTAAGTGTGTCCGTCTTTCATGCTACAGAAGAGGGAATTACTTTATCTGAACTATAATGAAACATGCAGAAATTATAAATGAATGCCCATTGTGCTAAAATGTAAAAAATTACAATTTGCTTAATAAACTGCTGGCACATTTGAAACTGAGTTTCATTATAATCCCCACTGAAGACTCTTTCAGGCACAGTTTCACCAATTTAGTACCTTTAATACAAATCTTTCGAGTATTGTAGTGTTCCCTCACCAGAGCAGACATTTTCAAGGAGCATCTGAAATGCAGAAATTCTGACAGAGAAGGCAAACACTACCACGGTGGAAGCAGAGCTATATAGAGGATCCTAATAGGTATGAGGTTTTAGCACTTAATGACCCTGCACTGCACTTCACACTGGTACAAAAAGCAGAAAAATCTCCTCTGTCTGCATTCATCCAGCTGAGGAGCATGCCTCGTGATGTGGGATCCTTCCCTTGTGCTTTGCTTTGACACATCAGGAGATCAGCTCCCAGCACAGCCACCAGGCACTCCAGATGTGTCTTCCGTGGCTGCAACACTCCCCACACAGACACTATCAGTGTCCAGCTGCAGAAAGAGTATTCCCTTTAAACAAGGACAGGGCACTTATGCCATTCAGATGACCCCATGTGAAAGCCAGCCAGATCCCATGGCTCACCTCTGCCAACAGAGCCATGAGCACCTTTCCATTAAGCCTGCTGGACAAGGAAACTGGAGGGCCTTAGCAACAAAGCAGCAGCAAATAAAAGCCCTGAGCTCTGATCTGCTCAGCAGACACCAAAAAGGGCTGTACAGCCCTGCACAACCCACTGGGTTTGAAGGTTGAAAGAGTGGCTGAGTTGTTGCCACTTCATCTTTTGATGCTCTCTCTATAATCATCTCAGGGAATTCTTACTCCCCTAAGAAGTCTCCAGCTCAAAATCACACTTCTGGGTTTTGTTGGTTTTTCTCCAGCAAATGAAAGACTTTGCAGGATTTTAGAAAAATCAAATGTCTGTTTTAATGCATTCATTTTTCTGGAACCCTACTGCTCTTTCAGATTGAAGCAATGATTTACTATGTGTATTTTGGGGCTATTCCTTAAAGGAACAACCAAACACAAGTAACACTTTTAAAACAGTGTTGCCAAATGCAAAAGTACTTCTTTTTTAATAATAAGTAATGTCAACACTACAGCTGTAATGGGAAGTTCCAGGAACATGGTTAAACTAAATTCTTCTTGGTTCAGAGCCATGCAAATATTTATTTTCTACATTCCCATCAATTACAGAGGTACAGTAAAAGTGTTTTTTTGCTTAAGTGCACTATTAGAGGGGACACAAATAAGCCATTTTTCTTCCAGTGGTTGGAGCTAACATTTCTATAGTATCATATTACACATTTGGCAGACTTGAAGCATGCTTAGATTTTTACTTGTGCTGCATTAGTAAGCGACACCATTTGAATCAACTGAAAACAGGTAGTACAACTGCATGTCCTATCCAGACTACACACATATACAGTGTCCATAGCGTAGTTTTTACTTCAACACTGGTGTAAGTATTCATGCTTGGGAAAGCACAGAACAATTATTGTTAACTGTTTATGTGCTAACAATAGCAGGCATGTCTCATCAGAGAAGTGTTTTAATGAAAAATTACATTATAGAGCTCAGCTGCCATTTTAAATATGTGTTTTAGACTGCCAAATTCACACTTAAGACTTTATTAGGGCAATTAATAATCTTATTAATAAAGAAAACCTAACCAGAGGTATGCACATACTTTAAATGCTTTTCAGAGTGAAATAAATCACCCTCACAAGTACTGCCTTCCATCACTGACAAGGTCTATCAAAATGTGAAAAGACTAGAATTGCAATGTACTCTCTGTGTATCACCTTAGTCTGCCTGTATCATACATGCTTGTCTTCCCTTGAAGAAGCCCCAGACCAGAGTATGAGTGCATTAGGATAAAAACAAAATTAACTATTTTCTGAAACTTCCAGTTCCATGTGGAGTGCACAACAAAGACACATCAGAAATTGAGTTTTTACAATACTAGTGTAAAAAAAAAAAAAAAGTCCTATGGAATTTATCATTATCATCAAACACAAAAAATTATCAATGGAAACCATGTTTCCAAAATGGTTTTTTGTCCATGTTTCAACCCTTCAGCTCATATGATCATCTTGGAAAAGAAATCAAGGTATTTCACCAAGAGTTACCTTTTTCATATTCTGCCTGTTCTTACCAATCCTTTAAACACAGCTTTACTGGGCGTATCTGACCATGGCTGACAAAGACAGCACCTAGCCAGATACACAAGTAGGGAGGTTAGGGAATACAGTTCCATTCTCTTCAAGCCAAACTGATAAACTCCAAGAACTGAAAGGTTCTGACCTTACACATCAGACTGCTACTGTCAGGAGGTTTCTGACCAGTGCAAGGGTGACTGTGGGGCAACTAAAGCAGTTAGAAATTGTTAAATGTGAAATTACTAACATGGTGATCCAGGAAGACATCATGATTTTATGGACAGCTTTATGCTGGATGGTAGAGAGGAAAATATTTTCTTGAGTTGAATTTTATTTCAATTGCAGTATCAAAAACTATAGAATTATCATATCTGTACACATCGCAGTTAGCACAAAAAGATTTGAAATAGGTTAAAGCTCTCAAATGTCACTATAATACATTGCTTTTTTACTGCAATTCTGTTAGGTTTTATTTGCAATAATTTGCATGGTAGAACTATGGAGAGACCCTTATTTTACTATTACCTTTCATGTGGAAGGGCAACTATTGCCCCAAACCCCTCCTGCATACCCAGCTGAAGAAATATTTACTCCATCTAAAGGTGATAAAAAATTTATCCTTCAGTCCCAGTGGCATGAACAACCATGGCAGGGAAACAACTCATTTTTGCATGGTGAAGAACGCAGTGTTATGAGAGTTCATAGCCCCTTTTAAAGTGACCTCTAAAGAAGTCTTTATCTCCTACTCTAAACAGCTGATCTAGACTACTTACAATATAACCATTGTTTGGGTGCTGAAAGCACCAATCTAATCAGGCCACATAAGGTACTTCTGGCTCACTGCTCTCCTTTCCATTACATGCCGAAAATTTGAGCAGTGCAAAAGCTCCCACCTTCACCATCAGTGCACAAAGAAAGTGGCTGTACCCCATTCTGACCCCTCTTTCTTAGACAGGAGTACAACAATATTTTCAGACAGAAGGGCTACAACATATTAGTCTTTACAAGGAGTGATGCTATGGGATCTCAGTAGTACAACATCTTAGCCCCCTGGTTGTAGATGACATATGGAAAGCATGTGGACTTACTGACAATTCTTTGATTAATTTTCTTAATTCCTTGTGCCTGTGCTTCTTCACAATACTTTCTGGATCATCTCCATATTTATTGGTTATTTTGCAAGCCCGTGTGGCCTCAGGACAACTGAGTAGTAATGCTGCAAGTTTCTTCAAGCCAAATGTGGCTGCACAGTGAAGCAGGGTAGGAAATTCTTCCAAATGGCTATCTGCATAATGGAAAAAAAGTCTTAAGAAACAAAAGTTCTGTTTTTATAGAACAGTTTCTTCTATAAACATCTTTTGAATATTAGTGCTGTGGAATCACAGTTATCAAGCTCCCAGTACTGAACTAACAGCCAAAGAATTATTTTTTCAATTACCATTTTTACAGTGCCTATCAATAAAGTAGCCTTTGGTCTAACTGAGAAATCTCATTTTTATCCCAACAGAGGGATTTCAAAGCACTTCAGTTCTACTGAGAAATAAGCTTTCTTGCAAAGGGCAGAAAATTCTACAGCCAAGACAGGCTTTTGCTTAGGTAGAATATTTTTGAGTGGGACATTTTTACAGGTTTATGATGCGATGTTTTGACATTAAAATAATTTATGAAAATTCACAGTGCTACCAGACACTTGGAAAAATTTGCTTATCCCTGTAATGAAAAATCAGAGAATTTAAAGATGAATTAGATAAAAGTCTTTAGGATTTATCAGAAATAACATGATACTAATTTCTATCAAAAAACATTTTTACACTGGAGAACTGGGACATTCCGTTTATCATTTCAGCATCTTCCTGTATTTTAACTCTATGAGTGAACACAAGTTACATACAACAACAACCAACAACAACAAAAAAAGAGTTCAAGCATAAAGAATACTTCTCTCTGCATTCATACTCTACTTCCTGATTACTTGTGGTTTGCTGTGTACCAACTGGTCTATAACTCAGCATACAGTGTATCTCTTCTCCAAGCAAGCACCCAGCCTACTCCAGGCACCATCAACTTTTTGCACCCTGAGGGTCTTTCCTACTCAATGAATGAAGGAATGCTCCCCCTAGTTTGCTTTGAGCCTGGCTCCTGCTAGGGCTCAACTGCCAGCCCCTTATTCATCTTATTCTCCATCACTGTCTACCCTCTGTGCAATTCCAGTGATTTACTCATTCCCATAATTTCTTTCTTGAAAGGCTCCAGTCTAGTTATTTGGGCACTGCAGAGAACCAACTCCACCACACACACTGCTCTCCCCTCAACCTTCTCTAGCTTTACTGTAACTGTTTTTTGAGATGACAGGAGAAGAGTTGCACATGATACTCAAATTTGGGGTGAGCCATGTAATCCATGCATTGCCATAATTATGTCCTGGTTTGTTCTCTATTCATTTTCTAAATATTCCTAGTATTTCATTAGCTTTTTGATCTGCTGCCTAGCAACAAGTTGATGTTATCATGGAACTGTGTGGTCTGATTCGTCAGCACTAACAGCCTGCTCAAATCCTCTCATTTTGGATGATACCATAAGGCTGCTCTTCTTCACTTGCACTACTTTGGTTTTACCTGTAATGAATATCATCTGACATTTTACTGCACAATTACTAAATCCCTCATTTTTACTGCACAATTACTAAATCCCTCATTCCCCACCCCCCATTAGCCTTTTTCCTTACTACCCCGAACACCTTGTAGCACTAACAAAAAATATTTTTCTCAATTGCCTGCCTCCCAGTTTTGGTCAGTTATTCATCCATACCCAGTCAGTTACTGACTTAACCAGGTTTACTGACTCTTAAAAAAAAAAAACCTACAAGAAGTTCATTAAGCCAGACTTCACATTACAGAAGACTTATTTTATTAACACTTATATTAATTTGTCCTGTAGAGATAATACATTAACCTGCTTCTAGGTCACAGGGTTGCCTGAGAAACTGGGTTTGGGCATCAACTCCTGGTTTGGTCACACCTCCTAGTACTAAAAAATGAAATACTGGATTGTTAGAAACCCAGATATTCTACTTTAAAATTTCCTCAGAGCTCATAAAGAATGCCAGTTAGTCCTGGTAATTTCCTTGTGTTCAGCCTGCCTGTTTTTGCAGTAACTTCATGGTCCCTTCAACTCTAGAAAGTCTGTTTCCACCTGTCTGCCATCCAGGGCTACAGCTTAGAAATTTACACAATTTCTTCTATCTTTCTTGAGTTTTATTTTATATCCCTGCCATCAGTTGTCCTATAGGTTAGCCAGCACATTTTTAGCCCATAGTGTGCTGTAAGAAGTTATGACTTGTTATGGAAACCTCTTAGTTGCCAGTCTTTAACAAACTTTCTAATTTTTACACTCTTCTGCATAGTGAAATTTGGCTCATTTGTGTACTTCCCCTGCCCACCCTTTTTTGCTCCAGCAGAATCATAATATAGGAGAGAGTAAAATCTTACCCCATCATCAAATATAAGAAACAAGAGCAGTTCTTGGAATAGGCATAGCTAAGTACTAACTGAGAAAAAAATGTTAGGACAACTTTGACCGCATTTGGGCTACAATTTAATCAAAAGTACCATTAACAACCCTAAACTGATTTTTAAACAAATTTAGTGTTGCCTGACTTTTATTTCCACCAGGCAAAGAAAAATCTAATCAAGAAACTGTAAATACACAGCACCTGTGTAAATCAAGCCACTTGCTTTAGAAACCTTGGCAGGTTGAACTTCAATCAACAAGAGTATATTTTGTAGTATATATTCCCTTGTATTTGCAGTGTGCTTTAAAATCCTTTGGGCCATAATAGGCAATCTTAAAACTACATAACAGCTAGGGGTTTTGAGACAAGTACATGCTACACACCTTCTTTACTCAATATTGCTCAACATTTTAATTAAAGTTCCACAAACTAGGTCGGATTCTGTCATTTAAAGAACCATAATTTTTAGCCCAGAGTATATACATTTGACTTCTTATTTTTGTCTAGATTTTTCTAAATGTAAGAAAAAACAGGATTCTCTAAAAAAAAGTGTTCAAACCTGAGCTAATATTTAAAAAAAACTTCCACAATCCTCAAACTGCTTTTTTTAGTATTTGTGAGTTTTGCTATTTGTGTCTTCAGATGTCTAGCAATGCAATAGGTACTCCATAGTGTGCACCCTGTTAGGCAACACCTGAAGGTCAAATATAGTCAGTAAAAAGAGCCTTAACACTGTATTAATAACATGGTCCAAATGCATTTCCACTCACACCAATGAAACCCCAAAAAAAAGGTTACAAATCTGAAAGGCAATCAAGTCTATATTACCAATGGACTGGATGCTATGATTTCTTCACCAACAGAAAGAGAGGAAGAGTAGGTGGTATTCATAAGCCTGCTTTAGGCAGGTATATACCTGCCTAGAATGCATTTCTGCACTCTTAAGGTAACACAGAACAGAGGCATTCCAAAATCCCTTCAGCTCCTTGCACTTGAGCTGTTTTTCCTGGTCACCACTCAACTCCTCCCTAGCTGAGTTTGATATTCAGGCAGGACTCCTACACTTACATACTTTGAACATTACAGGAAACTACATCATTAACAAATGAAATACCTCAGCCAGCCATGGAGAATGGTAAAAGGAAAGAAATTTATAAACCAGTTTCATAAGACAATTTTTTTTTATCTTGCTCCTTGTAGTAAGCAGGGCTAAAAAAAAGTTTCTTGTCTTTGTTTGCTTTGCAATTGCTTTTTTCTAAATTGGTTGTAGGATTCAGCTGGTTCTTAAACTGGATGGGATGAGATATATCATCCAGAGAGCCTTGTTTGCAATTTCATTTCAGATTTTTGTAATCAATTTCTTAATAGGATTACATTCAGCGTTCATTCACTTAGCACTTATTAAGTTTTCCTTGGCCCTACACTTTACAGCAACACTCCCACTGTGGCATTGGACAAAGCTGTTTACTCTTTATGTATCTGTAATTATCACCGAGCATAAATGACATAATGCTGAGAATATATTTAAAATACTAAAAAATGGAAGAAAAGCTAGGTATCATCTCCAAGTCAAGTGTACAGCATGAAGAAGAGATACTCTGACTGCTTAGAAAATAAGTTGCAAAGGCAGGAAAACTTTAAAAGCAACATAGATGGTATAGTGAGATCTTTTACATAAAACTCAGAAAGGAAATGAGTGGTTCAATTGGACAGTTTTAGTCTCTTCTGCTCATGAACCCAAAGCCTGGTGGCATCGAGTCATGACACAAGGCAAAAAGTCATTGTAAGGACCCTCAGATGACTGAGCTTCACTAACTTCAGACAGTTTTCAATGCTCTGATTTTCAAGCACTTAACTGGCAGCACACTGCACTCACACAAAGTAGGACACAATCTTCAAAGGCCAAACTTCCCCAGTCTTGCTGATGAACCCTCTCTCAAAGCACTGAACGCCTTGAGGCCGCCTCAGTACAATTCTTGTCTTGGTAAATGCGATATTGACAGTGGAGATGGCCACTGTTGTTTCAGCAACATTTCAGTGACCATTTCTGATTGCAGCTGTGGTACCACTAGTCACCCTCTGCTAATAATAATTAGCTAGTAACATAAGCCAATAGCTTTGCCTCCAATGCAGTGAAGGGAAAAAGATGTCCTTGGACTTAGCCTCTCAAATTCCTCCCCCAAATCCATATGTAATTATGAAATACAATAAGGTTAATGACCTCAAAAGAGATGATTGAAGCTTCTTGGTCTTTATTTTTTGCCTTCATTGTGAAAAGTGACATCGCTAATTGTTTGAATCCCTCCCAAGTCAGTAGGAAAATGTGAAGAACCAGGTTCTACAGAAGAAACCAATGATAACCATGGGTACCACTGTCAAAATAACAGGTCAGAAAAGCCCACTACAAGATCTATTTGTGCTTGTTTTTTTAAATTATAACTGTTCTTTTACTGCCAATTCTCAAAATTAAGCTGAGCTCTTAAGACAAACTAGATGTTCTGCTGTAAAGAAAATTCCATCATACTATGTTTAACTACTTCATATAAAGTTTTGCATTATACACAGTAGGAAGAGGCTGTAATTATTTGAAAGCCCATGTGCTTTACGCAGAAAATACCATTCTTGAACTTGCAAGTTTGTCACACTGAATTGGTGAAAATTGCTGGAAATTTTGTTTGCTGTGCAACTGGAACAACTGGTGCATTTCAGCTAACTATATAGAACTGAGCAAGAGCAGTAAGGGTGTAGTAGGGGTAAAGTAGCTTTTACTCATCATCAGTCCTTTAATGGAGAATGTTAACAGAGAAAAGCTGTGGCTGTTTGGCACCTACACTAAGAACACAGAGGCTCGCAAGCTGGAAGGAAAGGTTAAAGGGAAAATCCTCAAGTAGCACATTATTAAGTGCTTTAAGGTGGCTTCTTCAACTTTCAACTTACATTGAGGCCAGTGCTTGCTTTTAATTAAAGTTCTTTTTGACATACACAAGGTTAAGAGTGAATTGCTGGGTTTTGTTTGTATGTTTTGTCTTGTCATAGTCCTTTCTCTTCTGTGCAGAGAATTCAGCAAAACCTCAGCTACAAAACAGAGCATAAAATCCAATATTACTCTATCATAGCATTGTTTTAGCCTGTGGGAATTTTCATAAAATTGAAGTAAGGAAACAGAGCAGCCTACAGTGATATTTCTGCACATCTTGTAAGACATCCTTCTTTTATTTCCCAAATTATTGAAAAAGGACATTGTTGTTTTTCTTAGCAATTTAAATAGCACCTAAGATGACTTCTACAGTGCCATTACCAGTACCTTCTTTCTCCCCTCACTATTCTACTAGAAGCTAAAAACCCAGACTCTATTTCTTCTTTTGGGATAGATGTTTCAACTTCGAAAGAGGAATTACAGAAATCAGGACAGAATTTGCTATGTTGCTAGCAGTTTTAGGTGACAAAAAGCACTGTTTTCTATAAAGCAAGTTCAGGACTTTCCATAAGCATCAGTAGTTGAGTTTAATTAGAGAAATAGCAATAGATAACTTGTAAAAAGGGAAAATTAATTAATTCTGGAAAATGAACCAGGTTTTCCTCAAGTAAATTGTTTTTTTCTTGGACAGGAAACAATGCAACAAAAATTCCCAAATCTGAGGATTCTGAGAATAAGGACTTGCCAAAAAAGAACCATATTTCTCAATAAATATTTTGAAACATGAGTTTGGATTTGCTAGTATGCTTTGACTGGATTCTATTACCAGAATATAAAGGAACACTATGCATAAAATATTATAATACAATATTATACAATACCCTGAAATCAATTCAGTATGGAATGTACAATATTTCAGATAGTATTTCCACCTTTAGTTACAGTCTTTCACAAGAGATGACACCACCACTAAAAATCCCAGACAAGTCATGGCTCTGTCTCCAGTTAATGCTGTTTGTTAAACACAACATTTTCCAGGGGTTTCCATTCAGTCTGCATTTAGCTCACTCATCAGAGTTAACCTTTGCACCTTTGCCACCTATCTTGACATTACCAGCCTAGACACTGACTGCTCACAAATACTGCATCATCATACTAAAAAAATGCTGAACAGGCATTTCGGGGATAGGATTGGCTCCTTAAAAATTATGTAAGCAAACATGCATCTCATGATACTTCGATCTAAACCACTGTCTGTACAGGAAAGCATCATACTGCATTTTAATTTCATTACATCACATGCCTTTTGTATTTACTTTTACACTCCCAAGTTTTTGATCACACAGATGCAATTTTTGTGAGAAGTCAAACCATGCAATTCATTAGTTATCCAATAAATTAATCATAAGTGCTTCATTCTTGGTTCATTTTGAGGTCATATTGAGATCTTTCAAGTGTGGCAATTTATCAGTTGTACCCTGATGTGCAAAAATGTTCAAATAAAGCATCCATGTAGAACAATACAATTTCTCTTCCCTATACCTCATGCTGAAAGCTTGCACTCCTCTCATCCATTACTGGACATGTCTAGTGGCTGTTTGGGATGCTTTTATGGGAGTCAAAGACACAGGTTTATATACCTTTCAGGCAGAAGAGGGATGAGAGTCTAAGCCTCCTACATTCTGAGTGCTTCCAGTGGCTGCAAACACATTTTTTTTCATGAAGAATCTGGGCATCTAACTTTGCACCGTCTTTTGGGGCCATGCATCAAACCAGTTCGTTTTAAGGTCACTATTGGCTCAAACAGTCAACTTGCTCTTGAAACACACAAGCTTTTTGGGGGCCATAGCAGGTTGATTAGCATTATTGTCAATATTCAAAAACATCACCAGATCTAATAGTTATTAGAGAAGTGAAAAGTCTTTTGCTCATCCAACTAACATTTCACATTGGGAAAGACTCTTGAATCTGTGCTATCCATCCCCATCCTGCAGTCTTGCACAGGAAAACGTCAAGGACAGGCACCTCATTTATTTGCTCCCACTAACTTCGATGCTTAAGCTCATTTTCACATTACAAGTTGAATCATGTTTCTCTAATACAGAGGACTAAATTGCATCAACAAAGAAAAGGAAAGGAAACATGATGGCAATCCCCATAGTACTACCTTCAAAACTTGTTTGTATTTGGTCATGTGAAGTGGTAGGTTCACTGATTGTACAGAGCTCATTTCTCTCTCAAAACCCTAGTCCAGCTACACAAAACAGAAGTCAAGCAGCATCCTGAACACATCTTTCTCAAGTATTTTAGAAGGAAAACACATTTTCTTGAGTAATGTTTTTCCTGAAAAGTTTCCTAAAAAGGCTGAGGTTTAATACACATTTGCAATAACATCATAATGATGCTTTCAAAACACAAGCTAAATAACCACACTCTCGGTTTATTGCAAACCAGTTTGAATCCCTAGTAAGTGGCTAATGAATTCAACCAGGGCCCTCCATTTGGTACTAACAGCAGCTTCTGTTGATGCATGACTGAATTATGCATATAATGTATCTACTTTATAGAGAAACCCTATTTTAAACTCACTGTGATGCCTTCTTTTAAAAATTAAAAATAACAAAATTATCTTTTTGCCAGAAGTAATGAAAACCATTAAGTGCATAGGTACTAAAAGTGACTGGAGAAGTTTAGTACTGTTCTAAGATCAAAAGCCATCCATTATTTTCAGATAGATAAAACTTTCAGATTTCCCCCATACTTAGAAAAAGTGCAGTCTAAACTGCATTGCAGAAGAGCAATTAGTAAAAAACATATCATGTACAGGCATCTCTACATGACTCTTGTTGCCCATTTCCTCTGTAAGTATGAATTTGCACAGCTGCAAAGCTGATCGAAAATCCAGAGAAGTATAAATACAAAGTATTGAGTCACATAGCAATGATTTACAGAATTATTTCTCCCATTTTTTCTGCTTATGTTGTCTTTATTGTGGATTCTTCCATTTCACTAGAGCCTTTCAATGCTTAAGGATTGTCTTATTAACATTTATAAATAAGAACCATAGCATCACTAATAAAAATCAATACGTAGAAAAACTGACTCACTAGCTTGGTGATGGTGCTCTTCTTCACTTTGGAATGGGCTGAATTCATAAGTAGGTATTTTGCTTTTCAATAATGAAGTCAGAACATTGTCTACCTTCTCTACAGAAGAAAATTTCAATGCCTGTTTAAAAGAAAGACAGAAATGAACAAAAAAGAGTGTATTTGTTGCATATGTATTTTTTAACTTAATCCTCAGAGTGCTGGTGAATCAAATTACTCAAAACAGTAATATGGCAAACTCTCAGTAAGAGAAGCACAGTTTTTGAAAACTATAGAAGAGATATTTTAATACAAAAGAATCATGACAACATGATCCATAAACATGTATTATAACATATGAAGTTCAGACATGACTTAAAAATTTCTGGATGAAGTGTAATGACAGGAAGATCTATGTTGTACTACAGCAGTAATTCAGGGTGAGTTTAAAGATTATAGCAGCTCTCTGTTAACCAAAACTTTTACATTAAGATTGTGGACTTGTCTAGGTAGGAAACAGCTTCAATTTCATCAGCCAAGACATAACATTGTTGACAGAACAAGAAACTGATATCAACCAGATAGATCAGCTTCCTACTAAACACACAGTCTTTAGACAAGGGAAATCTGCATTGACTGCTAGGAGATTTTGAGTGCCTCTTTCTGGACAGAAAGTTGAGATCTACACCTAACAACTTTCAAGGTAGCTAGAATTAAATATTTCTTTGCCTGGCCTGCCAAGAGCAGCCTGACTATAGAGATTTGAAGAGCAAGGACATTTTACACGAAGTACTACAGCTGTGTACTCCAGTCTGTGTTGCACTGGGCACCAAAAGGAGCTCCGCCAGCAGAGAAGAGCTCAGGGAGAGTTGCTCTGCTCAGGGTCAGTAGCCCTGTGTTAAAGTTTGCCTTCCCACAGACGGACTGTCTCTGGTCAAGATGATTCTGGGATGACTAAAATGGAACATCTTTAGACATGCTTAGCATATGAATTTAAAAAGAAAGTCTATAACTGACATGCTGAGGAGAAAATGACAGGGGCGCGTACTGACAAAACATGAGGTTTAATTCCCAAGGCTGTTAAAAGGGAATAAGAAAAGTAAGTATGGTGTGATCAGAAAATGCTGAATGCAGAGGCAGGATATAATTTTCATCCAACTCCTACCAAGAATCAGAAGAGACATTTATGCAGGTAGGAAGCTAACAATATGATTGTTTATTTTTCCCATAATTAACCCTGGCCCTTCCAATATTAAGATATGTAAAACGATTGCATTTATTTTCATAATTCACTCCTTTTCTGTCCTGTCACACTACATTCTCAGTATTTTTATTCAATAACTATGAATACATATAATAATCTTCAATAAGGAAAGCAATAAGCATTAAGAAATTACTCCACCTAGGAAAAAAGGTCTTTGAGGCTTGGTCTAGAATAAAAATTTAACCTGAGTACAAGACTTACTGTGCAAATTCAGAAAGCACATGCAAAACCTCCCAAAATATCTATAAACCCCCCAAACTATTAACATAAATAACAACACTAGGTTTACAAATTATTAAGAGGAATAATATAAAAATTCAGTTAGGAAACCATACTATTCTCTCTCATTCCAAATAGGTCTTAGATACATTATCATTACACTGCCTTAACAGAGCTCAATCTAGAGTAGGACAAAACCAAGTAACAACACAAGAATTAGTTCAGATGAGTGTATATAGCAGATCCTGTGTCATGAAGAAAGAGACTCAAAACCACTGGAATTCACTGAAGCCATTGCATAGTGGATAGCTCACTTTGCAGAGAATAAGAATTTAAGTGGGCTTCTAGACAAACTGAGCTTGAAGTAATATTTTTAATCTGCATTTAAAATGTCAGGGATACCCCCTACACACTGTGCTCCCTATCTAAATCTCTCTGCTCAAAAGAAAATGAACAAACAAATAAAACCCTCCCCCAACCATACCTGTCTCTTATCTTCTGTCCTGAAATTCCAGAGAAGCAGTTTCAGACAGAATCCATTTCAGATTGTACTGTATATCCAAGATAAATAAGCACTACACAGTCTCTTTTCAGCAAACATTCTGGGATATCTTGCCTACAAATCTCTACTTTTTAATAGGAGCTGAGACCAAAACCCTTCCTCATCCCTTATATTCAGTCAGAAACCTATGGAAGAGGTGCCTTAAGAATGCATAGCTCTTCATGCTCAGACAACCAAATTTACATGGAATAAAACAGTGTTTTACAACCTAAGATGGAAGAAGTTCTCGAAATGAGAAGGGCTCCAGGAACTTGTAGCAAAATTTCTCATACTTCAACAGGCCTTCCCTCCAATAACCAGCATATCCATTTCTATGAATTACAAGTCAGGAACAATGCACTTATACAAAGTTATCAGTGCAATTTGCCTCAAGTTTTCCACCTCAACTTTTTGTTTTTCCTCTTACTCTTGGTATGTAAAATGTGAGGGCTTAAGCAATGATTTAACAAGCCATGGTGTTAACTGAACTGTAATGGGGAGCTTTGTTGTGCTATTCTACAGCAAAGATACAAAAGGGAAAAAAAGATAAGTTAGTTAAAAAAAAGGCAGCTATGTCTTTTATCTCACATACAGGAGGGCCTGTTCCAGCACTTATGTGAAGATAACAGCTAAAACAACAGCAAAACAGAAGTAGGAATAGGGCCACTCTGCACTATCCAGCTCCATATCATAAAGGGCCCCTCCTCAAGAAACAATTCAGTTTAGGGACTTTTACTTTACTGCCCATTCCTGCCCCAGAGCACTCACAGACTCAAAGTCTGCTGTGTTTATGCATTTTAACATACCCTACACAAATCTCTATAGGCCCAAGAAATCATCTCAAGAAATCTCACCAACATTACAAACCTGAAGTTCCTGGGGAAGCTTCACCAAAGCCAACTGAAGCAGATTTGTAATTAAAGTTGAACTTAAAGTTAGGTACCCTGCAAGAGAACTCTGAGCCACTCAGGAATTTGAGAAAGCTCACCTTTTGTGCAAATAAAGATTTACAACACTAGAGAAAATACACAATAGTGCTAGTTTCCCTCTATGTCCCTGCAGCCCCCCAGAACTAAGCTAGTGAGTTTGCAAACAATTCTTCCCATACTCTCTGAAGCACAGCCAGCTTCTCTGCTCCAGTACCGGAAATCCTCTCACAAGCCTCACTGCTTGCCCCAGTACCACCTCGGCAACTGTAGGCACTATCTTTATCCCCTCACCCCTTTCTAGAGCAACAGGGCACAGCTGTGAACAGAAAAGCCCCAAGTGCTGACCATCACACCTGTGCTTCCAAAAGCATCCTTGAAAAAGGAGACCTTCAAGCACATATTTTGCTACTTTTGTGAACAAGATTACCTATGTTCTTTAATAACTGCTAACCAAGCCCTGAAAATGTGTGCCACCGAAACACAGTGAATCCACAGTCAGTAAATTAACATATTCCACACTGGCTTTGGTAGTACTAACAAGGTTACATTTACATAAAGATGAGCTTCTTCATTAGTTCTTACATATCAGACACTACTTTATATGCACTTCCATATCTGGATTGCTTCTGCCAGAGAGAATGGGCTTGAAATCAGTCAGGCATTTCTGACAATTTTAGCCAGTGACAGAATATGGACAGCTTTCATACCTAGAGGAAAAGAAAGAAGCATTTTAAAATAACAGCTGTTGATGTGGCTGAGAAGATTGAAATATTAAATATAGTTTCAAATGAAGTATCTCTGGGGATCAGGTAGAGATGCATACAAAATATCACCACATAAATCATATAGCTATTTTAGAAGTTTTGATAGAGAAGGCTGTGGTTTATTTTCATTCTTCTTTTCCAATATCAACTGTAACTGGAATCCTGTTTAATGACTATGATAAAAACATCGTTTAAGATACCAAGTATCTCGCAATCATGGGAATATTATTCAACCAAAGCTTGTCATAAAGACTTCCTCAATCTCTCTAGATATTCTAAGTCTCTCAAGCTAACATGAACTCACCAACTTCAGTAATAAGGATATGACCTTCGCTTCAATTTTTTTTAAATTTTGAAACCAAATAAATCTATGCCAGAAAACCCCAACACTAAATAATTGAATCAATATTTCCATTTGGTAGAAACTCTGAGAGAAAAATCAATCCAGCATATAAATCCAGCAGAATGCTGAAATGATTAGTTGATGAAAAATAAAACATGAAATATAAAAAAGTTTAATTATTAATTATAAAAACCCTAAAATCACACTGTACATTAGGTTACTGTAAGAACATAAACTCCCTGTTTCTTGAATGCAGAGTTGTGAGAGAACCAAAAATAATGACCTTTAGCCAACTTTCACCCTCCTATATTCTTATAGCAAATCAATTCAGCATTATGATTCAGTTATTATGACCCCAACTCTTCCTACTTTAACATATCAGTTTTTTTTTTCAAAACTCATGCAAAGAAACTAATTTAATTTTATTTATTAATTAAATTATATTTTTAATATTTATTTGGTTGTTTAAAATGTCTTGCTGATGTTGGTAAATGCTTTATAAATTCAGAAAAATTTGGAACAGGAAATTACAATCTGATGTAGCAAGGAATTTTATCCAAAACCATGATTTGTAAAAATCTTAGATTATGTTTAATCTAAACCTTAGCTAATTCCAATCTTTAATTGCTCTCAAAAAACAGATCCATAAATGCAGTGATACCATATTTTTTGATAGTGTCCCACTAAGATCCACAAAGTCATCTGACCATCACTAAAAGGAATGGATAGCTGTAATCCTATTTATTGGGTTTTGTCTCTTTGCCTTTATTGAGGGACAAAGTGGAGCATTTCAAAGGAGCTAGAAAGGTTGGCAAGGCAATACAGAATATAATGTAAGCATTTTACCAAAGCACTGTGTCTTTGGTATGAACTAATACAGCCATTTGCTTTCACCACAGAATTTTAGTAAGGAAATACTTCTCAGATTGCAACTATTTGTGAAAATCTTGAACTTTCCCTTGAATCACAGAGTCATACTGCTTTGATCAATAATTGCTGTAAGCTTTTCTATTTTATATCAGTTTTGTTTTCCATTGTGTTTGATTGTTACTTTGCATAGATAAATGACTGTTGCCCCAGGATACTTTTGCAAACAAGTTGATAGTCTCAAAGGTTTTAATTATCCTGATTAAACAGAAGTTACTACTACTACTGCTACTTGATGGGAATTCTAATTAGTATCAAGTCTGTTTTGATTTCCTTTTGTGAACATATTTTAAAGATTAAGTTAAATTATGTTTTGTAAATTGCATCTTTATGATGTAGCTTGTTGACATTAAATCAGGAGCTCATTTAAAAAGTTTGCAGAAAAATTTTAGCTACCTAGGGACTTACTGTAGGCCCAGCAGGTACCATTAAATAAGACACATAGGTATACTTAGAGAGGAATTACCATTAGTGTATTTTGCCACAGAGCAGCCATGCCATTGTGTGGACTATAGAACTTACCCAATTAAAAACATTTTTGACATTAATTTTTCAGTTACCAAAACAATAAAAATAATAGCGTATAACACTGTCACCTCATTTAAAACCTTGCTTATTATTCAGAGGAGTAAAGGTGAGGAAATGTTAAACATACTTCATAGTCATAACACTACAGCTGTATTTCTTGCTGTGCACTACTGCTCTGCACAGAGTTATTTTTGCATTTCAATATGATTTTAATTGCATGTGCTTTAATAAATATCAGTCATGCTGGTTAAACAAACGGTCAAACTCCTGAATAACACAAGTAACTGTGGAAATACCTTGTGTGTTGCAGGTATCTAGGTTACCATGTTAATGATAAAATTTTAAATCATTATGGCATACTTCTTATGCATAGAGGTTTAAATGAAACCTTTTAGAGGCTTACTTAGATATACTTCGAAATGATGGATACCATAAAGAATTTAAGGACACATTTGTTCTTTGAGTTGCACTATTTTTCTTGTGCAACAGCCTGTTTTCCTAGAGCAGAAGTAACTTGCAGTTGGAAGGAATCTAGCCTCATCCTTAATAGAATGCTAATAATGCAATACATCATATTTTATTAATCCTTTTGTTATGAGTGTAATGCCTTAGGTGGTGGATAAGGTATATTTGTCACAGGAAAATGAAACTGTCTGCTCTGGAAACACAATCTATTATTTTTGTTCTGGCTTTGCAATTTCAATATAGACATCATGTAAGGTCTGCTTGGGCTACCCTCCATTCAACAAATGACACTTGAGAGTCTGTCTTTTCTTAATATATGCTTTCTTTTCCTGTTATTTCTTATGTGCCACTGGGAAAGAACATGCTGCAGAGCACTGCAGTCTGCTGTGCTGATCTGAAACACAGCTCAAAACCTGATTTTTTCTAAATATACGCAAAGAATCTGCATGGCAACCAGCAAATCACATGAATGAGAATTCAGCAGCTGTAAATGGACTCTACATGAACAGCAATCCATGCTTCCCATACAAGCTATGCCAGAAAAATTTGGCTTGATGGTGAATGAATAATAACCCTCCAAATACAATGTGTTGCTTCTATTGGTTTCAGAACATACAAAAAATAACACTTTAAATGGAGAGGGACTTCACTAATATTTATTCTTATTTTCAACCTTTGGAGTGCAGTATGTGGCTCACTGGGCATATACAGCACAAAGGATGTTTACATCACTCTCTAAGCAAAAAAAGAACATGGAAAAATTTGTTTTTTCTTGCCTGACTTGCTTACAACTAGACATCTGAGAGGCAGGCTTCCTGATCCTGAGCCTACTACTGAGCCATTACAAATTACTGTGTAATTAAAAGATTGCATACTATATCTTAGTTAATTTAGGCACTTATAGTCTATTTTTCTTTAATTAAAATTTGAGAAGTCAACTTACCTGACAAGTGAAAGCTATTGGGTCAGCCACTTTCTTTAAAATGGGTTCAATTTCCTCTGGTGCAGTATAGTATTCAATCTGTACTGTTGTCTTAATGACTCCCCCACAGTAGACGTTTATATATACAGGGTCAGCAGGAAAACCTTATAAAACACAAATCAGAACACCAGCTGAAAATATTTTACAGTCCCAGACCAGAGATCTCAGGGAATGAGTAAAAAAACAGAGAATATCACAGAAAAACAGAGTTGATGAACTGACTGGATTTACATTTCACAAATTATTCAGTGTAGTCAGGTTTTTTTTTTATTCAGGTCTTTCAGTGTAACATCAGAAAACTGACAAAAGAAAATACATATCTTTGAATCTGTATAAAGCAAAGCTATTGTATTGCTTCACATTAGAAAGGAGATGAAAACAGAATGCTTAAAATTTCCAACTGTCCTTTGATAGACTGATGACCTACAATCAGCTCCCTTATGCCTACATGTTAAGCAAAAGTGCATTTATCACAAATAGAGCAATCACTATTCATCTTATGAAACATTTTTCTTAATTGCAGTGAAGGTTCTCAAAATTGTATTTGAGCTAGGCTGCAGAAATTGCAGTATAATTAATCCATTCCAGTTGTTTACCTCGCAAAAGCCAAGGAGAGAGGCACTTGTAGTCTGTTACTTAAGCATGATTTGCTCTGTGTGTACAGCACAAGCCTACTTTATGAGCACATTTCCCAGCCCATTAGTGTTTGTTTTGCCTGGCATTCTGCTGGACCACACTAGCCGTGTCTTCTTAAAATATTAACTCTGCCCACAAAGCAGTGAAAAAAGGGACAATTCTGAAAATGGAAAAGAGGAATAGGGCAAGGGAAACTAGATGTACTAATAGTACATCACATTAAATCACTTAAATGAAAACTGCCCAAATGTGGGCTTAAAAAAACCAAAACAAAATACCAACAAAACCACAGTATTTCTCCTATAACATCAGATCAGATGGACCTAAAACAGGATATTTCCAAATTTCCACTTTTCCAGATTTTAAAACAGAATAAACACCAAACACAAATGATATATGAAATATAATTAAACTTGGCTACAGCTCTCTGACAATTTTTTCATATTTCATTTACTTTTCACACTTTATTCCTTCACCTACTACAGAAACCTTTTTGTGATCAACAGTGTTCTCACAAAAAAAAAAATTTCGAGGACTTAAGATCTGTGCATGAAGAGTGCAGCTTTTGTTCTCTGAAATCCAGTTACAGATGGAAGTTCCCTGTTTGTTATGTACTTTCAAGTAAGGTTTCTAAAAACAAACTCTCTGCACCATCTCACTGATAAAGAACTCTCAGCCCATACATGGCCATCGTCTCAGGACAGTGTTCAGGATGAAAATCACAGAATTAATTGGGTTGGAAAAGACCTCCAAGATCATTGAGTTCAACTTCTGACCGATGACCAACCTGTCAACAAGACCATGGCACATGTGCCATATGCAGTCATTTCTCAAACACCTCCAGGGATGTGACTCCTCCACCTCTCCGGGCAGCCTATTTCAAAGTTTAACAAACGGTTCTGTGAAGGAAGTTCCTCCTGACATCCAACCTGAACCTCTTCTGGCACAGCTTGAGGCCATGTCCTCTTGCCTTGTCACTGATTGCCTGGGAGAAGAGGTCAAATCCCACCTGGCACAGACTCCATTCAGGTACGTTGTAGAGAGTCATCAGCCTTTTCTCCAGGCAGAACAATGCCAGCTCCTTCAGCTACTCCTCATGTGAGGTGCTCTCTAGACCCTTCCCCAGCTCCATTATCCTTCTCTGGACACAATCCAGCACTTCAGTGTCTTTCTCAAAGCGTGGGGCCCAGAACTGGACACAGCACTCAACTGGGGCAATCTCACCAGTGCTGACTCACAGAAATCATCAGGTCACAGAATTACCAAAACATAACTACAAGAAGCCACAGTAGAAAATTGTAGCCTATTTTTGTAGTATTTCCTCTTATCTAAGGTTATATTGCAATCATTTTGTAATAAAGTATTACGTAATATTATGTACTTACTCTAGCAATTCACAGCATGCAGCCCAAAAGCAAACTATACTTTGAATGCATAGGTGAGCAATGTTTTAATTCTTAACTTGCATCAAGAATGCAGATAGATGTGCCCCTTAAATCTGCGCAGATCTTCTAAGAGAAACTGTTAAATAGTTGAAACTGTTATCAACTAGTTATGGGTGGAGCAATAGAAAAAAACATTAGGAACTAGCAAAGATGAGTGATACAGAGAAATGACATGAATGGGAACAGAGAAAAGAAACTATTTCCTGCATCAGTAAGAATTATGGAGAGGAGAACAACCAGTTTACTGCATCAAATATAAACTGAGACATTTAGTAACAGATTAATAAGAAAAGAATATTAGGTTTGCATTTTATGGCAGTAATTTTGGAGAATGTTAATCTGTAGCTAATCAATGACATTTTAAGACTGCCACCTGCCATTTAACCACAGAAAACCAATCTAATAGAACCTAGCCTCCCATAAATCACAAGGCCTTGCTTCTCTGCATTATTAAAAGTTATGTATGCAAAACTCATTTACAGGAAACACCCACAAAATAGCAGAAAGGGAAACTACTTATGAGAAAAAGTGAAGGGAGTTGAAACTTTTTAGGTTTTCTTAAAGGTAAAGAATATTTTTCTTACCTAGGGCTTTCACATATTTGACCTTCTTGTTCCAAGAGGCTGTCTGCATTCTAATTTGCTGATTATCTGTTCTGAATTCAATTTCTAGAGTTTCTTCATCTATTTCCACTTTCAACAGAATGAATATTTCACCAGGGTTCTACAAAATTAGAATATGTTCCCATTAGTCCTTCAGAAAATTATATTGGAAGTGTAACATTATATTGAAAGTGTACTGAAAGAACTTTCCTTTACCAACAGCTTCATGCAAAAAAATTGTACTACCAAAATATGATGGTATCTCACTGCTTCTTTTAGTATTTCATGAGCTTTCCTTTAGTGTTTCCTTTCTTGCATGAAAGACACAAGTAACATAGGATTTTAAATTCAGCTTACATAAGAATATTTTAAAACAGTATTTTAAATGCATATGTAGGTGAATTGTTACATTTTCTAAGGCTCCTCTATAGTCTAGAAGAATGACATCCATCTTAATAAGTATAACCTAAAATACTTTAGACCCACTCAACCTCTTCCAGTAAGGTGACAGTAGAGAGAAGCAGCAGGTGATGTGAGACAGTAGTCCTCTACTACATCCTGAACCAGAGGCAAAGTCACTCCCTTAGAACTGTACTGACCTCAACAATGAAATAATGTGTGTAAATTATCTTTAAAAGACAGACAGCAAACAAAATCTGTGACATTCTGTGTACACTGCAACCTCCACACTTGACCATGGCCACTCACTCAAATAAAGGAATGCAGGTGCTGGATTTTTTGCTTCCTCTGTTTATGCTGTCATAAGTTTCTCACAGCCACTCTGATTAAAAGCACATATGAACATTTATATCCACTGCACATGCATGTAGACATGTGCATATAAATATTTCTGATTTAACTTAAACTCAAACTAGGTCTGTGCTGACACAAGCCCTGTGTCATTCATGGTATAGGCACATATGCCTGTATACATACACCCATCCTGGATTCTTGCCAAGACAAATCCCAGATCCCTCAAGAAGTGCCTGATTATTTGCTCCCTTTGAAATATAAGGCTCACATGACAGTAATACTACAACTCAAGCTGCTAAATAACTAATAGAGCTGTCTCCAGACTACTTCCAAATCTTTTGACTGCAGAGTGGATGCAACACAAAGGCAAAATAAATCTGCAGTCTCGGTGCACTCTCATTTTGGTCCCTTCATAATTTTGGAAACAAATATCAGATATAGTATGAATGAGATTGCAGCAGGAGGAGGAGAAGAACAATGACTGTTATCCCAAAGATTGTAGCATGCAGAAGTCTTACCTCACATGATATTCTTCTCGGAAGCACCAATATTGACTGCTTGTTAGTTTCTAATCTTTCAGAAAGTACCTCTGTTTTAAAAGTGAGGTCTGTTTCTTCTGATGCTCCCCTGACATCCAACAAGCTATTATCAGAGATAGTCTGGTAACCTGAAATAAATAATGTGAAATGAGAACGTTGTTAATAATCCAAACCAACCAAACATGGCAATGATGTGGTTTCCAATGTATTACTCATATGGGATTTGGAGTCACATTAAGGACAGCACATGAAAGCCTGGCAAAATTTCCTTAATGTAAATGTGATGAGACGTCCTATTTTGATATAGAGCTTACCTCTGAAGTTTTGATCCTGCAGCCTTGATTTACATGAACAGGCTCTGCACAAATGCTTTGTCTTCTTAAAACAAAAAGGGACATAGCCTTTAGATTGAAATCATTGTGAACAGCAAAGTCAGGGAGATCAGCCAGTTCTGTCATCTTAGAATTCTCATACACTAGGATAAAACAGGATTTTTACCACTCTTCCTTTCTTTATATGTAAATAAGCACATGCTAGATATGACATTCACATTCTCTGGACAGAGAGACATAATTCTGTCTCTCAGGAGAAGCACAGAGAGAAGAAGAGAAAACAATCTGTATCTCTGCTCCTTTGTTTTCCCCATGTGGAATGGAGATTGTTTACCTGAAGTGATTACTTGATTGGATTCTGGTGAAGGTTGTTTGGATTCATGGACCAATTGAATCCAGCTGTGTCGGACTAGAGCACAGAGTCACAAGTTTTGTTAGTAGTTAGTTAGACAAGTAAGTAAGAAGTAAGTACATAGAATAATAGTATAGTATCTCCTTAAATTGTATATTAATGTAATATAATATAGTTTTAATAAAGCTATCCTTAAGCCTTCTGATCTGGAGCCAGACATCATTTCTTCCCAACATCTGGGGTTCGCTGCATTTTTTACTATAAGCTATATGTTTACAACATCAACCCACCTGTCTACGGGAAGGGTTTACATGAGGGCAGTGACACCTGTAACATAGTACTATGACAGGAGACATAGATTTCTTTGATACAGACTCCATGGTCTTTGCCTGCCTTTATGGACAAAAGGATGGGTGGAAGACATATATTTTTTTAAAATGTGTGTTTGGAAATGCTATGCCAGTAATAAAAGTAGCTTGCAATCAGTTTCTTTTCTGTTTTGCTGTACCAAAAAAGGCCCAAGAGCCTCTAGTGAATATAGTGAATCCTTCACCACATTGCAGAATTTTAATCATGAAAAAGAACTGCCAACTAACTGCCTCTGCAGAGCTCTGACTAAGCCTGGGTTTTAGCAAAGGTATCCTTTACCTGCTATGTCTCAGCTGTATCATTACTCCTCCTTTCCAGACACTCTATTACCCTCTGTGAAACACTCCCACCACCCATCTCAAAGGACTGCAGCAGCTCTTCATCACAGAGGATTAGTCAGTATACTGCAGTCACCTCGTTAGGTTATTGATATCATTTCTTGCAGTCCAGAGTTTAAAAATCTAGACTGGCTGGTGAGACAATATCCTGAGAGACATCCACACTGTCTTGTATTACTATAAATTATGAAAGACTCACAGTCAATTACATTCAAGGATACAAAAAACTTTTGAGGTATATCTTTTCCTCTTACATGGATATAGAATATTAAAATAAATTAGTGATGGGCAGAATACAGAACAGCAGCAATTTGGCTTTGCTCAAAGAAATACCACAGCCATTTTGCATTTCTTTGAAAATGTGCCCAAGTGACTGAGGTACACAAACCATATAGTGCTCCTAAGTGGCACAAAAATCCTTCCAGACGGTGTCAGTACTGGCAAGCTACAATTACTTTTCTCACTTCTTGCTTGCCTTTACTTCCCTCATATGCACCAGTTCATCTGATACAGAATGTTTCCTTGCGTTACCAATCTTGCCTTGCTTAAGGCATAGATTAAAAAAAAAAAAAAACAAACCCCACTATAATAAATGTGTCTGTTAAATACAGCTGTACCATGGCATCATATTGTAGAATCGATTTTATCCAGGGATGTGCTTTAATTGTTAAGGGAAGGAGGGAAGGACAGAAATCAAATGTCCATGATTCCTTAAAGAACCTGAAGTTTCCTTCAACATCTAATCTAAGTTCAGGTTCAATGACCATCACTAGCTAGTAAAAACTGCCCATCCTACTCCTGCTTATATTCTCATGCCTTTAAGGCAAAATAATCCTGAATTAAAGCTGTGAATTCAGCATGGATCATTAAAATTACACTGAACCTACACATAGATGTACTTTACTAAAGTAGTATTAATTCCATTTGCTTTAATTTACTTTAAAAATTAAATAGGCTACACTGAACAAAGGCTACTGTTTCTGAATGAGAACCCACACACAGTTCAATGCAGTTTAACTAATCCAGCTTGGAATTTAAGTGCAATAATTTCTCTGATTATCACTGTGAAGAACAGATTTTATTTAGCAGTGCCCTTCAGAAAAATGAAGGCCTGAACTCTTGCTGAGGAAAACAGTTATGATACTTTACAGCCCCTAAACAGGTCCTACAAGAAACATGGAGAGGGACTTTTTACAAGTGCATGTAGGCATAGGACAAGGTGGAGTGGCTTCAAACTCAGAGGGTGGGTTTAGTTTAGATATATAAGGAAGAAATGCCTTACAGTGAGTGTGGTGAGACACCAGCACAGGTTGCCCAGAGCAGCTGGGGATGCCCCATACCTGGCAGTGTTCAAGGACAGGTTGGATGGGCTTTGAGCAACCTGGTCTGGTGAAAGGTGTCAATGTTTATGGACAGGGGATTGGAACAACATCCTTAAACTGGTCTTTAAGATCCTGTCCAACCCAAACCTTCCTATAATCCTGTGATTATGTATTCCCACAGCACATATTTTGGGAATATATTCACATTTTAAGTCACTCATAAATCTTACACTTACACACACAGAATTCACTTCAGAAAATAACCCATATGAGGTACACACTGCTTCTGAATTTTTTCTGCCACTATAGCCAAAGGAGTCTCACAGAGACAAGAAACATTCCACTATCAGATTGACAAAATGAAAGGAATTAATAACTCTGGAAGGCACTGGATTCTCAGATGCCAGCCATCTGTCAGTGACTGTTCTTCAAGGATCATGTAAATGCATTCTAATCTATGTAAAGTTCATGACAACTTTATTTCTACAGTCTGCACTCTACTTATCAAAGATGATAGTCACCACTTTCACCTTTTAATGCCAATAATTCATCTACTGAGAACATTAATCCTATTGCTAACAAGTTGGTTTAAATTGGGATAACATTTTCTTCTCTGTAAATGATTGAATTTTAAAATTTTTATTATGCCTAGTGACATCTAAATGCAATATCAGAACTTCAACCCAGTCACTACTGTGATAGCACAGCTATCTCAATAATAGACAATTAAGAAATGTCACTCACATCAAAGACTTGGATATTTAAGAGGATTAGGATTCCTCTGCTGACTTGAAAGTGGCTATCAATTTATTGGCAAAAAACCATCAAGCAAGACCTCTTTCACTCAATGTAAGGTCTACCTGACAATTAATGAACCATGAACAGTCCAAGAACCACAGGGATCTATATTATCCTTGCAATACAGGCACCAAAGTTTGGAGACACCATCTCCAGCCCTCAAATTCCTACAAGTTCCACACAATCTCTCCTAAAATGTGGAACATGAAACAACCACATGAACTGTTATTTGTCAATGCTGAACATACAATTCACCAGAGATTAAGCAAGCCTTGGCTTGTTGGCATTAACTGAAACAAAGTAGCTCATAAAGTTATTAATAATACAATAATGAAACTGCAGTAACACAAATAGAGCAAAGATAGACAATATTTGTTTTATGTAGGCAGAAGGTGTTGCTAGATGTTCAAGTCTTTTGATCATTTAAATTTTGGACAACTTCATTATTTTTCCTCATTACATTCTTGGCTTTAACATGAAAGCAACGGCTAAGGAGCTCTACCAATTCCTGAGGCTTTGAGAAAAATTCAGAAGTTACAATTGAGGGTGAAGATTATCTTAAAAGAAACATAAAAGTAACATCATTATTATGCTGGACTATGTAAGAGAGAGGATTTATTAAAGGGTATTTTTTGCTTGGTGAATGTGGTCTTTTAATATTTTTATATAATGGTAACCTATTGGTGAGGTTTTTAAAATGTAGCAGTAACAATTAAAATAACTGATGAATAAAACTAGACTCTTTCTTGTAGGATCAAAGTATAAGAAATTATTAACTATGTCCAATTATGCATAGACAACACTATGAGCCAGAAGCTAAAAAGAAAGGAAAAAATCTATCACAATCTTCCCTTGAGTAATCAGGGTAATACTACTGGGAATTATCATCTATTATAGAGGGTAATGCTTAATTTCCATCAGATTACTTTTGTTGGCTTACTTTTGACAAATATCTGCTGCTGATAGTCATATTGAAAGGACTAATCTTCAATTTACATTCATTTTAAATACTAAAATATAACACACATTTACTGTAACTTAAATGGGGACAGTGCTGATGTTTTCAATCTCACTTCAGTGTTCTTTCCTAATTCATGTAACTTCAATACATCAACTTGGTATCTTTTACATAAGACCCTTTGGAACACATTATTGCTTTCAATTTAACATTTTGAACTAAATTCATGGCATGATTTTGAAATTGCAGCCCTTTACATAAACTGAGAAAATTTCATAACGCATCTCAAGTCTCCTGTGTATTCAACAACTAATGCTTCACCACAGCTTCTAAGCAACTCTCCTGCCATATGTAACTTCCCCCTCACCCCCAAATTCTAACCTTTTAAATACACTCTTTAGTTATCCTTACTGCAGCCTACATGAGAATTAGAAGTGCTCTCTGTATTTGATTACTTGGTAGTTGCTACATGTATTGAGCCAACAATGTATGTGACAGATTCAGGGCATTAAAAATAGCAGAAAACAAACTTATGAAAGATTTATGTTTTCTAAGGCTACCCACGAAATTAATCCCTCAGTCAAAATTAGGCTGGTTTTACAAAAGCAAAATGCCAGCTAGCTTTACAAATTTCAGTTTTTCCTCAAGTTTTGCTAAAGTAATGCCAGCTGAAGAACTGAAACTGAGGTACAAAAGGGGTCCTCAATTAGCCCTAGATCACACATAATACAAGATAATGAGAAATATGGGTAAATCAAGTTAGGCAGGTGACAAGGAATGGGAAGGTAATCTAGCACCTGCAGCCACCTTGCCACATGAAAGTAAAGTCAGGGTGTTCCAGTGACAAAGATTTTAAAAAAAGAGGATTATAGCAGATCCTTTAAGTGCAGGAGGTGCAGTATGGCAGGTGCACTTCCCAGCACAACGTGAGGTAAAGGCAGAGGAGGTGCCACTGGGTTCTGTGAGGTATAACTGAAAAGCTTGCCATGAATAAGTGACTTCCATGCAATTCAGAAGCCTGAAGTCAAATGGTTCTGAGAGTGCCCAGCAGATATATGGATTAAAGAAGAACCATACAGGAAAAAAAAAATGAAGTAACCTCCTGTAATGTGGGAAAAAAAATCAGGAAAAAAGGACAAACACATGTTCTTTTTGCATTCCACCACAAGTTTATCATAGGTATTTATGAAAGATAATCCTGTTAAAGTGTGGGTATCTGTAAATGCTGTATGAGCTCAGCAGAGAGTGCAGAAGAGTGTGATTGAAAGGGAGCCTCTAACTGCACAAATAAGTACAATTGCTCTATAAGTTACCTGAGAAAGGCTGTGAGAAACAGGGAGGCAAGAAAACATCTACCACACTAGACTTCTTTCAGTGGGACTGTGTTCCTTGCATGAACAAGGGATTTACTCATTTTTACCATAAGCACTCTCTAAGACATTATGTCAAGGGAAATCCCCTTTTCTGCTCTGCTGAATTTTTCTTTTACAATGGTGAGAGAAAGCTTAGGAATGAAAAGGTTCCCAAAAATCACAGAAAATTATTAATACATACTCAAACACAAAAACATCTGACTTCAGTCTTGATTTCTTTTGTTTTCCATGATGAATAAATTCCAAACCAAGATAAACATTTATTAGTGAACAAGCTTTAAATAATGCTTCTATGTTGAGAGAACTATCTTTTGCAAACACACTGACAGTTATTTTCTTTTTTCTCAAAAGCATTCTCAGCTCCAGTTTCTCCTGCATGGTTGAGTTCTTCTGTCCAAAACAGTAGCTTTCTGTAAGTTGACCTGTTTTGCACACGTCTCCAAAATATTCCTATTAATTTATTTATGGTGTACAACTTTTTTTGCAAATAAGTAACAAACTGACAGCTCCTTTAAAAGCTATCAAGAACAGTTTTTCCTTTTCTGAATATTATATATAAGTTGGTGTTTATGTCATCTTAGCAACCAATGGTGCTGTAATTTTCATTAACATCTATTTCTCTCCCATAACAGCAATCCCTGAAACCCCCCACATCTATTATTTTCCAAGTTACTATACACATGTAGGCAAAGATTGATTTGCTGTGGAAGTACACATTCACCTGTTCTTTTATTATCAGGTATGTTTTTGCACACAACAATTCATCACTGATATAACTGTAGCCTAATGGAGTCATCTTGAATGCCTCTAAAGAGAATATGAAAGTCTTATTATGTGTAGCCTTTTTGGATCTGACAGCAAAAATGAAAGATCCTGCCTTCAAATAATTCCCCAAACTACAAAAGGCTATTTACCATGAGTTTATTAATAATCTTTAAGAAATAACTTGCATGAAAATGTAAGCATTTCTTTTCATATATACTTTCATATGATTGGAACTCTGAATTCAGGGGCAATCTAAGGTTATAACAATGAACTGGTTCTAACTGGTCTGTGATTTGGAAGACATATTTGATTTTGTCAGTGCTTTAGCTAGGATGGATATATTTAGATGCTTTTTGGGACTGATTTTATCTTTTACTGCATATCAATTCATTCTATTTTTTTTTTCTGCAATGAAATCCATGACTTTCAGCTTCACCAGCAGCATTAGGAACATGACTACTCTGATGAGTTTGACACATAGCAAGACTGTCCCAAAAAGTTTCTATTAGGCATAATGATCAGTTTGGAAATAACAACTACCTGTCTGAGGTCATCTGGGTGCCTAGCAGAGCTGTTGATGGAGCCCAAGCCAGTTATTTCCAGTTTCCGGAGTCTGCATACTTCTCCAGGGAGAAGCAAACTGAAGTCTGCCCCTCTGTGTGTACCAGAAGTTCTCAGTTATTGAAGCCTAGTATTTTATTAGAGAGTCCTTCCATCCACTTCAGAGTTACTGGAGTTCTACCACAGTAAGAACACTTGGGTATTTTTGTTCCATTTTTCTGTGCTATCAGCACACACATCTAACCTCTGTTTCAGTGAAGGATTATACAGCACTAAACATTGTCCAAAATGAGATGTGCTGCTACAACTGAGACAGGCTATCCTCCTGCTCCTGTCTCAAAGTACCACTGAAGAAAAAAGGACTGATAGCAGAGGCATCCAGGGTTGTAAAACCTCCAAAATTTGTTAGTCTGATAAAATCCTCCTGCAAATTCCTTATTATTGCAAAGGGGCCAGCTGCAGCTGCCAAGTGTCTCCTTTATCCCAAAATTTCAAATCAAGCCTCTCATAACTGGCCTGGCTCAAACTGCACTCTCTGCTTGGACACAGAAGTAGCACACTGCTACATTTAGAAATACACATATATAAAAGGATACAGAGAGGAGTGTCTGAGAATCAAAACATACTTCAGGGAGGCACAACATTCAAGCTGAAAAGGGGTTTAAGTTTTTACAGGTATCACCCTCAAGGAATGAGGAAATTCCTCAAGGACTGAGTAGCCAAACTTTCCCCTCTCACCACATTTGAAGCTATTCTCTTTATAAAGACTACTTAAGGCAGGGACCAATAATAAAAAGGTGAGCTGGACAGGAACAAACGCAGATCCGAACCAATGTGGCTAATCATACGTTCTCCCTTTATTGTTTATAGACAGTAGTTTATATACACTTCCAGATAGTTTACAATCGTGAGCACACTCTCATTGGCAAGCAAACATTGTTTGTTCCTGTCTTAAGGTGGCTAAAGTTTCACACTGCAGACCTATACTAATTCACACCTAGATAGCTCAGTACATTGTGTTATACCTTAACATAATAAGTTTGTGGTGCAGTCAGAAATTCTTAACTGTGCCACAGGCTCCAAGGCCTCACCGAGGCCCACATCTGAGGCCTAGCCTGGGGTAGCTCAACCTTCACTCTAAACATATAAATCATGAACATACAGATTGTGACCTCTTTCTCAGAAATTCTCCTACAACTACTCTTTAAAAGTCATCAAAAAGGGACATGGATAGAAGGTCATGAAGTTTAACATAACTGAAGTCCTTTAACAACTGCAGTGGGAGAGGCTGTTGGGGGAGGCATTGGAGGCAGGCATTCTCAGCCTTCACCCTACTCAGACATGTCATTAATAATATCAAAATATGTATTGACACAAGACAATATACTCCATGTTACAGCATCCCTTAAATCAATCTGGTAACAGAACCTAGCTTGCACTGCAGCAGGTCATTTACCAAAGAGAGCGCCTTAGACTCAGGATGACAGCAGAGCTTCAATACCTGCACAGAGCTCTTATCAATGTCTGGATTAAATTTATGATGCTGTTCTTGATCTGTACAGCTCTAAATTACATGGGATTTGTCTATCTAAAAGACCATGTCTCCTGTGCCATGCTGCCACAGCTGCTGTCAGCAGAAAGACTCATGCCAGACATGTTTGGTATTAAACAAGGGGAAAAAAAAAAAGTTGTCGGCAGGACCAGCTCACTGGGGAGAGGCTGTTTTGCAATTTACTCCCACCTTTAGTTTGAAATAGCTAAAATCTACTGACCCTTTAAGTGGGCTAAAAGGTACACTGCTTTCCTGGGAACACAATCAAGAGTGATATTTTTAGACATATCTGAAACCCATGCTTGTTTTCTAACTCCTGATTATTTCCTTTTGTTAGTTATTAATTGTAAGGTAATCTGAGGTCTTCATCTTTTAAGACAACATCTTTTAATCCAACAGAATAGACACATTTTATTAAAATAGGACCTTAGACAGCATTTTAGGAAAAGAATAGCATAGCTATTAGAGGTCTTTCTCTGCAGAGGGGAGGCCACTCATTTTGTTAAGAAATGCTGGCCTTCCTTCAGTTTAGTTTGGTAAAGGATAGAGATATACATGTATGCACATACATCTTACCTTGATGAGACCTCTAAGCAGGACCAAAACATGTCTGCTGTTAAACCTGGCAGACAGCTATCACCCTTTAAAATTACCTTTTGTGCTCCACTTGCCCACCCCTAATTGCTTCAGTTAATTAGTGCTAGGATAAAAGCTTTAGTGGCAAATGTTAAAAAAGACAAAGCTGTTTCACAGAAGGCGAAGAGCCTTTTCACAAGCTGTGCATCACCTAATGGGTACCTAAATCTGAGTTTAGCTCTATTTTGCAGTTCCACAACAATGCATTCATATTTTATATTGTGGTGACAAGGCAGTATACCCAGATCCTAGTACAATTGCTTCATTTTTCTACCTTAGTATAAATTATAAATAACAATTCTTTGGGGAACAGAAAACTTCCTGAGGAACCACAAGGGGTATTCTCAAAATACAGCTCCATAGTAATTACAACAAGTCCTCTTTTCTTACACAGAACCCAAAAATAAAGAAAACACATGAAAACATTTGTGAGTGGCTGAAGAGCTGATTTATTCTGTTATCACTGAGGACTGCTAAATGAGGACCGAGTCCTCATATATTCATATTATGGTCATTAGCATTCCACAACTGGATCTTTTCCCTCACTCAGCAGCAAATCAATTGTTTTCACATCTGCTTGCAGCTCATATTTCCCCAAAGGATTTCAGTGATCATATTGTTTTTCCATTTTCCAATGTACTGTCTGACTTTTTCCCTCAAGGCCTTGCACAATTCACTTTGGTCAATCACTTCTTATTGATTGTTAGCACCTGCTCATTCCTTGTCTATCTTTGTTTTAAAGAACATAGGAGTACATTTTTAGGGATCTTGTTTTTAATATGTCCCGTCATCTACTCACTGTTCTTTCCACCCTTTTTGCTTTAGATTTCTCATTTATTTAGATTTATACTTCTGTTCTGTTTCATCCCAGTTCAAGATAAAATTCTACCTTCTTTCAGATTATCCTTTCTTTTGTATGATGCTTGCACATACAAAAACTTCAGCTTTCAGCAAACTACTAACCACTTCGGACCTCACCTAAAGCACCATTCTTTTGGGAATTTATAGGGTTCTGGCAAAAACCCTTTCTTGGTTTATAATTTCTCCTGACACTTCTCTTCTGTGTGTTTCATACAGTTTAGCATTGCATACATTTGCTTCTTATTAGGAAGAAGCATTTTTAAGTAAGTATACAGAGACCCTATCAAAAGCAAAATCTAGTTCTTTTTTTCTACTATGACCTTAAATAGGTGTTACACTTCATTTTTTCAGGGATAAGTGACAATTTCTTTAGTCTGGACTGCAAAATAACCCTTGTTTCATCCCATTTCCAAGAAGATGGCACCAATCTAACAGAAGTAACATTATGGTGAAATTACAAATACCAATTTTGCTATAACAACAGTTGTGTGCAAAAAAAATACACAAGGTGTACCTTCACAGAGGTCTTCTCTAGATGCCTTCCAATGATAACTTTTCAGTAATTGTGACTGGTAGCCACAGTGCAAGACTCAGTTGGACTCAATAATACATTACATGAAAGATATATAAAACTACAGATTCACACAACCATTTTACAGCATTACCTGCAAAAATACTTGCTGGGAATCTTAAATTATTTGTCAGCTTGAGAAACAGTCTCACATTGCAATTAAATACTGATGACTGGGCCGTAAACAATACCTAAATTAGGTTGAGGTCTATTACAAACCTTGAAAGAGCAGACTAAAAATCCATTAATTTATTTTTAAAATTAAAAAACTATAAACTAAATAAACAAGTAAAATTGCAGTATGTTAAGTTAGTACATGCTGCTGCAATAATGCTTATGTTCTAGTCATCTGACTTTTATTATTAACTAAAATTTTAATGAGTTTGTCCTAAATGCTGCTAAAAAATCCTAAAAAATTTTCTAAAAAAAAAAAATGCTAAAAAGATTTAAGATGCCAGTGCACTATTCTGGGTGTAATAAATTTTCATCCAATTATTGTCAAAAATAAGACAAAAAAACATCACATACATGACACATCAGAATCCAAGGGTACAGGTTACCGCATTCTAGCTACATACATTAGAACATGAGCTGCTAAGAAACCTAACAAACCTCACAAATAAAACCTAATAAGTTGTGTTTTCTCTGAATTTTGCAGAAAATAAAGAGAAGGAACAGCAAAAAAGTCAAACAGTTTAAGTTACAGGGGATGACAATCTCAACATCTTATTCAGGGTTGCTACCTCCAGACAATCACTTCAGTTTCTCTTCTGCTTTGAAATAGCCAGGATCTCATGTCAGATGGAAGAAGTTAGTGACACAACTTAGTGAGTTTTTTGTTGGCAGTCCATACCAACCCCCATCACTGCACTGCCATCCCTTCTGTGTGGAATGGAGAAGCACAGCATCTCAGGAAGATGTAATACTCTGGTAATCTTAGCAGTCCCTGCAGAGCTGTTCAAAGACTCATTGTCAGGGGAAAATGGAAATGAGAGCTATACTGCAGTACACACCAACTAACAAAATGTCCCTTCTGCTCTTGTGCTTTGATACAGTCACACATTATTGTCATTTTAATAAAAAAAAAAGGCATTTGAGGTGCTCTGCAATAAGCAGATGACATCACTACCTTAAAATCCCAAATTAGCCCCTCAGTATTTGAAGTGGTCTGAAGAACTCCAAGAGTTAAGCCCTATTTTAACCCCCAGCCTGTTTTTCCCACATTTACTTATTAGAGAAAAACATCCTGTGCCAATATCTTATTTGTCCAAATCTATACCATACTATTACTTGCAAAAGTAGTTTCCTTAACATTACTCTTCTTGGTCATTAAGATTGTGTGCAGATATATGGAATACCTTTTAAGTAAACAATCAGAAATTAATGGCATATTGCTGTCTCAGGTAAAAGTTACAAATTTGTTCTGAGAATCTTTCCTGGTCTGTCAAAGACTCTGGGTACCATTTTCTAGTTGGGTTATGTTATTTTATGTACCTCTCACTTTTTAACAAAATAGCAGACAAAGAATGGATACATACAGATTTGATGTGCTGTTCTCAACTATCAAATCTTGTAGAAGTAAATTCTCTTCATATTTTGGCATTAAAAAGAACAAAAGGGATATCACTGCTTGGGGAAAAGGCTGGAAGTGGAAGTGACAAGAGTTGCTTTTGTGGCACTTTAAAAAATGAAACCTAATAAAACCACAAGCAGACTAATGGATACTTATGACTTCTGAGCTGTACCAAGAAGTCCCACCAAAAGTCTAATAAGAGTGTCAAGCACACCTTGGAAACAGTGTCACAGAAAATTATTTGTATTAGATAAGATCTGTTCTCTTTTTGCACCATTAATACTGAGGACAAATACAGGAGAAATTGAGGACATTTAAGGATTTAAGTTAACTACCTACAGATGCAATTACCTATCTACAAATCCTTTACATAAACACATGCTTGCCTGAATTGAAGTCTTTCAGGATTAAACAGAAAAACCCCAGCTATATGTTTAGTACTCCAGGATACTGAATTAATACATTGAAAATATGTCAATTTAATCTAAAAAAGGGTATACAGTTCAGCAGACCAAGGACAAGTAATAGAAAGACACAGGAAAAGGAAATGACAGATGCAAGCAAAATCTATTCCCCAATTCTACTTTCAACAATATTGGGAAAAGCTGATAGAGAAAAGTCAGAATTCTAGAGTCTCACTGGGACATCTTAGATGTTAACATAGAAAAATAAAACTTCTTAGTGTTCTCCTCCTTCTCTCTGGGTTTACCTTTTTTATGGCAATAGGCATAGGATCTACAAAATTCAAAACCAATTCAGAATCTGAATGTGGCATTTTCAAACAGTGAAATGTTTTTACAAACAAATCCTGCAAAAGGAATCTCTTGACAACAATATACGTATTTGTGTTCCTCTTCATGCAAAAGATAAACATAATAAAGTCCGTCAGCATCCTGGAAATATATGTTAGAAAGGTCACTCTCCATGTCTTTACTCTCCCTTTACTCCTCCAAGAACATGCTCAAACAGGCATTACAAACCATTCAGATTTTGTGTTTGAACCACATTACAAACAAGTTCTCTGCTGAGTACAAAACCCCCTGCATCTTCTGATTCATTTAGTTTTACTCAACATTTTAATTAGTTTTCATTTTTGCCTAGTATATTTGTACTAGTATATATTTTATACTAGTATATAAAGTATTTTGTACTTTAGAGCCAGAAGGAAGTTTTAACAGATAAAGCCCTCTCTGCTCCAAGAAGATGAAACCAGCACCATATGGGAGGTGAAATAATTGTGGGGGCATATAAAATGAGACATATTTTGCACTTCTTCCACCTCAGGTTGTAGGGATAGTGCAAAGAGAATAGCATGTAGGAGAGAAGAGACAGCTAAGAACCTACCTTTCCTATGAGCTTTCCTGCATATGGGGAAATCTGTAGTGGAAGCCTGGTGACTACTAGCACCTATGCTATGCCATTGTTAACATTCTCCAGGGGGACGTTAAACTGTGAGATAATAACCTGATTTAGCATCCATCTTCAGCTGTTCTAACTGCCTGCAGGCCATTCCTGAGCCCTGGCATCCATTAGTCCTAGGATGGCAATGGCCTGCTGTCCTAAGGGATTAAGTTGCAGTGGAAGGCATGTGGTACAGCCAGTATAATTAAAGCACATTATTGAGTTTTCAGACTCAATGTCACTTTTAGAGTGACAGCTCTTGTCAATACTGAGGAGACAAGAAGATATAAATGCTTGGAAGAATAAGTTAAGAGTAATGAACAGTTTAGTGGGAAAACAAGGAACTGAAAACCACAAAGAATATACACAAATGTGTTTTCATTACTATCTCTAAAAGGGTCAAGAATATGAGGGTCTAGGGATGAGCACTGAAAAAAACAGGGATTGAAGACAAATGATCCATATGAAGAGAAATGGGAAATCTTGTATGTCTGGTCCCAACAAAAGGCAAAAAAAATATGCTCCAAGGAGAAAAATAATCCTTGTATATACTCAACAACCCCTTAGCAAATAATTTTAAGTATAAGGAAAAAATCTTTCCCAGATGTGCAGTTTATCAAAATCCCTGTCAGAAGTATCAAAGGCTAAGAGCTTAATAGGATTCTACAAAAGAGTATGATATATACAGACACCATTATCTATAAGCAAAGGTAAATAATGACAAACCATGCACATCTTCATTCCTCAGAACTTAAATCAACACTCAGATGAAAGCAAATCTCTTAGCTGGAACACTTTCACTGTGCAACAGAGAGCAGAGCAGAGGTCTCCTATCAAGCACTGATCTGAGCTGGCCTGGCTGATGGCCAGGGCACACCAGTACACAAAAACAGGGCCACAGCAGCTCTAAGCTAAGAGTGTGAAAAAGGGCCTGGTGCCTGAAGCACCAGGCATCATCACCACTTCCAGTCCTGGATCTAGCTCAGTCCACTGAACTCATGTGATCCTAGCCACAGTCTATGCATTCCCAGTAAAGATGTACACACAGACTGAGGCCTTCAACAACTATTCATTAATTCAGCTTTCTCCTGATGTCTCAAAGCACTGGTTTTGGTCACTGTTGAAGTAAAGATCATTTGAACTCCTACTAAACATCTGACATTACACTTACATCCCAAAGGCACAGGTAATAAGCATTCTTGTGAATGCATTGAGCTAAGCAAAGAACTTTCCTGTGTCTTCTAGGAAAATGTTTGTTGCTGCAGAAAGGTTTGCAATTTCCTGTGCATGTATCAACTGATAGTATCTAAGCACACTTACTTTCTATATATACAGAGTATAGACCCACTGTTTTCATCCCATTAAAAAATTGCCAAGAAGCTTCAGTCTGAAGCTACATATTGGACAAAGACAGAAATTGCAAACATTACCTTCTGGAACCAAAACAGACAACCAAATGAGTCCAAATCATCAAGTCTGAGATATGTACTGAGAAAAAGGTTATTCAATACTGAAGATGGTTGGAGAGAAGGAGTCTAAAATGTACTTTTAAAAACACTGATCTCACATAGGCAGACTGTGTGAAAACATTCTGGACAGTTTTAAAGCCCTATAGCATACTTAAGAATACCTGCTTAAGCACAAGGCAGCAGGGACATCCAGCTAGGTGACTCATTCAGCTGGGGTCTCTCTACCCCAGTGTTCAAAAGAATATTCTTGGTTGCTCATGTGCATCCAAAACTAGGTTAAACTCTGAATAAAAACATCTGAGCTGCAGGATTTTTTCTCAAGCACAAGCTCCCATTCCAATAAAGTGGCACCTTACACATAAAGAGAAGCACAATATTCTGCTTGGTAGACAAAATATTGGCTAAATAGCAAGAGCTGAGAGCAGGCAAGAGACCTAAGGATTACAAACAAGTATATTACCTGGTTGAATAATTCCTTTAACAACAGAAATATATTCCTCAGGTTTCTTATCAGTAGAAATCTCTTTGCTGCCTCCATCTAAGGTCAGTATCTCATAAAGAATTTCTGAATCCTCCACTCCACAAAGCAGAATTACCACATTATCCGGAGGTTTTAGAACTTGTTCCAGAAAATAACTTCTCTTTTGATTCAGGCAGTTAAGAAGTCCACATGAGAGTATCAGGAGTTTACATTTATAAGACAGTAAACAGAGTAGCTGCTAGTGCTTGAAAGATGAATTTTCTAGGTTGTAGAGCAAGATTCCTTCTTTGTTCACTATGAGACCAAAAAGAGATTTTAAATACAGAGCCCACTCTTCTGCTTCTTGTTCATATATCACAAGGATGTCCTTTGTATTTTCTAGAGAGAAGAAAACATCATTAAAAAATTTAATATGTGTTTTAAATACATTATAAACATCAGAAGACAGATTGTTTCCTCCCAATAAAAACTTAAGGTGCTGAAGAAATTAACCTTTGGCAGAAATCAGCTCATCACCTTGAAATGACAACCATCTCCTTATTTCTAAGACCAAGGCAGAAAGATCATCCACAGAAATACTGGAAAAATAGCTCAGGATATTTTATTTTGAATAACTAATATTTCAGAATAAGTATTGAAACTGCAGTGTAGGCAGCAGAGTACATTGGCGCATTCTGCTCCCTCCTAGAGTCTTGACAAATAGGCAATAGTATTAAAAATGGAACACTTAGCTTTTAATGACAAGAATATGTATTTGAACACATGAACATGATCTGACTTCATTAGAAAATTCACTGGTATGTTTAGGATGTTTTGTCAGCATGGTGTTAGGATAGCAATTTGTGATCTTTCCTTTCTGTCCTTATTCTAAGAAAATTACTTGAGACCTGACAAAAATAAATCTAGAACTGTATTTTTTCAGTTCTCTTTCCATTTAAGATGTAAAACATGATGCTAGCAGGACAACTAATACTCTTCAATAAATTTACTAGGATGACAGTTCAAGACAGAGGCGAGAGGCACAAGCTGAAACACAGGAGGCTGCCTCTGAGCATCAGGAAATACCTTTTTTTTTAGTGCAAGCACTGGCACAGGCTGCCTGGAGAGGGTGTGGAATCTGTCTCCCTGGAGCTACTCAAAAGGTGCCTGGATATGGTCCTGGCTCTAGGTGTACAAGAGAGCTTCCAGATGTCCCATCCAACCTCAGACAATTGATGGTCATGTGAAACCATCAAAACCTGTGATTTGATGAGTAACACAACAACAATATATATCAAGCCAGGGTACCTTAATAGCCCCAGAGCAGTTCACAATCACAGCCCTATGGAGCAACAATGTGAGGCTGAGGAACAGATACAGCTTCTGCATTTCACCTTCACTGTGCTTCAAGGCATCTGCCTGCTGCTCGGGGTCAGGTAGCCTGACTGATGCTTGCCAGCAGGGCACCAGAGCTCCTTTGAGTGCCTAAGCTGCTGCACTGTTAGGATCAGGAGACATGGAAACAGAGGGCATACACAGTTAGAATGTTTCTGGGGCACACAAAGGATGTGGGCAGTGGGATGCATTGTTGGCAGCACAGTACAGATGTAGCTAAGAAGAATAAAACACTTGTCAAGGATCCCATGTAAGTCCATGTATAAAATGAGAAATTGAACCTATATCTCCAGTCCAGGATTAATGCTTAAATTATTTGTCTTCCCTTCCTTTTAGAATAAATTATTTTTATACTTTGTTCATCCATTCTTTACTCTGAAGATACTTGAAACAAAGCTCACCCAGCAAAAGTTAATTGAAACTTGTAGAATAGGGATTCTATCATTTAGTCTCTTGAGTCCATTGTATGTCTACAAACTGCTTGGAGGACTGTTGCAGTCTTTGCAAGATTTGTGAATCCTCACCATTTCACAAAGTTTTCTGTCACAGGAAATCATAAAGGGCCATGCTCCACATAGTAGTAGCTGATGATATTTCAAGTTAACTAACTCTTACTGTACATTAAAGCAGGATAATATTTGTCAAAATTTATTTGGAGAAGTGAATACTGTATTTCCCATGGTAGAAGCAATCTGAAAAATACCTGTTTCTGATTAAATGCTGAATATTAATAGTAATAAAAATAGCAGGGTATTTCTCATTTAACTCGGAGCAAAATTGTTTGGTTTATGATGCTGGGATAAAAAAAAAAATCACTTGCAGCAAAGTTGTTTTCAGAATATCATCTGCTCTTCCATAACACTCATAGACAGACATGCACAAAGTAGAAAGAAAAAGCTGCAACTTGCTGCACAGTTTCAAAAGAAGAAAATGTATTAACAGTGCTGTAAAACTCTTTCAGTCTAACCACACAGTTTCTTATCACAGAAAATGGAAAAAGCAAGTACCTTCTATTTTCAGTCCCTATTAAATAAAAGCACTGTAGCGGTTATTTAAAAATATGAATATAAAGACAATACTTGCACCATAAGGAAATTTAAAAAGTCATTCTTTATACTTTGTTTGAATTAACTTAGTTCTAGCTTGCGGCCATAATATAATTCCATATCTTTCTGCAATCCTAAAGGAGCATCTGTTCTTCTGCTCTCAGAAATCTGTCCCCTAAGGTCTTCAGATTCCCACAAAGTGACTCCTAGCCTTGCCTTCATTACAGTTTGTAAACTGGGATTAATACCCTTCCCACTACAATGAAACATTGTAGAACTCCTCCTATTTTTTTCCTGCACTTTTGTGAACCCTCCTGCCTTCTTAAAATACTAAGAAGGCCAGAACTGCATACAGGGTAGGGGTTCCTTCATACAGTGCATGAGAAGAAAAAAACCTTTGGTATGCACATGGGCTTTTGCAATGAAACAATGAATTTCATATTCATTCACCCCTGTGTAAATGGAAAGTACAAGGCTTCAGTACTCAAGAAATTCTAACGATAAAAGTGAGAAACATGCATTGAAAGGATAAAAGAAGACAAAGCAATTCCACTTCCATATGGAATATCTGCACCAGTCTACAGCTTTGATCTTGGCTAAGCAGGAATGAGAAAGGGGTTTTATGATGTTTATTGAAGTCTCAACTGCATTTCTTCTTAAATATATTGATTTTTATACATGAGAAAGAAAGCTTTATTTGTATAAGAAAGGGGAAGTGAAAGATATCTAACACCACACTTGATGGAATAAAGGCTCTGCAGCACACATCTCAAAGCTCTAATGCAATATGCCTCCCCTATTTAATTTGTCTTTTCTGTCTATGTACAGAGGGAAGAGCCATGCTGTTGAGCAAGGTTTTTCATACTGCAGTTTGGTGCAATGTTTATTGAAGCAAGCAGCAGGTGCTATCAAGTTACCTATGGGAAACCAAATGTGGGTATGGCTTGAATTATAAGCTTGCATTTTTTTCCTGACATTGATCTGCCTTCTGTATTAAGCATTAACTTCAATATTAAGCAGGAATGTAAGGCTTGCATCTTACTTCCCCCAAATTGTATTAAAAGATGAAATACCACTATTTTGAAATGCTTGCCTGAATTGAAATGTGGAATCAAAGTTTACCCTACAAGTAGCTATGATATCCCTCATCAAAAATCCACTCTATGCACTAGTAGCTTTTTCCTGTGTTTTTGCCTTCAGAGATTCTACTAAGATGCATATGCCAGCAGCTTACTTGAAAATTAAAGCCCACCAAAACTATGCCTTTAGAACAGTATTATTTTTACCTGAAACAAAAAAATCAAGTCTAGCTTTAATGCAACACTACCCAGTACTGAATATTCAGTAACAATGCTCAAATTTTCAGCCAGAGTTTTTTCCCCTTCATTATTTCATCTCTTTAATATTTTATCTCTTCGTTATTTAATCTCTTACTGAATAGTTCTTTGAATTTACTGCACTTGAAATATAATGTAAGTTGAGAATAATTTTGTTCCCTTGAAAGTTAATGTAATAGAAACTATCATATCCTGACAAAATTAAGCTGTGCTTCATCTGCTCCTACTTGGAAACTGACTCAAAGGTAGAAATAAAATGTACTATTAGTTCAGCAATGAGAAATAGGAAGACAATTTATGCAGTCATCCATAACCTGAAAGGGGTTCCTCTGTCAAGCAAAACTCTTCTCTAGGTACTGGTCCATGGTTGCCCAAGAAAGCACATCTCATGTCATTTGAAAGGCTCTTTGAAAAAACCTGCTAGATCCTGTGAGACTACTGTGAGATCCTGTGAGACCAAGCAGGAATCAAGAACTTGAGTATATAGGGCAAAAGAACATGTCTTTTATGGCAAGAATTATAAGGTATAGCAGAGTGGAAAAAAGCACAATATAATGGAGAGTTAAAGGAAACCTCAAGAACTCTGCAATGCACCAAACACACCAGGAAGGCAAAGGAAACAAAATGAAAATTGGGTTCTAGTAGCTGCACCTTAACAGATCTCAGTTTATGAAACTTGCAATCTTGTAAAAGATAATTTCTGTGTGCTTAGGAATAACCAAGAAGCAGTTGGTAATGCTCATCTTTGAGAATGACACTCGCTCATCCCCTTTCTTTTTAAAGGCCTTTTGGGTTTGCAAGAGTTTGCAAAGGTTTGTAGGTGAAATGCTTTACTTCTAGATATCTCTGACCTGCATTTCATCACAGTTGTTTCCAAAACTCAGCACTAACAGACTGTGTTAGACTTAAATAAGGCTGATTACAATTAGAAAAGGGTTTAAAAATTGGCTCTACAGTTCCACTACCGTAAGACATTTTGGTAAAAAAAAGTCAGGTTTGAACATTAACTTTTACCCAAGTTTTAATGGAAAGATGGATCACCATATTTCTCAGGGCTGTCCAGAGCCTTTTCCATTTAGGGCACTGGAGCCTAACAATGGAATTCCCTGCTGTTCACTCAGCTGCCCATGAGCTCCTATAACCACATACCAAGCCTGCCACAGCCAGCCCTAAGAAAAACATAATGCAAGCCTGTTTACAATCCTCACCTCAATCCCATCAGCCTTTGATACTTGTGTGAAGAGAACACCCTCTCAAATTGTTCTCCAGCAATGCTGAGAAAGGACAAGATCAACTGCCAGACAAAGCATAAAATTTGTCCCTTTTATTTCTTCCTGTCACAGATGTGGGGAATGGAAGATTGTTTGATTTAAAAAAAAAAAAAAATCTTTCTTGAAAGACATTAGAGAAAGAAATGTATGAACTCTGTCAGTATGAAATGAACTACTGTCCATCAGCAAAAGTTTGTTAAAATAAGTACAGTAGTTAAGTATCTCAAAGGAGAAGTGGAAAGGCACTGAAGCTCTTGCTCGCTTTCTCATAATATATTGATGAAAAATCTGGGCAACATAAGTGATATGGAATGACATCCATTGCATCTTTAATTCTTTTGTGAATAGCAGACTACACTCTCCAGGATTATAATGAGTATCTTTTCATGATAAGAATTTACAAAAAAAGAAGCAGTATTTTTTTCCAGGCAAGCAATAACAGGATAGAGCTATTCAAGACTTTACAAGTTGACTACACTCACCTACTTCACCCTGTAGGACTATGGATATAGTCATGAAAGTCATGACACAATGAAAAAAAATGGAGCATGAGAAATATCAGGAAGCATAAAATAACCCAGACTACCCTCTTTGCTCACATTTTTTCAAAACTTTTCTTCTAATCTCAAGAAGATTCATTTCTATCTGGGCTGTATGTGGGATGAGAATGACAAGCATACATACTAGTTCAAATAAGACTTTAGAATCTAAATATTTTTAGTCTCTTGGCCCCTTCACAGTCTTTTGACAAAGACTCAACCATTCATCTCTTCACACTGTTTGCCCTGATCACTAACAGTGATATGATAAAAACTGGAAAAAGTTTCACTAGCACTTCAAACAACCCCTGCAATCTAACATTTGGAAACAGAATGAGAACATTTAATTCAGCACTAATGAGTGGCCTTAGCGTAAACTGCCCCTCACCCATCCAGAAGGCATTGATTTTCCCAGTCAGCACACCTCACACACATCCAGTAAATGTGTCTCAAAACGCAACTCCAGCCCTTGGTTTCTGGAATTCTGCAAGGAAAATCCCCTGAAGCAAGCCAGAATGCATTCATCACGGGAAGGACAACAGAAAGCACTTTAGAACTACTTGCAGATAATGGAATATGTTTTCAAAGCAGTTCATGTTGCTTCTCTGAGGTGTTCCAGTAAAGGAAATGAAAATTATAAAAGCCACTTGTAAACTTTAGTGTGAGATCACAAAGTAGCGAAATTGCTGCAATGTTGTGGTACACCTGTTTCAATTAAAGCAATTATCCTAAAACAAAGGGCATTCCTGCCCTCACTGTATCAGCCAGCAGTGGCTGCACTTCTATTCTGAAATGCCTATTAAACTAGCATGAAATAAGAACATTTTCATCGTTTATGTACCTTCTGTTGGTAATTGCTAAATCGTATGTGAAAACATACTTGCTCTGTTGGTAGGAAATCAAGCCTTATGACTTCATCCTTCTTACTAAGCTTAGTGAGGTCTGGAGTGGGCAAAATTGGGTTCTACAGAGAGAAACAATTTTTGTATAAAAGGTATCAGTTCACATTTGATCTAGTTGGTTTTCCCTGTAAAGAAAACCATTGATCTTCCCGACAGTAACAATGGGAACACGGAACCAAAAAAATTCCTGGGCTGTCTTTCCACAGCACTGACTTGGCACAGGTAGACCAAAAAGATTCCTGACTATCAAACATGACAAAGCTAACATGCCCAAAAAGCTGTTTCTCATCAAGCAATATGGCCTTATTTCCAGGTTTAGGCCTTTCTCTCTGATGTGTCCTATGAATCCTTTCAGCTGAATACCTACTGATGGACACGTGCTCTTTTTTCTAATGAAAAAGGCTACACACAAACACGGGATATAGGGATATAGAGGTCAGAAGCCATTTCTCTATTTCAAGATAGACCTCCTCTATCACAATTGCAAAGAGGTAAAATCTGCTGTCATTCCAGTCACTTCTTTGAGAGAAAAAAATCACACCTTCAGTATATTTTAACACAAAACAATCAGGTAATTCAGAAATTTAGACATGAACAAATAATGAAGAGAAATATACCATAATGACAGCATGAAGAGCTGGAGTAATGTGCTACTGTTTTATGATTGCCATGGAACAAGTCCTTAATGTCACATGAAACCTGAACAAGTCTTTAAAGTCACAGGAAAACCTGAGGAAGCTGTATCAAGTTTGCATTAACACATGCAACTGCCACCTGAAGATTTCCCTTACACTATAACTATGGTTCTATAAACATGAAACATTAAAAAAACTTAATTTCAAAATTTCATGTTAGGGCAGACCAAAGCATCATCTTCTTGATTTGAATTTTTGTAATTGCCAGTGTTTCTCTTGTCAGGATCCCTTTAGACATTCTCATCCTGACTTAGTGCAGGCAATTTTGGATTTATGATTACATTTACACTCTACTGACTTAAATTCAATGTCTTCATTTTTTCTCTTGCTTTTTTCATCTGTCCCATTTGATTCCATTGTTACTTCAATTTCTCACAAATTCTTAATTTTAATTCCTTCAAAATAAGAAACAAAGAATGGATTACATGTTCTGCAGATACTATTTAGGGAAAACATTCTCATGAAATTCAGTAAATTTATGTCTATCACAAGGGAATATATTTCAGAAAATAGTGCTTACACAACAAAACAAAAATCCACTGATGTTGCAAGAAATAAAATTTTGGCTAAGTTGCTGTGATTCCAGCAGCTATGATCTGGGAAGGTCACACTGTGGCAACTGATGTACAAAACAAGAAAAGTGTCTTACACATGAAGTAGTTTAATTTGTATGCCAGGGACTTTGACAGACACTGATCATCAGGCAATGTTTATCAATAAATAGCATCATTTATTACAACTTATGCTTAGAGATTTGTGTTCCCTGAATTTGTAATGTGATCAAATACACTGAATTAACCATAGATGACATCCCAACAATTCCTAAATTTCAGCTTACCATTGACTCTAGAAATCTGGCTGAAGTCCCTCAGAACAGTCACAGAATGGTTCAGATAGGAAGGAACCCTTTAAGACCATCTTATTTCTAGTCCCTGCCATGGGCAGGGACACCTTCCACTAGACCAGGTTGTTCAGAGACCCATCCAACCTGGCCATGAATCTTTCCTTTTATGGGGCATCAACAGCTTTTCTGAGCAACCTGTTCCAGTGTTATCATCCACACTTCCTGGGTTTCTAAACTTACTGCTTCCTTTGCCACAAGTCAGAGTACTGACTTCTATAAGTCTGAGATGCCACAAATTAGATGGCTTGATCTTCTCCTGCTTTTGCAGTCTGATTTTAAAATCAATTTTTTACTACAACTTATTTAATTGAGCATTCATCCAGAAATTTAATTAAAAGTGAGAAGCAGGTTTTGTTTGATGTATAACATGCCTAAGTTATGAGGCTGTAGAAGAAATTGTCCTCCAGTTTCAGCTCATTTCTTTCCCCCCTTTCTGACAAATACATGACAGTCACTAAAAACACCCAAACATTAACAACAGAACAACCCAAATCTCTGATCAGTGTTGGACAACCACTTTATATTTTTGTTTTGACCTTTTAAACAACATTCACGCTAAAATTGCACACAGAAGGAAGTAAATGAAGTAGAAAATCATTACATATAAATGTGCAGCTTCATAAAATGAGCAATGACAGAGCTAACAGTGAGTTAAAAACTAAGCTAAATAAAACACTCAGGAACAACTTCAGTGGAAGGTTGATTTCTCTATATTAAACCCATCTCTGCTTCCTCTCTACCTTAAGACAAAGATTCTACAGACTAACTATATAACAAACTACTTGTATTTCTGTGCATTGGATGAAGGAAACAGCTTAGTCAAAATGAATGTCAGCCTGCCTTTACAAAGGTAACCACAAGCCTGCAAAATTGACTGTGATGCCCAAATGCATGCTACAGCTTCCACGAGATTCAAAAGACACTTTTCCAGTAAGAGTATGTCCTCAGTATAAGTTTAACACATGCAATCATCTTCCCCCCCTGCAAAACAAATTCCCAATATTATTACTGGTCCTAAAATAAGAACAAATTGGAGAGTTACCTGAGTAACAGTTTTGCATCCTCCTCTAGTGGGGAGACCTTTCAGAAAGATTTTGTATAACTACTACTGCTTTAGACCACAGGGATGCTTCCTGGAAATAAACCAGTTCTATATGTTGAGCTTCTTGCAAACAGATTTACCATACAATACATACGTATTTGCCATACATTGCTATTGTTGCAGTATAGCCTCACTGTGGGATAGAAACAGGAAAAGTACGTCTACACAATTATGTACTCTGAAAGAGAAGTATCTCACCAGTACTTCCACCTTTTCAAGCACACTATCATCCATTTCTATTCAGAAAGGTACAGAAAAGAAAGTGAAAACAAATCTCCCCTGAACTGCTTTTGAGACCAAATTAAACCTTATCTCACTGCAGTCAGAGAACCTGTGTAGTTCAAATACAGTAAAACTCAGAAGCTTGAGGTAGCCAGGCCAGGACCAAAGAATTATAAAGCATCCTGCTTTTTACATCATTAAGTCCCTTGTTGTTTGAAAAAACCTGTATAAAAAAATTTTACTTTCCTCTTAAGCATTCAGAAAATCTTAAAACAGGTTGATGCTGTTATAGGTCTATCACCACGGTCATTGTACTTGTATTTAATTAGTGTCTAATGTAAGACTCCTCAGGAGCCCACAGTTTAACACACTACCGAGTGCCAGCTGTTCAGCAATAACTACTTGCACATTTGGTAAAGGTATGAAACACAATGTGCAGTTTTAATTTTCCTCCTCTGGAGTTTATTCTGCCCATGTTCCATTTTCCATTTACTGCAGATTAATATTGTAACTGCACAAACATCTCAAATATTTAGAGGCACACCTCACATGCACTGCCTGCAAAGGCCAAACTAGAGCATGCCTAAAATAAACTCTCTTCAATGTACCTTGCATGGCTCTCAGGCCTCACTGCTGAGCTCTGCACATCCTACACACTACTCACCAACATGGAAGTAGCCTTGCAGCATTAGGAAACAAAGTTCTTAGAGTGCTCCCTGTCCACATCCACTCCGTGCTAGAGTACGCCAACATGAGCATGAAGCTGAGCTCCCACTCTCTCGGGCACACTTGTGCCAAAGCAGGTACCTCAAGAGACAACCAAGCAAAAGAACTTTTACTGAATCTAATAGCTGGCACAGACTGCAGTGCCATATGCTCCTGTAGTGTTCAATGCCCTTGCAGGTATCTGCCCTGGCTAATCAGGACCATAACAAAATGAAATCTTTCTTAAATTAAATTTTTATTATGATATCAAAATTCAGTGATCCAGATTTTAGAAATATACCAAGAAGAGAAATATCCACCAAAAAAAAAAAAAAAAACATTCAAGAGTCAATTTCAAACAATGACAATGCTTACACCTCTTGAGAGATTTCTCATCATTCTGATCTTTCAGTAAGAAACAAAAACCTATAAAAGTAGAGGAACCTAAGTTTGGAAACACTCCTCTAAAGACTACTACACTTTGATAAAGACTTAGATTCTGAACTATCATTTATCCAGTACTGGATTGGTTTTTGTTACACAATAGTGAAACCTTTTTCACTTATTAAGCAAAACAGATTGTTTAGGGGAGAGCATGTACATTTAGAAATTCAAATGTTACAATGCTCATCTGTGGCATAATTGTGGTGAGAAATAAAATAGTGTAATTGGCTTTTATGATATTTTAAGTATTTTAGGTTAATGTTCAACTCTTGATTTCTGATAAAAAGGACTAGCTTTTCACAGAAGTCTCCAATAGGTTACACCCAATGAATGAGTTGTCAGTCTGAAAGGACAGTTCTGCCTTCTAACTATTTTATTTAAGGCATGGTTGTGTTCAAAATGAATGCTCTTCATTATTATACATGTCATTCAAAATGAGCATGGACTTAACAGCATGTGGGAGTACAAAAACTATGGTATACACTATATATTTACAAGCTAAGATACAGAAACATGGCTTGCCATTTTAATGAATTCTATAAGCATCCGTGTTGAAATACAGGCTGTAAGTTTGCCAATGAAACATAGCTGTTTTTAAACTCTTAGAAAACCAGCTGACAATAGCTTGGCAAGAACACTAGCAGAAAATTAAAATGGAACTGTCCTGAATGGACCCTTTAAGTAGAAAATTCTTCTGTTTCCAAACTGCTAAATGTAGGATCTGGCCTAAACTTTCACTGAAAATATATTTTCCCCAATTCAATCATTACAGACTATTACATTCAAGGCCAAATCAGATTTGGCCTCCTCTAAAATAGCTAGTCTTGAACAGGGAATGAAATTGATACAGGAGAGAAACACATTTGAAAGTTTTAATGATACGATTACTGTGTTACAAAACCAGAATGCATGTATAAGAACCTTAAAGTTTTGATTAAAAACACTGGCAAAATTTCTTTGATAGTGCACAGTAACAAGGCTTCGTTGATTAAATATTCTGAGACACACTAGGCTGGGGAATCAGCTTTCCCTGTTTAGAGGTAGGAAGTCTACAGCAACCAGAGACTCAGTGAAATATCTACAAATAGACATCTCAGGGGGGTGGAGGAAAAAAAGGTATATTGAATTTTATGCATTTTTATTAGACTTTCCAGATACTATGGAACATCCTTTCCAAGCAAGACCACATCTCTTATTTGATTAAATCTTTATAAAAAGTTTTTTCATAATAGCAGCCTACCTTTAAAAATACTGTTTAAAAGATTCAGATGAATTTGAAATGCAAATTACCTTTAGATACTTCAAATAAGATTAAGCTGCTAGAGTTTACTTTCTGGACAGAGCTAGAATCATGCAGACACTCGTAAAGATGTTGAGATCTATCTGGCTTTCTTCAAGGCGTTGCTTTTGTCAGGAAAATCCACAAATGCCAGAAGCTTATGGCCAAAAAGGAGACAGAGGAGTCCTGCAACTCTATTAGAATAAACAAGTAAAGGGAGAGTCCACTGGGGCACACACCCACTGGGTTTTCTCTCCCGATGTTTCAGAAGTCACAGCTTCCTTTTATCCCAAACTCCCAGCCACATGTTGCCCTCTTCCTTTCCCCATTGGCTGAGGCACTAAGAAGGTACAGCCTTCTCAAACCACCTACCACATATCCCCCCTTGAACCTACTACCAGAGTAATATACATATACAGAACCCCAGAGTTCAGAAGCTAAGGCTGTGCAGACCCTTGGCTGTTTCACAGACCAAGCAGTCTAGGCTCTGCAACCAACCGACAGCCCAAAGTCAGTAGAGACATTAAGACCCATTTCAAAGACATTAACACCCACAACTTCATCCATCAAATTGTTTATAAAGGCATTAGCTTCCCTGTCAATCCCTCCTCTTCTTATTTCTCAATTTGTCTTTACAGACTCTAATTATTATTAACTTAACCCTTTCTAACAACCCAGAACACTTGAAACAGCCCCATGAAACCTTCACATCTGGTTCCTGCACCAGGAGTGGCAAGTAAATAAAGGAATAAAGTAGACAATGACAGTTCCTATTAGTCCATGAATCACTATAAAGCTCCTTGCCGTGGCCACTGATAGCTCCCATCCTTTTCTTCAGCTGAGAAGTACAAACCTCCTGGGTGTTAGAGACCTTGACACAAGTATGATGGGTCTACACAGGCCCAGCTGTCCTGGTCAGATGTTACAAACAGCAAAGGCCAAAGGCAGCATCTGTGCTAAGGGGGCCTCCTGTACAAGTCAGCCCAGATGACCTCAAGTGTCCCCTACCAGGGACTCAAATGACCTCAGATCAGCAAAAATAATCTCAGGTAACCTGTGTGACCTCAAGCAATCCCTGATGTTCTGCCCCACTCAGTTCTCAGTGGGGAGCAGCCTACAGCACCCCCCCCCCCCCCCCCACATTGTTTCTAGGCCGACTAGTCAGGGATGCAAAGCAGACTTTCCTACAGCTTCCCCCCCAGCCTGGTCCCTCTAGTCATCTTCTTCTCAAGGAGTTGGCTCCTCAACAGCAGGATCTGAGCAAGCCAGAGAACTCACCTGGCTCATGGTAGTCCTTCAGTTTTGCTGCAGCCAGTCAGTACAGAGTCTTAAACTGGGTTTAAAAAAAAATTAAAAAAAAACAAAACAAACAAACAAAAAAAAAAAACCAAAAATAAAACCTCCCAAAGGCAATGAATATTGTCACACATAGAAAAAGTATAAAACAATGTCACAGTTAGGATGGCCACAATACACAGAGTATCACCACATAACTTCAGAAGGCTTTAAGCATTCACCCATACACAGTAACACCTTACCTCATCAGAATGCTTCAGTCATCTGCCTTTCTTGTTCCTTAGCCCAACACTTTTATACCCCTCATGTCCATGCATGGCACCTGTGTGCCCTCTGTTCCCTTTGGTGATGGTCAGTGCACCTGGGCACTCCATGGCTCATTGCTGTCAATGCTGCTCACCTGCTTTTCACAGCTGTACCCAGTGGGGATGAGTCTCAGCCACCCAATTACCACAAACTGTGTACCTACAAAACAACTCAGTGGACACAAGCCAACTTACTCATCATGTGTCATTCTTCCTGGCCTCTCTCAACCCTGTACAATGTGTTTGAAGGGAATGGGTAAAGGTAGCTATGAAGATAAAACACACACACACATTAACCAATATTGGTTGAATAAAATGCACCTGCTCATTTTTTCCACTTATCAAAAGAACATTTAAAAAATTGTTCCTCCTTTGGCATGAAATTCAAATTAACACAGAGAAGTTCCTGTGTCCATCCCTTTGATCCTGGGGGTCCCTGCACTTTTTCCCATTGGGGGTTGTAAAAACTGTGCCATTATCCTTGCCTGTACCTTTACTTTTCTTTCATCCCTCCTTTCATATCTTTTGTATACCTGAGGTACCTTTCTAAACAACTCCTGGAAGGGCATCCACAGCCTCCTCTCCAGCATCTGCTGCATGTGGGCTCTCACTCTCCCTCAGTTGGAAGTAAACTTGAATGGAGACTACAACTCACATGAATTGTTTATTTCAGTTCCCTCAAACAAAAGGCAGTTGGAAAATAATGATCAAATAGTAATTTTTCAGAGGACTTTTTTTTTTCCTTCTTAAAATGCTTCTCTAAACTGAGTTTACAATGGGAACTAGTTGTTCTAGGTAGAGACAGTCTGCTTGTACAACATGAGATACACTGGCCACCTTCTTGGGAGTTTTTATACATCAGCCCAAGCACACACTCCTGGCCAGCACTACACAGTTCAGTCACAACTGAATTACAGGAATGCTACAGAAAATACTGCAAAAAAAATCTTACTAACAAAATTCCTTAGGAAATTATTTTGTTCTTGAAGGGCTTTATACTGAATGCTGCATATTTACTAGTTTCCCCCAGTATTTCATATTTTTAAAGGGAATCTAATCAAACTCAGAAGATACCTGGTTTCTGTGGTTAATATGGGTTTGTTAATTTAAGAAATTTATTTCTGTCACCAGGCATATTATAATTTAACAAAAAGCAAGTGCCCAAGTCTTTTCAATCACTAATTTTAATAAATCAGAGGCACGCCACACTTGTGGCTTCTGATTAAAGTAGTGCTTGTTTTCATTTAATGCTCACTAGCATATTAGCAATAAACTGCTTTGAAGCCTGTACTATATTTAGCCTTTCATTTTTGCAGAGGACACAGAACTGCTTAACATGAAGGCTTTTATTTTCAGTCTTCAAATTACAAAAAATTATCCATGTTCATTCCAGGCATACGATCATTCTTTTTCCTTTCATCTATTTCAACTGTAAATGTTTCACAAATAAATGAAAATTATGAAAAACAGAAGGGTACACTATACAAAAATGTGTTTAGCATATATTACCTTATTTCTTAAAAGTTTAATTCATAAATGCCATTCTATTCATTGTTCCATTTTTCCCAAAGCTTCTAGAATTTTTGATATTTTCCACTAGAAAATAAATAATGCTTACTATTTCAATTGTTTCTCTAATCTGATATTAAAAACAAACAGAAAAACAAACACCACTTTTTACTGACTACAGTAAACAAACTTGAATTATTTATTCTTCACAATTTAACACTTGCCCTGTAGAGAGAACAACAAAACAATTTATTATTTCTTTTTGGGTTTGGGTTTTGTTTTTTCTTTTTAATTGGAAGCAAGTATAACAACAAATAGTGAGTGAAAATATCATTACTTCACTACATTTTGACAGGAAAATATCTTGCTTTGTTTGAGAGGCACAACACATGCATGTCCCCAGCGCTGAGAAATGTGAAGCATAAAGCACATTTAGGCGTGAATTGAACTGTATGTGACAGGGTCTCAGTCAGGTTTGGGGACAGGAGGCTGTTTATCTTTTAGTCTGACATTATTTCTTGTAAGGAAACTCTTTTATGCGTGTCGAGAATAGGGGATCTAGGACCAGGTGTTAGCTCTTAGATCCAGCTGCTCTATTCAGTTTCACCTGAACTTGGTATCAGGGCAAAACTCTGACAACCAGGAAAGCCTCCTTTCTGATGTTGGTTTCCCCAGAAAGGAAACCCAAGGATGTAGGGCTGGACAGAAGCTGTGGTACATTCCAGCAAAAAGACCAGACACCACCATACATTTTTTTCAGCTATGAAGAACTGCAAGATTAAGCAACTCACTTGAAGTAAGTTTACCAGTAGGTAGAGAGAAAAAAACTTATGAAACTTGACAAAGGCATTGCATTTCAGTTTCATGGTCTTACATGAATTCTTTATTTCTTAAACTGAAGCAAGAGCAATGAACCTTAGCCACAGAGTGCAGCTATTTATAAACACCTGCGTAAAGTTTTGAGTCCTTTCCATCTACTAAGCATGTGATCCAAATGTAAACGGGTGCTTTCCAAACTCAGCTGTACTTCTGCTTGAACAGTCAAGACTCTTCTTACCTAACTGTACACAAAAACTCACAGAAATGTTGAAAAACAAAGTAATGATGGGGATGGTAAGACCAATTTGTTTTAACTATTAGGCCTGTGACAGCATAAATTATACACTGTGGCTTCATACAAAGCCTTGCTATTTTACAATGCAGGGCACCAATAAACACTAAATGAACATCAATACCACCACATGATATAGATTCCAGTTTAAATCTTGGTATTCGTGACTCCCTTCCTATCTTCACAGTGGTTTCAAAAATATTTTCAATACCATTCTAAAATTATTACTTTTGTTTACATTTAATAAAACATAGGGGTCTTTTTTATTACAGTTCACATTACAGTAGTCTAATTTTGATTTATAAAAAAGGTCAGCACAACTTAATATTTTTAACAATAGAAATCACTGGACCTCCCTTGGGAGCAGCTATTGCTGCTGTTTGCATTGAGGCGCTTAAGCTTGTTAGAGGACATAAAACATTCTTTATTACCTACAAGCAAATAAAAGTATATAAACTAATCAAATCCTCAGAGACTAGCTTTAAGAGATACACAGACAGGGAAAGAGTCACACTGTGGGTTTTGAGTCCCTAGGCACAAATGTTCTTCTTTTAAGAAACTGAGATTTCTGCTTTCTTTCACCTTTATCACAACATCAGTGGTACCAGTGCTACAATTTTTCAAATGTGGGTGATCAATTGCTTCTATGAAAACTTTAGTAATTGCTGCTTGCAACAGAAGGGAGATGGGAGAGGATCAGCATAAGGAACACAGCTTGTTAGGATCAACTTTTGAATTTGAATGAGCACCCCAACACTTCCAAAGGCAAATTATAGCTTTGAGGTACTTCAGTTCTGCCTTCTTTGATACTCAAATTACTAATACATTATTATTAATAATAATATTACTTAATAATTAATACTGAATATGAATATGAAGATTTGTATTATGATGATATTACTGAATCTGCTTCAAAACTCCACTACTAGATTTCTTGGATTTTGAATCAAATCATTGTCTGAGAACTCTTTTTTTCCCTAAAAGTGAAAGAGCTGAAAAATTATTGACTACTAAAACTTCAAGCCCTCCCTAATTCTTGAGAAAAACAAAAATCAATTACTTGTGTCTGTTCACTGTCTAGATTCCCTCCCAGAACACCACTTACATAAACATTGACCCAGAAACAGTTGAAGACACAAAAATTTACACTGTGTAAATAAAGGACACACAAGGAAAGACCTCAATGAAGATAATTACACTCCTGAATGTTGAGAGGAGTGATGACTCCAACATGGTAGAGCAATGAAGTTATCCTGTCAGTGCCTCCTGTCTCAAAGGAAAGCAGATGTCAAAGATCATGCACTACGGATGTTTTATCTCTATTAGCTACAGCAGCTTTAATGGAATTTGCATAAAATTCATCTAGGTTTGGGTCTTTTATGGAGTCCTGACAAATAACAAGCCTGTCTGTCCCACCAAGCATCCCAAACAGCTTTCAGATTTGAGCTAGACTAGGCCTTGGGCAATCCACCTGAAGCAACCCCAGTACCTCACAGATGCTGTTCCATCAGGAGAAAACAGACCTCTATGCACCTCTGTAGACAACAGACCTCTTTCTATAAAAGAAAGGTTTGATGCTGTGGCAAACCTGCAGGAGAGAGGTTTGTGTGTGGAGGTCGCAGGTGGATGAAGCTTAGGCAGAGCAATATGTGAAAAAATGACAGACAAAAGATGCCAGAGTAGAAGGCCAGTGCATACTCTGCTGGCTGAGCCTACTGTTACTTGTTCCCCTGCCAATGTGTGGAACTGGCTGCGAGCAGCTAGGAAAGCAGCCATCCCTCTTTGGTGTTCTTACTCAGCAATTACTCCTGCTATTTCACATGCATTCTCAGGATTTGACTGCCTTTATTCACCAAGATCCAGATTCCAAACTATATGGCCATGCACAGTGGTATCCTGTCATTGATATAGAACAACCACTGAGCATACTGCTGTGATTATCAGAATACTGCCCTGCTGACTGTTCACATCCACAAACATCAGTCTGCCTAACAATTGGGATAGCATATGCATATTTGGAAATGCTATTAAATGTAGTTTTGCTCATATATGCAGTTTTCTTCTTTAAAGATGCTTGCAATACTAGAAGTTGGGTCTAGATAGAAAACAACCAGTACAATAACCATACCCATTTCACCACCAGCCCTAGTTAGAAAGCAAAACAGTACTAAGTTTTGATATTTTACCAACAACTAACTTATTATAAAACAGCTGGAAAAGTCACTTTGCCTTTCTTCCCTGGTGTTTTTATCTGTATAATGAGAATAGTAGGTAAAGATGGCTTGCAAAGCTAATGTCATTACAAAGCTGCACTCGATAACTAATAACTAATGCCGCTAGTCTGATGTCATAAAATGATACAAAATATAAAGTACTTGGCAAAAAACCTGTCTCGACATTGGAAGCAGTTATTTAAAGTGATGAATTGTCACCAGAGGACACAAGGAAAAACGACGCACCACAGCTTTGGTCACCATGAAGAGACTAATTTATTTTTTCTGACTCCAATCATTTATAGTTCTCAAAAGGTGCCAGTGGATTGGAAGGTGAACGTGTCACCTCTCCAACGACACTGGACAAACTACCAGTCTATCAAATTTCTCCGCCTCTATGAAAGAATGCAAACAGTAGGTTGTTTACAGAAAGTTGCGTGAGAAAGTTCTCTACAAGAATGTAAATTCAGAAGGCTTTAGAAAATCCTAAGAAATCAGGGCGACAATGAATGACAACAGAAAACAAAGCATTGAGTCACCTTTGCAGACTCAGGCCATCAGACTTCTGTTTCTTGATTCCTCATTCAGAAAATGAAGATAAAATATTGTCCCACCTAATAAAAGAATCACAAAAATAAGGCTGGGCTCCCCACAAGCAAGTCAGTCAAACCTCTGGTATCTGGCCACATGTCTTTCATTTCCTTTTTACTGAGTGCCCAGCCTGGCAGTCACTGGCTCGATTTAAGTGTTGCTGAGCCTTGCAAAGACACATGAAGAAAACGGGAGCAGTAAATAGACAGTATTTCTGTGAATAGGGGAACATGACTGGGACAAAGAGACATGGAGTCACTGGTTTCTGGTTCAGATTAAGGGCTGCCTCTGATTTACATGAGGACTTCAGAAGTAATTTTAAATTTTCATCAAATGTTTCCACCAGTCAATGGGATAATGTGTTCCACATTACCAAGGGAGTAACAAAATACACCCTAACAGTTTTGAGGCACCCAGATATAGCAATAAACACCAGTAAAAGCTTAAACAAGGAATTAATATTCCTGTGCAAAGTCTAGCACGGTTTTGCTGTACAGTCCAGACTGGATCCCATATGGAGAGCTGAGAGACTGCAAGAGGGTGATCAATTTTTAATTAATGATTCAACACATGATTAGCCAATTAAGACTATTCCAGAGCACATACACATGTAGGACCGACTTAACGTTGCTCGTACAACTTTTCTTCTTTAATTTCCTAACTTCCTGGTGCTCCATCTCCTCCTCTTCAGCACAGGTACTGCGACACCGTAAGAGATGCATTAGAGAGAGACAAGAGACTGCTTGCACTTGAGGGCTGCTTTCAAGGGCAAGGTCTCCATCCCCAACACCGCACCGGGACACGACACCCTGTGGGGACCTCCCCGCCCTCGCAACCCGCCCCGCACCGACCTGCCGGGCTCATGGCTCCGCTGCCTGCGCAGTCCCGGCCACCGAAGCCCCGGCCCGAGGGCTCTGTCCCGGCCCGAGGGCTCTGTCCCCGGCTGCTGCGGCCGCGGGGCTGCGCTGCCCCTGGGCCCCACCCATGCCCTCCCCTGAGCACAGCCACCCACCCCCGGCAGCGCCCCGTCACCCGCCCGAAGAGCCCTCTGCTCTCGGGGTGGTCGGGGTGGCCGTGGAAACGAGGAGGAAGTCGAGCCTTTCGAGCCGTGCAAGAGTGTCGGGGTGTGGTTTTCTCTCGCACTCATCCCGTGCAGAAAAGCCCCTCAGGGACGGAAGGCCCCTGGGAGGTGCTCCCCAGCGATCAAGTGTTCTGGTGTGGTATGATTAGCACCTCCACGACATTATGCCATGTATTTATTTTTTGGAGTGGCGCAGAGTAAAACAAAAACGAAAAGAAGGTCAAAACAAGCAGCCCACGAGAGACACTGCAAACAGGTCAGCTCACTGCTGCACTGGCTACCAAATTTAGGACACAGCAATAAGGTGGCATCTTCCAAGTTCAAAATAAAGGCCAGACCCACCACAATTAGTTGGAGTTCCCCATGAAACAGGATTACAGAAAAACTGAAAGAACCTTCTGAAATAAGTTTTCAAAGGAAGCAAACCTTTCCAAACCACTTTGAAATGATCTGTGCTTCTTGCCCACCCAAAGTCCTGTGTTCACCTTCCCTACCTGAACTTTAATACTTTGGGGTTGATTTTAGTGAAACATGGCAAAGATCTCAAATATGAATTTCCTAAGTACCAGTTCCAGGAATGCAGGTGTCCAAAATGAAGAGACTCTTCCTGAAGGAAAGGCTGCAGAATTAATTCAAGCAGTATTAGAGGAAGGAAAATTCACATAGAGGAAGTCTTTATAGATGCCTTAGTGTGACAAAACCTTCACAGTTTGCCATCAACTTCAAACCACAAATTGCAGGAGGCTGGACTTCAATCAGGGAGCTACTTCTGTAAAGGCTATGCACACTGCAGGGTCTGTGTCCAGACGAATTACTTGGAGAACTGAACCCTCTGAGTTCTTCCTGTTTCTATCATTACACAGGTAGATACTTTTTGATTGTTATCATTTGTTATGTTTCAGGGGTTATTTTCAGTCACTTCTGCTAACGTGTGGGTGGTTTTGGTAAAATTCTGACTTGGGCTGGTTTACCACACCAAAACATTTGGCTACAAGGAAACATTTAGCTACAAGGACACTGGGAAAATCTGATCTAGATCCAGTCATGTCGGGTACATGTGCATCAGGAAGAGAGTGTGGAATGCCTCCCCTCATTCCTAGCAGCTCGTTTTTTACCTTCGGATTTTATTCATTTAAGTGACGGGTATCTGGGCAATACCTCATCCCATTGCTGTATTTTTGGGTGCAAGGGATGCAGCATTACTGTGTCAATAGTCTTGAACTGTGAGCAGGATAAGCACAAATGAGATATCTTAAAATGGAGGATGCAATATGTCAAAGATAACTTTTAGAAACACTGCATGTGACTATTTTTCCATGGCCATAATAATTGCTGCTTCCTCAAAGATGGGTTAGGTAATGTGGTTGGATATGGTTGGGATGATTGAGTGTTCTGAACTGCAAGGATCTTCACTGTGGAAATAGGAATTCATAAAAAAAACCCCAATCATTAAATACAAATGTATTTAAATATAAAAATAACTAAAATGGAACTTGGAACTCTCATTTCAGTAAAAACAAAACAAAATTAGGAGGTTGTCCTGGGTGTCAGGATGAGGGACCAAATGGATTGTGATAGCCCAGTTATTTACATTGTGAGAGCCAGCACTGTGAAAATGAGTCCTAAAAGGAAGAACACTATTTGCTTTACTCAGATTTTAAACTGAACAACAGGCAGGCTTCTACTAGTCAAAGAAAGAAAAGCCTTCAGCAGAATCCAAAAGCAAGAGGCCCTGCTCTACATGGAGGCCTTGCTGAGGCACCGGTCATGGTGCATGGCTTGCCTGGAGGCCTGCAGTTGCCAGGGCAAAACCTGTGCTCTCCTCTGGTGGCCCAGGTGCTACGTGTAGGCTGATCCATGTAGGGCTGGACAGGTTGGGACAGGTTGCTGAGGTCTGGGACAGGTTGCTGAGAAGATGGAGACTGAAGGTAGTGCAGGAGCTGTGTTGTCAGATCCCAGTTTAAGGGAGGATAAGACTTGGTGAGGCTTGTGGTGGTCATAAAGGACTGCTTGGTGTGGTGCAAGTTGCATGTCATGGTGGGTGCACTTTCACCTCTCCCTGCTGATGGTGAGGCTGAGTCTGCTGGGTCTGTGCTTTTAGCTGGACCCAACTGAGCCTTTGCTACTGAGCTCAACTAGTTTACTCTTGAACATGGTTTTTTTCTGAGCTGTGGTGCTGCTGTGTGCAGCTTTTGAGACAGTGATTCTGGCCTGACCAGGACACCACGGGAATGGTGAACACTGTGCTGGTCTATGACTATTTGCAGCTCAAGACAGTGTTAGGTATACCGACACCTACAACCAGCAGAATTATTTCTAAGAGCAAACCAGCTCAATTGTCTAACTGCAGAGTTATTGCCATCAATTTTTACTGCTTTTACCAGCCCAGTCATGAAGATTTTCTCTAGAGTAATGTCTGCATATGACTACATATTACTGCCAGTGTCAGCAGACTCCTACTTACAAATTAAGTTTGCTGGGGGTCTGTCAGAGGTTGAGGTCTCTCTACAAGTCCAGGAGAAGAATTAGGTTTCCCCAGTTCTTCAACCTCCTAATGATTGCACTTTATATAAATCATAAAGCCATGGAATTTATAATTCATGCTGGAGGTGTAAGAACACTCACTGTTTCTAGGCAAGGAAAAACTACTTAAATTATTAAGCAACCTCAGCGCATGTAATGAAGCACTGCTGCATTAGAGGGAAAAGAAAAAAAAAATCCATGTTAAATCATGAAAAACATGTATTGGGAATGACATCAGTGTTGTGTTTAAGTTGTCCGTCTGTCCTCAATATGAATTTCAAGCTTCAATTTTAATAAATTTATTTTAAATATAAGCTTACTTCCAAACACCCTGGATTCATAACACTAACGTGGGGACAATTATGTACTTCTGTAATGCTTTTTAGCTTCAGATTCTCACTGATCTTGTAAAAACTAATTTCTTTCTAATATTGCTTTTGTTTTTCCCTTTGTGAACATTCTGCTATTGTTGGAATACTGGCTTTTCCTTTGGATATAATTAACATTCAATACATTGCCATTATAATTTCCTACACATCTTACATATTTGTTTTCCACAGGTCTGCTGAGGTTTGAAAAGCCTTTTTTCTGTTAAAGAGCTTGAAATGGTTTTTGAAAGCTTTATTCACTGTTGATTACTAACATAATTTTACTTGTAGGTTTTGTTGTAAAATCCACTGATAATATTGCTAAGCTATACTACAATACAGATAATATTGCTATAATCGCTAACATAATTAGTTGGAAATATTGCATGTCAGATGATATTGTTAGTTTTTGTATTTTAGCAGGAGTTTGCATGTAGTTTAGATTCATGCTGTGTAGTCATCCTTGTTTTTCTGCCCATGCACACAGCTACTGCATTTCGATGTTACTGCAAGAATTAACATGATGTTAGCTGAGTGTCCACTCTTCTGGTCTAGTGGAAAAAAAGAAAAACTAAGTATGTGATATAGTTTTAAATATTGGTTAAATCTTATGAAGATATAGAGAAGAATAAAGAGAGTTACTCAGCTTGTATGGTAGCTTTCAAGAAAGCAAGAAAATTGTGTTTGAGACCTTCATTTTGTTATTTAATTTCACATGCACTAAAATAAAAATAAAGCAGATCTAGGACAGAACATGATTCTAAGAGAAAATGTTACTGTACACAATAACTCTTAGTTAAGAAAAAAATGGGTCAAGTGAGACAAATCTAATAGTTTCTTTCTTTAGTACCATTATGATTAAATTGGTTAATGACACAGATGAAGCATAAGAGAATATAAAATAAGTCGCCTGGAATATAAAAGCATTGCCAGTATGTAATTAAAATTATTTGTGTCATTCTTTAATTTCATTTTTGTAAGTATAAAAAAAAAAGCTGTTTCCTCCCATAGCATCTTTGGTGGTCACAACAGTGTTAGGTAGTTTTGAAAAACCTTTAGATACATTATACATATGTGGGTTTTTAAAAAAGTTTTTTACAGGTATGACAGAGAGCAGAAATAAATTCTTTCATCCCCACTCCCCCATATATGGAATATAATTTCATGTCCAATTACCTGTTACTGTGACTTAAGGTTTGGAATGCATGTACAAATCACATTAATCCTCAGGATTTTGCTTAACAAAAATCTGTGTATTGGGGTTGCCACATTTAAGCCTTCAGTGATAATAAACTGAATTAATCATGTTGTGGTTAGAAAGCAGTTCAAATGCTGTTTGCAACATAAAAAAGTCAATGCTCCAATACAATGCTATATAGCAAGATGCTTTTACACACTTAGAAAGGTAATACCTGATGTGTCGTGTAGGTCTTACAGTAATTGTTGGTAAATATGAATTTTTAATGTCTGCCATAAGGGTTATTTTATACCTCTATTTGAAAAAGAACTACACCACTAATAAATAACTTGATGCAGTACCTGGCAGGATGTTAGAAAAATGTAGATTGAATTGATTAAGTAGAAAACAGAGTGGTTTATGGATTATAAGTAGAGCTTGGTTGTAAATGAACTGCTGGTTTGTCTTGCAACATGCAACCCACAAACTAAGGAATGACCAGGAAGACAATAAATAATTCTTGAGGTCAGTTCAGACCTCCAATAGCAGTGTGTTTCTCCACTCCACTGGAAGCACCACTAGATGCATACGTACTGGATTTGTTAGATCTAGATTACTCAGTCTTTAGGCTGTATTCTTGACTGGTACAAGTCAGGTTTAGTCCCTCTTCACTCTCCTCAAGGTCCATGGACATACCTCCCTATGCATTACTCTTTCTCCCTCTTTTCTCATATTGTATTTTTTTTTCAAGTTAGTAAAAGATTTGCCAGTATTTCTAGTGAAGTAGTGACTGCTTGAGTCACACTGGAGTAATGCTTGTCTCATCTCTAAAATTAATTAATTAGAATTAACAACTAAAATTAATTGTTAAGAATGTTCTGGAAGATAGAGGAAGGCAATGCTTGAATCGCATTCTTGAAAAATAGCAAGTGGCAAACAGCGAAGGACAAATTTAAGATGACTTAATGGGATGGTAGCAACATGTGGAGATCTAAAACCAATAAGGTATTGACTTTGATGTTCGGGAATGCAAAACGAAATATCCAGTAATGAAACCAGAGCAAAGGTGATATATATCTCCTGACCAATAGTCAGTACTCGCCTCTTATTGATCATCTGTGCCTGAGAGATGAAGGTGACCTATTTTTATTACCAGTAGTGATGCAACATTATGCAGTCCTGACATTTTATTTGTGGAGCGTAATTTTTGTAATGTAATGGTTTGTTAAAACAATGTTGATTTACAACCTCTGCCTGTTAGTTCAGTAATGCTTATACCTTAACCATTGACTATAGAATTAATTTAGTCCAGATTATAGTCATTATTCTTCAAGTAAGAAATTAATTTTCAGAGACAACTGAAACAGTATGGAAAAAATAATATGTCTATTAAGGAATATTTTCTAATAGCACAAAGTTTAAGTACTTTTTGGTAGTCTTCAAAGACATTTTTCACATGGCAAATGAATGATAAAGAACATTTCACTGAAATAAATTTACCACTTTTTAATTGGAGTTACTCAAAAAACAGGTTATAGTAAACACTTCAAAATGAACAGCTCAGCCTTGGCAGAACAGACATAATAGACCATGGGACCTAAGAGAACTTTGCTGGAATTACAGTCTAATTTGCCAATATTTTGCTTTTCAATTAATGAGAAAATCCAACAGTTCCTATTGCAGAAGCAATTTCAGCATATATTGCATTGCCATTTGCCTGCAGTTAACTACTTGCTAAAATATAGTTCTTTTTCATATTTGCCTGAGCTAGAGAGCTTGAGGTTTCACAGGCCTTTGTAAAAGATATTTTTTTAGAATGGCTGATAAATGTGATAAAGTAGATTTTTGTTTTCTCTACTTCTTTTTTCCTCCTCCTGACTACAAATCTGAAGAAACTGAAGCCAGTCCTTAAACAAAGAAATGGAAGAAAGGAGTGAAACAATTCAAACAGGAAACTGAGATTACTGAGCCAGATTTAAAAGATCAGACTTGTTTGTAAGGAAAACTGAAACTGGGGAAGGATTTGAGAGGAGGAATGATGCTAATGAACATACATGGAATAGTTCTTTAAAACACTAAAACAGAAAAACTTGTGAAGAAAAAAATGGGGCATAGCTGATGTCTTCTATCCCCAAAAATCACTTGGTTGAGATTCTGCAGAGCACTTTGCTGGTGATGCTGTTGATGTCTTTCCTGGAGTCATGACACTGAATAGTATGGATAGAGGCTGAGCTTAGGAGCTTTTGGATAGGATTGCTCTTGAAATGTGGTCACTGGCCCAGATTTTGCTGGCATATCTGGCTAGCAATGTTGATTCCATACTCCTGTCTGTACTGTTGCAGTACATGTGTGTGCATCCTGTACAAATGACAAGTAGTGTCAGTGTCAGGGAACTGAATGGGAGCTTCAGACAAAGTTTTGTCTAAAGGATTGTAGAGGTGTAAATAAGCCTTTATATGGCTTTGTCCGTCAGGATTCATGTTGGCATACCAGGTCTTCAATATGAATAAACTGAGTGCTTTATTTAGATTGTTAATGATAATGATTGGTAAAAAAGAAGAGAATAAAGGTAAAATTGCAAACCAGTAAAAAGCAAAGGGACAGAATGTCAAAAGAACAAAAGGCTGTAATCAGAATTATTAACTACACAATAAAATTAATATATTGCACTTTTTACTTAATCAATATTATCAGAGCTAGCTTATCAAGTAGAGATTGATGTTACTGACCCATACCAATGACTGTGGGTAAATCTCTTTGCTCAGCCTTGAGAGTTAGACTTGAGGGGCATCCCCACCCAAGGGAAGGATCATCACACACCTTAGGGATGAATACAAGAAATCCCCATGTTGAAAAAGTGTGACTGGTCTTTTACAGTATAAAGTGATTGTCTGTCAGTCATACACATCTTTAGATTATGTGTTGTCGTGCCTACTCAGCAAAAGATGCTTTATTGCTGGAAGAGCTGTTACCAGGGCTTTGGTTTCTTCTGCTCGACACTTCTGACTCTCACTTCCACCTCAGTGCCTGCACATCCCTGCTGCTGTTTGCCTCCATCACGAAGTACCTTTCTTGGTATTGTGATGTTGTGATTTGAGACAGTTTGTTCAAGCTGGTCTCAGGATTCTTCAACACCAAACCAGCGGGCCCTCCTTGCTCAGTCCATTACTGTTAAATTGTAATTAATAATCAGTATCTGTTATGTCCCTGAACAACTCAGCAGCCAAACTACATGCAGCTAAATAGGCCAAGCTGGTATTTAAATTTGAGCTGTACTGTCTTCAGTCCAAATTGCGTGTTCTAGATGTTTAATGATGCTCTGCAGCCATTCAGACTTGCTTTTTAGCATCTTCCTGCTGCCAAAACGACTTGCACTGTATGTAGCTGTGGAGCAGTGAAAAAGTGTGCGTGTTTCTGTTCCAGTGGAGGCCACTGTACTCACCACAAATCCATCAATAGCTCTGGCAGTTTATGTGGCACAAGTGACTGGAAACAGACTGTCCCTTCTGGCACGCTTTTACAATAAGAAAGAAGCAATGTCTTCTCAAGGTTACATTGTCTTACAGATGGTGACATTTTAGGTCACAGTGAGATTCTTCCTGCCCAGCTGTAGTTTTTTTCCTTCTAACCTTCAAAATGTTCTTACTGGGTGTTGGGATTTCCCAGGCTGGGTTGGATGGGGCTTCAAACAGTCTGGTCTAGTGGAAGGTGTCCCTGCCCACCGCATGGAACAATATGATCTTTAAGGATTCTTTCAACACAAACCAGTCTATGATTTCATAAAGGAAAGTGAAGTGTGTGAATCTCAAGGATTTATGTTTCTATTCTAGATTGTTTGCTTGTAGGTCACGCTGAACTATTTGTTTTCTTTTCTCCAAAATAATATTGCTCTATGGTAATTATCATAGGTTTGCATGAGAGACATTTAAGGAAGGGATGCAAATAAAGTTCAGATTGTAACTTTAAATCCACATTTTAAAAAATGTAATTTTATACCTCATTTCTGTGTGGGTTGATACTCTTTTTCTCACTTTGCTGAAAGCTGTTTTTTGAATTCTAATCTCCTACCTCACAGTGTCACTACATACAATTCATCACATGTACAGATGCATCACAAATATTGGTTTATCATCTCCTTGCCTTTATGATATTGGAAAATGTTTCTTATTTCAGTCATTCTGATTCTCTGTTGAGGCTGGATTGTTTTCAGTACTTCTGAGGGGGGAAAAAGCAAAGAGTTTTTTAGGAGTGTAGGACATGGAAGAGGGGCAGGTCTGGAAAAAATAGTTGTATTTTCATTGGTGCTACATCCACTCTGGTGGAGCTGCATCAAAGCAATCGTAAATATGAGTAATTTCCCTCTGTCCTGGAAAGCAAGACTTCAGATGATCTGTCAGACTGCTGGAACTTCCAGCTTCCCAGAAATGACTTCTCCAGCACCTGAGGCAGGAGGGAGGGCTCATTGGATCCTGCTGGCATCTTGTCTACATTGCTTTACACGTAAAAGTGCAGCGACTGAGGTGTCTGAGACTGACTTTCTTTGCACCATGTACCCTGATATCACTATTTTAGGCTTTGTGGCTTGATAGAGAGGGAGAAAATATATTTATTTTTTTTTCCTAGCTTTGCTGCTTGCTAGAGATAGGGAGAAAATACAGCATTGAAAGCAACTTTTAAGAGTTGCATGTTTGGCATATAGAGTATGCATTTTTTTTTAATTTTTCCTTTTTGAAGTGCCCATAAGTAGGTGGGTGCTTGGAAAATAGGACAGCATGATGAGAATGACTGTTAATATTCAACATGCTTTATATGCAATAGCTTTGCATATATTTGTATTTTAAAAATTACTTTTTTGGCCCTCTATTTGATAGAGCTCTTGTGGTATATTATCATAATAATTTTTTTAAGTCCAGCTTGGATACCCCTTATTGTTAACAAGTATCCTTCCATTTTGATAAACTTATTTTTCTCACATTATCTGCCACTCTGTGTACTCTATGGGTAAATTAACACTTATCCAAGAAGTGGCCTGATAATTTTTAAAAGCCCAGTAGAAGAGAGGGTGAGATGCTCAGTGAGTAACGCTTTTGCACCTTTAGCCTCTTGTAGCAAAGTGGAACCTGGCATTTTTGAGACTAAAAAGCACTGTTCCATTTTGGAGGGTGCATAGTAACATCTTGCACTTTTTATTGGAAAATAAAAGCAAGATCATTTTCTATCTGAATATATAATATATGAATAACTGCTTTTGAGACACTGATACATAAATTATAGATAACCTTTCAGATTCTGTACTATGTATTATTAATTAAAAACAGAAGATCTTCATCTACACCCTGATATCTAGGCCACTGGAGAACATATTTTAGTGTTGGGGACTATATAACCCGGGCAGAATGCAATAAGATGCTACCATTTTGTTGTTTATGGGTAGCATTTTGGTACACAAAATGGCCAGAACCTTCTGCTATTAGAGAGGACAGCAGGTGTTCTACTTTATGAAGAGGAGGTGTGAACAAGAATGAAGGTGATATTTTATTTTCCTTTACACACAAAAAATAATATGAAGAAATATTTGTCTCATGCTTAGACTAAATTATGCAATTTCCCACATGACACAGTTTGCACTAGGAAATCTGTCTTTCTGTCCTTCACTCTGTCTTCCCATCCCCTCCCTTTGCAAGTTTTTAACATTGTTTGATGGGTGTTGTAGTTGCCTGTTAGAGTCATTCTCAATTACAGATTTAGAGGGCAACTGATGAAGATGCTCAAAGTTGCCTGATATTCTTAATAGCTTAGCTTCTAAAATAAAATCAAAGAGTTACATAACAAAGCACATAATCACAGCAAGCCATTGTTAGCATCAATTCCTTTTAAATTAAAGTGGAAACAGCCTATCACAGACTGTTGAGATGTTGGCTAGTGGTGGTAGACCCACACTGAAGAGTGAACATGGAGAATGTCCATTGCTTGTTTCTTGTAGTCTAAGGATGTGCTAGAGCCTTGAATTTGAACAAAAAGCCTTTGTTATGTAAGGCAAAATTGAATAAAAGCTAGTATCTGGCATATGTCTACAATCACAAATTTAACAGCAATCAGAATACGTCTGCCCAATTCTGTACTTTATTTTTTAACTAGTTTTACATGAAGAAGTACAGATGGTTTGTGTTTGTTTACATTCTATGAATCAGTTGTAACTGCTGCTGTAAATACATGTTCGTGTAGCTCTTCATTTTTACTGACAGAATGCTTCATGCTGGGACTGTTGCACAGCTGGGCTATAAATCTCATGCAGAAGTCAAGCAATACAAATGAAGATAAATGCATGATACAAAACCCAGACTAGAATGAGAGCTTCGTTCATCGTATAGCTTATGCGCTGGGAACAGAGAAATCATTCTCTGAGGAACAAACCATTTTTAGAACCTGTACAGATCTGAGATGTTTATTGTCTCACAGACCAGATCTTGTCACAGCTTCCTTAAGCAAAATTTCCAAAGATCTGGGAGAATTATCACAGCAAGACTCAACTTCCCGATGTGCATACATGAAAAGTTAGAATAAAAATTGATGTCTAATTATTACTCATCTCAGGCAGTAAGAGTAACAACCATTTATTTTCTTTTAGTGATAAGAAGGTAAAACAGGTGCCATCTGCTGATGAGCCAAACAATTTCCCCCCCAATGAATACTCCTGTGCTTGGAAGTAGCTGCCTTATTAATGCCTTCCTTAAATGCAAACAGCTTGTTTATGAATCAGAGCCCAGCTACCAACCAGCCCTCATGTTAGTATTTGAACAAGTTCTTTTCCGATGAATAATCTCCCTGCATTTCATTGCTGACTAAATGAAAATGGAAGGAAGGAGCTGGGGAAGAAAGCTTGTATGACTCTTTTGGACTGTAGTGGCGTAGTTGCTGGGATTTATAGGTTTCTTAGCTTCATTTTTCTCAGAGAAGGAGCTGATTCAGCAGTGTGTGTTGTGGTTTATGCTGATGGCAGGCTGCCCTTGCAGTCAGCACAATCAGAGCAATGTGATCACCCTATAATGCTGCTTGGATGGACTTTTAACTTTGATCCACAACTGACCCATGTTTGGCTGCTTTGCAGTGGTTGACAACAGGGGGACCCCAACCAGGCAAGGCCTGCAGGATTTCCAGAGCTTCCAAAGATGAAGCACAATAGTTGTCTCCATCTCTCACTACTCTGCTCCCCTCTGCCTTCTTTACTCCTTCTTAACTGCTGCCTCCTTCTGACACCTTTTAGAGAAGCTGGGAGGTTGTGGCTGCCAGTGTTGACCTACCCTGAACATGGCAGCGCGTTGCTGCATGCAGGGTCAGAGCAAGCTCTGGTGCACCAGGGCATGAGTGTATGGCCAGCTCAGGGAAGAGGGCAGGGGCTACGTCAGAGTGAAAATGGATGTGGCACTGTAGGGCAGAGGAAACATCTGAGGTTTTTCTATTTCCAGATTCTGGGAAGCCTGTGTTGCCAGAAGCTGTCCTTGTCATACCCTGTGAGTAACCCTCAGAGGCACAGTGATTCAGAGCTACCCCTCTGAGTCATAGGTCAGCAAAGTGACTTTCATTAAATACTTCTCATGCAGCTTCTAGCTAGAGTGGCATCAAGGTCAAAAATGATGCAGATCTGAAAACTGATGAAAGCATATCTAAGTTATGGTACTTAGAAATAAAAATTTTGGAAATGATGTTGAATCCGGGATGCTGAACTTAGGACAAGAATTTACATCTAGACAATGGATGGTATTGGTCACTTTTCTTTCCAAATTCTGATTCCAACTACTGCCAGGGATGCTGTTCTGTACTGGATGTACAAAAGTCAAACACAGACTTATGGTACCTTTCCCTCCTGCTTTTCTGTGCTTCAGGGGACAACAGCCATTCATTTTTCTCCCTTGTCAGTAATAGATCACACCTTCTTTATCAGTTCGTACATGCAGGAGTAAATACAGGTATGTATAATCTTGTAGTGGAGCCATATTTCTCGCCCACCCATCCTATAAGCGATTTATGCTATTTTCTTTTGCAGTTTTATGGTGCACGTGCAGATACAAAATCAAAGAATTCAGGCAATGCTGACTTTCCTGTCATGTTCCCTTACTCCAGAATAACTTATGCTGGTCTTTGTTTTAGCATGGAACAGTTCTGTGGGCCTTGCTTTTTAAATACATTGTTTCAAAACAGTTTTTTTGGAAATAACTATTGTGGCAGTAGGATGCTGATTGGTGTGTGGGCTGTGTGAAAATGGCTTCAGGGATGTGGAACTCTAGCATCATGGCTCGTACCAAGCAAGTGAGGCAATAAAAACTACACAATGAAAACAGTCAGTTGCTGACATTTATGATAGAGAAAAATAACAATTGTTCCTCTGAGCCCTTTCACCGATGATGCTTGTGCAGAATGTGGAAGATGAGACACAATGCTCAGCAACTGTATGCAATACTGTGTATTTGAAATTCTCAAAGCCAGGGTTTTATCACCAGAATTAGAATTATGTTGCACACTGAGAAGTCATACGGTTTTTGGCTGTGGTTGTGGCTAGTGCTGTTTTAAGAGAAAGAAGAGTAATTATTGTTGAGGTAGACAGCATAGGTATAAGCTATTGTGCAATGTCTTTTTTCTGGTGTTTGACTAAAGCAACTAGAAATGAAAGATTTAGCTTAAAAGGCCAGGCAATAGTAATCCTAAAAACAATGACATACTCATATTCCAGACAGCTGTTATTTCTGGAATTTTGCTTTATTGATCATTCTATTTCTCCACTTTCTCTTTTCTCTACCTTTGAAGTCCACTGACAAGTCCACTGGCAACATGTATGTATTCATATAGAAGGATGAAAAATTAAATGTCATAATATAAAAATGTATGTTTATGTATGTATGTATGCATAACAAAAAGCTTATCCATATGCATGTATACATATACATATATTTATTTATATACACTTCTTTAAAACATTTTTGCAACAATTATGTAGGATAAATGGTGTTTGTAGAATAATAGTTTTAGTGGCAGCCATTTATTGTGCTTTAATTGCTATGCTGGTCATGAATAATTTGGTGCATTTCTTGCTATCTAAACTCATGTCACACCACACATCTTACCTATTTTGTATCTGAACCACTCAGGTTTGGACAATACCTGGAAAGTGTTGTAGACCTATGTAAGAGATTGTTTCCCTCCTATATTTTTGATTAAATAAAATCAGGTCTCAAAACTGAAATAAATTAGAGGTGTTTTGGTGTTTGAATTGAGCCCTTCTAAGTAGCTTTATGTATTTATTTTGTTTCTCATAAATTGTCAACACCATATACATATACATGTATATCTGTGGATACTGCATAGATTTGCTTTACATTTATGCACACAGGATGTTTGGTTACACATAATGATTTTGGTTGCCTCTTCTGTTTATCCTCTAAAAATTGAAGAGGAAAATAATTTGGATTAGCCAGTTAGAATTATGGATATGGTAGACAATTATGTTTAAGTAGAAATCTAAAAATGAGAATATATGAATGCTATAAATATTGGCCATATTTTTAAATGAATAGACACAGCGCTCCTTCCCACATCCAAAGCTGTTACTTTATATTTGGAAAGAAAAGTGATACTTTTATGAAGCACACACATGCATCTCCTTTGCTGAGTTACCTCCTTACTCAGTGAAGACCATATACTCCCCCCTTTCCATTTCAGTTCAGCTGTAGGGGAAAATCCTTTCTTTTTTCAGTACAGCAGACAGTTCCCATTATTAGTATGCTGTAATAGGTCCCAGCAGGTCCACAAAACATTTCATCTCAGACAAACATTCTTGTATAAATATTAAAAAATACATGCAAATACAATTTATTATCAAAACATACCAGTACACTGAAATACTTAGGTCAAAAATGGTGTGAAAGGTTTTAACTTGAAAACTCTCTCAAACTTTGAGAGTTCCAAACTCCAACCTGAATCCAGAGCCACCAGTACAATTTGTAATGTGAAACTGGTGCAAGTCTTAGGAGGTATCTGATCATTTAAACATTGCTGGAAACAAAAAATTTAAATTTAGGCTCCAAGCTTTTAAGTTTTTAATTAACCTTTTGCCATTTTTTCCTATTTGTAAATTTCCACTCTTTATTTAAATGGGTTGATGGCTGTAGCAAGGCAGGTGGGTACAGAGCATCATTTATGTTGCATTTTAGGTGGGACACAGTGAAACAAGATTTCAGTGTTTAAATGCAATGGAGAGAACAGAAGGGCCCTGTAAAACACATTAAATGTGCAAAGAAGCATCATCTGGCTGAAGAGATAGGAATGTCTCACTGTAAAGTGGCCATGATGTCAGATCTCAAACAGAAGGCTTGTGTTCACATGGCTTGGGGTCCTTAAAATATCTCCTTTACTTCCTTCAAAGTTATTTTATTGCTTGGATTAGGAAAGTAAGAACCAAAGATACTAATGACTTGTCTGAGTCAAATCTTTTGATCTGAGGAAAAGAAGGTCTTCCAATGCAGCAACTAAAATGCTCAGCAAAAAGCATTCTTTGTTTTCTGTAAAGATTTTAGTAATACGGCCACTTGAAAAGTCCAACAGAAAAGTCAGATGGAAAAAAGATAAATCCTTTGTGTGGTGTTTGCCATCCCTCGGAGACTCTGAATCTTGGATTTCTTTGGGTAAAACATGCCAGTATAGCACCCCCACCTCCAACAATGAAATATGAAAATCATCAGAAACTCAAACAGGCAGAGAGGAAGCCCACAACTTGTGCCTGGCCCAGAAGAATCACATGAAACTTAAAGTACACAAGATCTCTTTGAGTCTTTCTAATTCCTTTCTTCTCCAGTCCTGGATGCTCTAAAGGTAAGTCAGAACTGCTCCATGCAAAAGCTTCAGTTTCTTGAGAAGTGAAAACTATGATTCTCCTGGATTTTATGGACTACAATATTTGACCCATAAGAAAAATTTATTGGATACTATGAATATTTTCCAATAATGCAACAAATTGGCAATGTTGCAGAAGCAATTAAACTGAGGCTGTTCTAGACATGGCACAAGGGATGTTCTGTGGTCAAGATGAGACATTATTGGACAGTTTTTTTAATTGAAGCTTCCTAGCTCTTATTCTGCCAATATTTGATATTGTAGCTGGTGGGAAATGGAAGAAATATGATTGAAATTATAGTTTTCCAACAGATTGAAACTTTTAATTTGAAAACTGCTCCAATCATAATGACTATTTCTTCAGAGGGGGAGAAGCCTTTTAACTTTTTACAGCCTGTAGCAATTTTTCCAATTATCTGAGGCATTTATAGCATAGGACGACATTGGAAAAGATACATAAACATCATGAGGATTCACAAAATAGAGTAAGCAAACACTGTTTATGGCAGCCTAGGAGTAGCTGGAGTCAAGGGTGAACGAAAACACTTGACTGTAGGATAGCTTTTTTTGTTCCCACTAATTGTCAAACCCAATACATTTATCTTTTGACTTTTTCCATACATCCAACAGTTACTGGTTTGAGAAGAAAACATAGCCTGGATATAGGCCTCTGATGAGCTTAGTTGCTCCCTGGCATGCAGGGAGGGAATACGTGGCCATCTATTCATACTGCTCTGCCACAGTCAATAAGAGTGGTTGTATTTGCTGCCAATTTGCAATTCTAGAAGGCTACAGGCCTCTCTCGTCAGGTGTTAGTGGCCACCAATAGTTTCCACAGGTGGGTGGTGTGTAATAGGTTGAATTCAAGATGCAGACATCTCACATACACATTGTCCTTTCTGTTTCCTCTTTTACCACTGCACATCGTTTCCGGTCATTGGCCTTCTGCCATTATTTCCCTTCCATCCTTCATCTCTTGCTCCCTTACATCACTTTCCTTTTGATGTTTCTTCATTCCTGTGTTCTGCAAGAAAACACACAGTTACCGTCATAACAACCATCAATACTATTAGACAGATGTTTCTTTGATCTTTTTCCAATAAAGTCATCACAGGAAATTTCTAATTTGTTCTAAAAGAGCACTCCATAAATCTTACCACTTTCATAAACATCAACCTTGCATTTCACAGGGCTGCTTGAAAAGAAATTACAGAATGCATTTAGAATGCTACGACTGTAAATGCAAGGTATTTAAAGGACAAATGTTCTTCAAAAAAACATCCACTGATCAGTGGATGGTGAAAATTGTAAATGTATTATTAAGCTGTGTTCAGTTTTCTTATTTTTAGAATAATTAAAAGTATTTTTTCATTCATAAAGACATTTTTGAAGCAATATCAAATATTTTGAGAATTACAAGTACAGAGTCCATTGCTTTGTTTTTTATTCACTCTATCCCTACTGTGTCAATAAAAAGTGAGAGCATTCCTTTTCTGAAGTCTCTTCCAGTGTAGGCAGACTAGGCCCTACACAGACAGAACAGAAATGGGATGGAATTAATACTATAAATTATTCTTTTCCTGTTTTACTAATTTTATATAAAGTTGAAATAGTTAGTTGTTTATGGTCCCCTTTTCTATGTGATTACTGCAACCTTTTTCACTGTTTTCATTCACTTTGAACAGCGTCCTGTCTTTTCCAATTTGAAACAGCAAAATACTGCCCCATGAAGCCTGGGTTCTATGTGAAAGGTTTTAGTGGAACGTGGGAAAACTTCAGTTGTCTTCAGGATCTACAGGAGCAACTCAGCCGGTTTTCCTTTTGTCACTCTCCCTCTGGCTGTGCAGTTTGTGAAGTTGTGCAGGCTCCCTCTGGTGGCCCATGGTCGCTGGCCAGGCAAGATTTGGCTTTTTATTTGTGGGGGCTGTTGTTAACAATCTAAATTTATATAAGCATATAAATACAAAAATATTACATATAATTAAACACAAATAAATATAAATTTGTTGTGGTACTCTATCAGCCTCTAAGTGAAAACTCTTATTTTTATTTAAAAATATTTTGGTATCTTAGTTGTAATCCAGCAAATCAAGCATGGTTACTTCCTTCCAAAGATTGCAAGACCAATAAAGTTCATTTTAGCAGTTTTTATTATCAGGCACTTACTTTCCATCCCGAAAAGGAAACAACCGTCTTGCTACTGATTCACATTTCCATTGCTGGTGTTGTCCACATTTCTTTTACATTTGCTATTATGCTTTGCAGAGTTGGAAAGTTTAGTGAGTTTAGTCATTTAGATTCCATATCAGCACATTTGAGTGTTTGTCCTTTCCTTTGAATGGCAGCTGTGTGGACCACACACAACCCTTTTTCTTCTTTCCTGCTTGGGGTAGACTGTGAGAGGGATCTAGGCTGAGCCCTCACGTGTTCACAGTTTGCAGTACAGATAAGATGTGATTTATAAAGCAGAGCATGGCAATATTGACCAGAGTAAAGCTCTCAGGGCATCTGGAATGCTTTCATTCCTGCAGGACATTTTTAACATTTTTTTCTTTGCATCTTGTGTTATGTAAGTTTTAACAGCAGAGTTCGAAGTCCGAATCTAAATTATTAACCAGTTTTTTATTGTGTTTTTAGGCTAATTCAGTGTCTATTAAATCTGTGGTCTTCATCAAAAGTAAATCATGCTGTTATATAGCATAATCAGAAGAGAAGAGATAAAGGATCACATCCATTCATGTTTTCAGAACTACAAAATATCTTATTATTTTTCCTACATTGATTTACTTTCAACCTATGTATGTAGTAGTGTACAAGTCAGTGTTTCCGACCATCTACCATATTGGGTTGCATCAACAGATATTTTGTTAATAACTATAAGTGCTATATTGGCAATCATAACAGAAAGGAAATTCCATCTTAAGATCAAGAAGTACATGTTATTCCAAAAAATATGTCAGGAGTCCAAGTCCTAGAAAAGCAGTTTAACCTAGTGAAAGGTATTTTGCAGTGGGTTTTTTATTGCTAATTTTTTAATTTCCCTAAAAATGATAATGTTAGTCCAGTGTCCTACTAAGCATAAACAGGTGTTGCCTTTCCTGTAGTCAACCCAGCCAGTGGAACAAGTCTGCAGCAGTGCAGTCCTGGGAGAGGATGCTCAGCCTGCCATGGGGGGAGATGAGGGGAACAGACTCAAGGCCATGACAGAACTATCGCTAGACACCTGCACTCAGGCACTGCACTGGCTACAGCTCTTTCAGAGCAGCACAAAATGTATCACTTTTGCTCATATTCAGTGGAATTCACCCCAGTGGTTGCCTGCCACCCAGGATCAGCAGCCCTGAGCCTGCAGGCTGGCACAGCATTGCACGGAGTGACTGCACTTCTGTGTGTGTGAGGACAACTCAGCTACCTTTGCCATTATAACCATCTTTTCCTCCTGTGACTGTCATCTAGAAAAGCAAAAGCAAAAAACAGACAAACAAATACAAAACCTCCTCACCAAAGCAAGCAACAATTGCCTCTTTTCACAATTATCTAGTATAGGGGAACCACTGTTAATTGATTACTTTGTATCACAAGTGATCTGAAAGCACATTTTACTTTGGTGTACACTGGTACAAATTCAGAGATTTCATTGGTGAAATGATGCCAAAATTCTGATTGTGGTGAATCCATGAGGTATGAATTGATCATAAACCGGACTAAGCAGTCCTGAGGGTTTTATGAAACATTCTTTAGAAGAAATTGTAAGGGGGAAAATAACAAAACTGAAAGTGTATATATGATATTTTGAGTTTCTACATGCTGCAGTGTTTCTGTAATTTGTCTAAGTTGGTTTTATGAGAATTTTGCTTTGCTCTTAAACCCTATTTTTAATGAAGCATAAAGAATAATAAAAACACACTTAGAACTATAGTGTTTTTTAAATTCTTAACTAATACTTAAGCATGGGGAATAACCCTGATGTACAACGAACATGTTCTTAACATTGCCAAAGCTTTTAGTGTATGTTAGCTGAGAAATTTTGTTTTCCAGACATGCTAGAAGATCTCTGGTTGGTTCCTGGACTATTTTGGAAAAATGAATCTATGAAGCCAGTAAGGCCCAGTGTGTCCAGGTATGTTTAAAAGAAAGGAAAATATTTGATTGCCTCCTTTCCTTAAAACAAAGGAGACAGCAGCTCTCTGTGGCAAAGGATCATCTTCTGTGACATCCATCAACATGTTTCTATATCCACATGAAATGTGATCTGCATGTCAAAATAATTCAGATGATTTCCACCAATTTCAGCAGCTTCTGGATAGATCCCAAAATTCCTGAGTGAAATTTACTTTTTCACAATAATAGAGTTCTCCTGTCATTCAAAAGTCTGGTAGGATAAGTAAAATCTAATATATTTACTTCTATATTCAAAACATTTAAAGAAACTGAGAGTGAACTCCAGAAAACCATGACCCGGGGTTCACCTGAGCTTCTGTTTGTAACTCCTAGGTCCATAAAAATCTCATCTCATAAAGTAATGAGCTGGTTTGCCACAACCTATAGTATCTGAATATGGTCTACAGACCTTAATCAGTTCAAAAAGGAACATTTCCAATACATCTGAAAGTCTCTTTTCACATGCTAGCAGAGGAAGAGAGATCTCTGTGAGGGACTATATCTAATTCATGCTTTTATGAGATTTTATGAGAGTGAATGCTATCAGTTCCAGCTCTGCTAGGTGCAGTAACTTAATTTACTACACTTGCAACACAAATCAAATTCAAATCAGAGTCCAGGTAGAGTGGGCATATCTTCTTTGATAATCTAATATAAAAGTAATTCTCAGTGGAGATTAAAAAAAAACTGTATGTAATTTATACAGAAGGAAAACTTATCTATACTATGTTGAAACCTTTCTTAAGAAAACCCTGCATGTGGCTGTAGTTCTTCATTCTGTGAACAGAGATTTATAAAGAAGAAAGCAGGGGAAGTCACATCAAAACTGCCAGAAACAGCAGGAAGACTAAGACAATTTTGAAGCTAGTTTCATACACTCATTTCTTTTTTAATTGCTTTGATATTTTGAAAAGTCCATGTTATGCACTGAAAATCTGGAAGACAGAAAGCACCCTCACTACTGCACAAATTTATCAGCTGTAGTAGAGCTGAAATAGATGAACACTTGTGTGTGTGTGTGTGTGTCTGTGTCTGTGTCTGTGTGTGTGTATACTTTATTAACAGAAAAGCATGAAAAGGTGAAAGTAAATATACTTTTATTAGAAAGTTAGATTTTGTGTTTTATGCTGCATTATGAAAAAAAAAATATTATCTTCCTGACTGTAATGTGGTGATTGGTTAGGAATGGGGTTTTTTACAGGATAGGAGAACAGGGATGAGAAGGGAATATGAATGCCATGATGTGCTGCTCCAGTAGTATTTTCCCAGCAGCATAGCAGCACCAGTTAGTTGCTGTAACTGGCACAGGGAGAAGCAATCCTGATTCTCCATGGCCTAAATTCTCCTGAATCATTCTCCTGAATCTCCATGGCCTCTGGAGTGGCATGGGAAACAGACCGCTTGGTTAAGCAGCAGGCTGAGGGTATTTCTGAGACTTGCTGTGTGGCAGCTCCAGACTTACATGCTTTACCAAAAATAATTGCTGTCAGAGTGTTTTACTGCTTGTTTGCTCTGCCCTCTACTATATCCTTCACTGAATTAACATTGTATGACAGGAAGGAAAAGGTGCTGCCTAACAGGTAGAGCAGTGTTTATGAAAGGGAAAGGAGAGGCTGACGTTGATTCTAGTCCTTCTATGCAGAATTCTGTATTGTTTCGTGAAGGTTTAATAAAAGACTGCAGAACGGGATATTTGGGTGGGTTCTGGGCTGTAACTGCTGCAGGATTGTGTTTGTTCCATATTCTCTTTCTCTTGCTGCATTTTGAAGATGAGAGGCCACGCAGAAAGCAGTCAACTACCAATAGCATAGTGATCAGCTCACTCTTAGGAAAGAGGGGCATCTGATAAGCTTTCCAGGTGTTCAAGAATGTAGGAGACCACCACCAAATTTCCAACACACAATGGGACCAAAGTGAGAGGGAAGGCTGAAAAAGTATATACCATATATATTATGAATTATGTGCCCAAGTAGTATATTATTTTAAGCAATGTACCTGCAGTAATACTAATTAAAGACAAAAATTTGAGCAGAAATATAAGGCAGATAACATTTGTGGTAGTCTTACAGTGCACAACTTACAGAAATGAATAATTACTATCAAATTCTTTTTCTGCACTGCACAGGTCTGAAGGCAGTCTTGCATCACCTGAAAAAGCATTGCTTTCTAATGCCAAGCACTGACTGAAAGAATATAGCCATTCAACATATCTTTAGATCATTGTAGGGACCTATAAATCACAGCTGATAGGTCATGTGAAATTCATGCTGGAATCACAACCTTTCCACTTCATATAAATCCTCCAACCACATGGTTCTTGGCCAAAGTCAGAGCACACATGAGCCAGGCTTAACAAGCAAGAGTTATGAGCGATCCTATTTCTTCCTTTAGAGAATAAATGACTAAGCCAAGAAAACAACTCAGCAGGTCACAGGAGAGCAGATCCTGGAGGAGTTACCACCTGTCAGCAGATATCTTGGCTCACAGTTAGAAGTTGTAGTGTATGTGCAAGATCAGCATTTGGTAAGTTAGCCAGGAGACCACCTCATTCTCTGTCAGCAATTGGATCACTGAATTAGCACAAGTAATTTATCAAGAGTGCTTTAAGAAAGCACTTAGAAGAGCTTTAGATTAGGAGAGAAAAAAGAAAAAACAAAGTAAAATGGAGGTGTTGTGCAGCTTTTAGACAAGGTGCTAAAGGGTATTATCCTGGAAGGGGTAGTCTAAGGAACATGCTTACCTTGCAGGCCAAATAAATTGTGCAGAGAATTATCCCACAGGTAGCAAACAGTTTCCTCCAGAGAACAAATGAAAAGGTAAGGACAAAACAGAGTTTCTGAAGTGATATAAAAGAGTTCTCTAATGAAGAAATAAAACCAAAGATTTGACATTTCATGTTGATGTATTAATCTTTAGGACTGCTCACAGCTTATGCAATAGACAGCAACATGAGCTAGCCAGAAAAAGAAGCCTTTTTGTAAAAGGATGCATTCCTGGATATGCTCAACCACCTCATGAATCTGGGAGCACTAAGAGGAAACATTGCCAGCTAGTAATGCTGTGGCCTCCTGTGTGCAAGGAAGGGGCTTGTAAGTCTGGGTATCTAAGTGTTGTCTTGCAGTGGCAGCTTTTTCTTACCTCTTCTCCCTGGGCTTCTGCTGGGAATGTTTTAAAGAAAGGAATGAGGTGTTTTATTGGCTCAAGTTTTTGGAATGATTTAGAGGTTTTTGCTGAGGAATCCAAGCCCTGGCAAAGAGTTCCGTGTCAAGCTATGCTGAGGAGGTGATGATGCAAACTGGAATGTGGATTGTACAGAATGTTGGGGAGAGGTGCCATTTTCCTGCTAGATGAAGTATGGGAGAGGACTACCCCTGCCTCACGGAGTCATGGAAGGAAGTCTTTATTCCTCATAGCTGTCATGAAGGTGTTCCTACAAGCCTCCCAAACACATAAATGAAGAACAGCCTCTGAGATAGGCGGAAACATTGTGAAAGGTCCAGGTTATAGGAGAATAATCACATTCATTACAGTTAGTCGTTCAGTATAATTCTTTGGTCAGAATTAGTGGTTACAATTCCAGGTTTGTGCAGATAATTAAAAGGTCTTGGTTGCCTTGTCTTCTTGCTCTGTTTGGCAAAATGAAATTTGCAAGATTAATTTACCTCAAACATGCTAAATGTGCTTTGTTTTTTTGCACAGCTGGCCAGTTCCTGAATGGCTGAAGGCACTGAGCCCTCACTGCAGCACACACAAAATGTAAAGAGACAGCTGGGTAACAGGGAGCCCATTAGGCCTTGTTGCTGTGTTCTCTCCATGCTCTGTAGTCACCCTACGTACAAACCTTTGATAATGTTAGAGGGGCCAGCATGCAGTGCACAATTTCACTTTGGAAGGGACAGAAAGGAATTGTTCCTTGTATTTAACTTTAAATATCTTGGTTAATGTTTCACAAAAAGAGTAAGACTATTAAGTAAGACTAAATTGACCTAGGAGGACATTTTTTGTGTGTGTTCTTTTATTAAAGGAAAACAATTAAAAAGCATCCTTTTTGCAAACTGGTAAAATTATACTATAATTTATATTCATTATTAGGCTCACGCCAACTGGTATTATAACAAACCTCATAAACTAGTCCTTTTGGAATCATGTCACTGTTTTAATTACCAAACTCATCATACACTTTGGTATTTTGTGTCTGTATTATATACCAGGAAAAACAGGCTTCATCTGAAGTTGCATAACTGATGATTGTTATCTACAGTGATTTGTAGTGAAAACAACTAGTGGGCAGCTCCAGTCTGTTATTACTATAAATCAAATTACTTCATCTTGTACTCCTCTTGTTCTTGATCTCTCTATTTGGGATGAAGTTTTGGTGTGCTTTTTTTTCCAGAATAATTTCCAAAATATATGTTTGGTGCAGGGCATGAAATGATAATCCAACTGTTTATAATAACAAAGAAGTAATGGTGTTAAACCTAACAGAGACATTCATGGACATTTAAGCTGAGAAATAGCTGCAGTTTGCAAAAATCAGGATAACAATTCTTGAGCATGTTTTTAAAAGTCTTCATTCATTGCTACATGATTATAAATACATCGTATTCTGATGTTGTGATGTTTTCTGACAGAAGTTGCTTAAAATCTGCAGTATTAGGAAGACTTAGGAAGATCTGTGGGTTTCAACAACTTAGTAATAGCAGCTGTAGTAAATAAACACAGTAGTACTCATGTAGTGTTAAAGAGTAAGAAATAAGTTGAAATATATACCTCAATTCTATTATAATACAAGGATAAAAATTAAATGTATGGGAAGATACAGTTAAGCTCACAAAGTAAGGAGATCTGTGATCCTGCAGTGGATTCACTCAAGCCAAACAGTGTTGCAGACATAAGCATTTGGAAGTTTCCAGAGGTATGATAGCTTCTTGCAAGCTTGAACCTGACCTATTTCGTTCACTGCAATTTAAAACACTTGAGACTGCAGAGGCTAGAGGAAAGGTTAGTGTTTTTTAAATGATAACATTCCTGAGTTGCTGAAACCAGCAGTAAAAAGTAGACCTTTAAGACAGGGCCTATCAGGCTGCAAGAAGTTTCTTAGGGAGATCGTTTCCATTTTTGTCTGTCAAATTGCTTCTGGTGCTTCTACTTTCCTCACTCAGCTCAGCAGCTCTTACAGGTACACAGACCTTTCTGGCGTAATAGCCATAACAAACTCCCCACCTTGCCCTACTTGAAGCAAACCTGTGTGGATGTGTGAACACATGGCATTAGTCTGTGTATGTTTGCTTTATGCGTGTTCAAAAGTGTGGGGATGAAATGGCAGATAGAAAATAGGGATATCAACCAGTGCAACCTGTGAGGAAAAAGCAGTTTCCTTGGAGGTGCAAGACAATAAAACGAACATTAATGCTATGAATGCTCCCAGGCAAAGTGACCATATTTTTTTTTGTTTGTTTGCTTCTTTTATTGGACTGAAAGAATTATTGACATACAGAATACAGAGAGAAGATATTTTCCTCAGCAATTATGCCTCCAGAAAACGGTTTTGGCTTGTTCTCTTGCATGTTTTACAGCATAAAATCAAATTATATCACTGGTAGAAGATAGACACTGAGCCTAGTGATCTCCAGCGAGGATCCTGTTGGCATTAGCAGTTGTGGTTGTTCTGGAGGCAAAACCAAAAGCCCTGTTGGAGGCTTAGCACAGGTTGGTGCAATCTGATTGTCTGAGCCAAAGAGTTTGATCTGGGAAGCTCAATTTTCCACTTCCTTTAAACCTCAGAGAACACAACCCTTGGTGCTCAAAATGGCCCAGTGTTGCCTACCAAGAGCCATGATCAGGGTTTAAGGGAAAGGAAATACAAGGCCTAATGCATTACTATTCTCAGTGTAAGTCAATATTTTGTTGTAATTAAGGAAAATTGTCTTACAGTAGCACTGTGACACAATCTGGGAGTCACTTTAGGAATACTTTAGGAATCCCAAAGTATTTGCATTTCAAGTTATGTATTTGGGTAAAGTGAAATATTAAATATTCATCCAAAAAGAGAGGGAATTTGGAATTATTTAAGTAAGGGATTTATTATGTAGTTTTAGTCTTTATTCATCTCGGCTACTGATTTAATAGCTCAGGCAGAATTCTTGAACTTTAAAGATTTAGTGAATTTATGGATTAAAAATTTAAACTGGAATGAAACAATCTACACACTCTGTAATTGCAAATTGTCTGAGGGCAGCCTATTGGAAACAGATTGGAGGTCTCCTGTGCTGCTTCACTCCTCAGGTGAGAGGCTGTGTTTTCAAAGTTTATAGCTTTGGATACACAGGATTGGTAGGGAGTCATTAGTAATAGTAAATAAAACCGTCTTCTCTCTGCTAAGCTAGTTCTTCTAAACACAGTACCGATCAATGTACTTTTAATTCCTAGGCTGGGGGACTGATTATATTATTATACTATCAGAGCATTTAACTATGAAACATCAGTAACTCATGCCACATACATAAGATGGATTATTTATCAATAAGCATATTCCCTGTCATGTTGATTTGACTTTCTGGTTTCCAGTGTGCTCAAAGACAATGAAAACAAAAATCTTAGTACTGGTCTTCAAGAAAAAACACCACCAAACCAAACAACAACAGCAAACCAACACCCCAAAACCCCCAAAACCTGCCCAGGGTGTCCCAGGCTGCCACGATATGAAGAGAGAAGAAACCCATTGATGGAGTGAAGTGGGACTGTGTGGTTCAGGGTGTTTTCTGAAAAAGATATGACAGTCTTCTGTAATGCTCTCAGGAAAATATTTGGTCTTTGTAACAACCTTTTATTGTTGTAAGAATAGGTTGTAAAGAAGAGAGAGGAAAAAGAAGGTGTATCAGTTGTATTCTATCAGTCAACGAAGTCAGAGTTATCCTCTTTAAAATATGAAGGTACCCCTTGTCATAGTCTCCCTAGCATCAAAGCAAATCAAAGGCTTTTGACAGGTCAGAGGTCTAATTCCAAAATGTAAGTCTGTACCAAGGAGTAAAATACTTGGTAAAATTTACATCTATTAATTTGTGTTTAATTGTTGCTTAATTGCCACTTTTTTTGAATAGACAGCTCTATCACTTGAAAACCCTTACAGTATAAGTTAAATTGTATTAAGGAAAGGGTATTTTGTATTTTCTCTTTCCCCCTTCCCTTTCCATTAAGTACACATTAAGTGTCATCGTTTGCACTTGCTATTTTTATTTGTCATGGACTCAATGTGATTATTGACATTTTAGGACTCTGAATCTCAAACCATGGCTTTTGTTACTTGTGTAGTGCAGTTAATATCTAGATGGGAGATTTTCAGTTGTGTTGTTGATGTTTTAACAGGGCTAGTCATGTATGCATGTCTGAATCCATCTCCTATCAGGTTAAATGCAACAAATATCACATTAAGGAACTGATTAACATCCCTAGTAGGGGGGAAATGTAGAATTCAGCTCTTTAATAGAACAACATTGGAATACACTGAAATTCAAGATAATCCCTTTCATCAAGTTACATTTGAACACATCTTTTTCTCCAAATCAGTGCACGAGTTCTTTATAAGAGCTGCATATTTACTTGTCCCATTTAAAGACTAATTTTAACAATGTGTGTATTTATGCTTCACTGGCCTACTAAACATGATTATGTTGCAGTTCAGTGACTTTTAGATGTGCATTACTCTAAGACACTTCATGGTAGAATTTGTTCAGTGAACTCTCAGTCCTTTATAAAACTTGGATATACATCCTAATAACTGCCCTAATATCTGCCTTACATCACACAGATCAAGGAAACGTTCAGCACTGCTACCTGGAAGGAGTATTATGTGCGCCCATGGCGTTTTGCAAAAATGACTGAGAGAAATTAATACATCTATAGGTAATGTCCATGGTCCAATATATGATGGAATAGCCATTTCTTGTTTGTGATGATGCCCTAATCTTTCTACATGCTCTGCTAGCTGCTAGTTCCTGTAGTCTAAGAAGAGCTGTAAGGTGCACTGTTGTGTATGCCTTATATAAACATCATATCTATAGTTGACATTCACTCTAAATTGCTTCTGGAAGCATCTCTGGGGCTGTGTTAATACTCTCAACATCCCTGAAAATGCTTAGGAGAGCACAAGTTACTAAAGGGAAAATCCGTCCTTGGGGTAATTTTAGTTAATCATCTGTATAGATGAGGAGCCAGGCTTCAAAACATCCTCTGTCACTTCCTATTGCTCTCAGTATAGACTTAATTTTTTAATGTTCTTATTGACCTGACAGGAAGATTTTGGAAATGTTCTGCTGTCACTGTAGAGCAGGACAGGAACGAGAAGACTCCAAGTCAAAGGCTAGAGAATGAACTCTGATTTATTTCAAATGCACCGCTCTATATATAGAGAACATTGTGCGGACTAATTTCATTGGTCTTAGAGTAAAAACATCTCACACCGTTGGTGTGCAGTGAATGGCGCACGGTGGCAGAACATATCTATAAACAATGTGAACGGCAAGATAGATTAGAGAATTATTTACATTCTTTCCCAGCTGTCTCCCAGGCTCTCGCCTGGTTAGAAAACCTTCTCTTTTTCTCTCTGACTGAACTGAGAATATCCACATTCTGCCCCAAAAGAAGTCCAGATTCTCCACCAGATTCTGGGTGAGTTCAGAGAGAAGGGGAAAGAGAGTCCCTGTATTTTTCTCACACTTTATGTTTTTTCAGTACCTCATTTGATGGACTTATTTACTGGACTGCTTTAATGTGTGTAACATACACAGTCTAATGTGAAATGTCAAGGTTCAACTGCAGTTGGAAGAGTTAGCAATATCTTCTAGTATTCAAGACATAAATTTGAGTTTATTTTTTGTGACTAGCCCAAGCCATGCTGATGGTGGAACTTAGTATATTTACAATTAAGTAGATACTGAGAAGAAGTGGAAGACTGAATAGCCATGGTTTTGAATAGTCCCTTGGAATTTCTGCAAACAGCAGAAGCTCCTTCTTCCTTGTAGAATATTAATTTTTTACCTGTTAACCTGTTCTTCCTCTTAAATTTTCTAATGGTGCTGTGCAGAGCTGACATGGCAAGCCCTAAGAGTTTAGCCTTGTTGTTCCACATCTTTATCACCAGCTCAGTTTCTATATTGTGTTATACTGTCTTTTCTATTTTCTCCCCCATCTTGAAGATGAAGATATGATGGCAGGTTCCTTCCTTTACATTATGAATTTATTTTTGCAGTCATCTTACAGGAGGTTTTTTGTTTCCCTGTTAGACAGTCTAACAGGGAAACCAAAAAGAAAAGGAAGACAAAATTTCTTTGAGCTATTTACTAAAGTTAGTAGTCCATAATGATAACAAAGTAAACCAGGTGTTTAAACTTAGGTGAAAGTCTATAAATAAGTTTATGAAATAATGAAATAGTAAATATATTTAAACATCAAAGCCATAAGCAACAGGCACAATTATTTCTCTACTATTTATTCACAAAATGCATATCAGATAACTTCCCTTACAATTTTAAGGGAAAAAAAATCTACGAAAATGTCATTATTTTCCTTTAATAAATTTACAGCTAGAGAAAGGGTCTAATAGTAATATTTTAACAATTTGCCTTATGTAGTACTGCTCAAAATTCTGCTTGGTTTCTCCCATGAACTTAAAATATTTTTCATGTCTTTTAGCTCACTCATTATCTCTATCCATTCCCTAAACCATCTCTTCTTTTCTCCGATTTAGAAAAAGAACTGTAGTTTCATGGATGTATAGATGTGTTTACCTGGGTATCAGTCCTGGGTACCATTTTTATTCCTTGTTCATTGGCTCTTTTGTCTTTAATTGCGTACAGTTTCTTCCATGATTTTTCCTAAAACTGGCTGTTTGGCATGATCACCAGGACCTTGGGAGTTCTCTCTCTTCTTGATTCTGAAAGATTTGGAAGGAAGAAAAATGAATCTAATCTAGGACTTACAGTTCAGAAGCAAAGCTATGCAGTAACATAAGCCTGATCCCTTGTAACAAGTAGCAGACTGAAGGGCTGTGGAGCTGTCAGGTACGGGCAGATGGATAGTGACAAGCTCTTTCTAGAGGTAGGTGTCTCTGCAGAGTAGTAGGACGGTCTCATTCCTGTCTCTCCTCTGTGCTCTTTACAGTAGTTAATTGCCCACTGCTCATAGATCTGGCACTGAAAGCTGAAGCACTGCTTCAATATCAGGCTTATGTCTTGTTTGGTTTTCACAGGGGTGTGATAACCTGTACAGAGGTTGTTTCCTGGGTGTTTGGATTTTTTTCTCTGACAATCAGTAGAGGTCTGAAGGAACATGTTGTTGAATCTTGCATTACTTCTGCACATCAGGAAGCGAAATGCAGTTGGAGACCCCATGATTGTGCTGCATGAAGCATGCAAGTGACCCCCTTGCAGGTTTCAGAACAATTGTAAAAAAATACAGGCACATACTCCTCATCCATTTTCTTATCCACAGACTGACTCAGAAAACAGTCTCCTTCAGAGATCAGCAACTGGTCTAATCAAATCAAGAGATCACCTCTTGGGAATTTAGGATAAAAGATTCTCTCTGTTCGGATTCTTTGGCAACATGTGAACATAAACTTCCTCAATACACAAATTAAAAGTTATTGGAATAAATGGTTTATAGTTGAGGTAACATTTCTAAAGATATTTAGAGGGGAAATGAAAGCATAAATTAGTCATATTGCCAGTAAAGTTATTCCCTGTCACAGCCTTTCCATTTCTCCTCTAAACCACTAATGAACACTCTAGCTGTAGAAAAAACACAAACATTGTGCTCCCTAGTTTGTACTTTTGGCAGTTCATAATATGTCAGTGTCTGCACTGTCAAATTCTGCTTCAGATAGTTGGCCACAGATCTGGCACTAAGACAAATATGTTTAAATTGCACATAGTCCAAAGAAGTGGGGAAGTCTCTTCAGGTTTAGGTATGAATACAGCCCTTTCTTCTGTCAGGTGTTTTGAAATTAGAAGTTTTCACAAAAATTACTGGTATAATCCCTGCTACAAATAGTCTCTGTTTCCTCTCTGTACTGGTAAGGTGCTACTCCCAGTGTATAAACAAACGGTGATTCATTAGCACAATGACCCAGAACAACAGATGACCTTGCATATGAATAGGTTATTCTTCTGCTTCAGTTACGGCAATGAATCATTTCCCTCTTGTGCTCCTCCTTCCCTTCTACTTGAGTGCATTTCTTATTATTCAGAATTCTCATCTTGAAAGATCGGTTGTCCCTGGAGGTTGAGAGGGGAAGGATCCTCACTTGAACAAAGCGCAGAGGAGCACAACTCTGCTGGGTCATCAGGAAGCCTCCCGGTTTATCAGGCAGTCCTCTGGTTATCAGTGCCTATCTTTACTGCTTTACATTGGACCATACTTTCTCTCAGCAGTTTGTGTCCTCCTGACACAAGGTATGTTTCATGAGTAAAAGCATAAATTGTCCACCAAAATTCTTTTTTCTCCTGTGGAGAGCTCATTGACTTTTGGAGACTGAGTGAATGTAAATTAAACATCAAGACTGTTAATTAAAATCCATTAGAATGAATATCTTTTGTCAGTATTTAGAAAGCAGTTAGCATGTTTCAGTTTTCTTATTCTCCACCCCACCTGAACACAGGGAAGCCTTGTTCTGAGCTTGCTATCCCCACAAGCCCTCATGTTCCTTAAAATACCTCAATATGTAGATTTCCTAAAGGGCTTCCAGAAGATGGTACTTAGTTGTATCTGGATATATTTTCTGGAACTTTTTTGCTTAGGTAAATGTTTAAAACATAATCTCACATTTATATAGTGATTTGGCACCTGGCCATTTGTCCCTGTTGCATATCCCTGTTGCATGTCCCTGTTGCATATCATAGGAACCCAAGGGTTCATCAAGTCGATGAAATGCTAAGCCACTGTCCATCATACTAGAGAAGATGTGTCAATCTGGTGAAGTTCCCACCAACTGGAAAAGGGAAAACATAACCCCCATTTTGAATAGGGGAAAAAAGTAAGGCCTGGGGAACTACAGCCCAGTCAGTCTCCCCCAGTGCCTAGAAAGATCAGGGAGCAAATTGTTCTGGAATCTGTCCTAAGACACATGGAAAATAAGGAAATGATTGGTGACAGCCAAGATGGTTTCATTAAGGCCAAATCAAAGTAGTACCTCAGAGGCAAAGATCTTTCCTTACTTTCCATATACAAGCTACAAGCTGCAATAGAAATGGGCAAAAAAAAAAAAAAGTTGTCATCTCTGCTTCTGCCAAGGAGCTCCTTCAAATTCTCCACTGATCCTCATTAATATTTCTTCATTTCTGTTTATTTCATATTGATTATTCTGATACTGCAGTTACAAGTCTGTAGACCCTGAGAAGAATGAAGTGCATCTGAAATGAAATACATGACTGTCATATTTTAATTTCTGGTAATTAGAATTATAATGATTTGTTGTAACTGTGGGCATCTATCTGTAAAAATTGTATTTACTGTCTATAGTGCAAAAATTAGAAGGAAAAAAAGTAGTTGTCTACATTTCATAAATGAGGCAAAGGTTATGGATTTATTTTGTAAATATTGAAAACATTTCTCCAGAATACCAGAATATTATTCTAAGCAGTTTAAATATGTGGCTACATAAATCTATGTAATTCTTCTGAGAAAAGGTTAGATGAAGCAATTTTTTATTTTCAGATCTCTTGTGCAGCCATTCCAAGAAAGTGAGTGTATTTAAATCAATTGCAGGATTAATCTGAAGAAAAGTGCATTAAGAATCTGAGAAGAACAGACTAAACAAATGTTACTTTGACTGCCAGCAGCAGGTTCAAATTCATTTTGCAATTTTTTGTCATTATTTAAAGGTTTCTATGGTCGTATGGAGGGCCTTTAGGCAGCTGCAGAACCTGACATGTGTGACAAAGAGTTAGACCAGTGGGTGGACTCAGTCACAGGAATTTTTTTTCTAGTGATATATATAGTGTCATAAAGCATCACAGCTTAGAGGCAACAGATCCTTAAGAGACAAATTCAAATGGGTTTGGGTAAACAGACAAGAAAGCAGACATTATGTCCACACATCGTCTCAGAATCATCAATAAAAGTCAACCTTTGACCCTGCTATTCATTGGCCTCTTTTTCGTATGAGGAGAGATTAATGGAAGAAGTTACAGACTAGACTGAAAGTATTGATACCCCTCTGTTTTTTCCGTAAGGTCATATGTATCTGAAGGAAGAATAAATTAATTTAAAATTAAGTATGAGAAAAATCCTGAAGATGAAGCTAGGAAAATCATTAAGGAATATAATGTGAAATTATGAAAAGAACACAGAAATATCCTGAATTCTGCTTTGACTTGCACCCCAGAAAAGCCAATTTGTTTAGTCAAACATGCATGGTACGTTTGCCTCTAAAAGTAAAGTGTATTTTAGTTCAGAAAAACATGTTTAAAATATTATTTAAGTTTTCAAGAAAAAATAAGGAATTGTTCTGGTTTTTTTTTCCCTTTTTTCTTAAGCAGTCATTTTGTTATGTGTAACAAAGGAGTACCTTCAAAAGAGAAACATACTCTAACAAGCAGAGAGTCCATTTAAAAATCAACATGAATCATACCTTCAGTTTTAGTAGGGTCCTGATTTAAAGTAATTTGACACTTGCCATGTTTCTAGATCAAATATAAATATGAAATGGTATGAGATGCAAAACAAGATTGTCCAAATATGTGTCAGCCAGATCTGCTACATTTTGGAGGTTTCACAGTGCTTATCCAGCTCCTGCTTACAGATAAGGAGCATTTGACATGCGTATTCCCTGAAGTCAACTTCTTCAGTATTGAACCAATATTGGTAAACTATTGGTTTTCAAAAGTTCTGCATTTCCTCAAACTTCTGTGACAACATCAGTTGCCAAACACGTGATTTTATCCCTTTTGTGCTTCCAATTTCATTGGTCTTTTTTGTAGATTAAATATTCACCAAGGAACCTGACTCCCATCAGATGAGGAGTTCATTACTTGCAGGCTGAGCAGAGTAGGCAAACTCCAAATGATGATCATGGTACAGGTAGATTGAAAAACTTCAGGAGATGTGGTGTGGTTTTTGCTTTGAGTTTGTGTTTGCCCATTATTCTCCTCCCTAATCTCCTCCCCTTCCGAGTTGCCAATCTCCCCAAGCCCTTCCCTAACTTCCTCCCTCCCAAGTTGTCAATCCCTATCCCTACCCCTTTTTCCAGAGTGTTCCTTGACTATCTTGTAGTATTCAATACCTCATTTGTTACTTTGTATTATCCCCCTCCCCTGCTCTCCCTGATAGGTTTATAGAATGTTAGTCCTGCCCTAGACTCTTTCCCTGCCATGCCCTCATTGGTTGGTTGCCCTATACCGCTCCCCCTATAAAAACCTCTGCAGACCCCCTAAGTCTTGTCTTGGATTCCAGGAATGAATCCATCCAGTTCTACCCCAAATCCCGTGTCATCATTATCTGTTCCTGCGCCAGACCAAGCGATAACTGGGAATAGCAGAGCTCACGGGGGGAAGGTTGTGTCCCTGCTGTCGCTGCCCAGCATGATACGACAGCGCATTGTGACAAGGAGACGTGCTTGTTAGGTAGATGACAAGTGGAGAGGTTGCTGGGTTAGCAAAAGAGCATAGCTAAGCAATGGACAGCAGATCCATCCTCTTATCTTTCTCCCATGATGGAATGCAAGACACTACAACTCAGAAGAGGTTTATTTAGAATATTTGGTCATAGAGAGTGTTTCTATCAAAACTTTAGGAAGTTAATGCCTAAGATTATTCTGCATACCAAGTGTTAATGTAAAAACATGAAATGCATGGGGGGGAAAAAAGCACATTATTGTGACAAAAGAATTGGAAAAATCTGAAGTAGGAAAATATAGAATCAGTGCTGCAGTGGAATAACAGGTGCCATTCTAGGAAGATGAACAGCTACTTGGGCTGCTGTTTAAGCTCAGAAAAATGAGAAGAAACTTGCACTGTGTTTGTCACATCCAAGAGGAGATCAAAGTATATGATTGGATGTAATCCAATCAGCAATAAAATCATTACAGTTCTTTTTCTTGCAAATCCAGTCATGATGTCGATACAGATTAACACTCCTATGACAGCAGATGACAAAAATGCAGTTGATGAATTCTATCAACAGCTTGAAGAGACATTCATTAAAAATGAAGCAAAGCTATCAACCTTTGTAACTGGGGACCTAACTGTGGAAGTTTGGCTGTCAGATGTTTGGCTTGCCAAAAGAAGTAATTGGAAATGACTACTCATCTTTGTTTACTGAATGAAAGGGGCATCTGGTTGAACTTTCTTGCATGTATGTTCATTTCTTCTTCATTTAATGCCTAAGCTGGACGTCCGAGATATTTGTATAGATGGCTATGGCACAATGAGTAAGAGCCAACCAACGCTGAAGGATCAATATGCAACAAAGAACAACCTGAATCAGAAAAACAGTTTTTGGCTTCTAGAATGTCAAAATATGGATTTTTAGCAGCCTATTGCTTCTTGTCCAAACACCGAAAAATCTATGTGATATCTGTCCAAAAGAGGTTGGCTGCATTGGCATGAAGGAGCAGTCAGTTAACCCAAATGGGCTATGAAATAAAACTGCCAAGTACAAGCTACCAGTAAACCCATCCTGGTAAGTCTGGGCTGTGCTCTGAACATCTGTGAACAGCAGCAAGCAACCATTTCATAAGACAGCATGGAAACAGTAACATATGCTGCCCAGACTTTTTCAAAGTGTATAGAGGATTTACTTTGAGAGAAGCTCTGAAAGATTTTGCAAACTAAAAAGGAATGTCATGTCCCACTCCCTGCCACACCTCTCCCCCACCCCTGTCCCACCCCCCGGAAACAAGTCAGATCACTGATGAGATAACAAGGCACGCTCCAGTCCTAGGTAATCAGCAGCAAATGCTGGAGTTAGTGAAACCCACAAATGGAAACCACATTAAGGACATTAATGTGGTAGGGAATGAAATATCTCTATACTGATCAGAGAGAGGAGGCAAGCAAACCTTACCCAGTGATTACCTGCAGAAGAAATAGATTAGGTTCAGTTATCTGGAAGCTTTTCCAGTTATCTGGAAACTTTTTTTGAACACAAAGGTGTTCAAAAGGAAGTGGAGGCAGAAGTCCAATTCAGCTGTATCTTCTCACAGAAAAAAAAAAAAAAAAGCATGAAAAATCTTAGAAACATTTATTAAAGTACAAGATTCAACTGGTGAAAACAGGAATGCCTGAGGGATCTGGGATTGTTTAGCCTGGAGAAAAGGAGGTTCAGCAGGGGGATCTCATTGCTCTGTACAGCAACCTGAAAGGAGGTTGTGGCCAAGTGGGGTCAGTCTGTCCTGCTGTGTCTTAAGTGAAAGGATGAGAGGAAACAGTCTTATTGTGCCAGAGCAGGTTCAGATTAGATACTAGAAAAAATTTTTCACTAAAAGAGTGGTTAGGCATTGGAATAAGTTTCCCAAGGAGGTGGTGGAGTCACCATCCTTGAAAGTGTTAAGACATGTGTGGATGTGGCACATGGGGATATAGGTTAGAGGTAATTATGTGGGTGTTGGGTTGATGGTTGGCAAATGATCTTGAAGCTCTCTTCCAAAAAAAATTATTTTTAAGTCCAAGACAGTGAAGGAAAGAAAGCACATAAAAGCTTTTTCTTCACTTAATTTTCTTGCCATTGTACATGGATCAATACTTTGATAGCTTAGCCTGTGTTCCAGGTCTATCTTCTAAAACATCAGCTAAAGCACTGCCACAAGCAGTGTCTGCACATAATTTATATAGATCTTCTTCCAAATTACTTAAACTGGTACTAGAAGGAAGTATTAATGTCATCAGATGCAGTATCCACCTTTTGGCAACTGTCCTCCCTGAGAAGATCAGGTTAGTTATATGCTACATGACTAATGGAGTAGTACTAGGAGGCAAACAGTAGTGAGTCTTAACATGGATAAATCTTATGTACTTTTAGATCTCTGAAATCCAGTTATTCTGTTCTTTTTACCTCACTGCATTCACAACCTTTTTTATTGTCCACTTGTATTTTTCTGAGCCATGCATACAGTAATTTAAAAAAAACCCCAAACAACCCAACCAACTAGTTTAAAAAAAAAACTCCTAGTTTTGCTTTTGGTGGAAAATCTGGGATTGAAATATAGCACATCTCTGCGCTATGCTGCTCTTATATCCAAACTTTGAGCTTCAGTCACACAGTTTATCATGCTCATTACATTTGTGTTTACTGCCATGCATTTAATTTCCTACAGACTTAAATACTATACATAAGTTCACAAAGATATCTGAACTCACAGATTCAACAGGATAAACTGGCTCTTGTAGTACTTTTAACCCTGCTCACCCTCCCCCTAAAAGTAAAACCCCCAAACCATCCATTCTACTTCTGAGTCCTGCAGTATCTTCATCCACCATTTCTTTTATGCATTTAATTGTGCTCTTTCTCTTTTTTTGATGCACAGAGAGATCAATTTAAACTGAGCAGTCTGTAGTCAAGGCAGTGTTGGACTTGGTTCTACATGTTTCAGTTGCAGCTGATCCCATATTCACAAAATCACAGAATTTTTACACAAAATAGTTAGAAGGGACTCACAAGGATCATCAAATCCAACTCTTGTGTGAATGGCCCATATGGGGATAAAACTCATCACCTTGGCACTATTAGCACCCTGCTCTAACCAACTGAGCCCATCTTAGGGCTGATGTTCATTGCTTATGGTTCGATTGAGATAATTCCTTTTTTTTAAAAATCATACTGTGAGAAAGAAATCTGGAGATGAGAATTCTCCCTTCCAGTCATTTTTTTCTACATCCTAAATTGCAGGTTTCTTGCACATATTTACAGAAATAGTTGGAGAAGGCGTCATGGTCTCCAGAATGTAATGCAGGATATTAATTCTCTGCCCTTCCTCTCCCATTTATGATTTTTCAGTCTTTGAAATACAATGCAGCAGCCATGTTGATGCTATTCAGACTCCTCTCTTGTGTGTTTTATAGGTGAAAAAGACACCAACAACTGCTTTTTCTGGATTTATTCCTGAAAAATTAAAACAGCCTAATACTACAAAAGGGAAAAAAAAGACAATGTTTGATGAGCAGATCAAATGCACAAAATGATAACTTGGGATTTTTCCAAAGGACATTTTCCTTTACCCAGACATGCTTTTTCTCCTTGTTGCTGTCATGATTGATTAGTGAAGCACCAAACAATCCATGTAATTATTCACCAACTGCAGACCATCTGGAGTTAGGAATTTGCAGTCTCTTTCTAGAAATGTGTCTGCACTAGGTTTGCTGCACGCTTTTGAGCCTCTTTTGAGCCTAGTACTTAATCACTACATGTGGGAGGTGTTAACTAGGGAATTGCCTTTCCAGTCTAACTACATTATCATTTATATTGTGCTGTAAATGTCTGTAATATTTAAGGTGCTGTTCAAAGGGTTAGAAGTGCAACACACTTAACAGCTTATACCCCAAACAGCATGGAGTTGAAGTGCACAAGTGGATCCCATAAAATAAAAGGCAAATGATGAGGGAACAGTGGCTGCAAGAGAGGTAAAGGAACAGATGTCAGAAATTTTTTTGGAGGAGGAGGTGGCTGAGGAGGAGGGAAGCTGTTCCCATGTGAAAGATGATCTAAAATGGGGAGTGGGCGAAGGAAATGATTTGGAGTTTCTTACAAGTATGTCTACTGTCCTATCAAGAAGTGTTTGCGCTTTTGAAAGGATAGCTAAATTTGACAGGAAAAATAAACCTTTTAAACATACTAGTGTAAAAAGAAATGTAAAACCGTTGCCCACTGTATGGTTTAGACATCCTATAGATTACAAAAGTAGCTGTCATCAAAATAATGCATATCTCACAACCAGAAACTTGTAAACTCAGCATGGACTGTGTCTCTCATCCTTCAGAGACCAGGCAAAGCAACAGAGCCTTAAGAAAGACCTGAAGGTCAACAGCTTGGATAGCAAGGGAAATAGGCTTTGTGGAGATGAGGCAGGAAGGAGGGAGGGCTGTTCCTTTGCTGGGAACAGCACAGTGGGCACCAGACTCTGGCCATTTACAGTTAAACCAGGGAGTGCCCACATTTTTCACTGGGGTGCTTCACATGTACCCAGTCATGACACATCTTAGCGATATGGTCTTTTTGGGTGAGACTAGAGAAACATCTCTATCATTATTGTTGAAGCTACAAATACATATTCAGGAGGAATCATTAAATGTGAAAAGACATCTATGTCTGGGATAATGTCTGCTGGCTGGGGAAACATCCACCCTGCTTCGTGCACTAATATGCTTCTTCAGAGCTGGTTTCTCTAGCTCTTATGATACATTTAGTGAGGCTATTGTCTGTATGGTATTACATATTTTGTAAGTATTTTGGTACAATATCTGTTCCTCCTTCCAAGACGCAACAACAACTTCATTTTACAAAGAGGGGATACAGGCCGATTTGTTGCATACACAGTTTGCTTCCAAAGGCATGCCACAATGCAATCATATGGGCTGCATCTCTTTATGCTAATAAATGTTATAAAGCCATGGCCTGGGCTCTGGCAGATCTTATAACTATATAACTAAGGTCTTCTCCTGGTATAATCTGTCCTTGCTACTTACAGAAAATGGACCTTGTCCTAGTGCTGAGCCATGCTGTGTCATTGTCTGGTGGAGCACTAATTCCTGTGGACCAAATTCAAGCCAGTCAGTGTGCTAACAATTCAACAATATAAACAGTAATGTGCTGAAATTCATTCCCTCTTTAGACACCTGGTCCACTGATACAGGCATAACAATAGCATATATCTAATTCAGAGATATTTTTACGCAGCAGATAATGACCATGAAGCCTCCCTAACACCCCTGACTTTTTCCTGGTTTCTTACAAACCAGGAAATGCCTGAGGAATAGGAGCCACCAAGTAGGCTGGAATACTCTGCCTCCTATTGGGATGTCAGCTATGACCCATATTTTGCCCCACTGATTGTGTCTGGTTCTCTCATTCATTCACTGTGATGCACTTTAATCTTATACTTAAATAATTTGCCAACACTTCCCAGCTTGGAACATCTGGAATTTCTTCTCAACAATTTCCATCTCATATCAAATTAATTAAAAATAGTCATTAATATTAGTCTAAGATCCCTGTGGAATCAGTCTTGATACTGGGCCACAGTTAATGAGCAGATTTTTGTAACTAGTTGCATATGGCAAATGAAGGGGCAGGAAAATTAGGTGAGGAATGATTCTTTCTACTAATCCTGTAATTAAGAAAAGGTGAGAACCAGTAAATATCACCAAAGTTGTCATATAAGCCTTAGCAATGTTTTACATTCTATCACACTTATTCTGTCTCTCTGAGCAGGCAGCTGCTAGACTTAACTACAGCAAGATAATGTCAGAAAACAGAAGCAAAATATTTTGATCTGGGGACTGCAGAGCTGTGGGTGGTGTTAACTGTGGCCTCCATGTAGATCAGAGACAAACCAGGAAGAACTTCTAGAAGAGTGAGAAGCTAAACTATGCTGTTACCAAATTAATGTGCTACTCTTGCTTAAGTCAATGGAAGGTTCATCATAGTCTCCACTGGAGTCAGAATTTCCTCCCCAGTGCTTGAAACTCTACCAGGTCAACGGAGAAGACACAAAAAAATTACTTGCTGTTCATTTTTGGAGACTATATCTATATCTATATCATCTATATCTATATCTATGTATATATCTGTGTAGTTGGTGAAATCCACTTAGCCACATCCTAGCTCCATGTTGGGGAAGACTCAACATGCTTTAGGTTTTCCACTCCTTGGTGCCTTGATTTCTACTAGGTGGGAATCTTGGCATACGTTATGGATAGAAATCCTGGTCTGTGCTGAGCTTGCCTCCAGTCTGCATGCTCACATGATACCCAAGAACATCATGGCGCATATCCAGACATCACTTCAGATGCAGCCCAAGAAAGTCTCTATCCTCATAATGAAAGAAGTAGGTGCCAACAGATGGACAAGTCTATTTACTTCCAGTCAAAGTTCAGTCTTTTTACCTGGAGATACTGCTGTTTCATTAAATAATGCTCAATGTCTTGGATGTCACAAGAATTTATTCACTCAACACAGTAGGAAAGTGCTTTAACCAGGATGAAGGGTGAACAGTAGAATGGGTTGCATTAGGACAGTCAGAATAATTTGGTATTACCTTGTCTGATTCAGCCTATTCTTCCTATGTAATTAATATTTTTTTTTTTTTTTTGTTAAATTGACACAGGTCCAATATGAAAAGGAAAGAGGGAAAAGAGAAGGAGAAACAGAGTCTTCGCTTTGGGCTGCCAGGTAAGACGTGTCCCACCTCTGCTACACCCCCAGGGTGTTTCTTCCCTAATACATATAAAAGTCCCATATGTCAAGGAACCAGATCATTGCTGGGGCCCTGTCTGGACTGTGTACCTGCCAAATTGTTAAAAAAGGGATTTTATAACCAGCTCTGCCAAAACCCATGTTTTAGAGGAAAACTTCATCACAAGCAAGTTGGGTAGTGAGGTGAAAATGCCTTTATGTTTTTCAGAAGCACCCTACGCAGCCTTTAAAGCAAATCCTGTAACGTGGTGTTACTCATTCCTAAAGGAGAATTTTTCTTCACAGCACTCAGGAGTGTCTTCAGGAAGAAGGGAGAGTTTGTAATCTGACTTGTAGTCAGTGATAATGTGCAGTTCTGTACTGCACCTTTTGTGTACCCAGTGAGTGACATAGTCACTTTGTCACCTCGGCAAGTTGTGATAAAGCTGTGATGGCCACTGATGGTCTGTCCGGTCTCTTGGAGGAGTCCGTAGTTTTCTGTGCCATACTGATCCAGACATATCAGAGATGATTTAATAAGTAAGGGACAAGGAAGGTAGGCAAAGATTTTTTAAATTGGGATGTTTTCCTGCTTCCATCTAAACTAAGACTAGTTATCAAATTAATTCATAAACACCATCAGCCACTGACAGTTATTTGCTGCTTCCAGATTAAATAAAATTCAGATCAGTGATCAAGAGGCAAAGGGTCTCTCACTCATTAACAACTCTGTGAGCCATCAGTTTCCCAAGAGCACCAGGTTTTATAGGAATGTCAAGAAGCAAGCAAGCATGGTGTAGTGTATGCTTGAAATATTAATGAACTTTCTAGCTTAAATGTACTTGACTTACTGTAATTAGAAAGCAGAAGACTTAAAGATGCATTCCTAAAGCAAGTTAAACACTGTTTCTGTTACATGTCACTCTTCAAAGACAGCATCTGAAATAGGTATCTGAAATGTAGCATTTGAACAGTTTCATTTACCCCAGACTTCACTGTAGCAGCCTTCCCTGAATTTAATAAGGCTGCATTAGAATGAGCAGTGCCCAGAGTAACCTGAGTCAATGAAAAGCAATTTAATTCACTGTATGGAGAGGCACATGGTGTCTCTCTCTCCTCCTGCCCCCAAAGTAGATTAAATGAAAAGCTTTCTTACGCATTGAATGAATGCTTTCAGGATTGTGTATCATACTCTGATCTCTATAAAATCTTGTGTAAATGTGTATATTTGGGTCACTGTGTGTTTGTTCGAAGATGGAAAGGTGAGCTGAACATAAATGAATACACTGCTCTAACCATACAGAATGAAAACGATTTAATTCACTGACAGTAAATAAAAATAAAAGGAACAAAACAGCTGAAGCACAAGTAGTATAAATAGGATGGCTGTGATAATCTATGTGTATGTGCTTTTATTCTTTGCAGTTCAGTAACACCTCCAATGCCACTTATACAAGGCATGCACGAGGAAATTGTGCCATTACACAGAGTTGGGCTCTTTGGTTACATGGCACAGTGAAATATCCTGGGCTAGTGTAAATACGTGAGACATATTATTTAACATGACAGTAATACTGTCTCTGCCAACAGTACATTAATTGAGACCACGAAGAGTGGGCCTGTACCTCACCATTCAGGCACGGCACAAGTTTGCACTCTTAGCAGAGGTCATCAACAGACACTCCTTCACTGCAGGTACAGAAGCTGTGTGTTTGTAACAGTGTTTTCATCTTTGAGCTACAAATACTCAGAAATTGCATTAGGTTGTAAGTTGTGCTTTCATTTCATGTTGGTATTTGATGTCATCTTTCCTGTCTATTTCATATATTGTGGTTCTCATGTTAAAGTTTCTGCTAGCAGTTTTCATCTTCTTGAAGTACAGCTGTTATGTTCAAATGCCTGTGTGTGCTGGTCAGTGTTTATTATCTGATTTGGACTGTACGTGTTAACATTTATCAGCAAAACTGAAGTACACAGGATGCAGCACTAAGTGCTTTAGTTCTTCTGGCCTAGAGGGCATCTGTACTTCATCTTTTGCTACCAAGGCAACAGTTTAGCTTCAGGCTAAACTCATGAAGTTACTGTACATGCTAATAGAGGATCAAGCTTTTTCAGAAAATCAAACTATGTCACCATGTGATTAGTTTTAAGAATGAATTAATACAAGAATTGCAAAGGTAAACATAATCTCTGTAACATAAATTTACTTCTGTCTCTAATAAACGAAGTTCATGTTTGAGAGACAAAAACTAACTAGTCTACCTTCTCTAGCAGTAGAAAAAAGGTTAGGAGGAAAGTGATATTTATTCAAACAGAAGTCCATACTTTTCTTATAAGTAGGTTTAGAGGGACAGTATATCACATCTGTATTCAGTGTTAGTTCATCAAAAACTACCTCACAATTCAGAGTACATAATTCCAGGTATTGTTAACACTGTACATACTATAAACATTTAATGTATGGTTTAATGAGACCTTTTGCTGTTTGAAATTGTCATGGATCAAGTTTGATCAGCCATTTTAGATGATATACAAGGTTTGTGCATTAGATATGGCTGCCCTGATTCTCCAATCTGCTATGAAGTTCATGGATAGAAAATGGAAACAAGATTTGCTATGTGCTGGGAATAGGTAAATTATTTAAATAAGAAATAATGGGCTAGAATATTGCACTGTGTATGTGCATGAAAAAGATAGCAGTACTTATCTGTGGAAAGAACTCCCAGCAGCTATTTACTGATTAAATTGGTTTGTGAGTCAGTCAGGACTTTTATTGCTAGCGTGCCATACAGCTACAGTGCTCGCGAATCTCTGTAATTTTTTGTTTTGTTTGTGAAGATGAGCTTCCAAACCAGTCCTGTGTGTGCTGTGCAGGCCTTGAGCAATGTTTGAGCAATGTGTGGGCAGTCCTTAGGGGAGGCTGGGTACTGGGCAGGGCACAAGAGTATTGGTGCTCTGCAGTGGTGGTTGTGTGGGGCTGGTTGCTGTGGGATGTGGGAGGAGCCACATCCTCTTGCAGCAACAAAACTGCAGGCAGTGTGCTGGTGGGGGCCATGAGCTCCTGCTTGCTTTTGCATACTTCTGCCTGCATATTCCTTTGGAAAAGGATCTTTGTGACAGATATTTTTCATATGTTATTTCAGGTAGAGCTAAAGCAAAGACAGCAGGAAGAACACTGTAGTATTTATGTGCATATACACACACATATATATAGTGTTTTCTTTTAGATGCTCTGTGTTGAGCTACTGTTATCTAAAACTAGAATTCAGTTTAATGGCTCCCATTCTCTCTCACTTAGTCTCATGTCTTCTGTGATGAAAGAGCAAATTCTTTCAGAGACAAGAAGAATTCCCATCAATTAAACAACTGGGACACCTTTCAGCAGACCCAATTCTTACCCTGGCTTTCTAGCCACCTGAAAAAAACAAAATAGAAAGAAACTCAGTGTCATTCCTTTTGCACCTTTTTTCCCATCCAGTTTTATTCAAGAGACCTAAGTAGAACTTTGTAGGAGTGGGTAGACAAATATAATAAAACATAATAGCACAGAGACAACAGGGAGAGATGATGGAGAGTGTGGGCTGAATGTTCATTCTCCCTTTTGTCTTTGTGAGAAAATCCTTAACAGTACCCAAATAACAGGAAAATACTAAGAAAGTTCAACAGCAAAAGAGAGGCAGTCAAGTTTTGAGAATTAATTTGAAATTTATAATTATGTTGAACCAGCATCTCAATGTACATATGCATCCTGGAAGAACTACCAGATTACTTCTGGAAAAATCATCCCTCTCAGTCTGGCCTCTACAGAAGGATTTAAACCCTGAATAATTCACCCCTCCTCCACATCAGACTCTGTACTATTGTTTTCATTATGATATTTATGAACATATATGAGCAGATCCACTGCTCTTGTCATCTGGGATTTCCCATGCAGAACCTTCTTCAATCAATTCAGCTTCCAAAACTATTTTGCATGTCAGTATCAGAAGCCTATCCTTATCTGATTTGTACTCCCTTCTGGTCAAAGAACAGTTCTAGGAGAGATACTGATTAAAGATTCTTTGCACTAGATACTCTCTCCATTCAATTACACACAAGGCTGTGGACCATACTATGCAAAAAATGTTTTTCAGATGCTTTTGGCATCTGAAAGGAAGGAAGGTTCTCACAGCCCTTCCTTCTTGAAATGTAGTTTAATCCTCACCTTTCATAAGTATTCTATGAAGTCCCAGACACTCTTAGTGTACTGTGATAAAAAGAAAGTCTCCCACTTGCCCTAAAATGAATTCAAGATTCTTAGGTTTGATTCTTCTAAAAATTCTCAGAGTCACTGAGTTCTACATCATTTTAACAGGAAGCCAGAGTATAATTTTGATGTCCCTTAGTCCTTGACAAAATATGACTACAGCAGAGATCATCAAACATTTGCCTGTGTTTTCTTCTAGTTTACCCCACAGTAAGTAGATTAGAGGAATTTGTCTTCCTTGTTAGATCCATCTCTGTAGCAAAATCTCTTCTTGCAGATACCAAATCTCTGAGGATCTTAAGCAATGATTCAATTAACTTTCCTCTGAAACATTTGTTGGTAGCATTTACAATTAACCTAACACATCTAAATTAGGATTCCTCTTCATCCTATTATACTTTTGACTTCTAATGAGTCAAAAGTTGCTCTCTTAAGATAATTTTATAGATTATATGGTTCTAATAAAACACTAGAGTATCTAATTTTCCTCTTATGAGTAAACACATATTTCACCTAGCTCATTGCACAAATCATTTGCTAAAGAAGGTAATATTTTAAATCCAGTAGAAAAAAAGAGGATAGCTTCAAAGAGCAGACATGAAAATGAGTACCAGAAGAAAGCTTATTATTGAAATAATAATAAAAACAAGGTCCTTCTTGAGAAGCCAAAGTTTTTTATAATATGTTCTGTTGACTAGTCTTGTTTGGGGAGTTTTTAGTTGCTTACTCACACTTGATTCCCAGACTGTGGACAATATGTGCATGTTATATAGAATGTATTTATACCTCATTTTAAAAATGAAGGGGAATTATCTCCCTTGTTTAATTCTTTATGTATATATTCTTCTTAATATGTGATAATATACATGTTAGGTTTTTTGTGGGGGTTGTTGGGTTTTTTTTTTTTCTCCCAGAATTAAAATTCCTCATGATATTAAGCAAGTCTTGTTTTTATCGTCATTGTCTGGTTCAGAATTGGACCAGGCCTGAGAAGTCCTGCTTAATGATGAAAAGAGTTTTGGACATGAAAGTGCTAGTAATTTCTGTTGCTACTGATTAGTATGCAGGGAAAAGACTACTAAAGAAATGAAAACTTGACATTTATCTCCTCATATAAATGGAATGATTTAGTCTTTAAATCAAAGTAGCCTACTTTGGTTTCTTTGAAAGCCTTTCTTCATTATTTTTCAGCATCTGATTAAGGTACATTTTTCTTTAGCAGAGAATTTTATGTTCAGTGATTTCAAGTTTACTCAGCCCTGACCTTAGAAGCTGATTTCTGCCTAGAAAGTTATTATTTCTGAAAATAAAGGTTGACTGCCAGTAGAAACCATGGATAAATCTTAACAGATGGCAGTACATGCTGCAATTTTATGAAATTCCTGCACAGGAGTATACATACAACTTATTATGCATCGTTTTTGGGATCTGTGCAATTGAGTATGAATATATAGTGTGTGGGATTAGTTCTGTGTAGAAAGAAGAGCTTGTGTGGATGACATGGTGACACAATTGCATGTGGTTTTCACATGTGCCTGAACCATGGACAAAATTCCATTAAGCCTTCAAGGCAATCCAAGGAGTGCAAGTGTACAGTGTTTCCTGCCATGGCCCTGTGATGTGTTTCTGACATGGTTCATGTGCCCATATTCATGAGCTGAGCCTGTTTCAAAGGTAATTTATACTGAGATAGGTGTACATATGTAGAAACATCTGTGGAAAATTTGGTCAATAAAAAAGCAAGTAAAGAGCAATAGGTAATTTTGTACTGAGGCATTTGTTCTTTTTGAGGAATTTGACTTGTTCTGTTCTGCCAGGGTTCTATTGTGTTCTGTGTCCCCAAGACAAAGTTCAGGTAGTATAAAATTACCTTATGTTCCCTCTGAAAATATTATTTTCTAAGAACTCTGCTGCTTGATTCATTGCCAAGAACCTACTCTACCAGGTATTGTGGCAGCTGGATCAGAAGGACTGTGTCCCACTCACTTTATTTCCTTGAAAAATAATTTCTGTCTTGCTAGGAAAAAACTGGATGTGACCTGCTGTGATAAAATATAATCAATCTTGAACTCCAGAGGAAGCTTGAGCAGATTTTCAGAAGCTTAGATGGATCAAATCAGCACATCCAAGTGTGTAAAACTTTCTTTTTTTTTTTTTTTTGTGAAATATGAGGAAACACTCAATACAGAAAAACAGATATTAGCTGAAAATAGCATCAACATTTTAATGTGTACTGAGGAGAAAAGGTTTAAAGTGTTTAAGCAACCTCTCCACAAACTAGATAGTTACTAGCTAGCATAAAAGAGTTAATTACAGCTCATTGTCCAGTAAGTCAGTACTTTCTAATACCTGCAGGTGTCTGGTAGATTCTTTTATATCAGCTAGCCATAAGGGGTAACATGATCCTCCACTAAATTCTTTTGAGTGGAAGTCGACACATTTTGTAAGGTAGTAGAGAAGATTAATAACTACATCTTTATTGAAAAGCAAATGAACACCACACTGAAATGCCTTTCAACTCTTTGGGATTTCAAACTGGGCTCCAGCAGGGCTCTAATCTGCCTTTTAACTGAAACTGAAACACTCAAATTGGAGCTGCTTTGTATGTTTGGATCACTGCTATACAGTTGAGCTTCAGCCCTGTCCTGTTGGAAACCCCATGCCCTGTTAGTCTCTGCCTGCTGTATCCTCATTGTTGGGTATGGCAATCAACCTTGGCAGGTCTCAGTAAAAGCCAGCTACCAGCTGTTTCCTGTGACAGAATGAAGCCAGTGCTCACTGCTGCTGCTTTCTTTAGGGCTTTAATGCCTTTTATCAAGAGTTTTCTTTTTATTAAGAAGACTACTACGGCAGTGCACATACAAAATTCAAATAGCTTTAGGTAAGGAAAAGAACTCAAATGTTCCGTGTCTTGGTGTCAAAATGAGGACAGCAATGGCAAGTGCATTCAAAAGCTATTCTGAGGTAATGCTTTTGCTGTTCTACTTGTGAGCCCATTAAATCATTTGCAGACGACTGCATTCCCTCTGCTGTATTTTCACACTTTTGGAGAAAGTAGGGGTTGAGTGAAAGACCTTTCTTCTCCTCAGTTACACATCTTATGCTGAGATACTTCTTTCTCTTGTAGACTTTTCTGACCACAAGAAACGCTTCTTGACTCTTCAGATGTCCAATGTCCTTAGAAAATGGGTTAATAGCACTAACCAAAATACTGTCAGTACATTTGATTTGAAGATATATTCAGATACGGCATAGCTAAATTGGACTATAAACTCACTTTGAGAACTTTCTGTCAATAAATGCCTTGATGCAATAATCATGGAACCAAAAGCTATAAAAAGTAATTTTATCAGTCATTAAGCAGTTCTAGGAAGGCATCACATAGCAAAAACCTCAGCAGTGCTAGGATAGCCATCCTACATATCCATGCAGAACTTACTAAATTTCTTATTTATGAAAAGTGCAAACTGAAACATAAAAACAGAGGTGCTCTTCTACTTCAGGGGCCTGCTGTCCTTCTGCATTTTCTTTTTGGCCTGTGTTCAGGCATGATACTGTTAATTATCTTATCTTACATGTAAAATATATACTGAAATACAGATGCTTCCAGAAGCACTTCTTAAAAATTGGGATTTGATTTTATTACTGAGATAGACTTATACATGCTAATGCTGTGTGCATACATACATACATGGGAAACACTTCAGTAAAAATGGGACCTATGATCAATACCACAGGTATGTTGTCTTTATTGACCTAAATAAATAATGTGAAAAATCTTCAAGACAACTCTACAGCAATGCTCTTTTTTCTTGAATGTTGCAACATCATCTGAAGGCAGGAAACCTGTGAGTTACCAGGACCTGACTCACAGAAGGCATCTAAACAAAGAGTCATACGAAGGTCTAGTTGATTCTTTAGAGTAAATACAACATTCTGTAGATTACAACATTTTTATAAGCTGTCACAGAGATTCCAGCTCATCTTCCCTTCAAAACACTTCTCTTCAGCTCCTTCTTCAAAAACTACCAGCCATGGAGAATTCACTACAGCCCTTGACAATTTGTTCCGGTGCTTAGTTATCATCACCTGCAGAAAGACAACTTTATTCCCCATCTAGACCAGTCCATCTGCCCCTTTTCTCCAGTTGCACTTGTGTCTACTAATCCGAATGGCCTTTTATTCCTCATGTTATTACTCGCAGAAAGAGGTTAAATTTCTTCTTAACCTTTTCCACTGTAAGCTAAATAGACCAAGCTTTTAATTCTTCACCAATGCAGGATATTTTGTAATCCTTTAAGAATTCTCATAGCTCTTCTCTAAATTTTTTTGCATCATTTGCATTATCCTCCTTAAATTGTCAGTATTACAACTGGAGATAGTCAGCCTGTAGTTGCTGCAGGAATGCCAAATGAAGGGGTTATACAAGCTTTCTGCTTCTACTAGGTTGTCCTCATTATATACCCATTATATTGATACTTTTTGACAAAGGGAAGTTAGAATTCTACCTATCCTGAAAGTTCTCAATGAGCCTGAACCATTGCTACTCAGTGCTGTGTGCTTTGCTCATAAAATGAGGGAGGGAGTCACAGGGTTTTACAAATGCAAGCCAGCCACCAACACAGAAGAACCCAGTTTGGGCATGTTTTAAAGAAACAGTTGTTTTAGGGTCTGATGAGTCATTTTTTCCTATCAAAAAGCCTGATGACAAATATATATTAGGTGCCCAAGGACATGGTCTCAACATCAAGCAAGGAATTGCAATAATGTGAAAGGTCGATCTTGAAAGCAGACAGTGAAGAACACATGCTGGAGCTGTGTTCATCCCACCAAGCAGGGGGCAGCTGGCCAGGTGTGCCAGAGATGAACATTCCATGTGCCTCCCATGCAGGGATCATTCTGCTGGATGCATCATGTGGCTGCGTGGGGTGGCCTTTCAGTCCCAGCTGAGTGTCCAACTCTCAAGGTTTTGAGTAACACATCCCTTCCTGCCCATGCATCTCGTATGCACAAACTTGCAGGGCAGTAATGCTAGTGCAAAGTCAATAGCTGTTAACAGGTAAACCTGGCGCATTTAGAGCCAAGGATAACAAAGCCATACTGTGCACCACTGTGTTCTGATGATTCGCCTTGTAGACGGGCTGTGTGATTACCCCCACGTACCAGTCCGTTTCAAATCGCGCTCATGCTTTGAGAATTCAGAGTTTTGGAAACATTCTCAGAGCTGGAACACAGCCTGTGGTTTGAAAGGAGGCAGTGGGAAAGTAAACAAAGATGGAATAAAGTAGATTTTTGGTTCAGTTGGCTGGTTTATTTTTGTTTGTTGGTTGATTCATCTTTTTTTTTTTTTTTGAGCCCTTTTGCCTTAGTTACTTTTTTACACCTCCTACAATGTGGCATCTTCACAAACATAAGACAAATTGTGAACTATAACACAGCAAAATTATGAGGCATGTGACATCAGACAAGACATATAAATGAAAAAACACTGAAATTACTAATTTTGTAGTGCATACACACATATGTCAGCAAGGGATATCTGAGTGTATGTTTGTGTGTGTGGTTTTAAACAAGTTCCTGAATCTTACTTTTAACTTTGCTTCTATTGCTTTCTGTAGAGGCATTCTAGCTTTGGTAATATTTGGGAAATGTTCACTTTATGTTACTTGGGAAGTAGCCACGAAATTAATGTGATGCATGTAGAGTATAAATAGGAAGTCCAGTACTCCATGGCACTTAAACTAGGCTGAGGTGACGGTCTATGAAAAAGAGTCCAAAAATACCATGGAGATGTAATAGGACATGTAATCTCTGCAGCAAAGTGACTAACACTAAGTTTGGAGCATTAGGCTGAAATGAAAACCAAGAGAACAGGTTGAGTTTTCTAAGTGGATAATATTCAGGAGTTGAAATGAATTCAAATAAACAGATCAGGTGGGAAATAATTAAAAAGAGAAAGAGATATAAATCATATTTATGGAGGGTTATGGCTGTATAAGCAATTTAGAATTGCTATTTCTCTTTCTAATAGGAAGGGAGGTGATGAGTGAAACTGGTAAGAGAATTTCTAGAATGAAACCCTTTGGAGAAGAAGAGAGATGCAAAAAACATTCTTTAGCCTTTATCACAGAAACTGGCAAAAATTCTGGGAAAATGTCATTGTAAATAACCTGAAAGCTCCAGAGAAAATTGTATTTTCCATGGACTTAGGCATTTTAGAATTTCATTTCATCCTTTCATTGGTCACCCCATAAGCATTTTGGTTTCTAGTTTCCATATGACAACATTCTTGCTACATCCAAGAGATATAATTATTGAGTTTACTTTTGACTTTTGCAAAGATGGTCTTTAAGGAAATATTTTAAAAAGCCAATGTAGCTGTTGTTTTCCAATAAATGAGAGAAATGATAATATGATAGAAGCACATGCAGACTGAGGAAGCATGAGGAGCAACCACCCTCCTTTTGTATGTCCAATTTGTCATTCTGATGCCAGATGTCTTTTAAGAAAGATGTTAAATAACAATGAATCTCATTCTCCCATTCCACATCCACAGCAAAACCACTGTGCTTACATTTTTCTTCTTGCATATGTGAGCTGAATGTGACTGGATGAGCATTACTGAACTAGTGTATAATCTTTGTGAATTCTTGCTGTAAATAAAGCTAGGCTTTTAACTTCTACATTGTGAAGGAAACCTGAGTGTAATTTTAGGAGAAGTTAATCAGGTGACTTCTGCCTGCACAGAGCAGAAGGAGGCTCTGCAAAGGTCAGTGTGGGGAAAAGTCAAAGCAGGTACTGCTGCTGCTGCTGCAATCTTGAGGTGATCCACGTGCATTGGATTCAGTCTGTCATGGAAGCTCACCCCATTCCCTCTCTGTGGAGGAGGGTTCCTCTAACTTTCTTGCCATGTGGAAATCATGCTGGGTTTACCATTGAGGACTCTGCAGTCAGCCTTTGAAAGAAGAAAATTTCAGACAGTGGGAGTAATGATAAGGAGACTGGGAACAAAATTCCAGAAGCATGCTCCAGGTATTAATTGGTTTTGGCTTTTTAGAAAATGTTAGAAAATGAGTGAACTTCCACAGAAAACTGTCTGCACACATAAAACCCATTAGCACTGCCAATTTAAGTGCCTTACTGTCAGCCTCAGCAAGAGGGACTGATGGCATACTTTCAGTCTTAGTCTGACCATGGATCTTCCACAGATGTTGTCTGTGCAGTTGGTGCTGTGCCCACCAGACGTCATTCTCCAGTACTTTCAAACCAACCTCTTCTAAAATCTCTATGTTTAGCTCTAAAAATTACATGGAATTAAATACAACCCAATTCTAGCACTATATAAAGTATATGCTCTTAGAGATATAGCCAAAACTGTTACATATGTATATAAAGTTTGGTTTTAATTGACTATAAGTTCAAGGAAGTTGATATGGTCTGGTTTGTTATGTTGTTTTAGTAAACAATTGCAAAATGTTTATTTAACTTTAAGCAGCTCTGAAACTTGCCTACTGTAACTCATAATCCTCTGATATTTATAGATGGATGCTTTTAGCCCAGACACCATGAATGCAACAGATTCTACATAGCCTTCTGTGGTTTCTTAGCATAAAAATAATCTAGGACTAAACAAACAGTAGGGAAGCAAAAAAAAAAAAAAAACAAAACCAAAGCCACAGAACAGAACTATTTCTACAACTTGAAGAATTGTGTCATGTTGTTAAAAAAAGTTCATGGTTTCATTTTTGTCATATGGAACTTTTCTTAGCAAGGATCATATAACACTACTAGAACTAATGTGCCATTTTGCCTGTATGGTATCAAAATACCCCAGAGTAGCTCAGTACAGCTGCTTCTCACAGAGATTCACAAAAAACCCTGAGTCCTTTATCCAGCTTACATTTTAAAAAGGCTGGACTTGCTCACTTGAATAACAAGAATAATATCTAGCAAAATATGATAAAAATTTAGGAAAACACTCTCACTGGACAATAGTGCCAAAAATCTGGAGATGCCATCAATAACTCTGTCATCACTGAAATGTATCAACAACTCAGAATATGAAAACACACATCTTATATATTTCTATTCATTAGTCTTCAATGCCCTGTTATGAATTTTCTCTTCCTTATTTCTTCTTCCCCCATCACCCCTCCTTGCCTCTCCCCTTCCCCTGCTTTGCAGCCCTCAGAAAAGATCCAGTCATCATAACACACACTTTTTTTTATATTTCTTTTTCCCAAAACCTGCATTTCATGTACAAGTCTTTTGCATCTGATTAGCTGTATAATTACCTGGAAGTCTCATTTTTTATTTATGAAAATGAAGTCATGTTTCTGCTCATTATGGTTATAAAAAAAAATAAACCTCAAAGGTTTTAGGTCCAAAACAAATATTAAAAAAACCCTCCAAAGTTCAAGAATTGTCATGTGTTTAAGCCAGCCTTTGTATGTTGGACACCTTTTACTTATGTTTTCAATGTTCATATTTAGAGGTACTGCAATCAGAAAAATTAAAGGTTGTCAGAGGAGCAACTCTATGAGTGAATGTTAAAAAAAATGGAATGCAAGGCTACGTCAATGCTGTGACATGGAAAAGTTTCTTTCTCCCCCTATAAGTTTCTGTTAGGAAATCTCCATCCTCCAGCGAAAAAAAACAAAACAAAAAAAACAAAAAAACAAAACAAAACAAAAAAAAAAAAAAAAAACAAAAAACAAACAAAAAAAAAAAAAACGAAACAAAACCAAAAAACCAAAAACAAAAATCACAGGTTTGGAAACAGAAAGCACTCTATGCAGAAAATAAAAGCTTTCTAATATAATAAAACTATCCTTTTTTATGCATTTAAAAGCAACTGAAGATGGAGATGAAGATTAGTACATACTAATATAAAAGAAAATACAGTAAAGAAATGCTCCAAAGAGGGAGTGGAAAGTTTTCCATTGAAAACAGAGAGTATGAACAATTTTATCAAATATGTTGAACTGAGAATTTGTTCTATTACTGTCTCATCTCAGCCTATCTGCATATCACAACATCCATCTATAAATAACCTCACTTATACTGCTATTGTGTACTGCCTATTTATGTTGAAATTTCCCCAGAATAGTCACACCATTTTTCTGCTTCACTGTTCAAATCATGCATGGTTTAATCTTCCAGTAACATTCAGAGGAAACACACATTTTCAGTACAAAATTGGCCTAATGCACCTCTTACATGCATAGAAGAAAAATCTACTTACAGACTTCAGGTCCATCATATAAAATACAGTGAGACCTTTTGACTTCGATGAAAATGGGAATGCAATTTTAAATTAGGCATAAAGGTGATGATAAGAAATCTCCTACATAGTATGATCCAGTGTTTTTATGGGCACGTTTTCATAATAGACTTAGCAAAGGCCTGTAACATGGCAGCTGATTAAGCTGCCAGTTCTTTGCTACAGTCTTGGGCATCCCAAAGAAGTGTAAGGTACTTCACAGGCCACTAAAATTCAAAGACCTAATGAAATGTACTTGTCCCCCTCAATACAAGAGGCAGTGAATGCCCATGCACAGGCACAACCCTTATTCCAAGACTTAAAATGGTGTACACAATGTCAAAAGGCTTTAATTTTGATATCCCTGGCAGAATTAATATTTCATCATAATTAACCAACTGGATGTTTAAAAGTGTAGCCTGATTTGTTCTGGCACAGAATGAGATTCAGCAGAGATTTGATTGAAAAATTATTCCCCTAGTTACCCATCTGGATTACAACAGTCTAAACCACCAGAAAAATATGGATCGATACTACACTCAAGTCCATTCTGATGCCCAGCCTGATGACACAATGCATTGATTGAGCAGTAAATATTGACAAAATAAAGCAATTAGTTTAAATATTTAAATAAAATTTCCAGTGTCTTTCTTCTCATCACTCTCAACAACTCACTTGTGTGTGTTTTCTGTGGAAAAGTGTCACATTCTTCTAAGTATTTAGGTACTAAACCTATTGTGAAAAAATGCAGTGGGGCTCTGTTCCCTGGAGCTCTTTGCTGAGCTCCTCCTATCCATAACCAAGCATTTACACATAAAGCATTAGAAACCCAGGTAAAACACTTCCAGTACTCACATTTTCAGAATGCCTGACTGAAAATGTACCACTACAAGTCTGATCTGCAGAACCAAAGTTCCACTCTTGTCAGGTCAACATTTGGTTTAATAATTGTTGTTTTCAACAAAATGTTTACATCAAGATCTTAGAATGGTTTTAGGAAGTAGAACAGGAATTCCAGTGCACTGTGGAATACTGGCGAGGCATGAAAACACCATTAGTACTGCTCTTAGGTTTATGCAATGTATAAACTTAAATTCTAAAGAATATAAAAATAAATCATGTTTATTTCTTATGAAATTACTTGTTAACAAGGCACAGAATAATGTAATTTTTACATAACTTTTTCTCAGCTGATCATGGAATCTGAGTCTATAGCATTGCAAGAAATTGTCCCAAAGGATTTAACATTTTTTAAAAGACAAGGGAAAAAACAAAAAATGAGAAGTTGCCTTGTATTATACTGCTATTCAACGCCTGTTTATCGTACTTGTGCATCTTTCAAGAAAAAAAGGAAAATGATTATTCACAATTTGGAGAGGGCGATGGCAAAATCCAGCTCAGTATCTCTCAAGATTTGACCATGTTCTTTCAGTTCTGCTAGCACTGCCTGTCTCTGGCTGTGTTGGAGCAGGGCAGCTTCCATGACACACCTTGCAGCCCTGCCTCTGTCACCAAGCTCCTTTCCGCTCCTGCCTGCCAACTGCAGGTAGGTTTGCTCTGCAGGGAGTCAGGGTGCAAAGGGCTGGGAAGAGGGTGTGAGTCTCAACATATACTCTTTGCTCTTGTGCACCTGGAGGCCAGGAAATACTCTGGTTCCAATAGGAGAGAGGGAGATTTTAGTCTATTTATACAAAGGCTGACATTTTTGGGACAAGGTAGCATCAAATTAGAAAGAACAGGGAGGCAGAGATGTTAAGGATCAGGGACTAAGTGAAGTTCCAAAACATAATTAAGAAATTATGACAATTATTATCTCCTATTACTAAGAGGTTATAATGACCTGAAGACAAAGATTTAAAAAGTGTTCACGTACAACTTCCCTTGCTGCGATGGTGATTTTGCTGCATAGATCTTGCTGGCTCTAGTAGGAGTTAGGCAACTCTGGGGTGTGGAGCTCTTTGTAGGAGCATTTTACAATCTCTCTTGAAATATATATATAGAAACATAAACTACTTCTGCTTTAGTTATATAAATTTACTGTTAAAATTTAGCAGTCACCCTTCTCCCAAACGCAATGACTGACTGCTCTTAGATGCCTGCAGACCATGAGACAGACCAGTGCTTTGCAAGACGATTTCCTCGATCGCAGATTCTTCTGTAACTACTGCCCTGCTGTAAAATGAGATTCTGCACACCTGGCTCACACAGGAATCACACACAATCTTCTTTGACTTTTCTAGGCCCTGATGAAAAGACAGACACATCTTAATACAGTTCCCATATCTAAAGGATTAATGAGGTTATTTAGGGAGTGTTATGCAAGTTAGGATTTATCTGGAAGATAGCATAGAAGTATCACCTTATTTTGCAAGGAGCAGGGTAGGGCAGGAGCCTGGCTTGCATTTACAAATGTTATCTCTATTTTGTTGGAAATTTTCTTTCAGTTGGAAATATATTGACGTGACTGGGGGGAAGGGGTGGGGGGAAGGGGAAAACCAACCTCATTAACAGTTGTGGCATTGTTGCCTTTATTATGAAAAGGAGGTGACTAAGGGAGGTATGACACAGGTCTGTAAAAAGATAGATGGTTCAGAGAAAACGTGTAGGCAGTGATTACTCACTATTTCTTACAGTTTAAGGCTTCTTCAACACTCATGCTATGATGTGACTTCAAAATAAACAAAAAGGAGGGAGTTTTGCAGGCAACAGAGTGTTAATTCATGCAGCCTGTTAATCCATGGCATTATGAAGACAGAGAACTAAGAAGGACTTGAATTTCTGTGGGAGACAGGTCAGTCAGTGGCTATTAAAAGGTTTTTTTCAGGTGCAGTTTTTTAGCTTGGGAAGGTGGTTAGGAATATGGGTAGGAGGGTGGTTTAATATTTAAAAGAATTGCTGTTTGTCTCTCATTTCTTCCTTAGATAAGTGCTAATGGCCACTGGCAAAGAGTGGAGCAGCCTTTATGTCTCTTTTTCCTGAACTTTGTGGTTTTCCTAAATGTAAGCTGTTCTTAACAGTTAAAAACTGTTAATTTTTCATGGCATTTTCTTGGCTTTGATCATCTGATGGGACTCTTATTCATGCCAGCACCTGGATTGTCATTTCGCCTCCACACTGGCATTTGTGATGAGCAGGAGGGACTGTCCTGCCAAAGTCGCTCCTTAAGCAACAGTCAGATACTTGCAGTTCTAAAGGAAGTCTTATAAACTGAGACCAGTGTGAGGAAATCCTGACTCAGATTACAAATGCTCCCCTAAATTGGGATAAAATGTCAACTTTTCTGTGGACACCATGGTAATTAAAGTTGTACTATAAACTGGAGTCATTTTGTCATCACTTCTAATCCAGGAAGAACTTCAGATTTCCTTCCTGTGATGGCGAACAACTAGGAACGGATACATTTTCTGGTGCTACAACAATGTTGCTAGAGTGGATACAGTATATTTTTCCCCACTTTTAAAGTAAAGTCCATTTGCTGCTTAGTGAACTCTTAAAAAATGAACTGAAGTAGGTATTTAATGACTTGGCAGTAGGTAGTAGAAGATAGTGTGCTTTAGAATGAGCAATGGTAGAAAAACTGAAGGGAAACACTTTTTTTTTTTTTTTTTTCATTTGTAGGGCTTTTGCTTCTTGCTCCTTAATTTAGGTACAGAAAATTAAATGCTAACTGACTATTTAAATGTATGCTACAAGGTAAATTTTGGGTGCAGGGTGTACAGAAGATATTTAAGTAATTACTTCCTGGAAGGTCGATTTTTAGTAAGTATACATGCTTAAATGTGGAAGTTAATTCCTCAGCATTATACATTTTAATGACTTTCCTTGAAACTCCAAAAGCAGCTCTGGATAACTTTATTAGGTACACATTCCCCCAGCTTCAAGATTTAACATGAACCCAGAAAATGATAAATATATGTACTTACATCAATTTTTCATGGCCATTAATCATTAAATGGATACGAGTGACTATAACTCATTTGCTGCCCAATTTATATACCCTGTGTATTAGGGGTTTTTTGGTATACAAAGTTTTTTACTGCATTTCTGTCACCATTGTATTTCTTCAAGTTTAGGCTTATATTTCCTGATTTCAACAGCATGCCAATGAACAGGCTAGAGTGGAATTCTATCTGATACTGTGCCTGAGAGTCTGAAGATACATTATACTAGAAATCCATGGGAGAAAATCAATGCTGTGATTAGTAACAATACACTATAGATTAATTAAGGCCAGAGGCAAGAGATTAAGCCCAGCACAATTCTTTATTTGGTTTGATTGCAAACACAGTTGTAAGCAAACTTCTCTAAGACTGTTCAAAGTTGAAGGTCGTGTTGCACAGCATTGACAAAGCTTTTTTCCACCAGAATTTCAGAGCATCTCTCAGTCTCCCTATGTAACAAGGTACTGTGATGCTGTAGCCATGTGTGTAAACCACCAGTGTTCCCTGTGCTGCTCTGATGTGGAATGGCATGCCATTTGTTTGGTGATTTTCTCCAGATTGACAATTATATTTTAGATTTATAAATCCTTAGATTTATATCATGGCAAATAATTGTCATCAGTGCACAGGTTCCCTATAAGGGAACCTTTCCCTGATGGACTGAGAATTCTACATTATTACTTGTCTGTATGACTTATGGTAACTAGAACAGTGCTAAGTAAGTAGTACCAAAAGTGACAGAGGGATTGATTTGGTTCATTGCTCAGATGTGGCAAAACTACTTGCAGCATTAACCGCATTAACCCAGTGATCAATAATATTTTTAATTAATGCAGCAAAATTTTGAGGTTAGAAGCTTGGGTTTTTTTTTTTTTAATTAAAACCAAAAAAGAGTTGAATTTTTTTTCCAACTTTAGTCCATTTGAAGCAATGCTCAGTTGGCAAAGTGGCCAGAGTCACTAGGGTAAGGGAAAACACATATGGTGTGAGCATGAATGTTCTGATAAAGCAAATAAAATCCTAGCTGCAAACACATGGCAAACCCTTCATTACTGACCTGACCATCTTCATTTCATGGAAAACACTAATTGCTACAAATCTAGTTAATGATTGTTATGGCAAATTAAAGTGCACAAAGTCATCTATTGTTACAATCTAACGCAATTAGGAGTAACTCTGGTGATGTAACATTTTCAATGTCTCACTGAAAATGAAGCATCTCAAAACAAGGGCTGTTCTGTGATGCTTGAAATGCAGCTTTACAGAACTATGTTCTCTGCTGACTCTTTTTGATAATGGTGGAACAAAGATCTTTGATTTTAAGAACTATATCAGCACATCCCTGTGCAATTTTAGTGCATTGCTCATCCTCCATATAAAGTAGAAGCACTTCTATCTTTACACATCCCACACCTACTATAACTCCAAAATATCTTCCAGTTTATAGAGCTTCTGTAACAATTACTGTCTGCATAGTCTTTTCCAGGTCAATCAGTTCTTTTAAATTAATTAATTGGCTCTGTTTTGGTGAAACAATTATTCATGTCCTAGTCTCTCAGTTTCCCCAGATTTTTTTTCATTAATTGTAATGCTTACCCAAGTAGTCCCACTAAAAAACCTATGGTTTGCTTGGGAATCACTCACCGTCACTGTGCTCTTATATTTGTTACCAGTGCTAGTCACCTCAATTATTATGGGATGTTTTTTATTTTCTGATTATGTAGTTGACATTTTTAATGCAAGGCTTTCACAAATGAGCACTGCTGTGAGAGATGGGGATATAATTATGTTGCTGAAACTATGGAGAGGTTAATGGGGACAAGCATTTAATTAACAACTAGAAGTAGTTTGAATACTTCAAATTAAGAAAGTTTTGCATGGTTTACTCCAAACAAAATATATCCTTTTGTTAAAAATGCATTTTCAAATTGAAGATTAGACTTGTGCTTTTATGGGGAGGTTGGGATTGTCATTCATGCCTGTGACACATTCAGGCATCATAACATTACTGTGTTGCTCAGTGATGTCTGAGGACAACGCAGTACTGAACAAATTGTACCTGCAGCACAGAAGGTGCCAGAAACCACTGTCAGCTTAACTGAGTGCATAAAACAAGAAATTATTGAATATATGGGAAAGGAACAGCATAAATAAAATGTTATTTCCTAGGAGAGAAAGTGGAATATATCAAACAGACTTTGAGTGAGAATGAAACAATCATACTGGAATCTCCCAGGAAAAGAAAGGGAATTTAGCCTCCCAAGATTGTTCCAGCTGGTGTTAAACTCTTATTACAGTACATTGTTTTACCCAGCTCTCTTCACAAGTAAATCAGCACTGTAGCTTCTTGGGATCCAGTCTGTCTGATCTAGAAATACCCACCTCTTGTGCTCTGCCTTTTTTTAATTGGAGAATGTGCTTGGCAGTCGTCATCTTCATTTACAATAGCTCACTGGGGACCAAACACCATTAAAATTCCTCTGTGGTTTGATTCCCAGAGCTTGTGTCTGTCAGTTTCCAGAGACTTTGCAGTCACTTTTGCAGTTTTTTCAGGTGTGGCTCCAGAAGTCTCTCCACCTCTCTGCCCCTTTGCCTTTCCGGTCTCCAGCTAATAAGGAGCCTCTGGACTTCAATATTAACTTTGCCATGCCCCATTAAACACAGTTATTTTATCAGTCTTGTAATGTTTTTACTGAGTCTGTTTGCAGCTGATGCATAAGGATCTCTTCAGATACTTGCTGTTTGTGTCCTGGTAGCTTTTGCTGATTTAAGTCTTAATAGTAAAGTCCTAATCTTGGCCATGCAGATAGTGCAGGGTAGCTCAGAACTGCATCAGGACTGTGGGGCTGCAGAGCCTGTGCCCAGCTGGGGTAGGGAGCACAACTTTCTCCTGGTTCTGTCCCCTCCCACAGCAACCCTGGCAGGTGTGGCCCTGGCTCTCTCTGTTTAAGGCATAAAGGGCGTATGCTGTTCCTAATAGAGTGAGGAGCTTTTTTACTCTAAGGAAAACACAAATTTTGCAACATTAGGGACTTGTCAAAAGTGTGAGGAAGAGACATAATTTGCACATTCATCCACATAAATGTGCAAGAATTTTCTACCTGTATGTACAATAAAGGATACAGTAAAATTAAAGCTATTTAATGGCTTCTTTTGTAAGGTACCATCTGCTCCAGTGCAGTATTTAACATTCAGGACTCTATTTATAAACAGGAAGAGGTGTAGACTTCAAAGCTGGATTTGCACATCCCAGCACTATGGCCACCTCACAAGCTATATATATTTAACATGATACAGATCTACAGACCAAGCCTTGTATGTTTAGCTGAAGGAACAGAATGTGAAATTGAAGGCTTATACACCCTCCTCCCCAAGCTTAAACTGGAAGCAATCAGTGGGCGATAATTCTTCTTATCATTCTATTTTCATTAAATAGTCACCAGCATGTGAACGTATATTGGAGAAATAGAAATTGTGTAACTGCTTTGCTATGATATGGATGAATTTATAAATAGACACTGCAAAAGAATTCCTATTATATTGATCCAACAGTTTAGCTTTAGTCTTGCCACTAAAACTTGTTCTTTACTGGTCAAAATTTAAAATCGGTTGTCTAGGACATGTTTGCACGTATGGTATTTGGATATTTTCCAGTTTCTGCCTAAACCAAATAGCTGAAAGAATGAAGGAACAGTCCAGAGAGATTTGTGGCTATCTGTCTGAGCTAAGCCATGAAGCAAAGCAAGCCAAGGTTTGCCATGAAGGCAAGAGAGGAGGCTAATATTTATCAGCTGAGTAGATTTGGGGTTGTGTTATGTCTTTGTATTTTAATGATAAATTTTTCTGTAAAGAACACAGTCATGGTGTTTGCATCCCTACTTCATGAAACAGCCTGCCAGGCATGTCAACATATTCACTGAATTAATTAGATATTTCTTTAATTTTTTGTAAAAGTTATTTCTCAGGATCTCCCTTTTTCTAGAATAGCTGTGAGTTGGGAAACACAGCTATGAATTTTTGTTTCAGATATGACCCAGTGAAAAATTAGTAACTTATACAGGTTTACAAAAAAAAAAAGTTGAATTCTTTATAAGTATGCTCTCATGGTTGCCAGGAGTATCAACTGCTAGTAGTTTTGGTCTCAACCTCTTTAGTTCAGCAGAACTCCTGGGTCACTGAAAGAGTGGTAAGCATTGGAACAGGCTCCTCAGGGAAGTTGCGGATTCACAGTCCCTGGAAGCGTTCAAAAAATGAGTAAATATGGCACTTTGCAATATGGTTTAGTGGTCATGGTGGTATTCAGTCAAAGGTTGGATTTGATAATCTTGAAGGTCTTTTCCAACCTTAATGATTCTGTGATTCATTTAAAAAATGTAAGCTGTCTTTTATTATAAATTCAAATGGGTTGCAGATGTGAAAAAAACACCTTTTTGATATGCCCACAAATAAATTTAGGATGAAATCCAAGTGCAAACAAATGCAATATTTTTTGTGATAGAGTATATGGAAACAAAACTGCCTGAATTGTAAATGTATTTATTTTCAGAACTTATGTTTGACATTCTTGGTGAAAATGAGAAGTAATTTTGACATTTGTGTTGAAAAGGTACATTTGCTTCCTCCCATGGTTGGATTACACTGCCATCAATGTGAACTGCATTTTCCCTCAGGAGCCAACAGACAGTGCAGACCTTCTGCTACAAACCTCCCTCTCAGTAGACCCATGAATCTGGGCCTTTATGTAGATTTGGGAAAGGAAATTATATAGAACTGCTTTGTTAAAATATTGTATTTTCATGTGTCTTTCATCAAAAACATTACATGGACATTTAATCAAAAGTTTGAAGGGGAAGGAGGCGATGGCTATAAACTTACTCATGGACGTGTTTACTTTGAATATCTTTGGATTGCAAACCAGAGACGAGCAAATCCGTATTCCTAGGAGTTCAAATGTTAGGTAATGATGAATTTAATTGTTAGGATGACATAATCTCTCCACACTGTGTATATTCTGTCTCTCCCAACTGAATCATGATATTTGACCAGAAAAACATTGAGCTGCAAAAGTGATTTTAGTGTAAATAAGTTATTTATCTTCAAGACAATTGTGACATTATTAAAGACTATAAAATTGTTGCTAAATGCAAAGAAAATTGCCACCAAGCTAGGAAAATAGAAATACCTGAAACACTTCAGACTTACCTGCCATATATATTTGACAGCACAGGTTATTTATTTATCTCCTATTTTATATGCCAGAAATGTGCATGTGCATATGTTTATAGGTATGCACTAATCTGTTTATGAGGAATGAAAGTTATTTTTTTGCCACTAAGATGAACGTAAAGATGAGATCCCTGCTCAGTGACTCATAGGTCTTATGCTGCAAGGTTTGGAATGCACAGAAGAGATGGGGAGTGTCTCCAAGTCCCTCCCATTGAATCAGTGGGAGGGAGAATATTTATTGCCTTGGAATCTGCTCAGGTTTTTGCAGATCCTCATAGGAAAGACATTAACATATATTCAATTCCACAGGGGTGCTAAGTTTGTAGACACACTGGGTGAGGAATAAACCTTTCCAGAGGTTTGGGGGTTCTTATATGTCTGGTGATAGACATCAGTGAGCCAAGGTAGGTGGTTGATTGGATTATTACAAGTAATTTCTGAAGGAGATTTGAGTCTGCTGAGTAAGAAGTGGGTACAGAAGCTTTTTCTGGAAAACATTCTGCATACTATACAGAACTTGGGGTGAGGGTTAGAAATGCTCTTTTATTGAAAAAAAATTTAAAAACCACAAAGAAATGTTAATTGCATTCAGATAAGACACTTGGCCAAGGGGTGAGCAAGATTCATTGCAACTGAACAACTATAAATGAAGAACTGATGGAAAGCTTGCTCTTTCTGTGCAAATATTTAGATTATTGGTTTCAACAGTGGAAGCCACATTCAAGGTCAGTCTCTTTATCTGGGTACAAAAGAGAATATTTTAAAATACTTCAAAACCAAATATATTTGCAGTTATAATATTAAAAGCACAGGAAGTACATAATCAACCCAAGTTTCAGAGAACCAATAAATTTCAAATTACTAAATTTTGGGAGGATTTTTTTGCTGGAGATATATCTCAGAAATTGACCATTGTGTAATTTTTTTTGTCTATATTAATAGCAAAATTCTAGATTAGACGAACAACAATATGTCTTGATTACTCAAGTGGCCCAAAGCTTTGGAGTAGATGGCATGCCTTAATTTTTTGAAGTACTTGAGAGTCTAAGACTCTTGTGAAATTTTCTAAACTGTTGGAACGTCCAATGAATTAAAAGAATGGTCAAAAATTAAAGGGATTGTTTTCTGCAATGTTACATTTCTGGGATACCTAACACAGGATTGAAAGCTGATGTAAATTACAAAAGTACTACAAATTGTCCACAATTCCTGCTAAAACGTATGGATTACTATTGTTTGGTCATGGTCCTGTTGTACTTAGATCTAAGCCTAAGATACCCACACGCATAAATGTATCATTAATCATTTTGCTTGATTCAGGTATTTTCAAACACTGCATGAAATCCTTTTCCCTTTCAGGAAAAACCTCTGGCACCAGTAGACAAGGAATTCACCCATATCATTAGTGCAGAATTGCTACTGAATGTGTAAATTCTAATTAAAAAATAAAAAGCAACTGAGTTAATTTTAACATGAAGAACACTTCATTCATCTCAGCTGCAACAGGCATGTACATGCAGACATAAGTATCACATGCAGGTACATGAGATACATGAGAAGGGTTTTGTCCAATTTGTTTTTTTACCCAGTCTTTTCAAATTGGTACTTGATCATGAGGCAGATATTATAAAAGTTGTATGGTTGTAAATAATGATCAACTCAGTTCCACTGATGACACTTCAAGCATCTATATACAGAAAGCATGTATAATTTACCTCCATCATCATTTTTCCTTGCATGCATAGCTATACTTTTTTCAAGTTTTGGCACCTGGATAGCTGGTAGTAATTTCAAATGCTGGTAGTAATTTAAAATGAAGACTAAGAAAAAGTCCCATGTACAAAGAGACCTTGAGTAAAGTTTGAAATGTGAAACACAAGTGCAACAATGCTAATTCTGGCCATCCAAAATTTCTTGTTTTAAATGAAATCACTTGCTAATTCAGTCTGACATAATAGGCCAAAATTTGCCTTTCTTATTTATCATATATATGTGGAATGTGAAGTTTGAGCAGCAATGAATGGAGAAAAGATAAATCATAGGTGAGATATTGTGCAGTCTTTATCTGAAAGAGATGGTTATGGGCCTTCTATGGAATAACATGGATTTATGAACACTCAGTATTTGTATTTCTAAACTTAATCATTTATTTAGAGACCATATTCTTAAATATTTAAGAGCCATATTAATTGATAAAAATGTGTCCTTGGGACAATATTATTTGCTTTACCATGTAATACGTCCAGGTCCTGCTCATGGTTTGTTTCATCACTTGACAGTCACTATCCTGGGAGTGGACTGTAGCAGGTTCACATCTGCTCTCTACAGCTCCCTGACAGGAGGCTGTAGCCAGGTGGGGGTCAGCATCTTCTCCCAGGCACCCTGTGGCAGGATGAGAGGAAATGGCCTCAAGCTGCACCAGGGGAGGTTCAGGTTGGACATCAGGAAGAATTTTTTCACTGAAAGGGTGTTCAGGCATTGGAACAAGCTGCCTGGGAAAGTGGTGGAGTCACCATCCCTGGAAGTGTTGAAGAGACAATTGGATATGGAACTTAGTTCTGTGGTTTAGTTGGGATGGTCGTGTTCAGTCAGAGGTTGTACTCCATTATTTTCGATGTATTTTCCAACCTTCATAGTTCTATGATTAGTTTATACAGTTTCATAGCTGCACACTCTTTGATTTACAATGGTGAATCTCCATTTAAACCTCCTGATCGTTAAATTTATAATGCCATCTGATCCTGACAATTATTTTTGCAAACACTGGCCCTCGAAGCCAGTTAGGCTCCTCTGTCCTACCCTTTCTGGCTGCCAAGTCCCCATTTTTTACTAAATGTTGACAAAACACTGGTGCTACTGAGTGTCTGTTTAATTTTTGACTGATTTTCCTGCTGCATGAGATCACTGGCAACTGCTAGAACACATTCTTGCTTTCCCAAACTTTGTGTTTATTTCCCTGAAGATCTTGCCATCTGCTGTGCTCAGCTGCCCAAATAAGTAAAATTTTCCATGTCTTATATTTTTTTCCTGAAAATATTGTCTGTTCTCTCAATATTTCAAGTTTTCATCAGGTTCTTTATGATCAGTTCACCTCTAAAAAACATGTATCATAACAGGCCATGTTACCAAAATCAGGAATATTGATTTGGCAGCAAGACAGCGGTTACTGAAGCAGCATTCAGTAAGTGGCATTCCAGACATTATCTAGAGGTCAGCCAATAGAACTGTGGACAAGAGATTCATATGTGATGCTGTTCATGCAGTGTATGTTTCTTTGGCCTTACTTAGCATTTACACCTCATTTATTTCGACTTGCTTACTGTTGCCAACCCTGAGTGCTCAAAATCATGAAATTGGCTTGAAAATTATAATGCTTTAAGCAGTAATACATTTAGAAGTTATTAACCCAGAGTGCTTGCACTTTCAAGCATTCTTCTATAGCTAGCAGGAAATGTGCTTTCTTGCGGGGAGGGCAGAAGTGACAGGAGATATTCACACAAAATATTGTGACCTCCTCTGAGCTGAGAAAACACAAAGTATCTCAGAACTCCATGCTGGCTGAGTGGCCGAGTTACTCTTGCTTTATACTACCATAAGTAACTCAGAATACTGCAAAAATAAATTATATAATGTGTGACAAAAATAATGCATTTTTTCACCTGTTAGAACTTACTTGATCACTGCCCCTTCCTACTGGTTCCATATTACTTTTTTACTTTAAGAATCAAGCAAAAGCTCTTGGACATGGAAAGGCACACGGTGCAATTACATAGAGAGCTGAGGCAGTGAAGAAATCCGTGCTGCCAGACTGGCTAGTTCTCATGTTAATCTTTTTATGCCCATCATCTCTATTGCTTAATGACATCTGAAGATTAGTCTGAGCATACCTTGGGTCAGCCCGAGCCACACTTGAAGTCTTTGCACTATCAAAATGGGAATTTGCCTTGATTGAATGAAAGTACTCTGTTCCTTTGCCTTGACATGTTCAGAAATAGAAATGTGGCAAGGCAAGGCAGGAGAAACAAACAGACAAACAAATACCCCAAATCTTGAATGCCTTACAGTCAACTCTTTGAAAACTAGAACTGGGACACAGAGCAGAGATTTCTTGTGAAATTTAATTCTAAATCTATTTTGTCTATAGCTTCACCGAGCAAGCTTTTCATATTCTTATACCCAGGTCCACATGTATTTTTCTCTCTTCGGTGATTTCTAGTGGAATGAGAGTGGGAGGTTAAAGGAAAGAGCAGTATGAAGAATGAATGAGTGTTGCTCTATGTGGATCCTGGGGACTCCCATAAAATCTAAAAAAGAAATGGTGGAGGAGGATGTGGCTGGCTGCTGAAATGCTCTGTGGGCTACATCCTGTCTGTGGCAGAACTTGCACACCCTTTTGGTTTGTGTGTGTGTGCTGGGTGCTGAGGTGACACTGACTATGAGTGTGTGCAGCTCATACCAAGGCTGTGCCTTGGCACTGCACCCTCCTGTCCATGTGCGCGCGCTGAGCACGCCTGGTTTGGAATCATCTGCTTTATACAAATGGAAAGCTCACACGAACCAGCACAATGTTACAAGGATGAACTTTCTCAGGTGAAGGCTTTTCCTCCAAAACTATCTTGAATTTTCATCCTATAGCGCAGCATTTTTCTCCAGCTCTGTAAAACTTTTCTGAAATGTCTTTATTCGCTTTGTATAGTTCAGCAGAGTGCAAAATAACCTCTTGGTGTTTGCTTTAGTTCTGTCATATTCTGTTTACAAATTCAAAAGGACCTAACATAAATAGCTGTCAACACTTACATATTACTGTGATTCACTGACTTCACTACAAGAATTTTCGTATAGCAGCAGAAAGAGCATCAATATAAAAATCTTATCTTGAAAGCCACTGCAGTTGTTCATCTCTCTTTCAGTGATTGTGTGCACAGTGAATCTAATTATGCTACTTGAGATATAATTACACAGCTGCCAGAACAGGACATCAAAATGGTACCTCAGCAGTAGTGTGTGGGCCTGAACAACTGAGAGTGAAGGGCTTTTTTTTTCCTGTACTGCTACAATATATATTGTTATGATCATCTAGATTTAAAAACCCATATAAATGGGGGACAAGAGAGCAAAAAAACCAAATCACTAAAATCAAAGGATGTATGTCTCTTCTTCCGTAACTTTCATTTATTGATAGGTCAATATTTCCTAAAATTCTGCCGAATTCTTTGATGGGGGGATCAGTTCTGACCAAATCCTGCCCTGCAGTTTTTAGGATGTTGGAGTTACGCTTTAAGGAAAGATGGTTTGGAGTCTGTTGTTCATTACAGCTATTTAGTATCTAGCCACAGACTAGGAAATCTTGCAGCACTGATAGCTAGCTGCCTATCTGTGGTCCTGTGGCCTATGATATCTCAAACTTCTCATGTGGAAAGACATCAGCACACAGCAAACATCACAGACTGGGATTTAAATCATGTCTGCTGTGCCATGGGAAGGGAGAAGCAGAGAGACTTGCTGAGCCGCTCTTACATAACCATGTGGTGGACAAATATGCATCTGGCATGTATTACATTTTGAAAAAGCACTGAGCTCCAGACTTCTCAAGTCTCAAAGTCAAAAATGTAGAAACACTAGAGTAGAGTTTGTATTGCAAAATGATGAACAACTATCTCACTGCTACAGGAGGACTGTACAGTGAGAACTATGGTGTCCCCAGCTAGTTCAGTTTAGTCTTACTGTTGTGGAAATGCAATTCTGGGGACCTCAGTTTGACATCCCACCTAAGAAGTTTGGTTTCTCAGAGATCAGCATGGTACCTTCCTTCAGTGGCAGCCCAGGGCACTCTGAATTGCACAAGGACTATTCCCGGCAGTAAAAATATACTGAGAGACATATTTAGCTCTTAGTGGAAGATTGTGGAGCCTCACTGAAATAAATGGACTAATTGAGGAGTAAGGTAAAACCACTGACTTTAATGGCTTGAATGTTTCCTTCCTTTTTTTTTCTCCTGATAAAATCGTAAACAAGGTGCAATTTAGGGCAAAGTTCTGGCTAAAATATTCCATCTAGATAGTCTGATCGGTGAAATTCATCTGACAAATGAATGACAATATTCAAATGAATAGCTGGATAGTTAAGCAAAATCATTATGGACTATGACCAATAACCTGTACAGTACCACTAGAAATATGTCCTAAGTGTCAGTGCCATGAAGCAGCCAAGAAAGAGACTTTGTCACTGAACTTCCAAGAAAAAGTGCTGTGCTTTCATGCATGGCATCTTTTACTTGCCTACAGATATTCAGTGCAGAGTATTTAGAAAAAAAGACTCGCATAGTCAGCAGGCTGAATTGATAAATTTGCTGGCATAAAATGCCATAAAGAACTTTCTGAATTAATTGGAGGTGGCAGGGCATTCAGCACTCAAATATATGATTCCTAGGATTGAGAAGCTGCCATGGATTGGCAGAAGCTGCCATGGTTTGGCTCTTTGGATAAAAGCCAAACTTTTATGCAAACCAACAAGGCATGAGCTGTGCAAACTGCTTCACTGCATTCCTGCCGCCTGGTCTTGATGACCAGTGCTCCAAGGGAAAGCTCCATCAATGGGGGCTGAAATTTCTTTCTGGTAATGGCTGATGAGAGCAAAGTGGAGTTTTTCCTCTTTATGCTCTGGGACAAGGATTTTGCTTTGCAGGGCGCTAAGACTGATGGAACTGTAATTATACTCAGGTTTACTGTGGATGATACAAATTAAATGATGAAGACACATAGGTGTCTCAGAAGAAATGCAGACTGTGGTGCTTGGGAGTCTCAACAGCTTGGTTTTGGTCACTGCAGGGTTAAGCAGTGCTTTACTGAGCTGATACTCTCATTCTCTAGCTGTAGCTGGTCACTGTGTTATTTTTACTGGAATACAGTTCTTCATTTTCAGGCTATTAAAAAGAAATTATTTTAAAAAAATGAATTCATAAACAAAAATGTGCAAATGCAGTGTTCACATTTAATTGGAATTTTGGTTTGGTTGCACTTGAAGCCACACTTTCTTCTTCTTACATACGTTCTGTCTAGTGCAACCACAGAGAGCTAACTCTAAATTTGAATGCTTGGCATTCTCAGCAAAAGTGAATTGTGTGAATTACCAGTATTTGTGCAAACTAGGTATTACATTTGGATGTTTTCCTGAGTGTATTTCCTAATCACTAAAGCCCTTGGGACCATCTAGTCCAATCTTCTTCATAGCAGGGCCAATTTCTACACTGAGTTCAGTATCTTGCAACTGAAGTAGACAGCATCTTTTTATAGACACCCTGACGTGATTTAAAAGTTCCAAGTGCCCCAGCATATTCCAGGGCAAGCAATCCCACTGGTTAATTACTCATAGTGTTAAAATGTGTGTCTTGTTTCCAGTGTGAATTTTGCTGAGTTCAGCTTCCAAGATCTGCATCTTTGAATGTGAAATGTGAAACTTCTTGTTGTTTATTTCTTATATAGCTTGTCTGCACAAGGAAAGGAAATGATTCTCTGCAATTGGCAAGTAGGATGGACAGAAGGGTATTAGTATTGTTTCTTCTTCTTCCTCCATTTGGAAAATCAGCATACTCTTAGGAGAAATTTAATGTAATGTTTTTAGCATTACTCCATACAATTTTTCCTATATGCTCTTTCTAGAATGGGAATATTATATATGAATGATATGCCGAATATTAAGAACTTTGAGGTAAAAGGCCAGTGTCTGCTCCTAGTATGTCAGCAGTTTCTTCTTCCTCAGTTTTGTGCTAGTATTGATTTCATTGGCCTCCCTGATTAGCTTCATCCATTGTTTCTGGATTGTCTCACCACCACCAATCTTCAGATTATTGCCAAGGCTTAGTAGTTTCTGGAGTGATATTATACATCTTGTCTGGGAAATCTCAATGCAGATGGAAGCTGGCTGCTACGTGTGTTACTGTTGGCAGTGACTATATATTTAGAGCAGTATTAGCAATTTTTTTAAAATAGGAAAAACCCAGATTTACTAAGCTCATCTCTGTGAGTGACATAGTCAGATTTTACCTTAATTTATTTTGGTAGATAGTTCAAAGACAGTTCAAAGACCAGAGAAAGCTTGAAGACATTCAAAGTATGCACTCTGATTGGGAGAAATTGGTGACCACTTAAAATAATGGAGTTTAAAATTAAGAATTACCAGAATACTTTGGAAAGCACTTCTGGACATGATGAGAGTATATGCTGGGAGTCTGTGAAATGGTTCCTTCCTGAGAAAGAATCACTGGAAAATGTCACAGCAGTGTCTTAATCACCCCTCCCTATCACTGCCCACCTTGGGCTACAACAAAGCTAAGAAGATGAGGGTGAAAAAAAAGAAGAGGGAGGATGGGAGGGAAGGCAGGAACAGCAGTTGTAATGTTCTTCTAGAAGAATGTGTATGGTTACTGCATGGTGCAGTCTACATCCTTAAAGGAAAGCATGCTGTTATAAAACTTTTCTAAAATACTGTTCCAGGTACTTCCAAAATGAGGGAGGAGGGGGAATTAAAAATACAAACTAAAAAAAGAGAAAAGAAGGGAAAACCAAATAGGAAAATTTTGAGGACACAGAAATGGAAGGAGGTGAACCAATCATTCCCCACTGCATATTCTCCATCTGAGACCATGAATATGCAAGTGAATATCTGAACAAACATTATTACTGACACAGATTCCCTTCCACAGCATATTTGTGCTGCCATGCATATGAATAATTGCATTAGTAAGGCAGAAGGTCTGGTTCCCATATTTTACATGCACCTATGTTTTATCTGTGGCTATGCTTTGCACTCTAATTATATGGTGTTAGAAGCATCCATTTGTCTTGTTTCTTCCCAGTGAACAACACTTTTTTTCCCAACTGACCCAATGACTGAAAAAAAATTGGAGCAAGAATAAAAAGTGACAGCTCAAGCTAAGTCTGGACAGGAAGAAGGCAAAAGGAAAGCATTTTAGTGAAGAGGTGGAGTTCAGGTCATCTGCCATCTGCTAGACCTCATTTAATTGTCTATCTGCATGGCAGCAATCACTTTCCTCTCTCTCATCTCCCTTCCCTTTCTCTTCCTGTAAGCTCCATGACTAAAATAGGTAGATTCAGAGATGAAATGACACAACACTCTTTCCCAGCTGGGGGGAACATGGCGCAAGCACATGGTTCTAGCACCCTCTGTGACTTTTGTGTTTGGCACGAGTCATGGTGCCAGGGCTGCTCCCAGCCTTCAAGTATCCAGGGACCAATGTATTGTAACAGCATCCAGATCCTTCACTGGTACAGATGTCATCAGGCCTCTCTCAGCTGATATATTTAAGTGGAAAACTCCTGAGAATCTGGCAGAGCATGCATGTCCTGGACTACTCAATTTTGCAAGTCTCAGCAATCCCACTCTGAGGTCAGGATAAGCACTTGTCAATTTTTTAACCCTGAGCAAACCCATTTTTGCAGACATTCGACTAATTCACTACTGAGCAGAAGGTCAGCACTGTGGTACTTAAATGTCATTTGTGCCTTATCTGAAGATTTTAATGGGACTTATTTGGTATATGATCTTGGCCTGGCCTTGGCACAAGGGTTATTTTCACCCGAAATGAACTGCTGAGGGGCTGACAACATCCTTTGGAAGACAACCAGCAAGAAGTCATTACTCTTGGGATAGCTGTGAACTTCAGGAGAGTTAGAGAAATATTTCCTTCTTAGGCAGCAAGCAGTGTCATATAAAGGAACAAACGCAAGTGCTGGGTTTATTGGCAAAGCTAAGACAGCAAGAGTAACTGAAAAGTGTTTGCTTCCACTCAATAAGAAACATCCTAATAGTTGTGAATAGTGTTAATGTCTGCTCCTTGCCTTAAGTTTAAATTATTTTCACAAACTATTACAGTCAAGATGATGAAATTGTCCCAGCCTATAGAGCACATCTATTTACAGAATGGATGTTTTCTGTACCAATAAGAATTATAGAATCATTTAGGTTGTAAAAAACCTTTAAGGTCATCAAGTCCAACTGGTAACACAGCACCACCAAGTCCATCACTATACCACATCCTTAATGCTTCATTTACAAGTGTTCTAAATTCCTCCAGGGATGGCAATTCCACCACTTCTCTGGGTAGCTTGTTCCAATGTTTGACAGCCCCAGCTTTTCACCTTGTTTACCTTCATAGAACTGGCCTCGGCCATTGATCTAACCTGTCCAGATCCCTCTGCAGAGGCTTCCTACCTCCAGCAGATCAACACTCCCACCATCATTAAGGTCTGGACAATCCAACCACTCTCTCACATACATGGCTACCCCTTCCTCTCCTTCTTGCTATCCCTACACCCACTGTAGTATCCATTACAACACTCTAGCTGTGTGAATCAACCCACGCTGTTGCCATGATGGCAGCTTGTGTCATACTATTCCTGCTGCACCTTGGTTTCCAGCTCCTCCTTTTGCTTGCCTATGCCACATACACTGGTATAGATGCATGTCAGCTGAGCTATTGATCCTGCCACCTTTTTAAGGGGTGAAGCCTTAATTCCTGATCATTCCCAGGCACTTCCGTTGTTTCTAACACATCAGTAACACATCATGTCTCTGCTGCTAAGGATACTTTAAAAATAAAATTTATTATCTGAGTATTTTAAAATGGTGTTCTCCAGTCCTGTGATTTCAATTGTCATCATCTAGAGCCAAAACAGCCTCTGGGTACCACTTTTTTAGCAATTCAGAAGATTTATGCAACTCTTGCTGTGCTGAATGCCATTTTTTGTGTAAGCACAGAGCACTGAAACTTTAAGAAGTGAGAGAGGAGGAAGAAAGATTAAAGGGGCTCATGTGCTTCTTACATAAAATTTGAGGAGCTGATGAAAAGCCATTTGATTAAAATATGATTGAAAGGATGTTCTGTGGCATGCCTTAGGCTGATATTTTTTTCAGTGATATAGGTGCAAGGGAGAGAAGGAGAGAGATTGGTTGTCAATATTTCTGTCAATATTTTTTCCATGAGAATAATACCTAGTCCTGCAAGCTGCCCTGCAGGAAAGCCTAGTGGGACTAGTAAAGCACTGCTACAGTGACAGAGTTCCTTTTCCTTTGCTGCAGTTGGTTAAGACAGCAGCACTGAACTTGCATCCCTGGTTGCGAATGTGTGTAGTCAATTAGAAACCCAGTTTCCCTTAATTTAGGGCTGCTCTGCATCACCCTGGGAACATAAAATGTATTTTAAGTGAGTGTAAGTGTAACTTATAACCATTAAAAAGCAGCTTTGCATTGTACAGCAATTAAAACCTTGGGCATAGTGAGAATCTGGATTTCCAATGTGTAAATTATGGTCAGTCTGAAAATTTATTGAAGATTTTAATATTTTGTAGTGCTACCACAAAGCCAACCTAAGTTATTTACATCTAATTCAATATTGTAATTATATTAATTAGAGCTCCTTAAACTGTATGGTAATCTCTAGTTTTCAGCATTTTGCTTTGAAAATATTTGGGAATTTTACATACAAACATACATTCAGAGATCACATTGCTCTGTCCTTTTTTATCTATTCTAAAGTTCCTCAGAAAAGACATAGCACAGGAGGTCAGTTTGGAAAACACTTTCTAGTCCATTGTTCCTTTTCATATTCACTATGCTTCTTTAAATAACACATCACAAGACACTTTACAGTATGAGAGTTTTGGCAACTAAATCAAAGTTTTCAGTGTTTGCTCCTTGAGTATCAACTTATTGTGATTAATTATCTCACTCTTAGCACCAGTTATGGTGTGTTGCCACTGAGCCCTCAGCTGGCACTGATGGCACTTGAAAAAATAATTTACTCCAGGATGTGTTCCATGCATGTTACTTTAAAGTGGCAGGGATTTAATCTACACTGTTTTCAGGCCATATAGGCAGCAAAACTAAATAATAAATCATGGCATCTCTATGAAAACAAATCAGGCTTACTCTCGCAAAAGTAATTACACACATTCCTCTTTGTTCTTATGTCTCTGTCACCAGCATTACTCCTAAAAAGGAGGCAGAAAAGCATCCTGGGTATTAAACACCCTGTGTATCATGTCTTACTTCAGGATCTGTTCAGCTGCTTCTGTCACTAGCAGTTTTCAATAACACACCAGAGGTAAATCAGCTATATATAGATACTTATAATACAAAATTAGTATATATCTAGTTATTTTACTGTTCCCATTTCCTTCAAATATTGTTCATTTCTCTCAACAGGCATTGTTGTACTATGACACGAAATAACTTATGCACTCACTCAAGATGTAAAAAAAGGAAAAGAGGAAGTTTTATTTTTGACTTCGTAATATATAGAATTCCAAACGTGATAGTGGATTGGAGGATGAAATTTCCACTTCTCTAACCACACTGGTCAAACTAACAGTCCATCAATTCTCTCTTCCCACAAAGAAGAATGCAAGACAATCATTATTTACATGAACAGTGCGTGAGAACTCTAGTAGAAATATGTAAACATCAGAAGGCATAGCAAACTTTTAAAAGAACTTTAAAACTTTTAAAAGAATAGGGTGACAGGCACTGGTCTGTCATGATGTTTGTTAATGAAAGAACATCTTTAAAATTCAGTGATCTTTCCTTCTATTCCTTTCTTAATTTATATTTTCTGGAAGATTTTAATATTTACTGGGATAACATCCTAAAGCCCCTTGCAAAATCTGTATTCTGTAGACTCCTATTAAAAGCGATGTCTAATTAACAACCAAAACCTGCAGGATGAACTCCCTGGGAGCAAATGACTAATTCTTGATAGCAGGACTGTGTTTTTAAGCTGTTGCCAACATCTCGAGAACAGTTCGATGCTGGAAGCTGCTCCCAAGGGTCCTTTCTTTCAGTTTCACAACGGATTGGCAGAGGCTCGGGAACGGGCACACCAGTAGGGGGGGATGAGGGGATGTCTTTCCACTTCTGGGAACCTTGGCACTGTTGCCTGCCTTGAGACACAGCTTTTTGGTTTTTTTTTCTACAGTAACACATTTTCCTTGCACAAACTTGCAGTGCTTAATTAAAGCAATAATTTTAAACACATTAAGGCAAATCAGTGCAGTGTTCTGCTGGATACATAAATTGAGTAAAACCTGCTGCTTGCACCAATAAATTTATAGGGACAAGCTACTCCTGCAGATCAAGTTCTAAGTCAATGAATGTTTAACCACACTGCTGGGCTTTGCCTGGGCTACTGGCCCTGCAGCTGGATGCAATAGGGCAACTGGGACTGTGGCCCAGCTGTGCAGGAGCTAAAGCTTGGCTAATTTCCTCTAATAGCAGATGTGTCAGGCAACTCCACCAGTTGTTCTTGGCAGCCTGCAGTGCCATTTGGCTGTAATTTTGCTTCTGACTCTTTTGCCTTTCATTCTTGTTTGCTAAGTCTTGATTCCTGGTTCCCACTTCCTTTGTGTTATGCTCCTATACCTCACCTTGTCCCAATCCTGACTTGAGTTAGAATAGGGACTCTGGTTTTCAAACACTTGGCTGTGTGACTTTCTGACTATGCTTTTCAATTTGAGATGATTCTTTCCATCTCTGGTGTTTTGCTTTATTCTTATGCTGGCTTCACTCCCATCCAAACTCAATTTTTATCTGGTCTTCACCTTTGGGCTTAGTGGAGTAGCCTGATGAAAGTACGTGCCTCTTAGAAAATCTGAAACTGCAGTGGAGGAAACTTGTGTTAGGCTGCTACTCAGCAGTATTGGAATGGGGACAGATATGGAAGTCCTTTGCATGATTTCTCTTGAGTCTGCATGCTGTGAGGGATTACAGGCCTGACTTGTGGATCAGTTTTGTACCATAGGCCTAATCTGAATGCAAATATTAATTTGCAGCCTTAGACGACCACAGTTATGCTTCTTTTATATTGAAACCTGTTAGCAGGCCAGTTTTGGCATGGGGTAGACGATTTCCAGGGCTCAAGGTTATTTTCTCCCACTTGTGTTCTTCTCTTTCACTATTTGTTGACTTTTCAAATGTCAGTCAAGCTCTGTATAACTGTTCATGGCACCAGTTGTTACTGTTTTCCATGTTGATTCAGCATCTTGGAATTTGTAGCTAACCTTTCTCTCTTCTGTATTCCAGATGCCATTGCTTGCATTTTATTGCAACACAATTCATTTTGATATCATCCATTCCAAGACTCTCTACAAAATTATCTATTTAGCTTTGCTTTCTCAGCCAGGCACAGTATCATTAACAGTGCTTATAAACTCTGCTAAAAGCTTCAGGACAAAATCCAGAACCTGCATAATTAGCCAAGCCAAAAGCCCAACAGATGAATGCTGGGAAAAACATGCAACACTCCAGAGAGAGTGATGATCAACAGGTTAAGTGCCCACAGTGGATCCATGAAGACTACATGTGAAGAAAGGAGAGGATACATTTAGTGATGGGTTATGTGTCTGTGTTTTGCCATCTGAACTTTCCATCTCCTTGCCAACATAACCAGAAAGCATTTCAATGATACAAAGAATTTGTTTGCTACAGGCCCTTTATCTATCTTCCTCTTTTGTACTGAAGTAGAACAAGAGGGGGAAAACTATTGTCAAAAAAATCCTCAGACAGTGCCCCTTGATAGTGATCTAAATTACTATGAGGTCCTTTGTCTAGGCTCTATACACTGGGGTAAATTTCCTCTCTTGAGGATATAATGGAACCAAACAACATGTGGAGTGCTGATAAATTATATTGCCTATCCAAGACTAGTATATGACATTTGGTATCAAATTTATTTTAGTTAAATGTAGATGAATCTAGTTCTTTTGAAAGATTTAGGTGTTTGTTGTCACTGTTGTGACTGTGAGCTGTAACAGAACGTTGAGTTCACTGTGGAGCATCTCCTCAAGACACACTATCAACATAGACTAGTATGTAGTGCTTTTAATGTTGTAGACGATGCTATAGAGGCTATGGCCTAGGCAATAGACATAGGTATAAAGATGTTGGGGATCTCCAGTAATTTTAATATTGAAGGGAAGTAAACCAAAGCAATTGCACATCTCTCCTGAAAGAAAAATCAGCAAAATCATTATTTTAGGTAGCACCAATATCCAGACTAACCTTGTTGCACGTATTTTCCATCCAGCCATCATAGTACTTAAGGGCCCTTGCTAATTCCCCTTTACTTCCAAGATATTGTCAAACTTACATTTATTACAAGTGAAGCCAGAACTTCCAGAGGCTAATAATAATGCAGGAGGGACAGACTCCCTGTAGCTAGAACAGTCTTTCTCCAATAATGATTAAAATTTTAAACACTGTCTCTTGCAATCAATACTTTAAAACAGTATCTTAAGTGGTTGAGTCAGTGGGCAAAAATATTGCTACATGTCTATAAAATAATCCTCACCTTGCTGCTGAAATCGAGTCAAGACAACTTGACTGCTAATTTTTCATGGGATCTATGATACAGTTTGAAATCCTTCAGTCTGTATGTCTTTATGAAAGTCTGGCTTTACATTATTGACTTCTCATTGTATGGGCATTTATTCCTCTTTCCGCTTCAGCTGGATGCTGCTACTTTCCAGAGCTGCTGTGTGCTTAAAAGAATTGTCATGTCTCAGCTAAAATGGAAGAGAACTTTTCGTCTAAGGCAAAGAGGTGGGTACTAACTTATTCCAGACTTGGAAAAAATCTCTCCCCTAGATCTCACAGAGCTTGTCCTCAAAATCAGTAATCAGGAGTGACTGCTCTTTGGAAGATCAGAGCTTCCAATTTATCATGCTGGGCTTTTATTCTACTAGGGGATGAAATTACTAACAATGCTATGAGGGATTAGTGATGCAAGAGGTCAAATGTGTTAGAATTTTCCTAGAATCCGCTGACTGTGTTCTTTTCATTCAAAGATGTGATCTTCATATTCTCCTCCTGCTGTTAAATGATAAAAAGAAATCTAATAGGACTCAGATCCCATGAAAAAGAAATCCTTCTGTGACCAAGGAGTGTGAGGAAAATTTGAAGGACCACCTTTGTGGATGGATTTGAAGGGCAGATTTAAGTCATAAGGAATGCCTATACCTTTACTACCAACACAAATCTGAAACAGAGTATCTCTAGTTTGTTACTATTATCAGAGAACAATGACAATGTTTGGCAATTTCTCTCTTCCTTTCCCTCCATCACAGGAGAGATAAGGATTATGCTACTGAAACAAGTTATGGGGTTAAGATTTCACCACACCATGAGGTCTTACGCCTGTGATCTGAATCTTGGCTGTATCATACCTTGCAGAAGTGGCATGATTCGTGGTATTTGGCTGTGGTACTGACCTTTGTCTTATGAAAGCTCGTCTGAATGCTCCTAAAGAAGAGATGACCTGAAATGGGGATTCTACCATGGCAAGGAAGACTAAATACATTCAACAGATGAATAATCAAGACTCTCCACAAGATAAAATGAAAGAGCTTTATGTAGCCTGGATGGCATATTATAATTGAAAACCAGATGGAAAGGAAAACCTTTAAAAAGAAGAACTCCTATATAGCCTTCAGAATTAATACAAACATGCTGGAGTTGTGACACTAGATGTCCTTATATAAGCAGCAGCAGCAATGATACTTTCTTGTTAAAAAATCAGAGCTGAAGTCTTGCCCTGTGATTAATGGGGGAACAAATGTAAACTCGAGAGTTCCAGAGCCTCTGTTATTCCAGGCTATGAAGACAAATCCAGATGACTCATGCAAACCGCCCGCAGTCACAGAAGAACGGATCCAAACTGGTCCTCCACACCTCATGAAGCTGGGGCCCACAATATGTAGGCAATACTGGCCATGCTGCATTCCTCAAATGCTGCCTCTCCTTCCATGCCCAAGCACCAAGTGCCGCTGGGCAGTGTTTCCCGGCAGTGGGGATGAAGATGTAGGGGTTTTTTCTGTCCAGATTCTTCTGTGCACTTCATACTTCATGAAGTGTGTCTACCATATGGGGAGATGTCTGCTTACTTGTCATGGGCTTCAGGATTTTTCCGGGCACATATAAGACACACTCGCTTGAGCCCTAGCTCTGTTTCCCATTCTCGTGTTAGCACTGCAATAGGAACCTCAGATGGCAGCTTTATTACCCAGCTAGTCTGTGCTCCTGGGACAAGAGGATGGTCACAGCACACGGAGCTCACCACAGTTATTGGAACAAGCTGAGAACTCATGCTGTTCTACTAAATGTCAGTCACATAGAATGTCTTCCCATGCTCAGAGAAAATACCACAAGGACAGCCAACAAAACGTCCCCTAAAAATGTCAGGCAAATCAAAGCAGGGAGTATGTGCCACAACTGTCATCTTATATTCTTGGTGGCTTTCTAAAGCTATAGTATCTGCTAAGCAAGCAACTTGTACATCACCCCAGAAGGAAATGAGAAGCCGGGTAAGGTGTCTGTTGATTCTTGGCTCATCTACACAGAAGTTATTCAACAACAATTCTGTAAACATCTCTCTCCAGAATAGGTATGCCCTATTTTCTTTTTAATTAAAACTCACAGTGTTAAACTAAACCGGAACAGCGCAGCCTTACTCTGGAAATTAGTCATGAAATTAGTCAGGAATAGCTCCTCCTGAACAACATGTATAAACAAGCCCATAACAATATTTTGTTGTCTGGAATGGTGGAGGACACCTTCACAGATGTATTTTCCAATCCTCTGAGAAACATGTAGCAAGAGTTGTTATCTTTCTTCCAGCTGGGGGCGGCGAACACTTCTCACCCATGTTTGGCCATTCCGTTTGTCGCCGCAGGCCCATTTGAGGGGACGGTGGTGCCCCAGCATCGAGGCCGGGCGCTGCAGGCCGCCCCAAGTTGGCGTGTGCCAGATGCGCTGGGCAAGACACTCAGCTAGGGGCGATGGAAATATTTTTCCTTTATGCGAGGGGATGGATCAGCAACACCCCGGCTCAGGGATGCTATTTAAGATTCCCCTTCCGCGCAGGCCAGCCCCGGCCGCGTGCCCACCTGCGTGTCACCTCTCCGGGGACGCCGCACCTCGGGGCGGGCACGCCGCGGGGCAGGCGCTTGGAGCGGCCGGCGCTCCGCGCCCGCCCGCACCCGCCCGGGGTGGCCAGGGACGCAGGCGCGGCCAGCCGGGCGCGGTTCCCTGCGCGCAGCCTCCGCCCCCGTGAGCGGCAGGTAGTAGGCTCCTTCCCGCGGCCACACGCGGGCCGTGCCGTGCCGTGCCGTGCCGTGCCGGGCGGGGCCGGGCGGGGCCGGGCCGTACCAGGCGGCCGTTCGGCGGGGGACGCGCGGCCCCGGGTTCCGCGCGGCGCGGGCGGGCGCACCTGGGCGGCGCGGCGCGGCGCGCGCGGGGCGGGGCGGGGCGCTGGCGGTGAGTGGCAGCGCGGCGCGGGCCAATGGCGGCGCGCGGGAGCGGGAGCCGGGCGGGCGGGGCCGGGCGGCGCGCGGGGGCTGCGCGGCGGAGCGTGTGCAGCGGCGCGCGGGGCCGCGGCCGGTGCGAGCTGGGGAGAGACCCTGCGGGGGGCGGCGGGGAAGACACGGATCCGGATCCCGATCCCGCGCGGCGGCGGCGGCCGTGGTGGTGGCGGCGGCGGGAGGAGCCGGAGCGGCGCGCCGTGGAGGAAGGAAGCACAGGGCTGGCCGCTGCGTGTGCACCCTGGCTGTTCCTGCTGCCCGCGTCCACTCGCGGCTTTTCCTGCCGGCGCTGCCTGACAGCCGCTCGCCGCGGGTGTTGTCGCCGGGGTCTTTGGCGGGAGGGGGAAGAGCGAGCCGTCCTGCACAGCCCGGAGGCGTGATTGAAAGCGAGCAATAATTAACTGGAGGAGGAAGAGGAGGACGGGGGTGGAGGAAGACGAAGGAGGAAGGCACCGCGCGGCAGAGCCCAGCCGAGCCAGCGAGCGGCGGCGGGACGCGGCAACTTCGGCCGCAGCGGAGGAGCCGGAGCCGTGACCGCAGCGGCCGCCGCCGCCTCAGCCCGCGCCTGCCCTGCCCGAGGGGGGAGAGCCTCGCTGCCTCCCCGGCCGCCGGACATGTCGGAGCATAAGGCCGTTGATCCCAAGTTATCGACGACGGACAGGGTGGTGAAAGGTGGGTCCTGCGCCCTCGCCGCCCTTTCGGCCGGGTCCTCCCGCCGGGCCCCCGGAGGGGTCGCGTCCGTCCCCCCTTCCCCGCCCCGGGCAGGTACTGCGGGGCTGCCGGCGGCGCGGCAGCTGGGAGGGGTGGGCTCGGCCCGGGGGCTTGAGCCGGGCCCCAGTGGAGGGTTTGCGGCTTCCCTCGCCTGCCTGCCCGGCGCTACATTGCAGCATTTCCCCCCCTTCCTCCCCCCGCCGCCTCCCCCCCTCCGCCTTGAAGGCGCTGCACAGGGCTGGCGTGAGAGAGAGGGGGAGCCCCAGCTTCCTCCCCCGCCCCGGTGCCTGGGGGAGAGGAGGGCAGGGCTCGGCCCCCTCCCCCAGCTAGCCGGCTCCTCTGGGCATCCCCCATTCCTCCTTCTCCTCCGGACCGCGCTCCCCGGAGCCCCCCCGCCGGCTGCGCCGCCGCCGCTTGTCACTGCCGTTCTGCTCCCCGCATGCAGCAAGGATGCCTGGCAACCTCCCCGCGCCCCGGGGCTGCGCTCCCACACCGAGCGCCGCTGCTGGGGACCGGTTGCGCCGCTCGGCTCCCCAGTGCCCCGCTCCCGCAGGGCCGCCCCCGCGGCACCCGCGGCGGGGATGCCGGGCGAGGGGGAGCGGGCCGCGGGCGTTGTGGGAGGCGGCGAAGGCTGCTTCCTCCTCCTCCTCCTCCTTCTCCTCCTCCTCCATCGCCGTCTCTTGCTGACGGCCCGGCCCTGCTAGCATGTGAAGTTATCCAGCGGGCGTACCGTGTCCGTACTCCCGCGTGTGCGTGCAGATGGCCGTGAGGGTGCTCGGCACAAACACGTATGGGCTCCATGATCTTTTCTCTGTTTCGGAGGTACGCGTGTGCTGCCAGCCTCGGCCGTATAAACAAATTAGAGTTTGGGTTGACAACACGTTGTGCCCCGCAGTACAGACCAGGGTTTTATTTATTGGGGTGATGCCTGATGTAAATTGCACATGTGCATTTTCCGATGTGTAGGAAGTGCACGTGAATTTAGTGGTCTGGGTTTTGTTTGTTTGTTTGTTTTTTGTTTCTTTCCTTCCGCACTGGGCACACAGCCAAGTGTACCCAGCTCTAGTGTACTTCACCAGTTAGGTTATAACCCGCATGCCTTGGTGGACAGCACAAATCCTAGGTGCAGCATGCATGTGTCCACACCTTGGGAAGCTAGAAATGGAAATGGCCTTGAAATACATACACTTCTGTATTTACATGAGTGTATGCCAGAATGAAACACTCAGTGTAAATATTATTTGGGAAGATGTGTTATTTATGGTTTTGTGTTTATATTTACATTTACCTTCTTATGCATTTTCCTTTCTTACTTCATTTTTTGCCCCTCCAAAGGAAAGTGTAGATGTTGTTAGAAACATAATTGCAAGAATTTTAAGAAAATCACTTGTAAATTCACCTTTAACTTGTAATATCTGGAATATTTACAATTTAAGTTTCAGTCTGTTATATCACCCCAAGAGTAGACTTTAAAGCCTGTGTTTAGCTGATACTTGTCTCCTGTAGAAACAACATATGGCCATCCTGTTAGGAGACTATGGGGTATCTATTTTTTTTTTAATTTCCTTAATCTGCATAGTCCTAGTACATGACCAAACGTTCTGATCTTTGCTGTGGCAGAACTTCCTTTGGCTTAAGACAGTGTTTGTAATGAATAGGAATTATTTCAGTATTTACAAAACCTTTAGTGCTTTCAGCTCATCTAAATGTGTTTTGTCAGCAATTGCTCTTTGTATTTTTCCCACATGTAAATGTCTCAAATATCTAAAGCCACTATTTCTAAGAAAACTTAGCAGTATGTGTAGTTAAATACTTTTATAATGCAGCTCAGAGAGAAATCAGCTTGGTTAAACTGAGTTAATCTTGAACAAAACATAGATGCTGCTTGGGTGTCCATTGCCCCTGCTGTTTGTCTCATAATGTCAGTGTTTCAGTGTAGATGTGAAGATCTGCTTAACTGGTTCAGGCCTCCATTAAATATTGAAATCCTTTTAAGATCTTAAAATAGCATCCGAAGAGTGTAGTACGCAGTAAACGGATTGTTCATAGGATTATTCTTTGCTGTATCATAGGCACTTCACACTGTCTTCATATGGACATTAAGGAAATCAAGAAACTGGTGGTAATAAAGGAAAGATCACTTCGTTGTTTCTGTCTTATAGGATGTGATTTGTGCCCTCTTGAGATGAACAACTGAAATGGGCTTGCAATGTTAAATTAATACAGAATAATTAAATAAAAAGTTACATTGTGAGCACCTATGTAAGTAGTTGAAGTCTTCTTATTTTAGAGAGAAAAACCAGATATTCTAACACTGGTAAGGTGTAACCTGAGAAGACAAGTTAGTTAAGTTCTTCTGAGTTAGAATATCATATAAAACCTTACTTAAAGGAAATGCCTTTAACATGGATGTAGTCTCTGGATTAAATTTTTCCCTCTGCTTGCCTGTGTGGGATTTTTTTTTGTTTGATTTTATTATGTTTTGTTGATTTTTTTTTAGACCCTCTCTATTGCTGGTGTGTGAGAGGGAAATGCTTCCTACTAACAGTAACTGAGTTGGCTGGTGAAAAATCCTGGCTTGGCACTGTTACGTAACAGTGGGATGGGCTTGGGGGGATTACACTTCCAGCAGCTTTGTGCAAATTGCTTGTGGCTGAGAGCTGCTTCTTCAGGGGGTTGCTGTGGGTTTGGTTTTGTTTTTTGCTTCTGGTGCTTAAAAAGCTCAAATATATGGAGAAGTGGAGTATTTCCATAGGCGAGGATTTAATCTCACACTCATTTTCTTTGCTTTTTGAGTTGTCTGAACTGTACTTAAACTGATTTGACTCAAAAATAAAACATGCTTTTGGGATGAGGGGAAAAAGGCTTGGGAGCCCCTAATGTTTTTAACATCTTGGTCTTCTGGCTTTGTTATGCATATCTTACACTGTTATACGATGAGAAGTGTAAAGATAAAATTCAGGTTTGTGTGTCATAGTAAGTTTCCAGAAGCAAATTAACTCCAGTTAAAATTGACAAAACTGTCTGTTTTGTTGAGCTAAAAAAAAAGTAAAATTAATCCAGAGACTGCAGTTACAGTTTGTGGGGTACTTTCATTTTACTCTGGTGTTCTCCTGAAGATGGTATGTATGTTGTGATGCTGATTACACAATTCATCTTTACTCTGGATTTTGTCATGCTGTAGAGGAGCAACACTTTGGTCTGACTGCAAATACACTAAACTATATATGCAGATGCATTGAGAAGTTTGTGGGGTCAAGGCTCAGGACAACATACTGTTGCAGGAGGTGCTGACTTGATGTACTTATTATTAATCGAAGTTCCTTACCTTTTGTTAGTGGTATGGTGCAGCTTTCACTTGAACAGAACTGTCTTAAAAGTTAGTCTTTCTTCAGGACTGAGGAAGCTATTCCTTATCCGTGCTGCTTCTAACTCCTGAGACTTTCCAGCCAGAGTGTGGGCTTGGTTGTTCTTGTGAAGGTAGGAATACCTGTCCAGGAAAAACTGGACTGAGGATAGTAGCTCATTTCACATGGCTGAGCTGCCTGATGTCAACAGCTTTTGCTCACTACGGACATTAGCAAGATTTGAACCCCACCCATGGAGAAGGAGAAGCCATGTATCATGTTACTTGACCTCCTCAATGTATTTAGTGTTGCATTATTGCCTCTGAGGAATACTGCACTAAAGCATAGTAATCCTAAATAAAAACTTTGAAAGTCGTCTATAGTAGTCGTACCAAAAAAAAAAGTGAAGTCAGTATTTCTTGGAAATCTTGCAATTAGTTAGGTACAATAATTGTTTTGATTTTTTTCTGGGCAGGTCAGATGGTTGTATGCTTTTGTGTGGGTTTTTTTGTTTGGTGCTTTTTTATCGGGAGTGGAGTTTTAATGAAATAATTCTGTCTCAGCTGTTTAGAAGGGCTGTAGCCATGGCTTGTGATCCTTAGTGTTGTCCTTTCCTATTTTGTGTTGCATGGGGAGGTGTACACGGTTATATCAGCATTTGACAACACACAATAAAACCAGACACTGCCGTCTCTGAATTTCAAACTGTCGTTGTTAAAGCTCTCTTAAAGTGCAGGCTGACAGTTGTTTGTAATATAATATGAATGCCAGCTCACAATCAATATTGAACCATCAGTGTTAATTTCAGATTTGTGAGAGGTAAAATTGATGTCAATAATGGAAACTCTAAATTTCATTGGTAATTCCCATGAGTCCAGGGAGACTTGTGTGTATTCACCAAAGGCTTGTGCTCCAGGCTGGAATCCAGCACTGGTGAGTTGCAGAAGCCTGCCTCTGTCTCCCTCTGAAATGAGTTCAATTTTTCCAGCATAGATGTGTCCTGCAAGTGCTTCAGTGGCTTTTGAGCAATTGTGTTGACCTGAACGTCTGTAATGTTGGTGGATTTGGTATAAATTTGAGTATTGCTTATTTATGGCAAGGACCAGGGTTACTTAAATAGTTATAACTGTCTGATACAGTAGAGTAAAGGATGATATGCCTCTCTTTTGAGGATGCTGAAGATTGTGTCTATCTGATCCTCATGAGGAAAAAGTAGGAATTTTTTTGTAGCTGTTCCTGTTGGCATAGGAAAGCTGACTTTACTTTTAATTAATTTATTGTTGTAGTACTTAGGAATATACTGCTTATCCTGAGGAAGACTGCATCTGGGTTCAAGGTGGTGTACTATTAACTAGAGAATCCACCCACAGCTATGCCAGAAAGGTGGCGCTGGTATAGCTGGGGATTGATTCTCTTCCCTGTCCACTATTACCTTCAGCTGAAGGAGCAGATGTATATCCACCTCAGTTTTAGTAACTCCATAGTTGCAAATCTCCTGGTACCTTTATGAAACAAGCTGTGCGAGAGGCACCTAGGAGCAGAAAACAGTTGAATATACTTGGAGAGATCCCATTGTTGCTGTGTTATGGTTTGGTTATGGTTTTTTATGTATGTAACTGATTTGTTCTTACCTTGTGTCAAAACTAAGTTAATATTTGTAAGACCAGTAGATTTTATCAATTGGATGACACTTAGGTGTTGCAGTCTTCGTATGTTTTATATTGTGCAAACTTGTGTGTGTATATGGTACGTGTGTAAATGCTCTTGAGGGATTATGAGTGTGGTGCTGAGAAATTGAAACAAAACCAAAGTACAGTCTTTGACTGTGTAATAACGCTGGTGATTTGTTTTGATTTATGAACTCACTGAGCCTCTTAGTCATTAAGATCATTCTGTAAATAAGCCCTTTAGTGAAACAAGTCTTTTACTGTATAGGCATAGGGGGAAAATTGTGCACTTGCTGAAGGGTGCCTTTCCTACAGAGTTATTGCTGCAATCCATAGGTGGGAGGCTTTTCTCATGCTCTGTACGATGAGAGTGGCTTGCTGAGTTGTAGGACTGATATGAAGTGAGGCACAAAATTGCTTTGTTTTTGTGTTAAAACCCTTTTGTATGCTTCTGAATTCCAAGTTGGCTAAAGCTGCCTTCTGTTGCCTGCTCTTTTTGACTGAGCCTCAGTAGGGAGCTGGTGCTTTTAATACCACTGTTCATAATCTTGAAAGAGGAGTACATACTGCATGATATCAGCATTTAACTTAATTGGAAAGTATGAGCCAGTTGAGGTCATTTTCTATAGGGGGATGTTGAAGAGAACAGTTGTTTTCTCTCTGTTATCCATACCCAAATTGAATGGTATGTACTTCCACCACATGCATCCCACTTAGAGATGATAATTGTTGCATGGATATGCTTGCATTTCAGTGCAGATTGTGGCAGGAAGATCACGTGCAAAGTATATTTACCTTTGTTTATATAACTTGATATTTCAAATTATGTTTTTTGTAGTTCTAGGCTTCTAGAACTCAGCACAGTGTTTTCTGTCTGGTATTTCTAAAGGAATTTTCTATCAAAAGTAATTTTGGGTAATGTCAGTAAGTAAGTACCTGTAGCTTGTATACATCATCTTCCCTGTTTTTTTTCCAGTTTCATATGTTTGGCTGAGTGGCTACTACTTATAGTACAAAATCAGGACTATAAGTTAAATTTGGTACTCCATTTAAGTGTGAATATTAACTTATTTTAGGCTTCTCAGTGATGTTGAAGCAGTTTATAGTGGGGAATAGTTTCTTCTTCATAGCTTCAAGGAATGTGGAAAAAAGTACTTCCTTAAAAGTATTTTAAGATGGAGAGATACTGCTTAACATTTACTGTAAGCATGCCATAAAAGAAGCCACAAGTTTCTGAAGTAAAAGCCACTTCAAATCATCTTCATGAAAAGGTTCCTTCTTATATTCTTTTGTATGTGGTTTCATGAATCAAATATAGGCTGTGATTTCACAATGGTTCTTCAGCTGAACACTCAAATGATTTCCTCTTCTGATAATCAGTCATTTACCTTGACTTTCCCCCATAAAAGATCATTTTGTCTACTCAGTAATGGTGGAAGGTATCATTCCAGTTTTGAAAACCATTATACTGCATGTGCAGCCTAAGTATGCACGTTCATCTAAGTGTGTGGCTCACTGAGTGGTCTGCCACTTGGGTTGTAGATTGAGATGTATAATTGCTGGAGGTGGTACTCCAGGTACATAGTTACTGCTTTCCTGTAATTATTGAGTGAAGGAAGAGACTGGAGAACATATGTGGAAAACCAGGAAGATGTGGAAAACCAGGAAGATAAGTGCCATGATGGTAAATCATTCTCTTAAAGGTAAAAATCTCAACTGATTCCCACCCTATTTACTATTCCTTCAGAAAGCTGCCACTGTTGAAATAACACCTCCAGAGTAGTACCTCCTTGACAGTCATCTATGTGTGTTTTAAACTGACTGATAGCTCTATTTATAAGAGAGCTGAGGCATGGTAACATTGATACAGCAACACTGCCGTATGAGGAGAACATGACTGTCTTATTTAAGATCAATTTAGGGTGCCAGCATCATCTCCAGCTAATTGTCAACTAACACCATTTATGTTTGGAGCTGGAGAGGAAGAGAAGCAGAGTGGAAAGGCACCACACATTAAAAATGGTGGTTTTACTTAGAAGTTAGTTCTTGTGTGTCTTGGGATGTCTTGTGTGTCTAAGGTGTAGATAGTGTCCTTTCACTTCAGGGTGTATTTAACCAATTTTCAAAAACATTTCATTTGAAAACTGTCTATCAATCAAACTTCTTTCTACTTGTAATTAAAAGCTGTCCTGAACTTCTGTTGCAGCTCCTTTTTCTTCTCAGCAAGTTGGGTTTTTAATGCTTTCTCCCTCTCATGTTTCAAAATGCCCTTTTCCTGTCTATTCCTGTCCTGCATTTCTAAAACCTCTTCTTTTCATATTGCTCTTGTGCTTATTTGCTTATTGCTAAATATGATGAGCAGCCTAAGTGCTGCCTAGTAGATTTGGTTGATCTGGGTGCATTTATTTAATGGAAGAGGTTCATAGAACACTGTATCTTTCCTTTCGGTGCATCTGTAGCTGCCTGGGGAAGCCTGTGAGAACAAGGGAAATATATTCTGCCTATTCTCAGACTTCTGTTGTAACTCTGCAGCCAGCTGCTGACTGGAGCTTTCTTTTCAGTGAATAGCTCCACTGTCAGTATGCTGTGCAAGCTCTACCCAGCTTGTCACAGAAGGATGTCTCTATTCTACAGCTCAGCTGCTGCTTGCAGGTTTCTTGCAGTTTATGTTGAACACTCATAGTATGGCTTTTAGTTTCAACTTCTGTGGTTTGCAAAGCCAGCATGGATGGACAGCGTGTTCTCGGTTAACTTGGAAGGGAGGTGGTATGTGCCCTCGTGCTTTGGTGCTTTTACAATCAGGCATGGAATTTAGCAATGAAAGGTAAGACTTGGTGAAGTTGGTAATCCTTGAGAGGAGTCCTGAGGTTCACCACAGATGAGTGAATTTTAAAACTCCCACCTTAAACTTTAGGCTTAGAAGGTGCAGAACCTAGTCTATATGGAGATTGTACCAAACCTTTGTGGAAAAGAAAGTGAAAAATCACACTAAAAAAATCTTTTAAAAAAGTAGCAGGTATTTTTCATCTTTTAGATAGGCATATCTGGGTTAAAAAATCAAGCTTTCAAAATTAAAAAGTGCTGTAATGTGATCAAACATGTACTGATGGAGACAGGTATTGGTATAACAGAATTCTATCCTATATTCTTTTTCGCCATCTCGTCTTTTAGAGGCATTCAGCTTAAGCATTTTATTGCATCAGATTGCTGTTGGCCAAAATACTTGGAATTATCTTGACTTTTGCACAATGTAGAGCTGATGGAATGAAGGAAAAAAAAACAAACAAAATTGCTATAGAACAAATTCTGCTGCAGTATTTGTCTAATACTTCCTAATTGTGCAGACTTGATCTTTTTGTTCAATGTTGCTATAAGAAAGGAAGTGCACTTTGAACTTCTGATTGGAATGGTGAAAATAACATGTGTTAATAATGGTTTATGCAGATGTGATGCTACAGAGAGTCTTTTAACAGTCACTCTGGGCGTTGTTCAATAGGCTTAATTAATAGAATCCAAACTATCCAAAACTAGAGTTTTGGCCTCATGTAGTGTGTGATTAGATTTTTATTTTTAATTTAGACTTTTGTGAGTGCTTTTGAAGGTAGGGTTTACAATTTAACTTTTTAATTATTTTTTTAATTTGGTGATAGTGACAGATGAGTAACTATGTGGCTGCATAAAGTTTCAGTGTTGTTCAATTTTTGAAGTAACCATCATTTGGAAAGAAATCCTTTACAGTCTAGATAAATGTCCCAAAGTGAGGAAAAGAGGCTCATCTTCTAGCTTGTTATCGGTTGCTAAGTTTGGCTGTAAGTACATGTTTAGCAATTATTTCTTCCTTTGGATAAGGAAGTTTCATTGTCATAGGTTTTTTTGTTGCGGCTGTGTTTGTTACTTGTTACTGAGTCCCAGGCCGCTGCCACGAAAATGGGTCAAAGCAGTGTATGTTTAGGTCATCATCTTTCCAAAGTATTTGGAATTTCTCTGGCAGCGTTTTTGTGTCTTAAAATGAGAAAGTGGTAAAATGACTTCTAATTTTCTTCATGAATTACTGGTTTTCTTGGTAACTATAGGGAAGATAAAAAGCAGTGCAGGATTGTGATTTCTTTCTGGTCCATAGCTCTATATGGATGATCTTGTAGGGGAGGACACATTGCTAGAGAGGAACCTATATTCTCTCATTTTCTTGAGAAATTACATGAAATTACTTGAAGTAGTATGCTTCAAGTTCTGTGGAGATTTTATGTGGGAACACATGCTTTCTTTTAGCTCTCCATTTAGCTCTCCATTAGAGAGAGTTGTATCTGAAAATTCTTTCCGCACCTATATGTGTGTACATATATATATATATGAATTTTTCTATTTTAACCATTTTTTTGCATTTGTGTACTTGAATCTTTATGAAAAAAATCTGATTTGGTTCATGTATAGTTCAGTCTACAAAACAAAAGTTTCTAGATGGTGTTGCCTACCCTGTTCTTGGCTCCAGAGAAAAGATGTTTCATCATCATCTTTGAACTTGAGACTTTTAGTCAGCACACCTCTTTTCAAAAAAAAAAAAAAAACAAAACAGGATTTATGAGTTGAATTATCTTTTTATTACTGGAAACGACAATTTTGATAATTTCATACCTGTTATTTACCATGATTTTGTATGTAGTTTAACATAATTGACAATTTGAATAAAGAACCATTCATAATAAAATCCCTTCCTATCCCCCCCAAAACACTCAGAACCAACCCATGAAGAGAAATTAAAAAAGAAAATCAAACAGGATTTAAATGATTTCTTGGTCTTTTTTCCATGATGCTTGCCAAGTTTCAGTTTGATGTAGATTACAACGGTCATACTGTGTTACAATTTTTAAAAAAGTGCAACTGGTCATTAGCTGCAATGACATGAACAGCTGTAGTATTTTATGACAACAGCTGGGAACAATCAAGTTCTCTTCAATAACTTTCTTTTGTTGTTTCTTTCATGCCATTTTTAAAATGAGAAAACGAGATTACTGTATTTGTTCTCTATTTTACACAAGGGATTTCTTCATAGGCAGTGGTGGCAATTACGTATCAAAATACGGCATTGCTGTTTGTGTCTTGGAACATTTCCCTCTGCAGGACCTGTTTCATAACCCGCTGAAATCTGTGGGAGTTGGAGTCTTTCATTAACTTGAGTAAACTGTGAATCAAGTTGTCATCCTAGGATTTCTTATTTTGGCCTTCCTTTTTCAGTGCATGATTTCTCTTTGGTTTAAACTACTTTGTTATATTTGATCTTTTACAGCATTAGCACTTATTTTAAGAGTGAGATAAGTGCCTTTCTACTTTGCAATGCTCACTTACCAAGTGAGGATGAACTTGTCTTTTTGTAGGTGGCTAGTTTGCCAAGGAAGTTTGCCTCATTGTTGCTCTCTCTTCAGAAGTGTAGTCTAAAATGTTTTCTGTGTATGTGCATATGGTTGTTCTTTATTGCTGGAAAAACAAGCAGACTTTGTGTATATATGTTCTTTCTGTGTCCCTTTACAAAGAAGTATTCTTCAGTAATGAACACATTTGGGTCACCTTAAATAAAATCAATTAAACTAATTTTTCAGATAGACTAGAATAACTTAAAATCACATATGTAGTACTAAAGATATACATGCCAGCAGGTATGGGAGCATTATTTACTTCCCTGAGAAACCTGCTCTTGTGTGTCACCCAAGTGGTGGTGTCTGTGATTACTAGAGGGGAGCCTAATGGCATAACATGGTGTATTAGGATGACAGATGGAGAGTTTGGGAAGAGGAAATGAGGAGCACAGTGGGCAGGGGGGTGTGTGTTCAGTGCAGTGATGTGTTACTAAGGGAATTTAGAACTAAGGTAGTTTAGAAATCCAAAAGCAGGGAGCGGTTTTGGTACTGTTTTGCCTCATGAGCCCTGTTGGCTCAGGTGAGTGTCCTGGAGGTGCCTGTGCAGCAGGGCAAGGAAGCTGGGTGGTAGCTTCTGGGGAGCGTGACTCTCAGCAAGCAGAGAAGTGGCAAAGGCAGTTGGTGAAATTTTTAGTTAGTCATATGCTCTGTGTGTATACCTCTAAATTTGGTTTAGATTATCAGAGAACGAACTTTCTGCATGTTTAAAAAAAAAATGTTTGCTGAGATGAGTGCTTATAGTTTCTGTTAACCTTAACAACTTTTATTCTATCCTTATGTTATCAGTAAGGAGAGGAAAATGACTTTAGGATGCTATGTTTGGAGCATCCTGAAATAAGGTTACTTTTGGTAATTGGAAGAAAGAAGTAAACTCAAAAAAATCCCATACTTGTACTAAAAAAGGGGAAGAACCTGGATTCAGTTGAAAGATCAATTTTAGCTTCTGGGCTGTTGACTACCTCATCAGGTATGGTTTGATTTGTTTTTTTGGTTTTTCCCCCTCTTTTATAATTTAATTTTCTGCTTTCCACTTCACTGGAGAAATAGTGTATCCGTAATTTTTATGAATCATGTGTCAAAGTACCTTTCTCAGTCAATCTCAGTGAAAAAGCACAAGCTCTGACAAGCTTCACAGAAGCCCAGAATAGTTAAGACTGGGAGAGACCTCTGGAGATCATCTGGGCCAGCCCCAGCTCTCTCAGCCTTTCATCATAGAAGAGATTGCCTTAGTCCTGTAAGTCATCTTTGTGGCACTTTGCTGGGGCTCTTGGTAACTGGTCCATATCTCACAATTTGTGGGACATGTGAAAGTACATGAAAGTTAATTTATACGTACAGAGAGCTTGTACATTAGGGAATAGCATACTCTTATCCTTTTAACAAGGTACTGTTCCTTCCCTGGAGCTCTGAATCTCAGGTGACACTTACCTCATATGTAAATAATGTTTGTTTACCACAGAGAAGATGAGGGATATCACTGTCATCAACAGAAGTTCTAAATGCATGTAAATTTTCTGTACACTTAACCTCACATTTTGTATCCTATTGTAACAGACAATATTTTGCTATAGGTTGTTTGTATAACCTTGGCTAATCTTAGAAATACTGCCCATCAGCAAGTTACTCTGCAGATATCTTTTTGGTTATAATCCAGTTGCTCTGGCTTCTGAAAGTGTGTTAAACTCTTTGCATTCACCTCTTGGTTTATGGAGACAGAGGTTTTTATGGGTTGTCTTAGAGAATTTGCCAATAGCCTTCAGGGCTGCATAAAGACAGTTGTTGCCAGCAGGTTGATAGAGGTGAATTCTCTGTTCAGCAGTGGTGAGGCCATACCTGAAGTTCTGGATTCAGTTCTAGTATCCCCAGTATGAGAAAAACATGGATATACTGGAACAAGTTCAGTGCTGGTGCACAGAGATGGCCCTGGGACTGGGGAAATCCAAGAGAGCTGGGGCCACTGAGTGTGAAGACAAGGCTCAGAGGGGCCTTACCTGGCTATATAAAAGCTGGTTGTAGGAAATAGAGAAGGTGCAGCCAAACCCTTTACTGTAGTGCCCTGTGACAGGGCGAGAAGTATTGGGCACTAACTGGCAGCTCTCACAGTAAGTAAGTTTCTGCTTTTCAAACACTAGCACAGGTTGCTCAGAGAGGCTGTGGAGTTCCATCCTTGGAGTCATTCAAAAGCCATCTTGGTGGGGCCTTGTGCAGCTGGCTGTAGCTGGCCCTGCTTGAAGACAGGTGTTGGTTGGAGCAGCTGACCAACAGAGGTCCCCTTTCAACCTCAACCTTTCTGTGATCACCTTTTACTCAGCTCTCTTAAGTGGGTAATTAAAATGCTTGATCAATTCAGAGACCTTTTGACCAAACATGAAATACAGAAATCTCCCTTAAAAATGCAAAGTTATGGTTGCTAATAAGGTGTTCTATGGGAAGAATGCTTTGTGCTGCAGAGGGTCCACCATGTAAATAATTATCTTGGCATAGCAGCAAGATATGTTGCATTGGGAAGATATATATTTTTTTTTTTTTGAGTTAATGCATCCATATGTAGCTAGTAGTGTTGCTGGCAAAACATTTGCACACATCACTCTTGAGACTTTTCAGAATCTCCTGATCATGTGCAGCTTTGGAGCTTGGCATAGCTTGAAAGCAGGACAGCTAGTACGACCACTGAACTTCACTTTAGACAACTGTAAGAAAAAGGGAAAGAAAGCTTTTATATAAATCTTCTATAGTTACTGCCAGTGTTTCTAATATGACTATCAGAAATGTCCATTTTCTAATTACTGGAAGGAAGTAGGTATCTTTTCCTAGTCCATGGTTCATCTGATTTATTCATAGTGGCATGACAATTGAAATTGAGAGGGATGGCAATTGTCTTTCAGCACTGACACTGGCATATTTTTTCTTTGCTGCTTTCTCATGTTTATTTGTTTCCTTATGAGGGTGAATGATGCCCTTTAAACCTGACTAGGTTGCCCTTTAAACTGAATCTTGCATGTGCTAATCTAAAATCAAACCTGAGATAAGGGAATCTCTTGATGTGGGTAACAGAAAATAAGCATCTGGAAAAGTTCAGAGTACGACAAAATTATGCTGATTGCTTCAGAAAATTTAGTAGAGCAACCAAATTAGAAGTTTTGAACAAGTTCTGTAGGTGGCATCACCTTCATGGATAAGTAGTCTGGATAATGGAGGTAATATTTTGGTTTTGAAGTGTAGCTTCCAGGGTTGCTCAGTTGACTAGAGACATTTGAGGAAAAAGACAGATACTGTAATTTAAAGCATGAATTGCCTGGTGTATTATAAATCATAACATAAATAAAAATCTAGGGCAAACATACATCCCCATGAAAGAAGCTCTGAAATATTCTGTGTTGTAGGAGGCTGGGAAAGCAACAGGCTGAATTTATTACTGGTTCAGTATAAAACAACCATCAGAAAGGATGCTGCTTGAAGTTAGGGAAAAGACACAAGAGGAGTTTGAATTATCTTTTGTTTTCTGCTTCAGCATCTACACATTTAAGTAATTCAAAGGAGAAGGAAGTACTAACCTTTAGTAGTGAGAACTGCTGAATATGATAAATGACCCAGAGAGGATAGTTAGTTATTTATTCATGTTTGTGTATCTGTAGCACTGTAGAAGTTTCTGTCAAAGGTCTAATTTCTCTTCAAAGAAACCACCAGAAAAATGGTCCATATAGGCAATGTGTTTGTACACAGTAGGACTATAATATCCTACAGACATCTTCCTGAGATCAGCAGGTGCTCCTAAACTTTACTGTAGAACTGGAAATAGAAAAATCCTGGATGTTTGTGATTGGATAGTAAATACACGGCATGCAGTTATTTAGTTTCTGACATAATAGCATCCCCTGCTTGTGTAATTGTGCCTGTTTCTGGTTCAGTGGCACTGCAGCTGGAAAGGAGTATGTGTACCAGAACCACTCTGTAAGGGAAAGGTGGGTGTTAAAAGCTTTCTTCTTGAAACCCCACCAATTTCCTCTGTAGCATTTAACTTCCCATTCAGATAGGGAAATAGCTGTGGGTAGCTGTGTTGCCAGGCAGATGTTGCAGAGGCAAAAGCATTAATACGTTGTGCTATTTACTGAAAAGATTCTGAAGCTTTAGAAGACTTTTTGCCTGTTTCCAATCCTGTAAGAGCCTTAGGTCACAGGTTACGAAGTCTTAATTCCTGAGTTAACCAAAATGAATGCCTTTTGATTATTTAAAATAAAAAATAGCCAAACCTAAGAAACACAAACCCCTCTCCCCAAATCAACAAACATCTTAGAAAAAATGATGCATATGTATGTGACTTCTTTTCTTCTTTCCCTTTATAAGCAAATTTGGAGTTTCCATTAAAAAAGGATGTTTTCTTGCATTGGTGGCCTAACTGCTGTAAAACCTGTGTTAATATGGACTGTTTAATGTCATGTCTTTCTCCTGTACCAGGAAAATGGTGATGACTGGAATGCATGTCATCAACTTCTGTAATCAGGGTACTTGAAATATTTACAATACCGTGATTACAGGAAGGCTTCTTATGTACACATACACACACTGTAGCTGCCTTATATATTTTGGCCTTTCAAGTTTACATCTTCATTTGTCTCCTAATCTCATATGGAGTTTGTTTTTTTATATAAGATGCTTGGCAAAAATAAATAAAATATGAACTTCTTTATCTGCTATGTGAGGTTTGCCATGTGGACACTTAGAAAATATCCTAGTGCAGTGAAACGGGAGAAAAGAGCAAAGTTTGAAGTTTTTTACAGGGCAAAACCAAACACTCCAATGTCATTTGAAGGTGCCAAATTCTGTGTTAGGGGCTTGTCTGTTAAGAGTCTAAAACTTTTTCATGGATCCAGTGAATGGAACTGAGCAGCAGGGGAATAAATCCTGGAACAGATTTGCTGGAAAGGCCTGTTGGGAAGGATACCTCAAATGACCAGGACCAACCTACAAAAAAGTACCCATCTATGTTACTTTCTGTAGGTGTGAGATGCAGAGGAGTTTCAGGGCAAGACCTGTTGGTCTGCTATGTTTTGTTTCTGTTGTGTGCAAGAGCTGTGACCAGTTGGTGCCATGCTTGGCTAAAAAAAGCCAATTCTTTGTAGACACTACTCCTGCTTCTTTTTTCAGATCCTGATAGTCAGTCCAATGGGAAATAATAAGGTATCCCAGAATAATTACAGCTGTAGTATTTCCTGTCTGATGGGCAAAGTTCACAGAAAACCTTCTAAAGCATGACTACAGACTCATTTAATTGAATCCATATTCTAAACTGAGCATACCTGGACAGAGTACAGGGCATGAAACTGGAGAGGATTGGGTGGCACTAATAGGTGGTGTTCTCCTGTAATCAGATTGCTAGGCATCTGTTGCAGGAGGCATTAGAGAATGTGCCTACCCAGTGGTAGTCAAAGAAACTTGGATTACTCCTTGCTGGGGATCTTGTAGAATTTTTTATGCTGGTGCCTGGAGCTCTAAAATGAGGCTGTTGTAAGTGGTTTTGCTTTCCTGGCATGAGGGCAATAGCCACAGCAAGAGGATATGGATTTTTGTTTTATTGCTAGACTGAAATTGTAGAATAAAGTCCTCCTTTTCTGTGCTGGGATGAAGGGTGATCCTAGATCTTATGCTCTGTGCACCTGTGTAAAATATTTATGTTTGACCTTTGCTTTTCTCATGCAGTCTATAGTCTGTTCAGACCTGGGTGGTTTCATGTAACTTGTACCAAAAGTGAAGTGCTTTTTTTTCTTTTTTTTTTTTTTTTTACTTGCCCCTCTTCCTATGGAAAAGGAAGGAGTTTAGGCCTTGCATTGCAGATTGTTGATGCTTAATTAAATTCATGTTCTTTGTGAAAAGAGGATGATGTAAGAACAAGAAGTGAAAACAAATACTGTTAGAAAATCATGCCCTCATTTGTGGATGTGTGGCTGTGTAGCTTTTGTCTTCCTTGAGAACTGAGTGTTTCTCTTTCATGCCTGGCTGACTGATGTGCCCTGCCCTGTTGGGCTGTGCAGTCTGTCTTCCCTAACAGGCTGTAACAGGTTTTTTAAATCTCTTTTTGAGAATTTCCGATTTTGCAGTTTTTTTTTTTTTTTTCTTTTAATGTGTACAGTCTCCTCCCCTAAGGGTTGCCTTTTGTATGCTGATGTACATAAACTACCTCAAGGTTTTCTTAAAGAATAGTGGAAGCAAGCCCACTAGTTCTCCCAGGAGAAAAGTGCAGTGAGGTCAGTGGTATTCCTTTTACTTCCCTTTTGGTTTTGTTCACTCCTATGCCCTGTAAAACAGCCAGGAAGATTTGTCACGAATCATGTTTATTTCTTTGTATGCAGAATCTAATCCAATGTTGACTTTTATTTTCCTTACAATAAGTCTCCCAAAATCCCAACAGCAGAGTCACAAATGGCATTTTATTCTTCTCATTTGGAATCTAGTGCCCCAATCTGTTACATCAATATTGCTTTCAAAATAGTGCCACTTGTTATTACCTGTCTGGTGAAAGCAATGGATTTGGCATGCATATGTGTCTTCTCCTTGTAGGGTTTTGTTTTTTCTTAACTTAGAGTATATATATTCCCTGCCACCTCCCCTCAGGTGTAGCAAACATGATCTCCACAACTAGGATTCCAGAACAAAAGCAAGGTTTAATCTTTAAATGAGAGCATGAATTGGTACTGTGAAGCCTTGACTCCAAATACTGACTCCGATATAAGTTGTGTTTTCAGTAGCAAATCTCTTCTTCATCTTCTCTGGAGGAGTCGCAGCTTCTCCTTTTTGTCTCTTTTTAAACTGGAATACTTGTTACCTTTTATTAACTTCACCTGAATTGTTATAGATGGAACGTAGTGGGGCTGCCTGCAGAATAATATTTACAAGTTTACAGTGAGAAAAGTTTAAGTCTATTGCTTTTGCAGCACCTTTTGTTTTTGATTTGTCTTCTCTCTGATATAACTTCACTGAAATCCAGAGTCTTTCTGGCACTGGGAAGTGTGTGAAAGGCCAAAATGTCTAATTCAGACAATGACTCAGATGTGCAGTCACTTAACTCTCCAAAGGCTTTGTTGTATCTTAGAACCGAGTGTACACTGCTGTGCTCTATCCTCAGACCTGGAGGATGTTCATGGGCACTCAGCCAAGTACAGATTATCCCAACCCTTGAAAACTGCTTGGATCCCAGTATAGTTTGCAGTAATTTGTTTTTATATAGCAGTAATTAATTAAAACAAATACTCTCTGAAAAGCCTCTTAAATTTTTAGAATGAAGAAGTTTTATTTTCTCTAATACATACCTTCCTAAGGCAAAGTGAGTATTCTTTAAGATCTGAATCTTCTGTGGTGATTTTTCTCCCCCAAGAAAATCTGTGTGGAATTAATAGAAGAGCTGTATATAGAGAATAAATTGCTTGCAACTTCTCAGAGAAAGTGTTGTTAAAAACTGAAAGCATCATAGGCTTACAGCATTAGGGAGAGCTACTAAGAAATAATTGCTCATGTTTTTACCTTGATCAGGTGGCAACAATTTAAAAAGTAGTTTTGCATTTCAAGTAGAAGTTGACATTGCTCTTCATAAAGTCTTATGACTTGTGCATTTAATGAAAAGAAGGACCAAGATTTGTCCTATCTGTTTGCAGAACAGGTCATTCTATGGGTTAGAGATGATGGCTTGCAGAGGGAGTGGTGGTGGTGTCTGGAGAGGAGACCCTTTGCCTCTTTATCTTTCCTTCCACTTTTATCCCTTGCCTCTTCCCATCCTCCCCCCACTTTTTCTGTGTTGATTTGTGACATGATCCCAAAGACAAAGAAAAAGTGTGTTGAAAGGTTGGTGTTCTTTCTTTGAGATCTGGTGCCAGAAAGCTTTTGGAAAAATACCCAATTCTAGCAGGTACAGAAAATCAGATCAAATATTATGTGGGAGACTACTTCCATTTTGGTCACTGCAAAGGAGAAGAAAATTATATTCGTATAGCACTTTTTTAGCTGAGGCGCACTGTCAAGAGAATCATTCGTATGGGAATATTTGCATACAGAAGTAAAAAAGGTTTTGTAGGTTTAAGTTGGGATTCCTTTTATATATATGTCACTTTAAAATTATTGTTGCTTTTTTACAAAAAAAAAAACAACACTTTCCATCTAAACTCAATTAGCTGAAAAGAAGCTGAAGGGGATATTTGCAGATGTTTATATAACTTTTTCTGTGTTTCATATTGGAGCAGTATTCCTAAGCCTCCCCATACTGGACTGGACATGAGCAGAAATGGACCAGTCTCTTTAATCTTGTCTAATAAAGTACTTGCTTCAACTGCAGGGAGTCTGTTTTGTTTGTAATTCAACTAATGTAAGAGCCAGTGAAGGCTGTCAAGTGGTTGCATATCTGCAAGAGGCAGTGGTTTGGCTGCCGAGCGTGCAGAGCTGTCACAAGGATGGGTGGCTTAGCACAGCCCCTGCGGCTTACCTGGACTTTGTTCAGAAAGACCTCTCTGGGGAAGGGTGACAAGCTTATGCTTGAGTTTGTGCCTGATCCAGCTAACTGAAGTGACAAGTGCAGCCATTTCTGTCTTTCCCCCTCCCCATTTTTTATTTTTTTTTTTATTTGCTGATGCAGGTTGGTGATATGGCTGAGGAACCAGTGGCTCCACATATTGGCTGTGGTTCTCTCTGTACCAGCAGGCAGTCCTTTCTAAATGTATCAGATAAGCAAAACAGTTTATAGAGGGCTGAGTAAATTCACTTAAGGGCTAGTAAATACTGTTTGCCTTATCTCTGCTAACCTAAACAGTTTCTGTAAATGGCTGCTGGTAAATGATCTTCACTAAGTTCTATTAAAAGAAAGCATTTAGTTTTAGATTAGTTCAAGAGGCCAAAGGAGTTTACTTGTCTGTGATGGTAAATTCTCAAATAAATCACAAAATCATATATGGGTGGTCTTGAGACAAGCTAATTAAATGTAATAGGAATCTTTAATTCAAAGACCAAGTTTTCTCTTTTAGTTTTTCTGTTCTTAAAAGGTTAGTTATTCCAGAATGATGTAATTTGGTGTTTTTCGGAAGTTATTACCAATACCTAAAAAACTTATTTGCGCTTAGAATGATTAGTAGAGCAATTTCTGTGTAGTGCTTTTGTAAACATCTACAAGAGGCTGGAGTTTGATACTTTGTTGTTTTGTAGAAGTGGAGTAGGACTAAAGCACTTTTTCCTGCTGATGCCTCATTTTCTGTTCCATGGTCAGCTCAAAGATAATTAAGAGGCGTAGTATCCTGTCTGTGAGGGAGGTACAACCCTTGAAATTTTCTTGAAAAGCCTAGAAGATGACCTGTTTTCTCGGAGTCTTGCCTAAAGCCAGGTCCAAAATGCTGGTTTAGTAACTTAATGATGTATTTTTGGTACTGGTGCCAGGTCTTGTTCATCTTACAATGTCTTGCTGATGAATATAAAACTTGCAGTTCTTTTTAAACTTTGTCATCTTCTTGCTTTAACTGATATAAAGTACTAGGAACATCTCTGACATCCATTTTCTCTTGATCTGTGAAATGATTTTTGTTTTATAATATATAAGAAAAGTATGTGTTAAATGAATTCTACTGCCACCTATCCTTCTGGGGGGGGATGGAGGGTGACTGCCCGGGTTAACTACTGAATACCAGTAACCTCTGCTTGCCATGGGTGTCTTGGCTGTTGTTCCCCTCCATGTGAGAGCAGGACTTGCTGCTTGTGGCCTGGTTCCTTCTATAGTCTTCCACCATCCAGACAGAGCAGCTTCAGCATTTCTGGTGCTGCTGCCATGATTCCTGTAACATAATACAGGTCAGGAGACTCTCACCTCATGTTAGGAAGGACCTGTGATACTCTGCATGATGTAGGATTAAGAGCCTCTGTACCACTCTAAAATGTTTTTCTTTCTTTAGAAAGAGGAAAGAGAGAAGGTGAGGGTCTTCTGCTTTTTGCTTCCCAGTGTGAAGCTCATTAGCTGATTGCTAAAACTTAGAATGATTTCATCTGTGATGCAAGGCACAAGTCTAACTACTTAACCAACTAAATAACTAACTAAAATAACTGACTAAAGTCACTATTAAATATCTATTCTAAAATGAAGAATCATAAGACCATTTTGTAGAACATCTGATAGCACATCTGAAAATTGTAAAGTATAGCTATGGATGTGCTTGACCCTTTTTGTTGACTTTTGCATATTTGAAAAACTGCAGTAACTTCTTTAAAAAGGCTTAATTGGGTTGAGCATTTCGGCTTTTTAAATGACTACGTGCAGTATATGAAATATTCTCCAAAGATGAAGTGTAACAAAGAAGTTGTGCATTTTTTAAAATCAACAAAAGAGGAAGTAAACTTGCTATATTGCCTTTAAAATAGAATATTCTGTACATTTTGGTTTCACACATAAATCTTTTCCTATACTGGAAACTCCTGAATGGATGCAGAGCTGCCTTTACACTGGAACATTTGTCCATGTGTAGGAACATTTCCTTGTAAACCTCATTACCAGTGTTGTAGCAGAACTTTCTTCTAGCTGTGTTCAGAGCATAGGCTCTTGTGACTTTAAAATATAATCCTTACTGTTTATGAGTGCAACACTGAGAATGAGGCCTCTGTAAATAGATCCAAATCCATATTTGTAGGTGGGAACATGTGAGGTTTTATGGTGTTTTTTTAATGTGATATCTTGAGACAAGCAGCTGCCTCGAACATCACTCAAAGGGCTGCAAAATTGAATTAATCAGACATGCTTCTTTGACTGATATTTGGAAACTAATAGCAGCCCTGTCACTGTCCATGGTCAGCTGAATTTCACCCAGCTGGAAATCCCAGTGGTGTTCTCTGTTCTTAGTGGAGAAAGCTGAGCCACTGGTCAGACCTTTGCCTGTTGACCTTCTCCAGTGATTTCCACCTCCCCTGGGGAAGTCTCCTTCTCACTGAGGGGTGAATTATTTGGGCCCTGTGTTTGTAGGAATCTTCTGTAATCCTGGACATCCTTAGTAGTTAGAGCATGGAAGATTATAGACCTGGGCTTCCAGGTTGATCTTTTTTGCATGCATCTCTCTTTTTGGGACCACATACTCCAGGCTGAACAGAAGTTACATTTGGCCTGATGATTTGTGCCTCATTATGATTTTTTTTTAAATAGAGAATGTACATGTCATTCATATGTTGGAAATATACCAAGGGAACTCCAAAGCAGAAGAACCAAAAATGAAACTAGCTAATCACAGAAGACCAACACTGTTTTGTGCTGGAATTATGATGCTGGGAAAACTTCTTATAGTCTCTGCAGATGAGTCAGCAGTGCTCTGCCAGCCAGGAGGGCCACCCATGTCCTAGGGTACATCAGGCATGGCATTGCTGGCCAGGCCAGGGAGGGGATTGTCCTGCTCTGCTCTGCACTGGGGTGGCCTCCCCTTGAGTCCTGGGGACAGTTTGGGCACCACAATGAAAGACATGAAGCTACTGGAGAGCATCCATAGGAAGGTAACAAGGCTGGTGAATGTCTGGAGGGGAAACCTTACAAGGAGCAGCTGAGGTCACTTGGTTTTGTTCAGCCTGGAGGAGGCTGAGGGGAGACTTCACTGCTGTCTTCAGCATTCTCATAAGGGAAAGCAGAGAGGCAGTTACCTATCTCTTCACTCTTGTGACCAATGAGCAAGGGAATGTTTGGTATCAGGAAGAGGTTTTTCACTCAGCAGGTGTTTGCGCACTGGAGCAGGCTGCCCAGGGAAGCGGTTGCTGCTGCAAGCCTGTCTGAGTTTAAGGAGTGTTTGGACAATGCTCTTAAGCACATGGTATGATTCTTTGGGTGTTCTGTGCATGGCCAGGAGTTGGACTTGATGATCCTGATGGGTCCCTTCCACCTTAGCATATTCTATGATTTTAGTTCCTGACTGTCCTTTAACATTCAGAAAAAAATAAATACAGTACTTGAATGTCTACAGGTGCAGTATGAATATATTTCACATATTGTTCTAAAGTCTGCCAGGTTTCCTGTGGGTAGTATATTAGCTGGTTTCTCTGACATTATATATAAAGCTTGAAAGACATGAATCTGACGGATAAAAGGTCTTTCCCCTGTATTGAATTGTTTAAAGATCCATTGGAGTCTGCTAACCGCAAAACAAAAACAGAAAGAAACTTATCCCACGCTAATGTAGCATCAGTTATATGTACAACATACTGTAACCTTCCAGACTGGCATGAAAAACTCAAAACTTTCAGAAGGCTGGAGGATTCATGGCATGTATGGGATACTGACAACCTTCTTTTGCATGCCTGTGCTTCCTTCCAGTCTGGCAGTGGGGGGTGGAAAGCTCCTCCAGGGATGGCGCAGTGGCTGTTGAGTATTGTCCAACTGCTCCCAGGCATCTCCCACCCTTCTCTGAACACCATGCTCTGGTGCCTGGTATTCCTGGTCATGAAGTCAGAAGACAGAAATATTTCCCACACCTGGCTTGTGTGGATGATGTCTCAGTAGATTTCCTCAGTTATTTTCCATTTAAATGTGGAGATATCTGCCTGGGACACAGATTGGAAAGTACACTGTGTTTCTTGGTACATGGCTTTGTGTCTTCTCGAGCTGTGGCTGTAATTATAGTATGGAAGTAAAAGAGAGGGAGAGTTGCTCCCATGCAGTGTAACATGGCATATGGCTCACCAGTGATGCCAGTAATGTCGGTGCCTTTTGCCTTGGGTGTTTATGCCAGGAGGTGTCAAGCTGAAGGCTCTGTGCCCCAAGGGGGTGAGCAGGACAGTGACAGAGGTGTATGGTTCTGCTGGCAGCACAGCAGGAGCCTCTTGCTGGATATTATGTTGAGGATATTCATCTACCTGACCTGTTGAACATTTTCTCTGTCAGCCTTTCAGATTAATGCAGATGCTAACATGCTCTCAGAACAGTTTTGGATATTATTAGTTGCACATTTGTGAAAGCCTTCTCCTTGATAAATTTTTTCTATGTGTGTTTAACAACTTGGGTGTAAAGCCTTGGCTCTCCCTCAGGCTCCTGAGGGAGCCTTGGTGTGAAGCATGTAACAAATGAAAAACTTGGCTTGATCCAAAAAATGGGGTTTCATTTATTTTTAGATGGCTTTCTTGCTGCTCACTCTGTATTAATGTTGTCTCTCACCTTAAAAGTAAAATAAATAAAATCCGAATAATGATTGCAATTAGTGATTAACAAGAAGAAGCAATGCTCTTGGAATTTTTGTGATTGCTGAGGTGGCTACTTGTTGACAATTAAAATGAAGTTTGTAGAAACTGAGAATAGAAAATTTATTTAAACTCTAAGCATGCTTTTGTTAGATGTTTTTTCTTTTTTTTGGAAGTGGACTTCCAAACCTTGTTAAACAGATGCATAGTGATATGAAATAGAAACCACTGAAAAGGAAGACCAGTGTTCATGTGTTTCCTGTTTTATCATTATTTTGTGTTTAACTTGTCAGTGGCAAGATTCACATGACCTAAAACATCCTTTTGAAGCAAATTTGCCAACTTGCATGACAGTGCTTATTTGTTCTGCATTTTGAAGAACTCCCTAATGGGTCCATGAAAAGGCTTACTTATATTGTGATACTTGATATTGTGAATTATGAAACACTTCTTTATTTTACCACACTCAAAGGAAATGAAGTATGGATAACCTTAATTTAATTAGTTATTAGTAGGTGATCCTTGTACTTTTTGGTATTTAACTTAGAGAAAAAACATGTATGACTGAAGTGTGAGAAATGTGCATTTCTCTTTTTGTATGAATAAATAAGGATTTAATTGCTCCCCTAAAGAACAGGTTTTAGTTTATACATGTATACCTCCTTTTAGAATGTAACAGATACATTACTGTTCTCCCTTGGTCAGTCTTGCATGAAACAGGAAAAAGAAATGCAAAAGTTTTGCTTTTCTTCAAACTACAAAATTGCAACACTATATAAAAACTGTTAAAAACACTGATGTGACTTATAAGTTAGGTTTTCAGTTTTGGAGTCTTCTTTGGGCAGTCTGCAAAACTACAGAGAAGGTTTAATACTAAGGTGGAAGAATGAGGAGAGGAATTGTGCCTGGGCTCACCCAAAGCCGTGGGATCAAGGTAAGCTTCCCAGGTCCACGTACGTGTTTCAGTTACACCATGACTCCATCTCGGGATGAGAAATTATCGCTAGTGTATCTTTCCCTCTGCCAGGCTCTCTTGTGTTGTATTTTCCAACAAGAGGAAGCTTGTGCGTGGTGTCTGGCAGGGTGCCTGGTGCTGTGCAGCCTTACCCTGGCCAAAGCTGCTGGATCCTGGGTGGGCTGCAGAAGGCATCTGCAGCTGGGCTTCTCACAAGCTCTCCTGATTCAAGAGGAGGTGCTCGAGTGTGTCCCATGTATAAAATTCAGGATGTGAGGGAATTCACAGATTGGGTTTTGAGCTATGAGAAGGGATGTTATTCATTATCTTCTTGTTTTAAACCCAGAAGCAAATCTAAAGGGTTGTAGAGTTAAGAAATGGTGCCAATAATGGGCATTGGAAGGAAGAGCTGAACGTTAGTGTGCCAAACACAGCAACAGGAAGATAAGCATAGCTCCTGAAAAGCCTGGCACTTCTCCTGCTGAAGTGATCTGTATAATGTTACAGTTGACTGCTGATGCTACAGAATTTTGATAGATTAAACTGTAGTTTGTTTATACGGCTTTTTCTCCAAGGTTCTGTGATCTAAATTGAAGATGTAGGTCTTCAATTAAATAAAATTATTTTGATCTCTGTTGACAAAGCTGAAGCTTGCATAGCTTTCTGGCGGAAGAATAGTTGCTCTTTTGGGACTTAAGCAGTAAGAGGTTTTTTTTGTATATCTTTGCAAACATGAAATAGTTCCTCAGCCAAGTGAATCATCTTCTGATCTACATAGGTGTGTTTCTGCTTTATTTGATACACATGGATCATTTAGTATACTTTTATTATGAGTGTCTTTTGTGTCCTTGGGGAGGGTGGGTGGTTTTTGTTTTTTCCCCGCTTAGGGCAGCACATGGTTTTGGAAGTGTTGTCTTGCATCTGAAAACTTGACAAGGGGTCTTCAGCTCATAGGTAGCTCATGTAGTCACTCCTTAAATAATGACTTCTTTTTTGAGGTAATTTTTTGGTTCCGTCTTAATTACATACTTTTGACAATGATAATGTTCTTTAGAACAGTAAATAGGTATATGATTGTAAAAATAGGCCCTGTTCAAACTCTGACCACCAAACTAAATGGTAGCATTTAAAACTCTAGCTACAGGATAGAGGAGAGGAAGGAAGCAGTCGCAGAAATGAGATTACATTAGTTTGGTTAAAGCAGATGCCAGAGAAATTATTTCTTTTGAATGCCTGGATGATGACAGGCAATGCTTCAGTCCACTGAGAAATCAGTCTGAAATGTTGAGCTAGGTTCGGTTGTTTGCTCTCAGACTATTAAGTTAATTCCTGGAGGAGGTTGGCATAAGTTGTTTACTAGTCGATATTCTCAGTATTCATCATCCATTTATCGCTGTCAAAGAGGATAATTTGAGTATTTTTGGAAGATGAAGCGGGAAGGGATTATAAACAGGAGAACAGATTTAGAATTTCATATGATGAATTGGAAAAATGGTTTGAAATCAATGAGGTGAAATTTAATAAAGACAACTGTAAAGTGTTATGCTTAGGAGAAATCAAATGTACAGATATAAATGGGCTAGGCAGCATGCTGGCCAGGAAGGATCCAGGAATCACAGTGGCTTTGCAAAGTGAACTTGTCAGGGGTGGTGTGCATTACACTGAGATTTCATTAGGGCTGTATAAGTGATGAAACATGTCAGATAAATGGCAGAGGAGATAATTATTCTTCTGTGCTCAGCAGTGTGCTTTTAGCCTTTGGTTTAGACTTATAATTAAAGGAGGATGTGATAGATAAAGTCACAGGGTCTCAATGGCACCAACAAAGCTTGGACATGAGGTTTGAAAAACTCAGTCTTTAGGGAATATGAGAAGGCTTTGAGGTTTTTTAGCCTAGAAAACAAAAAGGTTTAAGAATGCCTGAACCTTCAATGATTCAAAAAGATGGTATAAGAAAGATACAGATCATCTATTCTGTATTCTTCATTTCTACTGAAGCTGAAATAAATTATTTTAATTTGCTTTGGTGGAGCTTTAGATTACACAAGATTGAAATTTTCCAATTACAGATATATTTCACAGTCTGAAAAAAATAGTCCAGAGACTTACAAGAGCTTGATGAAACATTGACACCATTGCAAAGATGCACATATAAAAGTTGCCCTAAGAAGGGAACCCTCTCAGTCCCCTAGCTGTGGTGTACAGCATGGAAATGGACATCATAGCTGGACTCTGAAAGCAACAGAGCAGTAAGTTAACCCTGCTGAGAGCCTGTCAGCTCAGCTTTAGAGCTACACTGATGTAGCCAGGGATATCTGTTTCTGTTCCTGTAGCTGCCTGCAGTGCTTCTGCAGAGAAATTACACTGTGCGTGGTAGAGATAGTCTAAAGATGGCAGAGTGTGTAGGGGCTGGTATTAGTCAGGGTTTCTCAGCTTTTTCTAGTCCATATCTAATTTTTACTATTGAAAATTCTTGACTTATTATAGTATGTGGTTCTTGGAGTGGGAAGGTTCTTCGTGCCTCACTTGTTCTCTGCAGTGTTTCAAGGGTGAGTTACACCTCTCAAGTTGGGAAGAACAGGCTCGGATGATTGCCAGGGGCTGTCACTAGCCGGCTCAGAAGCAGGTAAAATAACAAAGCAGGCTGTAGTATACGCATCTGAGTCAACACAGGGTTAGCTGCTCAGCTGGGTACATTTGCCTACAGGAGGCTCTGTGCTACAAGAGCTGAACTGGTTCTGGTACCTGAGCCTAATGCTCTGAGAAGTGGTCTGGAAGTCTCTGCAGCAGTGTCCTGCGTGAGTCTCGGGCATGTTCCCCAGCCCTGTGGTACAGGGAAAAGCAGTCTTTCCTCTGCCCTGTATTTGGCAGGACTACTCATTTTGAGGTAGCCTGACCATGTTAACTACTATGTTTGGAGTATTAGGTTGTAGTTAGAATGTTTTTTCCTGTCCTATCCTTTTTTCCTGGTCTATCCAACTGCACAAAGCACTGGACTTGGAGAAATGGTTTATTTGCCTTTTGATGTGACTTGTAGGGGCTGCTTGCACTGATGAGTGAGATATCTTACAGAACCTAATGACTCTTTTGCTTTTTAAATATGATAGTTTGAAATGGATATCTTGACACTTGCACAAAACTGGAGGAACGAGACATGTTTTGAGGCAAAGGAAATTAATAGTTCTTATAGAAGGTATTAGAGCTTTAGTTTGAGGCATGCTTGAGATTGGCTTTTGAGCTCAGTGAAGTTGCTTTCAATTTAGGTGCTATTGCAAATAAGAAGAATGCCTATTTTGGTAAATTGAGAGGGGAAGACTAATCTGAGCTTTCTGTGAAATTAATTTATTCTTTGGGGGAGGGAAGTGCATAAAAGTAAAAGTTTATACTCAATCATTATACTTTGATTATGTAATTTGCAGGGGCTAAAATTTTAAAACTCTAATATTTGTGTTTGTCACTTCATAAGTGATTGTCCCAGTGCTACAAACATGAAATTTCTACCTCTGTTATTTTATTTTAGTCAAATGAAAGCGTACAAACCCAAAACATTGACTTTCAACATTGAGACTATTTACCATTTCATTCTCAGGGAAGTCAAATTAAAATGTCAGGTACGGAAGGGATATGTTCTGGATAATTTACAGGAGATGACTATTTCTTTTTAGCACAGTGTAATTTCCATGCATTTGCTGTTAATTTCTTACTCAGGTGCTTCTTGTGGAGAAAGGAGCGTTTACTTCAGAAAACCTTGTTCATTTGGCAGCTGGACCTGGTGGTATTTAGACTGCATGTCTTGTGACATGAAATGAAGACTAGTCTTAATGCCCACATTTTCTCTTTATTGAGGTCTTTGTATCTCAGCTCCAGATCTGAGGTACAACACTTGTTGTAGTTGCCTCTTCAGTGTGTTACAGGATTTCACTGAAATTCCATTTCATTGCTCAGAGTAAAATTAATAATGTCAAGATTTTCTCAGGTAGGCTTAGATCTGTTTTGTGGCAGTCATTGAGATGCAGATTAAACGACAGCAGCCCTCTTCTAATAAGCTCTCTCAGTGCACTTTGTCAGCAGTGAGGCTGGTTTTACTTGAACTGACGCCTTCATTTAGCACCTTGCATTAGCCTAGTCTGTTTTAATTTCATTTCCTTCCTTGACAGAATACCTACAGAAGTTTCTCATGCAGTTTTTCTCCAGTGAAAATAGCTTTGTTAATTAGCTAACATCACTGTGAGGGTTCCCTTTGCTTCTGGTCACTTCTTTTTTCTTCACTGTATGAAAGTATTACCTTCACTGTTTGCAATAGTATAGTAATGTTTTTTCAGAAAAACTCAAATATTTAGACAGCTGTTTCCTTTAGTCAGTACAGCACTGAAGAGGATATTTTTACTAGCCTGACACTGTGCTCTTAAGCTAACTCATTAATTCATTTGGCTTGTTTTGCCAATTCTTTGCTAAGACAATTGGTTTATGGTAGTCTAGTCTCTTACTTCTTTATGACACTTTCTGCTCTCATAAGGTGCAGCAGGTATTTCATCAAGGGATTTGGCAGGTGTAATATCAAGTGGTGTCAGTGATGAACCTGATTTCCCTGAAAACCTGAAGTAATAATTTTGAGTGTTGTAAATTCAGGCTTCAAAAATATTTTATATGCATCTAACATAGGCTTGTTGCACTAAAATGAGACCACTTTTCTCTTGCCAGCCTAGGCAGAGCTCTGCAATGGGTTTCTGCACACAGCACTTGTGAAAATCCCCCTAAACCACTCTGAACACTTCTCACCTTAGGTGAAAGGCATGTGTTACTTATCATCTGATAGGCTTGTATATACCAGCAGTGCCTGCTACTTTTGCAGGGTGTAAATATACTACTTAAATGTCACATGCCTTGATACACTGATTTAAACTTAATGCTTGAGACACTCTGTTGTCAGTGTATATCTTAGTATGTCTTAGAGTCTTCCAAATCTGAGGCCCTGCCTGGTAGAAGTTTGCTGAAATTCTTTGTGAGTGGTGTTTGCTTTCAGTCCCCCTTTGAATATCATGTACTTAACAACAATTTTTAATCACCAAAAGAGTTGCATAGAAGGGCTTTTAAACCTGTAATTCTATGTAGTTCTCTGCAGAAGTCTTCCGGTCTTTCTGAATTACTAAAACTTTATATATTTTGAGAGAAAATTTACCATGTTTACAGTTCTGTGGAACTTTTGAAATACTCTTTAAGACATGCAGATGTAGTGTTGGAAATTTATGCCATGCTGGGAAAACAGTACAGCACTCACCTAAATGAGGCTTTTCAGTCTACAGCTTTGTGTTTCAAGGTTGTGAAGCATGGAGTGATGTTTCTCAGTATGCAATATCCCTTTTTGTTAGAGATGGTTCTGAATAGCAGATTTTTATGACATAAGTACATTTATGTGAATATAACCTTGTGTACCTTTATACTGCTTCTATTTCTGGGATCATTTTAGGAAGAGTGGCAAATTTAGATGATGGATTTTGTAGAGTTATCACATAGCAAAGGTGTTCTCTCTAAGGTTCTCTTCATAAGAATTTTAAATATTGATGTTCATAGGTGAAGATCAGTATCTTTTAAAATGTGGGTTTGTTGTTTTTTTGGTTTTTTTTCTAGGTCTTCATCATTTCTTGTTTTCCTCACAATTCCTTAGCTAACCTTGTTTTCACCAGATAACTATTTATAGACAGTATCTCTGTTACTGGGAAGACTGAGCTGGCAGGACTTGAGGGGGATTCCAGGAGGTGACATCATCTCATCTGCACAGCAGTCTCCTGCTGGCATGGCAAGAAGGGAAAACCCCATTACTACAGATGAGATGAGAGAGCTTGTAAAATGCTTTTCATAGAGAATATGTGCAAAGATGTAGTATCTTACATGTTTCTTACTGCCTGAAAAAATAATGTTTCAAAACTCTTGTTGCAGGCTTGGTCTTGAATTTTTAAACTGTCCACCCACTCTTTTCTGTCCTGAAGACTATTTTGTATTTCTTTTCAAGTGGAAGTTAAAAGCTTTTTGAAATGAACGGAAGAGAGAAGATATTTTAATTTCCTTGTTTTCCAAGTGGATGGCACTTGAGAAGTTTCATTCTGACAATAAATGTGCCTACAGTTGCAATTATGGCAAAGGGGGAATATGTATTTTATTGGTCCTCTTGGATACTCTGCATCTCTCCTTTTGCATATCCAATGATTAGATAGTATCATTAGGGGAAGTGAGTGACATGAAGCCCATATGTAGCTGTTTGACACCTATGTTTTTTTATATGAGGAAGAAAAAGGCTTTCTATAGAGGCAAAAGGGAAATCAACATTTTTTTTTCCTATTCATGGTATGTAATAAAATATTTTTTTACAGGAGGTATATATGGACCAGCAGCTGGGGAGTTACAAACTTTACCAACTGTATCCTTGATTCACTTGCCTGAGTACCAGAACACTTGAATTCCAATCCACCTTCCTGTTTGTTGTCCCACAGTGGTCCAGCGATCTCATGTTTAGGGTAGTGTTTGCTCTAGAGGTACTGGTTATGATAGATCAGGTTTGGGATAAAACTGTAGCTGAGAAAAAAGTTACAACAATAAATGTTGTAAATAAATGTTACAACATTTATTGTTGCTGGCAGGATCAGAAGTATAGATATTTATCAAATGGAGAAGTCTTTAGGCAGTTGTTTGAAATAGCAAGTATGACTTCTCTCCCCAGTTCTGTTTTGAGGCACAAAGTGATCTAGAGGAAATAAAAGTTTGTTGTTAGGATGTGTTTTCAAACTTGAAAATACTGGGTGTATTAGTTTTTGTTTGCTTTGACATGATCTATGCTTGTATCACGATTCTTGTGCAAAGCAGATGGCTCGAGGTGGGTAGGGGGAGAGGTGGTCAGCGCTGCGCCTGGCGCGCTCCTTCAGTCGCCGTCTTTCCCTTACAAAACCAAGGGGGAAAGAAAGCGGATTTCTTGGCTGAAAAATACACAGGGGTTTTCTAAAGGCAAAAAGATTTCAGTCTCAGCTGTCGAAAACTGATCCTGAGATAAGATTGATAATGTACTCTTGTGTGAGAAGCTTGAACCCCAGCGCAGGTGACAGCTGACCTACTTAGTCCAGACGCGTGGAAAAGCAGCGGCCAGGCCTGGTGCCCGACAGGGACATAGAGCCGCGCCGCGGGGCCCCTGCCCTGCCCGCCTGCCCTACAAGAAATCATCTGTCTCCAGTGTAATTAGTGGCGGTGTTTAAACCAGCACGCTGGCAACAGTTCGGTGCTCTTCATAAAACCCCGTACCCAAGGGAGGAGAGATAAAAGGGACACAGTTCGCAGAACGCCTGTGTGGTTTCAGCTTGTGCAAAGGAAAGGTATCTGCTGACTGAAAGTTGGTAGAATCTGCTGTGTAGATTATACCACTTAACACAGTGATTTGCATATCCTTTAAAATAAAGTATTTTTTGAATGTCAGAATAAAAAAGCCTCACTTTTAAACTCTTCAAAGTAAGATTTACTTATTTTGTGTAAGGTGAAGTCTGCATTCAGGTTCTTTTACTTCCAGTCATGATTAACTCCTGTCTCTTAACTTGCTAATTGCTCCAATGAATGTATTAATTCTTATCAATATCAGCAGAGCTCTATCACTCTGGGATTCTAATTTACTTGTTTTCAGAATTGCAGGGGGAGGGAGGGAGAAGGACCAAGTAGGCACATCAGTAGGAGTTTCATTTATTACTACTTGTATGCTGGTCTTTTAAGTCAAGTGAGATTGTAAATGTCTTGCATGCCTTGCACTCTCTCTGGCAGCCATCCCGAGGAGGGAAAACAATTAATTCATCTTCATCTCACTGGGCCATGAGTGTGTGCTTGGAGCTGAGTGTGTTCTTCAGCCAGTCATACTGTGCAGCCCAGTCCTTTGCTCTTTGAGGAAACCGATGTTTTTATGAAGCTTAAGATAAAGGCAATAATGAGCCATGTGCAGCTTCTTAGAATATTTTTAGTTAGGCTTTTATCCTATATCTTCAAGAAGAGATAAAGAATGAAAGAGAGAAGAGACAAATGTAACTACTCAAAGCACAGCTTTTACTGGTGTGAAGGCCAGCATTCCCCTTCTGGGACCTGAAAATGTGTGAAACCAGGTAATTATGCTTCCTGACAAAACCCAGGTGTCTCCTTATGCATCTGTCTATTTTAAAAATAGACCCTTAATGTGTTTATCCTGTTAGATCTGAAATATTTGTTTCTTTAAAAAACTTCTGCTCGTGGCCCTTTTGTCCTTGATGACAATTTCTTGGAGTCAAAATTTTATGGGTTTGACCAACTTGAAAGCAATGTGTAAGGCAGAAGACAAACATTTGTCAACTGGGAGAGGAAAAGCAAGGGGACTAAATATTGTCAACATGCTTTAAAGGCAGCTCTTCATTGTAGCTGCTTTGGTTAATGAAGGCGTTGTCATGTAAAGCAGCTCATGTTGGTGTTGAGATGCAAGCTGCTGGTGGTCTGGACTCCTAAATTCATGGTACAACATGACTGTTCAAATGGTAGATACCAAGTAATTTGGAGATAATATGTAGGAAGACTTAAAGGTTCCACTTATTGAAGCAATGGTATTTTGTTGTTGTTGTTTTGGTTTGGAGGTTTTTTTTGTGTGTTTTGTTTTTTGGTTGTTTGGTTTCTTTGAGTGAAGTTAAAAACCAGAACAAAACAGATTTTAAGGGTCAGTTTATCTTCAGAATTAAGGTTGCATTTCCATTGACTTACCAGTTTTGATGTGAAAGTTCATAGTTTTCTTTTAATTTAAGACAAACTCTATGTTGTATCAAGACATCAAGTTCTGATTTTGTGGAAGTCACCCAGAAGCTGCCATTTTTGTCCATTTGGAAGCTGAATACCATGTGTAATATCCAGTGTATGTATCTGTGGGAGCTGTGTTGGAATCCTCAAATGACCAAGGCTGTCACAATCTCATCATTCCCATCTCTAATACCCCACTTTACAGTGACGTTATGTAATGAGGCCTCTGCAGCTCTGAATTCAGTGTTTGCCTTCTCCAAATTCCTTGTACACGGTGCAGCATTGAAAACCTGTAAGCTGTCAAATTGTTATATCTTGACATAAAATTTTTCAGCCTCCTTCCCATCCTATTTCTTGGAAAAGTAAGAGGTGTTTTTTCTGCAGAGCTGCTGGTTTTGATTATGGAATTGTATAATGTGAACACAGTTAATAGTACTAAGCAAGCTTTTAGCTATTGTTACTAATGTTTCATCTGCAACTTGAAGTACAGTAGTTAACTTCTGACCCTCAGACATATTTGTAGAGTTGAATTTTTTTTTTGTGTGTGAATTGAGACCGCTTTTAGCCCAATAGCTGTATTTGAAGCCCTGTAGTCATTATCAAGGCACTGGCGTCTAGTTTTCCTTATTCTGTAGTATTACATTAACCTTTCAATTTGTGCTGGAGGTTGAAAATCCTGCATAGAATTTCTGATGATTGTTAACCCACACATTTTGGACCATCAGGAGTAGCCTTGCCACCTTTTAGTTAAGTAACTTACTGTAGTTCTGAGCGTATTACTGAAAATAAGCTAACTTGTAAAGAACATTACTCTCATAAATAATTTTAAAAAGCGTTCTAATTGCAACTAAGTTACCTCTATTTAAGAATTATCACAGAATCATAAAATGGTTTAAGTTGGAAGGGACCTTAAAGATCATCTTGTTCTAACACTTGTGCCATGGGCAGGGACACTTTCCAGTAGACCACATCGCTCAAAGGCCCATCTAATCTGGCCTTGAACACTGCCAGGGATGGGGCTGTCACAGCTTTTCTGGGCAACCTGTGACAGCACCTTAAAGAGCAGAGCAATAAAAAATACTTGTTAAGTGTTTTCTCTGGTTGGGCAAAACTGAACTTTGGAGTGTAGACGGAATAAGACTGGGAGCATCTCTAACAGTACTAGTGCATGTAGCCCTTCAGACATCAGCTTTTGAGATGGTGAAGACACTTGACTTTATTGACAAAACAGTTATGGGGAATAATGTCAGAACTTCAGTAGAACTGTTTTGTATTTGGGGACTTGTAAATATAACACTCTACACCTACATTATTGAAAGTGGAAAAAAGCAAAACTGCTTTCTAGAATTTTTTTCAAAGCACCAGGTTTCATTTCCTCGATGAGCAAGTGCTGTTTTTTCCCGTGTAATGGGAGCAGGGATGTCGGAGAGCAGCGCTGCTGCTGCCGCCGTTTGCAGCAGCATCCTTGGAAAACCTGCACACAGCTGCACTACCGGCTGCTAAAAATTGGCAAGGTGGGGAGGGAGGATATTCCTTACCTTGACAGGGACACAAACACTGTCTAACAGTGCCACCCAGTGATGTCTGCCATAACAGCACGGCAGAGCGAGGCGCTCCGTGTGCCCGTGGTGGGGGCGGCCGGGGGTCCCAGCCCCACGGACACGAAGCACTTGGCCTCACGCACGATGCTCAAGCGACCTTCTGAGCTGTGTGTTTGGAATGAGGGACAAGATACATCTCCTTCCAGCTTGAGAGGGGTGTCTTAAGTGCAAATGTATGGGGTGAAGTGCTGGGCCTCGGAGAGATGGTTTGTGGGGTGTACCAAATGCAATTAGTTGAGCACACCTCACTCTCGTGCAGCGGTGTTACACTCACAGCGCGCTTCTGTCGCGGTGGGAGCTCAGTGTAGCTCTTTGGCCTGTTTCTAGTCCGTATGTACTAAGAACACTGTTGGAGAGCAGCAAAATACCAAAAGTTGCAAATCAACTTTCAAGTGCAGAGTCCAGGGCAGAATTGTAATTTTCAGCCTCTGGAAGGCATGTGGAGAGGAGGGAAAGTAACTAAGCTCTGCCCAGGCAGGCTTAGCATTTTAAGGCCGTAAGAGCAGTGAACATATTTTTAAGAAGGTAATGCAGACAAATCAAACTTCTCTCAGTTGAGCCATTTGTATTCAGAACTGTAAGGTGAGATATTACATAAACATCCTCTCTCCCCCACCCCCATCTATTTAAATATTCTGAGTTCTGATGATGACAATAGCTTACTGTTTTGTATTCTTTAAATATGAAATTAATGTGTTATTGCATCAAAATATAGAAGGCTTAAATGCATTTTGAAATCAAAAGTAAGGGTTGAATGTTCATGCATCATACTTCCTAGAAATAATTAGAGGAAAGGAGGGATAAAGTAGGTATTTACTTTTTCCTGAAGTCAGTAGTGAAGCTGCCACCTTATTTTTTTAATATGAAATATACAGGATGGTACAAATGCATGTAAAAATATTTCCCCAGCTCACAAACATGATAGACCTTTGTACCGGAGTGAAAAAGATACAAGTGATCTCTTGAAGATGTTTTTTTTCAGAATAGTCTTTTACAGGATCAAATACTTAGAATTTACTTGGTCTCACTGTCCGAGTGCTACTGCTTGGCTTTCTTTTGGCATTTGTTCTATTATTTTCTATAACTAAAGTTAACCAGTTTTTTCCCCCTTGGTTTCTTAATGTCACATTTGCAGTAACATGCTGTGCATGTACCAGGACATGAATGTGTGGGTGTTTTGATCTGTGTTCGTTCTTTCCTCAGATAATTGTTAGCACTGTGTAAGTATTTGCTTTCCTAGCTTAGATTTGCTTGTTCCTGTTGAGTTTGAAAAAAGTAGACTGATGCCATCTGTTCGTTTCAGACTTCTGTGTAGTTTGACCTTTGTAATCCTTGTCATATGTAGCACAGAGCTGCCCTTGCTGAAAAATATTTCACAAGAGAGGCCCTTTCTCCTCCTAATCCATTTAGAAACAAACCTGGATGGTCTCATTATTTTGTGTGGTTTTGTTGTTATTGTATGTTTTTTGAAAACCTCTACTACAAGAAGAGGTTTGATCAGTGTATAGGCTTCAAAACTGTATCTGTTTGTGGCTGCATGCAGGCCATCATTTTGGTCTGCCTTTTCTTTTAGTTCATAGAACTGTGCAAAATATGAGAATATACAGGAAGCTTTTTCAGTTTGTTCTGTAGACATATGGTTTATTTTCCTTTCTTAAACTGGTAAACCATTATCCTTTTAACCCTTAACCAAAAAAATGGAAAATCTTTTATTATAAATCTGTGTGCAGTATTTCTAGTGAAAAGGGAAGGAAAAAAATGAACTAAAGGGCAACTAAAGGAAATATGTGAATTGTAAACACAGAAATGCTCAATTCTGAGCAATTTTCATTTTCTCTCTTGCCATCTTAAGGGACACACCTCAGTTTTACTGAAGGAAATATGTGAATTGTAAACACAGATATGCTCAATTCTGAGCAATTTTCATTTTCTCTCTTGCCATCTTAAGGGACACACCTCAGTTTTACTGAAAATTTCATCAACATTTCAGTTCAGAAAGTGATCTCTCAAATCACTATGAAGCGGTTTCAAGTATATGCCACTATTAAAAATTTAGTTAGAATTAATTCAGGTATTTATAGTAATGATTCATTGCTAAGAAAAAGAAAATAAGTCTAGCAAAAAGAAAAGTCTTGAGATGCCTGCATTTTCAAATAGAATGTATTAGGGAACTTGAAATGCATAAACACGGGGAAAAAAATATTGGCATAATTAGGCTTTAAGTACTTAATGCTGGTGTTTCCTAAACCCAAGGTGTTCAGTGTGCTTCAAGCTGTTAAATGAATCTTGGTGATAAAAAAGTATGGTTGCTACAAAACAAAGCAAAAAACTCACCCCCCACCCAGCCCTAAACTAGGTACTCTCAGAGAAACATGGCAGTATGTTTTCTATGCAATGCAAAGCTTTTTATCCACCCAAGGTAAAAATTGGACTTTGGTTTTGTTTATTAAGATTTTTAAGCTCAAAATCTGTTGAAATGTTCTTTATTTTCATAGTTAAGTGTGACAAAATGTATAGTGGTGGAAGACGTTCCAAAATGTTAGACTTCAATACAAGTTGGAAGCAGTCAGTTTTATAAACAAATACCTGAATGAAATTGCTGGTCCTAAGATCATTAATTCTCCCTGCATCTGTGTGTTAAATTGCAGAAATAACCCACATGATAAAAAGAAAATAGGAATAGTTGTCCTCTTACATCAGATGAGTTTTCTGAAGTGGCAATACCTAACACAGAGCAGGATTTCATAATGGAAACAGTAGAAAGAGCGTATTTGAGGGTAATATATTGTAAGTAGGAAAAAGAAAAGACAAAAATTTTCTTTGCTTAGAAATTTCTTTCTGGGTTTTTGAGCTAGAAGAGACTTACTGGCTCAAAAAGCAAGTGTCTCACTCAACAAAATAGATTCTTTTATAGAAAGCACTCTAAGGAAAGGCACATGGGGCATAATGTTATTTAAACCACATTGGAAAACTATCTATAATTTATTCATACTTTTATACCTAATATAAGAATTCTTCTTTCAGTAAAACTGTATGTGAACAGTCTTCAGCCTTATATTTAGTAGTGAAGTTACTGTATACTAGTACTTTCCTAAATATTTATTAACTTTTGCATGATTGTTTATATATATATATATATATATATATATATATGTATATATATGCATACATAAAGTCATTGCATATGTATCCACGCTATGAAATTGTTAAAATCACATACAGGAAATACTTATAAAATTAAATATAAAGATAGTGACTATCAAGTAAAGCTGCTAGAGTGACAACTGCCTGAGGGTTGCCTGTGCTGGGCAGTATTGCTGCAGCCAGACTGCAAGTGTTGATTTCCAAAGAAATTCCCGCCTCTAAATCTGAAGCCTCTGTCTTCTTTCTGTTGTAGCAGTGCCGCCTTTGAATTTATTTTTTAAAAAATTTAAATGGCTTGGGTTGGAAGGGACCTTGAAGATCATCTGGTTCCATCTCCCCTGCTGTGGGCACCTTCAGGTACACCAGGTTGCACAAAGCCCTGTCCAGCCTGGCCTTGAACACCTCCAGGGATGGGACATTCACAACTTCCCTGAGTAACCTGTGGCCTTATCAGCCTTATGGCTGTTAGGGCTCTTCCCTGTGTTGCTGTATATGTAAATCTTTGGTTGATAATGAGCAAGCAGGTGCTAGTCCTGTGGGAAGCTGCTTATGTGAACTCTGGGGCTTGTTTGCAAAATCAGAGCAAGGCATGCATGACACCAGTGATGAAATTAGCAGAGCAGTTAATGGCAGCTGATAGGGAGTCTGGAGGGATTGTTTTAAAATTGCAGAAAGGAGGAACTACAGGACGGGGAAGGACCTCTCCTGGAACACTGAATCCACTCATCTGTCACTTCTAGCATTCTTGCAGCCCTCTCAAAAAATGTTTTCAGCTCCACTTTAACACTGTTGAGATTTATTTCTCAGTCTACCTGGATTCAAAGACTGTGTGAGACCTCTTTAGTGCTCATGTCTGGCAAGCTTCTTACTGATTAATATGACCCAATTAATACACACTTGTTCTCTGGTCAGCACTGTCCACCCAGATTTCCTGTATTTGTCTCCAGCCCATATTTCTTCCACTTCTATTGCCTGTTGTAGGGACAACAGAGCCATCTTCTCCCTTTCTTTCCCTCACCTTCATTTTTGCCTAGCTGAAGGAGGCAAAGTCTTTTAGCTTCTCATAAAACAGACCTAGGGTTGCTGCTATCATTGTCACAGCCCTGTTCTGCACCTGTTACGCATGAGTTTATTTCTTTATTGCAGGTCCCCAGGGCTGTGGATGGTGTTCCCACTGATTACTCACCACAGCCTTCCCAATTATAGTATCTCAAATTTGCCTCATAAAGGTTGGACTTGATCTTGGAGGTCTATCCAACCTTAATAATTCTATTATGTTCCAGGGTTGTACATATTAAGTAATTTGTGCTGTTTGCTACCTGTCTTTCCTCTCTCTTAAATGTATTTAGAAACTCAAGGACTGAATGGATGTAGCTAACTTAATGAGGAATAACCTGATGCTGAGGTCTGGAACCAACGAATGTTTTGAAATTAGAAAGTTTAAGAAATAGAAATATAAAACTTTGACTAATTAAATTACTAATTTTACTGAAGTCTGTAAAGAAGAAAGCAGAAAACCCTCAAACCTCTCCTGATACATTGATACCAATGACAGGAATAATTTTAAAAGTTAACTGCCTGATATTTTTAAATTCAACTGTGCAAAACAGGTGAAATCGTGCCCTGTCAGGAGAATGTTTTGAATGATACAATCAACATTTCCTTTTTTAACCTCAGTATTTCTCTAATATATAATTGATATTCATTTCAGGAATATCAGGATATTCACTTCACTTCTACAGAGACAGCATGAACTAAATAGACTGCAATGGAAAAAAAGTGGTCAGCTTAAAAAAGTGGTCATAGATGTGATACACCAAGTCTCTAAGTGCAGTAACCAGCTTGAGGGGAGTGTTCAACTCTTATTTTACTGGGATAGAGTTAATTTTCTTCAGAGTAACTGGTATGAAGCTGGTTTTGGGAATTGTGCTGGAAACAGTGTTGATAACACAGGGATGTTTACGTTACTGCTGAGCAGCACTTGCACGCAGTTAAAGACCTTTTCTTTGCCTCATCCCACCCCACCAGCAATGAGGCTGGGGGATGCACAAACAGGGGGACACAGCTGGGACAGGTGACCCCAACTGACCCAAGGAATATCCCACATCAAATGGCATCTTGCTTGGCGTATGCAGTGGGGGGAAGGAGGAGGATGGGGCGAACTTTCATAGTGATGGTGTTTGCGTTCTCAGGTCAGCGTCAGGTGTTACAGAGCTGTGCTTTCCTGGGAAAGGCTGAATAGCTATCTGCCTATGGGAAGTGGTGATTTAATTCCCTGTTTTGCTTTGCCTGTGTGCATGGCTTTTGTTTTAGCTATTAAGCTACTCTTGTCTCAATCTGAGTTTTCTCACTTTACTCTTCTGATTCTCTCCCCTATCCTTACATGGGAGGACTGAGTAAGCCTCAGCTGTGTGGGGCAACTTTTTACAGAGAGATATTTTAAAAGTTGGGGAAAATTTAATGTTGGCATTTAGAAATTTACTATTTTGACATAAAATTTCCATTGGTTCAACTTTTCTTAGTTGAAACAAAAGAGTATTTAACCCAAATCAGGCTCCATAAAGTCCTGTTTGCCCTGTTGTCTGTGTAACAGTCTCACAGGAGGTAAGCTTCAGTGAAGTGCTGGTGAACTAAAGCTCGATTGTTGCCATGATGCTTGCACAACCACTTCTGAAGATTTTACTGCTGCAAAAATGAGGAGGAGAAAGCAAGAAGACTGATGTTTGACGTTGAATTAAAATAAAATGTTTGCAATCTACAGAAGTACTCTGTTTCTACTATAATTACTCTTAAGTAATTATCTCTCAACCTATCACTAGCTTCTGGTTGTTGGGGAGAGGACAGTTTGCCATTTTTTCAGTTCATAGTCCTCTCCTGCTCTGTCCCCCAACATTCTCCAAGCTGGCTCCCCATCTTTGAGTCTCTTGCCATACCCCTGCATCCTGCACCCTAGCAGTTGTGGTGTTTCCATGGTTCGCTCTCCAGCTGGCTGAGGAGCGCTGAGCAGCAGGCAGGGGCAGCTGGCAGCCGGTGTCCTGGGGAGCTCAGCTCCACCAGCACTACTCTCTCTCCCTGGCAGCCAGCCACAGTGAGCTGCTGTGCAGCAGTCTGGTGAGCTTTTGGACTTGGCACAGCTCAGCTGTGGGCTCAGGTAGCAGAGGAAACAGAGCAGAGCTTTCCGACCCATTCTGAAACACTAAGCTCATGTTACTGCTCTTAAGAGTTGAGCAGGAACCTTTGCTTCATACACCTGAGCCAGCATCTTGGGAGGACTTGTTGCACCCTTTCCAGTTTTGTATCTTTTCATTGTTCTTTCCCAGATCTGTCAGAAAAGTTCAGTGAATGAGGGAGGCAGCTGAAGAAAGGCTGTAGGGAAGAGGGTCTGGGAGCCCTGAGGAGGGAGAGTGGATTTCTGACATGAGCTGGTTCCTGCAGAAGCAGCATAGGAGATGTAGGCTGAACAACAGGAAGGTGGCCTGCAATCAATGTAGTAATGCAAGAGACCTGTCAGGGTCATCTTATTCCTCATTCACCCTTAATTAAATATTACTTGCTTAAATATGTGTGTAATAAAAGGTAAAAATTGCTACAAGCTGACTTATTTTTTTTCTCTGTCTAATGTTTTCTGTAGCCCTTCCTGTAAGAGTCTTTCAGTTATAATTTATGTTCCTTACTGGTAGATAGACTTTTTCCTGAATAGGGCCTTGCATAGCCTGCTGTGATTGTGGCATTCTAAAAAAGCTGACATGATTTTAGTATCTTTTTTCAATTAAAATAGAAGATATGCAGGTATTTTATGAGTGCAAGTTGTGTTGCCCTTATGATGTTGCAGATTTATGATTGTGTTGGAGTGAGTGGTTGGGAACAACCTACCCAAGTTATTTATTTACAGTCATACCAGGAAAGAAGATGGCTCTTTGCTTCAGAAGTATCGGTCCTTGTTTTTAATCTTTAATTAACTCTGAATTTGACTAGATCTGCAAATAGCAGATGGTGAAGTGTTGCTAAATTGCTGCTCATCATCTGCTTCTCACATACAAAATTTGTAAGAATGTAAGTATAAAGGAAATATATGAAAAGTCCTCAGCACAGTGTTCCCCAGTAGCAGGAAGTTGCATTTGTTTTTCTTTTGGCATTCAAATTTAACAATGAGCGAGAGATTAAATAAAGCATTTGCAGAAAAGAAGACTTTCATAATAGATTTTTGAGAAACAAGTAAATAGGACAGCTACTCCAAAACTTTGCATTGTACTAAACCAAATGAATAAATTATCTTTAACTTTGTGGAGAGTTGCCTACATATGAAGTATTTTGCTTGTTTCAAGTGCCGATAATTGATGCCTTTTGTTACTTGCACTGGTGCTTCTAAACTCTGACTGGGCTGTAGTAATTGAACACAAAAAGGGGAAGAAGGGCTCATTAAATGCAAGAATTCTTATGGGAGGCTGAGGTGACTCTAATCTTGCCTAGTAGAAACACACAAAATTTCTTTTGTCAGCTCTGAGGGAAGCTGGAAATGTAGACTCTTGTCTTGACAGCCTCCATAAAAACTCCCTTGTTTCTGAATATCTGCTATTACCTTTAAAAGAACAAAATATCAACACAGGTTTGAAAGTAAAGCTGAAATACTGAGAAAACTTGCTGCTTGTCTAGTCATGCATCTCCCGATCTAAAAATATTTGATGCGCAAGGCTAGTTTTGTTTTGTTAAGTTTTCAAGACATTAGCCTGTAAATGGTACAGTCCTCAACTTGAACATTACACTTGCTGTAATTCACATGTGGGGTTACATCAGCAGGTCTTTTTAAAGCAGTGGTTGAAGGTTAAGTGTAGGCATGACTGTACTGCTCCTACAGTTCTTCGTCATCCTCTTTCTGAGGGGTCATTTGGAGTCCCGCAGCTGGGAGGTGTCTATGTGAAAATCCATGAGGTGAGGCAGAAAGCTGCTTCTGCCCTCTTAGAATTTATTTTGTTGCAGAGGCTTTTTATACCAGAACAAGAAATCAGCTCAAATTTTTAATCTAGGAGCAAAGCCTTACAGCACTCAGCATTTAGCAAATGCATGGTGGAGCAAAACATGTCTGTAAAAACAAAGCAACAGATTTTAAAGAAAGACTTGAGCAAAGGAGTAGGGAGAAAAAAAGTAGTTTTCTGTGGGTTTTTTTAATCCATTATCTGTACCTTTGGACAATATTTTATTCATGTTTTTTTTTATGGCTTCTTAACTTTTCAGTTCTATTCTAATTAAGGTGCATTTAGAGTATAGCCATTACTTCAAAAGGATATCTATCAGACTGTCATGGTCTTATACTTACTTTTGCTGTCTAGGTGAAGACATGGAAAACTGCATCTTGAGTATATGGGTTGAAAATGAGGGCATTAATTTTGCCTTCCTCGCAGGTCAGTCTGTCATGTCATTTGCAAAATCTGTTTTCAAAAGAGCTAGTCACTCTGAGCAGTGTTCTAAAGCCTTGGGAGGGGAGAAGGGATTCCTGAAGGGGAAAAAGTAAAATATATTTTGCTGAGTGTGGTTCAGGAGGTTGGTTGACTTGAATCGGATTAAACCTCAGTGCTCAGATGGTGTCAGTTGTGCTGGTGGGAGGCTGGTGGAAATTGACACTTTCTTCAGCTTGTAGGCATTATGCATGTGGGTAGTGTGGTTGCCATCTTCAAAAGAAATTCACAGAAAGATCCATAGATAGGGGGAAAAAAGACTTCTCATTTCTCCTTATTGGCATGCAAGTGTTCAAACCAAATGCATGGACGGCCCAGCTTTTACATTTAGAGGTGTAGGTGTACTGCTGTCACCTTTATATAGCCAGAGGATAGACTGTGACTGGTGGGGTTTTGTGTTTCTTTGGTTTGCTCTGCTGACTCAAATCTTTCAACTGGCTTGACTGTGAGAAACGTATGATGGTAGTAGCTCCTTAGTTGAGAGAAGAGTTGATTTTATGGGGGATGTGTAGAGACCAGGGTCTGGATTCATTTTACCTTTTGCCTCTACCTTAGTTAATTGCCTTAATCTCCTTTTCTAGGCTGTGGAGAGCAACACGCTCATGGGGAACAATTTAACCTATTTAAGATTCATACTGTAAAAAGAGCTCAATTGTGCTGTCAAAATTCTGGTGGAGGGAGTCTAAAGATACTGGGTTAGTCATGCACATTTGTTGGCAGTTGTATGTTAGGAATGAGATTTGCCTGGATGGTCTTGTCTCTGCTCCGGAACATGTTTCACTTTAGGACCAGTGTCTCAGCGTTTATTATGTCAATGGAAAATTCAAAGAGACTTGAAAAGATCTTTAACATAGTTCTGTCTGTCATGGTCACCCAGATGGCTTTGTGATCTGGGTTATGGTTTTCTTGGGTTCTCACACAAAATGCAGAGTAGGCAAAGAAAGAGTGTATGGCAAAGTGGTGAAATTTGCTTGCTGTCATGGAGCAGGTTCATTGCAGAGTTAGAAATGTTTAGAGCATATGACAACCAATCCTCTGACTGAACAAACTTCTAGGCTCATCTAACAAAGCATAAAGAAACAGGTTGGTCTAACTTTGATGTTCAGTATATTAGGTCATCTTTGAAAGTTTAAATATGGCCTAATTGTAATTTCATATCTGGGTCAGGCAGAGCTAGATTAGTTCTTTTTTCATCCTAGTTTTAGCATACTGGTTGTAAAGAGGTCTTCAGTAAAATAAGGGAGGTCCAACATTTTGAGAAACAAAACCCTGAGTGCACTCCCCTACTCCTCCTTTCTATGTGAAAGAGCTCAGACCAAACCCTTATTTCCTCTGCATTTTACTTGGAAATGAACATATCTGGTATGTTCATCTGAGTTTCAGCTGCTTTCTCCTGAGTGCTGTGAAAAGATGGTTATGCTGTTTATGCTAATCTGTAGATTAGATGCATAATTTCCTGTATTTTGTCTCCAAACACAGAAAACAGACAGCTTTTGCTACTGTTAGACATAAACTCAAACTGGAAACCTGTATTTGCAAGAAAGTCATGGGGACAGCAGCAAGCTAAATGGATTTACAGTGACGAAAGCATGTTGAAACCAATGTACAACTGTAATTTTAAAAATCTGACATTTAATTTCTGCTTTGTAAATCCCTGTCCTTAATGGGGGATAACAAGAGATTTAAGGGATAGGAAGACATCTTGCTGGTAGATTCAGGCATATTTGGGGTTTGGGCTAAAACCTTATTTTCTGTTAGTTTGCATTTTATCCTAGTCCCAAAAAATCTGACAAGGAAAAAGAAAAGTGTCGAAAACATATGACTGGAATGAACACTATGTTAAATGAAATATTTTTGTTTGTGCCTTTGTGATTTGTTATGTGATCTCAACCTGATTTTCAAATGCTAGTATTTGGCAGGAGTACCTGTTGGAAGTGAGTTGTTGTAGTCCCTTGTATGTGGGAATGTTAGAAGAAGTACATGAGAGTGGAAGGGAACCCCTGACAAAATCAAACCCACGTCAGGGTACGGAAGATAACAGACAGCTCTGTCTGAAGAGCAGAATTGCATAAAGACCTGAAGATTATCCACTTCTTTTTATCCCTTGGCTGGAAACCAACCACTCTAGCTCCAATACAGTCTTACAGTGGCAGGAGAGGATGGGTAGTGGTAGGTTATTGCTTTTCCTATTACCTTTTAAATTTGCCATTGTGTGTCTGTAACCCTGCTGGGTTGCAAAGTGGCTTTATCTTGGCAACTGCTTTATTTGCTGTAAAGCAGATAAAAAGCTGTGTAATCTATGCAGTTGGCACTTGCAGATTTATAAAGTAGATGTGAAGTAGCTGCCAGGGGTCCCCCAGACGGCTTTTTCTCCCCTTCCCTGGCTGCAGCATTGAGAGGGGCAGGTGAACACACCATTCCTCATTCCTCTCACTATTGATTTCTGATGGTGGCCAAGTGAAGGGTACGTGCTGGGATTTATTTTATTGATTGTTAACAAGGGACAATTATACCAGTGATCAAAGGAATGAAGTTTCTAATGGCTTCTTGCAGCTGTCTATTCTGTTTAAAGAGAATTTTATAGTATATGAGTAGTAATATTAAATCTGATTGGGAAGGCCAGTGATGGTAGTCACTGAAGAAGAAGGATTTTGAAGGGACTGCCTGTGTAAAGGCTAAATATTCAAGTGATAAAGCTCTTCTGTCTTGTATATACATGATTGTCAACCAGTTTTGTAATTACTACTCTAACAGTGTTAAAGAGAGAGGTTTTGGAAGACCACATTTTACTCTCTTGACAATTCCTAGGAAGTAGGGCAGTAGGGAATACAGCTCTGGGAAATGGTCTGATACATCTTTCCGTTCTCACTGTTACTGACTGGGAGGATATGTTAAAACAGAGAATGAGAAATACTGACCGGCCTCCTTCTTCTGGAAGCAGCAGTATCACACCAGAAACCTGTCATTACCTAATTTTCATTTCCAAGAACATGCTGGTTGGTTTCTTATTTCAGAAATAATACTCACCTCACTTCATTCTTCTGTAGGTATAGCTAAAGTGTCTGTCTTTGAATTGACTCCTCCCTCAGTCACGCTGAGTGTGCCCTGTGTAGTTTGGCTTTTGATAGCAGTCTAGGGTTTTTGGTCCCCTTGGAATGAGAGCATGTTAAAGAGAAGTTGTAGAGTCTCCATCATTGGAGATGCTCAGCACCCATCTGTCCACACGGTCCTTAGCTTCAGAACTTTTCCCACTTGTGAGACTCTAAAGATATAAATAATAAATAAGGCAAGATAAATGAAAATGTTGGAGACTAAGGTTCAAAATTAGAGTAGTACAGGTTTCTGCTTTAAGTTAGGTTGTTTAGTCACATTTATCAATTAATGCTGTTTTGCAGGTTTTTCTGGTGTCACTTTATTTGGAGTTACAGGAGTCTGGAGCACAGGCTGCTGCCTCTTCTGGCTTTTGTTCTTCCTGTTTGACCTCCTTGTGTCTTCCACTGCAGACTCCCTTAGTTGATGGTCCCCTCGCTACTAGACTGAAGTGACAGATTGGTGTTGCTAGGGCTGTCTCAATCCATGTGCAAGCAAACAAGCATCACTGGATGACTGTCAGAAGCCTTATACTTCGGGTGAATAGGGAGAGAACTGTGCAGACACTGCATCTCTGACAAGCTGAGGTCTGGATACACCATGCTGCCTGTGTTCTTTGTACTGCGTGCTTGCGGTTCTCAATTTCTTCTCCCTTCCTCCCAGTACTGAAGTGCTGAAAATATTCTGCCTATGAAGATGCATTGCCAGTGAAAGACTGCAAAAGTGTGATGTGTGAAGAGATTTTTAATGATACCATGATAAGCAGTTTCAATGGGTTGAAAAATCATTAAAGTAAGTATTTTGGCAGCCAACTGTTTTATGCAGGCCTCTGAAATGCTCCTGAGTAGGAGTCTGAAAAGCAATTAGTTACGTGAAAAAAGGGCACACAGAAGTGTAGGACCACTTCTGTCTTTTGTAATTAAGGAGGGGGGAAAAAGGGAGAGATAAGTTACCTGTGTGAAGAAGTTAGACAAAACGAATGTAGACTTCAGAGTTAGAAGAAGAAAAAACAGTCTTCCTTTAGGCCATTCTTTGAATTTCTTATTGAGGTCTTGCACTATCTCTCTTGCATTCTAGTACAAGCAGCAATGTCTGTTAAAATGTGAAAAGGCAGATGAAACTGAAAAACCACTAAGAAAATCACAGAAGGAAGAGAATTTTTAGGAAATATTAACTAGTTTGTAACTCACAGTAGTTACTCATATTTGCCTGTACCTTCTATCTCACGTTACCATTATCTTCCTATTCAAATATTTCAGGAAATCTCTGCTAATGAATGATGCTAAATGGCTACAGTACAGGGAGATGGTGTTATGAATAGAGATTAATTTCATGTTTCAGTCTTCAAAGCAGTTTCTAGCTATGAGACATGGTAAGCCGTAGTGAGTTGGACCCCAGCCCTCCTATGCTGGCCTCTCATATATTCTTCTGAAATATTTATGTAGTGTGAAGAGATAGCAAGAACTGTTGGGGTTCTTCACTGTACAGAAGAATAATCACTCTTGATTTCCTCCTCACACCCCTGACTTATGCAGATACTTGACAAGGTATTTACTTATGTGCTCAAAGTTTACCTTTTCTCAGTTCATGTGAGACCTGTTTTCCTCTGGTCTTGGCTGCTATAGCATGTAATATGCACCTTTTGCTGTTGTGCTTCAGGCAAACTTCTAACTGCTCTGCAGATTATCACTTCCCATATTGTTTTTATAATTAGACCCAGATTTTAGTTTCTACCTGCTCTTTACAGGTTAAAAATTATCAGTTGCCGAAGCTGATGGGCATGGAGGTAAATCCATGATTATCTTTAACTAGGGTGCTGTATGAAACCAAGATACGCTGACTGGAAGTCTTATTCCTGAATTCGGTGGCTGTTAATTTCATCTTCCATCTGTTAGGTCTTGGGCATTAATCTAAGCTTTGGCCATGTACTTCTAGTTTATGAGAAATTCCTCCTTTATTTATCTTCAGTAACTGAATTGCAGGCCTCTCATTGTCTCCTTAGTAGGCATAAGCTGCTAAGTTAGATTTCTTTACAAGTGTAAGCACTCAACTGTTTCACTGCTTTTCCTCTCTCCCCTTACCTACTACCTTGCTTAAATGTGTGAAGTCTTACCAGATCTGCATTCTGTGTTTTGTTAACTTGTGTTAGCTCTTCAGAATAAATCCCTGTGCTGCAGCGGTCTTCAGGACAGGAGGCCCACCAGATTGTTAGCTCATCTTGCAGTGAAGCTGAAGGTAGCAGGTTAACTTGAAATTTTATAAAATGGGATATTAGCAAAAGCCAAAATGGGTGTTGTAAACGTGGAAAAAGCTTTTTGTGTACTGAAATGACATTTAAATGAGCTTACTCTGGTTTTCTGAGTAGCATGGTGCAGTACTTATCCTGAAGTGGAGTTCCTTATTTTACATTCCGTTTGAGCCAGGTCCCTGATAATAGATCAAACTGTCATTGTTAATGGACTCAAGAGCAATAAAAAAAGGACAAAATGTGACGTGTTGTAACAGTGTGAAACTGGAATCAGGTCTGTTACTGCAAGAGTCATAATGGCACATAGCTCATTCCTGCACACAGGCTGCATCATCTCAGGATAATGATCTCTGCCATGAGACAAAGTGTTTCTGAGAGAGACTGCCAAAAATGAAGAGTATGAGTAAGACAGTGGGGTGTTTTTCCCCTGCAGAAAAGCACTGTGTTCTGTAGCCCTAAATGTCAAATTAAACAGTAACTTTCAAGTATAAATAAATTTTGAAATAGGCAGTATCAACTGTGGAAAGCTGGAAACATTGTAATAACATACTGGAAAAAATGAGATTTCTACTCCATGTTGTGTTGGTTGTATAAAGGATTTGGAAGAGCAGGTGAACAGTGAGGTAATGAAGTACCAATTTATTCAGGGTAGTTAAAGGCCAGCTCTAAAGAATTGCACAATACTCTTACAGTCCCGCTTAACTAAGCCGCCACATTGTAAATGAAGTTTGATGTAGATAAATATGAGTGAGCCCATAGGAATGGAAAACATGAGAAAATTACAGTTCTACCTTGCTAAGTTTGGACCTGGCTCTTGTCCCTTTTATTTCCAGGATCATCTTCCCATGGGTCACTCTGGGAAGGCAGGAGCCTGAAGCTCAGTAGGACCAAGTAGTGCCCAGCAAATGGAGTGGCAGGTGTCACTAGGGGAAAAACAAAGGACAAGCCCCAAGACATGGCTGTACCGTGTGTGCCTACAGCTCATGTGTTTGGAGCAGCTCTGGATTACCAAAGTGCGTAGTTAAACTAAAAGACTGTTTTGAATGCTGGGGTAAACCATGAGAAAAATTGAAGAATTTAAAATGTGATTCTGGGAGAAATCAATTGATAGCAAGTGCAAAAAGTATACTTGGTTTAGAAGGTTCCTCAGCTCCAGGTTTTTCTACTCTTCTGTTTTTAAAAGTAAGAATTAATCCTAATCTACCAAAAAGCTTGGCTGTATTATGATGATGATTCTTGTTTACAGAAACGTAGTGAGATATTAGGTGTTTGTTTTGAAATGTTAGACCACAGAAACACACTCCCCTCAAAAAAAACCAACAAGAAAACAAAAAAAAAACCAAAACAAAACAAAGCTCAATTATTCTCATACAATGACAGCTATAAAGTCCTGCAGGCTGACATGCAGTATTACAAATATTTGTTAATAAGAACGAAAATATTGCAAGCCTTATATTGAGGGGGAAGAAATCATTGAGAACTTTCTTGGTGGAGCCTGTGAGGATGAATGTTGCCTTGCTGTGTGGCAAACCTTGAAGGGCTGAGCTAATGCAATCTACCAGATGTTGGGGTTATTTTCAATTCTGTAAATTAGTAAGCCTTTCCTTGGGCCTGAGCCTTGACAAAAAGGAATTACGGGAAGGAAAGAAACATAAATAGTAAAAAGGCAAAGGCAGGCAATACAGCCTCCTCTTTAAATGCTAACCTTGTCTGTGCATCATCATAAACTTTATAAAGCTCCTCAGTATTTGTTTGGAAATAGTCTGTTACTGCTTCAGTAGAGGTTATTTTTTGTTTCCGGATGTGGTTTTAGTTTGTCCTTTTCTGTTATTAGTTAACTGTACCAGCCTGTTATTCAGAGAAACATGCATATCCCTGTTCTGTCCTTGCCTCATAGATGCATTTATTCTGTGCTTGTGTTTTGCCATTAGGGTTTTTCAAATATGTGCTTCAGAACACTGGAAGATGAAGCCAAGACTGTCTTTCAAATACTGTATTTGAAATGTCATTTCTCAGGTAACCAGGCTGAGTTAAATGATGCGAATGGCAGACTTCACAGTGATGGAAGAAGAAAACAGAATGCAGTGTGATTGCAGGTTCATTTTGAATTCCAGAGGGAGAGGGTTTTAAGCTATTTCCATTAGCATATGTATATCTGAGTATATATTTTGCTTTTGACAGTCATTATTTTCCCTGTGGCAAGATTTTTGCAATAAATACATCTTTAGTGTGCTTCTGGCTTGTATTTTGCTGGAAAATGTAAGAACTTTGTTCAGCTAAGTGAATTGTTAAGTATTTCATGCAATGCAGCTCTTCCTCACCGGTTGAAAAGTGATGCTTTATTCCTTACTTATAGACCTGGTTCCTTGCACAGAGAAGCAGCCCTGCTGTGCTAAAATGTCTACCAGTTACATCTAACTCATTCTGAAGTTGCTGTATTTGAGCATTGCTGGAGTTGTGATTTCACAATGTTCATCTCATTATTGAGTCTGAAATTCCAAAGAGAAGAGTAAATTTGGACGCAGTCCAATGTGCATCCAAAAAATTTCAGGGGGAAGCTTGAGGTAAGAGGGACTGCTATGGAAACTAGATCAGTTCTTCTTAGCAAGATCTCTGCCAAGGCCCTTCATTTGCAGAGGAAGGCATAATATGTTTTATCTATGTTATCTCAATATATATAAAGAAAAAAAATTCCAGTCCCTCATATGGAAAAGATGGATATGCAGTATTTTCTTTCCATTCTCTGGGACATTGTGAACCTCAGAAAATCCATTCATCATCCCCTGCCTTGCATTTGCTGTGAGGAACATAATTTTCTTCTTAATTGCTGGATTAGCCCAAACAATTTTTTCTTTTTTTTTTTTTTTTTTTTTTTTTTTTTTTTTTTTTTTTTTTTTTTTTTCCCTTGAAAACATAGCTTCATACATAGCTTCTAGCCAGGAAGCATTCTGGGATTCCATTTGGAAGGTTTTAAGCTTGGGATGAATGGGGACTAGACAAACAAGTTACTCACTTGACATCTGCTAAAGTTGATGTACATAAATGTGTCAAAATTATTTTGGCTGCCTGCGTAAGAGGGAAATACTATCATTAATTCAGTAGTATTTTGTTTGTCCTGTCATGCAGGGTTGTTGATTCAACTGATGGTTGCTGGTTAAGGGTTTGTGAATTTGGATTAATGAATTTCCTGTGTATCTGCCCCTGACTATAAGCAGGGTAGATTCTGACAATGATATCGCCAACATACGAAGTATGAACATAGGACTAGAGTGATTTAGAAATTGATTTTTTTGTGAGACTGAGATTCTGGTAAGTAGGTGGGATTTTTCCCCCCAGAGGAGTTAGATCAGAAGCAATTAAGTTTGACTGTAAAACTTGAAATGCAGAATTTATCCTTCCAAGTTTGCCATTACATATTCATTTTAATATTTACATATCTTCAAATTATTAGGGCAGGAACGTGGGTTTTAAGATCTTCAGATAATGAAAAAAGACTGGATATCCATGTACTGTATTTCTTTAATGTATCCCACAGAACACAACCATTAAACAAGTTTGAGTTTGAACTCAATGGCCTTAAAAGTGTGGTAACACTCTTAAGGCTTTGTGCAGTCGAGTCTCTTGGTTTTCAGATGTTCGCCACAGGCTTTCAGTAAGATTAGACCTGTACCAGATAATATCAGGGCAGGGGTCTTGAGAATCATCATCAAGAATCAGAGTTTGCCAAAGTACATGTCTAATGGTACTTCAGGTAGAAAACAGTAAGAAAGCAAGAGCAAAAATAAACATTACTAAAAATCAATGTGTTTATTTAACTTTTAAGGTTTAATTAGGACATGCTATACAGAGCTAGCATGAAGAAGTTTGAAAACTATAACATTATGTACGTCTAGGGGAGCAGGGGGATAGATCTTTTAGACCCACATTCTTCCTTATGGATGATGTTGCAGTTTACTCAGCAATCTTTGAAGTTGTTAGTCTAACCTTTAAAGCAGGAGAAATGGGTGCTTTGGGAAATTCCCAGTGGCAGTCTTAGACTTTGTTAATACATGTTCAAGAAATGAGCACAAAGGATTTTGTTTCTTGTGTGATAAATCCTACTTAGTACACATTAGTATCTTTATGTTCTTAATGCTAAGATAATATTAATCTTAGAAAAGCCTTTGTGTCATACAAATATATAATACATTTGCACTTGCTTTTCACTTGCATGCAAGATTTTCTACTATTTATCAAGTTGCAGAGCAATTTGAGACTGCTTGATTCTGCAGAAAATGATTCAGTTGAAGTGTGCTTAATTTAATCTCCTCTGTTTCACTGAGTATTTGATAAAAGATAATTGAAAATGCTTCAACTTGTGCTCAGAAAGTTGTAGTTAAATCAGGCTTTGGCTTGCTCTTTTTTCCTGCACCTTCTTAAAGGTCAGTGGATCTTATTTGTAATGTGACTTCTGTAGGAAAGTAGGCCATTTATGGACTCAATTCAGAACTGATGGTGCACTCAGATAAATGTGCTTCTAAAATGTATTTGTTTCATTAATCTGTATTTTACAGTGGGAACGCTGAATTGGTAATACAAGGAAGGTGTTGCTGGCTGCCAGGTGGTTAATAATTGATTCAATATATGATGAGTTCCTGATTTTCCTAACAAGTGTCTTCTGATTCATTTGTAGAAGTAACTCAGGCTGGGAGGGACACATGAAAGGTTGGGATTGGTTTTGCTGCAAATTCAATAGACAGTAGTTTGCTGGGAGGCAAACTGGTGCTGGTTCTGCCTTAACAGTTATAATCCCAGTCATTACCATCCTCTTGGCAGTAGAAAGTGTGAAAAAGGTAACTCTTGTATTACTTGCATGTCCATAATTTTTTTTTTTGTTTTTCCTCAGGGCTTATTTAGTGACTCTAATTCAGTGTAGGTTGTTCTGTGTTTTTTTCCCCCAGAAGACAGCACTAGAAATATTAACCTGCCTTTAACAGAGCAAATTTCTTCCCTTTTGTTCACTGCTATTTTTGTTAGGAAGTAGTCTCAGTCTTGTCTAGTAAAATGGTGATAATTTTATTAAAGACTGTTCTTTAAAGTTATTCAGGAAAACAAAAAAAGGGAAGATTAGATTTGGTTTGAGCAGAGCATTCAAAGATTAACAAAGTTTGAAGGAGCTAGATAGGGGAAATAAAAAACTTTTAAGCAAACAATGAGTGTAATTAAATCTATCATTTTGTAGTTTAAATGAAATCTCTTTTTTTTTGGCAGTTGAGGTGAAACATATTCTTCCCCCACATAGGGGAAAAAAAAAAAACAAGACAACAACAGCAAAACCATCCCACCAACAACTCTCTTTTCACAGACTCTATAGATTAGGTGGCCACAAGTGGGTGATAAGTGGAATGCATAGGACTAATGACACTTGGAATGCTAGCTGAGTTTTGGAGAGTAATGGCTATACACACCTCCACACACACACACCCCCCAGGTCAGAGCAGTTTATTTCATTGTAATAAAAATATGTAAATCAGACTTCAGTGTTCAGAAGATACACAGTGACACATTTTCAAAACCAAATTAGATGAAAATGACTCAGGCCTTTGCAGCTCCCATTGAGATTTTCTGTGTTGGGTGACAGGAATCAGTCCTGTTAAGTAAGTTTGATGCAGTACAGTATAAGTATTGTGAAAAAGAAAGCTTTATTTTCTAGTAATTTTGATGTTTTAGTATATGGGGAAGAGAGCAGAGTAAGAGAGGCAGATTTTGCAGTCTTTTTAGATGAATATTACTAGAAGAGTGTGAAGTAAATGGCAAAAGATAGGCTTTGCTCTGTATTAGAAGTGGAACCTGATTAATGGACTGGGGACATTTTGGTCTCAAATAGTCTTTTTTTTTTGTTCTCACATCTACTGCGTAGTTTACAATGAGCTGGTTTTAACAAGTATAGAAAAATAGTTTTCTGTATCTGGTCATAAAAGGCTTTAGGGGAAAAAACTATTTTTCAGTGCAGAGGTGATTATTGATCTCTGTTGACTAATTATAAATTTATTTATCCTTAAGCTATTTTCTTTTTATACTGGAATACTTTATCTTTTTTGTGATGTTCGTACAGTAGATTAATAATGCAACTCTTCAGCTGCATTTACAAGGCAATACTGTAGGCCATTCTGGAAAGCTGCAGTTAAGTCAAGAAGAGCACGCATTTCACTCTGCTTATCATCTGTTTTGTCACAAATATTAAAATTCCTATTTAAAAGTGTGGAAGCAAGTTTAAATATTTTTTCAGCTCTCCAGTGGTATTCCTGAGGAACAGTTAGCGGAATGGGAGGGCTGGGAACTCTTACTAATTTGTTCTGTGATGGAAAACTTACTCAAACACTAGTTTATTAAGTTGGAAACAAAAGCTTTCTGTCCTTTTCTGATTATGTATTGAAGACCTTCATAGAAGGGCAAATGTTTTATACCTGATTAAGAATTAGCCCTTAAGGTAGGGAGGAAACAGGCATCTGTCCCTCAGTGGGCCCTTACCTGCAATGTCTGCCTGGGTTTAGTTTGTTTGTAAGCACTTTTTTTGTGGAACAGGGAGGGCTTTTGGAAGACCCATTTTCTCCCTTAAGTTCTCTGGTGATAAAAGATGGCATTTCAGTTCTTCAAGCTAGGAGCTGCCCACTGGCTGCCCATAAACATGGGAGACTCCTGTGTTCTCCTCTCAGAGCAATATTGCTTTGGGAGATAATGGCTTTGCTGGAGATAACTGTCAACAGAGGCAAGGCTGCTGTAGTGATTTGGGTCCAGGTGAATGTAGCCTGTGCTGAGGAGTTTCTTCTGGTATACGCTTCGGGTATAATGCATTATATAGGAAGGTTCTGAGGATCCAAATTGCCTGGGGTGCTCACAGCCCTGAGATGCATTTCTTTTTAACCATTCCCGCAAAAATGTCTCAGGTGGAATAGATGTTTCTGGGTGTTGTGTGCTTTTGGGGGTTTGTGCTTGTATTTGTATTGATCAAGAGTTAGTATAATTTAGAAGCCTTGCAGCCGTTCGGTGTTTTTGCTAAATATGATCCTTGAGGTTTCTGGGAGCATGTGGATTAGTGTCCAGTACCTTTTGAATTCAGATGGAGTTTTGTGTGAAGTGGGGAGACTTTAAAGATCCATACCCAAACTTTACAAAACTAGTTTAGTTTCTTAGGGCACCACTATCAGAGGTGACCCATTTTTCACATCAGTGCAGTGTAACACTACCTATCAGCAAACCTGGAAAAGCATTCTAACTTTTTCAGCTGTGTGTGATGTAGATTGTTTTTTGTGTGAGAGGGGAAATACATGTCAGTGTATCCTTTGGTACTTCTTTCTAGTTCTATATAGCTTTATAGATACAGTCTGTAATCTGTAGAGTTTTCACTTGTGTACATGCAAACACAGGCCAGTTAGTATTTAAGTTCATATCGATTTCTGTAGTTGTAATTCACTCCTTTATTATTAAACATGTAAGAGTGTGTAACAAGGCCATCAGCAGTCTGTCTTGATACCACTATGGTGTGTATTATTTCCTTGATAGATTGTCTGTTAAATAAAAAACATATCAGAGTTTTGTTTACAATAATAGTGTGTAGCTAAGTGTTATAAATACTTTATGTCTGGCCTGTCTCTGTCCCCCATACACGTACTAATGCTTTTGCTGCAAATGGTGCAGGGTAACAAGTTAGAAATCACTTCAGGAAGTGTAATCACTGTAATTTTTGCAATTATTTTTAGCGGTGCTGAGCTGAATGTATTTGAAAAAACTCTCCACAAACCCACAAAATCTCTTGATGCAGGAAATGTGTAAGGCATATTGCTCAGTTTGGAATTCCTCTGCAGGTTGGGAAGGCACTTCCCTTTAGTTATGCTGGTCCCCAGAGTAACTGTTGCCTTGGTCACTACTGGTGAGACAAAGAGAAGTGGTACTGGCTGTGCAAATCACCATGTATGTTTCAGGTCACTAAGGCACAGATTTTGACTCTGCCTTCCACAAGTTGAGCTTACAACCCAGTGAGGCCCTGCCAGGGGTTTTCAATGTGTGCTGCATTGGAAATTTGCCTTTAAAACAGAATGCAAGAGGGGACAGTTCCGAACCCCTAATGATTCCTAAATTTTGAATGCCTTGGGAATTATCCATTTTTACGTTAGTATTGTTACTCTGTTTGATTTTGGAGGCCAGCAGTACTGGAGGTCTTGGAGATGGTTTTGTGTAGAAGTCTGTGAGAAGTAATTTCATTGATCATTGTTTCTTTAGGCTTTATTGAAACCGTTGCATAAAACTGAAGAAGAGTTGAGCAAACAGGAGGAAGTCTTGTGTGTGTGGTTACAGATCTGTTTTGGGTAGTGTTGTGCACCCAAAATATTTTTTGTTTCCCACTGCTTGTTTAGGCTATAAAGTGTTTTTTTTTTTCCTGAGCATCTCTGACCTTCCTGCAGCCTCTCTTGTAACAGTGGGAGATCTGCATGAAGCAAGAACAGTGAATTCTCTGTCCTTGTACTCCATCATTTGGTTCATGAAATGTGCCTTTTATCTGCAGGTCTTTATTAGATGCTTAGTGCAAGCCCATTGCTCAGCATGAGAAGTGACCTTGCTCTTGGAAAGAGGCTGCTTTGATTTGCAAGTAGCAGGAGCTAGACCTTTGAATCTATTTGAAGGAAACAAGCCCATGTTCCACTTAAGTCAGAACTGTTTTCCTTAGGTCAGGATGATGCACTGAAATGAAGTAATGCATCTAACAAAACAGAACAGTGCAGCACTCTGAGTGAGAAAAGCCAAGTGGCACATCACGGATTTTAGATGCCAGATGGCTTTTTGGTGCTGGGTTGTGATTATGGCATGTTTCTCCAGATCCTGCTTTCCTTCCTTATAATAATATATAATAATGAAGCAGGTCAGCTATGTTAATTGGATCAGTAATGTCAGTATAGTGATATATGACACAGGTGAAGTTATGTTTCTTGCTAAGGTAATTTAATAAAAAATTCTGATGCACCTTACAGGTAAGCTCATCTCTTGGTAATCCAGTGAGTTAATGGACTTGAGAGATTAAGAACCAGTGAAATGTGTAGGTGGTGTCTTGTCATTTGCAATCCATTAGTGAATGGACCTCTCTATATATTTCCGTGATAAATACCATCTGAGGCTTCTCCTCTGGCTCACAGTCCTTTCTTTCATGTATAAGCATAAATCTGAGAAACTTGAGTTATTTTCTAGAGCACTTGAATCCTGTTTTCTGCTTTTGCTTTTTATGGTTCCCTATATGAAAAATGTATTAATTTTATTTGTCCAAATATTCATTATTAATACTAATCTCTATTGATATTAATACTGCCATGTTGCAGCAAAAACCTGCACAGTTGTCCCTCTGTTCTTCTCCCCCCGTAATCTTGTAGCCATACTTTCATCTCAGGCTAGAAAAAACTTGAGTTCAAGGAGGAGTAAAGGTTCTTACCTCTGGGAAGGTGCACTAATACTCTGTTACTTCTTCCTGGAGGAAAGAAGAGTGTCCTCAGCTTGTCTCAAAAAGTTAACTGCTTAGTGTAAAGAAAGGATTTGGATTCCTTAGGACCAGAGAAAAAATATTCATGCAGTAGGGGAATGTTGACATCAAAATTCCTGACCCTGCAACAGATGACCTGACCCTGCAGATGACCTGACCCTGCAAACATTTTTACTGGTTCTAGGGACCAGTGAATGTCAAATGTGGAAATGGCCTTTGTAGCCAAAGACATGAGTTTAGTTTCCCTGATGCCTGCACAGCTGCCTAGGCTTCAGCATCACATTTCCGTTCTTGCTATCTGATCCATAGCTTTGAGTCATCTGTGGAAAAATATTTTGGTCTTGGTCAAGGTAGGGGAAGATGGTATTTTGAGCTAAGGTCTCTCAGCCAGCACTTCACTGGATAAGTGGCTGATTGAAATCTCTTTTGATCTTGGTTTGAAATAATAGTGACCTGTTCTGCATTAAAGGATTTGAGACCCAAGATGTGACAGAAAGTGTCTGATGCCACCTCAGCATTAGCAAATGAGAGAGTCCTATTTTCCTGGCGTCTCTCTGGTAGCTGTGCTGCTTTTAGGACTTTTTTTGGTGGGGAGGAAGTGTGCTGGGAGTCCTGTTGTGCTGTGCTGGTCTTCATATCACCATGACCAACACATGATGGTGCATGACAGAGCTGAGCACCCCAGTGCTGAGCTCTTTCTGTGTGTTTTGTATGTTTAGCTACTGGCAAAAAAATAATTGCTTTTACACAACAGGTCTGGGAATAAAGCACAGGTGTCTGGTTCTCCCACTGCTTCATTAAGATGTTTTTTTTTAAAACTCCGATGTTCTGCTTAAGAACAGGACGTTTCAGAGAATATGAGCAAAATGGTAAATTTAGACAGATTTATTTTTATCTAACATTTATTAAACAGCAATTGAAATTTGGGAGAAGATACGGTTTACAAAAGATATAAAAGCATCTACAATAAGTAACAGGAGGATTTGGGTTAAATATCCTTTTAAATACAGGAGTAGAAGCTTTTACTGACAACTTTGAAACTATTGCTGCCATATGTAGTGAGGAAAAAAAAAAACAGTTTAAAAAAAGTGCCTATCAAACTACATAATATTCCAATCAACAAAAACTTGCCTTTAAAAATGTTTTTTTTTGGTTTTTTTTTTTTTTTTTTTCCTTAAAAATTCTGCTTGTGTTACTTTTAAAATAAATAAAACTTTTTACAGAAGTCCAGGTCAGTTGATGGAAATAAATGTGCTTTGATGATGAGTCCAAGGCAGAAGTTCCATGCGGATGTTCCGTGATAGAAGTGCTGGTAGAGGCAAGCCATGAAAACCAAACAAAAATACCAGGGCTGATTCATAGCCACATTGCTTGAGATTAATGTCAGTGTCACTGGGTTTGGTTTGGTAAGTTTTATTTAGACACTGTGAGCAGGCTGAACCCGGTTTCAAAGCTCAGTGTGATCTGTTAATGCTGGATTAGAAAGGATATTTGTTTAATGTCATTACAGCATAGCACAGTGGTGAATGTGGTCCATAATCTTTAGAATTCATCTATGTGAACTCTAATAACACCACAGGAAAATTAGTCCTTTGAGCATGTTGGAAGAAGAGCAAGTTGTATATGAAATTATTTATAGCAGTCTCATGGAAGAGTTTGAATTCTTTTCATCAGGAGAGAAAGGCACCTGCTTACAGGGCCTGTGGAGGGCTGACTTTGCCTTCTGCTTATGCCCCTTCTGTAAACGAAGGGTTGAATTCCCCTATTAAATATTCTCGTTTGAACTGGGGTATTAGTATGGACTGGTAAGCAGTATCTCTGATACCAGGCAAGAAGAAACAAATTATACTAAGCATTTGCTGAGTTCCAGGAGAAGCCAGCCATTTCAACTCTTTGGGTATAGTGAAGACAGAGGTGAGGATTTTGTTTGTTTGTTTAAAATATGACTCTGTGTAACGTGAAGTGTATGTCTCTAAATCCTAATGCAGACAAAGCCAAACCATGCTGTGAGGACTAGTTGGTATCTAGACATTAAACTGCATGGGAAAAAAAAAAAAATTACTAGTACCTCTTTATGTTGCTGTTTTTCCAAGTATATGACCTGACCTCTAAATAAGAAGGGGCTGTTATTAGATCAATAATACATGTAGCCTAGTACAAATTAGTTTTATTATGTAATCAGGTGCAGTTTTTTTTAATGTGTGTGTGTGTTTCCTGTCTATTGATTGTGGCTGAACAAGCAGAATTCAGTTTCAGTGGAATTCTGGAATTAATGTTTTTCACACTAGTATGTGCAGAGCTTGGCCAGTTCCTTGTACACCTTAAAACAGTGTGAGTCACTATAGATTCACTCATCCAGAAGTATGCTGATTTAAAACTTCTGTCAAAGTCTAGAATGCTACTAAACAAGCAAATCTCTTTGGGATTAAAATAAAAAAAAAACATCTCCCAAAATTCAAACAAAACCTGAAACAAACAAAACACCTACACATCTACTGCTATTTCCAACTTCTTCTTCAGGTCAATTTGGCTCCAGCTACACTTGGTCCTTACACATACTTATATTTGTAAGGCTTATTCCTTAGACTTGTCTGACTGATTTATGAGGTGCTGGTGTATATCTGCTACTTATTGCATGCCTCATAATCAGCAAAATAATAAACCAGGTTAACATTTTAAGGTCAGCATGTCCTTTTGATTTAGTTCGTAGGGCATAGTTCAGGCATTAACATTTTAAATGTTTTTCACATTCTGATATTTATTGACTTAGATAAGGTGTTTGAGTTTTTTGTTTGTTTGTTTCCCCAAAACTTTGCTTTTTAAAAAGTTTCAAATAAAATAAAACTTTTATGATTCAAAGATGCTACTTGCAAGTCCTTTGGTCAGCATGGCAGTAAAGTACCTTGGTCTGTTAGCATCCCTACCCCCTTGTCTTTGTCCTTTGTCCTTTGTCCTTAGGCTGCACGTTCTTTGGGAAAGTTATCAATTGCTAGGTGCCAAATAGCCTTAAATTTGAAATGTGAGATGTATTTTTTAAATGATTACTTAGTATTGCTAGTAGGAATTTTCTTTTCCTCTTCCCAGTGAACTTCCTTGTAGCAGCCAGAGATGTGCTGGTGTTTCTTGTTCCAGGAATCAACCTCTGCAGGCTGACATTTAAGCAGAGCAATTTCTGTAATGTGGCAATTAAGGAGTGTTAGAAAACAGACTGTCTCCAAATAAAGGCTGCTTTACTTGCACTTACACATCTCTCTTTTTAGGAGTTTACGGCCAGGCTGGGTGGCTGGTCTAGTGGAAGGTGTCCCTGCCCATGGCAGAGGGGCTGGAACTTGATGCTGTTTAAAGTCCTTTCCAACCCAAACCATTCTATGAGTCTATGACTTGTTTTAACAAATTTGCCTGACAAGTGCCAGACTGTGTACAGTGGTCAGTTTTTGGAAGCTAAATCTTGGCTGTGTTTAAACCTTGCCCTGATAGAACAGCTTTGGAAAGGAAATGGTGTTTTCTTCCTGCCCTTCTGCATGTCACTAGAAACTTTGAGTTAGCCAAAGCTGATTTCTGACCAAATTTGGTAAAGGTACCTCATTATGCTCAGATGGTTGGAAAGGGAATTCTTTTTTGTAGGTGAGGGATTATTTGCAGTCCCTCTTTTAGCTACCTTTGCCATATAAGAGACTGAAATTTGGTAATGTCAACTGACTGAAATTGAACCAAAAAATCAGAAGAAAATGGTGTCATAAATTTGAATTGATACCTGAAGGTTTTTCAGGTCCTAGAATTGATTGTTTGGGGTTTTTTCCCTGTAGATTGAAATAATTTCACATGCAATCACTTCCTAATGGCCTCTAATTAGGAACAATAGTGAAGCTTTACCATAGAAAAGAAATTATCCATCACTCAAGTATTTTGGGGGATGGAGGACTGTGCCTGATTCCTTATCCAAGTCTTGGAAGACCTTTGGTATTTTCCATTGTTACAGGACTATTTTCTCCAAATGAATTGTTCTCATAAAGGAATTTAAACTCTGGGTAATTATTGTTCTGTGTTCCAAAAGCTAATAAAAACAAAGCTCAACAGTATTCAGTTCAAGGCCTATGGAAAAACTTGGGTGTAACAAAGTAGAAAAACAAACTTTTCTGATGAGGCCAGGAAGCTACGATCACATTTTCCAGTTTTTACTGTATGTGTTGGTCCTAACTGGGAATGTTTCCTATTGAACTGAATTTTTCCTCTCCACTTTATACTGTAGTTGATTTTTTTATCCATGAACTGTGGACAACAGTGGATTGTAAATGTCAAAGATACTTGCATATGATCTCAAACATAAGGAAAGAATACTTTTTTGTAATACTTTATAGACATGTGTGTTGTTTTGTGCTCTTTAAGACTGATAGGATTTGTTTGTTTATTACAGTAGTTGGCCAAAAGACACTCTGGGAATGCTGCCATTGTATAACCACATACACTACAATTTGATATTTCATACAGACCCATTTCTTTGAATTGGGAGGCTTTTCCTTCTTGCCTTTCCAGCCTGTACCTCCTCCAAGGTTCTCAGGGTTCCTATGCTCTCTGATGTGTCTGTTGCCTGTAAATGTTCTGGAAAAGTTCTGATGTATTTTTTTCTCTGACTTTTTCTGAAAAACTGAAAACCATTTTTATTGCTAATTGCTTGATAATGATTGAAAATTAGAGATAGATTTGGATTGTTACAGATATATACATTTATCTATGTTGCTGATATCAGTTCTACAGTTTATTGCAAAAGTGTTCATAGTGGTTGAGATGGGTCCATGTCAATCAACTCACCAGTCAAGGGTCAAACCGCCAAGGGAATCTTGTGTGTTTTTCCAGGCCTTGGTGGTTTTCCTAACTATTCTTCATTTGAGCCCAGAGTAAGAATAATAGGCCACTGCTCAAACCTCTTGGAAGAACCTCTTTGTGTAAATTCTTCTTTATGGTTTTAAAGCTTCCTGACGTGAATATAAAGAAGATCAAATCCTAAAGTAGTGGGTATTGTTTTTAATGGATTTTTTAAAGTGACTGAAGGTGACATAGCTACTTATGGTGGTTCTTTCCAAGTATAATTTGACCTGAGTTTACGAGGAGATTGGTTATGCTCTTTTATAGAGTTGAAGAAAAGCGTTGCTATATACTTTCCTTATTGTTAGGCACTGTGTATTCTGGAGGAGGCCAGTATTGCCATGAAAAGGCCATAGCAGTTCCTGAAATGGTGGGAAGTGGTAGTACTCTAGCCTTTCATCCTGTAAGAACAGGCACCTGGCATCCACACAGGGGCAACCCATCATACTTCAGGATGGTAATTAGACAGAAATGACAGCATTTCATCCCCCTTCTGTTGTCCCAAGTTTAAGGTGACTTTTATTGACCTTCCTTTCTGCTGTGCCACTTGTGCGTTTGCAAAAAGATCCCTCTATGTTCATTAAAATGGCAGAGGCAGTTGAGAGGAGATCATCCTGTCAAAGACTTACCGGTATGGTTGAGATGTGCTGACTTGGCTTGTGGCATAGTGTGCAAGTCCCAGCTTCACAGAGGCAATGCCCTTCTGTGAAGTAGCAAGGTGCACAGGGGTGAGACTTCATCCTCCCCTTTTAAGTTCAAGGCTCAAATTCTGTAAAGGTGTATTGCTTCCTGAGGTATCATAGAGTTATGCTGCATGAGGACTGCTTGTAGTGTGCTGGAATGGGTTGTCTTAGAGTGGGACATTTCACTGGCAGAGTGCAGCCTACTGATGAGAACACCACAGCCTTAGGACCTGGAAACAACATGGCAATATGTGGGGATCAGTACATGGTTGACACAGCTCTTCCTTTTACAAACACTGTCCTATCACAGCTATTGTCCAAAGTTAGACATGCTTCTCTGAGGCAATTCTGTCTTTGCTGTTATGCAGTTTTGACTGAAGTGTCAGAATATATTAAAAATAGTCATCGGAACTGGCATATTTGATGAAGTGTCTTTTGTTACTTTTTAAAATTTTTATAATTTGGGCTTTTGTTCATCAAAAAGTAATGGCTCATCTCAGTCTCATGAAAAACAGTTTCCTTGCCAACCTGTAGTACCTTCTGTTTTTTCTAGGCCACAGGTGTTATTGCCTCATGTCAAATGGCCTGTTTTCCATGTTATCAGCTGAGATATCTGTGAAAGGAACTCCTTTCTCTTTTCTCTCTAAATTTGGTATATGTGGGCTTTGTTGAGGTATGACTCTCTTGTCTGCTCCCAGTTCAGTTCACATACAGGTGCTGTTACTCAAAGGTGTCTTCATGCAACATTCTTTTTGATGGACTCTTTCTTTCTTCCTTTATGCAGTATTGACTGGCTTTCCCTGTGAAAACCTCAGCTTTCTGTGAAGCAAAGTGCCTTGCTCATGTCTGATGTTAATTTAATTACGTCTTTTAGCAAATATGGTTGTGAGCTCTTCTGATTACGCTGCAAGAACTTGTTGGCAATGAAGACAAATTCATGCTAAATTTCTATAGGAATCCTCATAGCTGCTTCTTATTTTATACTGTAGATTTATTTTCCAGATTCTGATTTCCAACACTTTCACCATCTGGTGAGCAGATTTAGTAAAAACAGTCCTCAAATATGTCATGTCTTAAAATAGCAGGTGAAAGCTTGATCTTTTAGAGAGAGATTGCCAATTCCAGTGCCTACTCTAATGACAGTAGCTAATGTAAAATGAAACCTGATAGTTTTTTGTTAGAAAACATCAGAACACGTGTTCCACTTTTAGCTCCACTGAGATGATTTTGATTTGACTCTTTTGCTGTCATATAAATAGTTGGATTTTTTTTTATCAGGTGTAGATATTTTCCTGCCAAGTACACAAAAAGCTAATAAGAACTTGCACATGGTATGAATGCTGTAGTACAAAATTTTATATTGAAAAGAAATTTTTTCTTCTGAATAACTCAACTTCCTGTATGGTACTCCTAAAAAAAAAAAAAAAAACTGCTAAGGAAGTAATGTGCAGGTTAAAAAAGAGATCAGAGTGATTCAGTGTGTTGGAATGGTTGAATCTGTCTCCAGAGAACTTGTGTATGGAGATGAAAACATTATCCATGTGGTGCCTGAGGAAATCTGTTCAGGGGGGATGTTTGTCACATGAGAATTCCACGTCTTGCATGGCTGAGCATCTCTGGCAGTTCCTTTTCCTTTTTCCACTGCTTTAGTGAGCCCTGCACTGCCTGGGGGTTTCACTCTGTTCCCCTTTAGCAGCTGTGGATGGAGGTGACTCATCTTGTTGTTTCAGTCTGTCACCTGAATTAAGTAGAGTTCTTGAAAAAAAAAATTCATCGTTCCTTCCCCTTAGGTTCATAGGAAACCAAGTAAACCAGAAGTTCATAGGCAACTGTACAGGAATTAGGTAATGTTAAACTCATGTCTTCAGGGTGAAAAGTTGATCTTTGGCTGCGTCTATGTGTTGCCGCATAGGTTTTGTCAGACCCGATATGGTGCAGAAATGCAGAACCCCGATCAAATAGTAAAAACTCCAGTATGGGTGTTATTGGTCAGCAGGAATGCTCAAGATTATGCTATATGTTCAAACACATTATAAAATGGGTGTAGATTTTCAAAGTCAGACTGCAAAACCTGTTAGTTAACTATTAAAAATGTTCCTGTCTTTAAAAAATACAGTTTTGTTCGGAGATTATTTTTATCATAGTTTTAGGAAACTTCTATGCATACTGAGTCTGAAGGTTATGAAGAAGTAGATCTAAAAAACCCAAAGCTGCAGAGTGACCTTTTAATTTTTTTGCACCTGTGGCATAAGTGTCAATGTGTTTAATAACTTGTGCTCTAGGTATGGCTGTAGTGCAAATGTTTCTCAGAATGGAGAATTGCAAATTGCCGTCAGACAAATGCAGTGCATTGGGTTATTGAGATGCTAGCAGCTGTGTGTTAGCAGATGTTATTGGTGTGTTTTCCTTACAAGTAAAAAAGCAAACATGTATTTGTCATAAAAGTATGGTGTGCTATAGTTACGTACAGCCATACAGCATAAGTTATATAAAATTATAGGATAAGCATTACGGGGGAGATAATTTGGGAACTTGAATATTGATGAAAGAGTTTTTCTTATGGGCAGCCTCCTCTGAGAGTATTAATTTAGTGTACAGCTTCATTTTAAAATGAATAATATATAAACAAAATAATGCTTGCTTTGCCACATGCTTGTATTTTATTTATGCGTGCACACATGGTCCACTCTAATTAAGCAGAGCTCTTTATGGTTTATTTATTTGTTCCAGAGTGGCTGCTTAATATTTGAGAGAAACAGCAATGATGTCTGACCTTTGCAGGGGCTGTGTTAACAATGAGATGGGTTTTGCAGGAGCCTGCAAGAACAGTAAAAGAACAGGTTGATTTTTTTCCTCCATTTGCTGGAACATGCTCAAGAGACCTGAAAGCACAAGTAGAAAAATTCCCACTTGTAAGTTGTTAAAGAGAATTTTCTTGTGTTTTCAGATCTCAGGAGAATGTTACTGACAGGCTGAAATCAAGGGTTTTAAACTTTGTTTTCTTTGCATTTCGTTGTGGTCCATATTTTATGGCCAAACCACCAGGGTAGTATTTCACTTGGTGAATAGTTGTTAGTTTGTTTTTTATGCCAATATAAAGAAAATAATGTAAATGAGGTGGACACCAGTCCAAGTTTCAAGTTTTACAGAGTATGATTAGGCATGGATGAGTCTTGTGTGGTAGTGTTGTAGTGAGATTTGTCACTAAACTTCTAAAAATATGTCTTATATGTAGATGCACATTTTATTGCCTCTCCCCTTTTTATGGCCTTTGCTTAATACAGATTCCTGCCTGTTTTTACAAAAACATCCCCTGGGCCTGTGCCATGGCGAGGAGCTCAATGCTGGCAATTCAGTCCCCCACTCCTTCCTCTTTCTGCCTTTCCCTGGTGGCCTCCTCTCCCAGTTCTGTGCTCTTCCTCGTTGTGTATTCTGTGTGCACGGTTGGTGTCTGAGGAGATCCTAGGGTTTATTTCTGATAAGAGTCAAGTTTATTGCATTTGTTGTTATTTACTTTATATATGCTAATACGATAGGTTTAAAAAAGCAGAAAAGAAAAAAAAAAAGGAGAAACAGATGGATACCTGTGTATTCAGATGGTAACATTGCTCTGTATAAAGTGATGGAAGTTAAATGTTTGTTGTATTTATAAAAGGACTTTGGTTGATACAGGCATTTGTGGGTGTTACTAGTAAAAATGATGTTTAACTGACTTCTGCATGAATGTGACCATTTCTTACATTGTTCTTCTGTGGAACCTCTGTGCATGTGTACATTCAAAGTTAATAGTCTCATAATGGAAGATGCAATTTGTGGTCTATTCAGTTACTCATGTTTTTGCTAATTAATCATGAATCATCTGCTATTGGAACAGTATCTTTTTTTCTTTAATTAGGTATGGGTACATCTTTGTTAGAGCTCTGCCTGCAGAACTCTTACAGTGCTGCAGCATATGTCATTTTTTTCTATATCAGTAGGTTTTATGTCCTGGATTTTGTTTGTTATTGCCATTGCATCTGTGTTTTGCTCTGTCTTTATAAATGTAAAAATCTCCTCTCACCATCCAAGCATATATGTTGGTTACCTCAAAGTACTGGTGCACTGCATAGGTTTGTGCATTTTCTTGCCTTTGAGGAGGAACAGTGGCCATTATTTTGCTAAGGAATGAAGGCTAATGGTATGTGCTTCTTCCAGCCAAGTGATTGCAGATATGTACCAACCTTTCCCTTTCCTCCTTTCTCCATGCTGGGAAACGCAGGATCTTTTGGACTAGGTAGCCTTCCAGGGTTTTGCTTTTGTAAAAAGAGGATGGAGTCTTGGAGAACTGCTGAGCTGTCACTCGCCTTCTGATTTTTAGAAAATACTATACTTTTTCTGTGTTGTGTAATAAATTGTTTATGTAATAATTTTTCACCTTTTCCCCCCTTTACCCTGTGTTTAAGTCTGAGAGCAGTCAGGCTTCAGTGTATTTGAGACACTCACATTCATAAGTCCCCACCAGATTATTTCAGTGAATGGACTGCTGAAGCAGCAAAAAGGAAAGAAAACAAGATTGAGGTGAAGGGGAAGGCATTTTCTGAAGCTGTTTGTGTCAAAAATATCAGTGGAAAATAACTGTGTAAAGTGAAATTTTTTTTTTTCTGCTCTGTTACTTCTGTTAGTGTAAGAGAAGAGCCTTTGGTTTGAACTTTAAATGATGAGTGAGAGTTATGGGTTTTTGAAGTCCGCTGATGGTGAAATTAGAAGAAAACTGAAACTAATGGATATATTGATCTGCTGTGTTAGGGTCTCATGTCTTGTGATGGGACAAAGCTGCTAGGGAGACATTCCATGGCAGACCCTTTGGCAGGGACAGGGTTGCACTGCAGATGTGACCAGCTGAAACCAGCCCAGCAGCCACCTCCTGTCCCTGCTTGGAGCTCCAGAACAACCTGACCCTCTTGCATCTGTGGCAGAGATCAGGATAATTACCCTGTGGCTGTTGAGGCGGGCGCTGCCTAATGCCACTCCGACTGAACTGTGTGGGAAAGGGGGTTAAGCTGGGATAATGTTCCAGCCTCATCCTGGCAACTGACAGCATCACCTCCGAGCCTTCTTGTTCCAGCTGGCCCCAGGAGAGCAGGAACATACAAGTTTATGCCTCTGACCTTATGTGAGGACAGTATGCAGGTTGCTGCCATGTTGCCAGGACAAGCTTTGTATTTATCCATTTATTTTCAACTTCAATCTGATACATCCTCTGCCCTGTCTGTGCTGGAATGGTCTATTCAGCACTGCTGGGTTTCAGATGTATCTTGTGCAGCAAGCTATTACTTATACAGAGAAAACCTCTTATGTCCCTTTACCCAAAGTCATTAGAGAGAGCTCTGTCTTGGTTTTAGAATTTTAATTGGAGTGTATCTATGCATGTCGATGCACGGATATTAAATATTGCACTTGTTTGTGCGTTTTATGCTGTTAATGGAAGGGATGTCAATGTTCTCTATTTCTACCAGAGCAGTTTAAACTGTTCCCACCTTTCCCTGGTATTCCCATGCCTTTTGGGGGCTTTACTTGAATGTATCTACCTGTAATTATGGCCTAAATACTCCTCTCATTTTTTTTATAAGCATGAATTACTTCTTGCATGTGTGAATAATGTATCTTGCAGGATATATGTGCTTTAATGGTATCTTTGGGAATCTATGTACAATTTAAACCACAAATTGTAAGAGGCAGTAGAAAATCTGTAACATTGTTCTGCAGCAAAGATATGTTTTTAAATGTGTCAGTGATAGAAGCTTTTCTATAAAGAGTGACCATGTATTTTTTTGTTTTTTTAATCTAGCTGTCCCATTTCCTCCAAGTCATCGTCTCACAGCTAAGGAAGTGTTTGATAATGATGGAAAACCTCGTGTGGATATCTTAAAGGCGCACCTTATGAAAGAAGGGAGACTGGAAGAGAGCGTTGCTTTGAGAATAATAACAGAGGGAGCTTCGATTCTCCGCCAGGAAAAGAATTTGCTGGACATAGATGCACCTGTCACAGGTTAGTGTGGAGTTATGGTGAGGGGAGGAATGGCTGCTGGCTGGGACATGTTTGGTGACCCATTAGTGTATGTGGCTTCCTAAGGCACTGAAAGGCAGCTTGAAAATCAGTGCTTCTCTCCAATACTTGATTCACTCTTTGTCTGCTACCACTGGATAATCGAGGCCATCAAGCAGCTTTAATTTAAAGGAAAGGATTACATCTGCTGAGACCTTTCTGTTTCTAAGGCAGAGAACATTTTTAGTCTTCAGGAGAAAATTAGAACTACTTTCTGAAACTTGAAAAGTTACCTGGCCTTTTGCACCAGGTATTAATTCTGTAATTTTATAGGTGTTATTATCATAGTAGGACTGTTGAGACGTACAGACAGCACTGGACTCTGGATGTGATGAAGTTCAAAAAGGCCAGGTGTAAGAACCTGTACATGGCTTGGGGCAATCCCAAGCACAGATAAAGGCTAGGCAGAAAATGGACTGAGAGCAGAGGTGATGAGAAGGACTTGGGAATGTTGGTGGATGAGAAGCTCAGCATGTCTTGGCAATGTGCACTTGCAGCCCAGAAAGCCAACTGTGTCCAGGGCTGCATCAAAAGCAGCATGGGCAGCAGAGCAAGGGAAGGGGTTCTGTTCCAGCCCTTCTACACTGGTGAGGAGACCCCACCTGGACTGCTGCATCCAGCTCTGGGGCTCTTGACATAAGGAGCCCATGAACCTCTTGGAACAAGTCTGGAGGAGGTCCATGAAGATGCTCAGGGTGATGGAGTACTTCTCCTCTGCAGAGAGGCTGAGAGATCTGGGGCTGTTCAGCCTGGAGAAGAAAAGGCCTCGGTGAGACCATATAGCACCTTCCAGTATCTGAAGGGGGCCTACAGGAAAGTGAGAGAGGGAATTCTTACAAAAGCATGTAGTGACAAGGCAAGTGGGAGTGTTGTCAAACTGATAGATGGTGGGTTTAGATGAGATATTAGGAAGAAATTCTTTACTATGAGGGTGGTGAGGCACAGGCCCAGAGAAGATGTGGATGCTCCATCTCTGAAAGTGTTCAAGGCCAGGCTGGATGGGGCATTGAGCAACGTGGTCCAGTGGGACTTGCCCAGCCCATGATAGAAGGGTTGGAACTAGATGATATTTAAGGTCTCTTCCAACCCAAACCATTCTGTAATTCTGTGAGGGAATTATGGTGTCAGATTTAGTGGAAATTTTAATTAGATGTTAAGGAAAATAAGAAGTGCAGAAAAAAAATCAGCAGTTTATGTTGCCTGGGGAATTAATGAATTGTGCTGGTTGCAGAGCCCATCTTGCCCTTGACTATCAAACACTACCACCCACTCATTAATCCTCAGGAAATGCCTTATTTTTGAATTTCCTTCTCTAATTGTCTCCTGCCTCTGCCTGCATTCTGAATGTATGAATGCATTTGCTTGCTCTAATGTGTGTCCTCCCATATTTTATTGTTTCTACTAGATATGAAATCATTTTTGACAACTTATTGATCTGTGGCATAGAAAGTTATCTGGGTGGAAAAGATATCTAATTCTAGCCAGTTTAAACTATGAAGCCAAAGTATAAAGCCTGGTTTGAGAAGTCAGGTTCTTTCATCACTTTTGCTTCTCAAGAGCCCTGATAAAAGTACAAGAAATAGTCATTTACTGCAGAAGAAGGGTTACCAGTTTTTATTAGCAATACTGGTAGCAATCACCAAAACCTACATAAACCTTCATTTTCAGGAAACCTTCTCTGAAGCTGAGTGTAGTGTCTAGACTAGAATGATGCACAAGTTATTAAAGCTTGTAATTTTAAAAATGACATCCAACTAGAGGATTGTAGCTTGACCTGGAGAGGTAATGTGTATCATTTTTTATGTAATAATTAGCTTGTCATGCTGCTGTACAGTTCTGATGGAAAAGATGTCAATCATGTTGCAGCTCATGGATGAATAAAGAAAACAGAATGAATAAAAGGACCCTTAGTTAACTAAGAATAAAATTCTGCAGATTTTTTTTTTGGAATTTCAGGATAAATGGAAGAAGTTGTAGAGGTACAGTACCCTTGTCCATAACACACAGAAAATTCTGCCTGTTTATGGATTTTTTTTAAGTGTCATTTTTACTTTTTTCAATCCATTGAGAGATGTAGACTGTAGGAGGACAGCTCTGGTGTGTTGTGTCCCAGCTGATCTCCATAAGCCTATTTTAATGTTTTAATTTTTCTATTAAAATTTTTTCTTAAATGCATTTGAAGGTGTTGGAATTGTTCTGAATTTTATTTTAGGGATTAATCTCCTGAAGTTTACCCCATTGTATAACACTGGTATAATATAAGTCTTTGATTCTTTTTTTATTGGAGCCTACACCTTGCTTTGTTCGTGCTTTTGAAATTATTCTCATGCGGTGATTGTGATACTGCAGCATTCTTCAGGGTGGCTGCTAGCTACTTTCTTTTAAGCCAGCATAGGAAAGCTGGGCTCCTGATGTGTGTTAGCAGGGTAGCTGAGAAGTGCTAATCTTCTGTATGAACAAACATGAAAGCTGTACTTATGAAAGTGATCATCAAAAGAAGGAAGAACTTAAATTGTGAGGAGGAGGTTGAGAAAGCTTGTGAGGCATGGTTGTTGTGGGACTGACAATTTTCTTTGTATGAGTAGTATGACAGCAGGTGACTGGATAAAGAGAATATCAATTGACTGATGATGTAGTGGAAGTGCCAGGTGTACAGGCAGTCAGGAAATAGCTGTGCAGCAGAGGAAAGCTTTTTTCAAACATTGGGAAGAACAAACAAAACCACTGATAGAGTGGATAAGAAAATAAATTTTAGAATTCAATACAAGAGAAGTAATCTTCTTGAAGAATGACAGTCATAAACCACTAATAACCCCCCTAATATGGGATTCTTTGTGGAAGAGGCATTCATCTTTTAGAAATATATTCCTGTCATTAGCTTATAAGATGGTGATCATCAAAAAGAAGAAAAATAGAAGAGTGTAACTGTAGAAGTAATAGCATTGTGGATTATTAGAGTGATATACTTGATAAGTGTTAAAGAATATGAAAAGTTCTTTGTTAAAGCCTTGTGCCATCCAGTTATTTGAAATTTCACTTTTTTTTTTTAAGGGGTGATAAAATTGTACTCAGAAGAAGCATCAGAGTTCTGTTTATAAGTCATGTGCAATGAAGTGGGTACATACAAAGCCTGAATTTGAGCGAGAAAATGATAATTGGGTGTGAGTCATGCAAAGAGCCTTAATGTGAAATGCACAGTCAATTATTTTGCATTTATGTATAAAACTTACTTTGTATCTGTGGTTAGCTGGAACCATCAATGTGATGCCATTTGAATTAATACATTTTATTTTCAAATTTGGCAAGGCTGTAAGTATTCCTGATGAACCCATTTGTGAGCATAGCTCAAATTGTCATTGTTTGCTCCACGCATACACGCATGCACAGTTCACTGCAGGTCTGGCTTACAGACATGGTGAGCTGTTCCTGCAGTTACACTGGGCTGCTGCACACTGGTGGGAATATGCATAAGCCTGAAATAAGAGGCTCCAAGTGCTCTGCTATCAGGACTCTTCTTGCATCTGGGAAGTGTTGAGGCAATGTTCATCTGTACCTCTTACTTCATCTGTAACCTCTTCACTTGGAGAAATGCAAACTTCATTTGAAGCTTGTGTGTTTAATGAGGTTGATCTACCACTAAACTACAGGTGTTCAGTGGACAGATGTCTTTATGGCAACCTTAGGATTTCCAGTCCTGTATTATGTTCATAACAGTATAATGACACATGGAGAAATTGGCTCATTTTTAATATTTGGAGCTTTTTTTTTTTTCTAGAAGGCTAAGGAAGTATATCTCTGAATCACTCTGATGGCAATATTTACTGAAGTCACACTTCAAAGTACACTTGGGAATGCCAGATTTGTGATTGACTAGGTAGCCTTATTACAGAGGTTCATTACTCTACAGAGTGATTTTGGGCGAGTGATATACACTGCACTTTCTTTGCATGATGACTGACTGCATGGTTTTATGGGCTCTCACTTCCAAATCTAAAATATGCTACTTGGCTACTGACCATTCTTAACTGCATGCCAAGCATGTGTCTCTTTGTGCATGGGTGCATCGGTGACTTTCTATTTATGCTTTAATGTAGACCTCCTTAAATGGTATACATAACTACAGGATAGACCTAGAACTGTAAAGTGATATATTTATCTAATGTCTGTCATTGCACATATTTTCTTGCACTTTTTAGATTATTTTCCTTAAGGATATTGTTAGATTTACAGATAGTGAATAAAAATAGCATGATACCTCTTGCACATATGATTGCACAAGTGAATAAGCTTGTAAGCTATATATTGGTGTTTTAAGATAAGTCTTTTTTCCCTGTTGACATCTCTTTTAAAAGTAATTAATGTGTGTTTTTTCTTGTCGCACTTGATGTATCTCATCTTTTGTGCTCAGTGTGCAGTCCTTTTAACTAGTTCTGCCCATCAGTACTAACGAGTGTCCTCCAGTAAACTAAGAACACCTATCTCATATACACCTTTATAAAACTGTGCTTTTTTGTATGTATACTGAAATACAGTGTATGAATATTACTGAGGCAGCTGTCTGTGTACAGATGTTCTCAACTCTCTTTGTGTGGCTGCCCCCCCAGCAGTGTCCGTGACAGTGGTTTCTGGCTTGGTGGCTGTAGCCAGGCTATGCGCAGGCACAGGGCCCAGCATCTGTTACTCTATCAGTTAAAAAAATGGAAAATAGGTGAAAACAGCATATGCTTTCACTCTAAACATGCTTCATTGAGGAAGTCCTGACTCTGTGTTAGCCTGTGTACAAAGCTTTCTGAATTGCCAGGTGCATGCAGCTCAATAGATGAAGAGAGGAGAGGATTGGGGAAGACAGAATAAAAGCTTCTTCTTGTAGTGTAGAAAGTGTCTCTCTCAGTCTCTGCAGAACTCCTTGGCTATGGTTTGTTCTACTAGTCCTGTTTTTTGCAGCTCCCATGTTTGTGGCTGTGGTGGGTGCAAGGAAACCACTGCTGTTTGCAGAGTCTTCCTTGTTATTCCTTTTGCATCACATAATGTAAGGTAGGGTGTTTGTACCTGGTAGGTTTGGAAGTACTAACCTTGTGCGTGCTAAGGAGAAATACACCCACTTGCACTATTATTGCAGTGTCTTCGGGTGAAAAATTCCATTGGCTTGGTTGATGCCACAGCATTATGGTGATCTAACTTAAATGCTCGAAATGCTTGTGATGTTTGTGTCTTTGTGAACACACAGAGTTTTTGCAATTCAAACTCTAAATTGATGAGAGGGTAAAGGTTGTAGGCATTTATGGACAAGCCTGTGTGGGAACAACTGTGACAGCTTGGTTGACCTTTGGAAACTGTCCATATAAGACCTTTACAGGTCCATAAAAACTAGAGGGGAAGCCCTTTCCTGCCAGCATGTGCCTTTATGATCTGTGAGGCCTCCAGATATTCTCTGGGTACATTATTCCATGGAATGGTAGGGTGTCCTGGGCCTGAATTTTTCTTCATGTTCCGGATATATTTTTCCTTTGTCCAATTTCTCTCATTTGGTAGCATGAAATAATATTAGTAGGTTGCTAATGCTGTGCAAGCTAAAACTTTGTAAACAGCAAGAATTTCTAGCTAAAGTGATCAATGTTAAGATGAGTTAATAAAAGTATTTATGCCCACATTATATTACTATAATGTGAGAATAGCATTTAAAATTACATTGAATTGTAGCATGCATGTGAATGATCTGACCCAATCTGAGAGTCAAGCTAAACCAGTTCCTTCTGGTTTTACCTCTGAAGCAGTTTAAGATAAAATTTCAGTGTGGAAAATAAGCAAGGTTGCTTATTAGAGACCTACAAGCATTGTTAGATCTGTCCATATTTGCACAGCAGAGTTTGTCTGACATTAACAGTCCAGTAAAAGTAATTATAGTTAAAATTTTTTTATTTCACACTTAGGGTTAAACCCTATATACTGCGAACACTGTTGAAGAAACTAATAAATTCCCAGAATATGTATAACTAAAAGTTTTACATATGTGCCATGAAAAATATCACATACATGATCAAATTGTAAAGTGTTATAAGGCTGGTGTCTTCAGACACACAAGTCTTAAAGCTTAATTGCTGGTTTGAAGCCTTGATACCTGCAACTTCTGAGGATAAAAATTGCACTTTTCCCTTCTTTGCATGAAGACATTCAGTATAGTTATCTTTAAAAAGCATCTTTAATTTTGTTTGTGGTACTAAGAGTGAGCATGTGATGGGGTCTGCCCTCAGAACAGGACGCTGGTTACAGTACAACTCTTTTTTCTGTATCTTGGAGATGCGTGAGAGTTGCAAATGTTCCTGGTATATCAGTTTGAGTTGCTATGTTACCAGTAACACCTGAGACCTGGATACATTTATGCAAATTAGTCTCACTCAGATTTAGTAGCCTGCAGTTAATTCTCCTTCATCATAGGAAAGTTAACTTTGCCTGGAGTGAGGTAATGTTTGACATGAACTTTGACTTGTTTCTTTCTTAACATCAATATACAATCTCATTTGCATAGATGAGATTTCAGCAGAACAGGTTGGAACTGGGAAGTGGAGGAAAGGGAAAATATTAAGAGAACCACCTACTCTTGTATCTGTCTTGAAAACAAATGATAGTCCAGTTGTTTTTACATGTTTTTACTATATAGGAACAGATAGAAGAAGAAAGCAGAAGCAGCAAGAAGAAAGCAGATATGCTTTCTCAGATTAATTAGACTTTATGAAGAAATGTTTGCCATAACTTTTTAAAATGTGTTAGGTTTCCTCTTTTGTCAATGTAGCATAAACACAGTTTACTGTTTCACAATTATTTCCCATTATGTTACCAGTGTTGAACAACATTCAACTACAGAAAACCTGCATTTAAACTTATGTTTAAAATAATTTACCATATAAACATACTGTTGAACAGCTAAAGTGAACTTTATTGGATCCTTTATTTGGGTTGCTGATTAAAACTGACACTACTCTAGCTATTTTGAATGCCTTATTGAGAACTCATAATGCATCAAATCACTTGTGGCTTAAAATCTGGGTCTTCTATAAGAAGGTGAAGATGTAAGGCTGTATATAATCAGATTTTTTTTTTTTTATGTGTTCCTTCCCTAAGTGCTTCTGTTGGTTCCAGATATAGATTGAAATATGTGTGACTGCATCCCTGGTAGAACAAAGCAATTGTGTCTTGTAGCTTAATTGAGCTGCTTCAGCCATTAGCATCTGACATTTTGGCAGAGCCTATGTTTTCTAGTAGCAGCTGCTTAAATCTATCATTATTGCCAGGACAGTGGATACTATGATGGTATTCTTTACAGCTACCTCAGTTGTTCTTAGAAATGATCTATCTGTGGTTCATGTTATTTGGTGCAAAAACTGTAGTCAAATTAGCCACACTGAAATTGTGGAATCTGAGATTTCCTTCAGATACGGAGCTTAATTTGATGCTGTGAAATGGAAGATCAAATATATTTTGGGCTTCAAGTCAGCACAGAAATTGCATTGATTAAAAAAATAACCACCAGCAAAAATACAAAAACAACTGCTTGCAAACACCTAAGCCTTTAGGACTTTGTTCTTACCATCTTTTATTTAGCGTGTGGGTGGTTCATCATGTAAATACTGACAGCACAGTATAGCACATTAGCATTTCTTCTAGGACTATTCCAAGCAGACAGCATACATCATAGCAGTGCTGTTTATTATAGCTTCTCAAATATTTTTCTGAAACTTGTAAATCAGGGTTTTTACTTGCTTTGCAATTTTATAGTCAGTGACACAGCTTGAGTTAGAACTGGGTCTTTGACACTTGGATTCTTTTTTGAAAATAACCATGATGTTTGTACTGTGTAATCCTCATTTAAAAGAGTGACCCTTTGTTCTTGCCTTTTGTGTTCTCTTAGCTTTACCTAGTTACTCCTCCTTTTGATTCTTACCTCGGTAAATTTAACTCAGTCTTAGGTTGTAGTCTATATTAGTAAGGGATGTGGGAATGCAGTGGGATCACTGCTGAAATCACAGCCACCCATGTTCCTCCTTCCATCCATTTTGGATGGAGGAGCTACTGAAATGAGTAAGAACTAGAAGGAGGCAGAGGGAAATTCCAGCCTATGTTTGCCTTCCCCCTTGGAAAATAAAAAACCTACCAGTCACAGGTGAACAAAACAGAGTTCCCCATTTTGTTTGAATGTGAAATAATTACAGAGTCATGATTTATATGTGTGTGAGGCTGAAAGGGGGATTGATTTGGTCTTAATCACACTGTACCTGCAACAGCTGTAGAGTGGCTGCAGTACAGAAATCAAGAAAAGGAGTCAGAGGAGTGTGAGGGGGTGGACTAATAGCAAGCCAGAGACAAGCAGCATTTTGTGTCAGCTGATCGTTGCCATTGGAGGTACCACCGTGTTCATCTGATCTGGGAATCGCTGTGCAGAGGTGTGCCTCTGTTGTTCAGAGTCTGGTTGTGCATTTGGAGCTAACACCAGCTGTCTCTTGTCTTCATCTGTGCCCTATTTTTGTGTGTCTAACCTTTCACCAAAATCTGCTGAGGAGCACTGGCAAGTGCAAAGGAGATAACTAATAGGTTCCTTCTTAAAGAGATATTATAAACATACTTGTCATCACTTAAAGCATAAATCAGAGAACATTAGAAGTTGGAAATGATACTTATAGAAGGATGTTATTCTGGGGTGGGTGGTTCTTCTACTTCTTCCTGCCTTTTCATGCTTTTGCATTAGCATTTTAATTATTCTAAGAAATACTACCAGAGCTGAGACAGATGCTTTCTCTACTTAGTTTTCTGCATTTATCTAGAGAAAACATTTCTAGAATAATCTCCAGGTGTATATAATATCCTCTGTGAAGATGGATTCTTTTTTAAATGAAAAAGAAAGCTGCTATCTTTCAAAACATTTTAATTAGTTTTTAAAAAATAGTGTTTTTAAATGTTCTTTACAACCTAAAAAATCCATGATACCCAAATAAATATTCCAGTTAAGAAGATCAGTTTTGCTGAAAAGGAACATCTTTTCAATCTGCAGTTGATTTCAGAAAGTCTTGGGAAGTGTCACAGGGGATTCTGGCAATAATGTACAGGATTTGTACTGGTAGTGTGTCAAGCCATAACATTTTCTTTTGACACAGGTGTCATGTGCATCTTGTAGGGCATCAAAACATTAAACTGTGAGTTTCAAATTTTTCCTTGCTGTTCTCTGTGCACTGTGTTTGCACGTGCTTCTCTCTTTTCAGCTTTAGGCATCTAAATCTAGTTGAAATTCATGTATTGATACCACTTGGGGTGCTAATTTCTTCCTGATAAAATATTCTTGATAAGTGAAGAGGATCTTACTTCTCGTCCACTAAAGATTCAGCACTAATTGAGCTTTCAAGAGGCATCTATGTCCTATGACATGTTGTCTTTCCCTTTCTTTATTGCATGCTGAGTTTAGCAGTTGTGTTGAACCTTGTGGATTGCTTGGCTTATGTCAGTGTTGTTCCTTCCTGTGAGAGTTTCACAGATACAGCTATGTCATCTTTAAAGCCGTTTCAAAGCCTTTGTGTGAGTCAAAACCAGCCACAGTGCTCAGCACAAGGGAAGGTGCTGTGGAGAATCCTTCTTGCTCATTAGGTGTATCAGCATTACTGCTTTCAGATGATATTTCTGGGAGTTGCCATGTTGAATTTTTGACATTTGTTCTTACACCTCTTCTCACTCCAAGTTTACGTCTGCAAAAAATTTTATCTTTACAAGTGGAAAACACCACAAAAGTATTGCTTCAATCAGAATAGGTTGAATTTAGATGTCAAAATGAACAGCTTGTGAGAGTTCACTACAGGAGTTTATTCATCCAAACAAAAAAAAAATCTTCTGAGTAATCAATGAGGTAAAATTCAGTGAACTGTCAGATTTATTCTTTATTAACCTGTATTAAGAAAGAACACTTAAATGTATCATTTTAAAAAAACTGAAGAAAACAACACATAACACATTTCAATTCATTTTTCATGCATGTTCTCCTTTGTATTTGGTGCCCCCTGTACATACAGGTCAAGAGCTTAGTGTGGCAGTGGGGGTTGGAGACATTGCTGGTGGCCATAGAAATGAATCCTGTGGCTTCAGCTGTTGACAAAGTGGCAGAACACTTTCATTTGCTTTCTGCTTGGCCTGATTCCTGTCAAAGGCAATAGTTGGAGATGTCTAGAGCACTAAATGGTGAAAGCTAATGTAGCTTCTTCGTTCCACTTCATTTCCTTTGGTTCTCATCAGACTTTAATGGGGGGGGGGGGGGAAACTAGTCTCAGTGCAGGGTACACAACTGAAAGTATAGAGAGGAAGACCTAAGAGCTGTTTGTGAGATTAGCCTGCATACGTAAATCTAGGTTATATTTTATTCCCCAAACAATCTAAAAAACTTAAGTTGAAAGAGTAAAACTCATTTGAAGAGAAAATCATATTTAGATTCTGGACAAATAAAATATTTGTCTCTAAAAGGCAGGTAACTAGCAATGCCTATGGCAGGAAATAGCCAAAAATTGTACTTGAACGGGGAAGAGCATGGTAAGAGTGTTGAGGTAAGACTTGGTTACTCTCTAAGTACAATAAAGCAAGATTCTTTTCTTTTCTACTGTTTCTTGTAGAATTACTTGGAGTTAGGGGTGTTTTTTTGTTTGTTTTGTTTTCATTAAGATGTCAGCTAAGGGAAATAGACTTTCTCATTATAGCGGAAAAATGGAAACTTCCATAGAGGGTACTACACATAGAAACTACACATAGAGGGTAGTTATGGCCAAAACCACCTCTTAACAGGGGACCAGTATCAAATCTAATAAAATCCTGTGTAAATCAGTACTCCCTCTTTGAAAATCCGGTGCGTTGCCCCTAGATTTTAATTGTAAAATTAGAGAGACATCATTAAGGAGATGTGGGGAGAAGATATCAGGCATGGTGCAGAATACTCGTATGGCTCCCAGAATCCTTGTTGTGGGAACAAATGTATCCCCAGTAAAACTATTATTTTAGCAATGAAAAATGACTTTCAAATCGTTGATGCCAATCTAGGTCTTCACCAGTGCTTCTGCTTTTTCTAGTCTAGAAGCTTGAAGCTTCAGAATATCAAGGCTTTTATAAAATGCAGGATCTCCTCTTGAAGGCATGATCTTAAAATGTAACTGGTTGAAGATGCCATCTGGTGGCATGTGTTTGGTGTGTCTGGCTGCTTCCTGATGCACCTGCCATCAAAGCCATATATTCTTCAATATGCAAGAGAGGAAGAGTAACTACAGTGATAAGGCCAGAACACAGAGGTCTCCAGCTGTTGCTAGGGGAACAGGCTGGAAGATGACCACAACTGTGGGAGAGAAGATAAGTATAAGCAATTAATGCAAGTCAGCCTTTGGAGTCTCATTTTCTCAATAAGCATTTAGGACGAAATTTCAGGTTACCTTACTTGGGGAGGCAGTGAAGAATAAACTGGATTTCTTTTGGATTGAGGCAGCAATGAAATGATGAAGATCTGAAGCCTTTGCTTGCTGCAGATTTTTATGGTAGAAGGAAATGTGTTTCAACTGTATAAACAAAGCTTGGGGGTATGTTTGTGTGTTCTAAAACCTCAAGGTCTGTATATTCCTTTATTTTTAAGAATATCTGGAATATGAATATCACCTTTCCTACTTATTCAGTGAAGCTTTTTTTCTTTGAGAGCTTTTCAGGTCTAACATTAATTGAATGGGTAAAGGTTAAAACTTTATAGCAGGAGCAGTTACTCACTATGCTGTTGAAGCGAAGTTACTCAGTTTAGCTAGTTTAAACAAAACCAAAGCATTAGTCTGCCAAAAGACATCTATCTTCTCATAACATTTGCAGGTTTTTTGGCACTTAATTCATCACACTCTTTCCCTCAGCACCAGTGACCTACTCTCCAGACTGAAGCTTTTTTCAGCATAAGTTTCATTCAGTAATGAAGATAATGCTATATTTGTTTTGTTCTTCCCACATTATGCCCTTTTCTTAAAATAATTTAGGTTGACCGGTACCTTTGAAAATCACATTATGCTGCCTCTTGTTCAAAGGTGGATCAGAGTAAATTCTGCCACTTCTCTTAATTAATCCATCTTCTTTCCAACTTAGACACATTCATCCTTCCCTTGTAACATGATGTTTCTGAACAGACCTCCTACTAGTCCAACTGTGTTCTGAGGGAGGTTAACTTCTCACAAAAGCTATCATATTCTTCAAGCATCACGACTGTCCCTCATGACTATGCTTCTTACTGTCTGTCCCTCTTTTATCAATTATCCATATTGTCTGTTTTGCTCCAAGAACCCCAGTGACTCATCTGAGCTCAGATGGTTTCATTCTAAGCCTCTGAAACATTTCTTTGATTTTTCATAGAGGAAGGAACATATGCAGCTCCTTTTACCTTTTTGTTCTTTCTGTTGGTGATTTTGTACTCGAAAAATCTGGCCTTGGAAGAGTTGTCTGAGCACTGAAATGTCTCTTCTCTCAGGACCAAGTCCTTTCATGCTTTGTGGGAAAGGCGGTGTTAACATTTAAGCTATCACCAAAAGCTATTGCTCTGCAATGTGCAATGATGGTTCTTCCCCACTAGAGATTACGGAGGAGAGCCTGGTGTTCAGAGGCTGCTCTGGGTGCCAGCAGCTGTTTCATCTGCACCTTCCTCGAGTACCTACCCTCTGTCTGCCTTTGGACTCACAGACCATTGCTGATGCAAGCATGACTTTGAAGAAAGAGTAATAATGAAGAAGATATGTTCAGCTGATGTGTCACTGTGCCAAATGAATCTAGCTCAGGGATAGATATTATTTAAAATATTAATTTTGTGTCCTCAGGGACACCTAGACACTGAATCTGTCTTGCGAAAGATCTGACTGGTACCTTAATTCCATTCTGATGTGGCACAAATCTCTTAAAAATTTTGGAAGTGAAGTATTTGGTTCAACTCCTGTTAGTGTACTGGGATATGGGGGTATAAAAAAAGGACTTCCCCAAAGTATCTTATTCACAGAAAAGCATAGAGAAAGGTATTTCAGTAGGAAGAGTATGTTTTGAGTTGCAGCAATTGAATTCATATTGACAAGAATTTTGTTAAATCATCTAAACCATTAGATGCTAATGGGTAGAATTTTTTATTTGGTGTCTGTTCTGCTGCATTTTACATGTTTTCTTGTGAACTAGAAGCCTTTTCCAGTAAACAAGTATTTATATCTAGAGTGTGTATCATATGTGATCCCAAAGCACAGTTTTTACAGCTAATAAATGTGTTGTGTGGGTGCTGTATTGGTTGTGAGGCTCTGATGTATTTGCATGCATAGGGGGCATAGTGTAATTAACCACATTAAACTGAATAACACACAGCCTCCCCATTGTTTCTCTTTATGGATGTAATTAGATGCTGAGAGAACTATAGCAGGAAATAGGAACAGTTTCCTCCTGCCACCCCTCAAACAGGTTTTCAGTTCCAATTAAAATAAATTACATTTTCAACCAGAAGAGATTACTCACATGATATCTATGTAATTTATAAACAGGCATGGAAAGCCTGTTGTAGAAATAAATTTTAGAAATGAGAAAGAAAAGGAGAATAATTCAGAAAACTTAACCAATAGGAATTCAAAAGCTGATTCTTTGAATTGCTCAGTTCGTTTTCACTGAGAAATCTACCAGAAGTTGAGTAATGGGGCTTGAAAGCCTCATCACAAAATTTGGGGTGTCAGAGATTCCTGTAGTTCAACTATATGATGTGCTTTGATACTTTGATGAAAGAGCAAAATCTCATAGTTTTATGTATTTTTAAAAAAACCCTTTATCTTATGAGACTTCTTACAGAAGAAGTAACTTTCTGCCCAACTCCTTCAAATTTTTATCCATCAGATGTTCCCAGTGTGCATTCCTCACTGCCGTGACAATAGAACTTATAAAACAAACAGAACAAAATGCAGTAAGTATGACGCAGTAAGGTGGAAGGATCGGATTTTTTAATCATTATTTTGGCTGAAGTCTCATGTGTTTTGTATCAATAAAACATTTGTTTGGTTTTAAAAGAATCAGTAAAAAATGAGAAGAAAAAACACATAGTGAAAATCATGTGATAAAGGAAAACCTTAGTCTTTTCAGCTATGAAAAAGTTTTAAAACTGAGACTATATTTTCATTCTTAATAAACTATGTAAGGGAAACCAGCAATTCACTTACTAAATGTTGTCTAGTACATGAGCCTTTTATCCTCTTCCTGAGGATAAAAGGTTGGGTAAGGTGGTCCAGGAAAGATTATTTGAGAGATGAGGAATTTTTAATTCTCTGTTATCATCGTACAATTCCAGTGACTTGTAAATCTTTTGATAGACATTATGATAAATGATGGCTGTCTTTTTAGCTTAATCATGCAGAAAAGGTTAATACAATAACAGGAAAAAATGCTCTTTCCTTTCCTTAATTATTCTGACTGTTTAGGAAGGTTTAAATATAATTGTGAAAAAATAATTACTATATTAATAACACCATTTTCCATATGTGGAAAGTCTTCATTTCCATGGCTCCTTAATCTTGGTCTCCATGTTTGTTACCTGCTGTGTACATTATGTCAATACATTAATCAAACTGAGGGGGATATGGTGTGGGGAAGATTCTTGGATCAAGCAGAAGGGAGCAAGTGTATTTTTTAAATACCATGCAGGTGTATATTTTTCAGTAGTTTCTTACTCTGTAGATGCAGTCAAGCTGTGTAAGTGTATCTAGTGGAGGAGGATTTTGACAGTGCTAATGCTTGATGGTCTTTTATTGTTATCCCTCCACACTTTCTTCTCCATTTCATAAATGGACTTTTGAAGCACTTTGTGCAATGCATTTTTGAGTCCAAATTCAGTAGCCTTTGATACTTTTTGCAGGAGAGAGAACTACATCCTGCAAAACATGATCTACATCCTGTCAAATACAGTAATATAATGGTTATGGCTGGTAGACTGTGTCTTGATTTTAGATATAGAAAAGAAAAACAAAAACCAAACCCTCAGTTTTTGGATAGAAAAAGCAGAAAGAGAAATTAGCTGATCAATACATGCCTTTCACATTGGGGTTTGGAGCAACCTCACTTTTCTGTGAGTTTTCAGAATGGCTTATTTTGTGATGTTTAACATAAAGATGATAATGAGTTTTAAACTGAAAATATGAGCTGCATTTGGAAGATTTCATAGCAGTTCATGTTTCTGCAATTGTGTGGTAAACTTTTAAGTAAAAGCATTGCAATGACAATTCAATTGGAAAATTAACGGCACAGTGTGGAAAATAGCTCATTCTCCTCCCATTTCTTCCCCATCCTTTCATCTACCAGAGTAGTCTAATTCCTGGCAATCTTCTTATTTTCTCTGCAATTTTCCAGTGTCCTTGATGATATCGGGAAAAGTACAGGTCTTAATTGCTTCCTTTTTTAAGGTGTATGATGAAGAGATTGCTCTTCATACTTTTTTTTTTTTTTTTTTTTGGTGTTATATGCTGATGCTTTTTTGGGGGTTTAAAATTAAAATGCTGAGACATTTCTTGTACAACTGGCTGTAGTAGTAAATTCAGCTCATTACATAATGAGTTTAGAGCATGTTCTTGTACTGTCACTGCTGTTAGTTTGCCAGCCACATAACTGCAAATACCTTTTTTGGTCTGACGCAATCACTTAGTTATTATAATACCATTATAAATATTGTTGGTTGAAAATAGCAAACTAAGACCTACAGAATATGTTTCCTCAGCTGAGCAGAACTGGGCATGTAGATCCTCCTGAAATGCTGGGCCAGTGTAAGTGACCCTTTTCTCTAACGTGGCTGTTGACCTCCTGAGTGGCATCTGTGGCCAGCTGGGCTGGCTGGGGCTGTTCTGTGGCAGCAGCCTGAGCTGTCCACTGGCTGGCCTGGATCCCTGGACTGGGGAGCTCCCCTGGACCCACTCGTGTTCATCTTTTCCAGCTTGCTAAGCCCACTGAAGTCTAAATTGGCAGAAGTCCTGTAATTTAGTGTAGGGCCTGGCTTTTTGCTGGTTTAGTACACTTAAGCAGTTCATTTCACTTGAGGATGTCTGAGACCAGGAGCTGGAGTGAGGGAGCAAGGGGAATTGCAGTGGCCGGGAGCATGATTGGCTGCTGCTGCAGACCCAAAGGCTGAAATGACATTTTCTTATTAGGGAAGTTGAAGGTATTCTGTCATTTCTTTGAAATAAATTATTTTTCTCAGTGCTTGAGAAAGAATACCTGGTAATCAGTATCTGTACCTGGTAAAGTCAAATGTATAGTCTGGGCATGTTCAGTACACTTTGGCTGTGCATGTAATGCTTTCAAAATTTTCCTGTGTTATGATAGTGAAATTATAGGAGTAATGCATAATTTCTTGAAAATAAATTAGCTATGATCCTTAAATTGCTACTGAATGGAAAATCTGCTGATGTTTTTTTGAATATTTGCAGAATAATACTAAACTCGACATTTGAGGCATCCTGTGTCAAATTAACTGTGATGCTTTTGTCATCAAGAAATTTAGTACAGCGTGATGCTTCTTCGCTATGATTTCTATCTGGTAAATACACCAAAATCATACTTGTGAAATTTGCTCAAAACATGAAAAGATTGAATATGCTTTCATGGAAATAATTCTCTGTGGAACCAGTATAAGGGAGGAGCTCTTCACTTCTAGGCTTAAAGAAAATCAAATCGGGGTGTGTGTATGAAATACACAGGATACGAAGCTTACCCACTTTGAGCTGGGCTTCAGGCACTTGTCTGTATATGTGCACACTTACTGCACTCTATTGTGGTGAAGCATCAGACAGTGCATCCATTTGACTCTTGGAAGCTATTTTAAATGGATCTGTTAGAATGGATCCAGAGGAGACCATGAAGATGCTCAAGAGTGCTGGAGCACCTCTCCTGCAGACAGGCTGGGAGAGCTGGGGCTGTTCAGCCCAAGAGAAAAGAAGGCTCTGGGGAGACCTTACAGCACTTTCCAGTACCTAAAGGGAGCTTATAAAAAGGAGGAATAAGGAGTTTTTATATTGGCATGTTAGGACAAGGAGCAATGATTTTAAACTGAAAGAGGGCAGGTTTAGATTAGGTATTAGGAAGACATTCTTTGCTCAGATGATGGTGAGGCACTAGAACAGGCTGCCCAGAGAAGTTGTGGATGTCCATCTAGAGGGGGCTGTCCTTCCCCATGGTAGGGGGACTGGAACCATGTGATTCTTAAGGTCTCTTTCAACTCTAGCCATTCTGTGAGTCTGTGGTTCTGTATTTGTGATGTTTATAGAAAATAAGGTAACATTTTTCTTCAAAAGTAACAACACTAGATGTGCCAGTGCTCAAAATTATGGCGTGGATTGCAATTGTGTTTTTTGCTTGTATACTAAATACTAGCTGATTATTTATTAGATGCATCTCTTGATGAGGTATGTCCATATTTTGCTGCAGTTTTCCCAGCATTTTGAATAGCATCCTTGCAGGTTTCATTTTCTGATACTCCAAGGAATATCAGTTAAAAAAAAAAAAATTGGTGTCTTAGCATCTATTTGCTCCTTTTTCTCCTTTTCAAAGATTATGAAGACTTTTTGTTTCTAGTGATAAAGTACATGTTTACTCTAGGTTGTATCCTCTTTATCACAGAATTAGAGAACTGTTACCTCTAAGATCATTGAGTTCAACCAGTTTAGCATTAGAACACAGCAATACTGTGTTCTAGTGCTAAACCATGTCCTCAAGTGCCACGTCCACACGTTTTTTGAACATTTCAAGGGATGGCGATTTCACAAACCTGGCAACCTGTCCTAATGCTTGACCACCCTTTCAGTGAAGAAATTTTCCCTAATATCTAATCTAAACCTCTTCTGGCACAACCTGCTTTCAGACATTTATAGAGAGTGACAAAGTCTCCTCTGAGCCTCCTTTTCTCCAGCTTAAACCATCCCGCAGCTGCTTCTTATCAGCTTTACTCTCTAGACCCTTCACCAGCTCCGTTGCCCTTCTCTGGACACACTCCAGCACCTCAGTGTCTTTCTTGCAGGGACAGGCCCATAACTGAACACAGATCACTGGCCTCCCCACTGCCAAGTACAAGGGGATGATCCCTTCCCTGGCCCTGCTGGCCGCACTATTGCTCATACAGGCCAGGATGTCCTTAATTTGCCAGCTAACCTCATCTAATGAATGCCAACATGTATTTAACATGTTCAATTCCGATGGGAAGCCTTATACTATATTTCTGATCTAGGCTGTGGAGACTTGAAGTGATTTTTTTGGTGTTGTCTCTTCCTCTCTCTGTTGTCTTCTTTTGCAGAATCTTAAGCAGTTATTGTGGCATTCTCAGCCTTCCTGGTACAGGCACTCAGCATTGGCTGTTTCTATTTCATATCTGGGTGAAGAGTGTTTAGACTGAGGACTACTTAACTCTCTTTAAATTAGTTTATTAAATTTTCTTTCACCAGAACCTCTTGCTGACAGTATGGTGGGGGAAAGAAAGTTAAACTTCTCTTTCTGGGGAGAACTTGATGCACTTTCTCTCAAGCGCTCTCTTAGGTTAGAAGACAGTGTCTCTCAGCCAGGAAAATCTAAATCGCTCAGAAATATCTGTTTCTTAAAGCATCATGCCATACGTTTTTGGAGCAATCTGGGTTGTACTAAGTCATGTCATATTGAGAGCAGAACATTGCCTTTGCCTGGTCAAAAGCCCTGTGCAAATTCTCATCCAATTGTCTTCCACATCTCCCTCCTGTATCGGCTTTCAAAGATAAAAGCAACCAACTTACTGTTCACTTATCTCTGCTTCCTCAATGCATCTGGGCTTGACTCTTCCCACTGTTTCTCTTTGCTGTCTCTCGAGCTCCCTTCCTCTCTTGGTCACTTCCTTTCCTCAGAAACGTGGAATCCGTGCAAGTTTTCACTTTATCTCAGCTGCCCTTTAAATGCTTTGTCTAGGAACTGATATATGGATAATATAGAACTTCCTCTGCAAGTTTTTTAAATTTGTGGAACTGAGTTGCAGATTTTTGATACCAGTGTGCCAGTTCTTTATCAGCTGTTGTGGTCTACATGTGAGGTTTAAAACATCAGAGCCCCCATAGAGAAGGTGGAGATCTTCTACCTACAAAGCTCAGTCGTCTAAATCAAGAGCAAGGCAGTAACTCGTGCCCCGCCCCAGAAAGTCAGATCTGCCCTTTAAAGTCTGGGAAATGTCTTTGGAGGCAAGGTGCTCCAAAGGCAGATGGCTGAGACACCCCTTCCCTGGATGTAGGCAGGTGCCTTGTGAAGCCTCAAGGCACACAACCTCTCAACTGCTGGAGAAGAGTTCCAGCCACCACCTATGGTAGTAGCTAGTTATATCTGCAGCAATGCAAATGCAGTTTTTCCTTTTTTTTTTAATAGATTTTATGAAGGTTCATTATAAACAGAGTTGAAAGTTGCATTTTAAAAAGAAAAGAAATCTCTTTTTAGTTCTGCCTTTAATCCAGGTCACTTCAATAGGCTCACAGTGAATCTCAAAGAGCTACCTTACTACCTGTTGAATATTCATCTGCATGAAGGTAACACAAAGTTTCAGTTTAACAACGTGTTTAAATTGACTCCCAGGGTGTGAGGAAATGTGAAGATGCATTTCTTAATCTCAAGTATGTTTGTTAAAAATTTTTAGTAAATTCTGTAGAAAGATACAACATTAAAAAAAAAAAAAAGAAGAAGCTGGCAAAATCATAATGTAAAGGAGAGTGCCTGTCTCTTCCCTCCAGGAAAACGGAGCCTGCTTTAGATGTCTCTGAATTAGGGATAATTAAACTTTGTGAGTTTGAGAGGGTTTTTTAAAGTTTGACTAAAATACTTCTGTTTACAGAGCAGCTTAAATTTACTACAGTTTTCATCTCAGACTTTTTTTACAACTCATGTAGTTTTGGAATTAAGCGGGTGAACTGCATTAGCTCCTGGTATGGCTTCTGAAGCTATTAGGCCTTTTTTGCATCTTGTGTCCCATAGTGTGAGATATGGTTTTCTGCATTTGGTAATGTTAATAGTAGTACTGCAGCAAATGATGGAATAATGCTATGCAGTGATTTTAGACACTACATCCAGGATAGACTTCAGTAACAGATGTGACACCACAGAATCACCTAGTATAATATGTCATTTAAAGGGATGTTTAATGTCTTTTCTCCTCTGGAATTAGATATCAAAAGGCCTTTTTTGCCCTCTTGGAAATTGGGCTTTTGTGTTCTTTTCTTCCATTTGAGGAATAATGAACTTCTAATTCATTTAGTGAGGTTGATTTTTTCAAATAAGAATGACAGCAAGTGCTGTTTGCTGTGGTTCTGAAAAGAAACATAAAGCTTGGCCCCCTGCTTAATGGACAGCTGCTGTTAGTCCTGAACAATGTGTTTTGCTGTAGTTAATATTTCATAACTAGGTAGAGGGTTTGCTGGAGAGTTTTCATGTGGTGTAGTGGGCTCTGGTCTTGGGAACAGCTTAAGGGCTCGGTACCTGTGTGAACTCTGACAGAGGGAGCACAAATCACTCTGTTTCACTGCTGATGTTTGCAGAGCTTTCAGCTGTGCTTTTCTTATTAACATTTTATTCCAAATGTTTTTCTGTCAAATATCTTTTAGGTGTCTCCTAATTTTTTAATAGCATGCACACAAACTTGAAGTAAGTATTCTTTAAGTTACTTCTGTCCCAAGGTACAGTATAGCAGTACAACCTTCCTGCTTGGTATTTCTAGAAGCTGGATAAAGTTACACTGAGTTCTGTTAATTCTTTTATTCCACGAGGTGGCTGTGGTATGTAGCAAGAAGTATCATGGAGACCTTGGTGTTAACACTGTTTTGATTCCTACATTAGTAGCAACTTTGTCTGGAATGTAATGTGCCTTTTCCAGCCCTTATTTTGTTTGTTAGCTCAATATATACTGCCTGGGCGTGCTGGTAGTTCTTGGCAGCTGTTTGCTCTTGTTAGCATAAGTAGTCACTAATTTTTTTTGCTTTGCCACAGTATCCTCTGTGGAAGCAACCACTTGGATTGGTTTCGGGTGGCTGTATTACTGAACATCTTTCCTGTGATTATATTTTTGTCACTGGATTGTCTCTCAAAGGAGAAGAAAACAGGTATTTCTCATAGGCTAAGTGAAGCCTGTGTTAGCTGTGATCTCCAGAGGTTGTAGGGGGAACAGTGGTTGAACTCTGTTGTGGTTGTGTCAGTGACACGGCATCTTAATGCAGCCATTTCTGGGGAAGGGCAGAAATATGGGTGCATAGTAATCACTGGGAAAATTAATGTTTGGTTAATAAACTAACTGGAAGTTCTCTAAGGAAAGCTAAAAAACACCAAAACATCATTTTGTGGGATGACCTAGGAAGAATATGTCAACCTGTTAATTCCTTAGTCAAAACATATCTAGTGATCCTGCTCTTTGACACGTTGCTATTTCCCTTCTTGAACATAGGGGTCAAGCACAGTCAGAGGCTGCAAATGCTATTTTATACTGTTCAGAACAGATGAATCCTCAGTGGTATTAAACCTCTAGTTTTTATTAAGTTTCCTCTAGTGTAAGTGCATCTCTTCCCCCCTCCCACTAGTTCTGTTCATTTAGGCTGCTTTTTCTTACCAGCAGAGATGAGTAAGAGCTAAAGACTGACCCAGTTCAGATACTGTGATGGAAATGAAAAGGAACATGTACCTCTGGGAACAGCAGGACATGTTTTCTCTTTAGCATGGCTAGATATGTTGCTCCAGTCTTTGTGCTGAAGACTTAAAAACCCTCATATGCTAAAAAAACCTGGAAAATTAGGTGGTAATTTGTATTCTCCTGAAGCGTGTAGAGGTTTGAGGCTTTATTCTTTGAAAAGGTATGTTAATTTGGTGCTTGTCAAAAAAAGGTTGTGTGAGGAGCTGGCCCACATGTAGTACTCTGTGAAGGCAATGGAATATGGATGAAATATGTAGTTTGCTTATTTACTATTCAAAGGAACACACTATCAAACAAACAATACAAATTACAATGGTAGCATTCCAGAAAACAGAAGATTTCAGGGGTTAAAAAGGTAAATTGAAATGGATTATGAGCTCCCAGGAAATAACATCCTAGCAAATGGTAGGATATGTAGACTGAGTTAATTTCCTTGTACTCTATTTTTTTATTCCACCCCGAGGATTTGTGTATAATGATGTGTGCAGTGGGCTGTCTGTAGCCAAAGGCATTTAGAAAGTAGTCTGCCTAGGTCTTTGTCTCATCCTGCTGAAATGGACAAGGGACAGAATCAGACAGATGTTAAAAGGTTTTGAAAAGGTCCCCATTCATACATGCTGACAAAATTAATGAGGCACTTCCAAGCTCAGAGCATAATTTTTATATGCTGTTTATGCTTCTCAATTGAAAAAAAAAAGGTCCCTTTTTATTCCTTTCCCTTTAATACAAATATTTTGTTTACTTGTTCAGACTTCACTATTGACTATATCTTAGGAATTCTAAATTAATTTAGAGCTTTCATATGTGTATTTTCTGTCTGCTCCGATGAGAAGTTAATGGTGCTGATGTGAAAAGATCCATCAGTTTTCTGCATAAGTTTAGAGCACTCTAGAAAAATAAAGTAAATTGAATCAAAATAAAATAACCAAAAACTCCTTCATTATAAACACTGTAGAAACAAGAAAGTGTATTTATAATATATTAAAAACAGAGTGTGTATTTGTTCCACAGGTGCATGCTGAATGAATAGAAGTACTGTGCAGAAGTACTTTTTTCTTTTTTTCTTTTTTCTTTTTTTTTTTTTTTTGACATAAGTTTTTAATGAAGTTGCTTCCACTCAGGTGGTCATCATCTAAAACCTGTAGACCAGATGGTTCTCCCCAGGAGAGTGAAATGCAGAATTGCAGAGTGCAATCTAATGGTGCCAGACCATGCAGGACAATCTGCTGCCTGAGCTTGCCTTAAAAGCAAAACAGGAATAACCCAGAATTAACAGATGAAAAATGGTCACTGGCCAAGCTGGGACTGAACATAATTTATTGGATTATTTCTTGGGGAACACAAAGCAGTACTTGAATAGCAGCAGATGAGAATGAATTTTAAATATATAATTGTGCTTGAGGCTTATTTGCTGCTTTTACCTATTGAGTTGCTAAACATTACAGTGGGGTAGGACAACTGCTTTTAAAATCCATGCCCCTATTCTGTGATAAACCCAGAAATATGTGGCTTGTTGAGCATCAGCAAATAGCTGTAGAAGGAGTACCTCCCTTCCTGGTGTTGGAGCAATCCCTGTAAATCTTGTGGTTTTTGCTTTCTTCTCTTCCCTGAAGGCAGAATCCAGTCATTTTCTGAAGTCTCATGTTCATTTATGTGAAGGATTTCTTTCCTGCCATTTCTGTTGTAATCTAAACTGCCAAATTTCCTGAAAATAATGTAACTGTGCCTTGTATCAAAATGGTGGTTTCCTTATCAATGTGGGAGCATCTTTTTCTTTAGCCTTTGAGGAAATTTCCTTTCTCTTTAGCAAACATACAAGTATAACTTGAAAACCTCTGCATAAGAAATTTGGGCTTGCTTGCATAAGCTGCTGCTTTCATCTCCTTTGGCATATCTGCATCATGCTTTCCCTCAGGGGGCTTACAGTGTCCAGTCTGAGAGGAGGGATGGGTTTGCATCTCAGAGTATAGGCTGCAAATGCAGGCAAGCTTCAATTTAATATTTCCATGGCAAGTAGCTAGGTTTGGTGGAAGTCTGGCAGCAGATGGACACTCAACTAGGAATGAAAGCAAGAAGGAATGTGTCTTATACCATCCCTGGCTGGAGAGAATTTCTTGTTGAAAATTAGGATTAATGGTTATTCTATCCTAAAATTTAAGATGAGTGGGGTGGTTTTCCTTTTGAATTAATTCTCTTGGCAGCAGTAAAATTCTGGTGTATAACAGAGTGCTTTGATCTATGCAGTTGTCCTTTTCAAGCAGCTAATAGTGGAAAGAATATAATTATCTATAAGCATGAGTTGCCTTCTACTTGAGGCATTTTTTATATTTTGCTTTTATGTATCCTTTTGGTCATGTATATGTGAGACTGTCAGAAAGAAATCTGAGTTTTTAATGTACTGTTTAGAATAAGACTTTTGCATTTTCCTATATTGAAACATTTGAGAGAGCAGGTACCGATATTTATTTTCTTCCAGGACTGAACTTGCCCTCTGTCCTGTCCATTGGTGGGATACATGGGATTCTTGCCAAAGCTTTGCTGGTGGTGGCCTGTTTATCTGACTGTAGGTGACTCTGGCAAAAGGCAGATGATCATGGGGCTAAATGCAGTGTTGAAACACAAGCATCTCCCTTGGGGCCTTTTGGTGCGTGCTCTGGGTGAGGTGGTTGTTGTTTCCTTCTGAACAGACCTTTAACTTCTGTGCTGGGTCTCCACGGTGCCCAGCCTCTGGCTGCTTGTGAAGGGGAGGGCTTGGGGTGATGAGTGGGCTTATCTATATATCCACTGCAGAGGAAGGTTGTTGCTAGGTGTTTGTGTGTCACTATGTCAGCTAGATAGCTGAAGTGGGGGTGAGGCAACTGACCCTGATGTGAGGAGTACACACTGCTGACATGGAGCAGTAAATTCAGAGAAGGAGATTCCTGATGGTCACATAATGTATCACAAAATGTCTTCTAATAATCAAATTTGGTCAAGTATTTAGTACCACCTGAATTTACTATAATACTAAATTACTTTAATCTCTGTCATCGGAGGGTTTGTTATTGTAAATTATTATTTAATAAAAGAAGTAGTGAGCCATGCTAATCAGATTGCAGTAGTATTATGCCAAGCTCTCTGCAGTCATCTAGTAAAAGACAATTTCTGCTTCACAAATCAATCTCTTCCACTAAGTCCTGACCCTCTCTTGTTGTAGGCTGGGGCAAGGGGGTCCTTTTTGGTGCTGAGTAATTGGGATAGGAGTTTGAACTAAACAGCATTTGGAGGAAAACAGTTTTTGTACTACATTACTTGTCAAATTTTGATGCAGTTACCAACATTATTCTCACACTAAATTAAAATATAGCACTATACCAGCTACTAAGAACAGATTTAAGTCTATCCCAGCTGAAACCAGGACAAATAGTTAAGCAATTTTTTCAGCTTTAGCTATGAGACTGTAGTAATCTGTGATGCTGCCCATGTCACAGAAGAGGAGACTCTGCTTTGGAATAATTACATTAAAGCAAAGGATAAATCTGCAGTAGTATAAAGTCAGCAAAAAGACATCTCTAGCATATATGTAACAGTTCAATTTAATGTTTTCTAGAAAATTTATTTTAAGCACCTTTGCCATGATTTTTGCAAATTTTTGATTTACAAGTATTTCCACGGCCTCAATCAGATTTTAGACCTAGAGTTTCAATACAGGCAGTATCATGAAAATGATGTCAAGATTATAGTATATGGACCTTATGACCATTTTGATTCTGCAGATGTGTAAGGCAGCTTTTGCAAGGTTGGCTGGTATAGCTCGTACTGCCACAGAAGGTCAAAGAACTGCATATGGAGATTATAGAGATCTTTAAAATGGAATTAAAAGGAGAAATTAGTTCCAGCTCTTTATCCCCAGACACCTACCACAGTAGGAAGCTGCTGGAATGACTGACAGTGCATAATTGAGTCTCACAGTTTTAATGTGCATCTTCAAGCAAACTTTTTTCAAGAGGCCATTACTGAAGATGATGATTTTTACTTGCATCCAGATACATTACATTTCTGCAGGGTGATTGAGCATCTGCAAACAAGCATCTGTAAAACATTCCTTGAGAGGAATCGAGGAATTTTAAAGAAAGGGACTATTGTGGAAACTAACAATTATCTGTCTCAACAAAATGCATGTATATGAAAGTAACCTGAGGGATTTCTAAATGTGATGGAAAAACATTAATTTGCTCTTCTCAGAATATTGTTTTACATCACTCTCTTCCTAATTGTTAGTGCACACTGGGTTATTGCATTTGATATGTACACCAAATATTTATGACTAGTCTCTAGAAACTGCAACTATTAAACCGCTGTTCTTGGAAAAAATCCAAGAACCATACAAACAGTTGATTGGTCTTTGCTAGCACATTCTTTAAGGAGCACAACTTAGATCCTAGGTGTGTAGTTGAGGTTGCAGGGGCTGCCCCAAAATATCGGTAGTGCATTGCTAGGGCAGGATGCCCATTACCTGGTACACGTGAGGGGTTTTTGAGAGACAGGCATGGTACCTACTGAAAACAGCAACTGAAATCATAGAGTCATAAAATGGTTTGGGTCAGAAAGGACCTTAAATTAATGAACAGGGGCACATTCCACTAGACTGTGGTACTCAAATGCCAGCAGAAGAATCCCTTCTTCATGACTTCACCTGGTGTGGAAAAGTCAGTATGCCTATCTGCACATTCACCAACCAGGTCTAGCCAAACAACAGGATTTAAAATAGCATTTTAGTGCTATACCTTTAGCTATGGGAAGTGTTTGGGTTTTTAACAAGAATATATATGGCAAAGCCTTTGTAATAATAGTATGGAGCTGGTGCCTCTCGGAAGTTTTTGTATGTCAGAGCAAGCTTCTTTCTAGAGGGGTTAAACAGGTTCTAAGCTATGAGCTCAGTGATGTGAGTGGGTGGCCCCCTGCTTGCTCTACTGCAGAGAGGTTGTCTGTGCTCTGGGGTGCTTTTCATGCAGAATGGGGGTCAAGATAGGGTCTGAAATTCTGTGCCTGGGTTGTCAATATTAAGAAAAACAAACCAACCTGTAATTCCTCTCTTGAGTCACTATGGAGATGCCTGATTCAGGAAATGTAGCTGCTGCTTTTGTCAAATAGGTAACAGATCGGTGCTGGTGAGCAGTACTCTCCCTTGCCAGGGGAAGTACTTGGATGCTGTGCAGAGTTTGCCCTGTTTCTGTGTGGTGGCTGTGTCATGCCAGACAGCTGATATGCTGCTAGGAAATCATAGAATCATAGAATATGCTGAGTTGGAAGGGACCTTCAAGGATCATCAAGTCCAGCTTCTGGCCCTGCACAGGACCATCCCCAAGAGTCACACCATGTGCCTGAGAGCATTGTCTAAATGCTTATTGAACTCTGTCAGGTTGTTCCTGTGCCCAATGCCCTGGGGAGCCTGTTCCAGTGCCTAAACGCCCTCTGGGTGAAAAACCGTTTTCTAATATCCAGCTTAAACTGCCCCTGACACAATTTCAGGCTGGCTGGAGATGCTGTGCCTACTGCACCCCAGAACATGGTTGGCTTTCTTGGCTGCCAAGGCACTGCTGATTCATAGTCAGTTAAGCAGGACCCTCTCCCTTTCCACAGCGCTGCTTTCCAGCATCTCATTCCTCAGCCTGTACATCCAGGGTTGCCCCATCCCAGTGCAGAGTCCAGCACTTTCCCTGGTTGAACTTCATAGGAACTTCATATGACCAGCAGCTTTGGCAGTAATGCAAGCAGCAATGTCTCTTGTCTGAAGTTGCACCAAACAGAAATAAGGTCAAAAGGATCAACCATCTGTTGAGAGTTGTAGTCATCTTCCTGGACAAAGCCTCTCCCCTGTGATAAGTGCTGATTGGCAGGAGCAGAGTCTGCGTCAAACCGGGGATGATCTAGAACATATGGGTTACAAACATTTGGGATGACAAGGTACTTTTCTCTGCAGATATCAAAAGAAGTTCCAGGACTTTGCAGCAGTGTGCAATTAGGAAATCACCTTGCAGGATATTTAGAAGAAGGATGTGGCTTTTGCTGTCCATCTGTACTTTTGCCAGCTGAACTTTGGTCATCCTAATGGACCATAATGCAGGCCTTTCTGTAGGAGCTTTGCCTTACTGTTAAGAGGGTGCTGTCAGTGCATCTTTGAAACCTTGCTGGTCTTCAAGGTACAATTAATAATTTTGTGTGTGCTTGAGGTAAAGCAAGCTGTTAATATTTTCTAGGAGCAGGTATCTGGCAGGCAGATGAGAAAAAAAGAGGAGCTCCTTTATTCTGCTTCATTGTAGCTGTGGTTCACTGGGATTAGTAGGTGCTGTGAAAGTTTTCTTGAGACTTGCTTTGATTTTTCTTTTTATTACTTTTTCCTGTGTGTATGGTACTAATGTGTAGTACCACAGCTAGTAAAGCTTTTTATTGAGCCAAAGCTGTGTTGGCAGTACCATGCTGTTTCCAAAGACAGAGGGATTGATGGTCAGTAGTTAGAGGGCTTGTGGCTGCCAGTCGTTATGCATCTGAGATGTCACAGCTGTACTGTGTTTCTAGATCAAATAGGAGGAGGGGAGATGGAGAGGGGATATATTAGGCATTTCTAAGATATTTAGGGCATCCTGCTCTCATGTTGCCACAGAATGGCTAAGGTTGGAAAGGACCTCTGAAGATTACCTAGGTCAGCCCTCTGACTGATTTAGGCTTGCTGTCTGTAGATGTTTTTTAATGGTAACTTTAGGAGATTAACCACATTTGCTTCTTGTGCATAGCTGTGTGAACTACAGTTTCTTCCCTACAGTTTCAGAACTATATGGTACTATGTCATTACAGTCCTTGTTTAGGCGTGTGTTGAGTGAAGGGTAACCCAGCAATTCTGCACTGACATTGGTATTGTCTGCTTTCAGTGAATGCAGTTGTATGATCCAATTTTTCTGTTGTTGTTTGGACACAGGTTGCATCTTAATTAAGGACAGGATGCTGAGGACAATGTTGATCCCAGATTGCAGAGTTATGGAAAAAAGGTGTTGGAAGTATGAGTTTGGCCAGCAGGGTGGTCTGTACAAAGCATTCTTGCCAAGTATGAAATGACTGCCCTTGCAACATGTAACAGGGGGGTAACAAAGAGGTTGATCAGAAAGAAGAGGGAAGCCAAGTAGGAAAAGTGAGCAGGCATATTGGCTGATGGATTACAATTTGCAAAGTTATCATCTTCGTTCTCTCCATATGCAAGTGCAGCTGCTGGTCTGTGTACAGGTGTTGGAGATGGGAGACAGCTCTGAAGAAGCATAGCAGCAACAAAGAAAGCTGCTAGGTCAAATCCTTCCAAGCTGGAACTTAGTACTGAGCGTAACAATTCGTTCCAGGAGAGTATCACAGGATACCATAACCTTTATAATACTGCAGTCAGTTTTTTCTAGGCCTGCATGAGAGCTTCAGCATAGACTGAGCATCTAGGGAGTCAAGCCATGACTGAGGTCACCAGGCTTGTGGCTCTCACCAAAACTCTGCCAACTTTTCAACTGTAATATGAGGTGTCCTGAGCCCTGTTGAAGGAAGTGCCACTTTCCAGAAGGCTTAGAGCTTCATCAGGAGGCAAATTGTATATAATATTTTCATTAATTATCTTGGCATAAGAGAGTGGGCATGTGCTAATAAATTCTGCTGAGGACACTCTGTGGGAGGCACTGTCAAACAGAGGCTAGAAATGAGGGAAGAACTGGAATGTATTAAAGGTTGCAGTAGTAAAAATGGGATGAAGTCCTTAGTTTTATTCACGAAGCTGAGTGTTTCTGTTGTTAGCATCCTGCTCATCATCTTGTCTGTGGAGGAGAAAGTCCTGGCTTTCACAGTTAATGGCAGAATGGCTGTAAGTGTGAAAAAGATAAATTTTGTCTTGTCTGAGAAGACATTTCTAATAAACACAGGCAAGTGTTGTGCTGATTTTTATCCATGTGTGGTTAGAAGCCCTGGTTAAACTTTTCTGGAATAACGAAAACCTAATTCTGATTGTATTCAAGTTGAAATTCAATGAAACCAAGTATAGATGAAATGCTCCAAGGATGAAGGATGCAGAAGCAATAGAATAGTGCATATGGAAAGGTTGAGGAGAAAAAGCCAGAGGAACAATGGCTTATTTTCTTTAAAAGCCAGTTGTGTTACAAAAGTAGGTGGTTGCCCCTTAATAACGATAAAAGGTCAGTTTGGAATTGGAAGAAAAGTTCCCTGTCTATGATGAGAGGCACAGTTGACTGATCTGTTCTCAGTGCATGCATATCTTCCCATAGTGTGATATCACTGGAAAGTCTTTAGTCTTTAGTTAGCCATCTGAAGTCTTCAGAAAGCAACATTAGGGTAGAAGTAGCCACATGATTTTTTTATGTTAATTAAAACAGGAGCCAGAATTCTTGGGGATTTCTTTTGATATTTCATATTGCAATATCAAGATGGAACTGTATGCAAATTCTGAAAAAAAAATTCAAAACCTCCTTAAAGTATCTCTGAAACAGCTTTAGAGTATAGTGAGAAAAGAGCCCGTTGAAGAACAACAAATCTTGAAAGTAAATTTGCTTCAGTATATTGGAAATTTAGAAGCACAAGTCTGTTCTTGTGAAGTCTTTCAGTTGTAGGTACTTGTGGGAGTTGGTGCTTCTGCTTGATTTACGGGGTTTCACTGGAGATGGAGCAGAATTAAGAAGAAAAACAGGAGGGTCCATGAGCTATCGATTTAATTTAGTAGGATTTCCTTTTCAAAACTGGTGGCAAACTTAGGGGTTTGAACTTCTATTGCATGGAAAACTGTAGTTTAAGCCACTGACAGTATATTAAAAGATTAGGTCAGTTGCATTATTTTTATTTACTCTTGTCTCTGTTGGCAATACATATCCAGTGAAGGAACAGTAGTACTTTGTCAGCGGAAAATGAGAGGAGCCTGAACATTGTGTAAGTCACTGATATTTGGCTCCTGCAATGTGACTGAGTGAGCCAGGTAACTGAAGTGGGCACTCTGCAAATTGAGCACATGGGTAGTAGTGCTGGGAGCCAAACCTCTATCCCGTCACTTAAGAATATTGAGCATGCTGGGAAGAGGAGGCTGGGCTTGGAGGGGAATAGGAGACCCTATTGGGAATGTCCATCTGTTCTTCATGCTGATGAGGTTACATGCCTGTGATTTCTTGGTTGGAGAAACTTGACTTAATAAGTAAATCTTAAAAAAGCTTCTGTGACTAATAACAACAGTTTGTGCCAGAATAGGATGCTATCAATTTGGGAGTTAAAAAAAAAAAAGAAAATGAGGTGTCTTTGCTGTGGATCATTCAGCATCCAAGTGAAATTATTCTTTTTCCGCATTAAGGTATTTTAACACTTTGGTATCTTATTCAAACTAATAATTGCATGTTTTGAGTATGCTAGTATACATGTTCTCACAGCTGCTGTTCCCATGTGGGAAAAGGAGTGCTATTAACCCAGCCTCCTGCTGTGGTTATAAACCTTGCTATTATGTGTTGGAGGAATGAATTGCAAGGAGCTTATTTGAAGGAGATAGAGATTTATTTCTGCAAGTGAATTGCGTACTTGTTTTACTGTATCACCGTGAGTCAGAAAGATGTAAAGTTGTCAAAGGTGGAAAGGTAGTCAGCTTTCTACAACCCATGAAGTAAATTACAGTTCTGGTATATAATTTGTTAAGTCAGTTTAGTAAGTGAAAAATAGAGGACAAATTCCAGTATAAGATTGCTTACTATTAAGTAACAGTGATTATGAGTAATTAAGAGTAGTAAGAAGATGGATACTGATATTTTTGAAGCATTTTTATTAGTTTTATGAGGTTTTCAAAGTCATTGCACTTTTCTAGGTTCTGTCTTGAAAGTTATTGTCTCCTCTTATAACTGTCAGTGTCGTGAAGTCACAAGCACTTCCTTTCACTAGTAGTATGGAAGAAGAAATGTTTTCTGTGGTACTTAGATTTTTTTTTTTTTTTTTTTTTTTTTTTTGTCCCTTACAGTAGCTTGCCTAGTCCTCTATTAGGACCTATTAGGCAACATGCTGTCTTTTGTGACTTTTTTTGAATCTTCTAGCTTTTGTTTTGCAAAGCCAACATAGCCTACCAAGTCCTTTTTATGAGTCCAAGCAGAAGTTATTACATGAAGATGTAAGTTAAGTCTTTGAAGTGAAAAAGATATTGTTGAAATTCCTTTACACTTCAAGGGATATATAGTTAGGAAATATCATGCGGTTAGGAATAGGTCTTTTCATTTATAGCTCTTGTTTTTTTTCTTTAATGTAGGAGTTTAGGTTAGTATGTAATAATTTGTGTTATGTTGTGTTTTGGCTTGATCCTGATAATAGAGAAATGTCAGTATTTCTTGCATCTGGTGAGTTAATAATTTTCTTTCCTGAGGAAGTACACGAGGAGTACTCTTGAAGAATAAACCTGCTGCAGCATACCATACAGTTATTGTACTTCTATGTAAGTGCAATAAAATGAACGCCTCCAGTAACATGTGGAGGCATTTAATTATCAGAACTATTTGTTATTATTATTTGATTTGCTGTTAAGGAAAGTAGCAAGGAAAAAAAAGCCAAAACCCTCCTGGGAAACCAAAAGCTTTTTAGATGTGTTTTGTGGTTGATGCTTCATGCTTGTTAACTCCAGAGTTTGGTTTCAAAGCCCTTTTAATAGAAATGCTAATGGGACTCTTCTCCATCTTAGAGTGTGCGATAAGAGATTTTTTTGTGGGAGAGCAACATAAGCTGCACAGAGCAACATAGCATTCAGTAACACTGTCCAGATTTCTACAGAGTTGGTGTTACTGGGATAGTATTTCATAAGACTGGGGGGAATGACTCCTCTCTACTCATTGCTTATATGCTTGTTCGGGGCTTGTCTGTTTGCTGGCAGTCCGCTTGCTTTAACTTGGGTGTGTGTTCTCTGCTAGCAAGCGAATGGGTAGGCAAAACCAAAACATCCCCACCACCACACACTCGAGTTAGGTGCCTCCCTCAGTGTGCACTTCCCACCTGTGAGTGAAACCTCCTACCTGGAAACCTTTTTCTTTCTACCTGCAGTTGCAGTGATCTGCTGCAGGGAAACCAAGAGTCACTAGCCAAACTGGTTAGCATGGACACTTGCACTGGTTTGAGTGTGGAGCTTCGGGTGGGCTAATTTACCTTGTGTTTTGGGGAGATTCCCTATTCCTGCTGGCCAGCTGCTGCAAATCTCTAATACAGCTTTGATCCATTCATGGTTAGAGCATCTGAGTGGCACTGACAGGACAAAGGAGATGGGAGCAGGAGGAGCATGTTACCTCCTGTGAACTCTCTATTTAGTTGTAAAGTCTCTTGGTCTGTCTTCAATTTGTGACAGTTCATCTTGGTTAGTACTTAATCCTGTGTGGATTATGCCGCTGATGATGTTAAATCTTTACTTCATGAAAGTAAAGTTTTACCGTATGGGTCTATCATTTCCTTTATTTCAAATCTATAAGGTGATGTTTCTTCCAGTGTCTCCGGTCCTTCTGTGGCTTTTAGTCTGTAACAACTACCCGCTGTAATTGTTACTAGTCTAAGTTAAATAATAACGCTGTTCTAAAGTTACTGTGCTATGCAGTAGATTGTATTTTGAGCTGGGGACTTCAGCTTTCTGAGCAAATTTGACTCTAGGCTTGGAGTAAGTGGATTTTTTTCGCTTCCTTTTGCTGTCATCCTGCCAAAGGTAAACCCTTGAGATGAACAGCTGAGGTGAAGGAAATGATCTAATGACACTTGTTGGTAATTAGTTGTAAAAATAGGTAGTACTTGGGATGCTTTTGTTAATTCTTGTTCATGCCAAGGCGTCTTGCAAACAGGTTTTGTTTAGATTTAGTAATTTCTGGTTTACATTTTCTATTTTCAACTGGAAATGCTGTAAATCCTTTTCTAATAGTGTGTCTATCTGATGCATTCCCAAGCAGTATTAGCATCAGGCATGCCCTCTCTAAACCTAATAAAGCAGGAACTGCTTCCCCCAGAGGTGCAGAGAAGCAGAATTAGGTTTGAATGGGAAAATCAAATAAAGCTGAATTGAGAGGAAAAAGAATTTGCATGGGTTTCTGAAGTGAGGGCTGAGTGTATTGTAGGCTGTACACCTGCTCAATTTAGTGGCTGGTGTAAATGGGGCTCCTCAGTGCAGCACGGTACCTGACCCCTGCATTATATGGACACTGCCCTTCACAGTCCTTAAAAATGAATTGGAAGTGCAGCCAGCAGATAACTGCCTTACTTTATTGCAGAGTAGCCACCTAATGTTTGACAGCCATTTTTCATTGTGAGTACTATGCATTGATTAACTAACAGCACAAAATCTTTCTGAAGAAGTATTTTTAATTTTTTTTTTAACAAGAAAATAGGAGATGTAGATAGTTGTGGAAAGGAATACCACCTGCTGTAGGCCATCACATGTTTTTCAGCAGTTCCTGAGTCTACTGGCTATCTATTCTGGTCCTTGCTCATCCTGGCAGCACAAGGCAGGATGACCTGGCTGCACAGCAGTCATTGCAGTGCCACCATGAACATGTCACCTGTGGTGCTGCAGTGTTAAGTCCAGTGCACGAGGGGATGCTGCCTTCATGATGAGGAGGCCTTGATGCTGACTCTTACACAGGTGCTTGATTCATTTCAAATCAGAGTCTGAGCTGATGCAGCTTTTCTTGATAGATAAAGTATAAGAATGACAGTATTTAGCAGAGTTTAAAGCCTTGGAGAGAGTATTAAACTTCAGTGCTGTTTTGCAGCCTCATATGCTATTTTTCACCTTTTTTTTTTCCTGATGGTTTTCACTGAAAACAACAACATACTTCTCTTTTTTTTTTTTTTTTTTCTGTTGAAATAAATATCTGTCTAATAATGCAGCAGCAAAGAGGGAGAATTTTTGTCTGGGATGCAAAATGTGTATGTGACTCACGTACATGGGTAGCATTAGACTGACGATTACAGAGGACCCTTTTTCTGTAAAAAATGTCTTGAGCTAAGCATGAAACTTGATTCTGACTTAGAATATACACTGGTTTTGTTTACTCATTCTTTTCGGAATAGCAGATTTTTTCTGGCTTACATAATTTAAAAAATAAAATACAGTGATAGATTATTAGATGACAGCTGTTGTCTTAAAATTCTGTTCAGGAATTTATTTGTTTTCACATCTGTACTTCATTTATTCTTGGCCTTTCAGTTAAGTGTGAACTTGTTCCAGCACTGAGACTGGGAATCAATTCTGTGTGTCACTGGTTTTGATGCAGTCCCAGTGTCAGGACAAGCAGGGAGCTAGAAAACTGCTCCCTTCCTTCTCTCCTGCTGTAGCTCTGCTGTCTTTGTCCTGACATATTGAAAAATACGGTGAAATGAAACACAAGGGGAAGAGCAAAGCTAAAGTAGGAAATCACAGTTGTAAAGGATATATTCAGAACAATTTTAACACTGTGCCTATACTTTATTTCAAAAGTTTATAGATACATTTGCATGATCATATTTTTTTCCTTAGTGCTGCTCTTTTTGTAGTTTCTTGCAAAGTCTTCATTTGTCACACTGAACCCCTCACCATCTCCATTCCTAAACAGGCAACAAAAGACAGCTAAACTGTGATTAAAACAATATATTTTCCCTCTGTTTGTATTTAGGCACGCTTTTTATCCTGTAATGATTACCTAACCAGGTAGCAGAAACAAACGTTTTACTTGTGTTATTTAATATGTATTTTGCTCAGGATACACATGGTCTTTGAAGAAGAATACAGCCTTTTTTGTTTCCTCCTGAATGCAGAACATTGCCATTCTTTTTTGTAGAATGATCACTTTGTTTTTGAAGGGAGTTTGAAGAACAGGTAAAGTGTCCTTGCATCTTAGAAATTATTTGTCTTACACCTTGTGCTTTCCTCTTCTCTTGGCACTCCATTTCTGTGGTTTGAAGAATGTATCTATCAACAATTGCAAAATACAAATTTTCAGTTTCTAGAAGTTTAGTGAATTAATGTATTTTAAAACCAACATACGCTCTTAATATTAAATAGCTTTCTGTTTTTACAAATGATAAAAAAATGACTTCATGCTGGTTAGCAGCTCAAAAACTGCATCTGCCAATAATGAGTATTAGAGTATTGTAGATAAGAATTATAAAAACTAAAGTGAAGGTACAAGGAATAGAACTGGCCTTTAAAGTTACCAAAGAAACTCCTTTACTGTTGCTATTTCCAACAGAGAAATATCTCCTGATAGCAGAAGAGGCAGGTGCTGATTCTTCTATTAAATTTTTAATTTGACAGAAAAGCCAGGTTTTGCAGCCTACCACTTGCTTGCATTGTCGCTAATTGAGTTTTAAATGTTGCACTCTGTTTCCTGCTATAATGATGATTTTATATCTAATGAGCTTAGATAATTAGAGCATCCACGTTCAAGGGCTGCCTTGAAAACCACAACAGTGCTGCAGTCCACTGAAAAATTACCTTAAATGATGATTCTTTACCCTTTTACTTAAAAAGGAACTTCACAGAATACTGTTCTTGTAGGTGACAAATAAAAACCTTTGTTGAAGATGGAACCTCAATATAGAAAAGCATTTTGGCTAGTCAGGTGTGAAATAATCCCACAAATCATTATCTACAGAAAGATTACAGCATTGGTCCAGTTCTTAATGACACTATCTTGTAATGCCTTTCCAAGGGTGTGAGACTTTTTCGGCATTTCACAACACCATCTTCTGTGCCTGAAAGGACAGTATAATTAAAGCAAAGCAAGACAATGATATTTACTAACTTTGAGTACCAAACCCACAAAAAAAAAAAAACAAGCAGTGTTTATTTAGGTATTTTGTTCTCTTTTGCAAGCATTTCTGGAGGTAGTTTTTTCTGACACACTAGTATGTAAATGAGATCTATGTGACAGGTAGTACAGGGACTATTAAGAATCATTGCTCCAATGCAAATTGCATCTGATCCTTATTGTTATCCATACTACTTCTGATAACTTGCTCCAGTTTAAATAACATTAAATAGATTGTTTTGTAGTTTTGCTGTTGGATTTTTTTATTTGTTTGTTTTGTTGGTTTGGGATTTTTTAGTAGAGATATGAATATCTGGAGTAGAACTTTGTTGTAACAAATTTAAAATTAAAAAAAGGAGAAAACTTGTTTTCTGAACTTGCAAGATTTGTGCCTGGTGCAGAAGCCTTGCTAGGCTGCAGAAGTCTGATGTGGCTTTGTTCTTTCAGTTCCCTTATTGCTGCTGTTTGTTTCTAAAAGTAGATCAATGAGAGGGGCTCAAAGTCCTGAGTCCTTTCCTGCTGAAGCTTTGGACTGGAAATGGTTCCTTGCTCAGCTTGGAAGGGACAGCTCAGACACTTCCAGAATTGAAGAAGGATCTTCTAGACCCTGCCCAGATCCTGGGATCCCCTGTAGCTTGCTCAGTCCTCAATGGAAGAGATGATTGTTGTGTGCTGTTGATGGAAGTAATGGTGTCCATGGCAAGTTTCTAATCCTCAGTCCTCTAAGAGAAATTGTCAAAACATTTCTAGAGTTTTAGGCCTTTTCTATGTGGTCCAGTTTCAGTGAGCCTTTAATCAAAGCTGGAAAAGTATTCAAAATAAACAAATATTACTTTTTTCATTTTTTTAGTTCTTAAAATAGTATTTTAGACTTTTATAATTCTTAAACAAAGAACTAACATATATATGTCTGTTCTTTGGTGGAAAACCTCAAGTAGCTTTCCTAGCTGTATGTGCATTCTTTTTAGGTAAGGGAATTAGTTGTTGGTTTTTAAATTTCTTTTTTGTTTTAGAATTGTCTGTTGTCCAAGACAGCATGAAAAAGGAGAAAAATGGGTTGAAAGCCTGTTCTTTTCTACTTGTGTTGCTTCATAGCACCTTCATCAGCTCTACTTCCTGTGATGCATAGATTTCTCTGCTTTGTTTGGTCACCAAAAAGACACACACACAATTATCTTCTTTTGTGGGTGATGATCTTCTAAAACCTGATTGCTTTGCTTGTGTGTTTTCTGAAGATAAGGTCCTGTCTGCACTGACTCATTTTTTTTTGTCACAATGATATGTCTTCCTTTTTTTATAAGAAGCTTCTGTTGATTTTGCTTTTTTTTTTTCTTTTGGTCACATGCTTTTCAGCTTTCTAGCAGTCTATTTATAGTAGACAGACTGTTGAAGTCTTTATTGAATTTTCTTTACCAATTTCAACTTGAAATATAGATACACAAGAATATTGTATGAAATTTTCAATGAATATATAGGTTATAAAATTTCTGGAGTACATGAAAACATTCGGATACAATAAGTACAGTTTTATGACCCAAGAGGGTTTTTTTTTTTTTTTAGTTTTATTACTTAGCCAGATGCAAGAGGCTAAAGAGAGACTGCCAGGCAATATCTACAGTTTCAGTGAAGCACAGGCAAGCTCTAACAAACATATGAATACATTAGAATTTTATTATTTTTATGTGCCTGAAAGGTTTCTGCCTTTAGGTCACTTCAAATAACCAGGTTATTGCAGTCCAAAAGAGAAGAAAGCAGCCTGGATAGTCCATGAAGCGCAAAGAGAATACTTTTTTTCTTAATACACATTTTTCACTTGACAGTATCAAATCCACAAAAGAATTGTTTCCCTAAAATTGTTGGACTGTTGAGAGCCAAATTTGACTGATCAGTTGTACTAACCGTTACAAGGGAGAAGCAGCAGCAGCAATTGGTACTTCATAAAGGAATGTGTAACAAGGGCAAAGGATTTTGTTTCATTAAATCAAGGCATCATGTTCTTGGGAATAAAGCCTCTTGCCTGTTTGCAAGCAAGGAATAGAGTAGCTAGAAATATGCATAAAAATAATATAAATGCCATCAATGTAGAAGATACCAGGTTCATTATTCTTCTCCTATAAAAAAGTTAGTTAAGCTACTCATTATAGAAAACAAAGGGAATTAGACATCAGTAAAGAAATGAATGAACAGGAAATTGCAGTGGACCCACTCCTTGTAGCAAAGGAGTATTGAATTGGAGTTACGATTGCTTTCAAGGCGCCGGAGTCCAAACTTTCTGGCTGACAATATATGGATGGCAGTAAGCAACAGTGTAAAATTTGAGCATCTGTAAGTATCAATGGACCTATACAGCCTTATAAATCCAGGTTAAATGCAGACATGATTGCTTAAAAACACAATGGCATCTTGTGTGTTGGCTGTTTTCCTAACCAATGACAGCAATTCTGTTGCAAGAAAATTAGTAACAGGAAATTGCAGTGGACCCACTCCTTGTAGCAAAGGAGTATTGAATTGGAGTTACAATTGCTTTCAAGGCGCCTGAGTCCAAACTTTCTGGCTGACAATATATGGATGGCAGTAAGCAACAGTGTAAAATTTAAGCATCTGTAAGTATCAATGGACCTATACAGCCTTATAAATCCAGGTTAAATGCAGACATGATTGCTTAAAAACACAATGGCATCTTGTGTGTTGGCTGTTTTCCTAACCAATGACAGCAATTCTGTTGCAAGAAAATTAGTAACACTGGGTTAACTGCATTTGCCTTGACCGTGTGTGAAAGTTGAATCTCTTCATTTGGCATTTGGGTGTTGAGGGGTTTTTTTGGTAATAGTAACTTTTGTTTTAGTGAATGTTCAGCTTCCCATGATGTTTCACCATTTTGGTTGATGATTTCATTGTTCTAGTGAAGGACTCTGGTCAGAGAGACTCCTGGAGTTGCCTTGATAAGGGTTTGTGGTTTTGAGCGCTTCCTTGGGATTTTGCTTGAGTCTGCTTTGTTGAACAGAAGCACATACTGCAGAGGTCAGCTTGTCACCAGCCCTCACGGGATGGAACCTCACAGCCTGTAAGAGGTGGTGAAAAGTGGCATTTCTCTCTGAAATTTAGTGGTTATGAGGAGTCACAAACAGATAATTAACACACTAGATGAAGAATTTAAAAGCAAAAAAGATACTGTGAGCATTTCCAACTGATGGCTTTTGTCAAATCATTTTTCACCAGGAATGTTTTCATGGTCTTTGTTTCTTACAGTTGAATTTAAAGCTGCAGGAACTGCATGCTAAAGGGAGATGAGGAAGAGAAATGCAATTTTTTTTAATATCATGAAAAGGATTTTTTCTTTTTTCAGGACCAAAGTAAACTAATCTATGGCTGGTTTGGGGGTTAGTATTGTAGTATATTATAGTTGGAAAGAACATTTTCTGTTATGGTTTAAACTGATAATGTATTGGGTCTTAGCCAAAAGCAGACAATGTTCTTTCTGAAAAGTGAGTCATTCTAGGGAGCAAGAGAGTTAAAGAAGAAAGTTCTTCTGAAATAAGGGTTTAACTTCTTCAATCTCTGTGTCAGCATAGTGTTGTGTTTAAAAAAAAAAATCACCAATACCCAACTTGCATGGAATGGGAACAGGGAAATGCTCATCTCTTACTGCTCCATTCAAGCATTATTTTAGTGTCTGCACTGATGGGATTGTTATACATAATTGTATTATCTGTTTGACTGGGGTTGATTCAAACAGCAGAGTCTTTTATCCTGCAAGTGAAAGTGTAAGGTGTGGAGGTCCTTGGTTGGAGATACTGAATTCATGTACACTTAATTCACTTACCAAATGTCAATGAAATCTTTTGACTGATAGGCAGCATATTAAACACTTACTTATCTCCCCTTGGAATGTCTGGTCTGTAATCATTAAAAATATATTAACTAACTCTACATTAGGAGCCTGAAAGGATGTCATATTTGAGGTTACTGGTAGACTACAGACCAGAAGAGTGCCATAAATGCCAATTCAGTTTAACAGAATTTTTCTCAGATTTTTTTCACCTGATACTCTTTGCAAGTTGGTGGCCTTTTCTTCTCACCTCTGTTTTTGAGCAGTAATACTCTCTTACCTCCCAGAGCAACTTACTGCATGTGATGTGGTTGGTGGCTGTCTGCTAAAATAATACTTCTTTCCTGTCACTCCCCTCTTCTGACTTCTTGGGATTTTTCCCCTCTCTAGCCAGACATTAGGAAAACAATTCTTAATATGGTGTGAGGGACTGGTTAGCTTGCTTGAGGAGCACAGAGCAAGAGCTAGCCCAGATTTGCCTGGCTGCCACCCCTTAGTGCTGCCCTTAGTCCTTTTTAACTTGCTTGCACTCTGCCTAATAACAAGGTTATACAAAGAAACATAATTCAGGCTATTCAGTTCATCAACATTACTTCTTGGTGTTTATTTTCATAATGATCATTAAGTGATAGCAGTTTGTTTCTAGAACTAGGTATTCTTAAAGGTGCCTTTAAACCCCAACTATTCTTTGATTCATGTTGATTTAGGATCAGCATATGGATTTAACCATCTACTCAAGATCATGTTTAGGTTTATGTTTTCATCAAGGGGAAATAGGTGTGGTCAAGTCCTCCTTGCACTCTCCTAACTAATTATCCTGTGAGCTTTTAGCAGGACAAAAAATTACTTTGGAGAGCTTTCTCTTGAAAGCAGTTTTCTCAGAGCTTAAGCATTTTTCACCAGAATTAGATTTGCATAAGACTTCAGTTATGTAATTTAGATTCTATAATTTCAAAAAGTCTCTGTGTCTTAAACTAGAATTGGGGAAACTTGCTCATTGCTTGCTTTCCTGTACGTTATACCCACATACTATCACCTGAACACCCATAGTATAGAAAGGCTGGATTACAGGATGGGTGCAAAAACTGAGATTAAAAGCTCTGAATACAGCCTAAATGCTGCACTTCACTGAATTTCTTTAAGCTAATTGTGCTGGCTCTTCCAACTCAGGAGGCATATGAGTATCCATGTTGATACTGATTAAGAGCACAGGAATTCGAGAAATATTATTTTTATTTCACTTCTGTTTCTGAGAAGTACAGAGTGCTACAGATACAAAGGTAACAAACAAATGCAATTTTTTGTGGTGAGCAAATATTTGTTTTCCACTGATAAGACAAATAGTTGCACTCAGGGAAGGAGGATGCTCTTTGTAATAGTGTTGCTTCTGATTCTTCATTAAACACTTAGTGGGGGTGGGATGAAACATCAAGGAGGGCTGTGATGGCACAGAATGAGGAAACTGTGACAGCAAATGTTATCCCCAGGTAAAAATGGAGAACCTGTATTACCAGCCAACATGAAGGTTTTGTGGCTGGATTTTTAGATACTAGGCATTCATATACTGAAGCTTGACATGCTAATATTGCTACCTGTAATATCTTGTACATTGTTGGGTGCTTGGAAGGTGGTTGGATTGCAGTCTGTGATGGCAATACTGCTCTAAAATTCTGTAGTAAGAAGAGCAAACTATACTATCCATCATGCCCCTGTAAATAACTGAGGCTTTCTTTGGGCTTTATGTAACTCTCACTGGATCCATTTAATACTAGTGCCTGTATTTTAGCTTTACTGGGGTTGAGATTAGTGCTGCTGAGAAGAATACTGATTGTAGAGAAACTTGTTCCTAGGAGTTGAATTAAATCATCAGCAAAAAAAAAAATATCCTGTTATTTGAGATTCTCCTCTTCAAAAATCCTTTACTCATTTTGCCTTGTTTCACCTTCCCTAAATTTCATTTGGAACTTTGTGTTTAAAGTCGGGCTGTGCCTGCTTCTTCTGCATGATCTTCCTTCCTCCTTGAGAGGGCTGTCTGCTTCTGGTGTGTTGAATTGGATGCAGCAATATAAGGATGCATTGCTCCCTCTCAGGCTATCCCTGCTGATTGAGCCTGTAACCTTATAAATTGTTAAAATTCCTTGGGCCTTTGTTTTTCCCATCTGTAAAACTGAGGATAAGAGAATTTTCCTATTACTAAAAATAACCTTGATCTCAGGATATGAGCTGGAAATCCTGACCAAACACCAATGAAACACTTTCCGCACAAGTAATCCTTCTTATGGGGTTATTTGTGGAATATGCATTGCTCCCTGATTTTAAGGATGTATTTACAGGAGATAATGACAGTATACTTGCTTTACATTTGCTAAGGAGGATCCTCAGGGGCAGTGCTGACCTTGAGAAGATGGCAGGGGAAGAGCTGGTTGTTTCTTTGGTGAATACGGGAATGAATGCTGATTTAGCCCTGTCACGTTTTGTTTCTCCCTTTGTGACCTAATTCAGCATTTTGTATATGTGATGAAAGCACCTACCTATGTGGATCTTGGAAAAAAAGATATATAAAAAATTCACTAGAGCACCATCCCCTTTCTACTACCACTCCATTAAATGGCTTTGATCTGGAATTGAAAATTTTCATTTGGTACCTCATTGCCATCGAATGATAGCAACTTACTCTGCTGAAAAATTCAGCTGGGGTAGGGACATGGAGAGAAGGGATTTTTCTCTGCCACTGTAGGTTTTACAGCACTTACAGCCTGCTTCCTGAGACTTGTTTCTGGTATTTCCTGTATACACAAAGGCACTCCTCTGCCTGCTAAACTTATGTACCTGGTTTTTATTTTGTTTTGAGACACTGCAAATAATACTGTGACATGAGATTTAATATGTAGAGCTATTTTTAAAATCTTTGTGCTGAAGATATTTTTCAAGGCTTAACATTTTGAAGGGCTTCTGCTGCATGGGTTAGAGTTTGGGGGTTTTTTGCTTCCTCTATCAGAGAATATTAATGACTGTTGTCCTGAAGGTCTTCTCTGATGTGATGTTTTCCCTTCTCTACTCTTTCACTCTGCCTCTTCAAATCAATTGTCATTAATTTGTTCTAACCTTCAGGGGATGGTGGGAGAAAACTAACTCCTATTAGAAGGAGTGAGCGTGGGTGATCTTTACAGACACTGGAGTTGCAAGTGTTGGCAGAGCAGAACACAGTATAGTGTCCTCATAGTTTGCACAGAAAACAGATTTTCCCAAGATGCTCCTTGCCTTTTTTTTCCTCTATGCAAAGAAGGAAAGTTATCAGTCAAATAACATTGGCAAATGTGGCCTTGATGCTTCATTTGTGGCTTCCTTTGCTGTACCTGTATGGTCAGTAGTTTCTGGATTTATCTTTGGTTAACCAGGCCTCTTTATGAAAATGCGTAATTGAAGTGTTTTGTTAATGCCAGTTCACTCTGGTTGTATAAACTCATCAATTTGCATGAAGTGATTGAAGGGAAAAGATAGATGAAAGCCTATTATAATCACATTAGATAACCAGATATGAATATGAATGAGATCATGCTTCTTTTGGAAATAGAGCTGTGTTGTTCAATAGACTTAGTATAACAAACATTTATATTAAAGCCCATTATGTTGAGTCTTGTACTTGTTTTCTTTGGAAGAGTTATTTAGTGAGCTGTCTACATGACTCTGACCTTAATTTCAGTAAGTAATGAAATCTGCAAGTTCTTTAAACAGCTCACAAACAGGAACAGAACTGCATGGCAATGAAACAATGTATGTAACTTAACCACAAACTTTGTGTCTTGAGCTGCCCTTTCATGAGCAGATGCAAATAAAAATTTCTGGAGTTTCTTATTTTATTTTGTACTTCTTCCTTGTTGTTCTCCAGAAAATAAGGAAGAAAATTGCTCTTTCTTTAGTGATTAAAAAAAAAATGAAACTGTGGTGTTCTGAACATTTCATTTTGCTACAGCAATATATAATACTCCTCAGATACATACTTGCACACAAACCTTATTCAAGCTGTAAGGTTGTGTAATTGAAGACATGCAACCCTTATATGTGACTTTTTATTGAATTTTGAGGGAAGTCAGAGCTTTATGGTTAATAGTTGAACCCTTCAAAAACAATACAGTAGTTGTTCTCGAAGCACATGAGAATTTCATTCATATAGCTCTTGTAGTTGTTTTCCCTCATGTTTACGAGTTTTCTGAGGAAGCTCAGTCTTTGATAACTGAGCTACTGAAGTTGGTTTAGTTGATTTTGCTTTGCCTTTGTGTGCCCACTGTAAGTACTCCTTCCCACTTGGCTTCTTCACTTAGCCTTTTGTACCTTTTCATTCCTTCAAACTACTTGCCTGGAGAAATGTTTAGGGCATACTTCTCATTGGACACGCAGCCTCTTTACCATGCTATTGTAGATCTGTCCAAATGAGCAGCCACAAGTCTGCTCAGACACGTGCCGGTTTACATGGTGCAATCGTTTCTTTGTCAGAAAGGCTTTGTAAGTACCAGGTGTCTTTGCAAAGCAGTAAGCTCTTGGAAGCATGTGCTCACTAATGGAATGGTAAGCAGCTAAATGCTTCCAAAACATTGTACAAAGCAACCTCCTTTGGGATTTGCAGTCTGCATTCTACAGTGTAACTCAATAGGGTGTTTTCCTCCCTTAGGTTTTTTAGTATTGCGTGCTGCTTTGCTCAAGCACAGTCTCTTGGAACTCAGTGCAAAAACATCCCTAGCTCAGTGAATGTAAAGAACAAGTGGTCAAGTGGTGGATATTTTTCCCTACACAGTGGTTTATAAGATATCTTTGCTTGATTGGTGTTAATTGTCATATATATATGTGTTTGCAAATGTTACTTCTGGAGCTGGTGATAGTGTTACATACCTGCTCCTAATACCTGATGGCATTTGAAGATGAGAATATAAGCTTGTGATACATGGAATGAAAATTCATTTGAAACAGTAACTGTATTTTACTGTCAGCCTATAATGTTACACCAATTAATTATGTACCTGATAAATGAGAAAATAAGTGCAGCATATCCAAACTGTTGCAGATAGAAAATTTTTGAATTGACAGTGTTTAATGTAAATATAAATATAATATATGAATATATATTATATATATAAATATAATGAATATAAATTTTGTTCTTAATGTCCGTTTGGAGTGGGAAACCATACAGAATAATCTTTGGACTGAGTTTGTACATACTGAAGAGCATTTAGTTATCTGAAGGAAGGTATATGAAGAGCATTCACAGACTTTTTTATTTGTGCCAATAGACATTGCACTCTAAATCACTGTTATACCACTTTGTCATCTATAAATAAACTGGCAAATGCACTGCTCAGCTTCAAATTTCCTTCGCTGCTAGTACCACTTGAAATCAGTGGTTCCTGTTTCAGTGTTGCTTGTTCCTTTGACATAAATCAAAGAAAAATCCTGACAGTGAAGCCATAAGAAACATAATTTAATTTGTATTAGGATAACAAAAACATTTATCCTTTGTCTCCCTACGTCCAATTTCTATTTTTATAATAAAATGGTATTTTGTAGGCAATTTAATTGGAAAAAATCTACTATAGGTAGATTTACCTTTACTATAGGTAAAGGTTGTGCAGTGGATCAAAATACCCATCATAACAAGTGGAAAAAGCTGCTCAGAAACATTTCTCAGGAATTGCAAGGGCAGTCCTGTGGACTTGAATCTTGTGAAGGGGCCCATGTCTTCCCTTAAAACTTCCTCAACAGAGATCAGTTTCTGAGTCCACAAACAACCAGTGTTTCTCAAACTTTCTGATTGTACTAGCAGTTAATTTGTTGAAGATCAGGACATTAGTTTCAAATAACTTAAAAATTTCTTTACGTTTGAAACATTTCTAGTGTGTTGTGCAGTTCTGGAGCTTGCTGCACTGAGAGTTCAGGTAGGATGTTGATAGGCTGAGATAGACATATTCTAAAGCAATAAATCTGGTGCCTGAACTGATCTCTGGAAATAGTAAGTGAGTAGAAAAAGTTTTGTTGGTCTCCAGCTGACAATTTTAGAATACAAAGGAAGTTGAAGACCACTGGGTAAATTAAGGAGCGCTGTCCTCTTAGGGGAGAAAAAATTGCTGTCAGATTACTTTATTATAAATTAATGACTGTACAAAGGCCATGACTTGATGGCATTTCCGTGAAATCAGTAATATTGGAAAGTATGTGAATTCCCTTTAGATTTTTTTTTTAATATGAACACAGCTGCTTTTAATGTTAATCCTGCACACATAGAAACCATGCTTTACGTTCCCTGTGTTCATAGTTTAGATCCATAAGTATGTTGATCCTGGAGATCTTAATTAAAAATTGAATTTCCTGCTTTACTGTGCTGGGGATTTTTTTCTTTTTTTTTTTGTTTTTTGTTTTGTTATTGGTTGAGGAAAGACTGTTCATACCTCTTTACATGTGTTGTTTAATAGTAAGAGCTCCAGTACCAAAAGAGGGCCTGCGCAGGCATAACAAAACAGGATGTGTCTGGCAAAATTACAGATTCAGTGCTAATGCTTGTAAGAGAGTAAACCTGAATATATAATAAGTAGTGTGCTTTTAATTATTTTTGTCCTGTAACAAGAAGGATGACGGTAGTGGTCTTAGGAGTGTGGAGAAGATATGGAACCTCTCCTGTGGGCTCTTGGTGGGACAGTGCTGCAAGTTCTTTCTTAGTAATATGAAGCTGCAACATGACATGGAGACTATAGTAGATTTATTGGCTGGTGGATGTTTTTGCCTTTATGAATGGAAATATAATGCTGGATCTCTTTTGCCCCCACCTAATAAAAGATAAAGCATTGATTCAACAGCCTGGGAAATCTTCCAGATCTGAAGTTCATAGGAATTTAGAGTTGGAAAAGAAAGGTGGCAGAACCGTAGCTTTAGAAGCAGTTGCAGTTGCTGTTCTTTATAAATGATGAAGGGAGCATAGTAGTGTATGCATGCAAAATTGCCCCTTTAATTAATTTGTAAATCAGGCTGTTAGTCAGAATATGAGTATATGGGTTTTATATTACAAGAACATTTCAAGTCTATACATGCAGACCTGGAAAGTTTCTAAGCTATTCCATCCTATTCCAGGCAAAATACTAATTGGATTAACTGTATGTAACATTGTCATTTTCTAGTACGAACTCTGGGATTTGGCCATAATCAGTTAAACCTCAGTGCTAACTCTGATTTTGAGCATCTTCCTCCCTCTGCTTTTACCTGCTGATTTTAAACTTCTCTTTTGGAACTACTTCAGTTGACAAGGTTAGTTTTGAGTGCTGGGCTTTTCAGCTTTCCATCTTTGGTGGGGGGTTTTGTTTTGTTTTTCCTGGATACATTTCAGCATCTATTGCTAAGTATAAAAGAAACAGGCTGCTCTGTGCAAAGTGCCTAGAATACCCATCAAGTACCCATTTTTGAGACCAAATCAGACTTTTGCAACTTGTGGGATTGCAGAGGTTTGCACTTGTTATTTCTGTCCTGTTCACTGATTTGCACACTGCTTTTCTGACTTGTGACAAATTCAGGGACATGCAGGTCCTTGCAGAAAGCATTCTAAACTTTGTAGTTTCTCTGTAATGGGCCCAGTGTATTTACCTGTTCACACATGTCTGCATATCAAAAGAAAAAAAAAAGGTCTAGTTTCTTTGTGCTTTAAGTGCAAGTAAAATAGTTAAATCCATTTTAAAATCTGTAAGTCTTGTTCAACTTCAGGTTTTTGCAGTTGGAGCAAATGGGGGCGGGCGATAATTGGTAGAGCTGTACAGTTATGTAACTAAAAGCTTTTCTGCTGCAAGTTAGGAGAGCAGATTGCCTGGCCATCAAATTACGACACGTGTTTTTAATCTTCCCACAGTGTCCATGCAGAGGAGTACAGTCAAGAAATATGTACTGGTTTGGTTAGATTAATGTGTTCAAATAAAGATGTTACCAAAAAATTTCCTTCGGGGTACAAACATTTTTTTAAGAGAAATAGTGGTGGTGTCATACCACTTGGGGATTTAAATAGTACTTATTTTGCATAATTGATGGCAGATATTAGGTTGAAATTGTAATTGTTGATGGCTTTTAGTATGAAAGTGGTCATCTGAAACTCACAGTGGGGAATCAACTAGTAAAAAGATTATACAGTGTATCACAGTGGTGATAAGATAAAATATTCTATTTTATGTGGAAAATATCATGTTACAATCACAGAAGAACGGTCAGCTAGCCAGGAATCATGAATTGTCACCAGTTTCATATAAATATTCATGAAAGCAGTGACTGAGATATCAGTGGGATTTTTCTGTACCCAGAGGGGGTGGGTGGTTGGTTTGGTTTGGATGGGGAGTTTTTCTGGCTGTTGTATTTAGTTTTTCTTGATGAAATGACACTATATGGATCTTAGTGTATTCATTCAGGGAAAAGTGATACAAGTATAAAAACTATAATGTGAACTTGACTGAGATGAAAGACAATAGCATATGAACACTTTGAACTGGGAGTTTGTTGGATTTGGTGTTGCAGCTGTTGTATATAGTCCTTTTGTATCTATATGGAGTTGTGACCTCTTCAGCTTCTCCATGGCATGCTGGCAAATGTGAGGTTTGCTTTTCTGCAGTGGAACAAAGCCATTACCTGAAAGAGAGCATCTGATTTTTTTCTTAAGGTGGGCAGCTGCTGCACAGTAAAGCCTGTCTTGGACCCTTGGTTTTCTTCAGTTACTTCAAAATCACCCTTAGAGTGTGAAAATGAGATTTTTTTGAGTCACTGAAGGGCCATTTTAAACTGACCTCAGGGCCAACCAGGGCTATTAACATCACCTTGGTTAAGGATCATTGCCATAAAATATCCGGGTTTGACCCTAAATGGGATGTGTGTGGGGGAAGTTCTCTTTTGAGTAGAAGAAACAAAGCAGGTTTTGACACTGCACTCTTAGGCATCCATGAGGTTCTCCCAGAAGCATTGCCTGTCTTCCTGCAGATGCTTGAAATCACCCACCAAAGAGTTTAAAATTTCACAAGAGAGCAGAGCCAAACTTTTGCCCTGAAGGCACAGAGGCATCTCCACCTAGCCCAGGCTGCGTGTCACTTGTGCTTGGTCTGTCATGTTTATTTGGGCTTCTCTTTCTAGGGAACCAGCCTCTTAGATTGACTTCATTGCATTGAAGGTGAACAAATCATAATTATAGGAGATTAAATTGTTACATTAAAGGGGTAGAAGCTAAAGTGTGAAACACCAGTGTCCTCCTGTGTAAGGAATGGTTTGGGAAAGCAAGCAGGATGTTTTTCTGTTCTGACAGCAGAAGTCAGAATCGTGTCAGTTTAACCAGGCGTACACAGGACAGGTGTGCTTTTATGGAAAGCCCATTGCTGTTCCTTTGGGTTTAAGACTAGGAAGAATAGAGGAGTAATTTTAAAAGAAAGAGTAACCTTTTTTGAACATATTGTTTTTTTCTTTGATTTGTCTTACTGCTGTTGACAGTATTGTGCGCTCTGGTGGCAGTACCAGGAATGGACAGTATGTATGAAAATAATTATAGACCAGATTTACCTGATGGCTCTCCTTCAGTTACTTGGTAGCCTTCTGCACGCACATATATATAGATGTACATCAGCTTCTGCTGAGCAGCTGCCAGTGCTCAGCTGCTGTTTAACTGGTGAATGATGCACAAAATTGTTGTAACACATCTTGTAACACAGGGACTTTGGATTGTCTGTACCTAAGATGATTTTTGCATGGTGAATCTAAATATTGCTCCTCTTCTGTTCTAGTTTGTGGAGACATCCATGGTCAGTTCTTTGACTTGATGAAACTGTTTGAAGTGGGAGGTTCTCCTGCCAACACGCGGTACCTCTTCCTGGGGGACTACGTGGACAGAGGGTACTTCAGCATTGAAGTAAGTTTCTAACTTTTGGCTTTGGGTGCAAAATTGCTTGCAGCATATTTTGTATATTTAACATCATATCTTAACTAGCTCAGGAATACTGAGGCTCTTCACAAATACCATGTTAATGTTGCTGGAGGTGTATTTATAAAGGTTGCTTGGGATGCAGCAAAATCCCACTATATCTGTGCTAGAAAGCTGACACAGAATGGTGCTAACTAGTGGCCATCTAAATATTGCACAGAAGGCAGCATGTTCTGCTGCTTGCAAAAGTTAAATAGCCTGAGTAGATGTGATCTATTAGAAAAGAGACATAACAGAAAAACCTAACCCATGACCCATAGTTTAGTTTGACTTTTAGGTTTATTTGATCTGAGTTTCTTGGATGTGACATTTTAGGAGAATGGAAGAATTAGATGAGAGGTAAATGGGACAAAAAGCCAGCACACAGCATGCTGTGCTGGAGAGAATGAGTAAGTTCTGTTTAGATATGGCATGCAGGAGAGCATGATCTCTGGCTTTTGATGCAGCACTTGAATCCACAGAGAAGTGATGCACAAGTGCCCTGTTGGTGGTGCTGAGACCTGGTGTAGTCTCCAGGTAAGACCATAGAATATGGAGGTCAAATGGCCTCTTTAGCTGGCTTGTGAAAGAAAGTGTCCTATCCAACCTGCCAGCTTTGACTAGAAGTGAGTCAAATACCAAGCCCAAATCCTGTGTTCCAGTGCTCGTAAAACAAGCTAGATGTTTTCTTCTATCCTTTGTTATTGCTTGATTTTACAAACTGTCAAGATGAAGCGCACAACTATTGAATAAAACCTGATGTGGATTTGTTTATCTAGGTTATAGCTGGTCTAGTCATTGAACAGTCAATCAGAAACCCTTGCTGAGCTCTTGATCTACAGCTTGTCTGTTCCTGTGAGAAGTTCAGACTTGAACTCCGAGTCAGGGCAGAATGCCCGTTACCTGTTGGAAGCAATATAGGTCCTATGATACATGTCTGTGTGTCTGTCTAGATTGGATGGCGTCATGTGAGAACACATCCACTGCTCTTTCATTCTACATCCCACATTGAAATTACCCTGTTGCCATATTGGTATGGCCAAGCAGCTGAGTTGTTTATGTGTGTGGAAAACAGATCAGTGTATTATCTTGCCAGTGTTATGTTTAAAGTAAGAAGTTTCTGAAAAATTAAATTCAGTAAAACTACTTCTGCTTTATTAGTTCATTTTAAGACTTCATTTCAAGTGAGGTTTGAGTGGAATCACTCCTGTGGATTACCATGCTGGATTGCTTGGGGAGGATTGGGAAGGAGGAGCAGGAAGAGCTTCACAGACTTAAACCATTGTGCAGTTCTGTCTTGAACTACCATTTTTGAGTTGTGATAACCTCATTCATATCTCCTGCAGTCTTTGACTGAGACAAGATGTGTCTGGAAGAGGAAAGTTTTTTCTTCACTTCTATATACATAGGCTTTTAATAAAAGAAATAGGACAGCTTTCAAGTGCTTCTCTGACAGTTTACCAAAATCTGTTCCAGGGCTATTACCAATTAAAGAAATAGCAAGCCATATGAAACAAAGAAAACAGCCTATGTATAGGCAATAATCTCCTTAAAATCTCTCATTTAGCAACCTGTGCATACATACTTAGCAAATTGTATTCCGAATTCAGTTTTTCCATTCAGGAGCATTGCTTTTTCACTGGAAGGAGTATTAGCTTCTGCCAGCGCCAAGGAAGTATCTCAGCTGTCACTTATATTATTTCTTTTTTAAGTTAGGTTCTCAAATCACTACGTTTTTTTTTTGGTCACATAACTGATTTTTCCCACCTGTCACTTTGATTAAAGGATATCTTCAAAAGGAAAGGCAAGTTTCTGTTTCATAAGTGTATTTGGATGTAGAGCTGTGCATTCAGGCATGAACTCAGCACAATAAGTAGTGACAAGGAAAGGAAAATTGTGAAGAATGCAACTTGGCATTTAGAGAGGCAAGATGTTTCTGGTGGAGGAGGGGACCTGAGTACATAGATCAGGCACCAACTTTTGTCAGTACGTTGTGCTGGGGAAGTCATGCTGGTAAACAGTCCTAGCCTGAGTTCATATTTCTACAGCACCAATCACATACTGATCTTTCTTCCATCCATCTGCTGGCTCCCCTTTCTGCTACGGAGACAGGAGACTATTGCAGTTCTGGGGTCTTTCCAAAAGAATTATGTGGCTGGTCCAAGGTACTAATCATGAGTAATACAAGCTTTAAAAACATTCCCTTTGATTGCTGTGTGATCTCTAGTGTAAAAGTGACACCATTGAGCTTAGACCGAGCTGAGTTCTGATAGTGGGCGAGATAATCCTTCTCTGTGGGCTGCAAAGCATTTGGGATTCTTCTGGATGAAAGGTACTACATAATGCAAGCTATTATCATTAAGAACAGAGAAAGAAATTGCATAAGGTAGGTGGAAGGCATTTGATAATTCTTAGGGAAAAAGAGAAAAGTATTTGTATAAGGCACTCAGCAGAAATGTTGGTCCTTGCTCTATGGAACTTTTGATCCAAGGGCTCTATTCTTCATGTGCATGCTTCATTTTACTGGTGTTAGCTTCACTGCTTGAAGGGGGGTGCGTGTTTTGTGTTTTTTATATTCGCTCTAAGCAATGCGTCAAAGGATGAGAGACTGATAGAGAAGTTACAACAGGTAAAATTAAAAAATGTCAAGTTGTAGGTAGAATGAGACAAGGTTTCTTAGCACAGATGGAATCTTTATTCTCTATCTGCACTCTCTTTTCAGTTTGACTTTTTGGCAGATCCTGGGCATTTCTTCACTTAAAATAACAAATTTCTGCAATTTAATACAGTGCATTAGTTTCCTTGGCTATATAACCGCTAACATTTCCCCTCTTGTGCTTGTGCACTGTTTGAGGGGATTGACTCCAGAGTAGAAGAAACCCCTTAGTTTTCACTTTCAAATAAGTTTTATGGTCATGGAGAGTAGAAACCCAAATGATCAAAACAGAGGGCTATTTTTAAATGTAAAGAATAGTTAGAGCCTAAGTGGTTCTGCAGGAATAGGTTGTAAGGGAGAATGACTAATCTCTCTACCTGAGTCTGAAAACTCTTTTTTGAAAAGCATACAAATGCTGTGCAGTGTAGGGAGGAGTGTACACACAGACTATTTTTCATTACAGTCTTAGGAAAATTACAGAGTAAAAACCAACTATAGTGCATTAAGAATAGTAATATGTAAACTAACTGTTGGAATTATTTTCTTGCTTAATTCCATATAACAGCATACCATCTTATATTTCACTTGACCATTATAAGGTATGTAGTGATCATTTTTGGCAGAGGAAAGAGTTAAAATATGGAGAATTGAACCAACGTTCAAAATTAACAAAAGTGGAGTTATGTTTTAAGGTTTAGAACATGCATACATTTCCCTTCCTGAATGCATAGACTGACTTTGCAGAAGGTGAAACTGGTATTGTGGTATTTCCAGCAAGAACAAAGTGAGGTGTTTGGAGTGACTCTAGAATTTGACCACTGGACCTTACACAAATTTTAAAAAGCATCTGGCACTTGAGATGCTTCTGAACTCAGTGAACTGTTGGAAATTAAATTGTGTCTCCCAAGAAAAGAGTTACACTTAAATAAATTTATTTTAGTAAATGGTGGGTGAATTTAATGCTGGCGAAGTTGTGTGTTTATTATCTCTCAAGTCTCTGTGAACTTTTGAGGACTTCATTGGAAGAATAAACACCTTTCAGCATCGTCGTTTACTGTAGTGTGTTAATGTTTTCCAGTAAACAGCTTAATTTAAAATAATTTGGGCTGGTCAGGAATACTTCACCCGTGAAGTCAATAGTTTTTTTTCAGTTCTCTTAAAGCAAAGAAAATCCTAGGACTTCAATTATCCTGAATTTCTTTGCCCTTTTCTTCTGTAGACCAGCAGAAAATATCTTTCTTCATAGCAACAATTTGCATCTTGTGAGATCTCGTTTTTGTATGCATTACTCCTCAGAGCTGTGAATATTCAGTAACTCAGCAAAATTAGGATTATTTTTATATGTATTAGATTCCCGGACTGGAACATCTGTGTCAGGGCTGTCCTTGCAGCTTGACTGGTCCTGTGCCAGCTGTTCCCAGTGTGAGTCCCCAGCATGCCAAGAACCCCTTTTGGATGCAGGGGGAGAACATGTGATGGTACCATTTCCCCTGCACTGATGCCATCTCTCCATGGGACTCATCTTCTCAGAGAACAGCTGGAGCCTAGACACAGGATCCCAAAAAGGAGAGTTAGGAGCCATCTCTGTCTAGAAAGTGCTAGCTATAAGAATTATGGGAACATTTCACAAAAATAATTTCCTAGTCACTTTTTGGTTGAAAAAGAGGTACTTATTTTTGGATATTTTTAACTTTTCAAAGGCTGAAATGGGAGTAATGTGGTCTAAATATTAGCAAACAGTATATTGCGATTGTGCTGAAATCCTACTTGTAGTGAAGACAATATGACTTTTTCTTTATTTGCAGTAGTGTTCATAATTTTCTTAGTGCTCAAGGGTAGTAGTTCAGAAATGGCAGTAAGCTGCATCTCATGTGAGTATTCTGGTTACAGCTGCAATGTATCTTTATTTGTCTCTGAAATCATGCTGTAATAAATATTCGTCTCAGTAGCGTGAATGCAGCTGTGTGTTTAAAAAGGTACATGGTTTCCATTGGGATGGTTACTCCATTTTCGGAAGCGGTATCTTTGCTAGATGTTGTGATGGATCATTATTTCAGTGCACCTACAGTCACGCAATTTTTATATTCAGGTGCGGTGTGTGTTAGTGCAGGAGCTATGCCAGTTCCACAGGTCACAGAGCATCAGTAGAGACCTTAGCAATGGGTGGCTTAAATTATCCTTTCAAGTATGAATTACCTCACACTTACTCACATTTTATTTCATCTGCTAAGGAGTGCCCAGTGCTGTCAGTCATTTGGAGGGGGAGTTAATCTTTTGTGGCCCCTGCAAAGCCACACAACTGGCAGTGAGCTGCATCTCTCTCTTTCTTGCACTACCAGTGCCAGAGCACCCAGAAGTGAGCACTGTGGTGGTGTGGCTGTACTCAAGTGGCCATGGTGATGATTTTTCAATATCACATAACTTGAGATGCATAGAAGAGCCATGGGGCCTTTGGTTTTCCTTTCCAGGATGGGCTGAGATGTGGAATTGTGCAAATGCTCCAATTCAGCATGCAACTCAGTGGAGTTAAATCCCAAGTCTGTTTTGAAAATGTGGGCCTTTGGCTTACACAGTGCTTAATTGCACAGACGTTTTCTTTCCTGAAGCTGAGGCTGCCAGAACCTCAGCAGGAAAACAGCACTCTGGGAGCTGGGAGGTGAACAGATTACCTCTTTGTTAGAAACTTAACATATCTGCTATTTCAACAGCTGAAAGACACTAAACAAGTAAGAGGGGTTTGAGGGTCCTCAGTTAAGAACTGTAACTTCTTAGATACATATATTTATTAAAAATAGGGGTTTTTTGATAGGTTGAAATGAAACAGGCAAAAATACATTAGAGATGTCTAGATTGCAAGGTCCCCACTGTACGTTTTGCATAGAGTTACAGCAGAGCTGATGTTTAGTATGTTCTTAATGAAAATGTTGAAGTAAGAAAGGTACTTTAAAATTTTACAGCAGGGAAGTAGTATTATGAAATACATAAAGACTTCAAGCTTGGATTTTCAACAAGAGCAATTTATCATAAATATTTTGATTTCAGTAAGAATTATGATATGCAAAGCACAGGTAGGAAAAAATCAAAACCAGAATGTTTGCTCATTATTTGTTGTTTGGACATAAAGTTTTTTTGTATGTAAATGACTGTAAGCTGAAAAGCCATGAAAATCATTGTCCTTGTATTTGCTCTTTAGTTTGCGTGAAAAAAAAATCCTCTAATTAGTTCTTATTTACTATTACAACATTACTTCACTGAGCTACTGAAAAGAAAAGGAAGAAAATTAAAGGAATAATCTAAACAAAATAAACCTTTGATATAGTACTGCTGAAAACAACACAAAATGTTCATTTGTGTTCAAAAACACTATTCATAGTGGGCTTATGTTGCTTGAATAGTGGCAGAGAAATAGAACTTTCTAGACTGTATTTATTCTCTGTTATCTTCTCTCTGGTTCTCATGAGTACTTCAAAGGAAGCACAGAAAAAAAAAGAAAAATCTATGATAAGCAAATATAGAGCAATCAACCTGTAAACAAGTACCTAATGCCAAAAAGTCAAAAATTCCATCTCTCCTTATTTTCCCTGCTTTCCAGATCTGGACAAAATATTTAAAATATGGAGTGCTTGGTTTAATCTTGTCAGAGCTTTAGGAAAATTAAAAACTTAGTTACAAGGGCAATGTACACCACTTTATTTTTTTAAATATACTGTTTCATCTAATCATGAATCGTGCTTTTCTAACCATGTTTTGGCAGGATTAGAAGCTCTGTGGTAACTTGGATATGACTTTAAAACTGGAGCTCTTCTTGTGTGGATGGGGTGTCACTTTAGACTTCTTGTCTCACAACATTTACATCCAATTTTTGCATGTGTCAGTAAGTTTGAAGTGGAATCTTCTGGCAATTCTTGGAGGAATGAAGGAGTCATCATCAAAGAGAGAATTGCTCTGGTGGTGTGGACAAGTTCAGGTTTCTTGCCCCATTGGAGTGAAACCCTCAAACCCAAGTCTGCCAGAGTTTACACAGAGACAGAAGACTTTCTTCACCCACACCCTTTGTGGTTGTTTTGGGCCGCAACAGATGATTCCTGTGACCTGAAACCATAATTCCATGCTGGATTACATTAGCATGATTTCCCTGGCATTCTGACATCTCTTCTCACTTCCTGCAGTGGCAATAGCGCCAGGGAGGCGGAAGAATTGGCATGAGCTGGGAGGCCTCCCGTGTGTTTCCAAGGGGGAGAATTGGTTTTACAATTCCTCAAGTATACTGCCTGTGTTTTTGTTGTTTTCTTCTGTCTGTAGACCCTCTGAGTAGAAGAACAGAAATTACAGATAAAGGACAGACAGAGCATTCAGATGTTTACATGTTAATAAATTCTAGGCAACGAGTAGTAGTCTAAAACTCCTGCTGCTGTGTGATTACCTGTGGATAGTGTGAGCACAAACATTAAAATGTTGAACCCCTTCATCTTTTCTTGTTTTTCTTATATGTTGACTGTGTAGCAAACAAGGGAGCTGAAATCTACATGTTGAGATGATTAAAGTGTGTATATATATATATATATATATATATATATATATATATATAAAGTTTTTCAAGACACCGAATTGTAGAAAGGAGTTCACACTGTAATGTAGAGGCATTGCATTGACAGCAATGCTGATGTTGTTCTAATCTGAAACTATAGAGTACATTCTGAATTTCCAATCTATTGATTATTAAGCTAAATTAAAGTTTTTTTTTTTCCCAATGGAACAAAGGGGAGTGTTAGGAAGTAGTTTTTAAAAAAAGGGTTGTTTGGACACCTTTTGTTTCTTGTGCAGTTAATGGTTATATAAGTTAATTTCTGCAGTTAATGGTTATATAAGAAGGAAAAGTTGGAGGGAAAAACCATTCAGACAGTGTTTCTAGCTTTCTAGTTTTTGAGAGGACATTGTGGTCTGTACAATGTACTTGCAGGCAGTGGACTCATCTCATGGGATGAGTGGGTCTTATTTCCATCAATTTTCTTAGAGCTGTGAGTTCGTTTTCAAAACAGATATTTTTAATTGGCTGGTTTAGAGAGGTCTGAGCATAGCTTAGCCTCTCCATGTCTTATTTTTTTAATGTTTAGAAGACATGTAATCTCAAATAGAAATCTTTAGCAAAAAGAAAAGGCATTATAAAAGCTTTGTAGTATCTTCATTTAATACAAGAGCTTTGTGGATCTTTTTACTCCAGTGGTGTGTAGGGAACAATGTTAAGTGAAAAATTAACAAGCTTTCATGTAAAAGCTGTATAATTCTGGAAGCTGAGGTATTTCCTGAAGTGTGAGTTAAATTGTTCTGAGGCAGATTTTCCTGAAGCCAGGAATTGCAGGTCTTCCGGTGGCATTGTTTCCACAGGAGGTTTCTGCCTAACCTTGCAGGTGGAGAGGGATGCACAGCGATTGCTGGCTGAGAGCTGGGGCTGCTGGAGGCAGCTCATGGCTGACCAGGGAGGCGCCACTCAGCAAAAGGTGTAAAACTGGCAGAATATACCCGCACGAGTTTCAGCCAGTCCAGGCTGAAGCGCAGAGAAGTGTTTGAATGTAGTATATGAAGAATTAAGTGAATTAGTTGAAAATAAATGCTTTGCACAGATTACTTCTACTTTTTCTGCTAGGTTTTGTGATGGAGGGGAATGTAAATGGTTCTGTCACTAATTTTGAATTCTAATTTTCTTTCTTGTTCTGATTCACAGTGTGTGCTGTACTTGTGGGCCTTGAAAATCCTTTACCCCAAAACACTGTTTTTACTTCGTGGGAACCATGAATGTAGACATTTAACAGAGTATTTCACATTTAAGCAAGAATGTAAGTCTATCTTACCTTTGTTGCCTTAACTCCTTTTTCACGAACTTAATTTGTTATTTTGTAAATATTTTATACTGGTTCACTATTAGTAGATTTTCATGTACTTTTCATGTTAACTGCCATTAATTTTAAATAGTAGTCCCTGTTCCCTGAGGGGCCAGTCACCTCTCAGTGGTGTGGAATGGAAGGGCTTAGACCCCCCCATATTGGAGTGTGGGAGCATCCTGGGGCTGCTTGGGCCCATCTGGGCCTGGATGCTCTCTGGAAGCATGTACTGCTGCTGATGCTTCTTGCAGCAGCTGAGGGTTTGCTGCCCCACGCAGCAGCCTGGCAGGCAAAACCTGATGGCACACCAGTCCTGGCACCTGTGACTGCTACTTAAGGAGGACCTCATCTCACTGGGTCTCAGTTCATGGAGCAGGAGAAAAATGCAAGGAATTTTTATTTTGTTTTTCCTTAAGGTATAGCATTTTCACCTTTATCCTGTGTGTAGGCTTAAACTTTTCAAGATGCTCTTTTGATATGAATTCCTTTCTGTGTTGCAAGAAAGGATGCAGTGACACATAAAAGCTTATTAGATGTAGACCTTTACCTGCACAATGAAGCTTTTTTTCCCTGTGACACTGTCAGATGAAACTATTGCCATAAGTCTGTGTTTTCTTTTTACACTGGGGATAAAGGAAATGTTAATTGGCTCAAAGGCTTCATGGTTTACTGAGTTTAATATGCATATTGGTAAATTAACATTTCAGCTTCATTATACCACCTCGTTCATTTCCTAATGGCATTTCTGTAGATAATTAATTATAAGGGACTGGGCTAAAGTTCTGACTATTTCACAGAGAGTATATTGAGTGATAATGATGATAGCCATTCAGCAGATGTTTTAAGGCTTGCTCTACAGATTTCATTCTGAATAGAAATGGTAGAATGTAATGGTATATTCAGTTGTTTGTTTACAGTTTTTTAGAGAAAATACAAAAAAGTTTATTCATTTCACCTCAGAAGAGGAATTTTTCCAGCAGTGGATTCCTGAGGATATTTTTTGTATTAAGCAAAAGTTTGGGTACAGTCCTCAATACCAGATAGAATAGTGAAAGGAAAAAGTTTGAGTTATTAAGCACAATCCTTTTTCCTCTTAAATATTGATGGCACTTTCTGTTACCATCTTAATTTTTAAAAGGTAAAATCAAATATTCAGAACGTGTATATGATGCCTGCATGGATGCCTTTGACTGCCTTCCCTTGGCTGCTCTGATGAACCAACAATTCCTGTGTGTACATGGTGGCTTGTCTCCGGAGATCAACACCTTAGATGACATCAGAAAAGTAAGTCTTTGAGGTATTACCTATTAGCACAATGTAAAGCCCCATCTGACAACTCTTTGTGCCTTGTTAAGTGTTCTGTGCTTTCTTGGAGAAGATAGAAAAGAGCTCTAGAAGAACCTCACTATATACAAAGATGCAAACAAAAGAGGCTCTCAATATGAGCCTCTTACAAAAGAGGCTCATATGATTGAAATGAATATAGTCGGTATTTTTTAAATAATCAAGAGCTTCATTTTCAATAGGTCCTGCCATATTTTTAATAGTTCTGCATTTGAGTGCCCAGCAGATGGTCTAATTGAGGCTTAATAAGTTCATGCTTGTTGTACCCTTATGTTCTGAAACGTTTCTCAGAAATCTCATGGAAGTTCAGAGAAAAATGTCAAACAGCTTCTTCACATAATACAGTGTTATTGCATGTTATCAAGGATTAATTTTTTATTCACATGTTTTGTAGAAAAGATCTCAATTGATAGATATTTCTAAGAGATATTTAAGCCATTCATTCTTAGCGTTCCCAGAAAAAAAAAACAACTTTTTGTTTGCTCTTTGAGACTTGCAAACATGGATATCTATTTCTGAGCTTTCAAGTTAGTAAAAGGTAATTTATATTCTGAGGTTAATTTGTAGTCTCCTAAGAAATGAATATAGTTTAAAAAAAAAAAAACAAACAAATTGAGCCAGTAATTACATGTTTTGGCTTAAAAGCAATTAGCTTAAGGTATTAACTGCACTTTAAAAAATTACTGAATGCAAAGTTTTGTTTCTGAGGTAAAGGTTCGCTATCTCAGTAAATAAAAATACTCTGCGTAAAAATTAGCTGGCTCTGCAACAGCATGATGGCGGAGTAAAGTTGTTTAGCTCTCAGATCTAGATTAGGTTCATTAACACCTTCTCTTCCCCCTGCCCAACCCAGCAGGTTTATTTATTTTTGGCAATCAGCAGAAATTGGGTTTGCATATTTATGATTTTTTGTTTAGTTTAAATGAATTGTAATTACATAAGCATTAATCGGAGAGGGCTGAAATAAGAACTGTAGCTATGCTGTGAATATGTCAAGATGAGAACGCAAAGGTAAAATTGTAGAGGTCTCTTATTAAACTTTGACTGTTGAAAACTTACAAAATCAATTTGTTCTCTTTGAATTTTTTTTTTGAGGGGAGAAGGTATCAACTAGCCACTGAATCATTGCTTGATCTTTCAGATCAAAATAGAGAATATTTCAGACTGCAAGCCGTGTTCATACACTATCTTAACAGGGCTGTTGTTATATGAAAGAATTCTTGAGATAACACCTAATGTTTTTATATTAAAGAGTTCTTGCAGGAGAATACTGATTTTTATTATTTCATTATTTTGCCATGCTTCATCTTATTTGCGGTGTGATTCTATGTAATTTGAAGTTTTAAATAACCATAGCAAGACCAAAAAGAGAAGCTTTTAGCTTCTTAATTAGGGTTGAGGTTACAGGAGCAACAGGAATGTCATGCCAAGGTGCTGTAATGCAGAGATATTGTCTTGATATTTAGATACAATTTTTTGTGAAAATGTACAAAAATCTAAATGGGAACTTGCTTTGAAATAACTACTATATTTTCTTGAGGTGTCCCACTTACATAAATTGAATGTTCTAAGGTTTGAAAAATCATGAAATACAGAAATATTACATTCTCCCTTGTCCACTGGAATGCTTGCAAAAACCAGTAGAAAGGCAAAAAAAAAAAAAGCAAACAAAAATTCATGTAGAATGGGACTCCACTGTATCTCTTAATTTTCAGTTCTGTTCCTTCTATCCCCATCAATGTTTGCAAGGAGTGTTGTGCTGTTACTCAAACTCCATTGCTTTAAAGCTGAAGAACAGATTGCTATGAGTCTCTTGTTCACCTGCTCACGGAGCGAAAAATAGTAATTTTGCTTCAATGTTTCTGTGATACATAGTTGAAAGAAGTTATTATTTCTTTGTCTCCTATTTTTCTTAGTTAGATCGATTCAAGGAACCACCTGCATATGGACCTATGTGTGACATCCTGTGGTCAGACCCATTGGAGGACTTTGGAAATGAGAAGACTCAGGAACACTTCACTCACAACACAGTCAGGGGGTGCTCGTACTTCTACAGGTGATTATTGCTGCTTTGAATAGATTTCTATTGGTAAACTGGTTCTGGTTTTGCAGTATAAATGTTTGCTTGAACTTTGTGGCACTACTTAGGTAATTAGGCCTTTTTTTCTGCAGGCTGGCCTTGTTTTCAGAAAAATTCATGCTTGCTTTATTTGAATCTCTTCTGTTATGCGACATTGGGGAAACTCTAAATCACCTAATTTTATTCACCAAAGCCTGTGTAGTTTGCCTCTGTTCTTATAAGTTAGAGAATGAATGTGTCACTTTCAAAAAGGAGTACATAACTGCATATCTAGTTTGAAAATTAAAACTTCATTTCCAATGAAATACACCAGCACTGGAAAACTGATTACCTATGGTTCTGCAGGGTAAGTAAAAATTGTGATTTCCCCTATGGAGGTCCTTTTTTTCCTCTCAGTTTGATCAAACTTTTTCTTTTGTTGGTAAGTAATTCTTACTAAGAAATTCAGTATTTGAAGAGCCTTTGTTAAATGTTACTTAGTAATATCTGAAATGCAGACAAGTGCCTGTAATATTCTTGCAGAGACATATATGTACCTTGCTCTGACAGTGTAGAGATTTTAAGGAATTTCTTTTTTTTATTATGGTAGTTAAGAACAACATACAAGGACACCAGAGTAGCAAAACTAGCAGGGGAGGAGGTTAAATGGCAAAATGAGCAATGTATTCAATGAAACATTAATCTAAAAATGCATTTTTTTCAGGAGAAATGTGAAGATGTTATTGAAATGTTAAGAGGTTGTTGAACTTTTTGAAGTGAAGCTGTTCTGCTTCAGCCCTTGCTAGTTACACACAAATCTAAGTTTTCTTAGCAAACGCAGTGGAAGGGAGGAATCCAGCTCTTTCACTTGCCTTAGAAAATCTCACCTTTTACACTGACTGTAGCTGTTTAGTAACATGTCAAAAGTAATTCAGTGGCTTCCACCAGCAACCAGGTGACAGAGCTGCTGGAATCAACCTCCTTTTTGGTAACATTATCAGGAAGGTGGCAGATGGTTTGATGTTCAGAAATGAGATTTCTGGCTCCCTTCTCGGAGCCCTACTGCTGCAGCGTGGGGCCAGTGAAGAACAGAGCAGTTGGCTCTGCAGCCTGGGCTGCTGGCACCCGCCCCCGGGGGGCAAGTCCGGCAGCCACGCTTGGGTCTGTGACATCTGGGAGGTGCTCAGTGGATGTGTTTGGGCTTATCATGAAAGTTTGTACACTGCTGCAAACAATTGATCAGTGTAGAAATGGGCTATGACTGAGGAGTGAAATCATCGCTTATCCTCTCAGCAGCAGCAAATGCTGGAGTGTACCTGAGACTCCCAGGCACTGCACACGCAGGGAATAATGGTGATTTCCGCTCATTGATGTTTTGGCAGACATGGCTTGTGCTTAAATACAGAGCTGCTTATGTACTGGAGAAAGTTCTAGATTTTAGGTTGGGGTTTTTTTCAGAGGTCTTCTCCATACAGTTGCCATAAAATTTCCTTAATACGTATATCAGTTTCCTCCAGAAAATGTATCAAACCTAGTCTGTGTCCTGACGCATATTCAGAAAAGTGCATTTTCAGGAGAAGAGGAACTATTCAGAAGATAGCTAATTAATTATCAGGTCGTGTGAGGGACATATAATTGCTTGATGATTCAGTCAGTAGGCTAGCTTGGAATCACGTTATCTGAGTTTATATAAAGGTAAGCATTCCTTTTAAAAGAAGTACCTAGTTGCCTTGGAATATGACTAATTGCTTGCCTAATAATAATACCTGGTATAAAAGGTATCCATCAGTGTGGAATGTCTAATTTTCCTTGCCTTTTCTAGTTACTTCCTGAGTAAAGGAACAAATTTCCCTCAACAGGCAGCTTGGCTCGTAAAGGAAGGACTGAATTACTCAGTCCTCCTTCAAGAATGCCTCTTAATAGAATGACTCTGTTTATTCTTCACTGAATAAAATTTCTTAAGTTTCTTCAGTCATTTCCAGAACGGGAAGTTGAAAGATAGCAATGAAAATTTTGAATGAAGGTCAGGAAGATTTCAGTCATGCCTGCGAATCAGCAAAAGAATTTCTAGCTGATTAAGGTCTCCTAATCAATTGCAGGAAATATCTGTAATAAATAACTTTTGTTTATCAGAGATGTTCTTTATAATGACAAGTTGCAAGTTACTTTGCTCTGACTTAAAGTTATTTCCTAATACAAAAGTGCTGTGAGGAAAATAACAGTAATGTGGCTTTCTAACTGCGCATGCACCACGTTAACTGGACCTTCCATCTCAGAAGTGCACGAAATCCTCTGCATTCAGCCAAAACCCATTTGTGAAATGTTGGGCTATTTCTATGAGAAAGTATAGAGACCGTAGCTTACAGTAGTCTGACTAGCTTCTCACTGCATTTCTTACATGATCACTCTCATACTGCCTACTGAATTTCAAACTGATCCACTATTTTTTCAAGAAACGTCCCTTTATATAAGAGTTTTTGAAACTGCTTTGGCTAGTTGTAAAATGTCAGATCTTAGAACCATAGGCATAACCTGTCATTTAGAGATGTAAAGAATAGTCTGATTTTTCAGAAGTGCTCAGAGTCAACACTTAGTGCACACCTTTAGCATCTAGCAGCATTTTGTACTGTGGATTGTCAAAATAGCACAATGCCAAAGTGAAACGTTAACTGTGGAATATAAGGAATTAATTAAAATATATTAAAGTTTCTATACCTTAAAGAGAACAAAAAATGATAAGGATGGGATTTCATTTTCCCTATCTGAAGTTTAAAATTGTATGTCCTTTGTAGTTGTGGTCATGTCTGATGCAATTTTGTGGAAAAAATAGAAATAATTAATGTAATGCTGGTGGTTTAAATTGTTCTTTTATCATGAGTTAAGCTTTTCTTTCATCCATACCCAAAATAATGTGTTCAGAGTACATTATAAACAAGAGGGAAGTAATTTGTCCCAGAGTGATATTAGACCCATAGGCACACAGTTTTTTGGCTGATCCAGCCAGTAAAGAAGTTTTCCTGTTTACCAGATTATTTAGTTCTTGCCTTGAATTTTTCTAGCAAATACTTATTTGCACTTAGAAATTGGTATTGATCTTGCCAATGACCCTTTGCACTTCTTTCATAAGCTAGTGGTACAGTAACACTCAGGCAATTTTGTAAGAAAGAGGTTGGACACCAGGAAGAACTTCTTCACTGAAGGGGTGGTCAGGTATTGGAATGACTGCCCAGGGAGGTGGTGGAGTCACTTTCCCTGGAGGTGTTCAAAAAACACTTTCTGGCCTTGGATAGCAGTGAAATAATTCAACCTACAGATACTCTGGGGTAGAGTAATAATTTTGGCCCTAGAAGCACATGATTTCAGTGATGCACTTGACATGCAAGTTAAGTTTGTCAGCATGCAAAGATTAAAGAAATATCTGCTTAAAGCCTCTGAAGACTGTAGTGTGTTTCAGCTCAGGGTGGGAGGCACAGTTGTATGATTTTCATTTATTTATTTATTTATTTTAGTAATAGCATTTTAAACAGCTTCTTTTGCCCACTTTTCTGCTCTTCTTTCTCCCAGACCAGAAGCTTTTTGCTGCCCTCACATTGTCTGCCCAGATGTACTGGTAGAATTGCTTGTGTGCTCCATCAGGCCTGGGAAAGCATCCAGATTTGAAAGAACGACACTGCAAAAAATATGTGTTTATTTGTTCTAATGCAGTTCCCTGTCCCACTTCCCAGTGCAGCTCTGCAGACTGCACAGCTAAGAGCAAGCAAAAGCTGGTGGAAAAAGATGTTCTGAGTGTTGCTGAGGACAGCACAGCAACAAAGCATTTGCCTTTGGAGACTCAAGTGTGAGCCCAATGGATTTTGCAGGAATCCTATTTTATGTGTGCATGTAATGTTACAGAAGCTTTTGGACTAAATTTGAATGTTCTCTTTTGAAAGAAGTGCTTATGCCTCCCTTTTAATGGCATGAGGAGGGGCATGAAAAAAATTATGTTAATTCCATCTATTTTTTCCAGTTATTGGTGGAAAAACAATTTGAAAACATTTGCTATTTTGGCTCATGTTAGCAAAGTATTGCTTCTCTTTTAAAACTGCCAGAAGTAATCAGATATCATGCAAAAGAGACCTCAGAACTAGTAAACTATGCATGAGGCATGTTAATGAAAGAAGATGCCCAAGTAGGGAATATCGCAGTCACGTACTCCATGGGGAATAACATCTCTCTAGCTTAGCAGAGGGGTGTTTTGTTTTCTCTGTGAGTCACCGCTCCTCCGTGATTCAGCATGACACATGAAGGCAGGAGGCTGGGTCGCTCTGGAAAAGCCTGTTGCGTGGGGAATTTCTGTTTGTTTGTTTTCCCTCTTGGCCAACTGCTTTATTTCTGGCTCATCTGAGTTACAGTCTGGGCTCTGCAAAGCAGGGCAAGGAGGAGAGTGCTTCTGGAAGGGTAGCGCTCTGAAAAACTAGTAGGGAATTTGAGTGCAAATCAGTCATTTTAATAAAAAATATTAGAAAAAAGATTTCCAAGCAGAAGTAATTTCTGTAAAAGTTTGTTTCTGATGGCTTCTGCCATAATGTCTGTTTTGTTGGCTCTTTGTAGGACTTCTTATTTTTATCTGCTTTTTAGGACTTGTATTTTTGTGTAAAGGAATATTGTTTAATCTAAAGCAAACAGATACTAAGGAAATGCTGGATAGCATGTGTAATAGCTGCAAATGATGCAAAGTTTGCTATTTCCCAGCCTCTGCTTCAACAAGCAGGTCAAGAAAAATGCCTGCAAGTTGCTTTGCCTTTTTTAAAATAAAATATCCAGATAGACTGCTCATGGGTTGTGGTGGTCTGGGTAATAGGGCAGCTGGCATGTTGAAGGTCCCATGCTATTCACTTTTAAGAAAACAAGGCAGGAAGATTCTTTTTTTATAAATTTGCATGGAGCACTGTGTGACACCTCTGCCTTTGTAGGTGTGGGCCCTGTAGAATCAGCCAAATTCTGCTAGCAGAACTCTTATTTTCCACAAATTTATGAAGAACAAGATAATTAAGCAATAAAAAACCCCACCACTTTTGTACTTGAAATGGTAAGAAGAACCTATCATATCTATTTAGGAGTGTTTTTTACCACTTCATTATATCTTCTTTAAAAGCAGTACTTAACACTGGATGAAAAGAATACTATGGATGAAAAAAATGTAATAGCCTAGACATTTTGAGCAGCTGCACTGATAATGAACATAATCAACCTGTCTATCAGATTTTCATGATAGACCCCAGTTTTCAGAAGTTAATGTAAAAATTTCGAACCAAAATGTACCATAAGTCTGCATTTAGTCACAATTAATTATGAAAAGAAATGTATGCAAATCAATTCTCATTTGCCAGTGGTTTGAATGGCAGCCTGTCAGCAGATTGTTTGAGATTATTGCAGTTGCCAAAACGTTACCCCACGTAATTTGGGAATTGAAATTGTTTTATAATGGCAATCTTTTTAGACAATTCCAAATATCAGACCTGCATCTGAGAATACATGCTAGGTGGTTAAGTCCAGAAACAGCAGTATAGCATTCCACCGGGTTTGTAGCTTCGAGTTGCAAATGACATTTCAGCTTCAAAATACTCAGATGGTTTGGAAGCAAGTAGTATAATTTCTCTTGGATAAACTAAAGGAAGATAATGTATTAGATTGGGGGACCACAGTATGTAAGTTTTCATCTTTTTCATGCATGAAATTAGAAATGGATGGGACTGTTAATTGAGTGCAAGTGGGCTCTTAAGGTGATCCATGAAATCATGCCTGGGACAGCAGTTTTTTGAATCGTGTATAGTTGAGGTGGTTTTTTTTTGTTTTTTTTTTTATCTTTCTCAGTATGTTTAGCACAGATGTATTCAGTGAGCACATTTTTGGGGTTTCAAAAGTCACAGGCTTTTAAGTTGTCAAGGTGAAAGATAATTTGTTTATCAAAGAGATAAAGTTCAGGAAGATAAACATCTCCAGTTTAAAGATTGATTTGCCTTTCTTCTTTCTGTCTCCTTCCCTCTCTTTCCCTCTCTTTCCAATTAACCACCTTATTTTCTGGTGTCCATGAGTAGCCACTGCATGCAGTAGTCAGTGGGTGAAGTTTTCTGTTACAAGCAACTGCTATATTAGATTTTGCTTTTTTTGACTACATTAAATCTTAGATTAATAAAAGAAAGTACCTGTTTTATGACAAGCCATTGGCTGATTGTTGTTATGTAATGAATTGCAGTTTCTAGCATTCCTTTCCAAGCAGTTATGAGGTGAGATTAAAAAAGATGCTGCTGGTGATGTTGTCTCTACTGAAATCTGCCTGCAGAGCAGGCGCTGATTTAATGAATGATGTATGTTTTATGATACATTTTTTGAAAGCTAGAGCTCTGTGTGCTGCTTCTGATAATGCCATAAACAGATGCTATTACTTTTTTTTCTAACAGTTACCCTGCTGTATGTGAATTCCTACAGCACAATAACTTGTTATCCATACTCCGAGCTCATGAAGCCCAGGATGCTGGGTAAGTATGTGTGGAGAAGGGGCAATAATAATAATTACGTATAATGGCCTATCATTCCCCAACAAAGCACAAAAAGGAAGAGCAGATGTGTGAGAATGAACTGGAAAATATAAGTTGCAATAGCTCTCACTTTTGACTAATGCTACAAAAATACACACTGGCATTACAATGTCTTTTACATTATTATTAGTGAGAAGACTTAATCAATCTTTATATATGCCACTTACTTAGCCTTAGTGATTTTAACTGATATAAAATGACCAAAATTTTTTGATGCCAAACAATGACAGACATGGAAAGAAAAACAAATTCATTACAGAAAAAGGTTTGTAAATGTGCCAGAGTATTTTAACCTACTGGTTGCCATGATGCCAGAGAAGTGATTAGGCTCACAAAGGCCAGAACTGCCATCTTTTAGGACTTTTTCAGCTGCCTGAAACTTTTGGGCCTACTGGTTTTATACTTCATAAAAAGATAAAAATTGGGGAACTCAAGAGGCACATCAATTTTTCTACAGGAGTATCATTAATGAATTCAAGAAATCTAAGCCATTGTATGCAAAAACAGTCCAGGTCAAGCATGAAGTGGTGTTGATGGTTCCCCATGAAACTATTGTCATTCTAAAGATAGAATTTTTTATGCTACTTAAAAAAATTACTTTAAAAGCCCCTCTTATTTGAAATGTACCATACTTGCTCGATATTAATAAAGGACTGGAATCTGAATAGCTTTGCATATCATGCATAAATTAATATTATTGTGTTTGTTTGGAGGTAGAAACTTTACACAACTTGAACGGCATTAAAAGATAAATAAGTGGCATTGTAGGAATAAGGTCAATATTCACTATGCATATAAAAGGCTATTCTGAACGTTTGAATTGTCATGACTTCAAAATGGTAATGCAATTAAAAGTAAGCTATTACTGTGCCTGAAATACCGAGCATGAAATACACAAGGGTAATGAAATTTCATTTTTCTTGTATTGCTTTCCAGTAAAGGGTGAAAAAGAAAATTTTGTTGAAGAGATTACATTGAAACTATACAACTTTTGTGGATGTTTGCTAAATTCTTAGGTTTCTTGTAGCTGAGGACTAAAGAGCAATGTTTGGTGTACTTGTGTCTAAGTACTCTTTGCTTTCTTTCCAATTACTTGCAGGTTTAATGCTTGATTTTTTTTTTTTTTGGTCCAATAAATCTTTTATTTTTCATGAGGCAGTATGGTTAGGTAATGAAAGCATGCAGACATTAATAAACTGGCTGATAGAGTGGATAAGATTAGACACGGCACTGAAAGTATCGGATGCCCCGTTTCCCCTTCCCTTCTCACACCTTCCATGTCCTCTGGTCTTGCCATGGCTTCCATGCCTGGAGAGGGCAGGCAGTGGGAGGCTCATGGGGGACACCCACTTCCCTTCTGAAGGCAGGACCTTTCCTAGGCATCTGCTGGTGCTTGCTTCACCCACAGTCCCACCGAGGGAAAGTCTGGGAATGTCCTGGGCACTAAGCAGATTCACAACAAAACCCACCTCTGGCTCACTGAATTTTAGACAGAGACACAACTTTCAAGCATAGATCCCTGGGCATGTCAAATGGTTATAATGAGAAAATCTGCAGGAAATACTTCTTTCCTGTGGCTTTTAAATAGCTCGTGTGCGTGTTTTTCAGTCTTGGCATTTGCTAACAGCCAGAGCACTAATGTACAAGGCATTTTTTGCACTGTATGTGGTCAGTGACAATTATACATTCAACTCTGGGTAGTAATTAGTATCTTCTCTTTTTTCTTAGGTATCGTATGTACAGGAAAAGCCAAACAACAGGCTTCCCTTCGCTAATCACAATTTTTTCAGCACCAAACTATCTAGATGTATACAATAACAAAGGTAAGAATTTAATTCCTGCTAATGTACAGTAGACTGTACTTCTGTTTACTCAAATACGTTGGTGTCTTTTCATTCCTTTATTTATTAGTTCATGCCCATTTTCATCCTCTTTTATTAGTTCATGCCCATTCCACTTATTATATAATACAAACCTAATTAAATTTGTCACAGGCAGATGTATGTCTTTGAATGTAACTGTGTATTTTAATATGCCTTAGGATATTTCTGTATTTTGACTGCAAGTTATTAAGTAAATGTTACACGGGAAGCAAAACAGCTCTATTAACGAAGAAGTATATTAAGAAATGCTCTGGGTGAGATGTTTAGAGCCTAGTGTTCCTTATAATTAATTACCTGTTCCTTACTTCTTTCCAACGAAATTGTTGGAGTTTATATGTAGAAATTGTCTAGCCAGTTAAACTTTGACAGGTCATGAGTGGCTAAAGCATGGGATGGATGCCCGAGATCCTTTACGTTTTGGGGTTTTTAATCCTTGACCACTGAAATATAGGAAATTAAATATAAATAGCCCAAAAAAAAAAAGGTTACTACAGAAATAAGAGTCACTGGTCACTGTATAAAGGCTCCACTGAATACAAGTCTTTGCAGCTCCTCTGAATTTATTCATTTATTGTATTCCTGGAAAATTCTAATGAACTGGGAAAAAGAATCATGTTTCTAAAAATAAAGTTTTCTAATAAACCTGTCCTCCTGTATCTTGAAATGAGCAGTATTGTTTACTTTCTCCTAGTCCCCATAATGATAAAATTATTTTTGTTTCTCTGTAAACAAAGTAAAATAATTATTTCTCAATTATATTCTTGAAAGTTGCTCCCTTGCAAAGATATCAGTTTCTCTTGTGAAGGGATATTTTTAATCTGGATGCTTGTTTGCAGAGGAAGCAAGCAATACTTCTTTTTACACTTGCAAAAGAAAGCTTTCTTCAGGCATCATTTTACGTTATAAAATTTATAATGTAAAAGCTTTTATGCCATGAACTGTATGCAAGGGAAGGAAACACTTCACTGCTAGATACAGGGGTTTGTACACCTCAGATTTCTCAATATGCCTGTTAACTTATGGAAAAATTCATAGGTTATTCTAGAAAACCATGCAAGCAGAACCGTCAGTAGCTACTTTTATAAAAGTTAAGGATGTAGGGGCTCTGCTAGCAACCTAAGAAGTGCAGGATGAAGTAAGGAATTTGTCATTTTCTTGGTAGGATCATTGCTATTGGTGGAGAAGTGTGTTCACTCTCCTGGTTGGCTGCTTTGGGTCGAAGGCTGAGGGATCACAAGTCTGTACAAGGAAGGTGGTAGAAGCTGTTCACCTTTTGTTTCTTAGGCGTGGAAGCAGTTCTGTGCAATGAAGGCAATGGGTGAATTATGTGAAACTTTGTCTTGAAGGCAAATGTTAAAAGGAAATGTTCAAAACCTTGAATTTGAAACTACAGAGTTTGGGTGGTAAAGAGAAGTGCCTCTCTATTATCTCAATTTCCAAAGAGAGGGTCATTTCCCTTCTTCCAGGATTCTCCACTGTGGCAGGCAGGTCTTATAGGTGGTGGAAAGCCTATTTTGATGGAAAGCTGTACACCATTTGCTGAGAGCTTATCTGTGGCCACAGCTGGAGTTGGTGTACACTGCCAGTGATACCTGCTCAGAGTGAGCTCAGGCAAATCAGCACTGATGCCACATCAGCACCCCTGTGGCACTCCTTAATATATAACTTCTTGTAAATTCAGAGGCTGACCTTTAGCAGCTTTGAAATTATCTCCATTGAGTTTATCTGCCTCCTTTTCTCTCATTAGAAGTTTTGACACATTATTTCATGTGACTGATTGCACTGGCTCTTGGCATTTAAAGTACATCATGCATAGTTATCATGCTGCATTGCTCATACATCTTTATCTGGATAGTCTATGGGTGCTTGCTTCCCTCTTCAAGGAAAAAAACCACTATCATATAGAATGAGTCCAGAACATGGCTACTTGTTGGCTTCCTTGGTTTGCAGCAAATGAATTAACTGAGAGCACAGTTTCTGACTGATTTCGGGAGAAAAAGGAAGATATTTCCATCCAGAGGAATTGTCAGGGCAGTTGCTCTAGCTGACTCATCATGCATTGGTGCAGAACCTGATTGATTTCTACAGGTCATCTGGAGGTTTGGTTATTGTAAGTCCTTGGAAAAGGAGTTACTCTCCTACTAGTAAGCACCTTCCTGTCTAGTATGCATTCTCAGTGTTCCTCTGGTTGTCAGCCAACAAAGTCACCCTGAATAAATTCCTGAGAGGCTCCAGCTCCTGCTGACATGAAACGTGTCATTTTTAAATGCAGTATTGTTTAGGATAAAGAATTTTTTTTAAAGCTGCAAGAGGCTAAGAATGCTCATTTTCTACCCCGGGTTTATAGTTCTCACACCTGTTAAAACAGATGTAGTTTCTTGAGCTTCTTCAAAGTACTTCAGGAGTGGACCTGTTTGCCAACTTTATCCAGGGGCTCCTTCTGTCCCTGCTGGAGAGCAGCCATGGGATCAGATCTGGGATCAGGTATGTCCTCAAAGAGCAGTAGGGAGGCAAGTATCTCAGTGCAAAAGGCTTTACAGGAGTGGCTGAAGATAAGCTACCCGAACAAGCCTGTGTTCAGCAAATCTACTCTTAATAATGCTGCCATGGAGCCTCTGCATGGGTTGTCTCACAGTGCTGACCCACCTTGGGAACCTCTCCTGGTTGTGCTGGGTTCTGGCACCCAAGGGAGTTTTCTGTATCCCTCTGGTTGCTGTCTGTGGCCTCGTGCAGGCTGTGTGTGTTACTCGTGCACCACGTGGCTGCGGCTCCTGTCACAGCCCCCGGTCACACACACGCAGCTTCAGGTGCCAGAGTGAGGTTTTGCAATTAGGAGGCTCCTGTCAGGGCTTCCCTCTGTTAATAATGGAGACAGAGAGAGAGGCTTTCAGGGGGTGATTCAGAGACTCAGAAACTGCATCGATATTGGGAGCCTTGTGTCTTCCTTTTTCCATTATTATCCTTCTCCATTACTGTTATTAATTCTTTCCATTTTCATTATAATGGAAAGCATTGGCAAAGGGAGGGAATTTTTACATGTTTTTTTGGCAACTTCTGAGCTACTGTTCAGTATCTTCATAGCTTTCTCAAACATTTCTGCTTTAATTTATTTTATTAAAAGGCATAAAGATAATCAAAGATTGCTATTAGTACTCGTTACAAGACATACCAGTGCATTGGTGATTCTTCTAAGACTACTGCTTCTGGAGAAAAAGCTTATGCAAGAAGATAAATGTTAATTGGATTGTGGTAGTTACCAGTAACTTCAGGGCCTCAGAGATCATCTGTGCTGATCAAGAAACTCTGAGAAAGTTGTGTAAGTACAGATTTGCCCCTGGGCTCCAGGGTGCCCATAACTAGGAGAAATTCTCAACAGCAACAGAATAAGAGGGTGCCAAAAATTACCTTGTGGTATGATCTGGCCTCGTATTGTGTATAAACTTTCTTTCATGCATTCAGTATTTCTTAAAGCCTTAATTAGAGCTTGCTGTAATGCTGTTTATGCACACCCCCCAAAAACTTAAAAAAAATTCCAAAAATCAAATGAAAGATTCTACAGAAGTTCTATAGAGGCAGAAAAGTTACTTGTAAAACACTGGTTATACTGGCATTTTTGTGTCTGGCTGTCACTTCAGTGTGTGCTTTTTGGCTGAGTGAGCAATTTTAACTTGCTGTTTAAAGACAGACTATTATCTTTTGACCACTTTTAAATGATTAGGTTTTGTAGTGGAGAGAGAACCACCAGAGAATCCAAAGTTATCAAAAAAATCCCCAGCATAAAGTTTCTTCCAGCATGCTGCAACATATTTGCATTGTTTCCAAAAGAAAAAGCAAGAAAAGAAAGTCAGTATGCAGGAGAGTTTGGGATAGTAGAGAAATTGAAACCACCTGTAAATCTTTATGCCTGTTAATGTATCATAAGTTATATGTCAGTGAAGTGTGTATAAAGTATCAGCATGAAGTATACCATGGAGAAGTGTACCTGATCCAGATGGATCTAACGGGAAAATTACTTTCACCCGGAAAAAATAAGAGCAGTATACCTGGAAGACAGCGATGATCTCTGAGAAATATTAGCCCTTTGAGGGGAAGAAGAGAGATGTAACCTCTGTTTGCCTATCAGTTTTCTTTTATGCCTTATCTCTGCTGCTGTGATGAGTTCTTGTCACGGAAACAAAAGCTTTTAAAGAAGAATTGTCTGGGTATCTAGGCCATCTCATTGTTGATGCAGAGAAGTTTGCCAAAAGTGATTTTTGCAGTCCGTTGATTAAATCTTGAATGCTATTCTGCTGTTTCTTTGCTACATGCAGTTGCACATGTAAAATAATCTTTAAAATTTTATAAGGAAAGATATTTCCACCTACAGTTATCTTTGCTTTTGTATTGGATTATTTAGACCATTGCCTTGTATAGTAAATAATTTTTTCCTAAATAATTTTTTGTCCTTTGATAATATTTAAACTCTTTGAGCATTTTACTAACCCTTATCCCTGACCAGATTTGGGCAGAAAATGCTATGGTTACTTAGCAACTCTAATTGAGAAGGCATTGTTTCCAGTTGCACAGTTAATGCTGAAGTTAATTTGGCATTAAATCAGAAATTGAAATTCTTTCTTAGGTGTGAAGAATTTGAGGGACTTTTCCCTGATTCATTTTCTAAATGTAGGATAAGTTTTCTGAAAGAAAATTACAAGAAAATTAGTTAAATTGTTTGCTAAAAATTTTTATAGGTTGTTCATCTAAAAATATGCTGGGCTAGTATTTCTACCAAGCTCATTATTTTTTTCCTCTGATTATTTTTTTCTGATGGAAATCTTATCAGTTCATTTATATTGAAAAATGATTTGGCTGATCTTGAAGCAGGATATGTAATGTCTTTGAGAAATTCTGAATTGCCTGTCACACAGTTTAATGTTGTTCACATGGCTTCAGGCCTTAACCTACCTCCAAATATATAATCATTTAAAGCCCTATTTGAGATGCCAGTGGGTCTGAGACATCCACTCAGATGTGACAGGTTGTTCCAGGCTCATCTATAACTGAGGGAGACCAAGGAGGTGCAGCACTAGCTGCTGTATCTAACCCTGAAAAGATTAGAAGGGCTGTCTCCATTTCTTGTCAAAAGAAGGAGGTTTCTTACCTGCACACTTTTCAACACCCGTGTTTCCAGCCTTAGGGTAGCTCTGTTAAATGCTTCAAGCTAAACGGTACAAATGCCCTTTGCCTGCTGCATTAGCGTTTCATTTCACTCTGATGTGATTTCAGCATCCACTATCTCCGTTTACTAGGACTGGAAAGAAGTGTAATGTCATTTGGGCTATCTGCACATCTTCACTTTACAAAACATTAGCTTTTAAAACTGATTTACAACAGCAAGTATCAAAATGAGGTTAAAATGTGTGTGTCTGTTAAGAATAATAAAATAAGATTCTTGCTCTGGTTGGTGATTATACATGATAATGGCTGGTGGCTTGGACTGCTAGCATATGAGTATGTGTTTGGAAAGAAAAGTATCAAGGTTGCAGCCTGGAATAATAAGCAAATGTTGGATAGAGTCAGGTTTTCCTCTCTTTTTCCCTTTTTCTCTTTGGTTTCATAACCGAAAGAACACATTCCACTTCTGTCTTCTCCATCAGCGACTGTGTGACCTCCACCCTTGTAACCTTCAAAAGCTGTGTACTCTTTCAAGGCTGCTGGTTCCCCTGTAGCTTCTTAGGCATCAAGCTAACATGGACTAAGGAATGAAGCAGAGGTGAAAGCCCCAGTCTTCTCCCCAACAGAGAGGAGCAAGAAGAAAGCTATGACCAAAAGAAAGCACAGAGGCAGATAAGCTCAGGGAAACTCCTGCTGTTACCTGAGAAACATTTTCTACTTGGCCCAGAGGAAGTTTTCCTCTTCTGACTACTAAGTAGTAATCAGAACTCTACATTCATAATAAGAGCTGATTTGCTTGATGTAAAATATCATCTTCATTACTTACCTAATAAAAATATTTTGTGTGCATTGTGCTTGTAAATGATAGACTTTTAATTTAAAATGCCAGAAAGTATTTGTGATACTGGTAACTACCCTATTTTATTTGATTCTTTCAAGAGGAGGATTATTTTAGAAGGTTTTTCTGTTATTACCCCGCTTTATTGTACAAAGTTATTTTGGAGTAATTTGTTGAGGAGATTTACAGGCCATTTACAGGGGAGAATTTTTTAAAATTATCAGAACTATTATCAGAACTTTCTTTTGTAAGATATTCAGGTATATAAATTAATAAGGTGTTGTGAGGATATTTTTATTATAGTAATCTTAAATTATCTTCCTTTCAAAGGAAACAACCCAACTAAAGCTATTTTTATTTAATTTTGTTTTGCAACTGTTCTGCATAGGGTTCAGGCTTTTTCAGAGGCCAGTTTTAAAAGTTCCCTGTAAAAATGATTTTTTTAATTCAAATTTCACAGAATTTAGAAATAGACTTAATAGATAAATTGAAGAAGTAGTGGGAAGGGGAACTACCTCAGCTCACTAAGATGATGAATTTGAAGTTTTAGTCCTAAATGAATCTTTACAACCATTAAGTGGTTATTTTTGTGTGGTTTTGATTCATTTTTTTCTGTAAAGCCACAAACTATTTATTTTTATTATGCAATTGTGTAACAGTAATAGAAGAAGAATGAATTTCAATCTGCTGCATGTGATTTCAGCCAAAATCTGTTGGAAATATTCAGAGCATTGACACTAGTTTTCTCATTTTTACTAATAGCAGTATTAAGCCATTTTTTTCTTCTACTGAGCAGCAGATTGACTGCCAGTTGTCAGACTGGGATGGTGCAAGAGTCAAATGTGGTTTATTTGAATGGAGGGTGTCTGCCTGGCAAAAGTTCTCATTATTGCTAGCAAGCTTTTCTGTGTCTGTCAGTGAGTATGTTTCAGAAACTCCCAGGTCACTCTGGACTCTGTCATTGACTACAAAATGGAAGACATTTAACATCCTATTAAATATTTGTGAAGTAACAGCCTAGTGCATAAAAAAGGTTTTTCTCTGATTGACATACAGTCAGTGAAAAGAGAGAAATAATCAGAAGAAATTGTTCAGCCCTGTCAGCCCACACTGCATTTCCTACAATGCTGTCTCGCATTGCAGTTGTGCAACTTTATTGGTGGCTATTAATTTTTAACCAGTCCCTGGAACTACATTCCTCTCTTGGGAGATGGATGTGGGAGGGCTGGAGGAAAGGGGAAAGCATAGAATGACACACCTTTTGTTGACTTTTTTCTTGCTTGTGTTGATTCTATATCCTGCATGCAGTCTCCTGTAACGGCCTTGTTTAAAGAATTTAATGATTTTAAGTCACTTTGGTGATAATCTCAAAATTGCCTTTTTGGATTGCCATTTAAGATATGAGCCTGAAGTCCATTAATAAAAGTTAACACTGGCCTTGGTGCAGTGCTTTAAAAAGTGGGTGTGGCATAAATATCTGTATTTCTGCTTGTGAACAGACGTAGTCTGTGTGTTTGTGTGTTGATAAGAACGATGAGAGTGTTAAATGGTGCAAGACAAATTGTATTAGTATTGGTTCATATTATAGGGAGCACAGTGTTGCATGCCCAGAGTTTGCATAATGTGAGAAGCAAGTGTCATCTCAGGTACAATACTGTGAATGAAATATGTTGAAAATGTCCATCAGAAGAGCAGTGCTCAGACTCTGAGTCATAAATGCTTTTTTCTGTTATCTCCAAAGCATGGTTGTAAGGAGCTCAGATAACTGTGTGAAGTGGGGGACTCTGAATACTCTGCTTCATTCCTCACTGGTGGTGGATCCCAGACCTCACGTTCTTGACTACTCAGTTATTAATTCACTTACCAGCCCATCTTAGTGGCAGGGAAAGCTGTTGACACTGCTTTCAGACTGAAAATGGTTTTCCACTTCAGTGAGGCCTTATCCTACTATAACTAGCATTAAGGTGGTGCCACAGGATCAAGTGGGTGGAAGCTGGTGAGCAGCTCTGTGGGCTGTGCATGCTGTCAGCATTCCTGGTCTGGTAGCCAGTCACACTCATGGCTGATGTCTCTTCTGTTTCTTTTCTTTCTTCTTTCCAGCTGCAGTATTGAAATACGAGAACAATGTTATGAATATCAGGCAGTTCAACTGCTCCCCTCATCCATACTGGCTTCCAAACTTCATGGATGTGTTTACCTGGTCCTTGCCGTTTGTTGGTGAGAAGGGTATGTATATAAATTGGTCCTCTTCATAAAAACTGCAAAGTGGTTTCCTAGTCACTGTGCACGTGGCCTCATTTATTTTAAAGGACAAGAATAATTTGAAGACGGGTGTCTTGTTTTCGAAGACAAAGTTGTAGAAGTGGGGTTCAGAGGTGCAAGCAATTACCAGTGGTTAATCACACTGCTCATATTTTTTTATAATTTCCACTCTTTCTAGGTGATGATGCCATTATCGCTCTGCTGCAGAAATAGATTTTATGGCATTGCAGGCCAGAGGTGCACTCACTAAACAAAACTCTGATTTGTTTTTCCATTATAAGCTCTTGAACGTTCCCTTGGATATCACTTGCTGCTGAGTGGATGTCTCAACAGACTTCACTACATGGGGTCATGTCTTTACTCACATTACATTTATGAGTGGGTTGCCTTTTCGTCAGCAAACACAGAGCTGGTGATATTAAGAAACAGTCTGGCTAACTGTTCCTGGAGAGAGTAGAGGGATGCCAGTAGGAAGGAAAACCTGCTCTTCAGCCCCTTCTCTGTACAGTACATGTGGTGCCTCATCGCTGGCAAGAAGAGTCTAAAGAACACAAATGATATTTTATTGAAACCTGATGCTCTTGATGTTGCCTAAATGCAGCTTCACGCTGTGAATGGCAAGCACACAAAAGGCATGAAAACACTTTGGTCTAGCATATTACATTAATACAAAATACAAACTGCCTAAACCCCAAGTCATTTATTCAGTGCCCGAGATGAAGCTTGCTTTGATCCATCCATTATAGAGTATTGCTGCAACAGCAATTATTGCCAGAAAACTCTAATAAACTCTTAAAAGCTGCTTGGAATAACAGTTCTCTCTTAATAGGCAACTGGAAATACAGCCAGCTGTGTCTCGTACCTGCAGTCATGACCAGCTTTGTTTTGAGCTACTCTTTTGTCTGAGGAAAGCTGCTGGGGAGACACCTGAGGTCTCTGTGAACAAAGCAGCTAGACAATGAAACAGGGATTAACAAAGAATAGGCAGCTGCTTGCACTAATGGAAATATTACATAATCCTCACTGATGCATGTTGTAGACTCTTGTGAAGCAGATAAAACGCTTTCATTTTTTTGGCTGTAAACTCAGCCAGGCTGTTTTTAGGTTGGGCGTGTTCACCACACACATTGCAGTCCTGTAAGGTGTTCTGTAAGGTCACTTTTCAGAGGCTTCCCATCAGCAGCTTGCTCAGGTGGGGCTGCAGGATGCATGGTCAGAATTGTTGAGGTTCTGAGACCATGCTGTTCCTCATTCTTCTTAGGTCTTGGGGGTGTTTTTTTCTCCTTCAAGTCTTCCTGTGGTCACACTTAGCAATTTCTTGGAAATTTTAGAGACCAAAGAAGTGAAATCAGTATTTTCCTTTCTATGCAAAGCAGTATTCAAGGATGTAAGAATTGGTGTTCTATACAACTTGTTATTTGTTTCCTTTTTTTTAATATAGATTTTTTCCCTCAAAGGCCAACCAAGGTAGGAAGCTGTTAGCTTCAGTGGTTGTTGTTAATGTGGAAAGTCTTTCCACTAATACTGTCAGAGGAAAACATTAAATCCTTCACTAAAGTAGGAAAAAAATCTGGCTTTGTCCCACCCTTCTAATTTTCCAAGCCTTCATAGTAGTTACAGAAGAGAATTTTAATAACTACTTGACTAAAAAATTTAGTTTCAACCTGTGTAGTTAGTACAAGGCTAGACAAGCCTGGTAACACTTTTAATGTTGCTTACTACATGTAGGTATAGTGAAGTTTTTCTTCATCTGCTAATTGCTTCACATTTTACTTCATAACTTTGGCCTTTTTGTTCTCTAAGTTGCATTTTCTTGGTTTTGATTTTAGCTGGGATTGTTTTTTTCACTGCTCTTACTCTATGTGCTCTCTGGTTAGTGTCTCACAGTTGTCTCTCTGGGAAGAAATGAGACCAGGGTAAGAACAGCCTGTGGCTGACCTTTTCATGCTCAAGTTGCAAAGTAAGCAAGCTGAATATGGTCTAAATTCTCCAATAATGAGGTATCTGTTGAATATAGAATAGTTCCACCTCTAAGGAATGTTCACTGTCTGGTCTATTTGTACTGGAATTCAAGGGACATCGAGGACATCTTACAAAGATTAATGTTTTAATGAACTGAAAGTAGTGTCCAAAACCTGGATAAATAAAGAAATACTGCATGTTCCCTCTTGTACCTTTTTCCACTGGAATGTTCCCATTAGGAGCAAGAGGAAAGGGGTCACTTTGTTATCCAAGTTGAGCGAAAGGCTAAAAATGTGTTGAGGGGGAGAAAACAAATGTTACCTACATCACTGAAAGCTGCAAAAAGAGAGATCATGAGAAAATTTTTTTTATTTGTTTTCTTCATTGTCTTGGGAAAAATATTTGTGGAAACTTGTACTTTTTATTAGCTACACAGGACACTTTCAGCTTCTAATACTACAGGTCCTGTTGTTTAAAAAGCGGGTGCCATTATTGTGCTGAATTTTTGTTCACCCTACTACAGCTGGAGTTGGCTCTCTGACAGACCAGGGAAGCTTAATATCAACATTTTGCACTTGTTTTCCATTTTAGTGACAGAGATGCTGGTAAACGTGCTGAATATCTGCTCAGATGATGAACTGGGAACAGAGGAAGATGGATTTGATGGTAAGAACCTCTACCCTTAGTTGAGATTGTTTGCCTTGGAATTACTTTAAAAGTTTATTTACTAACTGTGAAATCATTTTCTGAGTCCCAGCTGAATTCTATGCCACTGAAAGCAACTGTTGTGCCAGACTCCAAGGGATTTGCTTCTATTATGCTTCAGAAAGAATTAATGGATCTGCCCTGTTCTAAATCTTTTCTTTATCCCAGTCATCTGGTTAAAAAACCTGCATTTCCCTCCACAAAATCTTGTGTTGTGTTGTCACGAAGGGGTCAGATAATTTCATGCAAAAGATGACGGGTATTCTCATAATGAATTTAATTATGTCAGAGAAATATTCTGCCTGCAATGAAAAAAGCTTCCTGTGGAGTTCCTTCCCAAAATACAGGTACTGCTACTTTGGAAGACTTGTACTTGAGGTATTTCTTTAGTCACTTCTTTTGATGCACTTGTGAGTCTAAAAGGCTTTAAAGAGCAATAGAATCATTAAAAATAAGCATGTAAACACAGATAGAAATGTTTTTACCCTGACATTTCTGCCAAGAGAGAAATGGTCAGTTCTGTTATCCTTTGGGTTGATGGTTAGTTGCCCTGTAGCTGTTGGTTTGACTGTAAATGGTACTTTGTATCTTAAAACTTGTAGATTCTTAAAAGTCAGTTTATTTTCTTAGACATAATTTTCTGTTAGGCTCTGCAAGAATAAATATCAACTGTCTAAAATGTCCCTTCTCAATTGAGAAAAGCTGAAAAATATCCCGTGTATCCCTGGCATTCCTACTCTGAATGTTCTCAGTTTTTAAAAAATCTAGGAAAAGTAATCATAGCTAATCTATCTAACAAAAAAGAATCCATGAAAAGGACAGAAATACTAAGAAATAATTTTAAAAAAGAAGAACCTGGAAAAATCCAACACTACTGAATATTCTCAGGATGTTTTTAGGCAGAATGAATGAATGAACTAGGAGAATGGAGAACTTTAAAGTAAGACAAATATTTAATGAAATTGTAATTAATAATTAAGATTCTCTTTCAAAGCATTTATTTTTAATCTGTGGAACAGGAACCTAGATCACCGGTTTTGCAAAATGTTTCCTTTGTGATGGAGAAGACTGGTATAGATGATAGTACTTTGATTTTATTCTGAAAAACCGGATGGAATTCCCTGTTCTACATCGGCCACAGAGTGCGGACATGAACAATTATCTTGCAGGACTTGGGACATAGACTGAATTATTGAAACTCATAATCAGTGAAGAGAAGAAAACACGTGTTTGAATACTGTGTCCCTTTTTTTTCTCATTAAATTTAAATAAGTCACTACTGTGTAATTAAAGTAGCGTGTGAAATTGTGTGGAGGCATCCGATGAGTAAAAACTGTGTCAAGTTAAATACAGTAGTAACAAACCATGTGCTTAAAATCTTTGGCTCAGGAAAGCTCTTAAGCACAGGCTAAAATCCCACTGATTGCAATGCCAAAGCAAAAACTTTTTGGGAAAGATTTCTAAATTAATTCAGCCTTGGCCTAATACTTCCTTTTAAAGTTGTACTGTAAGCTTCCATTGGGCATAGACAAGGTCAATGCCTGTACTCATTTTCTAAAACTTTGGTGTGTCAACTTTCCCATCCCTAAGTTACAGTTCAAGGGCATGTTTTCCAAAGCAGAATCAGAAACAGGGAGGTGTTAGGGATTCTGAGAGGAGAGTGAACCCCCATCCCACCTCCCTGGGAGTTTTGCCATGGCACTGCTCCACACTTAGAGTTTGCAGCATTGCAGGTGTCTAAGCAGGGAGACAGGCTGGAATCCTCTGGGCTCGCATGTGTGTGTACTGAGTAACAATATCTAACAGCAGGAGAGTTTCCAGCTGAAGAATAACTAAACCATTCCTACTACTGTACCACTAATACAGTTACCTAAATCTGCTCTCAGGTTTTTTTGTATGAATGATTTCTCTGTGTAAAACATTATGGTAAGGAAGATAATAGAAATGTAGTTGTCTTTAGCATGTGTAGCTAAAAACCAGAGCTGACATATGTTCATGTCTGCTTTCCCAGGTAATCAGTCCCCTTCGAGCTGTAAAATGGGCTCTGTGGCACTGGTGCTGCAGCTTGCTGTGGGCTCACACTTTTACCTACAGCCCATTGGACATGTTAGGCTCATGGGGATTGTACACATGGAAGAGACTGAAGGATTTAGACATAGAAGTAAATTTTAGGTTGATTTAAATTTAAATAGAAGCTGATATCTGTAATGATTTCTTATTGGGTTCTGATTTCTTATCTGTACAGCAAACAAAAATTCTCTTTCTCTCAAGTTGAGTTCCCTCTCGTTTTTCTTTTTTTTCTTTTATTTCCCTGAAAGCCTTGCCTTTTGGGGAAGAGAAGTACAAGATGTTTCATTTATGTTCTCAGTGAAACAGACCAGAATGATTACCAGCTTAATCAGAACTGTTTCTTTAAGGACTGTCTGCTGACAGTCTTCTAGTGGCTCCATATTTCCACTGTTCTTCCTCAGTAATTTCTGTCCAGCTTCCTTGAAAGACTAGTCCTGTTTAACTGCTGATATTTTTTAGCAGTATTTTCCTTAGAAGGAAATGCCCGATATCTGCAACAGCAGATGCATTTTGTTTTATGGAATGATTCTTAAAAATCATTGCTATTTTTAGATCATCAATAGTTTTCAGGGCTCACTGCTGATTTCCTTTCTCTCCTTGCAGTTTGAACATGCCCTGACCTGGGTTCCCACATGTAGTGAGAATGGTCCATCACTATGGTTTGCACTGATCATTCGTTACCTTCTTTTACATTTTCTTGCCTTCTATCTTCCCCTCTCATTCCTTCCTTCAAAACAAAGCCCCATCAGTATTGCCTGACTTCACTGCATGGTGTTCTTGTGAGCCCTTTTTTATTTATTATTTTTAGTTCTGAGTCATGTACGTTGCATCTAGCCATGAGCAGGATGCTCAACAGCATGTATTCCTTTTTTTATTCCCCTGCCCCCTCACTGTTTTTTCCCCCCTAAGGAAATACATCATGGGGATCTGATCAATTTGTTGTAGGCAGTTTCTGTGTAAGCTTACTGTGAAAAAAGCCTAAATATCGTAATGCCCTTTATCCCATATGTCCCTGCTGGCCTGTATTGGCCTTTTGGTTTCACTCACTTTAAAAATGAGAGAACATGATAGGTCAAGTTTCCTTATCTCTGATAGTTTCCTCTTGCTGTACTTTCTCTTTCCTGTTTGCTGTGGTGGTTGCAATATAATCTGATCCAGAAAAAAATGTATTGGGCAAATGTTAGTTCATGTGCTGTATGTTTGTGGATCAAACATATCACTTAGCAACAGGAGCTGCAAATACCTCTACCTAGTGAGCATACAGTCAGAGTTCTGTTTTGTTTTAATTAGCAACATTTCTGGCCTCATGCATTTGATTGAATAAACTAAACTGCTAATTAAAAGGGTACAATAATGCAATAAACAATTTGACACAAATGCACTGCTTGTTTTGTATGCATCCTTATCATGATTTGGCATGAAGACTCTCCTAAATTATCTACAAATTTTTTTGTATTGCCTTCAACATTGTAGCTCTCAGCCTTCTCACAGAAAAGCCACAGTCAGAGCCATTAGCTACAGCATTTATGCCTTTGTTGGAAAACAGCTTCCCAATACAGTGCTGTAATTCCAACCTAAAGAGAATTCCCAAGTCAAATGTCTCCTGCCAATCATAACCTGGTTCTGCTGTAAGCAATAGTATGTGATATTTGCCACATCTTCTCAGTACAGTAAACTGTGCCTGGAGCCAGCTCAGCAGCAACCAACAGAGACTGACAGAGCAAAAGCAAGGGTCTTGTCCTTAGGTCTGTTACTTACCAATATCTTGATACAGATCTTTATGGTACTGCCTGATGAGAGTGTATTAGCTTGCCAATGAGTTGATTTTTAGCTGGGAGAGAAATGAAGGGGTTTTCCCAGTGGTTTGTATTTGTTCTTCCTCCAAACCAGCAAGGCTGGGCTGCAGTGCATACTTAATTTCTGTGAATTGGTGACAGAGTGAAATTTAATGTGATCTTTGTATTTTTTATTCACTCTATGATTTGGCCAGATGTGGTTGTTTCCATGCCCAAAGCACTTTTCCTGTGAGCCGCATTACGGCACATCGGTGTGCTCTGCCTCTGGACCAACCTAGCAGCATGCACTAGATGCCCAGTGTCCCCAGAGCATGTGCCATGGTGCAGTTGTGCCTGGGCACCAAGTGCTGCACTTATCTTGCCCTCAAACAGCTGATTTTAAAATGCAGTACCTTGCACAGTGGTGGCATTTGAATTTGCTGACTGAGAGCTGCTGGAGCATTTGGACAAAGGCAGGCGTGCAGCGGGTGGCATAAGTGCTGGTAGGAGCAGCAGACATGGCTGTGACAGTAGGCTACTCTGTGAGATAACTGGAGGATTCAGTTTGACCCTTTTAACAAAAGAGGCATCATCATGCAGGCACACCCCATGTGGCCAGGGTGGGTGTGTTTTTGAGAAGTGATGAGCCTTATCAAAACAGCAGCAATAATGTAGGAGAAAGCCTGTGTTCAACAGGTGGTGACGCTGCTGCTGGTCTCCTGCCTGCATGTTGATTTCCTGCAAAACCTACTAACAAGGCTTTAAGCTGAAAAGGTTTCTTTATTTTCTTTTTCCCCTCTCATTTTCAATCTGTTTCTTTCCTTTTGGATGTTCTCTGCTTAATTTGTTTCTTTTCTGTTTTTCAGACTTTACTTAAACATTACATTTCCGTTGATGTTGTCAAATGTTCTGTATTATTTTTTATTTTCATTCTACGAACATCACTGATCTTTTTCTTTTCCCCTCTTTGGAATTCATAAGAAGATCCCATTTGTGCGCAGAAGAAAGGTATTCAATAAGTTGGAAGGCTCAAGTTTTATTAATTTTCCTAATGCTTAACTACATAATATATATTAGGATACCAGTGAGAGGTTTGGGGTTGACTTTTTTACTCAGCACTGTTTTAAATCTGTTCAATCCTATGTCTCAGAGTATTGTCAGCATTTACAGTCTTTTTTTGCCTTGTTGTGCTTCTTAATCTGAAGATTTAAATTACCTTTCATATAAATCCTTCATATCCAGCTTGCAGATTCTGTTTTGATACCAATCCAAAATCCAATAGAACTTGTTAAATCACTGAAGTAAGATTCAAAGCTTTTATATTACCACCTAAGTACTTTTCACACTTCAACTTTAAACTTTTTTTTAAAGTTCCTTCATTCAAAAAGGGTTTGTTTAGATCCTGGAAGATCTTTTAAAGATATTTTCCAGCCTAAATGAGTCTATGGTTTTAAGAAAGGAAGGTAGACTCTTAAGAGGATATCAGGCAATGTTTGCAAGGGCTAAAATTAACCCTTTTACCTATAGCCAGTTCTCAGGTTTTGACTCATTTACTTTCACATAGGTGTGTGCTTAAGTGTAGCTCAAGTAATTCATCGGGATTTTCAGTAATAGTGAATGTCAAAATATTAAACTAGCCACACTTGGAATGTGAGTCTAAGATTCATGTATAAATAGTTAAGAAATCCATATGCTGTGAGGTTAGTGATATTCAGTCAAAACTAACAGAGCAATAAAACATTGTGAATATCAGGTGCATTTGTTAATAAAGCCATAGAGGATAAATAAAATTATTACTAATATTTACTAAACATATATAATTTTCACAGATTTGTTGCATTAGGAAATTCAGTGGAGACCAATTAAAGTATATTTTTTTAATAACTTTTATGTGTATCAATGAGATACAAAATACTCCTTTTGAGCCTGTTGTGTTTTATGGTTAAGGAAGGGGTTTTTTTCCATTCTTATTTTGTACTTAAGTGTAGGATGTTATATTTCACTTCAGTCATAAATAATAGTTCCAGTTTTCAGTTCTCAAATATTCTAGACAGTAGTCTTAGTTGCTGTTCAACTTTTTGAATATTCTTATAAGATACACCAGAACAGTGTGGACTTGTAATAAGCAAGTAGGGATTGTGATGCTTAGAGGGAAGAAAGGAAGACAAATCATGCTTAACTGTTTTCAGAATGGGAAAGGCTGAAAACCATGTCTTGTCTGTCTTGAGAGTACAGTTCTGTGAGATCATAGTACTGAGGCAGAAAGGTACCACCTTCTGTTCCTGGAGAACCCAGCTGAATCAGTGCTGTTTTATTTAAACTTTTCATTAAGCTGTTTAAAGTATATTACATTAATTCAGTTACAGCTGAGTTACAGCTGTTTCTCCCATTCTTTATTGTCTAGAATTAGATATTTATGCCCAAGTGTTCATATCTCTTTTTATCTTTATATGTTTTAATATTTACTTTATATTTTTATCTTTATGTGTGGGAGATTTGAAAGCCATCATTCTGAGTGTCTTCTAAGGAGAAAGCTAACTTTATTCCATTCAGAACCAGGACAGTATCCTGGTATATCACATCAGGTCCCACATTTTCCAGTACACCATCACCTTTCCTGTTTTTGATAGATAAACACACAGGTATAATTCTCCTTTTTCTGTGGGCTATCCCTAAAAAAATCCATTGAGTTCATTAATTCCATGACCTTGGGCTCCTGTCATAACAGTTTTTCAGGGCAGGAAAGATGGTGTGTGGTGTTGTGAGGTGTTTGATTGTTGCATGCTGAAGCCAGTTCTGATTCCATTGCCACTTGTCCGGTTTCATCCAAGCATATTCTTCACTAATGTTGTCCTCCTCATTTTTGCCCCTTTCTGCTGATTTATCTTCCCTGATGGGCTCTACAAAATGGATCAATTTGATAAGATTTGAAAACAGAAATTTTCATTTTTGCCCTTGAATTCTGGAGTAACAAGAGGGAACCGTTACAGTGATGTGTAGTGGTGTCTGAACAGGCAGGAGTTGTCAGGCAGCATCCACACAAGTCAGGTTAGCTGTCCTTCAGATACCTTTAGGAGAAATCTTCGTGATGTATGTGTTGTGATTGTGATAATTAATGAAACTGCTTTCTGAGTATAGCAGAACATTTTCTTGGAGACGTGGGGGATCCTTTGTAATAAGTATGGTTTGCTTTTTCCATTCCGGTGGTTCTCTCTTGCATGTACAGATTTTGATGATATCCAAGTAACAAGTACACCTCAAACTCAGCCAAACTGTAGTCTGTGTTACACTATACCTTTTTTTTAAGGCAAAGTCTTGTGTGAGTTCACAAATTTCCAAGAAATTGTAATTTTGAGCAGTCCATAGCAGTGATTAGGAGGAAGTTGCTCTGTGGAACTCTCTTAGCCGCTGCCAGCCAACACAACCCCTACCATCTCATGCTCGTTTCCAGGGCTCTGCCCTTAGGTTTTATTATCTTTGAGTGATTTTTAACTAGGAATGAGAAAAAGTGTTTTCAGTCTTGATTACAAATGTGACTTAGTTTGGCAAACTGTAGCATTAATAAGATGTTTCTTTTATTTATTGTTGAGAGTATTTAGTGATTAATTGTTTACAAATCCCTATAACAGTTTTTAATATCTTTTCCATAGGCGCAACAGCTGCTGCTCGAAAGGAGGTTATAAGGAACAAGATACGAGCAATAGGAAAAATGGCTAGAGTTTTCTCAGTGTTAAGGTAAAGTTTTATGCTGGTTTAGTTTTTTTTAGTGTTGAATGATATCTTTGAATGGTTACTCAGAGCACTCAACTGTTAATCAAACAGCAAATTTGCTATTTTAGTATATCACCCAACTGAGTTCTACTGAAACCTTTTAGAGATTGTTTTATTTATACAATGGTGCTATTTGTTTTGGCTCTAAATAGTCTTCCTTGGGGCTTTTGCTGAATATAAAAAAGACAAACAAAAACATCAGCAAAAAAAAATTCCAGTTACCTTTTTAAAAAACTTTTACTGACCAAGTGTACTAATTAACTTTTAGCCACTGTGAGGCAAGCATTAAATCTGGGCAAAGGGTATGTTATACATCACCTCTCATTAAAAAAGAAGTCAACTGTCACACTTTGTCACCCACAGATGTTGCTACAGCCACAAGTAACAATGACTAAAGAAGAAAGTGTTAGGGTTATTTACAGAGAAATCCAGGAAATGGTTGTGCAGGCAACAGCAGCTTGTTCCTTTGGGCTGCACTCCCCCAAACACATGAACATGAGTAACTAATTGCTACCCAATGTTTAGAACTCTCCATTTGATGTCTATGAGCAGAAGAGAAAACATGCTGTACTGTGCTGAAGTCTAAATATAGAAAATACAGTTCTCCTTCCCTTTCAGCGAGCGATTTTGTCCTTAGGAAGCTGGATGTTGGTCTGCTGGAGTCAGTTGATGGCTATTATGCTTAATGAAAAATCAAGAGAGTTCTAAAACATTTACTGTTATGATTTCATGATTGATTTAAGAAGAATAAATAAAGTAGTTACTTGAAGAATCTACTATTTAATTTCAGTGGAAACTGTCCAACTTGCTTGCTTTGAACGCAGTATGCCAGCCGTGGGCAGGCTCTCTGTAGGGCTTTGCATGGGCACAGCAGCTCACCCACACCTTGCAGATTGCAGCAGCATAGCTTTAAATAGCAAACTGAGATGGAGGGCTTTGTACCTGGGGATCCCAAAGTGTTACAAGTGACTTACTGGTGATGCAGGAGCTGCTTCAAAGTGATGCCCATAAAAATAGTTTGGCATCATGTGTTTCCCTAAACCAGATGGGGGAGCAATCAAATGTTTCCACCTGCTTCTCTGTACCAATTCTGGCAGGGAGCCTGGAGGTGGCTGCTACCACCTTCATAAAACAGCACAACTATTTTTCTTTAATGATAGTTGAACAAACAAAATTTGGGAATTTGGCTTTCTCCCATAACCTTGAACCACAGCTTCTGGATTGACTGTATTCCATTGTGAACCGCCTTTTTATATATAGGATTAGTTCACAAGAGTTGTGAACCTTAATAAGCAGAAGGATCTGAAACTGGATAATCAGTTGATACGTTTGAGGTTTTACAACTCATAGATGATTGACATCACCCATGTGTCAGACTTTTTCAAAGATATCTGTAGGGCAGAAGCTTTTCAATGGTTTCAAGGATGGAAGAGGGATACAGAACAATTCCTGCATGTGCTCTGTCTACAACGATATGCATAAGCCTCATATTAAGTCTACCCCAGGCAAAACCACTACAGCCTTTTACAGCTCTTGATTATTGATGGTCCTGAAAGCTTTGCAGGAAAGACTGAAGATGAAGAGTAGATTTGATCTCCCTTAAATTTAACCAGCAAATACAGCACATTCTCACTGTGATCCAAGGCATATTCAGCAAATAAACAGGTCCTCATAATGCATGGTTTTGGTGACAAGTCTTCCAGGGGGGGTGAGTGTGACATTTCATCCCAGCCACCACTGGGAATACTTGTTCTCTTTTTTGTGAGAAAGGCTGATGCTCCTCAGTTGGGTGGCAGGCTGCTGGACAGTAAAAAATTCACAAGGTAATCTTGTAAACACTATTCCTGTAGAAAAACCTGGGATATTTTTTTCTGTCTTGCCAGCATAATCCAGGTAAGACACAAGTGTCAGGTAGTTGTGTGTAACCCTAAGACTGCAGTGACGCCGTCATCTATCATGTATCTATATACCAGCCAGCTCTGGAAAACTTTGGTGTTCCTGTTCAAGTCATTGTGTTTTATGAAGTTTATCTCACTAATTCTTGAAATCTTTCTGAATGATTAGCACCTAATCTGACCATCTGCAAAGAACTTTGGTCTTGAGTGGTCCCTTTCCTCAGTGATGTAACTTGAATGTAAAGCTGAAATAATTTCAGCCATTTTAGTGAAAAAAAATTGACATCAAAATAGTGTTGTATTGAGTTTCAAAAGTTATAAATGAGCTTTGATGAAAATAGATATTGTAGAAAGATTGACTTTGACTAAATGGAAGACTTCACAATTCCTTGTCATTGCCTCTCTCCGACTTTGTTTCTCAAGTCTGACTTTTCTTTTGGTATATTTAGACTGGAGAGAGGTTAAAAGAATACTTAGTCAGTCTATTAGCCTTTTTTTGAAATAAAAATAAATGACATCAAATAGAAATGAAGGAACACCATCTTGATATTTTTGACACATGTCTTTCTTGTGCATATGTGGTTTAATGGTAGTAAAAATACAGTCGGTAAACTTCACCCATGAGGGTGAAGCTAAAAGTGCCATTGCAGTTGAATTTAAAAAAAAAAAGAAATATATTTAATGCACTGAATAATTGAGAGAAAGCAAAAGCTTTGCTGTGTAACTGTTTATGATTAAAATACTGTGTTAATTCTGAAAATATTTTGCTCTTGCGTTAGTTCTAATTGCTTGGGAAACTTGGAAGCAAAATAGTCACAATTTGATTTTGACTATTACATAATGAAAAGTGAGTGCAAGCAGAATTATTTTCAAACTAAAAATAGAATTTGAAGAGTATATATAGTAGGTAAACAAGAGTTGTTTCAAATACGTGAGTAATTCAGGGCATGTAGGTCCAAAGAAAATTGTAAGTAGTAGAATTGATGAGAGACACTTTTTATAGACAAAACCACATTATCCTCAAGTGAATGTGGAACTAAATTATGTCTTTGTATTTGCTTCCTCTAGCTTAGTGTCATTATAGACTTCAAAGTAAAGCACTTAAAAATAGGTTTCTCTTAAGGAATTTGGGTCAATTTTGCTGCTGAGAAAGTATGTCATCACAGGCAGCATTACAGTCCTTGTAGAAAGCTTTACTTAAAGGCCTCTCTGGATAGAGCTATTGTATTCCTGTAGCCGTGTATTTAAAAACTCGGATGTATTTGGAGACCAGCAAAGCATATTTCGGTTTCCTAAAACAATTTTATTTAATCCATATTATTTTTAGCATACAAAACTATTAAGGACAGTACTAGCAAGGATGGAAATGCTTATTAATTTTAATGAGCTTATAGCTGCCTTTCTTTAAGTGGCTGGTGATCATCAATAAATAATGCACCTGCCTGCTAGTGCAGACAAGAGCACACTAACAGCTTAAGTTGATTTTGGACCACTCAGTGAAAGATGCCTACATGCATTGCTGGCGATATCTGGTCCTTCCGGTCCTTCTCCTGTCAGATTTGAGTTGACAGATGTATTGTTCTGTCGGTACAGGTTATATTGTTAACTACAGTAGGAGTTGCATATGGTGTGATGCTAAGGTTAACCATGTACACAGCAGTGAAGAGGACTTCATTGGTGTTGATGTTATCACCAAATTCAGTCTCTCTTGACAAGGAGATTGGAGATGACAAAATAATTGCGGGGCATGTGTAGCTTAAGATGTCTAAAACATATGTCATGTTTTTTAAAAAAGACATTTACTTACTTTTGGTGGTTTTATTTTTTATTTGTTTTTTGACTTTTGCAGAGAAGAGAGTGAGAGTGTGCTGACGCTGAAAGGTTTGACTCCAACAGGAATGCTGCCCAGTGGTGTGCTCTCTGGAGGAAAGCAAACACTGCAAAGCGGTAAGCCTGTTTGCCTCTGTGTCTTGTCCTGTGTACAAAAAACAATTGGTTTTCAACTGCAGAACCTAAGAAAAGTAACCACAGCTGTCTCAGGAAAAAAAAAAACAAAAACAACAAAGGACAGAAAAAAACAGGCAGCTCGTTGTGCTGGAGCATTTGAGAGCAGTTCATGTAAGGCCACATCTCAAGACTTACTACATACCATCAATTCTCAGAGAAAGGGTGGGAGGGGGGAGCCCTTGAAAATCAACTATTCAGAACGGTGGCTCAGGATTGTATGTGAAATGCACTCTTTCCACAGTTCAGAGCATCTTTTGGGTTTTTTTTTTAAAAAGCAGACCTTGATACATGGAGTACTGAAGGTTCGGCTTAGCTAATGACACTCAAACCCTTATTTTATCTAATTTGTTCTTCCTCATAGAGAGTCACCAACGGAAAATAAGTCTAGAATTAGATTTTCACTCCTAGAAATTCTAGGTGACAACGTGAGAACAATTCCACTCTGATTTAAGCCCAAGTGAAGGGAGGCTCTTACAAACACCATCTTTGCCTTGTCCACAAACACAATAGATTGTCAATTTTATACCAAGTGCTTCTTGTTACAGGAAATTGGTAAGTCTGTGGTAGGGCTGCCTTTGTTTCCTTTTGGAAGAAGGAGTGCAAAGTGTTTAATTTATTACTGGAAGCTCTCCTTTTTTTTTCTGTGTGTACTGCTGTAGAGTATATTGCAGGCACACATAAAGGTCTCTCATTTATTGAGGTTCTGTTGGCAGTAGATGTAAGAAATCGAAATGCTTTATAACCTTGACACAGTCTCAGCCTCTTGTTTTCCTGTTTCCTTTCTGGAGCATTCTTTCTCTATTTTTCCCTTTACTGTCTCTTTTTATCTAGAAGATTCAGGTATATGGTGGTAAACCTCTTTTCCCCTTTTTTCCCTTCTCTTTTTTCTTGTTGATGACTTGTGTGTTATGGACATAGTAACGTTCTGCTTTGGAAATGCTGCAATATGATTTCACATGAGGCCTTTCTTAATGGGTTTGTGGTCTTCACCTAGGCTTTTCTCCACGTAGTTGCTTTACATTTGTCAGAAAATTTGGTCCAAGTAAATGCTATTGTTGCCCTGGCAAAATATTAGGAATAGAAATGAATTTGAGAAAATTGCCAAATGTTCATGTTACAATGGCTAAAAGTAAAATCTCCTCATACTGCAGTATTCTGGCTCAGTAAAACATTACTATACACAAGCTTCTGCATTAGTTAACACATAGTACCCCATTCACCAAATACTCTGAAGTTCATATAGTTTCTGTTAAGCACACATATTGCCATATGTATTAACAGAAAATGTGAGTAGTATGTTCTGTTGTGGAAGTATACATTTTAGTCATCATTTTTTCTAATGTGTCAATGCTGGTTTGGATCTGGTTATTCATTTTAGTTTTTCATCCTAGTTATCCTGTTTCTTTTTCTTTAAAGTTTGTGTTGGTTTTGTTCTTTGTTTTTTGGCCATCTCTCTCGCTCTGCTGCTTGAGAGGCATAGGCTTACCTTGGTGCATGAGGGTTAAATCCTCTCATTTCCCCATGCAGCAAGATAATAGCATAGATATTTTAGAATATATCTTAATCCATATTTAACATCCTAACTGGGAAAAAAAAAAAACAAAAATGGGTTTTATGTAGGGGAAAACAAGACAAAAAACAAGAGAGGACTTCCTGAAAACTTGATTTCTTAAGCTGTTCTCTAAACCAGAGAAATTCTTGAAAATCAAATTTTCTTTTAAATCATATTCGATATTGGATTGCATTTAATGATTTGCATCAGCTTCTAAATCTCTGAGGGTAAAAAAAAAAGCATACCAAAGCTGATGGGTGAAATTCAAATGGAAGTATGTTTAATAATGATTAGTGGTTTCACAACAGTGGTAACATGGTATTCATAACATTGCAGCAATCTCCCAGTTACAAGTTCTGCTCTCTCTGACCAGGCTTTGCAACTTTGGAAGTCCAACAGTCAATCTTAGGTCTATATCCATTGATTTAAATAAAATATTAGCAAAATGTTGTTTTTCAGAGACTGGATTGGCAAAAATAAAGTTTACAGATGGAGCAGACTGGGCAAGGTTGCAAGCAAAGGCAAAGCTTTCTGAGCATCCCATGCTGTGGGGATGTTTCTTTTAGTCAGGAGAGAGGAAAAAATAATTCTAAGTTGTATATGGAATTCCTTTGCCTTCCACTGGCATCAGTACTTTTCAAGCTGATGTTGTAAGTTGTATGAATTTTGTGTGATGGCTTTATGCCATTTTTTTGTTCTATTTTGACAGGACAAGTCAAACTGCTCTTACTGAGAGTTGGGACAATTATATAATGACCTTTTCAGGTCAGATGTGCAATATGGAAGACATTTACATTTTGTAGTTCTTTTGAGTCAAAAGAAAACTTCTTAAATGTGTCTTTAAAAACTTTTAGCTTGTGAAACTTCTGCTTTAAAACAAAGTCTAGCTTAATTCAATCTGCAAATTATTGTTTTTGTGTAAACATTTCTCTGTGTGTCTGTTTTGCCAAAATCCAGCACTTACAGTAACATTAGTGTTGTAGCTCCTTTGCTATTCACTGACTTGTTCTTAGAGTTGAAATCCTCTGCTCATTTTTTCTCATTCGTTTTGCAACCCCTTTCTTCTCTTCAGCTACTGTTGAGGCTATTGAGGCTGATGAAGGTAAATTGGCCAGTCCCCTTTCTGTTGGTGCCACAACAGATAAGGGCTCTGCTGGGTGTATTCATTTTGCTGTAGCTTGTACAGATTGTGTGGGTGTTGGGCTAACAATTGTGGCTCGGTATTAACCAAAATGTAATTGCTTTAAAGGGGAAAAGTGTTTTTTTGGTTTTTCTTTCTGTTGCTGCTCTTGAGATTTTTCTCTTTCTGTAAGTTACAAACACGTTGGAATTGCTGTATGTTGAACCAAGTACTGAGTAATGCCACAGGAGGAGATCAGGGAACGTGGATTTCATGGGACATAACTTGGCAGCAGCTCGTAAATGCTTTGTGACACATAGCTCAAAAGCTGTGCACTGGAGGCTCGCTCAAACTATGCTCAGCAATTTCTGGTCAAAGAAAACACATAGCTTTTTATATATTCTCTCCTTTTGTTGTTGTTTCTTTCCCACTTTTTCTTTATTTATGCTTCAGTTTGTTTCCTTTCTTTTAGGTCACTAATAAAAAAATTTATTGGTCTTTTGTTATAATACAGCATGTTTCTGTTTCCCTTTAAAAGTAAAACAATATGAGACATTTGTCTGCAAGATGTCTGCTTCTTTTGGTAGTGGCAGTTTACACACTGGATATTTACGTTAGAGCAACCATTAACACAGGCACCATTTTAGCTGCATATAAAGTGACTGGCTGCCTTAGAAGATTTCTGAATGTTCAGTATTGAAAACTGGTGTTTTGTTGACAGACCTCTTAATTTAACCCTTAACAATTTTTAACACATCAGGTAAAATCTAAGTAACCATGTACTGCAATGTAGATGTACAATATTTGTTCAGTATTATAAAATTTTGGAAGAAGAATTTTCAGAATTCCCCTTTAAAACAAAATTCTTCAGTTGTATTTTGTTCTTGCCCCTCTCAAATTTTCTGTGGGTATTTTTTTTTAGTTAATTAAAAAAAAAAATCTTTGATTGTGATTGTTGTCCTTTGGTAAGATGTGCCCTTTCGGCCAGTTGAATTTGTTTTTGAATTTTGTAAAGCAGTGAATAAAATTACAGAACAAACAAGTAAGAGAAAATACAACTGCTTTCTAAATAGCAGTGAGTAAGCTGCTATTTATGTTGGAATTATCTATTCCTATCAGCAATCTCTAATCTGCAGTGTGCATTCTTGTTGACAGTTTGGCTGTTTTCTGTGATTTTCTGTGACTCTGTGTTGTGTTTTAGTAGACTCTCAATGTAACCTGCTAATATTTGTTGTCTGATCAGCAACTACAGCAGAGCACCTTCCTTAGTGTTGCAGACAATAATGTGTCTGCTGGAAATACAATCCCTTAATGTGCCCCCCTGCCAGCAACATGCACCCCTCAAGTTCATTCTTGATTTGCCATCCTTGCTAGTTAGGCACCGTCACCATAGTCACAACTACTGCTCTACACAGGTGAAGCTTCTGGTGCAGGAGAAGTTTCACCAGTTGTCCTTCAGGGCCCAATAACACCAACTGGGCTGTGCTGCTGGCAAGCTCCAGGACACGGCAACTGCTTCAGCTTCAGTGCAGCCATCCATTAAACTATTGCTGTAAGGGATTGGCATGGGTGCTTATTAGACATCTTCATTTTGTGGTAGAAGGTAAATAAAAAAATGCCAACCCAAAGGGCAAACATTAAGAAAACTCACTGTACAACCTGTTTTGTTTTCACTGCTCCATCCCTGCTCACTTGACTAATCACCATTATGTTGTTGTTTTTCTGAGTTGAAGTATAATACATGTTAAAAGTGCACTTCATAAAGTTCCAATGAAACATTTGTGAAACTGGCTAAAGAACTAAGTCCTGAGGCAAACAGGATCTATAATTTTTCACAGGAAAGGTTGGCACAATCAGCATGAAAAAAAGCCTTTTCTTGCTCCCCACTAAATACAGGGAGTGGTTGCTTGGTATCAGAGATGTTCTGAGGTTTTGGATGTTAGGCTTTTTTTTTTAACAGACGTTACCAGCTTGTCCAGAATCGGGACTGCACATAGGAAGGAGAGTACTTGGGGGTAAGGTGAAAAGGGGAGAAGGAATACTGAATTGGATCCCTGAAACTCCCCTACTGTTTTCTCCCCAGGGAGTTTGCGGTTTCCTGGTACTAACGCGTCATTTCTGCTCTATGGCATGTTATGATAGAGGCCTAGCAGAAATTCCAGTTCTGGAAGTGCAGTGCATTGAATTGGTACAGATAAGAGGAAAAAACACACAGAAGGCTGATCTACAGGGCTGTGACCTGCTGTTTGCCTACAGTGCTTTTTTTCTCTTTTGCTTTAAATCTAAATATCTGCAACACTTCAATTAGAGAGACTAAAATAAAAATCACAGTCTGTGAAAACATTCCTCAGCCTGTGGCTTCCTTCTGAGGTTGGCATGGCCTCACCCATGTCGCTGCTAAAAGGTAGATCATAAATCCTCAGGATCAGTTGGAACTTTGGTCCTTTGTCAGTGCGTTTCCTAAGCTAAACTGTATAGCTGTTCCAAAATGACAATATCCCTGATCCGTGTTGCAGTGTTCCTGCCGTTTGACTCAAGCTGCTTTCTAGAAGTCCAGGGTTGTATTGGGGGGATAATTGCCCCAAGCAATCAACAAGCAGCTCACCTGTGTTGAGAACAGAAGGCAACTTGTTGTAGGGTCACCCCAGATCTTCCCTAGCTTTGATGTATATCCCACAAAGTGGCCTCACCATGTCATCACCATCTGGAAGTAGCCAGCACTTTTTGCATGAACTTTGAAAGTCAGGTGGGAATTTTGCCTCATGGAGAGCATTAGGGCAAGGCACAGTGTCCTTAAGGCTGTAAGTGATGAAGCAAATGCCAACTCACCAGCTCACAGCTGTGCCCTCAGCATGGTTCCAAAGTGCAAACTGTAGTTTCATGTCAGCCTCTTGGTGTTCTAAGCTGAACCACAGTGGACAACAAAATACTGGAAGTTGATAGTGTTGAAAACAATAGTTGTGTTGGAAGGGATGGTGGTGGTGAGTCCCCAGCTCTTTCTGAGTGTGGTAAGGAGTTGGTGGTGGTGTCAGATCTTCTCACTGCTGCCTTCCCAAAGAAGGACTCTCACACTTGTTGCTTAACTGGGGGAAAAGCTGCTGAGAGTTTTATCTTGCTAATTTTATTTTTCAATAATCCTTTATTTAGCTATCAAAGGATTTTCACCCCAGCATAAGATCACTAGCTTCGAAGAGGCCAAAGGCTTAGATCGAATTAATGAGCGAATGCCTCCGCGCAGAGACGTGCCATCCGATGCCAACCTTAACTCCATCAACAAGGCAATCTCCACAGAGACTAATGGCACGGACAGCAACGGCAGTAATAGCAGCAATATCCAGTGACCACTGTCCAGGAGGGGGGTTGAGCTGCTGGGCGCGATGGGGTTGCTGCACGTCAGCAGTGGGATGTTCTTGCCTCTGATAATAGCTTATTTGCTCTGGGGGCCAGCTGTTGGATTCAGTTTACAAAAATCATCAACAAAGAGATCGTCAACTTTAATTTGGTGGGAGGGCGGGTTGGGGAGAGACACCTCCTTTGGATATGCCTTTAAATGCTTGTAGAAAAATGAAAGCTCATGCTGGTATATATTGCAAAGTTAGGGGAATGAACATGTTTTCCTACTACATTGGGAACGTCTAGCTATGTTACTGAAAGGCCTTTTATTATGTTACTGGACATGAAAACTTTGTTTAATTTCTTACTAACTATTGTACGTTTACAGTTGCAGCACTCAACATCTACAACATCGAAACATTTTTAACAAAATGTACAAACTAAATAAGGACTATTTATTGATAATGTTTTGCTACTCTTGTCAGACAATGGCTATGAAATAAATTAGGCACTGTTTAAAAATATAGAGAAAAAAAGAAAAAAAAAAAAGTTGGAAATTTGTTTAAAATGCCAAAAAAAAAAAGAGAGAGAGAGAGTGAGAGAGAGCGAGCGAGAGCGAAGTTTAATTTTGTACAGATTATGCTTACCTCAGGTTTCTTTAGTGTGCTTCAATGCCCTTCTTTAAATATAACATACCTTACTAATTTGGCAGCAATTATCTTTTTCTTTGTTAAAAAAAAACTGGAATAATAACATTTATCTTTTTTTGCTGTTTATATTTAGGGGGGTTTGGTTTGGGAGGTTTTCTGGGGTTTTTTTGGTAAAACAAGTCTTGGTTGTGGCTTGCTAAATTTAAATATTTATGAGTGGTGCATTTTTAAGTATAGTGAACAAGACACCATATTAAGTGCAGTGAAAAGCATCTATATTCTGTAAAAATCTGCCTATGCATGTTTTTTAAGAAAAAATGGCTGTATAGGCCTGTATGGGACTGTAATGCGCTTAGTGATCTGACTTATACTGGAAATGTATGTATACTGGCGTACTTTATATTCTCTAAAAAGAAAATGCTTAATGCCTTTGAAATTTTGTAATCAAAAAAAAGCTTTGAAAAATCTAAGGGGGGAGAGTATTCTTAAAGTTTTTAACATAAGCTTGTCAGTGCACATATAGATGGGTAGCATGTTTAGCAAACCTTGTGAAATTTAAATAAGTTTGTAGTTACATGTGAAATTCTAAATGCATGATAACTGTTAATGTCATAATGGTTTAGTCATTTTGTTCTGTTTTGTCACGTGCCACAAAATGTGTAATTTTTTCACTTTTTTCCCTTTGTATATCAGTTACGGGTTTCAACTGGTTCATTCTAAAAAAAAGAAAAGGAAACAAAACAAACAGTCCATTGATATTTTTTAACAATTGTATAAGTGCCCAAGTAATTCACTACAGCCTACAGCCTTGCCTTTGTAATTTGACTTTGAAATGTTGGCAATCAAAGCATGCACTTGTAACAATGAAAGAAGCATTTTATATTACTACTCAATAAAAATGTGCATGAACTTAAGCATTCTGCCCTTTCTTGCTGACTCAGTGGCAGAAGCGCGCAGGCACCACACACATGTGCTTCTTGCTCTCTTTTGCTTTGGACAGGAGAGGACTTCTGGTATGAGAGATGAGTGACTTGTTTCCCAATTCAAGGTCAGTTCTTTACTAAGAAATAAACCCAGCTATTCTAGGCTACTGAATGTCTGCAGACTTCCCCCAAAGCCTGGTTAGAATGTTGGGTTTTCATTAAAATGAGTAGGATGTAACCAACAAGTAGAGTGCACAAGAAAAAAAGCCCTCTGTGTGTTTTCCCCTTATCTGGAGTGTTTGAAAAGGTCAACAAGTATCATTTACAATGATTACAATTTTATTTCAAATGCTCTCTTTTTTAGTCAGAGAAGAACTGTCAGCTCTGCCTTCTCACTTTCTCCCTAACTGTGCTCAGCATCCTTCCCAAGTCCATCATCCTGCGAAGAACTGACAAATTATGCCAAATGGTGCAATGATGTGGGTATTGCCTTAGCCCTTCTTTCAGGTACCATTATTAAATATAGGCTCAATGCCTGCTTTCTTATGTTTTTCCCACTTTAGCTCTTACTAATTTCAACAAATTTTGACAAAGTATGACAGGTGGCAAAAATAAAGAGGTTTCATAATATCTGGGACTATTTCAGATGTAATTTTTCATTTCAGATTGTGTAGAGGTACAGCACAGATGCACAGAGTCTGTGTGTTCATCTGTTTGTCCCCCTGGTTCACGGGCACACTGTGTGCAGAAGGGAATGGTGACACTTTGCATGACCACTTTGCTGGCCCGCTGAGCCCTGTGTGCTCACTGAATACCGCAGGTTACCTGAGGTAAGTTCTTCTCTGGATACGCCCTGTGCCGCACACGGCAGCACTGCTGGGCAGCGCAGCAGTGTCTGCTGTCTGCTTGCATTTCACTTGGGCCCAGCGGTTCCACCAACCAATCTGACAGTACAGAAGGGGGTTTTCTGCTCAGCAGTGACTGTGCTTAGGCTCTCAGTTGGTAGATTTAACCCAAAAGGTCCGTGTTACCAATCAGCAGTAAGGCTGGAAATGTCTGTTGTAGTTGCTGATGAATTTATTAGATAAGCAAGTCAGCCCAGAATGAGTGATCCACTAGGGAATGTACACAGTGTCTGGTCACAAAGGAGATTTTGGAACTTTTTGCATCTCAGAAGAATGAAAAGTGTCTGGAGCATGCAGAACAGCAGTGTCCTGTGTATCCAGGTAGGATGGCCTGGCTCCTTCCTGAAGCAAGCCCTGCCATCCTACTGAGGGGCAGTTTCTGGATGGCTCCAAGGGATAGTCTGAGCTATACTCAAATGTTCCTGGAAGGACCAAAAACAATTTCCAAAGCTTGTCTCATTTCAGGGCATCCAATGTCTTCCAGCTTTCCTTCTTTTTTCCTAATGCAGAAGAAACTGTGGATTAATTTGAAGAAAAACTCTGCTGCCACTGAAGGCTGTTTTGGACTCTGTGGCCTCATTAGTGACGTGTCATGCACAGGACTGTGTCTCCCAGTACAGATTTCTTCCTTCTTACTGAATTGCCCACCTTAATGCCAAAACCATCATTGGTGCCTACTTGAGAGATTTACTGTATTTTTTAACCACTTGAATCTTGCTGTGTGAGGTAGTCTTTGATATAGTGTCTTATATTTTCTGCACTATCATAATTTTGCTTTTCAACAGCTATTAAGCATGAAGTGCATTAGCTCTTAGTGTATATTTTTTGCAGAAGACAACACTCGAATCTTTTCTGGATTTTCCTCCAAAACTGCAGTAGATTCAACCCTCCTTATGCTTGTGCCAGTGTTGCCAATTGTTGAGCACAGGTAGGAATTCTTTTAGCATTTTCCTCTTCTGAAGCCTCGAGGAGTCCTGACCTCTCTCCTCCTTAGCTTAAGTTTTTAGTGAAATGGCATTCAGAGTGTAAAATAATGAAAATTTGGGGGTATTTTCTGGGCACAAGCTGAATTTACAATTTTATTCCTTAGAAATCAGTTTCCCTTCTCTTTTCAAGATACTGTTGCTCAGATTAGTCAGATTGATGAGTCTTCCCACTTCTTTGACTAAGAGAGGGATGTGAGAATCAGCTATTCCAAATGATAAAAAACCACAAGCACCAAAACAACCATTTGAAAAATAGTTTTCAGTTTGCTTTCTTAGTTGCTTTTGGAATGATGTTTAATCCCCTTAAAAGTGGCCATTTTGGGCATGCAAAAGGATGAGCTTTCTTGGTCTTCAGTGATTTTGGAAAAAATATATCTCCATTCACATTTTCATATGTAAATGTTCAGGCTTGTAGGCACTTTCCTGGCAGTAAGAAAAGTGAGCTGATGGAGCTAGAGATAGGGGTTGGGGTTTTGTGTCTTGCTGAGCTGACGTTGCAGTATCAGGCCTGCTAAACTTTATATAATAAAAAGTTTTGTGCAGCTCTGATTTTTTTTTTTTTTATATTTTTAAATAACTCAAGAACAGTTTCAGTTTTACATGTGACACCAGGTTTCATCAGGCTGACAGATAGCTGTGTGCTCTGGGCAGTATTCTGCAGTATTCTGCCAATGATTGCAAAGGCAAAGGCTGCCTTGGCTCTGTCATCCCTGTCAGAAGCTTGTTTTAGGTAAAGTAACTTGGCAAAGATTGTGCTAAAGGACTGATTTAGCCACCAGTGGGAAGCCTGCAGGCATGGTGACAGACATGACAGTGTCTGCTCCTTTGTGCAGCCCCACTTGTGGCCATCACTAGTTGCTCTGGGATTCCCCATGGCTCCCCTTCCCTTTTGGGCAAAGCCTGGCATGGTTTTCTGCTGGAAGTTTGGGTCTGGATACCCAGTTAGGCAATTCTTACAGCGGTAAGACTTGAACAAGAGGTGGTTGTTTCATATTTTAGCTTTTGCATTCCTGAGGCGCTTGATGCCGATGACCATGCTGTGATTGAGCAAGCCCACTGCTCTCAACATTTGGCTATTTAATAATCTCCTTTGCTTTAAATGAGCAGTTGAACACTGTGACCTGGGCTAATTTCCCAGTGTTCTATGCCAGAGGAGACTGGCATAGATCATAACTGCTGTTATGTTACAGCATTGAGAGTCACTGAGGCCAGCAGGCACTGCTGAGACCGGCTGGAACATGACTGGGGCCATGTACAGTCAGGTCTTGAGTATCTGCAAGGATGAAGATTCTGCAACCTCTCTGGGCAAGCTGTGCCAGTACTTGAGAGCTCTTGGAGTACAGAAGACTTTTTCTTACATTTAAAAATTTTCTGTATTTCTGCTTGTGTCCAGTGGCTTTTGTCCTGTTGCCAGGTCTCACCAAGAAGAGCTTGGCTCTTTCCTTTTACTCCCCCCATCAAGTACTTACACACCTTTTCTCCAGGCTGAGCAGTCCCAGCTCTCTTCGTCTCTTCAGGTCTTCCAGTCCCTTAATCACCTTTGTGGTCCTTTGTTGAACTCACTCCATTAAGTCCACGTCTGTCTTGTGCTGGAGAGCACAGACCTGGATACGGCTCTCCAGGTGTGTCTGACCAGTGGAGAGTGAGAGGGGAGAAGACTTGACCTGGTTGCCTGTACGTGCCATTACATTTCCACAATATATGCCAGTAATTTAAGACAAGTAAAGACATTTCTGGCATTGTAAGTTGCAGAGATGAGAGCCATACTTCAAAAAATGGAAGAAGCAGAGGGACATTGCAAGTGCAGAGCTGAGATATACTAAGGTACAGATCCAAGAAGGTAAGAGAAAATTAATGCCTTGCCAGACTAAGAGTACAGTGAAAGACTGGAATAATAGATGTTTGCCAGGTTTGGTAATAAATTTGATTGCCAGATTATCCAGGTAAGTATCAATTGCAAGAGGGAGAACCCTCTTCACTCTTTGTCCACTCCTGTGTCCTACCTACTGCTGATCCTTCAGAAGGTGAAGTAGTCATGAAAAAAATCTCAGCAAATTTGTACAGAGGGAAATAGTCCCTTCCTGCATTCAGCAAGCAAGTGGCTGAAGCCCTGAAGCATGTGATGTGTATAAAGTCATTATTGTGGTGCCGATCTGCACGTTATCCCGACATCACACAAATGACAGATCTTGTGCCTCCCTGGGGAGGAAGAAGTAACCTTCTGACAAGATTGCCTGAGGAGGAGGTAATTTGTTTATCTGTCACTTGGTTGTTTATTGTTTTCAGTACATATTTAATAAGCTTTGTACTCAGACTGCATTTTTCTAAAGAGAAAAAGCACTCTGAAGGGAATATGGGTCTGACACTCTAGCTGAGCTTAAATAAAGCTGCAGAGCTGATGGACTGCGAAGAACCTGCAGTCATGGACCAGAGTGCCAGAGAAAGGAAAGGAATGAGTAGTGGAACTGGGAGGAGAGATTGGGTTATTTATTTCATTCCTTTTTCAAGGTAGCTAGGAGAAGAGACGATGGTAGCAGTGCTACACTGCAAGTCTGAGATGATAAGGTAAGGAAGCCATACCAAGCTCCCAGGGCTCTGAGTAGGCCATGACAGAAACTAGGCTGATAAAATTCATCTTAGACTAGATGGGCACTTAAAAATTATAGTGGAGTTCAGGCACTGACCTGAAGGCAGTCATGTAGAAAAGGAAAGCAGGCAATGGCATGGGAAGTAAAGTTTTGGAGGGCAGACCTGTGATAAGGAACAAGCTGGGATTCAGAGCCCTGGCAGAGGAAGAAGCACAGATTGTGGGATAGTGTGATATGTTTATTACATGCTGAAGAGTTGAATCAGTTCAGCCTTGGTGCAAGGATGATATTACTAAGGAGTTTGGACCTTGTACAAGGGAGTTGCCATGAAGTCAGCTGGGATGACTGGCTAAAGCCGGGGCTCTCTGCAGGATATGAGGGCAGGAATTATGAGGACCTTAAATCGCAGGTATCTGTGTAAGGTAAGGCTTGCAACTAACCATGTCAGAGAAAAATAAAAAGCTAACAAGGAATGGAAAAATGACCTGTTAGCCAAGTAAGTTGGACATGACCAGTAAAGTCTAGGAATACAGTGAAAACCAGCATGAGTCCAGCTAAGTTATTTTTGCTGATCATGGTTGAAAAGCAGCAGAAAACTTTTCCAGACACTTGAATAGAAAAAGCAAGGTTAAATAAGTGGGAAATGATGCAATGAGGATAAGGGAGAGGTCTAAAGTATTGGCTAAAGGACTGTGGAAGGAAAGCCAAGAATGAGATTTAGGGTATGGAAACAAGGACTACAGGAGTCGAGACAGAAGCAAGTTAAGAGTTGAAAGCACTTATTCCAAGAAGTTGCAAAAGTTTCTTTCCTAGTCACAATAGGAAATACCACATTTGCTTGCTCATCAAATAGCAATACTCTTTTACAGCTCTCTAAATGGGTGGTATGTTTTGAAAATATAGTTGAAGAATATGTAAATACAGAAATTTATATAAATCGGGAGCAATCACAGGGTGATTGGTCTGAGTGTAATCATATGTAAGGATTTAAATCTAGAAGGAACTACTGACCACAATGTGTGTGAGGGACTGTTTGCTGCAGTACTGTGGGGCACTGTGGGGCAAACAGACACAAATGACTGTTAGGAACACGTACATGAAAGCTGAAGCAGAAAGGAGCCAGATGGAGGGAAGATCACAAATGTCAACATTGGAGAGGAAGTTATAGATACTGAAAAGCTTCCTCAGATGTAGCAGATAGACATTTAGCCAAGCAAGAAATGCTTCTGGCATTGTAAGTTTGTTTCATGCTTCCTTTTTTGCATCTGCTTCTGTCCACTTTCAGCTTCCTAGGTGAGACTTTTCCTAGGTTTCAACTTTCCTAGGGAGACTAGGATTACTGAGGGGCATCAGGATTTCCTAGCAGGGATCACTGCTGGAGGGAAGTTCTTCCACATGTTTCTCTTCCTGTTCTTTATTTTCTTCCTCTCTTGCCCCTTTTTCTTTTCTCTCCCTTGTTCTTTTGCTTTATCAAAGCCACCATTTTGCCCCTGGTTCATTTTCCCAGATCCTCTGGGGTGCTGCTGCTGCCTGCGTGCTGGGCTCAGGTTTTTTGTTCCTATAAACAGCTCCTATTTTTGTTCCTTGGGAATAGGTGGTGTTAGGAAAACACTGATATTTGTGGGGAAAGAGTGACTGGACAGGAGAAGAAGATAATTTTTCTCTTAGCAGATGGGGAAATAATCCTGGTAATAAGCTATAGACACATTGTGAAAAGTGCTGACATTGCTGCAGAAGTAGGTTGGCATCAATAGGTGATACTAGTGATCCTTGCTGAGGAGCTGGTGGGGAAAACAAGCAGAGGGATCAGCTCTGGGTAAGGGGAGAAAGGGGGCTTCTGGCCTCTTCTGCCTCTGTCTGGCTATTTTATTTATAGTGGAGAAAAAAAAATAATGGTTTTGCCTTCACTATCTCCCAGCAAACTTTGTCTTGGCCCTTTCACCCCTGCAGATTTTTCTTGTAAGGAGTGATTCATGTGTGTGCCTGCAGATGGAAATAGATTTGCAAGACTTGCCAAACAACGCACCTCCTAAAAGCACAGCTGGGCGCTGACACCGCAGTGCTTCCCTCAGTCCAGTGAGTTAAATCCAGAAATAACCTTCCATCTCTAACAGCTCGATGACTCACACAGGCTTTGGGGGGGTGCAGGGATTCCCGTCCCCAGAAAGCCCTGCTGCTGCTGCTGCTGCCAGGGGGCACAGGGAGAGCTCACTGCCAGGGAAGCAGCTCCTGGCAGAGCCTGCACCAGGAGATGCCATCCAGCCCACCAAGTCAGAGCAAATTGCTTCTGTGGGGACCAAAAGCTTTACACCCAAAGTGGTAGAAAAGCAGGCATGCCCTGGCCCAGGCTCCCTGGGGATGTGCTGTCTGCAGCTTCCCAATGGGGAGTGGGGGGAATGATGTGTCAGTACTTGTGGTCCTGATTCACCCAGCTTTCCAGCCACGGTTCCCACTGGGGCTTGGCTGGCAGCTCCTAAATGACATGTTTTCTGTTAAAACCACCAGAGCCATCATGTGGCTTGTCTGAAACTCAAGGGGTTCATCCTTGTGAATGAGCACCTCTGGGGTGGTCTTCTATAATGACTGAGAATATCTGTTGTGATATCTAATTCCAACCTACTCCCCCATGGCAGGAGGGGTTGGAACTATTGAGTTTCCTTCCAACCCAGGCCACTCTATGATTCTATCATCTATAGTGATTATTCTATTAAGATATAGCTAGCCAGTAAAATAAAGATATTCATGCACTAGTTACAGAATGGACAGTTGCTCTACACTGCCTGGAATTTCTTGCTGGGCTGGTCTTTGGCATCTTTGCTCCCATGCCAGACTGAGAGTATGAAGATCTAAGTAAAACTATCTATAGAAATATTTTACTTTCTCCACTTCCTGTGGATTGTGCTTTTATTATTGTTTTTTAACACAATTAACCCAAGTTCACCTTTGTATGTAGTGCATCAGAATTACTCCTAGCTCCTCACAGCTTCATCAGGAGTGTGAATGTAGCGTCAGCACAGGCTCTGCCTCCAAGAAGTTACATACATAGATGTGTGTGTGTGTGTGTGTATATACACATACATGTATGTATGTTAGCTAGCATGGGTGTTTTGGGGAGAGAACATGATCTTTTTTCAGCATTTAGATTGTCTCAGTATCACACAGTTATCAAGAGACAAGAGGTAAAAGTGGGATATTGCCATGTGTGCCTTTTCCCCTCCTTGCTGTGTCCCCACGTGTAATCTGGCCCTTCCTCTGGTTTCTTCACTGCCCTCTGCTAGGAAAACTGAGGGACTTTCTAGTCCCTCTCTGGGAAAGCTGATGCACAGAGATGACCCAGTGATGGCTTAAAGCCTCTCAGCCTGTGTGGCAATAGCACCAGCACCAAGAGCACCTGCAGCCCATCCCCACAGCACCGGGTCCAAGGGGACTGGGGCTGGGAGGGATAACTGCAGCTCACTAAGCCAGAATTTCTCAGGAATCAGAGCACAGCCCAGCAAACAGCACTTTAGAGCTGAAAAGTGTATTTGTGGGTAACATTATTGTTACTTTTCCTGCTGTTGTTGGTCTGGCAGCCTTGCCTGCCCTTGCCTGCACTTCCTTCAGGTGAAGCAGGAGGCCAGAGGTGACCCCATAAGGTGAGGATGTGCTGCAGAGGAGCCAAAGCCAGCAGCCAGGTCAGGAGCTCACCTGCTCAGAGCACACTGCAGGTGTTTGTAGAAAACCTGAGCCTGGGGGAGCTCGGGGGCTGCTCGGTCAGTCCCTGGGATTCACATCAGGATGATGAGAGCACATGTGTTAGGGCAAAAATATTCTGTGCAGTTCAGCAAACTTTGCCAAAGTGTTCTCAGGAGAAGAGAGGGATACAGTGCAGAGCAGCAGGACAAAGGGATATCTGGGCTACTTAGAGCTGGAAGGGAGTTTTGGGTAATATTATTAACGGTGTAATGCTTTTTTAGTGAGGCTTGTGGAGGAATATCTTTGTATCTAATGGAATAACTGTCATTATTTCCTGGCTCTGAAATATTTCCAAGCTCCTGCAGTATCAAATGTACTGGAGAGGTCTTAGGGATTGCTTGTTTGCAAGGGCAGTGAAAGGCCAAGGCTCAGGGAATGGAAGGAAGTAAGAGAGGAATGAGAGAAAATATGATTTTGATGGCAGAAAATGCATTTTTCCAAAACTTTTATTTTTCTTTTTATAACAAAGATTAATTAAGGATAAAAATCCCTGCAATATACATCATTTGAAAGACATCAGCTGGGAATGAAGCTTTAGCAAAATTGTCAAAAGTCTAAACGCATCATTTATCTCTGCAACACAGCTGAGATGCAACAAAAAATGCGTTTTGCTGAGCACTGAAAATTAAATTAAGTCATGCTTGTGTGAGCATTTGTACATCACTGGAATAAAACCCTGGGGTTTTGCAATTGGCTTGGGTACTAAAGTCTTTGGGATGTCTGTTGTAGGATGGGCTTGCCTGGTTACAGGCAGGCTGCTGATCCATCAGTGGATCACATCCATAGTGGCTGCTGAGAGCTGAGGAATGCAATGCCTTGGAAATCACCATCCCTGGAAGGGTTCAAAAGCCGTGTGGATGTGGCACTCAGGAATGTGGTTTAGGGATGAACACGGTGGTCCTGGATTAGCAGTTAGACTCAATGATCTTAGAGCTCTCTTCCAACCTTAATAATTCCTGCTGATCACCTAGACTTCCAGGCCTTTGGTAAGGATCTCGTCCTCCTCAAAAGCTGCCACCATCCCTAGTAATGTGCAGGGTGGTTGGTGGCTGCCTGATGTCTTCCACAGCCTTCTCCTGGAGCTGCATTTTCACAGTGTAGCTCAGAACAACAAAGGCTTGTAAGGTACATCCTTCAAGGGGGTCCTGATTGAACCTTCCCTGAACTGAATTGCCCCTACTGGGAAAAAAAGAACTGTAATTCCTTTCTCTTTTTCCTTTTTTCATGACAGGCAATTCATTTGAACATCCAGCAAAACCACTCAGAGAGGCCAGAATATTTATGGGCACCGCCTTGCCCTGCTGCACGGCGGGAGCTGCGTAGCCCCGGTGAGGAGCTGGCTGTGCCATCGCCCCCTGCCATGCGAGGTTCGGAGCATCTGGCCTCTGCATCCCTACGGTTAAGCGAAACTGGTTGCCATGGTGACAGTGGGGCTTACTAAATATGGCCTCTGATGCCCAAAATCTCGTGGGTGGTAACAGCTGAGGTGCGCACAGAGTCGCTGCCGACGCCAGAAATCTGCTGGTGTGGCTCACCACAGGGGAAGGTGTTTGCACTGGTGAGTGAACAGAGCCCTGCTCTGGTGGTGGTGTCAATTATGGGTTGCTGGTTTTTATCGTCCACAGCACCTCGGTGCTCCCCAGATCATGCAGACTGGCTCGGGCACCCTGCGCCGCAGCTGGTAAGAGGCTGCTGTAGATTTATCTGACGAGTGCAGGGGGGACTTGCAGCCTTTTCACGCCTTGACATGGCAGGGTCCCTTGCCTAGAGCAACGTAGCCATTCCCATGCTTATCTGTAATGGAGGGAGGGTGAGAATACACCTGATACAATTATCAGTCTTGTAATTGCATGGAGCAGCCCCAGACATTCTCCTGGGTTTACTGTACGAATCTAGTAAGATTCAGGCGTGGGAATATTACAGGCTAAGGAAGACTGTGTTTGCCAGTCCTTTTCCTGCAGCTTTCATCGAGAGCTGTGGTGTGAAATGCAGCAAGGTGTGCGAGGCTGGAGGGCTGGCTGTGTGTGTGTCCATCCAGCTCTGCTCGGCAGTGTCCCACTGAGGAGAGGCAGGAGGTTCACGCGCTGGCGGTCCCCATGATGCTCGTCCCTCCCAGGCACGGGGGTGGCGTTTGCTCGCAGGAGGTGGGAGCTTTTCTGTGCTGTCTGCCCATCTGCACAGCTCTCACACTGAGCTGGGGGTTGTTGGAGCAGCAGGACATGAGTCCACAGTGCTCCCAGCTCCCTGCGACAGCCTGAGCAGCTTCTGGGCTCCCCTCCCAACAGATTTCAGTGCAAGGCTCCCCACAGTGTGGGGCAGGATATGGACGTCCAGCCCCCACTGACGAAAGCTCTGCTCGGGTTTTGGAGCCAGCGAGGCAGCCCAGCAGGAGCCACACACTCATCTCTGCAAACTGTGGGAGATGCACATGGGATGAGATGGAGCTGGAGGGATATAGGGAAGTGGTGCAAGGTAAGGATCCCCCTATGCCTCACAGCATGCAAAGGAGGTGGAGAAGGGAATCAGAGGTTACAGCTCCTGCTTGAGCTATCTCCTAGAGCTTCCCAGCTTCTTGGAGCAGCCAAAACCTTTGTAAGACAGATTTCCTGAATAATGACAAATAGCTCATTCTTGAGGTATGAGACATTGGGAGAAAAAGGGCAAAGAGTGAGAAATGATACTGCAAAACTTCCAGAAGCCATTGTAGCTGCTACATAGCAAACCTAGAAGTAAAGGCAGAGAGGGAGAGAAGACTGTGAGGCAGCCCTGAAATAGACAGCTGCTTGCAAGAAAAGCAGAGAGAGGAAAGGGGGGCCAGGCACACCAGTTTTGCAGATGAAAAACACGTATACATAAAGAGAGGTCAGCAACAGGAATTACCAAGATGGTGTAAGGGCCATCGGGGACATCCACCCTCAGCGGGTGCCCCAGTACATGACCAGTGGCTTCTGTGCTGGGTCTGGTCTCCAGGTTGCTCCAAGACACTTGGCCAAGTCTGAGGCACATGGGGCTGGGGCTGGGCCGTAGCTGGTAGCATCCAAGGGGGCAGAGAAGAATTTAGTGGGAATCAGAGGGAGAGCCTGGAGGATGGAAATCACACACCACCCTCATTTCCATTTCACAATGGAGGCGAGGAGGTGTCTTTTGGAGGTTGGAGGTGGTTGTACTTTTTAAATAGTGAGTGAAATGTGAAAAAAATGTTCCTGGTCCTACACCCTCAGAATGATTTATGTTGGTATTTAATCCTGCTTGTGTTTCCCTACCCACCACATTCTGGTTTTTCTCTGCACATTTGGGAAAGCATCATGCTGCTAATTACAACCCAGGGCTGTTTGGACACGGAGGAGAGAGGCAAAGAGAAATAAATAAATAAATGAAAAGCCCTATCACCATAATCCACAAATATAGGTGCCACTCTTTGCAAAGCCCACTGTTGTATTCCAGGGAGATTGCAAGTTACTGGCAGCAGTTTGTCAGAGTCTGGCTGGCTCAGGATTGGACTGGTGGCAACATTTGGTCTCCATCATTTGCACTGCTGAAACAAGATAAAATGTGTTGGTGTCGGGGTCTTGTCTGGGGGCATCTGCCCCAGCCCTGCAGTTTTTTGGGGCTGTTGCTAGTTGCAGGGTGGGACAGGTGGCTGCTGGGGGATGCCCAGGGAAGCGCTGTGTGCTGCGTAGTGTGTGTGCTGGCAGGGATGTTTGCTTTTATGGCAAGCATATCTCAAGAGCTTATGTTTAAAGTCCCAGGCTCTCCTCGCATCCATGTGCTGTTGGACTGCACAGTTGCATCCTTCATTAAAAACAAATGTGAAGGCACCTGCACTGCCTCTGGGCAGGGACTCAAGCCTGATAGCAGGAGCATGAGGAGGGAGGGAGCAGTGGTGGGCACGTGCATCCCCAGGATGCTCCTTTTGCTTCCTCCCCACAAACTCTTGGTGTCTTGGCTGGTGGGGCTGGCAAGAGGGAGCTGTCAGTGGATGCAGGTAGGAGCTGCTGCTGCCTGCATGGTTCCCATTGCCAGTCAATTAATTAATAAAGCTTTCTGGCACCTTATCAGATCCACAATTCAGTCAGTTTGGGCTCCCTGCGGCAAGTAATCCATGACTGTTTTTATTCACTTTTCTTTCTGGCTGCAGGTCCCTCAGCAGGCTGCCTCAGGCCAGTGAAAAATCAGGCAAGCTGTTCTCAAAATGGGGGTGATAAGTGTTTCCTGTGCTCAGTGCTCTGCCTTGCAAGTTTGGCTGAGCTCTCTGCATCATGTCCTTGAGCCCATCACCTTGGCATGGTTCAGAGCAGTAGTGCGGTGGCCAGCTGCCAGCAGGGTTTTTCCTCCTTGGATGGAGTTCTTTTGCTTTGTTTCAGGTTTTGGGAGAAATCTGGGGGCTTTTCGTTGATTTGCACAAGGTCACATTGGCACAAGGGGCTGGTGGATGAGGGGAGAACATGCATTCCTGAGGCACTTTCTGTGGGACAGCATCTGCTCTCTTCCCTCTAGCAGGGAGCACAGTACTCACAAGAGTTCTGGGGGTGATGGAGCTTTATCCACACACACCTTCCTTCCTTTGGCAAGGAGCTGTGCAATAGCTCTGCTCCTTGGGGATGTGCTGGTGATGCCCTTTTCCATTTCTGTCTCCGTGCCAGCTTCAGAGACAGCCTGGGAGCTGGTACCTGACTGGTCCCAGTGCCTCTGATGCCCCCTGAGACCTGATGGCTCCTAATGAATTATGTATGAAGAGAGAAATAAACCCCTCATCCTGCTTTTGAAAACTGAGGTATTTCTCTTTTATTTCCATCTTTAGAAGACAGAGCACTGGGAAGTATTAGATTATTGCTCCTCCATCAGCGTTTGTCTTTTCAGAGAACAAAAGTGTTGGAGGACAGAAATGGAAGTCAATATTTGTATTTTTCAATGGAAAAGCAAAGAGTCCAAATACCTCCAACCTTTGACGTGTACAGTTATTCTTCCCACATCATAAAATCTTGGAGGGCTGAAACTACCAATGCTTATGATCATTAATGTTGTTACTAATTACTTGTCTTCCATTAGGTATTAAAAATGCACTCAAGGCTCACCACCCTTCTGCGGTGTCTGACAGAAAGAAAATGCCACTTCTTGCTTTCCAGGCCCTGCTTTTTCCCAATGGAGTTGCCCTCACCTCAGCTGTGCCACTACAGGACCTGGTTTGAAGATTTTCCATGCAGTCACATGCACTGCAAACCCCAACATCTCCCCACTCCTCTTGTCCTCATCCTCCTATTGCTGATCTTCTGGTCCCACAGGTTTCAACATGCAGGACAGACACTGCACACACATCCAGAAGTGTGAGCTGAGAATATCCAAGCAGTTAAATAATCATTGGTTTACCTTCAAAAGCAAATTAACATGATTTGAAATGAAACAAATTTGCCTTGAAACCAGCAGATTTATATTCTAGGGCATATGAACAAACTCAGGGATTCAGTTAACTTGCATGGAAAAAAAAAAAAACAACAACCAAAAAACCAAAAACCAAAGGGAAAAAACCCTGCTGCAAGCAGTATTAGCTGCCAAAGCCATAATTGTGCAAAGCTGGAAATCCCTTGCTCAGCTGAACCTAGCACACTGGTATAGCATTTTAAGTGAATTAGCTGGCATTGGAAAGCTAGCGTTCCTTATAAATAATAAACCAAATGTTTTTTTCAAGTAATCCTGACAGTTTTCTTGGAAATTTGAAAATACAATACTTATGTTAACCAGCTGTGTCATCTGGATCAGCATTTCAGTTTTTCAATGGGAATTATAAAAAGCAACATCTGTAAAGCAGCACAATTCATACAGATCGTGAAATACTGCCTAATGCAAAAATACATCATCTATGAAGTGGTAATTTAAAAATCATTATCCCTGTAATTTATGAATATGTTCATATTACATAGTAATTTATGCTGTTATTTTGTCACTTTTCTTGTTGTCGTTTGGCTTTTCTTTTTACGTGTTAATCTTCTGTTAAGATAGACATCTTAATCTTCTGTTAGCATAGACAGGATACTCAGCTGCCTGCCCAAAAGCCAGGGCACTCATGCATGCTGCAGGTGGGACTCCCTGGTCTATGCTTTGGGATGATCCCAATTGCTCCTGTAGGCTTGGGTCCATTCATAAATGTTAGAATGTTTTGTTAGACCAAAAAAGGAGGCAAGGCAGTGTGATCATTGTCTTTACTGAAAGAAAGCTGCTTGGTTATCTTGTTTTTCCGAGTGTTTTTAGACTGCGAGGAGTGAGGCTGTTTTGCCAGCATGACCTTTCTTAAGGGAGCTTTTCTGCTTCTACCACCCAGACCCTTGGTACCCTCAAATCCCTTCTGCAGTCACTGGGGCTTTCAAATTTTGCCACTCTGGGTAGTGACAAACTGCCCTAAACCCCTTTCTTGCATGAGACTTAGAGAACCCAGAGAAGGGCCTCTGTGATGAGCACTGCTGGTGGTTTATTACCCCTTTTCTATCTGGTAGAACTGTTCTCCAGGACATGCCCATCCTGACTAACTCCAAAAACCCATCTCTCATGTCTGTGTGTCCCAAACCTCAGATAACAGGACTGAAGAAGTAGGCCCAGAGGAAAAATGTCAGAGTCCCACAGTGTGGCTCAGTTGGACACTCTGATGTCTCATTTTCTCATCAAGAGCAGTCCCATGGCCTGATGAAGAAGTCCCAGGGTGATATGTAAGTGACTCTGGTTTCCAGAGCCTGGCTAGAAGAACTGGTGAGGTTCAGGCACTGAGATCCCTTTTAAATCTTGAGATAGGAAAATGGCCATGGCAAGGGAGGCCCCAGAGCAAAGCATCAGGGTTATCCTGTGCAGGGTGGTGACGATAGCTGTTAGTAACCATGGAAGGTTTAAATTTAATTCCATACCCACATACATTGTCACCACTCAAATTAGAACAGCTATCCCACAGCGACGTGGGAAATCACAGGGCTTTAAAAATACATGGTAATTAAAACTATTAGAAAAATTAAACATTTTTATACCCTCATTTTCCCAGTTCCCCAGTGGGATTGTGGTACTGGTAATTTAAGACTGGGGGGAAGGGAGAGGAGAAGATGCAAGTATCTTGGAAAGTTAATTTGTGTCTGAAGTGAAGGAATCCATCCTGTGCTACAGAAATTATCAGTAACTGCAGCTGAAGGAAGCAGAAACCACTCTATCCCACTTGTCATACAATTGTCCATATGGAAACACTTATTTGAGAAGGAGTAATTGAGAGCCTTAATATGAAAATCATTTTAGATTTGCCTCTGAACCAAAAGGTCTTTCTCCTCCAAGATGAAACTTTTGCATTAAATATTAACAGAAGAACAACAGCAATTTCTGCTGAGCATTCCTGGTGTGCCTGTGGAGCCATCAGGAAAGTGTTCACAGGGGGTTGCAGTTGTGGGAGGCTGCATGCTCAGGGCAGGGTGCTCCCAGCCTCATGGAAAGCTACTGGACCCTGGCAGGGCTGAGATCGTGGCCACAAAGTCAGCCTGGCCCAAATAATTTGAAAATGAAAAACGAGTTTACAGAGCACAGAAGGAAAGAAAAGCAGTTTCCCTCTTAGGAGGCTTGCAGTTAAAACAAAGCATTTTGGGGTTGTGCTCTTTGCTGAAAACCTCTGTGTGCTCATGGGTTTGCACAAGGTCACTGCAGCGTTGTCAGGGTTCATTCTTCTCCCTTCCTCCTTCTCCTCCTGCTTTGACAAAGAGACAATTATAAATAATTGAAGTCTGTAAATTGTCCAAGTGAGTGGCTACCCTTTTAAGATAGAGTCTTTAAGTGCACTGATGTAATGTGTACGGTAGTTTGAAGTTCAGGATTACAGACACCAGGTAAGGTTTTATTTTAGGGTTTATTTTAGGGTTTCTGGCTAGAGTAGCCTGGTTATTGGAGAAAGTTTTTAAAAAGCATATTTCCATCTCTGCCTAGTTTTAGGAATGGCTGGATCTAGATTCAGTCCATCTCCCTCTCCTTGCTCTTTGGCTTTAAAATTCTCCCTGTGCAAGGGTGTTGCCCTGGCTCACTGGTGCTGCAACACTGCCCTAGATAGTCCCAGCACATTCCCACCTTCCCCCTCTGCCCATAAACTAAGCATTGGAAGAGAGGACGATGAGCTCCAAAAAAAAATGAAGATAAGGGCAAAAACTCCAAGCACACCGTCTGTTTAATGCCTGGCACAGAGCCAGACTTCCATGTATTTAGAGCAGAGCATACAAGCAAGTATTTATTTATTGATTGAGAAATGGTGCAGTGTTTCTTCGACTCACTATCGGTTTCCAAATCTGATTTAAATAAACTCTTCCAATGCATAAATCCAGGCAAAATGTCATTCACCATATGTTTATTACTAAAACTTGGCACTTGCTTGCATCAAAGTAGTTTTCACACGCAGGCTGTTTGTTACAAAACCTCAGTGAGGCAGGTATAATTAGCACTAGCACTTGAGGGGGAAAACTGGGGCTGAGAGCAGAGAAAATAATTTCCTTGCTGCTGCAGAGGGAGTCAGCGTGGGGATTTGGATTAGAAAGAGCTTCTCCTACCTTCCTATTTTCTTCATGCAGATGACTAGATTTGCATCTTTTATTAATTTATAACAACTGGACAAATTTTACCTTGCTCATTTCTTAAAGAAAGAGCTTAAAATGCTTGTAAGACTAGCTTAGAAATATCCAAAAAAAATGGGCTTCCTACCTGAGTGGCCACAACTACCTGGCAAGAAAGAGGTGTGATTAGTTGCTATATGCCATTTTGCGTACAATTAATGCTTATCAAGTGGAACACAAAATGCTCTCTGAATACATCATTTATATGAGCTTTATAAATGATCCACTCTCATAAAGCCAGTATAACTCATTCTGATGGAGCGAATGCAAAAAGCCTCACAGAAATAAGTAGCTAAAGCAAGATCGTTTTGTGTGAAACTCCTCCAACCCTTTACATATCACCACTAGAATTATTGTCAAGAGTTGGAGTTTCAAATTAAGTTTGTGAGCTCTAAGGAGGCAAAAATTACGGATATTTTTCCTTTCTTCTCATTTTAATGTTCATATGTGAGCAAACAAAATTATAGGCTGATTTTTGATATTTTCTTGTCTGCAAAACAGACCTATGGAAAGATTAAATTTGTGTCCAGGTATCCCCTTTTAGGTAAATTCCTAATAAATATGAATCCTAACCCTAACTGTCTGGAGGCACTTAAGTTATACAATAAGAAAATTTATCCTGCTGACCATATTGTGGGTGTCCTTCAGCATGTTCTCAGGGAATTAGAGCTCCTGGTTTGTGGCTTCAAAACAGGCACCTGTGTGGTGCAATGCCTACCTTGCACTATAATTTATGTCTTTCAGAGTTCCTGTTATGTGTTGGCTGCTGCTGTTGAAGCTCCCAGGGTGGCTTTTTGGATCATGCTTAGATGGAGGAAAGGTATTGCAGCCCAGGGTTAATTGGTAGCAAGTGCAGAAGGATGGTGCAGTTGGTGCGAAACATATGATGATGTACACAATGCCACTCAGGCATTTCCCTGGGTCTTAGTGCAATATCAAAGTTAAATTAATCTAGTTCCCATCCCCAAGAAGAACTGGAAGCTAGGAAGTTATCAGTAAATTTAAGGAGTGTTATGCATGATGCTACTGAAATTTGGCTATAGAGCATACTATTTTAAAAGCCCTTGTGTTACTATTTCACAAAAGCATTGTTAGTGCATCCAAAGAGCTACTTGTGCCTTTACAGAAAGAACATTACCTGTCTTGTTTTCGTTGTTGTGCAAAAAAGAAATAAAAGCTAGATAAATTATCTTTTCAAAGGGTTTGTTTCCCTCCTTTTCCTTATCCCCTCTGGGGAATTTTCTGCAGCCTAGAAATGAACCTGCTGGTAGGGCTAAAAACCAAACAGCATGTCAGGCGTACATGGCAAACTGCTCTGATGCTTTTAGGCTTAGCCCATTGCCAACACTGGTTTCCACACAGCACCTGCTGGGCTCACTTATCTTTGCTTTTGGCTGACACTGCAATCACATGGGGAAGAGCTCAGAGCCAGCCCATGAAGGGCAGGGTAAACACCCCAAATATTCCAGCAGACGGGAAAGCAGGCACAGAGAGTGGGTTGTGTCTGGGTGTGCCGCTGGGCTCTCCCAGCAGGCAGGCACAGTGCTGGCCAGGCAGGTGGTGCCCTCTGATACACTTCTGCAGGGGCAGCTGAGGTTATTCATTAACCCCATTTCCTTCTTTCCAACTTCTTTACTGCTGCTTTGTTTTGTTATGGGGACTTTTTTTCTTTGAGGTGTTGAAAGTGGCAAAGCTTTCTCTGGTACATTAGTGCTGCTTCGGGTGAGTGGTTAGCAGGTCAGAAAGAACGAAGTGCAGGGGAAGCACCTGGAGTGCAGGTTGTGCTGTCAGCATGAGGGCAGGTAGTGAAGAACAGAGGGAAAAGATCATTAACCACCTTCCTCTGCATCGCGGTGGAGGGAAAGGGCTGCTGCTGCTTCACCCGTGCAGCCGCCTCTGGCTGAGCTGCCTTGGCATCTTCAGCAGGAGCAGCCTGTGGAGGGCACAGCTCCAGTGGGTTTGCAGGGTGGTTTGTACCCTCCTGCCCACAGCTGTGGCACGGGACCCAGCCCCTACCCACCACCACTGGCCCCATATCCAGCAAGGATTGGGAAGTGGGAAAGAGAGAAAATGCAAAAAAACCAAAATTTTGACAGTGGTATCAGTTTAAATATTGTATCTATTAGAATCACTTTAAAAATCACAGCTCAGAAATGAACCATAGACTAAAACTCTGATCCAGAAAACAATTATCTCCCCACATCAGCCCACTGGGACTATTACAGAAGATGGGTTGATTTCAGAACGGCACTCTATGGAAATTAGACTTTTATGAAAGCTCAAAGGGAAGGAATCAAAAGACGTGGAAAATGTTTTTTAAAAGTGTATCTTGTGATAAGAACTGGAAATTTTGGAGCAAGGCAATTGATTTTTCTTGAGAAATTGGTTATTATTTTGGTACGGGAAACTGAAATTGAGGAGAGGGTGCCAGATTCTGCCAGCATGGATGAGGCTGCAGTGTGCCCTCTTTTGGATGTCTTTCTTTTCCTGGCTGCTGTCAGCATGGCTGAGATGATGGGTCATCTTCACTTGGGCTTTGGCTGGGTATATTCACTTCTTGGATGTTCTGTTTTAGTTATTCATCAAGATACAGGGAGGGGGAGGAGTTAAGTAAATCCTACCACCTTAGGACATTTCCATAAACAACAAAATTGTTTTGAAAAGGAAAATAAAATAAGCCCATCTTAGATGATGCACTGAAATGCAAATAGCTGTTGACTCAAACGTGCAGGGATGAAATAACAAATTTTACATCAGCAGGGTCAAAATAAAGAAGGTTGCAAACAAAATAAAAACAGAGTTGGGCAGAGGCAGGATAAAGGCCTTGAAAATGGTCAGAGAATGTGCAATGCTCCCCCTTACCCCCCCAGGTAAGCTATGCTGGAAAAACGGTAACTATGGATGAGGAGAAGGCTAAGGTACTCAAGAAATTTTTGCCTCAGTCTACAATGGCAACCTCTCTTCCCACACCTCTCAAGTGGATGGACAGCAGGATGGGGACTAGGGAGCAGAGTCCCTCCCATGGTAAGTAAAGATCTGGCTCATGACAGTCTGAGGAACCTGAGTGTGCTTTAGTCTTTGGGATCTGATGAGATGCATCCCAGAGTCTGAGGGAATTGGCTGATGTAGTTGCCAAGTCACTCTCCATGGTATTTGAAAAGTCATGGCAGTCAGGTGAAGTCCCAGGTAACAGGAAAAACATTGTACCCATCTTTAAAAAGGGTAGGAAAGAGCAGCCTGGGAACTACTGGCCTGTCAGTCTCACCTCTGTGTTTGGAGAGATCATGGAACAGATCCTTCTAGAAGGTGTGCTAAAGCACATGGAAAACAGGGAGGTGATTTGGAACAGCCAGCACAACTTCACCAAGGAAAAGTCCTGCCTGACCAACCCAGTGACCTTCTATGATGGAGGGACTGCATCAGTGGACAAGGGAAGGGTTGTAGATACCATTTATTTGGACTTCTGTAAAGCCTTTGACAGCATCCCCCACAGCATCCTTCTCTCTAAATTGGAGAGAGGGGGATTTGATGTGTGGACTGTCAAATGGATATGAAAGTGATTGGATGGTCACATCCAGAGGGTAGTGGTCAATGGCTCTGAGTGGTCAGTGGATGTCAGAGTTGGGTGTCTGTACTGGGACCAGAGTTACTAAATATCTTCATTATGGCGTAGACAGGGGGATTGAGTGCACCCTCAGCATATCTGCAGATGACACCAGGCTGAGTGGTGCTGCTGACACACCTGAAGGATGGGGTGCCATCCAGAGAGACCTGAATAAGCTGGAGAAGTGGGCCCATGGCAATCTCATAAGGATTAACAAGATCAAGTGTGAGGTTCTGCACCTGGGTCAGAACAACGTCTGGTATCAACACAGGCAGGGGATGAACAGACCGAGAGTAGCCCTGCTGAGAAGGACTTGGGGTGCTGGTGGGTGAGAGGATGGACAGATCAAAGAAAGGTGGAGGGGGTCTTTTACAGGAGCCTGTACTGAGAGAACAAGGGCAAATGGATTCTAACTAGAAGAGAGTAGGTTTAGATCAGGCACAAGAAAAAAATTCTTTACTGTGAGTGTGATGGGGCACTGACACGGGCTGCCCAGAGAAGCTGTGGATGCTCCATCCCTGGCGGTGTTCAAGTCAGGCTGGATGGAGCTCTGAGCAGCCTCGTCCAGTGGAAGGTGTCACTGCCTATGGCAAAGGGTTTGGAACTTGATGATCTTTAAGGTCCCTGTCAACCCAAACCGTTCTATGAGTCTATGAAAATAAGGTTTCACAACAACCCTCCAGTAGGCATATATGAATGGAGAGGATGGCAAACTGAATGGGGTTAATTAGGAAGGTAATTTTGCAGACAATTACATTATTTGTTTAAAATGTTGGATACACGCATTTAAGCTTATTTCAGTTGCCATAACAACCCGATACAAGCATCATATAATCTTTTATCACATTATCTTGGATATGATTACATTATTTTACAACTATGGTTGCTAGGAGAGCACAGTACCTTCCTGCATGCTCCAAACAATTCTCACTTTGCAGAGACATCAGCTTCTGGCAGCTGGCCTCTGAGATAGCTTATAGAATCATTAGCAAGGCAAGAAACTGCGTTATACATGTAGGCGTGAGTTGCACTGGGAAAACTCTCTGCGAGAGGATGGATGGGATTTTCTCCTGCCACAGGGCTGGCAGGGAGGCTCTTTTTGAAGACCTGGGAGCCAAGGAGGCAGAAGTCTGGGGGGTAGCCTTGGAGGGAGCTTTGTTTGAGAGTTAGCTTGAGCTGATGAGCTTCCTGTGCTCTTGTTTTGATGAGTTTGTATTATGGAGTACAAGTTGCAGTTCATGCTATCAGTTTCCTTGGGTGAAAAGGCCAATAAATGTGTAGTTATACCTCCCAGTTGCTTCTGACATGACAGCAGAAGCCAGCTTCCTACCTCTGATATCTCTGGAGGATTTGCAGATTCTGGAATTTTCCACCTTATTAGGTCTGTGTGTGGATAGTGGTTACAAGAGGTAATATGGAGGTTTGAAATTAATAAGAACATGAGAAGACCACTGAAATATTTTTAAAATTTTTAAAACCCAGGAGTGTTAGCAGGAAAACTTTTATTTTCTTGTCCCTTTTATTTGTGATTATAGAAGCTCTCTGGGAAGACTTTGTTCTTAAACCACACTTAACAGCAAGAAAGGGAAGAAAATTAGTTGAGGTTTTCTTTTTCCCCTTCGATCTCCCTCCATCCTGCGCGTTAAATTGAGATTGCAATTAACACAAAGCCCCAGCTGCCCAAGAAACAAAACAGAAATTCACAAGGTGGCCTAAATATCAACCTCATCTTGTTTTCCTTTAGCCTTCTGCTTTGAGAGTTACAGCAGTTGGGCAATACAGGCAGCAATGTGAAAACAGAGATTTGAATAACAGCACACGTCTTACAAAGAAAACATGGAAACATCGTGTTCACTGGTCTGTGTGATGGCTGCACCTCCCAGAGGTGTGGAGGGGCAGAGATTATGGGCACGGACCTGCAGGAAGAAGGGTTGATCTCCCAGGCCACGGTGTGCTTGACAAAGCTGCCAAACTAATGTGTCTCAGCAGCACGGACCCTCCTCCCTCTGCACAGAAATGTCAGGCTTTGGCACCTGCAGGGTACCTTGCTGCTTTGGAATGAGAGCACAGCTCTCCGAAGTGTCACCAATGATCCAGTCCCCAATTAACAGCGTGGCTTTGTGGGTTTCTGACACTATTCTTAAAGCTCCTGTGGGCTGCTGCAGCCTACAAGCCAAGGATCATTTCTGCTTTGCAACACTCAAAAGAGAGGAAGGGGAAAAACTGTGAAGGGAAAGCTATGGTTTCATTATTCCATGCTAGCAGGATAACAGAATACATTTCCTTTATTACTAAAATGTGTCATTTGAGAAAAGATCCTGCTGTCTGATCAAGCTCTCCATTAGTTATTTTTGCATGTGCATGCACAAATCCAGCAGCTAAGCCTAGAGCACTGCTGTATATTGGAAACCAGAAAATGCTGCAGGGTGTTTCTAAAGAATAGCAATTTGGAGGTTGTGGGTGGTTTGTGGGTGTAATCAAAAAGGCTGCATACCGAGGCATCTGAATTAGGCTTCTCTTTAGACTGCTTACAGCCTCTATCAAGATTGTTAAGAACCTCATTCTGCCACTCTTACCCTCACCTAGCAGAATTTTCTCCTGTGAGCAATTTTATTGGCGTACCACCCGTTGTATGAAGGGGCCTAACACAGAAGCTGAGCTCCAGCGTGGCTGAACACAAGTGGAAAAGCACTGAGCTTTACCATACATACCTCTGTTCCCCATATTTAGCAACTGCTGAGAGCTGAAATCAGCTGGTGAGCAAACCATGGTGCACTGGTGACACACTGCGTGTGTCACCCCTCCATGACCAGCATCCTGGAGGCTGCAAGGCCACCATGGTGAGCATCAGCAGAGGGTGAAAACCACGCAGTTGCTTTCTGCACTCCTGACTTGTGTTACCCCCTACCCACCGTGCCAGAGCAGCGACTCCATGTCCTAGTCCCCGGCAGGCTTCCCCCCATTCCCATCCATGGTGAACTGCCACAGCCACCACCATTTCAAGATCCTCAACAGGTCTTATCTTCATGGCTGATTTTTTTGTTGTTGTTGTTTTACATTGGGAGTTTTCTTGGTTGTGTTGGAGAGAACGTTTTGCAGAAGTCCCCTCATCTTCCCCCTCAGGATCCTTGTCCTTGCTTGTCTTGAAGGGACGCAGCGGAATGTCACCTGAGTATCTTGCACCTCTGGGAGGCTCGTGCCCTGTGGGCAGCCAGCCCACAGCACAGGCAGCTGACTCCAGCTTTGCCTAATCTGGTTGATCAGTTATTGTGGAGGTAAAAAGGCCCAGTCTTTAGTGTCTCTGCAGCTGAAGTTTCTCCTGGCTTTCCCCTGCACTAACGGCTCTCTTTCTGGCCTGCGCACTCCCACTGCACGTCAGTGCCGGAGCAGCACGTGAGCCAGCTCAGCCCAAGCGTGAGTGCAAGTGCACGTCTAGCAAGTTTCCCCGGACATTTACAGCCCTGATTTTGCTAATGGAAAGTTAATCATTGGTTTGAAACTGTGCAAAAACGTTAAGGGAAAAAAATCACAAGATCACAGGAAGAACTCTAATGTGTTTCCTAGTATGTCCCTTTCATTTGCCTCCACAGATTGCATTTCTAAATACCTTGGGGAGAAATGTGTCTGAGCATTTCAACACCTGGCAAATATTAACTACCTCAGAGCATGCTCAGACAAGCGGGTTTGGGGGATGCTGGAGGTCTGTGGAAATAGTCACTTTCAAATTCTGCCCTTCATTTCAGTATTTTTCTAAATGACCACCACAGGACAACGTAAAGCCACAAAAGCGCTCACAATATTTAAAGATCCTTCAGTGCTTAACAAATATTATTTCATTAAGTTTTTGATACCTTTCCAAGGTAATTATGGCATTTTTATCTCTTCCTGCTTTTAGAAATAGAGGAATTAGGTATTCTCAGAGAGTAACACAGAGTGAAACTCAGTAAAACTGGCTTGTGATGTCCTGATAGTTCTTTGCAGATCCTCTCACTGCTACCCAGCACTCCCGACCTGTGGTGCAGAGAAGCCCATCTTTGTACTCTAGCTAAGAAAAGACCCTGCTAGATGAGCTCTTTTTTTGTAAAAAGCGGTTGTGGGGGAGAGGGACGAAGTCTATGTTCAATAATGCTGAACAATATTCTTTCTGAAATCTACTTTTCCTGCTTAGAAGTGGTATTGATTGGACTGCTTGGAAGCAAACAGTAACATGAACAGCATCCCACTGAGGAAGTTGCTGGTATGAGGAAGTTGAACAGGTAGGATTTCTTAGAGGTATGCGCTTTCTTATTTCCTTACATTCATTGCTTTCCTTCCCAGGGAATAGTGGATAGTGGGCTGATTGGACTTCATCAATATGTATCAATTTTAGTGACCTATTTGGTCAGAGGAAATATGAAAACAAATCTGCAAAGTCTTGAAATCTCCCTCTTGGTAGACCAGGGGGACTAGCCCTATGAACCACACCTGATAATGTATTTCTCCATCAATAAAAAGCAAAGTCTCTTCACACTCTCTTTTTTTTTTTTCTTCTGTGCAATGTCTTCTAAAACAGGAGTGATATACAGCTGGCTAAAAATGCATGTGGCAAAAAGAAAAATAAAATTCTGCTGTTTATACAGAACAAGCAAGCGAAGAATGTGGAAGTGCTTACATGCCTGTTGGTAATTTTTTTGTGAGGTTAGGGTGTTTTTTCAATGTTTTTTAGAGAATATAGTCTGGCCACCCATAGAGAACAAACTTGAGTCCTGGCGGACGGATGTGTTTGCCTGGCAGCAATGAAGCTGTGCTCTTTAAGGAGCAGCATCCCATAGAAATATAGCCCACAAAGCAAAACAGGCTGGCCTTTTTCCTTCCTCAGACTTGAACCACTTGAACAAGTTGAGGGGCAGAAAACTACAGAAAGAAGAAAGTGCACCCAAGACAGGATATTGCACACCTGGATCCACAGGTTGGCAGACATCCTGGACTCTGGGTGGTGCTGCTCCTGCCCACAGGAGTTTTGTAGTCATGTCCCTACCCACAGGTCCCCTCAGTACATGTCCAGTGAGATGCTTGTCAGGGAAATAGCACAGCTGTGGTGGCCTTGACAGCCCTCCCTCAAGCAACCACTTTTCTCGTGCGTGGTGGAAGAGTGGCGTCGGCATGTTTGCATTTTAGTTTGCTTGCTTTACTGATTTAGTATAAATTACCATGAGTTCTAGCAAACCTGGATGCTTATAAAATTAATGAGGCAAGAGAAGAGCACTATAGGTAAATGCCAGGGAGCAACCTGTACTTCTGTCTTTTATGGTTGTGTTTTTCACTGTATTCTGAAAGCTCCCATTGAGGTACAAACTTCTCCATGCTGTAAAAATTTTAAGACCCTAATAAAAATAAGATTGAATACAATAGCCAAGAACTAGACACTTAAACAACACTTAAATACACTGAAACCAGGCACCGACTCACAAAAGGGTAATTATCCTCCCTGTACTGCTGTACTCCTTTCTCTCTGGTGAGTCACACAAGGTGGCATGAGAGCAATCATCTTATTCTCTGGCTGGATTTCATGGCAGCCCTCCTAGACAGAAGGGGGGATTGATTGATTGATTGTTTCAGAAACAATTAATGGGAAGCTTGTCCCTGAGACGGCTTTATTTGCTGCTGAGCATTGGCCACTGTCACTGCTCTAGTCGATGGTGACTGTCCCAGGGCATGGTGAAGTGGTTAGGGGTGGGCACACAGGCCACTGCCTGTGTCCTGAGCCAATGAAAGTGGAGCCAGCTGCAATTCAGAAACTACATTAACTTGGGTTCCAGCCCCATGCAGTACCTGGTTTGCTGGCCAGCTGGTTTTCAGGACCACAACCAGCTTCCTTGGGTGGTCAGAGGGTTTGTGCCTTAGTGCCCTGTGCGTCTCCACAACAGCTGCTCCTGGAGCACTTCACTGTCTTTGTGTGACTCCTCATTCCTGTTGTTCAGGCACTGATGAAGGCAGATGTCTAGAGTCCCACGGGCCTGTACAGAACACTGGTAAGTACCTGCAGGTTCATTCCTTTCGGTAGCAGCCCCCTCCTGCGAGGGAGCAGGCTAACCAGAACTGACTGCATAACCTACTCTTTCCATAGGCCACAAAATATTTTTTCAAGGGAGCTTTTGTCTTAGACCCAAACAGTAAATCAGTAGATTTCCCCTCATCTGTATGATCAACACAAAGTCTCAATCATGAGTCCAGAAGTAATTTCTGTGACTGACACATGCCAAAATCTAAGTGGAACAAATGCATGACACCATCTCATACAAAGCCCCTAAGAAGCAGGCAGCCCAGATATGCTGGCCCTGGGTGTGACCAGAGAAGAAGGTACCTCACCCTGGGAAAATATTTCCTGGTTTATAACTGTATCTCTTTTTTTTTTTTCTTTTTTTTTTTTTTTTCCAGCTGCTGTGGTGCTGGCTGAAGCTGCTGTCCCTCACATGCTGTGACAGCCACCTCCAACGTGACAGTGTGGGAGATCACGTAGGTCCTCTCAAACTTCCTTCCGTCCAAAGGAAGTGAGAAAAGAGATGCAGCTGATTGTAACTGAGATATGATAAGAGGCTACTGATCTGAGAGGGCTGCAGCATCTGGCAGAGATCAATGGGGAGCACAGCTGTTGTAGGAGAGGTTCCAAACTATGTGGATGCCTGAGGTAAAACTCTGGTGGTTTTGGGACTGTGGTTTTCAGCCAAGAAATGTGCTTCACCCAAGGCAGCCCCTCATTCCTTTCTTCAGTGTTGGAAAAACAATCTCTTGGATCAAGTAAGGTTTGGGTCTAAAGGAGCTTGGTTTGGACAAACCATAGCTGCTATTTCATTGCATCCTCTTGGTGTGACTTTCTAGAGATTTGTGTCTTTTGTTTTTTGGTAGGTTGTCAATGTTGCTGTGCAACTGGTGCACCTATTTCTGAATTTAATTTATTCTCATCTCATAATTGCATCCCAGAGGAAATGATAAGTGTACTGTAGACAAACACAAGAGTACAGTTGCTCTTCCAGGTCTGCCATATGTTCTGCCAAGAAGAGGCCTCTGTGGATGCTCAGTCACTCCCAGAGCATAAACTGTCTCTCTCATCTGATCACAGTTCCCAGTCCTTCTTCTTGAAGACCCCAGACTGTATTTCTGGCCCATGCCAAAGAGGTGCTTTAGATTAAGACTAGATAGTTACACTCCACAGGTGTCTGAGCTGCTTAAATAGTGTCAGAGGTTTGTTACATACTTTCTACTAAGACCTGACTTGATGCCTGGATTCAGTCAGGAGAAGATTTGCCATTGTGGGTGGTGGTCCTTGATTCAGGGCCCTTGGATTTAGATAATGACTGGAGATGTTCAGCTCTTCTAGCACATCTGTGTCCAGGTGTCCATCTGAAGCAAAGAACAATTAATTGCTGTCTTGTTACAGCTACAGCTGGTTAGTTGAGGCTGTAAACAAACTGTGCCACAGCACCTTCCACCCCCAAGATGGTTCCTGGTGTCCATGTGGATTGCTGCAGCACAGAAACCTTTGCCATGGCAGAGGATCCACTGAAAGTACAGGAAGGATAGAAGAGGAGCGAGTGCCCCTCCAGGCTTACTGGACTGGCTTTGGCAAGAGGTGTTTAGGCTGCCAGAAGGGGGGTGACCTGCAGGGGTGCCTGCTGAGCCTCTGTACCACAGTCTAGAGGACATATCTCATGTCCTATTCTTTTTAGTGTTGTGTTTTAAAGATGCTTCAGGTACTGAGCTCTGAGGGCCTCTGTGCTATTGGAAAGCTGTGCTCTCTTGTGGAGGCATCAGATTTGCTTCGGGGGGACAGCAGCACACAGGGCTTGCTGCTCATTCAGCCTCACAGCCCCAGCCATCCTCTGGCTGCAAAATAACCTGCAAGTGCTGCCTCTGGCATGTTCCCTTTCCCCTCTGCTCTGTCACAGTGCAGAGCTGTAGCAAGCTCTGCACTGTGTTCACTTTGTCCTAATGGTGTCTTAATCTTGAGCAGGAGGGGAGCAGGGGTGGTGAGCTGACACTGTATGAGCAGCAGACAGCTCTGTCCTCAATAACTCAAGGTACTCTAAATTAATGCTGATAAAGCTGGCAGCCTATGTTAATCCTCAAGTAAATGCATGAAAACTGATTAATAAAACAAAGCTTCAAGCTCCAGCGGCTCCTGCATTCAGGTCACCGACCCTATTTTAAGAAACAGGCTTTTGTGCTTGTCCATGGCTCCCATTCCTAGGATGGGAAGGCAGAAGTGACAGCTAGGGCCACATGCTGGTGTCTGGTGTGGCATGGCTTCACCCAGGTGGTTTTTACCTGGATAGAAAAGAATTGCCATTACATACTCTTTTTTACTAAATCCTTCTCCTAGTTGTATGAAATGCTTCCTGATGTTTTGAACTAATGTTCTCGTTATTTAGTAGTGACAAAAGAATATATTTTGTTTCCAGGAGAGCAAAAGCCTTATTTTCTAACTGTGTTTATTTTACTTGGAAGTTTATTCTGAATGCAATGCTATTAAGACTGCATAAATTTAAGCCAGGAGTGGTTTATGACATGCTTAAAGTGTATCTCTAAATTGTTTATAGTGGTGAATTGGGCAGGAGGTAAAATGCATATTACTTCTTCTGGACACGGTCTGAGGGCTTAGCTATATCCAATTCAGCCGAAGCTAATGAAATATTTCAGTTCAAGAAGGCTCTGACTTAAGGAACTGCCCTCACTGGGGTGGCAATGGGAGTCCCTCCATTAATGCTTTCAGGCTGTCGGATTTGAGGAGCAGGGGCAGCAGCATCTTACTGCTGCCACGGTGGTCTCTTGCCTGCAGAACAGCCAGGAGATAATAAATAGCTGTAGGTTTGCTGTATTTCAAGGCCAGCACATTTGTCACATAACCCTTAAGAACTAACCTCATGGTTGACTGCTTTGCTGTGATTAAGCTGCAAAGAATTTAGAGATCCCACCAATCTCAGTGCTGGGATTTGCCTTTATCCTTAAAGAGGGCTGTTATTATTATCATGTTCTTTGGCAGGACAAATTTGGTCAGAAGATTACAGATTGCCATCCCATCCCAGACAATCCAAGCTTGTAACCCATCACATGGACTCCCTCCATCTACCCTTTGAGTCTCACTCAGAGCCAACTAGAGCTTGCCAGCAGGCATGACACAGGGGACTCTCCAAGGATTAAGCACAGAAATTTGCTGGCCAGAGCTCATATCAGCTGAAGGCTGAGCCTGCCTTTGTGAGCTGTTGTCTCAGCAGAGATCCCTATTTTTATGAAATGTTTAAAGGCACACATTACTCCTGAGCATGGGAATTCACAGCCATTTTCTTCAGCCTTTGCAGGGAACTATAAGCTGCCATTTGGATTCTCTGCAAAGCCCTCTGATTACAAAGCCTTGCACCAGTGGCTAATGTTTGCTCCTTCTGCAGGTTGAAGGGCACATTTGCAAGCAGCAGGGGCACAGAAAGTATTCATCTCCTAGGCATTTTATAGATGCTGCTTAGCATCCCAGGTTCTGACTTCCAAGTGCATTCTTTCTTTAGTGCAACATTTGTGACAGAAAATTGGATTTCACTGAAGTATGAGGGGTTTGAAACACTCATTGCTCCTGTCTCACTTGAAAAACAGCTCTCGCTCAGCCCCTAATATATTAATATCCTTCCCCTATAATTTCCCCCAAGTTCAGCTACAATAGGAATGAAATTCAGTGGAAGTTGCAAGTACAAGATCATGTTTGGCAAGAGATGCTCCATGATGATTTGTTACCAAGTTGCATTTAATCAGCATTTTTCAGAGACTGGCAGACTGGTTTTTTCCCCCCGACCTTCTCTCACCAAAGTAAAATTAAGTTAATTCCAGGACTGGATGGACCTTCTGTGTTTTCTTAGTCTAGTTTTGACACAGAAATCTAAGTTAAAATAAAGCTGTGCTGGTCCTGAGCTTGAACCAAGGAAATTGAGAGGCCTTAGGAGTCTGTGCAAGGGAGAGAGCACATCTCCATCCAATGCAGCATAGAGCTCATCCCTCTCTCTCCCTGGGTCCTGGAGATTTCACTCTGTGCTGCTTTTCATGGGGACCAGCACGCAGTCCCTTGAGGAAGCTGTGGTGCAACTCGTATTGCTCTGTTAGAAGTAAAATCTAAATTAAGATGGTGGAGGTGGTGGGTTTCCAGCCGAGGAGAGGAACAAAAAACACTTGTCTCCAAGAGGAACATTACCAGCCAGGCTCTGTAGAAGGATTTTAGGACTTGCTAGACATTTTCTTTTTAAACCTAAAAAATCTGAAAAGCAAATTAATAGGCTCTTTTAGTCATTCTGTGAAACCCATAAAAAGCTGTGAAATTTCACTCAACAGCTAAACTTCTGTGTAGATTATTTGGGCTATTTTTCCCCCATAGAGAGGGGAAAAGCAAGAGCAGGAAGTTACCAGCTGGAAAGGACTAATGCCAAAAGAGACCCTATGCCAGAATTGAATTTCATTCCTCTCCATCATTTCAGTGGAAAACCTATGAATAGCTTTAGTCCCAGAAGGCTTAAGTGGAGGACCATATGTGATACAGCAGTTTTGCACTGGACAGCTATGTGGAAGGGTGAAAATTGTCTTACAGAGCTGACCCTTGGAAAAGTGGGTATAATGACAAGGATGTATGTGTATGACAAGGCATACGTGTGTGCTGCATCCTCTGCAAAAATTGGGGCAGTGAAAAAAGGTGCTTTGTGTAAAGGACAATGAACGTGGGTTGTCTCTGTTTTATGCTACTTCAGATCAAATCACCACTGTATCATTTTGGCTTTTTTATCAGACCAAAATTTTGAGCACAAATGCCATCAATCATTTTACTCACATGCCAAAACTTTTGCTAGAATGAGAAATGACGAGACATAGTACTGCATGCTGGTGAAAGACGTCCTTGTGTTTTCTTGGGATACTGGAGCACAAACAGGGACTAGCTCCTGTTCCTCTGATGGTTCCTTACGGCCTCTCTGCCTCCATGCCCTTCTTTTCTTTCAGGAATTCCAGCTTATCTGAGGGTCACTCAAGCATCTGCAGGTAGAACTCTCACAGCTGACAAGCTTCCCCCATTTAGTAATTTTTTCCTTTCCCTAGGCCCTTCCACATTAAATTCACTGCAGGGTCAAAGAAACATGTTCTTCAGAAATGCATTGTGTGATTTTTTTATGGTCTAGCATTGACAGAAAGCCCATGTTCTTCAAAACCTCCCAAGGGGCCTGGATGCTATTGCATGGGAGATCTGGATTACTCAGGCTCCAAAACATCCCAACCCCAGATCTCCGCATTTTTTGAGGAAATGCAACTGTCTTCAGAAAGGATTTTCCTCTACTGGAGGACAAAGTAATATCTTCTGTGCTCAGGGCACATTTCTCCTCTCAGATCAGCATGACAGATTGTATCTCGGGTTGGGAGCAGCTCAGACATATGGGGAGCGGGATGGGGAGCTGTTTTCCATGCAGTGCGCCTGTAACCCTACAAGGCTGGTGTTAGCATGGCATGCCAGTAGTCATACCCTTGAAGTTTAAGCTGAATAAGAATTCAGCAGCTCTACTCATTATTTGAAATTCTTGAACTGGCAAGATTATTCTGATATTTCAACCTCCAGACCCCCAAGTTCAATCCCCTAGGATTTCTGATACTCGTTATGCCCTTTACTGATGGAACATAGCAAATAGACAAAGCCAGGCATTCTGCTGTGACAAGGTCACAGCAATCCAAGGTGAAACAAGATCTGTTCCATGCCTTTACATAAGTAAAATTCAAATTTAGGTTTAAAAAAATAGCAAGGATTAGAGAATCCTCTGTTCTTTTTCTCTCTCTTGCTCTTCCCATTGCACTCATTATTCTGCTTTCCTGCATGACATCTGTAGGAGTCCAGCTACTATCCCAGGGGCACAGCAAATCTTTTCTGTCATGATACAGAAACATAGTATTGGGGGATTCTTTAAGCCAGATGGAACTGGTTCAGTTTTAAATAAGTCTGAGGAATAATGCTGCTCAGTTAGCATAGAAAGATTTTTGTCTTTTGCTATCAATATCTTTGTCCCTTTCCATATATCATTATAGCATTTCTGTGCTGTATGTAAAGGCTCACCCTTACACACAGAAAAAAAAACATTCTTCAGGTCAAAAAATTTATTGTATTCTACTTGTGTCCTTCAGCTTACTCTAGTAAGAAGTATGAAAGTCATTAACATTGCATACTGTGGTGTTTAAGCAGTCAGTGTGAAATGCCACCGGAGAATAGGTAATGGGGCCCAGGTCACTGACAACCACAGTGGTGGCTGCTGAGAAACTGAGGTTGGAGGATGCTTTGCCCCCAACACTCAATCCTTCTGGAGGTCCCCTCACGCTGCACAGGGGTCAGAAAGGAGAAGGGTTTCCATGTTTAGTAGAATAAGAACCTGCAGTTCAGGGCTTGTGCTTTCCACCCAAGGTTTTACCAGAACCTGTAGCAGATTCCCCTTCAGCACCTTCTGTTTCTCTGCCCCTTCTTCTCCCAGGGGTGGAGGAAGAAAATGTTCCAGCATTTCAGACACTGAAAACACAGTGTGAAACCACTGATCACTGCTCTGGACCACAGTAAGACTGTGAACCAGGGTGGCTAGTTGGTGGTCACACAGCTTGGTCTCCTGCCTTCCCTGCAAGAAAAAGAATGCTTGCTGGGATGAGGCTGGGGGTGTGAATACCTTTAAGCCTTGTGTCGAAATCTTTCAAACCTTGGCTTTAATCACTCTTCCAAGAGGCTGAGTAGGAAGTTAAAACAGCTGGAGCCACAATTTCAGGGTGTTCCTGAAGGTGATTAGTCTTTTGCAGGATCTTTTAAAGGGTATAAACATATCCTGTGAAATTTCAAAAACCTTGCCATGGTGTCTGTTACAGACAAGGGAAAACACTTTTTTTTTTCCCCCAAAAAGCCCATTTGAGCCTTAAATGAGAGCAAGCATTGTGACATGTTTACATTTTGGGGGGAGGGGGGCAGTGGTGGAGGAAGCATAGTCAATGCAAGGGAAGATTGTCTTGGCACTTCACTCTTCTGCAGGGAAACTCAGCACCTGAAAAGCCCTGGAGCCAGTCTTATGCAGGAGAAGAGATGCTGCCATGCTGATAAGCTATGACTTGTGGGGAAACAAGCCCAAGAGAGAAGTCTTCAAATCACCCTGAGTATGAATCTGGTGTTAAGAAAAACAAAAGCAGCCTCAGGTATTTCTGCTAAAAAGGAATGGAAACGTAGTTATAGGGAAGGTGGGAGTTGGGGGAGATGAGAGCTATGAAATGCATTTATTTCAATCTTGTGAAGTACCATAGCATATTGAAGCACTTCAGTGAAAATCAGCAGAGATGGATTTTGACACAAATGTGTCTTCTAAATCAGCTAGATGCACGTCTCCCTGCCAAGATTATGCATAGGTGAACTTTGAAAAGTGCTAGCCTCATCAAAATGAAAAAAACAGATCTCTTTTTCCCATCTCCAGACAAGCTAAGCTCAGAAGGAAAATATATCGTTAGCTGCAGGAATATGAACTTTGATGAGCCTATAGGGCTGGATGGACCTCTGGAGATCAGCTACTGATTTTTTTTTTCCCTGAGAGTCTGAGTAGCTCTACAAGGAAAATGTAATTTTGTGTTACTGAAATAAAATCAATTTCTCATTTCTTCCTACTTCACACAGGCCCTAACTTTACCAGATACTGTTGCAAAAATAACTGGAGTGTTCATAACTGAGAATTTAAATGGAATACGAGGTGCTATAATCTGTCAGCACACTCAGCTTTTCTTGCACACAGTGCAGGAGTGTTTTCTGGAGTAGAGGCAGAACCTCTCTTCTAACACCACCAAGATCCATTGTGCTGCTGTAAGCTAAATTATCTCAAACAAACTACGGGGCTCCTACTGGTGTCAGGAAAAACTTTCTGCTCCTTATCTCTTCCCCTCCAGTTTTCCAAGTGGGTATTTTCTGTATAGTCACTACCAAATGTAAGCCACAACCACACTGGTCAAAATGCTGTTGTGCTGCTCAAGGAGCAGAGAGCTGTGTAAGTGGTGTGGAGGAAGATTAGGGAAGAACTGAGGAAGTGGAGACCAAATCATCAGGAGCTTGAACACCATCTACAGCTACTCTGGCCTGATATAGGATTGCCACCTAGATTAATAGAAACCATGGTCTATCTTTGTCTTTCTGTATTGTCCTGTGAGGCTGGCAAGATTTGGGTTTATCTGCACTTCCAACACTTTCTTCTACTTTTTGGATGTTTAAAGAGATAAATTATGAGCTAGAATATTTTCTTTTAAACTTAGACCTCAGATCCATGAAAGAATATATTTGAAAATTATGTAAGTAGATTTTGAGTCTGCAAAATACCTTATTTTGCCATGAAAAGGACGAGTAATATTTCCCAAATACTTAATTTTGGTTCAAAACTCACACAACCATGCTCTGATGTAGTGCAGAGGAAGGTTTGCAAGATGTTCTTCTCTGATGCTCACACCTGGAGTGGGCCTATAAGTGGCTAATGTTTACATGAGCACTCCATCTTCTTGGCTTGCTGTTGCCCACTGGGCATGCACCAATCTCTAGTGCACACGTTTCCAGCCAAGACTGTACCCTAAGTCTGAAATTCAGGAAACTTCAGGCTCTTTTACCAAACCTAAAGAAAAACCACGTTAGCTGTCAGTACCAGTGACCCTGTGTTTCCTCAAGACTGTGCCTGGGAGCAATGACCCATCACCCCTGTCTTTGCTGATGCTCATGGTAAAAAAGAAAAACATTTTTCTGTTGACTTCAGCGAGGTAAGGAGTGGGCCCAGCTTCATTCACACCCACACTCTATGTTTAATTAGAAACTATTTTCCTCTAAGAGCAGGCATTTGAATTTCTTGAGATGTTGCAAAGAGCTTGAAGTAGGAGCTGCCGAGAGGTGGGCGTGTTTCACGTAGGAGGAGGCAAATAACTGTTGGAGAAAAAAAAATAATCAGGGTCTTGGATCAGTGTAGTTTTGTAATGTTCCATAATTAAAGGCTGTTTGCATGTTCTTCATGCAACAGAAGAAGTGTTTTCCATCCCTTTCAGTATAAATTTGACCACTATCTGGCTAAATCTGTTCTCTAACCAGAGTTAATGTGGGCTAGGATCGCCCCGCATCAGGGAAGGTACCACAGCCATGAGGAATGACCACCTTGAGCAAGACTTGCTTTTCTTTAGATGTCCGTTCCTAGCCTGCCAGGACATTTTTCCATTGTGTGCCTCCCCAAAGGGTGATAGTTATTTATTAGTGTTGTAAAGAGAAGGTGTGTGCTTGACTAAATTCATAGAGGCTGTGTCCACAGCCTCCTTACTGCTGGACCATCAGGATTTAGGAAGGAGCCATTAACCATTTGCCTTGTGTGTGCAGTCATATATGGAATCACTGCAGGTTACAGCCCCTGCGTGACAGCTTAATGGCAGTAGTAAAACACAGCTGAAGTCAGAGATTTCACCAGAGTCATTCTAATTTGTGCCCTAAAGACATCCTTGGAAGTTTGCATTTGTAAATACCCTTGTGGCTTCCACAGTGTGCAAAACACAGAACTGAGGACTGAAAGTTGATCTCTGACCATGGGGAGTTAATAAAAATACCCTCTTTACTACAGTCAACAATATCCAATCCCTACAATTGGCAGGTTGCAACTGAGATGACCATTGAGACCAAAGCCCTTGAAAGCAGATATAATATTTAGAGAAGGCAAACATGGACTGAAGTGTCCCCAAGACTACTCCTTTCCTTGGAAGATCTAAAGGAGAAATTGCCTTTGGCCTTCCAATGAAACCTTTCAACCTACCCTGTCCATCTCAGCTGGTGGAACACAGGAGGGCTCTTGAGTGCTGACCAAGTGCAAGCACCGCTCTCACTTGAAGGTGTGAGTGGGGCTTGCTGGGAATTAATAGCAATTTCAAGCCTTCTTATTAGGCTCTTCAAAGCAGATAAAGATCCACAGGCAGGCATGTGTGTGGAACCATCCCACAGAGACAAGCTGGACTGACAGCCGATTCTGAAAGCTGGTGATAGGAGTGGCAGGAGGTGCTGGTTTCCTGGTGTTCTGGAGCTGCTCCGAGATGTTTTCTGATGGCAGTGATGGGGAACCCGGGGGGATGATGATAATAGGGAGATGTGCAGTGACTCCCTGAAGCACTCCAGTACCCACTACTTTATTGGATCCTGGCACAGTCCTTCCTTCTGCTGCTTAATTCATTCTGATTACTTGATAGCTGACTAAAATTGAGTAAAACTGCCACTTACCAGCAGTGAAAATTAAGATATGCTGTGCTACTTGTGTTTATTTTCCTTTCAGTTTGGAGGATAATGTGGTGCTGAGGCACAGTGGTGCTGTGCCTGTACTGCAGCCTCCCTGTTTCGCTCTGGGGGTCCCTTTGCTCCTCCTAGCCAAGCAAGGAGGAAGAGGAGGGACTGGTGGTGCAGCACAAGGAGTTACCCTCTGAGCATCTCTCTTCTGAGGGACAGGGTGTTTAAACAAGCTGCTGTAGGCAATGCACAGTGTGCAGCTCGTAAAGTGGAAAATTACTGCTTCACACTGCAGGGTAGAGGCTACCTTAGAAAAGATGATGGTGTTATTTAGCCTCAGCATGCCGGCTGCGAGGTCTTTTGTAAGAGGAACCAGGGAGTGGGATGTCACTGAGGCTATCAGGGAGGGTTTATGGAGCATGAGTATTTCAAGGGAATGGCCAAAAAAAGCAGTCTTTATTGGAGGGGCTGTGTAAAGGACTAGGAGCCAGTGCCACCTCACTCTGCAGTTTTCCATCTATTTAACCCTCTTGCACTGGATATTGCTGCTCTGATTATGAATAATTCTTAATCTGTTTCTGAATATTTTAATAGCTGAGAAGCCTCTGTTAGGCTCATTGCAGCCCTGTCATATGCTTGTAAATACTGTTCATTAGGAATTTCACATTGAAATGTAGCTCTTCCACTATCAAACTTTTACAAAGGAAGAATTTTGGTTTTGTAGAAAGGAAAATGCAAATTAAATTTTTCATTTGCTGTAAGGTTAGCACTGACTGAAATGTCATGTTTTTGGCATAGAAACAAAATCTGATTTCAGATTTTTGCCCAGGTGCACTGTAATCACTGATGATTCGTTTGGGACACCAGGTTCTGACAATCACTGTTTTTCTGTTATCAGTGGCTAAGTGAAATATGTTTGCTACAAATAGTAGCAAACTCACTTTTATAGAGGTAACCTTTAAATGAGTAGAGATTTTTTATTGCCATTTTCTAGCTGAAAACAGGAACCAGGGTACAAGGTAACTTTGGTTTTCTGACCTGCTCTAGTGTTTTCTTCTAGCTTGACCCAGAATTGTTTTTTCCTCCCAATGACTTACTATATTGTATTTTTTAAATTATGTTTTTGTGTAATTACTACTTGAGAAAGAGCCCTATCCCTCCATTGTAGGGCTTCTGGCACATGGGGAATTATGTTTATTCAATTAAACATAATTGCAGCTTAAATATGTGATCATATTATAAGAAGGGTTTAATAATCAGGAACCCATTATAGATAGAGGTGGAGTTTTATCAAGATACAGTTTAAAATATCCTGGTTTCAGAAAAAGCTTAAAAAGCAGTATTAAGTTGATCTGCTAGAATTTTATTTTGCATAACACTAATTTCCAATACCCCACAGCCAAGATCTACAGGCCCTTCTCATTTTGGGGAACCACATAATAAAGGCTGTAGCAGTGAGTTATGTGTCCTCTGTGGTGGCAGGCTCTGATTAAGGGGAGCTGGATTTCCTCCTCACACAACTGAGAGAACAGAAAAAAGCCAGGCTTCTCACATGGAGCAATCTGATTTCTTGCTGTGCAGCACATTCATGACTAAGAAACCATTCCTGCTGATGCTGCAGTCACAGGGGAAACCCAAAATGAAACCCCAGCCAGCAATCAATGTAGCTAATTTTCTTTTTACTCTTTTTTTCTTCTTTTTTTCCCCTTTTGTGCAGTGAAAACAAATAATTGGATGCCATGGACAGCAGCTTGATCCAAGAGCTGTATTTTTTTCATCCCAATAAAGATAACAGTGAATCCCCTCCTTTTTAAAAAAATCTTTTATTGAGCTGCTCAGTGGGAAGTTCTGAATCCTTCATGCAGTATTAGGGAATTTATTCTAGTGAAAAATTTACCATTTCTAAGGACCAGAAGTGTAGCATTAAAAATCACTAAAGCAGAGCTGTTTACTCAAATCAATGAGTGTAGTCAAGTTTTGCCTTCTCCAGCTGATGAGCAAATTCATGCAGAGAAGATAAGGGGCCTATCTAGGGAGTCTTCAGTGGGAAGCAAAGCCCCATGGACAGCTAATTTCCCAAAAATAATGTTGCTCTCCTAAGATACTAGTAAACAGGGAGAAGTTCCTCATTCTGATGAGGTTTATTTTATTTTGTTACAGATACTTACTGTGAAAATCTCTATTCAAAGGTTCAGTGCCATTCTAGACAAGGGAAAAAGTTCATGAATGGTTTTAACTGGCTTAACATTTGGTTAAGGCCAACCTGTCGACCAACAGCCTGCCAATTTTTGATAGGTCATTATCAAGTGATTCTTAAACTGATTTATAGTCTTGGCTCCTCTAGTGCTTGAAGAACTGGAAAATTCAGAACTCAAAGCTGGCTGCTGAATCTGTCCTGCTGAGTTACTGAACTTTGAGGAAGATGGCAGTGGAGACTGTATTGCTTATTGTCGTCTCACTCAAGGAGTTATGAAGGGGATTTTATAACAAAAGTCAAAATTATAAGTAGGAGTTTAAAATTAGGCATGAAAATGCAAATATATTATAAAAATGCAAAATTCAAGATAATAACCTAAGTGTAGGTTGAAGAGATTCTTCAATCTAAAAAAAATGAACATTTTTAGACTGCTAAGAGTCCTTCAAAATAAAATATCTGAAAAAATAGTGGAAAGAATGAGGATGGGTTAAGCAAGGAGGATGGCAGTAAAGCTCAAAGAAAAGGACCATTTAAGCAGCATTTATTTTTTATATCAGATAAGGTATAGAAGATTCATGAGAAGACAATTACTCCCTTTTTATGATTTTTCCAAACTCAGAAAATAGAGTTCATGAGGCTCATTCCACACAAGTAGCAGAGAACAGACTCCATCAGCTGTCCCAGCTGATGAACCCAACAATGCTGTTTCCAAAAAGGAAATGAGAAAGGAAGTCTGAGGCATTATGGGAAAGTTGTATCTGGCAGTTAATTCCTTCAAATATGGCTCAAAAGTTGTTTTCTCTAGGACAACATCCCAGACACGAGAATCGCAAATCTATTTTTATTTAGGAGGCAGTGAACTGGTCTGTTTGTGGGGGTTTCTGAAATCTTCTGTCTGTCAGAAGGTAGGTGTGATGACAGAACACCAGGATAGTATTCATATAGGATGTGGATAATTAGAAGTGCAAATGGGAGAGTATCCTGTGTCTTGGGTGAATTCCCTTCCATCTGGCAATTGCCCCCTCTGTGGTTTGCCTCTCCCCTTCTTGAATGTCATATAATTTCTGTTCTAGACTTGAGCAGTGTTGCCAGTGAGTTTCATCAAAACCAGTATGTTACTGCAAAAAGGGTCAGATTTGATTTGTAATACTTTCTTTTTTTAAGAAAAATTTCTGATAGAAAATTCTCAAACCAGCTCCTATCTCAAATGTCAGCATCATTCCTTCTATAAAGGAAAAGCTTTGTGTTAGCAGGACTAAGTCTTTGTTTTACCTATTTCCTCCAAATATGCATTCCCAGAGACAGATCCCTTCAAATGAGAATGCTTACTCTGAGCCATCACAACCTTTATGCTAGATTTTTATGGCTGCCTTGTTTTGGAAACACACAGCAGCTGCTGGTAGTAATACATTAAAATTCAGACTTTGCCACAGCTGAATCCTGAGTTTAAAGTCTGAACCACACTAAGGTAAAGCTAAGAAATAGAAGTGCTTCAGGACAATCCTCTTGTATTCCTCTAGACACAGAGAAGGCAAAGAAGCGAGCAACCCTGGACCCTCCCGCAGCTGGTACTCTCACATATTCTTCACATGCAGCACCAGGTAAAGAGGATGTTTGCAGAGGAGTCAGTCACATGGATCAGGGTCACTGTGGGCAATTTCTCAAATCAGAGTTTGATCACGGTTTCAAGACAAAAAAAAAAAAAAACAAAACAAAAAAAAAAAAAAAAACAAAACAAAAAAACCCCATACTGCAGGACTCAGCCATGTGGACAGGTCAAGTGATCAAGTGAAGGTCTTCAGTGGTTCTCCAGTTTTCTCCTCCTCCTCCTTTGATGACTGGCTTGTCAGCAAACTCACTTGAGCACAATGTTTTTCATTTAAAAGCTGACTTTTTGCAATCATCTTGACTTGTAAGGAATGGGATGGGACTTAAGCTTACAGACCTCTAAAAAGTTAATTTCTCCTATGAAATATCCTTTATTCTGGTAGAAAGTCCTTGAACTGCTAGTAAAAGCAAACCTGAGAGTGTTGACTGTACAAATGCCCTGCTTTAGAGAGAGCCTTGGTATACAAACACTGTCACTCAGGTCTGTAATGATAGTGAACTACTGAGGGGAGAGGTAGACAAAAGAAGATTTTATTAAAGACAGCAATAAAGATTGTTCTGTGTGGCTATCACAGGTAGAAACCTGAATTATTTTCTCACTGAGTACTCTAGCATCAGGTGTCTGATAAGAGCACAGGAAGTAGATCTCCACATAGTACTTACATGGAAAACCCACCATGACTTCCACAGATTTTCATGTTTAATATAAAAACCTCAAACAACACATGGCCTTAATGTTTGTAATTTAGAGCAAATCTAGACAACAGGCCTAGCAGTTTCACCAATTCAAAGGACAGTGCTTGGTTCAGGGACACTGCTGTGGGTGCACTCCCAGATATGAAGATGCCAGTTATATTTTAGGAACAGCTTGAGCAGAAATGGGAACCTTTTATTGAATCAGCATAGATCTGTCAGTGATTGCTGAAGTTCTATGTGGCAAAACACAATGTTTTAGTCATGTATCCTCTTTCTGCTCCATCCTCAGCAATGAATCTGTCCATAGGAGTGGTGTGTCTGTTTAGCATCCAGTGAATAGGGGTTGATGAGTTTGGGTTTTTAGAATTTGTAATGTGGAGAACAGAAATATAAAGCTTGGTAAATATTAAAAACTTTAAATGTACTGACAAATGTTCAATTGCTTTGAATTATGAAGTGTATCAGTCAGCAGGCTATACAACCAGTTGTTTAAACTTACTTTTTACAAGGGGACAGAAATAAAGACGGGAAGAGGAGGAGAATAGATTAAAGAATATTTAGGTAAGATGAATGTACTCCATTCAGCAGGGTCTGATGAAATTCACCCCAGAGTATTTAGAGGTGATGTCTGAAGCAATTGCTGAGCCATTAGTGATTATCTTTAAGAACTCACAGAGGAGAGAGGAAGTCCCTGAAGACAAGAGAAGGGCATACACTGTGTATTATATTTTAAAGAGAGGGAAAAGGAGGACCCAGGGAATTACAGACCTGTCAATCTAACTTAAGTCCTTGAAAGATTCAGGAACAAATCATTAAACAATCAATTTTGAAGTAGCCAGCTGATACAGGAAAACATAGGCTTGTCAAGAACATTTGATTTCAAATCAATCTAATTTCCTTCTTTGTCACGGTAGCATGTCTATGATTAAAGAGGAAGCAGCAAATGCACTGGTGCTTGATTTTTAGTGACGGTTTTTGACATACATGACAGACTAAAGAATATGGTATAGATATAATTACAATGGGGTAGGTGCACAGCCTGTTGAAAAATAGCTCCTCAGCAACAGCTATCACTGGATCACTGTCAGGGAAGATATTTCAAGAAGGTCATTCAGCAGTTTCTTTATACTCAGTTCTTTTAAATAGTTTTTTTTTGACAACTGAACAACTAGCGAACACAGTCAGTCTGTGGATGTCAAAACTAGGAGATGATAGAAGTCCTTGGAGGTCAGGATCTGAATTTGAAATGATCTTCACAACTTGGAGAAACTACTCCCAAATAATTAAATTAAATTCCTTCAGGAACAATTCAGAGTTCTGTGGTTGGGAAAGAGAGATATAGATAGATAGGGGTGGGTGAAAGGTGGGGAAATAACCAGGCAGCAGCATATTTATAGAAGACTGAGTATTGAAGGGAATCATTAATTAAATGTTCTGGATTATGGTTCAGAATTATCATCCTTGAGATACAACCAATATTTATTTTCCTCTCTTCACTGGGGTACTGCAACCAGGTGCTCCCTTTCCCTGCAGATGAAGAGAAGGACAAAAAAATCCAAGTAAATCAGACAGAACATTGGGCACTGAAAAGCACAAACTGTGAAGAGATGCCAAGGGAATTGGGTTTGTTCACTTTAGAAAAAGGAAGGCTGACAGTAACATGGCAGCAGATGTCCAGTGTAGAGGTGGGGGCTGTGACCAAAACAGCAAGGAGTTGTTCTCTTTGGTTGTGGAGAGGACAGCAAGTAGAAATTGTCTACATTTACCAGTTAATGTCAGGGTGAGAAGGGCTGGTTCAGTCATGCAAGGATGCTCCTTGCTGCTGGTATTTTTCTTTTTCTTAGGACAAGTCAGACAGTCCCTTTTGGGAACTCCTGGCTTTGTGTCAGTGTGGGGAACTCATGCCATGCAGTTTCTCTTACAGCTGCACATTTCTACTCAGAAAAAAAAAAAAAAAAAAGAAAAAAGAAAAAAATGCTCTTATCTCTCAAGTTTCCACTTAAATGTTGCTTTGACTATATGCCAGAAATAGTTTGATTTGATGGTCTTGCATTGCTCACCATGAAAATGTCAACATTTATTCCCCATTACCATCCTCTGTATTGAAGATACTGCAGAATTTTAGTTCATAATAAGCCAGCTGGTCCATTACACATACCCTCTTTGTAACATCAATTACTGCCTGCTTTAGACTCTCCTTCCTTCTCTACGGCAGCATCACTCCAAAGCTTATTTCGTGGAAGATAAGAGAAAAAACAGGCTTATATAAATATTAATTGACAATGTTGTGAAAAAGATTATCTGGGAATCTGTTCCTTGGAGAGAGCAGCAGAGCAGGCTGTTGCATTAAAAACATCTTAATGCAGCTCTCCAGCAGAACAAAGACACCCTTAATGCCACCACCTATTGCAACCCAGACAGTCCCTTATTTAAATTATACATAGGCTGTGAGAAGTCCTTGATTATAGGGTACATGAGCAATAACCCCACAGTTAATGTCTGCTGGTTTGTTAGAGTGGCAAACACCCTCAGATTTGCTTTCAGCTATTAATTAACCAACCAGTCATTAACTGCTGCTAACAATTGATTTACAGGGAATTATTGCTTAAATAGCAGGAGGTATTTAAGAGGAAAATAAATTAAAACAAAGGACTGTTGGATCCTTGGGCACAAAAAGGACTCCTTGTAATATAGAGCATGGCTGCTACAGCACTGTAATTACAGAGTGATAAACAGTGATTGGGAAGTACATTCCTTTCCAGAGACAATGACATTATGTCTCCTGGAAAGAGCCCTTTTGTCTACACTAATTGAATGATCTGAAATGAATGATGTTATCAGAAACCTAACTGAGGCAACTAATGTTATATTTATGGGTTATCAAAAATGTTTAATCACAGCTGTGGTCTCTCCAAGATGTGTCGTGGACACTGCAGCATCCCAAAAATATGATTGAGGGTTGGTGTGGCACATTATCTTAATTAGAAAAGAGAATTACAAGTTCTTCCACTGGTTCTGCCTCCCTCCACACTAGCAGAACAAATAAGTCCTATTAACCTAAGCACAAGAAAACACTGCCTCCTAATGACACTTTTTCTTCTCTGTGGACAGGGAGTGAGCAAGTGGTTGCATAATTTTTTTCCTAGGAAATCGTGACCCAAGTCAATTTACAGAGCTTGCGACGCGTGAACCCCACTCTTGAGACCCCACTGTTGAGCTTGCCCATGTTTGAGCTGCCAAGGTCAGCGTTTGGGTTGACTAAGCAGGAGCTGCTGAGCAGTTCATGGTGCACCTGCCCTTTCCTGGACAAGTTAAACCGTATTTCACTGCCCTCTCCTGGAGTGAGAGGCTGCCTGCTTTGTTGCCTTCTAGGTCTTTTTGGTACCCCAGCACCAGCAAAAATGTATTTAGTACTGGGGACACAGGGAGAGCACTGCTGCTTTTTCAGGCCTGAGCCTGTGATTTCTCTTGCTCTGAGGCTCTGAGTGAGACAGATGGGAAGGGATGGGAAGTATCACTGAAAAAATAGATTCTGTGCTTCAACTTTTGGGAATGTTTGCTTTCACTGCATATATGTTTCCCCTTCACCTGCGTTTTTGGGAGTTGGTTTCCTGTAAATAGGCTGATAAAAGTGTGACCAGTCCCATGGGGGCACTGAGGAATAATGCTGAAGGCGTTTTACTTGAGGATTAGGCTACTGAAGTAGATAGGCACTAAGGAAAACATCTGACTTGCTGTGGTAAGAAAGGGCACATCTTGGTCATTTTTAGAAAGTAAATTGGCAAAACCCTGACTAGAGTCCCATTCTGCTGTCTTCTGCCAGCAGCTGTGTCCTACCCTGTAGTCTTGCCTCTCTCACTTTCATTTGCTTTGATAAATCAGTGGAAATTCTATACCTAAGATATGGGGACATGGAATCTCCCCAGGTTTCAAATCTTCAGTCAAAATCTCAGGTTTTGTATCCAAGGTTCATAAATGCTGCAAGAATTATTTCCTCAGTTCTGAAATGAATAACAGACACTTCTGAATAAAACTTTAAACTCACAAGCTTTCTCTTGTTCAGCTTCAGCTGGTTTGATGAGCATATATATACATATCTTTTTTGGGTTTAGCTTTGTTATGGATATCCTGGAAAGGAAAATCCATGGTAACCTCTTGCCTTTGACAGCTTCCCTGCCCTTTCATTCAATACATATAGCTACAAAAGTATTTCACTTTTTGATTTCCTGTAGGACTCATAGTTGTTTATAAAAGGCCGTAGAGAACAACAAATATTGAGCAGGAAGAGAAGGTTGGAACATTTTGTATTTCTTCATCCTACCATTCCTGAGTGGCTGGATCTCAGTATCTTTCTGTACCAGGAGGTGGCACTGATAATTGCAGGGATCTGCAGCAGACCCAAATAGAAAACTGGTAAAACCTCTCTGTTGATACACAGTATGACTACAGTTGTGGAAATCTTCAAAAAGGATGTACATGTGTGTTTTAGCTTTATTTAGCTGCCTGCAGAAGAATGGGAGCCTGTCTCTAGCCAGAATTCTCAATTCAGTCTCAAAATGGCAATGCAGGAGTTTTATGAGTTGTCATAGGATGTGCAAAAATGAGCAGCTGCTGGCAAGGAGAGTATCAGTAGCAGGGTTCCCTAACGCATTTATAGTATTTCAAAACATCATAAAACTCTTATCCAGTCAGACATACTTATTCCTTCCAAAATATGACTGAGAAAGTTCTGGTGCTCCTGGGGGTGGCAGAAGTAATACTGGCGTGGTTTTTGGGCTGAAAACTCTTCAGTGATGGTTGTAGAACTAGGGCAAAAACCAGCCTAAATACCTGCAGGCACTGCAGTGCATGACTCCTAGATATCTGGGACACAGTAAGTGTTTTCATCTTGGTATGAATAAACAGATATCAGAGTAGTGACTCCTACTCAAGCTGTTTCTCAGACTTTGATCCATGGATGGTGGTATTCTGTAAGATATTAGGAGAAATCCTGTTTAAAAATTACAAAAAATATTTTAAAACTCTCATATATGTGAGCAAGGAAAGGAACAAATTGGAGAATTATAGTAAGAAGTGAACAATCAGATGTCAGCATGCCCAGGTTATGGTTCTGATTGAAAATATAACAGTAACACTGCAGAGAGTAGTCCTTGGGAAAAACAAATGTTTGATTTTAATATCTATTATCACTCTTGCTTCCATGGTGTCTTCACTGTGAGGAACAATAGCAGCTCCTGCCTCTCCTGAGGATGTAGCTTTCCCCCTGCCCCAGGTCTGTGAGAAAGCAGAGAGGGCTTTTCTTGCCTTGGAAAATATGAAGGGGGCTTGTGGTAGCTCTTGCTTGAAGGCATTTTGGAGATACTAGAAGTGTGTCATTCAAATCTCCTGCCAGCCTAAGAAATTTTAAAGCTGCATTTGTGATCTCCAAAGAGTTTTGTAATTGCAAAGCTGTAACCATAAAAAAGGGATGTCTTCCTCAAAACTCATTCTGGAGCTTCCCTATGTAGTTTCCTAAGCCTAATGGAGGCATAAGCACAAGGTGCTAAAATACAGCACCTGTGCCTATGCCCAGATGTGAACCTCTCCTTGCACAAGGCTTGCTTCCAGTTCCTGGCTGGCCATCTCAAGCACAGCCCTCTGAAGGCTTACCCCAGTATGCCTGAGGAGTAAGATGTAGCAGGAAAACGAATAAAATTGTGCTCTGTTGGAGGACTCAATACTTTGAGACAATTGAGATGACTGGTTTTGGTGGGATATAAAGCCCAGTTCCCATCATTAGACAGCCTATCCAACCTGAAGTGCAAATTTCCTCAGGCCAGGGATCAAGCAGACTGTTTTCCAATTTTAGCTCTGTCAGTATAAAGGAGCCAATAAAACGAATAAAACAATGATTGATTTAGTTTGTGTAGTGATGCTTGCCTCTGACTGTATCACCAGTTCTCTCTAAACAGTTACCATAGTAATGAAAAATATCTGTAAGGATTTAGAGATTTTTAGGGACAACAAATGCATAATTTAGTCCAAGAAATGTCCAAGAAAGAAGTGATTAGGAGGAGATAATACTGGATTATTTCTCTGGATGGTATTTCTCTGTGCACATCATGACATAGCCACAGTCCCTATCCATTTGCACACCTGTTCTTTGCTTTTACATCTACATCTCCCAAGATTAATAGGGATTGTTTATGGAACAAATTTGCTGCCTTCTTTAACTAGACTTAGACAAACTCAGAAGAAAATGCCTTGCCTAAACACCACAGTTCACTTTTTATGCTGTAGGAATGAACTTGACATTTATTTAATGTCATCTCCCTTTTTTCTCACATTTAATCAATATTAATTGATCTCTAGTGGTCTTAGTTCAACTTAATGAAGTATGGCATGTTTAAAACAACCATAAAGCTTATGAGGTAGATACATTAACTGCTTTGTTGGGTTTTTTTCCCGGTCGTTATCTACTTAATGCTTTTTCTTCTTTTCTTTAATTTCATCTTTCATTCGGAATACAAATTCAAGGGACTTCATGCAGGTAGAATGATTCCATTACTGTGATGTTGAACTGAAGTATTAGAAAAGCTGCTAAAATCCATGCTAGAGCATTAATAGCAGCATTTGAAATGACCTTATTTTATGGTCTCCCGAGTCAAATGGGGTTTTTTGGTGACTATTAGAGAATTTAGATCAAACTACAGTGAAAAGAGGCTCTGAATAGAGCCTATGAGCAATTTGAAGACCATGATTAATTTGTGGGTTTCAGGTACTTGAATGAGCTTTGTGTGAGGTGTTGCCTGCAGTCATGGATAATTCACAGACTGGTCATTATATTATACCTTCTTCTTTTCAAATTTGAAACACAGAAAAGCATTTATTCACCCTCTCAGTTTTTCTTAAAGGCTTGATGTGTCATTAAGTCCCTGTTTAAGAGTCCAAATAAATGTTTCAAGCGTTTAGTGTGAGCAGGAAAGGTCTGCAGCAAGGAGCGTGAGCAGCTCTGAAACTGCCTACAAAGGCTTTCCTTGCTCCAAGCTATGCAAACTATTTGAGCAGAGGAAAGAGGAGAAGGCTGACATTTGGATTAAGAATTGTTGAGCTCTGAGTATTTTTGAGACTGAAGATCTGGCAGCAAAAAAGGTGAGCCAAAGTGTAGATTATCTGTTTGGCTGGATTTCCAGGGCTAACAAGTCCCTCATCCAGGAAGTATACACACCCCCAAGGGAGGAGCGGAGATGGAAAAATATTTTTTCGCTGAGAGTACTTTCACCGGTGTTCTTCTCTTTTGACAATTATTCCCAAATAGCTTCTTTCTTTCAGCTGTGTGCAAGGCTCACCTGCACCTGGGTGTCAGAAATTTTTACTTAAAGGGCCATTTCTTGATGAAATATCAGGGCAGGGAGCTTCACAATAGCCTTGAGATTGTCTGGACCTCTTATCCAGCACTTCTGACCAGAAGTTAATTCTGTTTTACCCACAGGATTTTGTTCACGTTGATTTAAACCAGAATATTTAAAGTATTGACAAATAGTAAAGAATAACAACAAAGCACTGACTGAAAGCCTGAAAAAGAGAAGAGTCTGGGGTGACCTTATGGTGTCCTTTCAGGGGGGCCTACATGAAAGCTTGAGAATTACTTCTCACAACGGCATTTAGTGACAGGACAAGGGGGAATGGATTCAAACTGAGACAGAACGTTTAGATTACACATTAAGAAGAAATTCTTTACTGCAAGGGTGGTGAGGCACTGGCACAGGTTGCCCAGAGCAGTTGTAGGTGCTCCCTCCCCGGAAACATTCACAGCCAGGCTGGATAAGGCTTTGAGCAGCCTGTTCTAGTGGAAGGTGTTCCTGTCCATGGCAGGGGGTGGAAACTGGATGGTCTTTAAAGTCTCCTCCAATCCAAACCATTCTATGGTTCTGAGCAAGAGGAAATCTTTCTCTCAGTTGGTTTTATCTGAAACATCTGATGTTATTTCTGCTGAAGTGTGACTCCTCAATGAAGAAAACACTTCTTAAAGAAAAAGAAGTGTCACATGGCATGAAAAGGTGAATTTGTTTCAGTTTAAATGGCTCCAAGACCACTGAAGGAATGAGAAGGAACACGTCTCACATCTTGCTCTATATCTGAAACCCATTTCCATATATACAGGAATGTCTCTGCGGAGAATTTACACTGGCTGTTAAATACATAGAGGGAAAAGAAACCTTTTAAACACAATGTTCACCTCTTTGTGCACATTCTTTTCTCAAGATGTTTTGGCCTTGAGTGCAGGAAGCTTTTCCTGTCACTTTATGAGCAAGCTTAAAGTCCACATAAATTCAGATGTGCCCCAGGAATTAAATAAAAAATAAAAATATGCAAGTGATAGGATCCTGATTCAGGATAGGATCTGGGTACCTGCACTGGGACTTGTCTGAAATTGCTTTGTTTTGCTCTAAGACAGTAGCCTGGGTTTCTAGATGGACTCAGGGAAACTTGAAAGGTATTGTTTAGAAGGGCTGCTGGCTTTTCCTACAGTTCATCCCAGATCTTGTTAGGAAATGAAGGGGAGGAAACTGGGCAACTGCACTGCTCAGCCATGAGGAAATGCACAATGAGTGTGATGAAGCCAGCAGCTGTGGGACAATGGGAACAGGCTGGGGCTATTTTTGTTAGATGTGAACAATCAGTCAGATGTGTGAGACCTTATCATCTTCCCTTCTTGCCTTCTCCCCTCACTTTTCTTCAGCAGTGGAAATTGTCCCAAAGAGAAACAGCTTTCCTTTTCTCTTAGCAGAGTTGATTACCGTAATAATTTTCTCTTTCATCTCAGAGCAGGTTTCTTTTGGAAGCCTTTGGTGGCTTCCTCTGAGCTCAGTTATTGTCTTGCTGTGGCTGAGTGACTTGCAGCTTGGTCATACCCAGCACTGTGAAATTGGGAGAGCATTTATCAGTATTTACAAGTGGGTAAGGGTCCCCTCATCTCTCACTTGCTGGATGTAGAGGCTGGAAGCAATTCTCCCTGAGTTATCCTCAGGGCAGAAATCTGAATTTGAACTGGGCATAGCTTTCACAGATGGAAAATAAACAGCAAGTTTTTCCACCCTATAAGATGTAATGAGAAAAAATACATAATTAAGATGGTATTCAGTGCTCCAATAGCTGAATTCTCTGTTATTTTTATGACTCCTTTCTCAGAACAGTCCTTTTAAATGTCACACCAATATTAGCTCCAACTTACAAATGGAAAAATAGAAGGACATAAACACATGATTTATGGTGTTGAGTGAAAAAGAAAAGAAAAACCTTTTTTTGCTCTCTCTAAACAGAATTACATTCTTATTTTATATTCAGATATAAGTGAACTCTCACAGTATAGTTATGTCTAATTTATATCATTACAATGCTCTATGTACCAACACCAGATATAGTACCCTAGATTCCCATACTTCATAAATATGAAAAGAATATTAATTTGTAAATTAGTTTTTCCAACATCTTGTGATATTTCAAGCGTGCACTGAAGCAGCACTTCAGATTTGCTATTAATTTTTTTTAATCTTCAGTTCTTTGCTGTGTAAGTCCTTCTCCCTGTGTTAAGCAGCCTATTAGTCACAGAAGATCAATACTTTTTGCTCTTCTATCAATTTTCTTGGTATCACTGAGATCTGGCCAGAACTTTGTACCACAGTTCTTGCTACTACTTATATTTCATTATAATAATATGTTTACATTGGTAACAGTTCGATCAAAACTGGATGTGTTTATAACACTTACCACAGTTTAGATTAACAGCTTACTTCCACTTTACTACAAGGAAACTGCTAAATTGACTGTAATTCCTAATCAATATAGGAATAATTCTTGGAATTTAAATAGGTTTTTAAGTGTTGCCCAGGTTGCTAAAGGTGACATGGATGTCCTGCAATTTGTCACCCAGCTGCTACAGAATCCATTTCCAAACAGTCGATTGTTTCATTCTAATTCCAGTTACCAAACCCAGCAAGACTTAATAACTAGCTCTTTTTTTTTTTTTTTTCCATTTCCCAGTGCCTTTCCTTCACCTAGGCTTGGTTTAATGAGCAGCAATGTTATATCATGAAAGAATCTCAAAACGTCTAATGACTCAATCCATCATCATTATAACACATCCATGCCTACAGCAGAGGAGATGCTGCTGGTGGGTACAGCTGTCTGATTCCTTCTTTAACCCCTGAGGATCATAAACTTTCTCTTATCATCCCATTAGAGTGATAACTCAGGGTGATAACAACTCCTCACTTCACTACACTTGTCCAAATATACTTCTCCATTCCCGATTTGTGTCTACCAGTTCACCGCGATTTTTCTTAAAACCAAGCTCAATTTCACTGGGAAGAGCTGCAGCACAAACTCAGCTCAGTACTTAGAATGAAGAACACAGATTTCTCAGAATAGTGGAGTTGATTATGTGCACCTTGAATAAACATTCTTTGTCAGTGTTTGACTATGTTTCATGGGAGGACCTAAGTGTGTTTCTGAGCATGCCTCAGGCACACTCTGCTCCCATATTAGAGGGCACCAGTCCCTACTCAGTATATCCCTCTTTGCTGTCACCCACCTGGTACCAGGACATTTTTGGGATAGGTCACTCAATGAAACTGCCAGGCACTTTCTGGGCATACAGTGGGACTTGGTCACAGCTCAGCCCAAATGCACCCAAAAGAGGTTTGATCAACTTCTGTCCCTCTCACAAACCCTCCCTTGTTGCCTTCACAGCCGTCACGTGAGAGGGAGTTTTGGACTTGCGTGTTTGAGCAAAACCTTGGACAGATAAACACTGTTCCATTGATCAGAGGTAAGACGGCACCCTGAGGGAGACCGGCACTGTAGGCTAGGCAGAAGCCCTACTGAAAATAGATGCCTAATTCCTATTAATTAAATTTCTCTTGCTGCTCAGCTTGAGTGATGGGAGCCTTAAAGAAGGTGTTTGGTCAAACCCTACCAGAGGTATTTTCTTTCTGGTTGTAGATCTATTGGATATAGATACTGATATAAGGTCTAGGGAATAAGAGCTTCCAGACAAGTAAGTGTCTAAGTGTTATAGCACCATGCTTTTTATTTCTTACCTTTTTTATCTCCTCACTGACTTTCTGAACAGAATAAAATAAGATTCAGCAAAGTCTTTTAATGGCTTACATGATTCCATAACTTGATTTCCCTGGTTTCAGGGAAAAAAGGAGCTTCAAAACCTCTTCTCTGAAGCAGCTGGAACTCAACTTATCTCTTGCCCCTATGGCCCTTCCCTGGAAAGACTGCCGCCCTCTGACTTTGGCTCTGAACTGCACAGTGAAATGCTCAGAAACTGGAGCCAGGTTTGATCAGTGCTTCTGAGTATTTCAGAGCTCTGTCATCAAGACGAGAACTTTCTTTTCAAATCAACTCAGAGAAAAAATGCACAAGAGGAACAGGAAAGATAACCTCTCAGCTCACACAGCACAAAGCTGATTTTGATGTCATTGGAGACGGACAATATTTTTAATCTAATTCTCACAAGTGAGTCTGAGTTCAGTGAACCTGGGATCTGTTTCCACTCTCTCAGGCATAACAAATTAAAAGCAGTTTCTTAGCAAGTCCTGAATACACTGGGCTCTCCATCTTATTGGAGTAGGCAAGATTGATGGGCCCCAGCTATGTGACTATCAGCAAACCTGCTTCAGGAGTCCCAGTGTGAGCAGATGGGTGCCTTCAAAAGCACCCACCTCTCTCCACTGCTCATTGCTTTCGCAGACATGGACTGTGTGGGTGTAAATGGTGCTCAGGCTGGGCTGGCTGAATCCTGTCCCATCTTCTAAGCAGCTTTCCTGTATCTAATGATGGAAAAAATCTTTCCTATTTCCACTCCTTCTGCCTGAGACTGTAAATGTGAGTGCTTTTCCCAGTGAAGAAGTTTGACAGGTTAGCAATGGCAGGTTGTTAATACTTAGATGACTTCAAGCACAATATCAGATTTGTTGCCTGGCTTGGGGTTTGTCTAGACGAGTTGTTTTATTAGATAGCAGATGGTTTGGAAATTGTTTGCAGTGACAGGGCCGAGTAGAATTTGAATTCTCTGTTCCCAGATCAGAAGGAATGTGGTTGGGAAAGTGGAGAGCAAAACTCCCACATTTCCCATTCAGACTGAAAAATGCATATAGATATAGATTTAGACACAGGCATGTGTGTGTCTATTATTGTGTGTCCCTATTATTGGGGGAAATGAGGTTCACTCTGTTTATCGTGGATCCTTAAGCAGCTCTGATCAATCACAGGACAAATTTCCTTAATATACCCTTAGTGCCAATATTGGTATAGTGAATTTACAGCCTTTGAGAGTTCTTCACTTTGAGTCATTCTTCACCTTTCTTCTTTGCTCTTCTCTGTCTTTCTCAGTCCCCATTCCATCCCTCTCTGCCCATCTGTTTCTGCCCATCTCCTTTGCCTTTCATTCTCCTCTGCCCTTCTTCTCTGCCCTTCATTTTCTTCTCCCTCCTTTCTCTGCCTGCCTCCTATTTCTGCCCTTCTTCAGCCTTCTCTGACCTTCTCTTTTTTCCTGGTCCTTTGTCCTTCTTCCTCCTTCATCTCCACCCTTCTTCTCTGCTGTACTGCTCCATCTACCCAGCTCTGTCTGACCTTTCTGACATTCTTTGAACATCTCTGACCTTCACTTCTGTTGTTTTCTCTGCCCTTCTTTAACCTCTGCCCATCTCCACTCTTCTCTGCTTTTCTGCCATTCTTCTCCTTTTTCACCCTTCTTTACCAATCTTTTGCCCATTGCTCTTCTCTGCAGCACTCACCCCAGCTCTGCCCCATTCTGCCCTTTTTTTGCATTCTTTGATTTTATTGCCCTTCTTTATCCCCTTTACACACCTTTTGGCCCTTTGGTCACTGCCTGTCCAGCTCTACACACTGCTCTCAACCCTTTTTTGCCTTTCTCTGTCCTCCTTCACCTCCTCTACTCTGCTGTTCCCCATGTTATAAAACCACTATAGGCCATGCCCCCAACTCCCTTTCCCTTCTTTTCTGCCATCTTCTCTGCTGTTCCCTGCCTTCCTGTGCCCCTCTTTACCCCTTTCTTCCCGCTTTCACCTGCCTGTGTCATCAGGATTCCTGGAGTTAACACTGTTAATTTATTTAGTGCTATTCCCCAGGATGAGTAAATGTATTTTTTTCTGTGCGCTTGATGCTAATGCTTGATGATAGCTGCACATCACCATAGAAACCAGGACAGGTTCTTCTGTAAGTCAAAGGTTAATTTATAATTATTTTTAAAATAATCTTGCTCAGATGCATCAGTGTAGACAGGACTTGTTCAAAACCTTCTTCCTTACCAAATAATCTATTTTTCTATTCTAGCTCTTCCAAAAATACATTAACATGGCTCCTATTTGCTTAAGGCAGAGTCTCCATAAGGTGTTATACAAGAGAACTGTCTGGTTCTGAGTATTTGTAGCTATGTTTGCATTTGACAGAGTTACTGACAGCCCCAGCTCTCTGTAGGATGGCTGTGGACCAGAGCACAGATGACTCATTGTGTATGATGTTGTTTCACACCAAAGTGTTTGCTCTGTGTACTGAACATGTGTGCGAGTCAATAGCAAAAAGTTTGAGAACAAACACAGTTTAGATGGAAATAAATTCACATTCACTGAAATTGTTATGCCCAAGTGAGAAACAACAATATAAATGTCTTTTAAAATGAGTTTTACTTGGGTTGGTTCTTGTGTCTTCTACTAATATTTGAGGGTCAGGCAGTGTGAAAAGAGGTCGTGGCATTTTCTTGCAGCAAGTCTTTTCATTCCAGAGATGGGCAGAAGGGAGTTTGTGTCTCTGCTCAGATTTCCCCCATGCAGCAGCAATACCCAATAATTGGGTGGTATTTTTCCCTTGGAAACACAAACTTTTGCCAAAACTGTTTTTCTCCCCAGCCTGTCTCCCCAGATGCCTTTTCAGAGTTCAGCAGATATCTGAATAACTGATTTTGTATTGGGAGCTATTTACTTGCCTTGTTGCCAAATAACTGTCCCCTAAAGCCCTTGCACATCTATAAGATGTAGTTAATAAAGTCCTTTTGATCTGGTGATGATGTTAATGTCCTCCTAGGAACTGACTCAGTCACATGGAGGTGTCCCCTCAGCTGCCTCCTCTCTCCCCACCTGAACTAATACGGATCTCTGAGAACAGCACATTAACTCAGTCCCTCAGAATGCTTGACTGTACCTCTGTGCCACATCTTCTTTTATTAAAAAAACCCTCTACAATGTATGTTGGAAGATTTCCCATCTGTGGGACATACACATATATAGGCAGTCTCCTACAGTAGTGTCCCCTTTATGAAGATGTGGAAAAGGGCACAGAAATAATCCTCTTTTCTGGTTGGCATATAACTAATTGCTTTTGTGCTAGTGTAGGAGATTAAACTGTGTAACTTACTTATAAAATCAGGTTTCTCATGGAGTATGGGTATAAACTCACAAAGACTTCAAGAATCTTTACTGGGCTTTGAATTGTGTCCATAAGAACCTGTAGGTGACAGCCTGGTTCAGACAGTGCTGTCTCATGGGGATCTCTAGAATGAGCCGCCCTTACTTATGTGGAGGCTTCTATACGTGGTAATATGCTCAGGGAACTGGGGAGCAAAGGAAATCCTCTCAGTCATTCCCCCAAAGTCTCTGGCAATATCCCTTCTGCAAAGTATTTCCACACGCTAGACCTGCTCTTGCAGCCTGTGTGTTTTTGGAGCGCAGTAGCCAATGAAGCCAAGATGTTCTCACCCTCAAGGAGTGTCCCAAGACATGGCTAAGCTTTGTCAGCTGCAAGGCTCCAGATGTGGCCAGGCTGGGACAGATAGGGAATTCCCATTTTCTTATGCTACAGACAAGCCACAAGGCTGCAGTACCATCCCTTTCTATTCTGTGCTTGCAGAGGCTGAGCTGCAACAATGTCCGTTCCATGGCAGGCGAGGAGCCACCTCCTGGGACCAGCCTGAGGGACAAATCCAACCTTGGAAAACAGCCAGCAGGATGGCATGCAGATCAAAGGTGTATTGCAGAGCTCAGCTGCAACAGATCCCTTAGAGACTTTTTAAAGCATTTTAGCTCACTTTTAACTTCCTTGAAATGGAGCACAGGTTCTTTCTGGAAGGAGAAGAAGAGCAGAGTTTGGTACATGCCCTGAAAAGCACAGGCACCTGAGGAGTATTGCCATCTTCTGTACCTGTTTGCTCAGTGACTGTGATATTTGCAAGAGGTTTATTATTCCTGCTGTACCTTTTGGAAAATTACTCCACAAATCTCTGAGCCTGGAAAAACTCTGTTTTGATGACATTTAAACATTTTAAGTGTCATCACAAAAATTTCAAATGTGGTGCATGTATGTATCCAGTGTCCTACAAAGTGTGGGCAATACGTATGGGTGTGAAACAATTTTCCCAAAAGCAAGAGGTAGAGCAGTTCAGTATTCATGTGCCTTGTGAAATATGCTTTTAATGAGAGAAAGAGGTTTTTGTTTTGGTCTCTTTTTTTTCCCAGTTTCCACGCTCTAGTTTGATTTTTCCGTCCATCAATGGACATAAACAGTATAAGTGCATGAGAGTATCTGCATGCCAGTGCAGGTTTCCAAAAGCTTACAAGCTACAGTGGGCCATCCTATTTTGCAGTTAAATTCCATGTCTCTGATGGATTTCCCCACACTGTTGCTAGGAGATGAAGGTAATGCCTAACAAACGATATATTGACAAAAAATTTTCCAGAACAAATCTATCTTGTTATGGTAAATAGAGACTCACATAAAACGGATATTGCCGGATTTATTTCCTTAGTGGTGGTACTGGCAAAATTGCATACATCAAGTGAAGGTGAAATTTCCCATCACAAATGCAGTTTTGTTTTGTTTTCTTGGCATAAAGACTTTCAGTGTGTTTAATGCCGAAAGCGTTGCTGCCTTCCAGTGTGTTTTGTTGCTAGGCTAATAGGATGAACACATCCTACATCAGCGATTTTCCTTCTTCCCTTCTCTGCTACTTCTCCCTTTCAGGAAGAAATGTGGCTTATCCAACTGGTTCCCCTCTTTTCATGACTCTTCTGGGAAACGTGGATTCCTTCTTTTAAAGCAGGGAATAAGTGTGCATGACTTGGGACATGTTGAGATTTGGCCAAGAAGCAGCTAATGCAATGGAAAAGCAGATCAGCCTCTTGCTTTATAGCTCCAGGCACTTCCACATTAAAACAAAACAAAATACAAAATTAAATGGAAATCTAATAAAGAGAGGAACTTCAGGAATTCTCATGGAAAGATTAAATTTCTAGAGAATGACAAATTTTCTCCCTTTTTTCTGGTGACATAATGAACACACAAATAGATTTGAACAGCAAAAGCCAACATGACTTGAGCCATATGAAATAAAAATTTTGCTGGAGAAAAATCTTAATTCTGGTGTGGCATTTATATTTTCCCATCCACTGCCATCCCAACAGTTCCTACGCCGCCACAGGAGTTTCTGGCTCTGAACACATGCAAGTAAATAACTTGCTGTCCAGAAAGATGAGGTCAAGGCTGAAAAGTAGATTGCCTCTTTCAGGGTAGGAAAGGAATAAGGGAGAAGCACATTCCCCTTCATTCTCCTATATGCATCATTGCACAGAGGGAACAGAGAATCTGAACTTTTTTGAGTTAAAGCTACTGTGTCCCTGACTCCACAACTGTGCAAATATTGGGCTGGTTTCATCTTGGGTGTGAATCTGCTCACACAGGCAGGGCCATCTGCACAGACCAGTGGCAGATGTGGTCCCCTCCTCCTCTGTTCACAAATGAAAGGTGTGGAAGGGAAGGAAGGCAGAAATTGTCACTTCTTATCATCTCACTCCTTGGCTGGTCCCCTCTTGGGATGCTTCTTTACCTTCTGCCTTGTTTACCTTCTGCCTTGCACGGCACAGCAAAGGTGAACCCATCAGCTGGCCAGAAAAATGCAAGTGGGAAAGAAGGTGACACATCATGCCTGGAGTCACTCTGGCCATTTCCTGTTCTGGGGGGAGGGAGGGAAATGATGTTTCTCTGGTACTGATGAGAAAGTCTTCAAGAGGGACTCTTTCCACCACAGTTCTGAACGTCTGTGTCAACTTTTGTAGCACTGGTAATCACAAACAAAAGTTGCCACAAATCAGAAATCTGCATTAAATTAGTCGATTTGCTTGCAGAGGGTTTTAACTAGACAGGAATGCACTGAGATGTTATCTCTATTTGTTTTGATGGGCAGGGGAGAGGGGACAGCTGGGAAGGGCCTTGCAGCTCCTACTGTTACTGCACTTATCTGGTTTTCTGCTGTAATATCTTGTTTTTAGATGCTTACATTTCAGCCAAGCATTAACCATTTAGGATGAGACTGACCATGCTGGGATGGCACAGGCCTGCACCTGTGAAATATAAGTTTTAAAAAAAAAGTGATGTAATTTTTTCCAGATTAAAGCCAAGTGAGGGGGCGGGGGGCAATATTTTATTCTATATTAAAAGATCACTACAATTTCTTTGCTTTGAGATTTGGCATGGTGGTAGCCGTTAGGTGAAAAGGCTGTTTGCTGAACATATGGCAAACCAAGCACATTTAGCCAAAGTAAAAGAAAATAGTAACAATAAGCCCTTAAAGCACAAGCAGAGCACACTTGCATTCAGCAGAGACTTGGTTCTCAAGACTGTATTGCTTAAGGGTTTGCTTCTTATAGATGTGTCCTGTTGGTTTCCCTCAACTTACAGCTCTGCAGGGTATGGATCCTCTCCTCACAAACCTGTTTGCCAAGCCTGGAGCGCAGTGTAGGAGGCACCTCTTGGTTATATGCAGAGGTACAGCTAGAGAGTGGAAAATAGAGCAGAACTTGGAGCTTGGACAACCTCCACCAGAGCTGAAATGTGACTGCTCTCTGCTAGGTAGCTATGCCTTCTCTGGGCTGGGGCTGGCTGCAGTGGGATGACAGACTGCAAGCAAAGCGCTGCACCAGTACAATGCACCAGGCAACCTGGAGTGGGAGGTTTGGGAAACAGTCTGCTTGATGGGGAGAGATGGAGAAAAGATAGCAAAGATGACAAAGGAGATTTTGCAAGGAAGGGAGATTGTGATAATCAGGAGCTCTGAGGAGGGCCAAAAAGTTGCATATTAAAATAGGGCCATGGACAGGGTCAATGACTACCAGGACACAGTAAAATAACAACACCAAGAAATTAACAGAACAGGAATGGAAAAGCAGAGAAGAGAGAGCTTTTCCTTCTTCTTTTATATTTATGCTAAGTGCTCATTTTCTTTATCCAGCCCAGTGTAGTTGATATCCAAGGGTCATTCATGGGGATGGTTAAAAATCAGAATAAAGTTTTCTTCAGCCTTTTGCAGCTTTAGGATGAGCACAGGAGCCACTCTCACAATCTTTGTGGCACTGGGGACTTCTTTTTGGAAAGATCAATAGGTAGGGTGTTGTTAAGTGTCCATTTTCTACTGTCTGTTGTAGAACAGCAACTTGCAGATGCTCCTGAAAGCCATACTCATACCGTTGCTCAGCTTCAGAGAGTTCCAAGTGCTGTGAAAGGCAACACTCTTTGTGACTTTTTGGTGTCAGCCAAAAGTTGTACACAAACTTTCAAATCATTTGAGTCCCTATTAGTTTAAACAGAGTTTAGACCTTCAGGTGTGATGGCCATGAACTTTTGGGAAAATGTTGGTGACCAGGGTGCACTCACAATGGAAAATGTTTGACTACCAAAGAATTCATCTGAAAAATGCTCTTATATGGCATTGACTCTGCATCACTGTCATTTGTCAGGTATTTACTGGACTTCAACAAATTGTCTTCAATAGGCTTGAATCAGCTTTCAGTAAGTTAGTCAAATGTGACTGAACTCTGTGGCCTCTTAACAGTGAGTTAAGTGTATTTTTTGTTCCACTGAGTGTTTTTTGAAAAAAAAAAAGCATCTTCTGGCTTGTCCCCAGTATTACAGGGACTGCCATTACCCACATATTTATTTAGCTCATACACTGTCAAATTAGAATGGAAAAAGCCTTTTCACAGAAGCTGCAAAGAGAAAACAATCTTAGCTGTATGCAAAATTCTCTTTCTTCTGTGGTCCTGCCCTTACAAGGAGCAGCCACAACTCTTTTCCTAGCCATCCAAATTAGGTATTTTTCAGTACTTGAACATAATATTCATCTGCCTTGAGTGGCTCCTGACTTTGTGAAGAGCAGATGGCCTGTGATAGCTGTGGGCTGCTGCACTGAGTGTCTCAAAGCTCACCAGAGTGACTTTAACTGCTTTAGTTTCTCCTACATTCCTAACACTGCTCTTCCAACATCTTAGTTTATTAAGTGTGCCTTGAGCTGTAGTGTCGTGTCCTTCTCTTCTGTTTCACTCTCTCCTCTGCTCACCTGTGAAGAGTATTACTAATTCAAATATATTTCAGATACTTCTGTTCACTGAAACCATATGTATGTATTATGGGGCTCTTTAAAGAAATGGTTGGAGCTGGCTTCAGTTTTGCACTCTGCTCTCAGAGAGCTTTTATTAAGTTTTCTGGGGTCTGTCCAGGTGTGTAGACATAAGAAAAGATTCCACAAATTTTATGGAATATATAAAGTATAAGACAGGAAAACTCTAGAAACATAAACAATATTTTATGGTTGTAACCTGTGAAATACCAGATTATTTCCTGATTCAAGTATGAGCATATACACATGGTATGATAGTCTTCATACAAATGATATTGAACTCTTAAAAAACCATTGCAATGTCCCATAAAGATTTTTTTTTTTTTTTTTGAGGAAAAAATATCTCTATTAAGGTAAGTTTGTTTTCCCTAATAGACATTATGAGTTAATTGCATTGAAAGGAAAATCTTTTCTAGTGTTCCTGCTTCACTCTGCAGGGGAGACTGAAATGTTAATAATGGTTAATAACTCAAAACAATCAGCCATTTGTGGAGGTGAGTAATTGGATCACATATGCTGACCTGAGAGGAGCTGTCATGTCTTAGAAGGGGTTGTAAACCATCAAAGACCCCCAAAGTGCCCACAGTGCCTTTCTGGGGCCTTTCATCCCCACTCCTGATGAAACAGGACTGCAATCATCACGTTAACCAACAACTCATCACAGGATCCGTGTGTGGTGGCATCTTTCTACTCTTATCCTTTCTTTCTCTTTCTTTCCTTTTTTTACATATTTTCTTGTTGTCTCTATGCTTTTATGTTGCTGTATTCCTACAGGTAATAACCAAAAAGGCTACATTTTTTCCATTGCAACCAAATTGTTTTAAAATAAACCCTACATATATATATTTATGAACACTGATCATTCAGTGTTGTTTCAGTCTAATTTACCCCAAGGGATCTATTAAGGACAACCTGAGTTACCCTTGCCTTCAGGGACAGGTCATAATGTGAAGATATGGGTTCTTTTTGAAGAAAAAATTATTTATGAGGCAGTAATTAGTTTTAAATTCTTCACTGCAGTCAATCTATTTGTATGAACTTCTTCATGTATGAAACCTGCCCTGTTTTTCAAAGCACGAAGTCTAAAGACAAAAGTCTAAAAGTTCCTTTTGGAAGAAATATTGATTGTGTTCAGTCACTAAAAAAGTGTCTTTATTGTTTCCTCTCCTACATTCAGAAAGTCTTGGAAACTGCAAATGTACAGTATTTAATGTAAAAAGTTATCTCTAATAGTAGAACCTTAATGAAGATCTTCTAAGAGAAGAATACAAAGTTAACCAGATTGTGGGAATATATATTCCAAACAGATGGAATGGGTTGTCAAATGTAATTGCAGAATTTCTTTGACAACTAAGGAAAGATATTCAAAACCTTAGCAGAACCTTTAATTCTTATTGTGACATAACTGTGATAGCACTGTTGTGGTCTCATTCCAAATGGGGCTTTATAATTAATTACAAAATCATTAAGATTGTAACATCATCATCATCATCACCATCATCATTATTATTATTATTATTATTATTATTATTATTATTATTTTATCATCTTCCTTTCTGCCTTTCATTTGTGTCATGATGATGTGGTTTTCCTTCCGTACAACTGCTGTTTAACTCATAAAATATACAGGATAAAGTCTTGTTTGGATCCAAGTGTGGCATGCAGAGCAATCTAGCTGCAGTGCTGTTAATTAGACTACAGCTATTTTGCATATCAAATATATCTGTTCAAATTTCAGCAGGAGTTGGTGTACTTTAGATACAAAGACTGTAAAGACATGTGGAGGCCTTTGTGTATAAAGATACCGCTTAAATGTAAACCATTGCACTTTGATACCAGCTACACGAGGTGTGATCAACAAAGGGGCCTGGGGAGCACCAGCAGCTCCCAGTGGAGATGAAGCCGCTTGGATCCTCACTAGGGGGAAGCATCTCCTCTCCTTTCCTCCCCAGGACTTAGCTCAGGGCACTGGGCTCAGGTTCCTCAGATCTGAGCAGTCTGGCGGAAGGACCTAAGGGATGATCAAGTGATTTTTTTAAAAATTAATGTTCTGCCTATTTTCCTCTCTTTACTTTGCATGCAGACTTTGCTGCAATAGAAAGAAAACTGCCTTTCTAGCACACTTCCAAGTCCAGCCTTGGACACGTCACTTAGTAAGCCTTTGCACAAAGCCCCTGCTGCTGCAGCTGTGTGGCAAACACTTGCTGTTTATCTAAGTATTAACCATAAGAAGTTTTATTTCTCATTTGCTGTTTCCTTGCCAGGTTTTCAAGTGCAGAGACAAAAGATCTGGGGGCTACACTGTTTTTAAACCTGCAAAAGCTCAGAGGAGGAAAACATATCCACGATTCCAGATGAACGCTTCAGTAGAGTAACACTAAGGGAGAAAGTTTTTCATTCCCACTTGCTTTTCAATTTCTTTAATTTTTCCAAATATTTTAATTGGTTCAGGTGATTTAATTAACAATTACACTGCTTGGGTTTGCTCTGAAAAAGTTTGACTGAATCAAGTCTTGTCCTTCCTTTTGCATCAAACAAACGATATAAGAAGGGTCAAGCAACCAGGAACTAAGAGCAGTAGGTTCACGGAAAATGAAGCCTGGAATCAGAGTTTGGTCACCAGAGCTGCTGGCTTTGGCTCCCTTCACATTGCAAGGGAGAAGGCAACATGTCGTTTAAAAAAACAAAGAGGCTTTTCAGGTATAGGCAAGGACTGTTTGGGAGGGGGGCTTTATTGTGTTTTGGGGTTTTTTTATGTTACATTCACTTCAGAAGGCCTCATTGCGGGGTTCAGTGCCCAGTGCCGGCTGCCCGCCGGGGCGAGCAGAAGCAGCCCGACTGGAATCCTGGCTGGAATCCTGGCTGGAATCCTGGCTGGAATCCTGGCTGAAATCCTGGCTGGAATCCTGGATGGATTCCTGGCTGGAATCCTGGCTGGAATCCTGGCTGGAATCCTGGCTGGATTCCTGGCTGATTCCTGGCTGGATACTGGCTGGAATCCTGGCTGAAATCCTGGCTGGAATCCTGGCTGGAATCCTGGCTGATTCCTGGCTGGAATCCTGGCTGAAATCCTGGCTGATTCCTGGCTGGAATCCTGCTGATTCCTGGCTGAAATCCTGGCTGGAATCCTGGCTGGAATCCTGGCTGATTCCTGGCTGGAATCCTGGCTGGAATCCTGGCTGGAATCCTGGCTGGATCCTGGCTGGAATCCTGGCTGATTCCTGGCTGGAATCCTGGCTGATTCCTGGCTGGATCCTGGCTGGAATCCTGGCTGATTCCTGGCTGGATCCTGGCTGGATCCTGGCTGATTCCTGGCTGGATCCTGGCTGGATCCTGGCTGGAATCCTGGCTGATTCCTGGCTGGATCCTGGCTGATTCCTGGCTGATTCCTGGCTGAATGCTGGTGCCACCTGCTGAGGGCCGGGGAAGTGGCAGGGATCTTCCTGCGGGCAGCACTCTGTCCCTGCGAGCTGCCGTGAGGAGCCAGGAGCATCACCTGCAGTTTGGCAGCCATGGTGTCACACCCGGGGTGGTCGCTGCCCCCTCTTCCCTCCCCTGGCAGCGCAGGGACAGAGGGAACAACCCCAGACTCGGGCTCCTGGGACAGCTGGACAAGCAGCGAGGCCTGGGCACTTGTGCTTATTCACAGCTTCCACCGCGGTCAGGGAGCGCTTCAGCACCACTGGTATTTATTAATAAGCGCCGTTCTGGACGATGTAGGTATTTTGTGTTTTGTTTCCCGAGGACTGGCTGAAGGCACTGGCCGGTGGAATGCCGGCTCCCACAGAGCCCTCTTCACCCAGCAGTGCCTGGGATGAAGTCGTCCACACCTGGCAGCGGGAGCAGAGGCCTCAGAGACATGAACTCCTGAAGCATTAAATGAAAACTGGTGTCTGGAGAGAGGAGGGAGATCCCCAGGTGGTGCCTCTGGGAAGGGAAATTAACACTGCTGACCTGTGCTTTGCCCTCCCTGCTGCCCTGTTGTGTTTGGAAGCTGGGCTGAGGAGAGGTGCCCAGGTGGTGCTGGTACAAGGGATATATGCTGGGAGCACGTGGGGAGGGGTCGGAACAGGGAAAATGAGAGCATTCTAAGAGTGGGGAAAGGGAAAGAGAGGGGCTGCTCACGCTCCTGGAAGACCAGGCTTTGCTAACACGTCTCACAGTGTGGTGTGTTGGCTTCTCAGACCTGCACCATCCTCCCCTCTTGCTTGTCTAAATCGAGCATGGCTAAATTCCTGCAGCTGCAAACATGTAGTTATTACTTAAGCTCCTTTTCCTCTTGACCTCTCTTTATCTCCATTCTGAAAATTTACTGGTAAATCCACACATTAGAGATTTTTGTTGTTTGTTCTTAGGAATTATCTTTATCATCCAGACAATTTGGGATGTACCAGGAAGGCAGCGAGCAGCATTACTTTTATTTTGCTGACAGTTGTCATGATGGGTGGTGACAGCACAGCTTCCATCCACTGTGTGGATAAGTTAGTTATTTGAATGTGACATGACCTTCAGATTAGGTAATCATGGGCTGCTGCTTTTATCAGATCCTCCAAGAAAAAAGATTACTTCCTGCAAAACCAAATTAGAATTCATGATTTTTCCCAAGGAAACTTCATACTTTTGGTCTATAATAGGGAGATGAGTTTTTTTTTGTAAACAAAATTCTTCTCTTGTATGTTTGAAGAAAGCAAAGTAAAATATGACTTTGACATTTCTTAATGATGCTCTGCACATGTGATGCTGCGCAAGACAGTGGTTCCTGGGATCCTGGAGCTTTAGATAATGTAGGCACAGGCTTGTACTTAATTTGATTTTTAATCCACTGTGCAGTATTACACAAGGAAAATATTTATTCCACAAAATAACCAAAGACCTGCTGTTATTCAGGGATTATTGCAATGCATTCGTATGCAAAGAAAATATTCCAATAGTTGCTGTTCGGTGTTTTTTGGAACAACAGTCTGAAGTCTGTTTAGGTTGTATGCTTAAGCCTTCTCCCTTCTGTATTGAACATTTTGATGCAAGATTTGTCAAAATATAAGAGCTTAGCCAGTTTGTCTGAACACTGAAGTCCTTTGCACATTGGGTTCAAACTGTGGCAGGGTTTTCTTTGGGGAATATATGTTAACTGCTGCCAAATATTATATTTACATCAGGATGTGAGATTTCCGCCGCTGGAAACATGCGCTGCCAAGTACAGCATTCCTGAGTAAATATGGAAGCACAGATCATTGTTTGTGGTCCACCTATTCACCCATCTGAACCTCTGTACTCTGATGGCTGAAAGCAAAAGGGAGTTTCAAAAGTACACAAGAGCACTTTTCTCCTCATTTGACTTAGGCCCTGACCAGACTTCTTGTGAAATCAGTGGATGGAGATGCTACCCCTCTGTGGCAGGAACCCCTTCCAGAAACTTCATTCCTTATTTGGAAGTGGGATGCAATTTAGCACCCGTCTCAGGGTGACTGACCTAAATGAAAGGCAATTTTCACATTATCCTAACTAATTCCACCAATTTGAGGCAGGCCACCTGAAAATTCTCACTGTAATAGTTTTTTGGTCTGAATTTTTATGAAAGGTGAACCATAACAAAATTACTTGCAATTTTTACATACATCAGTGTGTCTATGCAGTGTAAAAGCCTTATCAATATAAGATTAATATTAATTTGATAGAACCTGAAACAAAGGAGTGCTTAACTGACTTAGCACTCAACTCAGTTCTTGCCCTGGGAGAAATTCCCACTAGCTTTGCTTGAGTAAAAATGAGAAAGAAAAAAAGGAGAAAGGTTGTGCAAGGTAACACACCTCTAGTAAACAAATAGCTTCACTGACTATATGTCTAATCTGAGACTATGTATCCTAGATTCATTCAGGCATTAGTCCACCTGCCTCAATTGCCATAAAAACTTCCATTTAAATATGGAAGTAGCTTAGCATAAAGAAGCTTATTGATTATATGCAGGGTAATGATTACACCCATGTGGGTGCTGTGGGATGCATTTGCTTTATTGATTCAGATGGACCTGTTCCTGGTTATACCTGAAAAGGAGTCCTGTGTTAGAATCTGGTGAAAAGAAAGAGGCTTTTTTATATTCAGATGGTTTCTCCTTGCTGTTCTGGCCCATGAGGACAGTGGGCATTTGGCATGGTGCAAGGCAATGTCAGAACCACTCCTGATACCACCAGCCAGCTCTAAATGACGGAAACTGTTACTGCCAGATTTACTTGCTTTTCCCACTGTGATATGCACCCAGCACAGCTCAACTGCTCTAAAAGGTCTGGGACGTTATTTCAGATTCTATCAGTCTCTCACAGTTGCTAGCTAACATCATTTGTTTGTTTGATGAGATAGAGCATTGTGGCTGCTATGTTGTTTATATCCTATTCAGGGATGTTGCAGGATATCTTTAAACAAAAAGCATTGATGTGTTGTTTTTTCATTGGCCCAAAGAATTTCTCTCTTGTACGTTTAAACCTTGCACTCACCAGTGCTGCTCTTGCATCTGCATACTTATATGTTTCTGTAAAAGGTGTTGTTCATCCGATGCCTATTTTAACATGCTTAAATAACAATGTTTCTATTATGTATTTATTGCACCTAAACACATATATGCATAAATATGTAAAGCTATTAATGCCCTTCTCCTTTAGGGGCTGTTACTGTTGGCTTTTCAGTAGACATTTAATACATTTAAAGGTCCAATTAACCAGCTTTTTAACAGTCCTGGAACTCCACAATGCAGTTATGCCACACTTCCCGTGCAAAGGTTTGTGAGGGTAGCTATTGCTGCATTATGTGACTTGTTAAGTGTAGTTGAGTGTGGTGGGAGCCAGGGAGGCTGCATTTTGATCATGACATTTAATAGTGTCTGCTTTTTTTTTTTTTTTTGGTGGAACTCAGATATATGCAGTCGCTTGTTCTATACATCATGTACCACTGTAGTCTGAGCTTTGGCCAAGCATGTTTAAATCTCCAGTCTGTGCTTAATGACAGGATGAAGAATGGTGTTTTTCTGTCTCTTCTAGGAGGAAAGCTTATCAAAGATATTACTTGTGGTGGCAGCATGCTTACTATAGACACTATCTTAGAAATGACTTGAGATAATTATTAATTGTGATTTATACTTGCATGACTGGAAAGAAAGAAAATCAATTAGTGCTGGCCATTACATTGCCCTGGGGTTGTAATATATAGGCAACAGATCCCATCTGTTCTTTGGGGATTGCCAATTATCTAGTTTAGACAATACTAATACTATTAGTATTTGGAACACAGTTCTGTTAAGAAAATTCCTTCAGGATCGCTCTGCACCTCTGACTTTGGAATTGGAAGGGTTGCAACAAGAAAAGTGAATCAAAAAGAATAAATCTTAAACAGCATTTTAAATTTTTTTTAAATTGCCTTTGAAACTGAAAAAAATGCCATATTTTGTATTTAAACATTAGTTTAATTTAAAAAAAAATAACATTATTAAAACAGTGATGCACATCCTCTCTACATGTGTTATAACATTCTGGACCACTTGCAGTGAGAAAACACATCTGGATTTGAACATGAGTGAGAACTAAAGTGTGACTCACAACTTTACCTGTAGGGATAGACAGTGTTGCTACTGGTTCGTTGAACAAGTTTTCAGAGGCTGGTTGTGTCAGTCTGACAGAGAAAGGCATTCCTTCCCATAAGTAAGGAATTTCAGCACATGAAATTATGCAGTGCAGTAGGGTCTGTGTACCCCCTTCAACATCTCCAGCACCCCTGCTGCTCTGCTGGATCTTTGATGGGCAGCAAGTCAGTTGTGAATCTTAGCAGTGGTTCCAATGTCCTGTAGCTGTTGTGTAAAATCCAAGGGTAAATGGTTCTTCCTTGTGCACTACCCTCCTGTTCAGGCCAGGGCTATAGCTGCTCTTTAACTTTCACAGCCTTGAAAATACCCTCTCATGTATAGCTAATTCAGAATCCACAATGTTGATTTGGAGGAAAATATGAGGAAATAATGCTTGGCAGTTTTGTGTGATCTGAAATCCACAGAATTACAGAGGAACGGAGGCAGCAGTTATGTATCCTGGCTTAGCAGTTCCCATCTTACTCACAACATCAATCCTGAGACCTCTGTTTGTAGAACACTAAGCCAAATTTTTGTTTTTGTTTTTTCTCAATTCACACTTTGCTCTCTCTAAAGAACCTTGAAAAGGTGCAGAGAGAAAAATCACTTTATCAGTTTTGTTTTGAAAGCTTTGGAAGGAAAAGCAGAGTGAATTCCTGAGAGCCTATGGGAATTCAAGGCTGAAGAGCAGAGGGGCTGTGGAGGAAACCTCAGTGTTACGAACTTATGTGTGATTCAGCTTGCAGGATGAAATGGAAATTATTTTACTGATTTTGCTGGGAGCTGAGCCAAGTCCTTTTACAGGATAAGGTGGCATTATGCACTGCACACTTGGCAATAGGACTGAAATTGAATATACAGAACTTTGATGTAGGGAAAAGTCTGGACAAGAACAGGTGATGAAATCCTGTTCAAGAGAGGGGAAAATAGAGCACCCAAATCATTCTTGCAGTTCAAATAGGGGAGGTAGGAACCTAATGGCAGCTCTAGCTTTCATTAAAATCCGTAGCTGTTTTGCCTTGGCTCTTAATAGGGCAGGAGTTGGAGCCATGAGAGATCAGGTTTTGCCCCTTTCCACATTACTGAGAAAACTCCAATTGGCTTTAAAAAGTGGGGAATTATGCCACTAAGTTTGTAACACATAAATTATGTTTAGTCTATTTGTTTTGTGCAAAAGTTGCTACAAGAAAAGAATCAAGATATATGAGGAATGACAAGTTGAAACATCAATTCAGTGAAACTGTGGAGCTATTTTTAGCATTTTTATGTTAAAACTTCCTTTTGAAATAGTCCCACTGATCTTACATGGATTCTTTGAAGATAAAAAGAAGACTAAGGGTGGCCTTTGCAACAGAGATTTCCTTCTCAAGTCAATTGGATTTTCCCATTGGCAGGTCAGGGAAATACATTGTAGAGAGAACATAACCTAAATCAAAGCCCACTTACAACCCCTAGTCCAGTGGAAGTCCTTCCCCAATGTCAATTCCTAATGGAAAAAAAAAATTAAAGAAGGTTAGCATTTTTATATGAATTTTCTATGGTTCACTGTTGTGATACATCTAATTACTGCTATTATTCTGACCAGTAATAAAAACACACTGCTAGCTAGAGCTTACTGTACAAGAAGCTTGATAAAGGTTATTCCAGCCACCTTGGAAGGCTCTTGATCTTCTTTGTTGAGGTTATCCTATAAAAATCAAGGAATTCCAGAAACACAGGTACAAACACAATTTAATTCCCTGCACACAGCTGGACTATCCAGCAGCCATTCAGCTGGGACATGAGGATTGTGGTGTGTTTCATGGTCACGAAATAGGCAAACATAACCTTGTCTATTTTTTGGGGTGTTTTTCAAGAAGTACTGGGGTACAGTTGGAGAAATCAGTTTATTGCAGGACCTTTCCAGGACACTTGGGAACACTGTGTCTTTTATACCCCTGCAGACATCACAAGCTCATTTAAGTCATGCCACACATTTGAGATCTCCTGGAGTAAATTACTTACATTTTTATTTTTAGTTTGAAGAAAAAAATCAGGACTCAAGAGCTAGTACTTGTACATAGTAGCACCCTACCAGATATCTCTGATATCACTGAAATAGACAGGTCTCTGTGGGAGGGTTTTACCATGTTTATCTGAATCACCGCAGCAGAGATACCTTGGAGAAATCCTGTATGACAGCTGAGGGAAGAAAACACCTTCACATTTATTTAAAATTTATGTTTTTCTTATTGTACAACTTGCTTTTGTGGGAGATGGTCTGAGCTGGTGATCAATCCCCTTGTTTCTCAGATATACAGAATTGAGAGGTCTGTCAGGCCACAAAAGCAAGACAAGGCTGGTGGCCACAGACATGCTTGCCTGCTGCAGGGTTCACTGAAGGGGACTACAGGGTACACCTGGAAGTGAGAATTGTTCCTCAGAGAGCCCAATGGGTCACCTGGAGATGCTGGGGGCATTTGTGGGACAGTGCTGGTGATGACACTGCCCTCCCATGGAAGGCAAGTGAGGAGCTGGTGGCTCTCTCTTGCACTGGGCATTACTTAGTGCAGCACCACACTGGTTACTGTGCAGACTTGTCCAGTAAAACAGTAGCTGGAGATGGAAGGAAGGAAGTCAATGAATCACCAGGAATCTGTGCACAGCCCTTCCGGCTTTCTTTTCGTTAGAGAGATTTCATTAAGCCTTTGACTAATGAAAGAGCTGAAAATGCATAAGGCTCTGTTAATTACTGTGGAGCTATGCTTTAAGCAAATCATAGGTGGGATATTTTCATAATTGTAATAATGTTTGCTATTGTAGCTTCCTTTGCTGCAATACTGAATTACTCTTCAATCACAACCAAATCAGACACATTAGGAAAGAGCAAATCCAATTCTGCATTTCTGTTACTGCGGGTATCTACCACTAAACAGTTCTTATCAGTTTACTAGCTGTATTTTACCAGCAAGAATGGTGAAAATAAAGCTAGGATTTAGCCATTCCTGAATTAATGATCTGAGTCTTGCACACATGGCAATGCTCCAAGTGGAAGCCCTTGAAAATTGGTCTGCAAAGTTTCTTGACATTGTACTTGAGCACAAGTGTGCACAAGTGTGCACTAAAAGCAACTGTGCCTAGGTGAGCTCTTGAAAGTACAGCTTCAACAAGGCACTGCAGTTGTTCACTTAATGTTATCTCTCACTGTCAGAGTCACAGAATTGTTTGGGTTAGAAGTCATCTCAAAGATCATCCAGCTCCAACACTCCGTCTCCATGGACAGGTACAATTTCCACTACACCAGGCTGCTCAAATCTCCGTCCAGCCTGGCCTTAAACCCCTCCCAGGGATGGGGAATCCACAACATTTTTGGGCAACCTCTTCCTGTGTCTCACCACCCTCACAGTAAAGAACTTCTTCCTAATATAAAATCTAAACCCACCCTCTTTTATTTTAAAGCCATCCCACTTTGTCCTATCCATCCTTATTTAGTTTTTCACCCTGCTTTCTGCCCTTTTTCAGCGGGTAAGCAGTTCTAGAAGATAAACTCAAAGTCATTCTACAAAGTTGGAGATCCTGTAAAAGGATCTCCTGCAAAAATAATTTCGCCTTTTATCCAGGGAATATTTAAAGGTGTAAACTCGTCAAATTCACATGACTTGCCTTTCTGATCTTTGTTTTCTCAGTCCTGTCAGTAAAAACATTTGCCACCTTGCTCTACTCACTGTTTAAAGTGGCTACAGTTTTAAGAAAGCTTATTCTTTATGTTATTTTTAGTGCCTCTTTGGATTAATTCCCTGCTTGTATATGACCAGTCAACACTATAATCTTACAGTCTGCATTGAAGTCCTGCAGAGGATGACTTTTGTGAATTCATCTTACACTAAATTCAGTTAAGGAGTTCGGAAGGATTTTTACTCTATGTAAAATTATTCAAATGTACTCACTAAAAAAAATTCCAGACAGAAAACATGTAGTACTTGCACTCTGAGGACGTCAGAGACAAAAGCTGCCCTGGTCTGTAAGGAATAAATTAAGACAAATCAGTGCAAGGTGTTCTGAGGATAACCAAAATAATATAACAGGGTTGTACTAATTAAAATAAAAATCAGTTTCTAAAAGGAGTTAGTAAAATGGTTACAGCTCTGTGTATAGGCGAGACATGACAAAATAAGAGGGTAATTACATTTTTATTTGAAAAGAGGACTTTCTAGGAATAGAGCAACACATTTGGTTTTGATTTGTGCTTCTGGTTTGGCTTTGGCTTCTGCTTAAGTTTAGCCTAGGTTTTGATTTCAAGCATACTCTGGAGTTATGCTTTTGTGTTCTGGAGAGTCTTGAGAAGGAATACAGCACCTCTTTAAAAGTAGCCAATCAAAATACCTTATTTTTGGGTTTTTTTCTACCAATTCCTTGTAGACCATCCTGTTACCAGTTGCATAGCAGAGGCAAATCCACTTCTTCAGCAGAAAGAAGCAGTTCATTTCAGCTGCTGGAGTGTAGGAGGTCCCTGGGATCTCAGGGGTCCCTTGTCTTGCAGAAGGTGGGAATGGTGCCACTGCATGGGCTGGAAGCTATGTGACAGCCTGTGTGGTCCTGCTGGAGCCCTGGCAGACAGATAAGCCATGAGTGCCTTTTGCACAGATAACGAGAGGAGAGGAAAGAAGCAACTGGGGCAAACACAGCAAGACCTGAGAGCACTTCACAAGAAGCCAGAAGGAGGAAAGGAAGCGAGGCTGTGGCACCAGAGTTGTTCTGGAGCTCAGTGTTCCTCCATGGACCCTGCCATCATTTCTCTTGTCCACCTATAGAATATTATGGCAGTGGTGACATTTGGGGTTGTATCTGAAGTAGAATTAGAAAATTAGAGCCCTTCTGATTTTGTGTTTGACCTGAAAGTAAAACTCTAATTGTAACTGAAAATCCTGGTGCTCTTATTTTAGAAGCCAAAATTAGGTTCCTAAACCTGACATTTAGGTGCCTAAATGAGCTACTTTCCCAGAACCTGCTGGGCAGTTACCAGTAGCAAAGATCAAGCTACTAATCCTGGTGGCTAAGAAGGATTTAGGAGCCTAACATTAGACACTCATTTTTGGAGCATGCTGACACTGAGTTTTAGCTCATTCCCGATTTATGTATTTTTATTTCTGTGAAGTTTATTTTCCAAATACAAGAAACTGCTCTTAATGTCTTGTGTTAATAGATAGTGTTGGCAATACATTTGCCTAAACCTATCCCAAAGACCATCACTGAATATTACAGGATTTCAGATTTACTGACTGAAGTCTGCCAGCAGTTCTCCCTGCTTTACAGGCCAAGGAAATGCATTTGGCAAAAAGTGAAAACTGCATTAAACTGAAGGAGGATGTTAGCAGTAAAGTAGCCCCAGCTTTTGCACATTGGATATAATTCTCCTTAGTAACTTAAGTAGGAATATCAGCCAGCTGCAGAAGTGTGAGCTTTATCTTCGTTTTTCACTCCTGGCCAATTATTTATCATATTTTCATGACCTCCAAGAGAATAAATTGGCTAGGGCGACCTCAGATGTGTTGGTCTGCCAGGCAGTCATATGGCCAGAACCCACTCCAGCTGAGTATGAACTGTATTGCCTGTTGTGTAAACATGGAAAAACATTGCTGATTTTCAATGCAGATACAAAGGGGAGAAGAATGTATAAAGGTACAACAGAGGGGGAAAGGCCAACAGAAGTAATGTTTGTTACAGGGAAATGGAAAGCATGTCAAAACTGCTGAAAACTGTGAAACAAAATGTCAGAAGTCTTGCAAAAGTCAAAGCAAGAAAAAAGAGGTGTTCAGCCAAGCTTTTAGCTCCATGTTGTTATGGGAGATATAGAACACAGGAGAACTGGCCACCTAAGAGTGCTTTATTTATTGCCATGACAAGTCTGTATGCAAGGGGGTATATTTGGCTACAGCTGGGCACTCAGGTATCTGGAGGTCACATTAGCGAGGTCACATGTGGTTATGAGAGAGAGCTGATTCCTGCACAAGGAGCAGCTGAGTTGCAGAAGTGCAATATCAGGTGTTTTATTGACATAGAGATCCCATCTGCCTCACCTGTCCAAGGGAATGGGATGTATGCTTCTCGTTCCATGCCCTGATAGCTAGAATTGCATATGCTTGCTTGTTTTCATACCCAGTGAATGTCACAGGCTAATGGTTCACCAAGTTCACAAAAACCTCAGCCCTAGATCTGATGTGATAGAAAATTCCTGTTGTTATAGAAAATTCCTGTTGTTGGTATTGTTTCTAACTTGCAGGTTCCGTTCTGTCACATAAACTGGGCTAATGCCCAATAGAAATAAAGATTATCCCTATTCCATATAATCCCCACCCTGAATGAGGCCACCCTGAGTGAGGCCAACCTAGTAATGTCTATGGGAAAGCAATATGAGACTGGAGTAGGATTCCATAGATTTGCAGAAAATAGAAATACATGACTGCTATTTGCATGCCACTGTTCCTTGTCCAGGACCTGTTTCTATGAACACTTGAATGTATAACTTTCAGCATTAAGAATTCCAGCTGAATTTAATAGGAATAATGATTACACACTCAAAATATGGATTTGTTAACCTGTCATTGAAGTAAATACTGAATAGACATGAGCAGATTTTTCCAAAGTAATCAGCCCTATTGCTGCTCACCCAAATTGTTGAAAGGATGGTTCTGGATTTTTTTTTTTTTTCATTGACTTCACTGGGAGTACAGTTAGTCTGGTCTGGAAGGATCTGATGAATCTTCCCAGTAACATTATCTAGAGAGCAGCTCTGGCCTGGCTTGAGCACAGATCTGGTCTGGCTGGGCACCAGGAAACATTGTTTTCCATTAAATTCCTCAGCAAATACTGCTATTTACTCCCCAAAGCATGCATTGAAATCATATATATCACCAGCTGTGAAGATGATCAAATATTTAAGCAATTCTTTATCAAACAGATCTTTTAGCAAAATGCAGAAAAACTCACTAAATTTTAAGCTTGATAAATAGTGTTCCATCAGCTCTACTGTTTGAAAGATTTGTGAAAAAAATCCATTTCAGAAGAGGGAATAAAATAAAAATATGGCCTGAAAGGAGCATATTTCTAATGCAGTTGCAAGAGTTGTCAGCAACCAGCAATCTAGCCTGGATGAAGACACCTCCCAGACACTGATGTTCTTGAAGAATTTTGTGACTCTTCCTGTTGTTTTGTGGTAGGTGGCTCAGTGACTCACCCCATGGCCTCCCAGTCAAACAACAAGATCCCAGGAAAATGAAAGTACCTCTAACACCAGTTGCTACCAAGAGATTGAAGTGCAGGAGCTTTCCTTTCCCCTTCCCCCTTCAAAAAAACCAACCAAACCAACAAAAGGAAGGTATGATTGCTATAAAGATGTGCTCAATCAAAGCAGGGAAACCACAGAGCAGGGGCTGGCTGCAGTGAGGTGTTGCTCCTCTTGCCCCTTGCTCATTGGTGTTCTGCTGGAGCAGCTCTAATGTCTAGATATTACTTCCTTATGTACTTTCCAATGTTTTTTTTTGCTTTCAAGTACTGAGCTGATCCAGTGCTAGCTGCAAGCTGATCCAAGTATCAGGTTATATAGTGATTTTCAGCAGCTATAAGCTAGGTCGAAACAGTCTCTATTCTCATAAAGTTCTGTCATGCAGCAAGGATGACAGAAAATGGTTATGCCAATTAAATGAAATAAAAATCTTATATTTCCTCAAGGAGTACTGAACAAATGCCAATACTTTACAGTTCTGCTAATGCAGATGAAGGTACTCTGCAAAAGTGAATTTTCTGTCAGTACAGTAATACTCCTGCAGAGGAGGAGTTTTGTGCAGTCATCATATCCACTTCAGTAAATGTGACAATTCAGGATATCATGTCACACATCTGGGCTGTTTCTACCCATCTTTTGCTAACACATGGATTTGACAGGCCATGTTGAAGAATTGACACCTAGGGCAGCCAAAGGTAGACTTTGCACTACATCTTGTTACTCTGATGGACTAACCCCCAGGATCCCCAGCTATGGTCTGCACATGCAGGCTGAAAATGGTTCTGCATATCTGTGGGTGATGACAGAACTTGGATAAGTAGTGGATTAATACATTGATAAATGATACATTTTCCAGACTGAGATTCTACCTGAAGACTCTGAGAATAGCAAGGACTCTACAGAAATACGAGTAAGATTTCTGCTTGAAACCATGGTGCTTTATCTCAGGTAGACACTTAACCTGTTTTTATGTGCTCCTAGTGATGGCACTTCTCCATCTTCAGCCAAGCCATTCAGGCAGTAGAAAGTCAGATGAAAACGATATGCCGTGCTTTTATTGAGTGCTTACTTCCTTCATTAATGTGATGAGGGTACTCAGCCTGAAATGATGTTTGTGTGAATAGCACTGTCACAGCCTTGACACTGTTCCTCCTTTCTTTGCCCATCCCTCAAGGAACAAAAATAACTCGTCTGCAGAAGTAATTGTTGTCCACTTGCTACTCCCAGCACTGAACAAAAATGAAAGCAAAGTATTAATTTCAGTGTCCAAAGTGCTGAACTTCTGAGCATAACTCCTCTTGATTTACCAGAAGTCACTGGGGTTTTGCATTCTAGATGAGCTATAGGAATTAACAGTCTCCTAATCCAATCCAGCTGTAAAGGAAAAGAAATTATCTTAACCTGCTGGAGCATAACACATAGGTTGTATGTGGTCCTGTTCTTCATGGAGGGATGTAGGAGAGAAGCAATGTCTAAAAACTGCTCTTTGCCTAGCCATCTTGTCATGGTATCCCAAACTAATTTGTATAGGTCTGGACTATAAAGCAGCACTTTTGAATTGAGATAGGGTGTTGTTGCTGCAAAGAACCCATGGTGTTAATGTCCCTGAGCATAGTTTTATAACTCCAAATATCTGACAGTGTATACCATAAACTTCATTTTAAAAGGTGATTGGCATAATATGTAGTGGTTTATTAACAGCTTTTTGTTACTACAGGCAGTTTTCATTGCTACTGGACAGCCCGTAGTAAAGGATGTGGAAGCACAGAACTGCTGGTAGTTCATTTTTTTCTATTGTTTGGTGTAGGGTTTCTTCCTTTAAAATAGTTAAAATAATCTTTTCCCAGCTGTCTGGAAAAAAAAGTTTAGATGAGTGTAAGCACAGATGAAAGTCAGTCAGTGCATTCCTGATGAAAAAACGCCCAGCAATATAAGAAATTGCCAAATGCATGGATTTGTGAAATATTTTTTGTGTGTTTTCCAGCTATTTGTCGATGATCTAAAATACCTGCTTCTAGCAGGTGGCCAAGATGCTTTTAATTTCAGTTGGCTACTTACTGCCTAACTCTTAAATGCTGTGGAAAGCATTTATTCCCAACTGGATTGCTGAATAAATTGGAAACTAGAAATACAGAGAACAGGAAAATGTTTGTTATCTGTGAAGGGGCAGATATGCAGTCTTCTAGGAAGCTGGAATGCTGGAGGTATATTTTGGCACAGGGATTTTACCTACTTTTCTTGGCAGCGTTGTTTCCTTATCAGACCAGACATGCATTGTGTTTTGCATGTGTCAAAAAGTGCTTGCCAGCAGGACTCATTCTGATAGCGACAACAGGAAGTCTGAAATACACCAAAGGAATGAAGGCTTGGGAAGCCAGACACAGAGGAGCAGCAGTAATAGCTGTTCTGGATAAGGAGGTAAAGACACAAAGAGTTCAAGCCTATCAATGCGGGAAGTTGGATTGCAGGAGATTGTAGGTAGCTGCAAACAAACTGAAAAAATTGCACAAGGAGAAATGCCAAGCACAGAAGAGCTGTCTTAGTTTGAGAAGCTCCGTTCGAAGAAATGTCTGATAGATATCGCCTTGGAGTATAACTTAATCTCAGATTCATGATATGTGAATTCTGGCTTTTTGCTCTAAGTTCCAGAAGAAGCTGTTCACTATGAAACATCTCTTTACCTCACTTTTTTGATGGAATAAGAGATGCAGGAAATGAGTGTGCTGGCCCAGCTATTCCTGTGTATTCTCTATCTGCCCAACATTAAACTCTGTGCAGCTGCCAAATCTCCTGTAACTCTCCTTTTTCCAGCCCCATGACCTGCAGCTCAGAAGCTCTCAGGGTCTTCTAGGCAGCCCAAGCCCTTCAAATCTCACAACATTTATGAACAGAAACAAAACTGAGCAATGAGGAATCTGGACACATTTTTATCAGTGACTCCTTTAATGAGTGGATGAAAATTTAGGCTTATGATACATGCTGGAATACTAGCATAGTAATAGTGTTGGCTGCTAGGAAAGCTATAAATGTTTGTATTTAAGTACAATAGGCTCTTTATAATCAGATATTTTCTAGTGTTCTAAGATGTTTCTGATGCTAGTGGCCTAAAAAGCAAAGCTGACACTGTTAGAAACTCTAGCTTAGACAGACCAATGCACAAGAGTATCCCCTCATAAGACTGATGAGAAATCTGATACATGTTTCCATTGCTTGTGCAGAGGAAACCAAATGGAAAAGAGAAACCACAGAAACTCTGCTTAGCAGCTTAATGTCTAGCAACATCTTGCACAGTAAAAATGACAAGTACAATTGGAACAGAAAACATATCTTGCTTTTCAGTTCTGGGGTCCACTGCAGTCTCATACCATAGTTTTATAACTAGGCTCAAGAAGAATGAACTCATTGCAGTTTACCACAATAAAGATGAGCTATATCTCTGGATAGATAGCAGATGGATTTATCCATCCTTTTAGAAAATAAAGGCATGGTTCAAACACATATTTGTGTTTTGTTTCTTCTGAGACAGCCAGCCATAATAATCATTCCATGCGTTTTGAATAACATGAGAAACTGAGACTGACTCACTGTTTCCCATTTCATTAGCTCAGGACAGGATGCAGATCCTATAAACACATTCTGTGTGAGTCTTTACATGACATGAAGTTCCTTGCTCTAAGTTTGCAAACCCACTGGTTTTCATATCCCTAGAGCAACTGTTTATGGTCTCTCTGTTCCAGCTCTTCTGACGGCCCATATCTAAGCATGAAATATGATTTAGGACTGCAGTAACTTTTCCCTTCGTAACTTACTCCTCTCAGCCACAGTAGTTCTGCTTAAGCTACACTATGACTAACAAAATCAAATATCTACCCACCAGTAGCTCACCAATAGTGAAAGAATGGACCTAGGATGCTGCCCTTGGAACGACCTTGGCTGTTAAGCTGCACATTGCAACTCCATTTCTACAAATATGGGCCAAATTTATACCTACTGCAAGTGAATAAACATTGAGCCAGATCCTTCAAATATGTTTTGAGTCCCTGTGGTGTATCAGTAGGGTTCCAAGTGTGTAAGAGTGGGAAAGACATGAAGTAGGAAAGAGCAGGAAAAACATGCTCTGTGGTAATGCATATTCTTACAGTCTGTTGGTAGAGCAAATAAACAATCCTCTGATAGCCAGAGATGCAGTAGTTCTATTGGCCTTGAAAAAATGGTTTGTGAAAAAAACCCCCAGACACTAAATATGTTTTTGTCTTTAGTTGCCTACATAAAGGCACTTAGAGATTTAGTGGAATTTTTCACATTAGCAGCTGTCTCTAAATCAAGTCATTGAGATTGAAGAAGTTCCATCCTACAGAGAAAAAGTGGCTATCTTGGTTTTTAAGCACCTAAATACATTTATGTGCCTGGTCTTTAATATTTTTAACATTATTTTGTGTAGCAGGATTTGGATAATGACATTTCCAGTTGATGAAATATTCCAATGTTTCCATTTAAATATTCAGAACAAAATATCTACATTTTAATATGTCCCACAGCATGATTTTTAGAGAAACTTCTACACATAGCCATTAAAATATCTTGGTTTTCTATTGCTAAATTCAAGTTCTTTGAAGTTCTACTTTTATATAAAAATTTTAATATATGTAATAGGCTAAAACCCAACTACTTTAAAAAAAAATTCGAAAGGACGGAAAGCATAACTAAACAAAATATTCCTGCTCTGTTACAACTACATTTTTCAATGCAAATTTACCCTGTTTATGGCAGTAAGTATAATGAAATGTACAGGTAAATCATAGGTAATTTCTGGTGCACTATTGCTTTACATGTGTTTGCTAAAATACAGATGGAGTAAAACAAGGGAGTTTGAGGTGAGTTTGCTCTTTTTTTATCATTCTGCTATCAGAGTTAAAATAACCATCAATGGAAAGGATAGCAAGCATCAGTGGGAAAGGCTGAAAAACTTAGTCAGTGTGTTTGTTTCTTCACTTTAGTAAAACACCAAAGACTGTGTATTTTTTGTACCTTTTTATTTTTGCTTTGGTAAAGACTTTGACAAATTGACTCTTCCCACCCACACTGGAAATTGTCAGCAGCCTACAGCAAGGTGGCACTTTGCTGTCCACATTATTACCTGTTTTATGCAGTGGTGCTTCAAGGATATTGAACAATATGTAAAATTTTCACATTCTCTAAATCTGAAGGGGATTATTTGAACCTCATAGGAAAACTGTGCATGAAAAGGCAATGTTATGCTCCAAGCAATGTGAACTAAGAAAGAATATATAAATACGGCCAGAGACCAATAAAGCTGTAACTGCAAATCCACTGTGGCTGTAAATGGTTTCCCTTTAATAATGAAATACCACACTGGCAAAAATGAATATATAACTCATGCTACCCCAACCCTTATTGGACTATGAAATAATGGTATTTTAAAACAGAGAGTCCTTTCATTCTCTAGAGTGCTCTTTGGTCATGTTTCAAGTTTTCTTCTGCAACTAGGAGGGCTAAAATCTTACATGAAAAGATGTAGAAACTGAGTCATACAGTCACTTGTTCTGGGGCTTGAAGTGAAACTCCAGATATCCCAACACTGGCAGTAACACCACAGTTGGCGGGAGTACCAATGACCAAATTTCTGTGAAACAAAGCACACGCTGGCACTGAAGCTAAGTTTCGCAGTTTGAAGAAAGAAAGAAAAACATTTATTCAATAAAGGAAAACTTATTTGCTGATAGGAAGGGAAAAAAAAAGAATTCTTTTCAGTGAACACATAGAAGAATAGTCTTTTGCTGCAAAGATCTCTAGAAGCTTTTGAAACCTTAAATTATTTCTTGTTGAAGAAAAAAACTGTTTCCATTTACAAGAGTTGTGAGAATCTCTTCTGCAGCTCAGATAATCCAAGCCAGAAGCTGCAACTCAGCTTAAGCCAGAATTTTTCTTTCAATGAGTTATTTGAGCTGTCCCTCTTCTGTTCCTACTACATCTTACGTGCATGCTCCTGCTGCTGCCCAAGTTTGATCTTGCAGAAGTTAGCTGCCTTTGAAATTAACATGGGTATCTGGGAGGGACATTGTTCTCTTGATGTTTCAGGGAGCAGAAAGTTGTGTTAGGGCTCTCTGATGTAGAACCTGAGTTGCATGACATAGTGTAAGGCAAAGACACTTGGCTCTTTCTCTTTCTTTCCCTCCCAGCCCCTTGTGTGAGGCTGGGGAGGCTTTTCCACACTTTTACCTTTTAATATGGGTGGCTACTGCAGGGCTGCAACACTTTGTGCCCTTTCTACCTTCAGTGAGTTACAAGGAGCCATCACAGTCACCATCTTAAGCTGCAGCAACTCCTTGGGGTGCTGCTGTTCAGATGAACAGCCAACCATTACTCATTTGGGTATTCAGACAGTTTCTCTGGGCCTCAAAACCCAAGGAAGGGATTCTGTCCTCATACCTTCATGCCTCTTACATCTTGCAGAGATTTCATTTCAGTCAATAAAATAATATCCCTTTCTGTATCCTTCTTCAGCATTAACATTTCAGGTGGTAGCAATAAAAGGTTAGAGTCCCTCTTATTACATTAGGAACAGTACTAACCTGGGATGAATTCACTCTCTGTGTTCAGATTTGTCATCTTTATTGAAGGCTCTCTACTGCAGCAGTTATTGCTTTCCTAGCCCGTTCTTTCAGTCCTATGTCAGCAGAAAATGAGCATAAAAACAGAGCACTGGCGCAACTCCCTTGCATAAGCTCTGATGAACTTGGCAAAAGTGTCTTTGTGTGGCCCACCACTCTGTGAGTCAAGTTTTTATTCCTGTGGGATCCTTTTCAATAATGCTGAGAACACAGTCCAGCTATGGAGAACTTAAATGCTTGCATCTCTCATGGGTGCAAATACCCAAGTTTGTCCAAATGAAGTGCCAGAAATGCATTGTCTAGCATCATATTTCTGTTGAGTGCCAACTTCTGTCACCTGCAGAGGATGTGTCAGAGTTTTAAGATGTAGCAATGTAATTCCTTTAAACAAAAGTTGTGTCAGTCTTCTCCTAATTAACAAGCAATAGGACAAGAGGAAGTGGCCTGAAGTTGCATCAGGGGAGGTTCAGGCTGCATATAAGAAAGGTTTCTTCACAGAAAGGGTTGTTAAGCATTGGAAAAGGCTGCCCAGGGAAGCAGTTGATTCATCATCCCTGGAGATATTTAAAAGACATGCAGATGTGGCACTTTGGGACAGGGTTTAGTGGTAGACTTGACAGTGTTGGGTTAGTGATTGAGTGCAATGATCTTAAAGGTCTAGTCCAACCTAAACAATTCTATGATTCCACACATAATGCCAAGCTGCTACCATTTACCTAATCCCATGGATAAAACAGCATTTTGACTGGAAGCACTATAGGTTAGGTCTTGGAAGTTCCTGCATGTGAAGCCATTCAAAAATTTCCCCTTATAGCTAGAACCTGTCATGAAGAAAAAACCTGTTAATTACTGAAATGAGTAGAGTTGACTATTTAATTAGTCAGGCCAATTTATGAGGTCAATTTTTCCACAGTTTTTCCTGTGAGCTGACAAAGAGGGAGAAGAGCAAACATACTGCACTTCATTCTCATTGTGGTTGAAGGTTTGTGATTAATTGCCATCAACTGCATTGAATCTCTAAGGGGCAGAGCACAGGACTGTTACAAGATCATGTTTTGATAGCCTTTAACTCTAGTGCTCTGCTGAGGTTTCTTCCCCAGAAGTTGGAGAAATTGCTGTAAGAAGGAGGGATACCAAAACTTTGTAGTGTGTCCTGAGGAGGAGAAGAGAGAATCTGTGCTGGTTGATTACACAGCTCAGGTAAGAGGCTTGCTTTAGGGGTCTGTACTCCCATCCCATGGCACACAAAGTACCTAAAGAGAGGAATAAAAAAACCTTTCCATTACTAACGGAGCAGATACAGTCAAGGCTAGTTGCAACTTCTCAAATTAAAAAAAAAAAAAAAAAAAAAAAAGAGGACCCATTTTCATGTAAAGGAAACCCCCCAACCAAGCTCTAACTCTGCACAGCCCAGAGCCTCTCACTGCTGGGGCACCTTGTTGGAGCCACTTCCTCTCCCTGTTCTGGTGGGCCTTGCATCCTGTTGGTTGCAGGATGGCAGCTCTCTAGGGAGACTCTCTACCTTTAACATGAAGAAGCTGTGATTTTCAGCAGGGCCACTTCACACAGCCAAGAAAAGAGCCAGATGACGGCTCTTGTTGCTTGTTTTGCTCCTCTGTTCCTGGCTGTGTTATCCCCCTCTACCTGGGCTCACTCACTGCTCACAAACATGTGCTTTAAAAGTATCCTAAGCTCCAGTGTGAAAGCTGGTGATGTATAGCATATCCTAAGGAAAGATTTGCTTCTGTTCAGAAACCTTCCTGACCTCATGACTGAAGAAGAACAAAATAACGTATTAACAAAAACATGGTTCACTGCCAAAGAAAAGGAGTTCCTGTAAGGACTGAAACAATAAATCTCCTCTGTACTGAACTCCCAGAGGGAGTATGTTGTGTTTCCTCCTGTTCTTTATCAAAGTCCCCAAAATAAGCAGGAATGGGCAGTGACCAGGCACAGTCACCACACACCTTTTTCCATGGAGTAATTAAGGCCTGCCTCAGAGTGAGAGAGCACTCCCTGCCCAGCTGCACAAGGGAGAGCTGACCGCACTACCACCAAGCATGAAGCTCCTGGGGACTGCCTTCTTTTTCCTTGCTGTACTCTGTGTTTGCACTGTAGGAGGTAAGTTCTTTGGCTTTTTTGGATAGACTTGTCACATCTCTCAAGTGGTTTGTGAACAAAAGCTGAGCTGTCAGTCGCTGGGTGCTTTTTCTTCATTTCTACTGCAGTGATTGAAAGACTGTGTGTTGGAGGAGAAGGTACTAACTGGCAGTTGACTTATATGTGTCTGTGAAAAACTTTCCTCCCATTGTATTTTTGTGACAGCTTTCTTTCTAGGTGTCATGAAGCTCCTAAATCTGAGAGGAGTCAAAATCAGAGGTGTATTTACAAAAGTTTTCAGTTCTATTTTTCTTCTACATGTTAAAGCATTTTTTGCAAATATGGCTTTAAGGGAACAATTAAAATGCCTGAAAGATTTTGCAATTTTTGCTCTTGCAAATTAGATCAATCCTGATAGATTTCTCTGGCACTATGCCATCAATAGGTTTGGCCAAGAATGTCTCTAAGAAATTATTTTAGTTTTGGCCCCAAAAATATAGGTACTTACAACATTTATCAAGTGTCAGATAAAGAGTGGTGCAAGCCTAAGGGTCATATTGATTACTGGGTGCAGTATTTCTTAGATATGGTTCTTAAATGCAAAGATTTAATATAACTTTTGGTGTTCAGGTGGTCACTGAACTGATGTTTTTGTTATTCTTCAGCTTGAAAGATCATGGTTTTAAAATGGAATTAACTAGTAAAAGCTGAAAGGATGACAGAAACTGGCACAAGGGCCAAAGTCTATCATCACCTTTGCCAAAAGATACATTTGAAGTGAAATATGTTTTTTATCTGTGCTTTCATTTCCTGTCTTTCTGGGCTACAACTTCCACAAATGCCTATAGATTGCCTGAAAAGGATCTATTAACCAGAACTTTAAAATTTGATAATACTAGATTACCTGATCTAAACGAAATTAATCAACTTTTGCTCAGGTTATGTGTTGAAATCTAGTCTTTTGTGGTGTATCTTATGCTATTGCTTGGGTTTGTTGCTGTTAGGAAAACAAATCAATAAAGGAGATTAAAAATAAGCCTGTGCCACAGAAAGAACTGCTTTTAAAGTTATGTTAAGTACAATCCCCAAAAGTCTGTGTTGAAGTACTATTTATTCTCTGTCTGCTACTCCTAGTAAAAATAGTCTTCCTGTCATTGTCACAGCTTTAATTTCACAATTTCTGAAAAGCAAAGTGGAGTTGCATCAAAAAGAGCATATTTAACACAACAGTCCATAAAGCTTACCAGAAAGCAATATGCAAAGGTGGGAGGAATCCTGCTAATTTAGTACAGTCCTTTCTTAAAAAAGCATGAGATGAACATGGCAGAACTGATGACAGTGAATAAGCAGATTTTATATATGATACATTTGTTCTGAACAATTTTGGTTCTGTAAAAACAGAAAAAAAAAGTGTTTTTAACACTTAATTGCAAGGTAGGTGTGGTAGTGAAATTCTGTTGGTAAATTCACATTAGAAAATTAAGAAAATTTTTGGGGAAATTTGGAGCATAACTTTTTCTACCTTGTGAAAGCTAAAGTTATATGCTCTGGTCAAACTTGCTTCAGGTAGCCCCATGCACCAACCTGTTAAGACAGACGTGGTTTTATTGTCTGTTGTGCAAAGCTGGACCAAAGTATTTGGATTTCCACCTTTTGTGATCTCTAAAGTGCTCTAGTCATCTGGGCTGTAACAGCAGAGTCTTGTAGTCTGAAGCTGGGAAGTGATGGTGAGGAGACTCACACCAGTCTCCTTTTCTTGAGCATTGGAGACAGCAACAAGTCTTTTCTCCAGCTGTTTGTAGTATTTTAAAATTATAAATAATAATATAATTATCATATAGAATATAATTTTTAGTGAAGGCCAAATCCCACCCTGCAGTTTTAATACTCCCTCCCCCAGGTCTTGGAGTAGTTTGCCTTCAAAGCTCACCAAGACAAATGTGTGGGCTTCCAACTTTTTCATGTGCCACACACAAGGTACTTGCCTGGGTATCTTTTGTATATCATACAGAAGTGGACTAGGACATTTGCACTGTGGTTAGTAAAGAACATACTTGATCTCCTGTGGGGCTTCCTAATTTCATCCTTTGTCTTCAGCTGTATGCTCATAGTGCTTTTCTCTGTGATTTTCTAACTTGTCTTGGGATCTTTCATGCTCAAAAGCCTGTAATGTTTTGGTGGAGTCTGCCCTCTGTCAGCACATTACTAGAAGCTAAGTTACATACAAATGTGGAGGCTGATAGCCCCCTGACAACTTGTTCCTCCTACCTAGATTTTTCTCAACCTTCTGGGAGTTAAATTACATGCTTAAAACAGGAGTTCCTTCATGCTCATCTCAAGGTGTTCAGTTCTCCTGGCATATTACCCTTTATTCGTACCTGTTCCAAAATGTAGCTCAAGTAAAAATGCTTTCTAGGTTAGTTCATAGCATTTTCAGCTTTAAACAGGCAGCACTGGGATGTGTCAAAAAATACAATGTCAAATTATAGTAATCAAATATGAATGCTCTTGAGTCTGCCTTAAGATGTAATTACGTTAAAAATGTGTAAATGTGAACTTTTTCCTTCTAAAAGATGAGAGGAGAAGTCTTGGCATGTGCTTATAATGTAAGTGCTTAGATGTTGCATTTTCTTGTGCCTTGGTTTTGGAATACAGCGTGGCTGCACAGCACAGCAAACATCCTCCACGCAGCGCTGGTAGCACAGCACTGCATCCTTCTCACTGAGACACCCAGGCTGATTTCTTGCAGAAGTGATGGCAGAGGACAGTGGGCTGTGCTCCTCTGGCATCAGGCTGGATGTGTCCAGGTTGTGCACCTGAGCAGAGGGGCTGGAATGAATCACCTTGTGTTGGACACATCCAGGGGTGGGATGTTAACACCTGGCTGCTGACCCCTGTTGACAGCCAGAAGTAGCTTTATCTGTGAAAGTTGATGGCACTACAAAGAAACAAGGGTGGTTTTCTTTTTTGAAAGGTAGGAGCAAATCTTGGCATTGAGAGTTTGGACCAAATGCCCCTGAAGTAATTTGGAGCTGCTCCATTTCACTGTGGATCAGCCCTAAAATGTGAGTTTCCCAGCCCCTTTCCTCATTACGGGGATGCTGTGTAACGTCCCAGACCTACAGCACAGCTGATTAATCCCAACTCCCAGGATAATAGCTTGAGAAAACTTCCACTAAGCCAGGGCTCTTGTAGTTACTACACACATTTGCTGCTGTCTGAATGCTGCTCTTGTTGATGTAAATTAGAGGAGATGGATAGCCTTTTCTTTTCCAGCTTCTGTGCTCTCTGCTCACAAGCCCTCAAGTATTTTAACAATTAATTTTTAAAATTAAATACTAACTAAACTGTTTTGAGCAGTGAAAGCTTTTGAGAATGGTCTCACCTCACTCTGGGTTATTATTCATATTTATTCTCTGGACAACCAGCAAGGCACAGACAGTCAAAATGGATCATTTTCTCATTTCTGAAAATTGGAGAAATGTGAATAGGCTTTAAATATGACTTTCTTTCACCTTTAACTTGCTTGAACCAAAAATTTGGATGTCTTGAGAATTTTCCTGTTGTGAAAAAAAAAATTGTATTTGGTGATTTCACTGTTTCTAGCAGTTTGCCAAGATTAGCTTTGTGAAAAATAAAATTATAATGCTGGAGATTATGATAGCCTTTAATGGAATATTGAATTTTTATTCCTGTGCTGATTCTTTTTTTCTTTTTTTTTCCTCCCCACATTCCTTTCATTCATTAGATCCTTTGCATATTGGGGCAGCTTTTGACTAATGGAGTTTAAAGGTGTATTTATTACTGGACAGAAGAAAACTACATGTTATATCCCCAAACCTGAAAGCAAGTTTACTGCATTTACTGAGGATAGAAGCAGATGGCTTGATACCTGCTTCGTTATGATTTACAGCCAAAATAAATGGAAGCTGAGTATGAAGGGCAAGTTGCCTACAGCATTCAGCTGCAAACCTGGGATACATAGTACTGTATAACATGCCCAAAAACTGGTTGTCTTTTCTGAAAATTTACCAGAATGTTTTATATTTTCTTTAGCTGACTCTTTTTATCTAACCTAGAGTTCTTATTAATCTTCACTATTTTATAAATTAGGAAAAAAGATCTGCTGAGGTTTGGTTTGGTTTTGTGGGTTTTTTTTCCTAATTAGGAAAGTACCTTGAATTTGGACTCAGATTGTTTATAGATCTGAGTCCTGTGTGGAAAAGCCTGCTAAAGTACTTGAACTTTTTTTTTTTGTACTGTAATTTGTACTGCCAAAGTAAAAATTGAAAATAATCTTTAAGGAACTCTTAGCCTTGGGATGGGAGTACTTTTAACTGGTACTATTTGATAGCCAGACTAAGTTCAACATGTAAAATTAGTAAAATCTCATGGAAAACCATCGTTTTTATTTATGGCCCTTATGAAGTGGAGGGGGAAGAGGGTGGTGTTGTTTGTAATTTTTACTGCAGCGGATCAAGGAAGACTCATTAATGGGTTTCTTTTGCAATTCTGTAAACAGAGAGACAAAGTTGGATTTGTGTGTAGCCGGTGTTATTGCCTAGTACAAGTCAAGAATTAAATATCTGGATTCTTTGGCAGACAGACAATTACTTTTGGTTTCAATTAGCACTCTAAAAATGGATTTCTCTATTAAAATAAGTCTTCCTTTAAAACAGAAGGGTCAAACCCCTGATTTGCACCAGATCCTGCCCTGCAAGTCACTGTCATTGTTCCAGCAGCTGACATATCAGGTAGCAATACCCTGGCACTCCTCTTGTGAAAATGGATCTTTGGATGCCCTAACAGTGGCATGTGGTATCAGCCAGACCTACCTGCCGTAGGAAATGGGGTTTGACACAATTTAATATGATGTTATCTCCACACTGCCTTCTGGCCTTACCTCCCCATGAGAGAAGACTGAGCTGATGATCACTTGCTAATATGATGACTTGGAATAAAATTCAGCAAGTGTGATCTGCTGGGGTGTTGTAGGAAGGGGTAGGAAGCCCTCTGCTGCCACCCACACATGTACTAGAGGCTGGTCTGGAAGGGTCCAAATTAATTTCAAAATACTTTTTTTCTCCGCAGTCAGAGTAGCCAACAACCCCTTTCAGGCCAGACTAACTAGCTGATGCTCCAAAGGTTATGTTTTAAACTAGGAACAGGGCAAGGATTTTCTGACTGCTTTTATGTGGAAAGTGGATACTTGCCTTTGGTACAAGCAAATTCTGTCTTATTTATCAGTAGATCAGTAGAATAGTTTTACAACAATTTTGAATTCTTTCTTTTTTTTTTTTCCATGGCAGTAATGTGCTTCTGGGTGTTAGCTGCATGTTGTAGGTAGCAATGCATCTCAGGTTTCTGAAACCACAGAGCAAGTGGCACATAATTTTGCATCACAATTATCTGCTGTAACCATTCTGCCTTGTCTTATCACTCTGACAAAATTGTGTTTTGTTGGGATGGGAGCACTACACCAGCCTTTATGTCTGAAGATTTCTACAAGATAAGTAATCATTCTAAAAAGCACATTTGGTTTGTCTTAATGGTCTGATTTCTCAGTGTGGTACTTGGTTTGAGGAGTGTCAGTGTAACTTTAGGGTTAAATCAATTAACATTATGATATTAATGAGATGTTTATTCTTCCTGCAGATTTCTTCTTTCATACTCTTTAGCAGGAGATTAATGTTGGTTTTGGCCAAATGTCTCAATTTGGCCATTGAAGCAACAACTGATAAGAATGGCAAAAGCTTTGGCTTTTAACTGGTCTGAGGAAAACAGTGCCAGGAGATTTTCTAACCTTCCTGGCCAATTTGCATTATTTTCCCCTATAAAATGCTTACTTGTTGAGGTGTCTTTCCACTGGATATTAATTACTTGAAATTATCAGAACCCCATATATTCCTTATTTTTTACTACTTTTCCTACTTTTTCTCATGCTCAACATTGAGTCTAAGGTTTTATTTGAAATACAGTGTTGATAACCTTCTAAACATTATTATATGGATTCTATCTATCCCATTGTGAGGATAGCCTTAAATCATCTCTCCTAGACAGATTAATTACTCCTCCTCATCTCAGCATGGGTTATATATCACAACAATATAGATGATGTAAATATAGGTGTTTGCAAACTCATTCAAAGGTTATAGAAGCAAAAAGATCACCAAATATTTCTAGACAAAATGGCAAAAAATAGATGTTGGTTACCCTGCAAAGAAATGTGTAATTCAAATGCCTTCCACCTAAATTCCTGGTAATGTGTCCAGTAGAGAGGGGCAACTTTTGACACAATACATGGCTAATGCTTCCATGGCCATTCAATGTCCACAAAAGCAATAATTTGGGGGTTTTCTTTACCCGGGAATTCTAGACACTCTGAAAATCCTGCAAAGTTCTCAAACCTCATCTACCCCTAACTCTTACAGATGCTCAGAAAGTCAAAAATTTGTGGCGTATTGAAGAAAGTGTTTGGGACCAGTGTGCAATTCCACTGTTGTTACTCATTCAGCACAGGACTGTTAAAACCTCTTTCTGAAAACTACTGAATTCTTTGAATTATGGAGCTTTCTGGACATCCTGTAGAGTCCAGATGGAGTCTGGACATCCTGTGTTTTGACTCAGATCACATAACCCTTGGAAGTTGTAGCTACACCAAAGGCTGGCTGCCCAGAAAGGCTCTTCCAGCAGAGCAATTTTAGATTCTCTTTAGGAAGGTTTTTTTCTTATAAAAGTAGTATTTAAATATATCTACTGTTATTCAGAAGATAGCAAATGTATAAGTATTTAAGAAACAGTTGGGCTCACAACTCACTCGTTTCCAACATGCCAACAACAAAAAGAGGGACTTACTTGAGATCTATGCCAAATAACCCAGTCTCTGAGATGTGCAAGGGAAGGACACAGCACACATACTAGAGGCAAAAAAATCCTCCCAGTGCACAGCAGTTTTTTGGTTCTCTGCACATTTTATCCTGTCTAGTCCAAATGGCTCCAGAGCATTCCACTACTTTTGCAAGCCATTCCCAGTGCTAATGGAGTCATGTGGCTGGCATGTCTTAATGTTCTTGAATTTAGGTGAACTAGTGCACAATTTATCTTACTGACTTAGAGATGCTTTCTTGTAATGCACTGTCTGCTTCTTCCCTAATTGCTTTCACCTTGCGTTTCCAAGAGCTGGCAGAAACTGCTGTTTCCAGATGCAAAATGGAAAGTGGGGATTGATCATTCATGGGAGGAAAGGTTGAAGAAGAGCAGAAAGGTTTGTGTAGGAATGGAACAGCTTATTCACAATGTAGTAGTTGTAATTGTCATGGGAATACAAATGCTCTAATTGCCAATAAAAGTATAAGGGATGTCTATAGCTGTTCACCAGCATGATGGGATCAGCTCCCAGCTCACCATGGCTTCCCAGTGCACTGACTGGGAGCTGGAAATTTGACATGCCCGAGCATCCTGAATGTGGGCCACTCTGTTCCCTTAGGAAGCTGTTGTTCGGAGTGGGAGCAGTGGGAGCCAGCGTGGCTAAAGCAGCAGTTCCCACTGCTCTTTGATAGGATAAGTCCTCAGTGCTGACACTCTGTTTCAAGTGCTCTTTGTAGTAACAACTTTGTTTTTAAATGGGAATACTTCGTTACATAAAGCTTGTAAGAAGAGTTTCAGTTTTGCATCTGACCTTAGCAGCTGTATCAGATTGGTAGACATTCAGAATAACATGAGTATTCTATCAGCTTGGCAACATAGAGGCAAGAGGAGGTCTTCATCAGCTGTATGTGTCAATTAGAGAAATGAGATATTTTCGAAGTATACCCTTCATCCTTGCATATAAAGTAACTCCAGTGAGACTGTACTGCACTCAGGGCTTGCAAAGCCCATTTGGGGCCTTCCCTTTGGCAAATTCTGTACCATTTAACCTTCATTCTAGGCAGTGTGGAAAAGATGAAGAGAGTCTCAATGGACCACTGAGCATAGAATTACATTAATTATAGAAGCAATTTACAGTGTTTCCACGGAGTTTTCTGACAGGAACTGCTTTTTGATGTTCCAGAGGCTTTCAGAGCTTTGTCAGGAACAGTGTGGCATGGGCGGGTGTGGCTAAAATGATCCCGGATGTTCTAAAAATAAATACATCATAGCAGACACTGCAGTGACCCTTTCCTGAATTATACAATTAGTCATGCTGCTGGAGATGCACTTGGGTCACAAACATAGCACAGAGCTATATGACTTTCCTAACTTCTGCAGCACATTGAAAAGGAGAGCTGCTGATTGACCTGGGCTCTGGCCAGAGTTTCCGCTCTGGCTGTTTTGTGTCTCCCTACCCAAACGTCCTCTTTCATGGGAAACAAAAATAGGCATGCCAATAGCATGCTAAGGAAAACACATTGTAAGCATGACAATTTTCTCTCTGCCTTCTGGATGGGGGTGACTTGCACCAACACTTATTCCTTCTTGTTGCAAGGAAAGGGGCTCTCCTTTATTTCTTTTTCTTCTGCTGCTCAGCAATGCACAATATGTATAAAGCTTTCTATATAAAATTGCATCATCTAAGGATATTTTTCAAATTTATTTAGTTTGACTAACACAAGGAGAGGGGTGGAAGTTCATTTTCTGTACTATAATATAGTCCTTAGAAATTCCTACATTTTATCTTAGACATGGACAAACAAATATATCACAATCAAAGGGTGGCAATCTTCTGGTTTAAATAGCTTTAAAGAGTTTAATTAAAACCTATTAAATACTTTTAACAGGTTTAAATAAAGAGAAGTGCAGAGCTTGAAACCTTCATTCAAGGAAGGCTGGAGTGCTGATGAGCATGCTGAGCACATTTATTGTTCTGTGGAGTGCAAACAATGTACTCATCCCTCTGTAGTACACAGTAATACAGATATCCACCAATCTTCACGTGAGCAGAAGGCGCACTGAGAAAACTTGTGATTAAAAGCCTTTCATAGGGAATTTGCATTTCTCCTAAGGCAATAAAAAAACTCCTTAAAACTGGTTATTTAAGTGCCCAGATTTCTTTGTCCACACATGGAGAGAGACAAATCATGCTGTGCTTGGGTTGTTTCAAATACTCAGTAACACAGGGGCATTCGGCCAACATTTCTCATTAATGTTTTGAGGAGGGGAGCCCTCACCAACCTACAGCCACGTTGGCTGAGGCTGGTCCTTGGCATCTGCCTTGTCAATATTTCTCTGTGCAGCAGGTCCCTAAGCAGGAGCTCTTTGCTGGGTGCTGTGAGCAGGCTTGTGGGAGCCTTTTGCCTGGGGGTTGGTAATTCCCAGGAGCTCTCTGCTGGTGCTTAGTGTTGGGTCACGCTAGCCCCATGCCTGGGTGAACAGGAGGAGCTCTGGGCAGTGCTGGCACCAAAGCTGCATTTCCTGCCTTCTCTCTGTTCCCTGCTGGAAAAATTGTGGCAGCTACCTCCCTTTCCTTCCTCCCCTCAGCTCTTGCTGCCAGCTGACTCCAGCCCACCCAGTTTATGTTTCCCCTGTAGAAACCAAATCCCACATTGCCCCCAATTGCTGCTGCCCATTCACATGCAATGCAGGAGGAGCCCTGTCCCTGTCTCCTTTTCCAGCTATGGGGCTCCACATTTATGCTCTCCCTTCCCTAATATCCATCTCTTTCAGCTGTTTTCAGGTGCTTTTGCCCTTTATGGGGAGAGTGTTATGTGTCTCTCTCTGGCCCAGGAGCTTCTTCTCCTGGCCTTTGTGTCTTCCCCTATGCTCATGCCTATAAGTTTTCCCCACTCTTCTGCAGCACGCTGTCTTTGTCGTGTGACACCAGCCTGCAAAGCAGGACCAGCAGCTACAGAGAAGAAATACAAAGTTGACCTTAAATGTAAGATCTCCCCACGTAGGATTTGTATAGTATGTTTTTGGTTTGTTACTGAAGAGAGACGTGACTGGAAGGAAGGTAACAGCTTGGCAAACCGGAGGTGGTTTCCCACCTCCTTAGGCAGCAGGAATCACATGCTTCCAGCTGGTTGGCATCAGGCAGCAAAGGATGTGGCCTTTCTCCCTGCCCTATGGTTTTAGCATTGCCTAAATACACCTCACAGGGGTTCACCTTAAACATGGCCAGTGTAACTTTGTTCAGGCTCTGCGTTGTCCTTGGCAGCTGCCAATGTGAGAATTTCACAGCGGAGAAAATCCTGAGGTGGAAAATGGCTTATGTTGCAGAAGGCTGCATTAAGAGCTTTTGCAGCAGTGCAAAGCCATTGTGAGACCAGGCTGGAAAAACACTGTGCAATTCTGGCTTTTGGTGAAGTTGCAGTGACCAGCTGTTAGTGGGGACACAGCTTTCCTTTCACCAGGGGCTGTCACAGCCTGAGTGGTTGTGTGCAGGTCCTGTCACAGGCGCATCTGAATGCGTGTGTGAGTCATGCCACACTTTGGTTATTGCTTTCCACACTAAAGAAATATGAAAACACAAAGTTTGTGAGGTTTTTTGAGTTTGCTTCAAATTCATGAAGTTTTCAAATGGCTTTGTTTAATTTAATATCCTTCTACACACTTCATCTGCTGTGTCAGCTGTTATCAGCTTCAGCCATTCACAGGATTACATCAGAACCTTGGTTCCCATTTAAAATCTAGTTTATGTGACTATAGAAGGAAAATCTTAAGTATGAGTCCTTGAGGATTAAATGCAAGAAACTATTAAATAGTAGAAACCGTATTACTTCTATAAGATTAATTCTTTCAGAAAAAAATATCTGGGGGAGTTTATCCCCTTTTTTCTAAAAATTTATTTCTGGAGTGTTTCATTAATAGATTTTTTTATTTTTGATCTTTGAATAGCAAGAAAGGAGTTGATGGTTTCAAACAGCACTGTTAAAATTGCACTTAAACCTCTTCTATCAGTACATCTGTATTTTTGTTCTTTGGATAATGTGTGAACCTTTACACAAAATGCACTACAAAAGAAAAATTTATCTCAAGGTTTAGGGTAAATGGTCATGCACTGGAAAGAAAGACAAATGAGTAGTGAAAACAGAAATAGGAGAAGTGCAAGGACTCTACTGGGCCTGGGGAAAGATCAGATAAGAGCATGTAGAGATGAAGCAGCATTAAATGAAAGAGAAAACGTAAGAGACAACAGAGCTCCAAGGTAAGATTAAACAAGTTGTGTACTGTGTCAGGCAGCAGCTATTTCTTGGGACCTCTGAGTTCCCAGATTAGTACTAGATTTTCTTACAAGGACAGTTATCACTTTCGCGAAAAAGGAATTTTTTTCTTTTGGGTACTACTGAAACAGTGGTTATAGGAGGCTCTTTCACAGTCATAAGAGCTGGCAGAATTATCATGGGCTAGAAAGAGATCACAATTTATTCCTGATGGTGTGGAAAAACAGAAATCAAAAAAGCAACTTTGACTTCTCCATGATTTGTGTAGTTGCAAAAGCCCAGGGTTGCACAAAAAAACATAATATAACATCCTGAGAGAGTAGGTTTAGATCAGAGAGTAGGTTTAGATCAGATATTAGGAAGAAATTTTTTACTAGAATTAGAGTAGAATTAGTTAGGTGAGGTACTGGAACAGGTTGTCCAGGTATGTTGTGAATGCTTATTCCCTGGAAGTGTTCAAGACCAGACTGGATGAGCTCTGAGCAAACTGGTCTCATGGAAGTTGTCCCTGCCAACAGCAGGGAGATTGGACCTAGATGATTTTTAAGATCCCTTCCAATTCAAACCATTCTGTGATTCTATGATAATACATAATAGCCAAACATAATATAAACACCTGTAGATTCTGCTTTATAACCTTGGAGCAAAGAATTATCATGTGAAGGTTTCCTCAGGACACCTCTTTGGTAATTGTTCCCAGGTAGAGCCTATAGAGCATTGGTCAGGTTTTGAGTGGGAATATATTACATCCTCATCAGCAAAATGGTAAAAGCACCAGCTGCTGGCTGTTTTGCCAACAGTTTGAAACAGGCACCAAAATACCTGCAGAGTTTATAGTCCAAATTTCCCTTGTCCATTACCTCTCATTCAAACTTCAGTGGACATAAGTTTATTCCTTCATCTTGGCTGCAACTCCTCACCTACTGACTGCTGTTGTTGTGCCTTCTATTAATCCTTCCCTCTCTAGGCTGAGCAGATGCAATTTTTGCAATCCTTCCTTGAGAGGTCATTTTTCTTTAGATCCTGATGATTTTTATGGTTCTCTGCTAACTCCCCACCCCCAGGAATCCACATTTCACATGCTTCTGAAGCTGGACCAAGTATTTCATCTGAATGAAAGGATTTTAGCCATGTGGTTTTGTCTATTTAGTGCAATATCAAGTGAAAGAAATGTCAAACAAACCATTCCAATTGTTATCTGTAACAAGAGTGACTTTTCCATAAAAATAATTTATTTTTGAAGTTAGGTATTGATGCCAAACCAGACAGCACTTAAATTCAGTAATTCATGTAATGAATATAATCAATATATATTTTGATCTATCTATTAATATTTTTAAATGTTTTTGCTTTGGCATTGATTTTGTATTATCTGTTTCATGTGGTGTTTTAAATTTTGTGGTTGGTAACCTGTGGTATCCTGTAGGGTACAAACAGAAGTACTGATATAATAATATGCAATCGTTCCTTTTTCTTTTTTTTCTGTCCTGATTATAGCAATAACAGGCACCTAATTAACAAGAGGTCAGAAGCTGTCTATCTTTCCAGTGTAAAGGTAAAAATAATAAAAAAGAGAGGGAAAAGGTTATGAGAACTCCAAGCTCAGATCTTAGAGACTGAAGCCTACATTAAAAGCTGCAGTCTGAGGACAACTGTGGCTATCAGTCAGTCCTGTCTAAATTTAAGGACTCCTTCTGAATTTAAAAGAAGAAAGTAAGTTCAGTGTTTCAGTTTATCCATTTCAAAATCTGAAGACCAATGCTTTCATTTTAGAACAAATATATCATTTAAATCCAACCTAGAAAAGACAATTAATGGAAATTCTGTGAACCTGAAAAAAAAAAACCCCAAACCACAACAGTTATTTTCTTTTCAGTTTGGTCTTATGGCCATGTGTCACATGTTCTTGGATCGCTTCTTAATTCCTTTGTATTTTTCCCTGTGACCCTGTCTTACTGTCTCTGGACCTTTCTGCCCTTCTCTTCTTCCTCTCTTGTTCTGTTTCTCCCAGTCTGGATTTCTTTTTGCCTTATTATCTGCTTTAAAACATGGTGGGTTTTGGTGTTTGTTTTTTTTTTTTCTTTTTGGATCTTACCACCACTAGCATCCCCCCTTTACTCAGCACAGTATTATGTCTGAGAGCCTTTTAGCTCCCTGTGGGTTCTCCAGACACAAGGGTGCTGCATCATGCATTGCCCATGCTCCTTTAGCTGGGTTTATTGCCAGCAAACACAGCAAATGGCAGTGGTTTCTGTGTGGAAACAGTGGTTGAGTAGATTTTGGCTACTCCTATGTCAGAGTACATCCATGTGGTCTCATATCAAAGGGATCACTGCATTCAAATTTGCTAAAAAATCAGGCAATTGTAACTTAGCTGTCCATCATCTGAGCCTGCCCATCATCTGAGCCTGCAGCCAGCCTGACATGAGCAGAAAAATTAAGATTTCTGTCCCTCTCTTTGTCTATCAGCCATCTCTAGTAGTGAAAATTATTTTCTCTATCATTTTTTTTTTGATCTCTTGCTTTTATCTTCTATAGGATTCTCCTTAATTACCATTTAACATTGCAAATAAGAGCATATCTTATTTCTGATGGTCTGGAAAAACATTCTATCAGTTCTGTCATATCTTTTAATCAAACAGTTCCCCCCACAATCCTGTCACGTTTAAAACATTTTTGCATGATGTTTTCAACTTATTTTTAAAGTATGGTTAATTATTCACCATTTTAAGAAAACAATTAATTCATAAAACTTTATTGTACTCTGTTAATTGAATTTATCTTAGTTTATCTCTAACCTGTGACAAAATCAACAAATAGTGAATCATCATAAAACTGTGACTTATATTCACTTTTTTTTTTTAGTTTTGAGGAAACCTGGTCCTATCAATATGGTTATTAAATGGAACACCTTTAAAAGATGAATAATCTAAGTATTGCAATGAGCTTCCTACAAAGTCATGCTGAGTTAGAGGAAGAGTTTTGGGAAGAGTGAGTTTGGGAATGAGCTGATTGGCCAGCTAGTATGTTTAGCTGGCATTGCAGACATGGTAGCTACTGAGATATGTTAAAACAAAACCATATGAAATGTAGGCACTGTTGAAAAAACATTCTGTTCTAGTGCTGTGGCCTTGTGGTGTGGGGGATTGCAGGAGCTTTGTCAGCAGCACATAATGAGAATGAAGAGATGGAAAAATGCTTGCAATTTGGGGAAACAAGATTGCCTTTAGGTCTCTGGATAAAATTTGTTTTCCAAGTTTTTCAAGTGTGGGCTATGAAACATTACTCTGACTGGGTAACCACATGGCAAGAAAACCTGTATTTTAAATGCAGTGTGCACGAGTCTGTGCATGGTGTGACTGTGTCCACGTGTTCTGGGGAGTAGAGCTGGGGCAGCAGCAGGCCCATAGGGGACTCATTTAATTTTATATAGCATATGCCCATGTCAAACTGGGACGGCATGTGCTATGACAAGTCATTATGGAGGCAACAGCATACCTAGAAAAGATGCCCAAGAAAGTGGGGCTCACTGGGAAGGGGCTGAGACCTGTTAGAAACGTGCAGGTGTCAAGAGGGCTGATAACACTCTGCTTGGAAAGGAGTTGTAATGGCTGATCTGGTTAGGCCTTAATATGTTTCTGCAGAGCCCCTGCAATCGTATTAGGTTGTTTGGTTGGTTTTTTTTCCAGGTTAGATCTGTGGCTCTTGCAGGCTTCGGATGATGCTCATGAAATTTTAATCGAAGCGCAGTACACCAAGCACAGGGAACAAAACTGACTGTTCTGCCCTGTAGCCAAAAAAAGAGAGAATGCCAGCAGATATTACCATGAATGGAGTCACACAAGAATACTGACATGCTGTCCTGACTCAGTTTAGCATGTCTGTATTGCAGCATGCTAATGCAGCCTGACAGGATGTCACGCTTCAAACCTGACAGCACATGGGGATTAGCCTGTGCCATTTTCCTCTCCCATTCAGTTACAGAGTTGATCTATTCCTCCTCAAATGTACCCATACCTGTCTCACAGCAGTCTAAAACGCCTGGTTAAGAGATGCCTGTTCCTGTGTCAGTGCAGCTTTTTCATCCCTTTCAACACCCGCTAACTTCTTTTAGTAGAAAAATACAAACACTGCAGCAATAAGACTGAAAATATTGTTTGAAGCCAAAACACTTTTTGAGTTATGATGTTACAACCTTGCAGCACAGTAAGAAGAGACAGACAGAGATTATTTTGCTTTTTTTTTTTTTTTTTTTAAGTTTCTTTTTTGGATATTTATTTGTTTTGTAGTATTGAAGAGCTACCTTCTAATGACCTTTTAAGACTGGCATAATTTACGGCAGTAAAACCCCAATAGCTGGAGCACTGCATTGAGGGCAGTGGGGAAAGTCAGTCTTTCAATGTGGTGGTTCTCAAGCCATGTTCTGGGAATTCTCCTCTTCCTCTCACATTTAGGGATCAGGGTGATGCTGAAAAGCCCTCCTGAAGTGCTTGTACTAGCCAGGGAGCTAGTACAATTTTGTTTACTTCAAGGCAGGAGAAGGGCTGCTTACTCCTGTGGCCAGTTATTTTAGTTAATCCTCCACCCCGAAGACTCAGAGCAGCTGTGGTTGTATTCAAGGAGAGGAGGAGAGAGCAAAACCCACTTTAATTGCCTCCATTTTCCCCCTCCCAACTAGTCCGGGAAAAGAGCATGCAGTCCAAAGTGGGAGGCAGCAGCAGATGCTTCCCATTACAGCAGTAAGGGCAAAATGAAGAGATTTAGGCTATAGCTTGAAATATGTTGGTAGCAGAGTTATATGATCTGGTTGCTTCTGCTGATAAGTTTCTGAATTTGATTTTCCAGGTCTAGCTGCTCTCTGCTTTTATGACTATGTAGTGCTAAATAGATCTGGAAGGTACAGAAGTGATATGATTCTTTCTGTGTTTCTTTCAGAAGATGGCATTCAAGCCACTACTGTCAAGACAACCACTTCTGCAGTAACAACAAAAGATGGTAAGGCTTCCAATTTGCTATTATCTGGTGTTCTGAAGATCCTGTTGTCCTTCTAGCTTTCAGCTTTTCCAGCTTCTGGGAGAAACCAGGTGAATTATTTCATCCAAGGTGATCATAGAGCAATGTATTTCCCCAAATGTCTTATGAAACTCTGTTGCAAAGAAAGGATTGAAATATCTTAGAATGGAGACAATTAATTTGAGCAGGTTGCACTTTTTGTTTCAGGTGAAAAAGGGTCTCTGAGTTCCTGTGCTCTCAAGGAGTGGTTCAAGTGAGATCAGAGATTAACAAATTACCAAAGACTCCCAGTTCAGGAGGACTTAAAAGAGAAAATACGTGCTTCAGATATTAAAAGTCTGCGGCTCTTGTCTACACCTTCGACTGTCACATTTAGTTCTCTTTATTGTGCAGCATTGTTATAAAAATTTATGAAAAATAAATATTGACCATATTTCAGTCATGTGAACTCCTTTATTAGTCTGAATATTGAAGACTGCTGCATTTAATAAGTTATACATATGAGAGAAGACAACATGGACACAGTATTTTATTTTTTGATAACTGGGGATATTAATGAGTCTGCTGTGGAGCTGAAAGCATGAAGATTATGAAGTATACACTTGAAGTGCTAGTGGTAGAGGTGGATTAGATGCAACCAGGTGAAATATATGTATATTATGTTCTTTACAGCAGAAGACTTAGACCTATTCAAATTGTGTTGCAGCTCTTTTATGCAGTACTCAAAAACCCTGATGTTTGTCTATTTACAAGACACTTCATAAATGTACCTCACAGTCAGTTAACTCTTTGACTGTTTCACTGAAATTTTTCATGCAGCTTTTTTTTATGGAAGGGAAAGCAGTGTTAGTATTTATGCCACTATGAGAAAAGCATTAGAAATGCAGTATGAGATTAAAACAATTTGTGAGTGTGGAACAAGGAGGCCCATTCCTTGAGGCATTGCTATTCTAGGTGAACAGCCAGAAAACTGAGAGCAGAGAAAGAAAGTATAAGTTATATTTCAAAAGTTCCAGTGTGAACATTGCATTTAGAAGTACTTAAGTCATATGAGTGAAAATTACATGGGGTGCAATGATTTATTCCTATTCTTCCATGTATGTTATCCATTAAAAATGCTAGGAGAGGTAGTATATATAGGTAGAGGTAGTAGTCAGGTGTTTAGTTGAGCTTCTGTAGCTGACAGTAGCACTTCCTGTTTGCATTAGATCACAGAATTGAAAGCTGGACTCTTAAATTGATTGGTTATGGGGTTTTTTAGTCCAGATTCCCTGGCTGTAATTTGGTAAGTCCATTCCTTTGAGCAAGTGCTGAGGGCACTTGGAACCTGCAGTAGACCATCCATGCACAGCAAGACAAGGTGATTTAAACCTTGCTATTGCTTTAGTGACGTTTCGGCAGCTCTGCTCTCATGTCTCCATACCAGCAGTGGCTGGGAAGGGTTCCCTGCTGCCTGCAGGAGCCCTTTCCCTTCCCTTCAGCCTCCAAGTCTCACTCCTCTTGAGGACAGAACTAGGAGTCACCTTACAAAGGGCACTGAGTTCACCCCAAGGAATATCATTTACTAGAGAATACTATTCATATCGTCCACAATGTCCTAAGCTTTACTGTACTCCAAAGAGGAGGGCCTGCTGGGTGCTCCTTTTCCCCCAGAAGTCTGAGTGCAGAGGAAGGAGGTCTGGGAAAGCTGGTCAATGAAGAAGACTCAAACGTGTCTCAAGGTGGGCAAGCACAGGGAAAAATTGCCCAAAGACTAGTGGAGTTTGTTCCCCTTCATCTCTTTACCTGTAATCTATAAGCTGTGTTCCCGTGTGTCACTCACACTTCTTTGTGGAGATTTTACATCCCTCCTCCTGCTAAACAGGTATGCAGCAAAGTGCTGCTCAGAGGGGTAGTCCAGCAGCACATTGAACCCATCCATCCACACCAGGCTCTGTTCTTCCCTTGGAAGTCAAGCCAAGCACCTCTGTATAACCCCCAAAGATCCTGTGCCTCTCTTTTAGGGGCTGGCTGGAAGGTACAATTGCTACCTTTCAGTAGGCAATTGCAGGTTGTTCACAGGCCAAACCTCCCTTCTGAAACCAACCATATGTACTTTGAATCCTCTTTCAAAATCCGTGGGTAATAAAGCTCTGTGAGGGCCAGCCTTTAAACAGAAATTCACTGCCTTGGTAAGAGAACACAGCTAGAGCAATGTGATGTTTATTTAGGCATGATAAAATAAATCCATAATGATGTGAATGCCTTTCTTGCACTAGTGGAACCTGAGACTACAACAACTTCACAAACAACAACAACATTGGCAGTGCCAGTGCTGACAACAACTGCAGTCGAAGCTACAAATGAAACCATCACAAGCAGTAAGTGAAAATCTCTGAGTTAATTGATGCTGTTCTAGTAGTCTTTGAGGAAATTAGGCAGCAGTGCCTCTTAGTTTGGGAATTTGCTTTACAGGGACACTTACAGGTGCGTGCAGGAGCTCCCTTCTGGTCAGGCTTAAAAGAAGCTCCAAGCTACGCCTTCCAAGAGCATTGTCACAGGCTTGTCTGCACTGGGATGACCCAGCTATGGGACAGGGAGCAGCTTTCCCTGCAGTCTGTAGGGCCCTACCCCTGTTGATCTTGAATTTCAATTAAATATCCTTTTGATAATTTAGAATTAGTCTGCAAGCAGGGCAGTAGGTGTGATTTATGAGTGTTTACAAAATCAAGGAAATAAATTGAATGTCTTTCCTGTGTTAGGCCCCACGCCTTCGTTACCTAATGCTACATCACAAACAATACAAGGTACAACAGAAAAACCACCAGCAGTGACTTCAGCAGCAAATACAAGTCTCAGCACCACAAACAGTAAGTGATGATTTCATTGAGTCATTTCTGAGTGATCCTGTGCTACATTTCTGTAAAACTCTGCAAAACAGTAAAAGGAGGTCAAAAAGAGTAGTTTGGTGGTTTAGGGAAGCAGAACTATTCATCCTACCATATTATATATCTTAAATGAAGCTTGCCCTGGAATCCTCCACAAAGAATATATTTTACCTTTAATTTGTAATGGAGGTGATCTGAAGCCATTACACAGGATGTTCATCTCCCAGTAACTGGGAGAGATGTATTTGGAAGGGGTTTAATTTTTTACTTTCTTCTTTGTTTGTTTTTTTTCAATAAGTATGAAATAAAAAATAAATTACTTTATGTGATCAGAATGGTATCAGAACAACACCCCTTTGTTTCTTATTTTTATATGTGTTACAACACTATGCTTATTATGTTACTATGTGAGCCATAGTACTGAAAGAGAGGTGGTAGTAATTACTCTGCATCAATCTAAGAAGATACTTGTATTTCCCATAAATCTTCAGAATAACCTGTGCTGGTCTGGAGTATCAGATTGGATTTTAGAAAAAAATAATAATAATGAAAAAAAACCCGCAAAAACAAACAAAAAACCCCAAACAAACAAAAAAAAACCCATTAAACCCCAGCCAAACAAAAAACCAAACCCACATATCCAGCAAGTATTTGGGTTAATTTTAAATAGTATAATAACATCCCAAAGGAATTCAGTAAACTTAAGATGAAATTCAGTCTCCCTTGCCTATGATATGCACTGTAAATGTTTGCTCCAGTCTTCTGATGAACCACAGCTTTGGAAAATGCCATTTTTAAAATTTTTAATTGACTAAAAAAGTTAAACACGCCCGATATTTACCTCAGCAGTCAACGATACACCAATGTACTCCGAATTGATGTTTACAGCATACTGAACTGTTACAGATGATTAGAATGTGACTTCTCTTCCCTTGGCTTATTTGTCTGAAAAGGTACTGCTGTAAAGCAGTCTGCATGCTTTTTTTGTGCAAATTTTCCTTTAAAGCCACCCCTCATGGACCCAAGCCTGCCAAGCTTCCTGGAGAACTATTCCCCTTTCACTTCTTGGTTTCATTTTCTACTGATGCAGCTTTCCCGCTGTGTGTTGTGTAAGGAGTGGTCTGATTGTCAGCCCAAAATCTTTGGGGCTTTGGCTTGGCTTTTAAATGTCACTGTCAACGAGTCACAGAATACACACAGCCTGGCCAATACACAAGCTGCTCAAAGAGATACCAAAGGCATCAAAAAATCTCTTAAAACTTGCGACTGTGGCACTGCAGGCCTGTCAGAAGCCCACAGCAGGGCACGTTGTGTTATGGATGTAATTCCTGCTCCTCTCAATTTGGCAGAGGTTCCTGGCTTGTGGCTACCAGAGCGGCACAGCCACCTGGAACTAAACCTTGGTGACAGGTAGAGCTCCCGGCAGGGGAAGGAAAGCTAATGAGGAAAGGCGTGCCTGCCAGTGCAGCTTAGCTCCTGCCACTGCTCTGCGCTGCAAAACTGCTGCTGGAGGTGTGATGGGCCGGGGCAGGAAGCCTTTTGCTTCCTTTCCATTGCTCTTGCATTCTCTTCCCACCAGTTAGAGTTCAGTCCCTGGCTGCTTGTGTTATGGTTTGGTTTTAAAACTCCTCGTTTTAGCTAAGCCCTGCTCCCCCCTCAAACTTGTGGTAAAAAAAATGCTTGATAAATTAGCTTAAAAACAGGGCTTTTCTGCCTCTCAATCCCCTTTGTAAGAAAGAAAACTGGCACAATGCGTCTAGGACATTGGAAATGCCCCGCATTAAAAATATTGTATCACCTTTTAATGCAGAAGTAGTACTTGGGAATATCTGTATGCGAAAACCAATTTTAGTGGGTTTTTAAAGATAAAATTCTGGTCTACATTTCAAGAAAATCATAGCCTTGGCTTCAACAGAAAGGAGTGGGATGGGGTACAAGGTGTTGTTGTTGGGACAGGGCGTGGCACCGGCGCTCTGCGTGTGTGACAAGCCTTGCAGAGAACCCTCGGACCCCCTGGCCACCATCTGGCTGCTGGCTGCAGCCATCCCTGCGCTCCCAGCCCAGCACGGGCACGGCAGGGTGGCCCTGGCTTCACTCCCTGCCCTCCCAGCCCCTGCCGCGCCCTGCAGCAGCACCGGGCTGCGGGAGCTGCACTCGCGGAAGGCAGCGCAGGCACAGCAACACTCCTGCTCTCACAATGGACAGGAGGGGAAAGCTGGCTGCTGTCTCTTTTTCGTTTTCACTAGCACTCGTTTCTCCCCGTTTTTGCACTGGCTGTGTGAGGCAGAAATTGGTGGTGCCTTTATGACACTTCAAAATTTACTTTTGCTACACCTGATTTTTAATAAAAAGCAGGCACCTTTGTCATTTTGTAATGGAAGTCATCCCTTTCTCTGCTTCAATCTCTGCTAAAAGCTCCAGCAAAGGATTGCATTCACACAACTGAGATTTGACAGGGCTTCCTGTCACTGCTGCAATTTCTGTGGCTGCTGTCGCCTTTTATTATAGATTCGGGAAAAGCTCCCAGTGCTCCATACACTGAAATCATGCAAAGATCTTTCTTTGTCCTTTTTTTTTTTTTTTTCAAGACTTCAGTGTTCTTTTCCTCTGCAGGCCACAGATACAATCTCTCCTGCTTGCCTTCCTGCCCTGTTTATTTTATTAGAAGCCAACATCAGACTGGTCTCCTTAGCTTTCTTATTTATCAATATGCAATGTTCAAATGCAAGAGTTCACATTTAGTCTGTGACCTCACTCGTGCAGGTCCTTAAAACAAGAATTCGCATGGTGTCACAACACAGACAATTGCAGCTGCAATCAGGATTTCATATCCTGGGACACTTGATGTTATCAAAGAGAATAAGAAATGAAATGCCTCAAAAAATTCTGTTCTTCCTCCCTTGGATATGGAGCAAGCATCTTATGTAAGATCAGTATTCAGACAAAGAGTGGATTTTTGACTGTTGTGCTTCTGAGTTATGCCACTCTCCTGGATGATGATACATTATGGTGCAGTGGTATATTAAAAAGTGACAAAGGGAAATAGTGGAGGATTTTTTTTTTTAATCGAACTACTGGTAATTTAAAAGTAAGTTTTACCTCAGGAACACTACCAGAAAAGCATTCTTGTAACAGGTATTGCTCAATTTTCCTCAGTTTGTTAGCACATGTTATTGGTAAACAATATGGTTGCTGAGATATTTTATGCAGAGAGAAGTTTTAAAATAGATATTTTGAAATACTTTGGGGTTTTGCTTACCAGAAAACATCAAGCCGCAGACAGCATTTGCAATCAACTATGGATGTAAACATTTAAACTGAGTCTGTTTGGTTTCCTCCCTAGCCAATTTTCATTCCTCTGAATGGGCAAAAATGTCATTGGGATTGCTACAATGGGATTTTCCAAAGCTTTTGTGCACTCATTCATGCAAATGGCTTTTCAGGCTACTGATTATGGGGGCAAGACCTGTATGTGTGTTAATGCTAAAAATACAAGCTCAAAGGAAAAGCTTTAGTCTTCCATTTAAAAAAGCTTTTGTACTGGTATTTTAACGTGGTTTGGGTGGAGTTCGTTTTGCCCCTTCGAAGTGTTTCTTTGATTGATTTATTGGTCAAGGAAGGTTTCCCACACATAGAGCTGTCTATATTCTTTGCAGAGCACAGAGTATATGCCGGGGTGTTTGTGGGTTACTTGAAGCATCTTACAATGTCAAAACTAATTAGGTAGCAGCTTACTGTGAAGAAAATTTAAAGTACTGTTGGGAAATGCCAAAATGTGTGCATGTTGTACATAGGTTAAGCAGAAACCCATGCTAAGATCAAGTGAGGATATGTGTCGAATTTCAGCTGGTTAAAGAAAATGAAGGATTTTCAAAGCCTTACTTAGAGAATAAGGAAATTCCTGAAGCTCAGACAGCAGCTTTGCAAGGCAGCTTCAGGTTTCCTGTTGTTGATTATCCCTTTGCCAAATACGTGTTAACACACTGCCGTTTATCTTATCAAAATATCAGCAGGGAGAGCTGCATCACCACCAGAGTTCTGCTGCCGCAGCCATCACCCCCTTTTGGACAGCTATTTTACACTGTACTGCTTTACCACTTTCATTCGTAATCAGCTGTTAACAGCAAACCCATGAACCGATGATGCGAGCGCTTTTGCAGCTGCAGCAGCAGCCGCCCTTGTGCGCCGTGCTGCTTTTCTGCAAGGCCAGGCCTCCCCCTGGCAGCAGGCAGGGATCGGTGCTGCAGCTGGCGGAGGCGAGGCGTGATGAATTTCTGCAGCCATGTGCCAGCGGGGATGGCAGCACTGAGTCACCGCGCCCGCGCCGAGTCCCCCGCCTGTCCCCGCGCGGAGCACGGGCACCGCGGCGAGGGCTGGCGCTGTCTCCTGCCGCCGAGACCGAATTAAAGCTCGCATGGCCACGAGTTACAGGATTTAGCGAAAAGGCACATCTTTGTTGAGTATATGAGCAGTGGCTGGGTATGGATGCCCCTGTTCCCACAGGCTTTTGGCGCAGAAGCTGTCTCTTCTGCTAAATGTGTTGGTGGTAGAGCTTGTGCTGTGCATTAGGCGTGAGGCTTGGATGCTGCTGAAAAGCTGCTTCAAAGCCACAAGTCAGCAGAGAATTGGGTTGCTAGGATTTAATCTTGCAGTGGAATTAAGGGAGCCTTACCCTCCAGGTCACATTTTCCATCTTGGAAGTGGTGAAAACTGCCACACGGATTTTTGCCCATTAGTACATTTATTTTACCCCTTGACACAGGGAGCACTGAGCCTGTTCTGGCAAAAGAAATGCAACAAGCTTTATGCCAAGCCCTTAGGTAAAGATCTAAGTCATACCTGGTGCTACCTGGGTCACTGGGAGAATCTCACCCAGGCTAAATAAAAAAAATAAAAAATTTAAAAAAAAAAAAAAAAAGAATAGAAATGCCATCATCCCTCTTCTCCTGATCCCCTGCCAAGGTATATCCAGCGCAGAGCCCGTGTTCCTGAGAACAATCTGTTCTCACAGCTCCCAAACACAAGAGGAGCACCCGAGGCTGGGTTGCTGCCAGGACTGATAGGATGCATGGAACGAGTGATCCCCATGGGAAAACAGCCCTCTGTGGGGTTACAGGGTAACTGGCTGCCTCCCTCCTCCTCTCTCCCACACACCTGATTGTTTTGCAGTGTTCACAAAGCATATTTGTTTCAGTGTCTCTGCACTGTTATTCTGACTTACTTTTGATTTTCCCTTGCAATCCCTTTCTAACCTATGACAAGGGAGCCACAAGATGGTTGCTGTAACTGCTACAAGCCTGTGCATCTTATAGGGAGAGGGAGGTACCTCAGTTTGGGTTTTTTTTTCCATTTTTAAAAACTGATCTCAGAATAAAATTCAACATATAAAATTTAAGTCTGAAGCCAAGACAATAAGAATTAAATGTGGAAAAACTTTGCTTCTAAAGATTGATTCAAAGCTTCCATGAAGAGAATGTAAAAACTGTTAACATTATCAGATCCTTGCATTATACCATAACATAAAATGAGGTAGAGGGGCTTTTTACACTCCTCTCTACTGCAGGTTAGACCTGTGTATTGAAGGGGTACAATGTTGAATTTCCTGAACGAAGCTGACATGAAATTCTGCTTCTCCTCACTAGAATCTCAGTGAAAGTTTTAGGCACTTAAGTTGTTTTGCATCATTTTCATGCCTCAACCTTGAAAGACAACATCCCTGGCTGCCCATCTTATCTCTGTTTCCAAAATTATATGAATCCCCTGACTCCAGTGGCTTCAGCTCACTCTTTCTTAGCTTATTGATTTTTGAAACTTGCCTTTTTAATGCTGAACAAGAGGGGAAGGGAAAGGCCAAATTAAAGGTGTATAGCTGTAGAATAAGGAGCTTTGAGTTCTTTGAGGGACCAAACAGGTAATCAGTTTCTAGAAAAATTGTGTGATGAAGCATTCCTCAAGACTTACATATTGCATGTGCGTGATGTTGCTCGCTGACTGAACATTCCTCAAGATTTATATATTGCATGTGTGTGATGTTGCTCGCTGACTGAACATTCCTCAAGATTTATATATTGCATGTGTGTGATGTTGCTCGCTGACTGAAACATGTCTTAAAGTTGTTTTAGTTCCAGTGTTTAAAATTCATATGAAGAAGCACTGAAAACAGTTTACAGCTCAGTAGCTTCTCTGATTTATATCAGACAGGAAGTAGAAGGTTACTGTTGGGCACCTCTATGTTTTATTCAATAGGCACTCTCTTGCCTGTTGTTATTCTGAGGTTTTAGTACAGACATAGGAATTATGGGCAGTGCTGGAATATCTTAAATTATTTCTGGTCATTCAGTGACCTTCAGTTCCTTGGGCTCATGTCATGTCCTGCACCATTGTCTTGGCCTCACCTTAGGCTGCAAATCTTGTGACACAATAGCCTTGATCTCCTGTTGACTGAGTGAGAGGAGAAATAAGACAATTTATTTTTCATACATTAATATTCAGGAATATGTTATTTCCCCAGGCTTAACGGCACAGAATGAAATAATGAATTCTTTGCTTAATTGCAATCCCTAAACTTGATGCAGTATCACATTATGTGACAGTTGTAACTGAAGCTTGGTTGATTGATTGATTGATTTTAAAATGAAGGAAAATATAGAGGGCAGCGAGTTGAGCTTCTCCCTCCTGCTCATGTTGCTCTTCGTGCAACACTGTCTAACTATTCTAGGGTCCCAATTCAGAGCTCTGGGTTGTCTTCTGGCAAAGGTGTGAGGCTGTTTCTCTTGCTACAATGTGCTTTGAAGGTGCCTCAGCTATTCCAGTAGTAACAATTCCACAGGGATGGTTTGTTCCTTGAGAGGCAGTTACCAGAACATACAGTGCTTTCTTACATTAAATCTTTCCTATGATGGCCAGAGCATTTGTCTGAGGGATGGTCCAGGATCTGAGACCATGATTGTGCAGGTGCCTCTTACCTGAACATCTCTCTCATTTCCAGCTACACAAGCAAGTGGAGCACAGTTGGCACAAAATGAGAGTTTGGATGCTGCATCTACTACAGGACAGTCTTTTCCTTCTACAGTGTCTCCAAAAAGAAACACTTCTGCTTCTGGAACCTCAGGTAAGTCTTGAAAACATGCACTTTCTTTCTCTACACAAGCAGTTAAAAGAATGCAAATAATTTTTAGTGTTTTCTTCATTTGTTGTGCATTGTGATGAAATGAGGACCACATCTCCTTATTCATGCAGGGTACACTGTGTCCATGTGACCTAACCCTGAAGTTGTGTTGAGTGATGGGTGAACTTCCAAACATTCAGTTGAGATATGTGATGTCATTACAGGAGGATATAAATTACAAGTGATAATAGTAATCTTCATATATGCTATGTGAGGTCATTGTGTAACATTGACTGTCAGAGGAGGTCATCAAGATAAATTCCCTGGCTGCAAGGCAGAGGAGACAAAGAAGAAAACAGCTATAACTTCTGCAGTTGTTAAAAAATCAGGAGAGAAATTTAATGCGTATTACCATTTAAATGATGTTGTTTAACGTACGACATGGTTGCATGCAAAGTCAAAAATGTATCAATTCTTCCCAACTCAAGTCTGGTCTTACTGGTTTTTTGGGTGTGTTTTGGTGTGTGTATTCACTAAGAAACACTGTGGGGAATGCAGATGCCAGGTCATATGAATGATCATTTATTATACTTCTAGCTGGCTTAACTTTCTTAGGTTTTGAAGAACCACTTATTCAGGTTTGCTTAAGTTCTCTTGGGCCTTCTCTTCATTTAGTACTTACTCTTACCTACATGTGTGTAAATCCAACAAGGACACTCTCTGTGTTTGCATATCCCTGTTATTAATAGTAATGCTTAACATCCCCCAAGGGATACAAGACTCTTTGTGCAAACTCTGGATTGTGTTTGTGTGGGAGATAAGCACATGTGTGTGCTGTGATTTTTCCTCATAAAGGATAAGATTGGATATAGAAGTAGAGCAATATGCTCACTGTGCACTGAAATGCTTAGAAGCATGCAAAAAATTGTAAGCATTTTAAGGAAGATAAAGTCAACCCAAGGCCACTGATTCAGAGAGAATTCTTTACAATTATTTCAAAAAGCCCATTCCCCATAATGCATATACTGTGCATATACTGTGCGGTTACTTGACTTTTCTGTTAGGTTTCATGTCTTCTGGCAAACACAGGCATGGTACGGAAACCTCACCATTGCTATACTGCAATAAAACAGTAAATTACAACATTTTTAATTAAAAGGTCTCTCACTTAGGCAAATTCTCCAGGTTAATATTAAATTGTAATGCATATCTGACTATGCATCATGTGTATTGAATTACCTATTATGCTGTGTATAAAATTACATTTTACACTTAAAATTTGTCAAGAAAGTTTTACAACATTCCTGGGGTCTGTTTGCAAAAGCCATCATCTTGCTCAGCTTACTCTGCTGTAAAATCAATAAATCTTCTTGAGCTCAGAGACTACCCAAGATGCCAGAATTATAATTGCCTGGCTGAGACAGAAAGAACCCATCTATCCAGGGGCAGTCAGTCTAGGCATAGCCAATGCTCCGAGTTCCCATAAAACTGCCACTTCAAAATCACTTCTGCCTGCACCAGGATTTCCACACTATCACCTTTTCTGTCTCCTGACAGCACCAGCCCCTGGCTTCTTTCTTGAAGGCTGTATATGTAGGAAATCCCCTTTTTCACCCTGATGTGTTAGGTAGCTTATCCCAAATGGTTAGACCACCCTTGCTCCCTTATTCTTTGTATGTGTTAAAAGTTTAAGGAAAAATGTCTTGGTTCCTTCTAAACAGATTTCTTCTCCTCTGTGCTCAGGCCCAGGGAAAGCCATATGCTGCACCCTAATAACTTTAAGGAAAGTGTGAAGCCTGTTGTTTCATCCTGTGCTGAGACCAGAGGAAATGCCACCTCTCTCACTACCATTAGATTATTTATTTCTAGGTCTCCAGAATTTTGCATTCAGGGGCTGGGTGCCTTTTGTTCACTAGAGCAGGGGCTGGTGTGTGCCAAGGCTGCAACCCATGGGGGATAGAATAACTTGCAAGCTGGAGGTATCTGAGCCACGTCTTCTGCGTGGGAGCTCAGGGGAAGACAAATTAATGTGAAATGGATCCAAACCAGAACATTTCTTTTTGGTATGCCCAACCAAAATAATCCAGCTGGCTAAATATGTTTAGTTTCAAAACTGAACATTTTCCATAAAAAAAAAAAAAAAAGCCATTTTGGTGAAAGTTTCCTTTCTTGATGCAGAAAAAGAAGAAAGCACATTTTGCAGAGAAATTTCCAATCAGCTATATCAAAAGATCAGGGTGTGGGAGGAGTGCTACAGAGAGCTGGAGAGCGACTGAGATGAGTGGGGGAGCCTGGGAAAGAACATGTAGGAACATCAGAGAACAGTATTGTTGTATTAAAGGAGATTAAAAGCACCAGCCACAGAGGAGGTGCTGTGTAGTGCTCACCCAGGCTAGAGGAGGTAATAAGGACTGTTTTTAGCAAAGAGAGCCACCTGCATGCGTGCCATTGACACATGCACTTTGTTAACTTTGGCTGTCATGCAGAATATACCTCCCACTCCACCTCCACAGAGGATTGCTTGCTAATATTTAATTTTCTCCTTTTGTTTAATAAATGAAAAATTAGAGATTAGAGTCTAAATACACCTGAGAAACTGCAAGTATTGTGGCTTTTTATTCTGTGATCTAAACAAAGAAAAAATCCATAAAGCAGTATGAGCTTAAGTTCACCCAGCAGGGTGGTAAGATTAAATGATCTATTATAATAAACTGTCAGATGAATCAACGTGCTTCATCTATTGATATCTTTATTGCACTCCTCCAATTATAAATCCTACTCACTTGATTCATAGGAGGCATCTCCCTAAGAAAAATTTTTATGAGTAAGACTAGTAGGGTTTGACTCTTTCTGTACACAAACTGCAGGAACACTGGATAGTGATATTAGATAAAAATTACCCACTGTATCTTGAGCTCCTTCACAAAGAGAGAGACACAAAACCAGAAGTTTCTGGGAGATGGAAAACATAGCAAAGCCTCAGTTAACACTATTACAGATCTATGGTGTGGTCAAGGCAAGAAAGGCTTTTTCAAGTTTTTAATTTTGCCTTGATTTATACTGTGGTGTATCCCCTCTGAGTAATCAGCCAAATGTATTCGTTTGTTTTGCCAGTGAACACAGTTGGATGTGGCTGCAGTCCAAAATACAGAAGTAGCAAACTGCAGGGTATCCAGGCTGCTTAGGTAGCGGCTGTTGGAGAACAGAGTGGGGAGAGTTTAGTTATTGGTCTCTTCCTCCATCTGTCGAGCTTCTCACCAGTGCTGAACTGACTCAGAAAGGTAATTTCAAATCAAACCATGGTTATATGCCAAATTTTTTATCCTTGTCCTCCTTACTGCACAAGGAGGAACCCAGCACAGCCAGTGTTGCACACCTCACTTTTCATGATGAATCTGGAAATCTTCCCAGATTATTTATGCAGAGCATCTTGCTAGCAGCCCCAGATGAGGCAGCAAGCTCTGTACAGGCAGCTAGAGCAACTCCAGTAACTGTTACCAAGTGAAATGCTGCTTTTCCTTCTGTCCTTCTCTTTCTGGAGAACAGCAGCATGTGAGCCCACACCAAAAAGGGCACTGGATGGTTATTTAGAAAATGCAAACTGAAAGCACCTGCTGAATCACTTGGATAAGCACAGCTTTGTTTGTGTGGCAGGACTGAGCAATCTCTGAACAGAGGGTGAACCAGTGCCTTGCTTGTATACTGGAGACAGGGAGAGAGAGGAAGGCATGAGATTTTTCCAATTTAATTTTTCATGCTCTAGCAAACCTGGGTGAGATGCCTTCCAGAAAGATGCAGGTAGTATTATTGTTTGTAGGAGTGTGCAGTGGTTAAAAACAACAGAGGCCTAGAAAGAGAGGGCAGGTGGCTGCTGCCACGTTTCCCCCAGGATAATTTCTGCTGTCTGGGTTTATCAAAGAGGCAAGATCTGGCCAGGACAGCTATATGGCTTTTGGTTGTGCCAGTGGGTACTGAAGCACATGTCCCTCAGGCCTTCCTGTTTGAAGAGGCTTATGTCACCTGTGCTTATGTCACCTGCATTCAGGTTCAAAAAGCTGTTAACGCTTTGAAGTAAACTTGGGTGTTAGTCTTGAGCTTAATATGCTTTTTCTATGTATTTATTTGTTTTAATTTGAGCCAAGCTGCTGCATCTTGTTTGTAAGAGTGAATGTAAGGGAAAATGTTCAATTATGTTATAATGTTGGAGCTCTTTCAAAGAAAAGTTCCACAGACTTGAGAGACAAGGTTCAAAGTGACTTCATAGAGAAGTGACCTATTTGTAAGACTTGACAAAATCTTCTGCCTTTCTTTGAGAATGTGCACACACAGGGCTTTACAGTTTGCTAGTTTGCCCACATGCTGTGTGATCACATGGTGTTTTTATCATGGCATCCCACACTTTATAGGCTGAAGGAAAGGCAGTATTTTGGTAATAAGCAATCATATCATATTTGGATGTTTCCTTAATGCCAGGTATGTGTCCTCCTGCATTGTGTACTGTGTGTTGTTCCTTTGACAAGTGATTTATTAACTTCCTGAAGGCTTTTGCTTGCTTTTGTTGGTAATGTTGCCCAAACATGCTATAGACATTGCCTAATGATTAATCACAGAGATCCTTTTAGAGTACAGTGATATTGGTGTTTGCAGATGGATTGATGAGACAAAAAGCTTAGGAAAACAGTCTCCTCTGCATTCTAGGAAGCCAGGGTGAGGTAACTGTATATATTGAGGACACTTAGCATGACAAATATTTAATATGGTCAAGAAGAGCTCTTACTGTTGACTTTTAAGTACTTAGCTTTTCAACCTAAACATACCTTCCATGAACATTTGTGATTAAAATGCAGTTTTAGTTTTGTCACATGTACCATTAACAAAAGCGGTTATTTGCACCCCAGCGGCTGAAGTGATGCATGGTTTTAATTGTGTGTAGAGAGAAGCAAAAACAAGAGCAGCATTCTGGTTTTCAAAGAATATGTTCACAGCAATAGAACAATGTGTGTTACAGCTCTGCTGGTAGGAGCTGTCTTTATGCACAGCTCAGAAGGAGTAGTGAGGGTATAAGAGTGGATTTGTGCTCCCTGGGGAAACTGGTTTAGAGGAGCACTGCAGCCTGGGCAGTCAGGGGACAGGCTTAATGCCTGCCTGGAGTTACAGCTGCCTTCATGATGTTGCCTCTATGATCCCCTACCCTGGCACAGCTGGGATACAGAGGACACAGCCACTCTAATTTCCAAGCCTGCTACAATCTAGACACGCAGGAACAGCAGTATGCTAACAACCAAAAAAAAAAAAAAAATGTTGTGCACCAAAAACTTCTGAAGTAGCTGGGGGAAGCTGACAGTAGAGCCAGTCAGTGTTGTGCCCAGTGCTCTGTAAGGTCAATTTCTTCCTCATTAGCAATGCCTCTTGCTTCTGCTGCTTGGTAGTCTGCTAGCCAAAAGCACCAAGATAATAAACAAAGATTTCCTTTTAAAGGGTTTTGTGCCTCTTGAAGATGTGTCTCAATTAGTTTCTTTTATTAAAACACTTACTTGTCAGTTAAATGTCAGCTATTCACTCCCAGGCAATTTTTTTTTATTTTGGAAGGAGGAGTTCTTAAGGAATGTATCAATTAATTCAGGATTCTCTTCTCTTGAGCAGAATAACAACCTAGCATAGACTTCGGATTCTGCTCCCATCTATAAGGGATGGCTGGAGACTTTTACAAACTCAGACTTTCTGGGCTTGGGAACAGTGTTAGCATGTCACTTCTGGGGCAGCATTTGTTGTGGGTGTTAGTGAGCATGTTCCTAAAGTCTGCCAGTTTCCATGATGTGAAGACTCTGGACATCTAAAATAGATACTAACAAACCTATTTTTTCTGTTCTATTGCAGGCCTTCCCATGATCTCTCCAACAAATTCAGCAAGTAAGAGCAATAGAAGAGGTTGCTCTATGCACACTGCTGAAAAAGGCTGGTGTGAGACGGGAGAAGCACAGCTTGAGGAAAGGAAATGTTCAGGGAGCAAGAAGGATCTAAGGGAATAATGTACCTGAAACAGTACAGAGCAGAGGAAGTGTGAGGTTCAGTTCGTAGCATTGAGTAATTTGACTATCATGTTAGACTGGCAGATACTGGAAAGAAAACAGGGCGGGACCACAGAAAAATCAGGCCTGGTATATTACATGATGCAATGGGAAGCTGTTATAAATAGAGTGTTTACCAAGGAGCTTGTTCTTGTCAGTGGCTCTCGTTCCTCGTCCTGTAGTGAGAAGCAGCAAATCCCAGACTAAGGCAAGTTTCCTGTGCTAATGAACCTGTATTGTCCTATTTTCCTTTCTCTGGGTTTATCAGGAAACAGTCTTTTTTGTACTGGTCCCTGAAGTTCTTGCTGCTGCTGCCTGCAAAATCTTGGCCATCCTGTTACCATGATGGATGTATTTTTCCCATTCATTTTATTCTGATCCCAGATTATTCCATAACTGGAAAATACCTGACAGATCCAGACAAACTAGACAGGAGGGGCTGACTTGTGAGAAACTTTAATGAAAGAATGGAGAAATGAGCTTAAGGTTTTAGTTCCTTACTCTGTTTTATTCAGTAATGTTTCTTTCCAGCTGTCATATTTCTTACTGATGGTCACAAGTAGTTTAAATGCTAACCTATGGATTTTTCTTTCCTTCATTATTCACATCTTGGTCAATCAACAGATTAAAAAAAAAATCCACAGTGGATTTCAGTCGTCAGTTTTTCTCCTGAGGAGAGGCACACATGTCCTGCACAAATGTGGGGACACACATTCCTGTTTTTCCATGCAGTTTGTTTCTGTTGACATTTCCAGTCAGTATCCAGGGTAACTCATGGCTGTGATAATTGCCTGCTTGCCCTGGCAATTGGTAGTATACCAGATAAGGTAACAAAAAGGCAGTAGTATTTCCTTGGGAAATCTGAAGCAATCACATGGAATTAAGAATGCATAGGAATTATTTAATCACTTGGTGATGGCTCAGTTTCCAACCTTACATTATCACCCCTCAGCAGACAGGCACCAAGGGAAAGAGAACTTCTGCTTCAAAGAAGCAGTGATTTTTCAGAGATAAAGTCTTGGACAATGATTGTTTCCTGCACTATAGCATCAGAATGTCTCGGCTATGACTATGTTGTTTAGCACTTAGTAAGTGATCATTTTCCCCAGGAGGCTTCTCTCTGTGTCCAGAAAAAATGAAGGTAGAAGAGTGGGGAAGGGGGAAAGAAAGCAACCACCAAAACATTTTTTAATAGTCGGTGTGAGTTTAAACTCAGTTTTGCAAGGAAGAAGAATTCCTACATGATTGGGACAAAAAAACCTTATTTGTTACTGTAACTTCATAGATTAGAGTTACAAGTACTGTCTGTATAACAGCTTCTATAAAAATAGGGACATGTCTTCCAGAGACTTAGTAGAACAAAATTGTATTCTAGACCTCAAAATGGCCATAGGATATTGATTTTAATGACTTAATTAATTTCATAGCTTCCACCCTACAACTTGAGCCCTCTTCTGTTCTTGGGAAGAAGAACCATGCAATCCTACAGGTGTGGATTGTGAGTAGGTACCTGACCAACAACACCTCAGTTGTTGCCACCATGTTGTCACTATATATATAACCTCTGCTAGGACCCTTTTTAACAGATCACCTTCCCCAGACACCTTTGTTTGAGAGCCACTTTTGATATTTAGCCAGGTAATGGAACTGTTTGACCTTGCCTCACGTCTGTCCAGCCAGCTGGCTCCTTCAGAGGCAGTGAGCACTTGTTTGCTCAAGCCTCCATCCAATATGGAATGCAATCCCATGTGCTATATAATGTACCTAGGGAAATGCCAATGTTTGCATTTTCTGTTTTCTCTCTGGAAGTTCAGTGATTGTTTTTTCATAGGCTGTATGCAGCAAGGTAATAAATATTTTGCGTTGTTGATACCTGACTCAAATTCAGATTAGCACCTGAAGGTAGAAATGCATTCCTTTAAACCTAGTCCTAAAAAATGCCTAAGAGGCTCACAACATTGCTTTCTCCAAAAGGGGCAGAGAGCAGGCACATTCCTCTATAACAACACTCAAGAAAACTTGCTATCTACTAATATTGCACCTCAGACATCTTCATCTACTACTAGCACTTTTTTTTTAATTAGCAGTGGAATATTTTGGTCTTCTCTTAGAGACAGGTCTAATTTTCACCCTCTTGTTTATTAACTTGTTAAAAATTCTCTTGTAATGTTGAACAGTACCATAACCTCCTAAAGTGAAAAAGTTTGTAGCTCATAACCTGTAAGTGGATAAGGAGAGGATCTTCAGGAAATCTGCACCCATAAAAAGTATGTATTTCTTTAGGCCACGCTAGATAAACTTTTCCACCCCTCTTGCCAAGTTATCCAAGTATTATTGAGAAGAAATATAGAGGTGAAGCACCAAGTGAAGCTCCAGAACTGGGGACACAGAAGTTGTTTTGTGAGGGCAGTTTTGCAGAGGGAGTTGTCTGGGGAATTCTGGCAATTCATGTTTACCTGAAAGGCACTATTTCTTTTGCAGAGCCAACTTCTGAAAGTCCTAAAAGCAGTTCTGGAAACCAGACTCATACAGGGAGTAATATCAGCTATTCTAGTGAGTATTCTTACTTAATTGTCTGGCTTTTGAGTTTTCAGTTGATCAGTTTTGCTTTTGATGAGTGATTGGAGTAGTAGACAAATGAAACTGGCCATTTTATTTCTAGCCTTTCTAGGCCCTATTAGAAACCAAATTAAATGCTGATTATAAAACTCGTCTCAGAGATAAACAGAGCTCAATAAGTTGACACCTCTCTCACTGTAGAGCAGCACAGTTATTCCCAAGGACTGATTCAAAGTGGCGAAATTGAAAAAACAAACAAACAAAAAACAGTTGTCCCCTGTGAGAGAAGACACAAGGGAACATATGAAAAAAGTTGCTCATATACATGTTGTACATTTTATATGAATGTATTGTTGTGAATATATGATATGAATATATTATTCATATTGTCATGGGGAGAAGGTCTAGGAGGCAGTCCACTGCCTCCCTTTAAGCACTTGATATTTGCATGAGGCATGTACTTAGTCTTTCATTTTAATATTGTGCATATTGCGTTTCTGCAGCTTTGCTATGTCCAACCCAGAGTACTGACTAAGTAAAATATGTTTGATGTTTTCCCACTGTAAACTGTCTCCCTCTAGTTCCACGAATGCACATACACATCTATATGAATATTAAATATTAGTTGCATCAAGAGCCATTGAATGCAGCCTCCCTCTAACACAGGGTTTAGGCCGGCAGGCGAGAGAGTGCCTGCTGAATTTGAATGTGGCCAGTTGCTGCCAGAGAAATGATAAAAAGGGAGAAGCTGGACTTATATATTTCCCAGGGAAAGCTTCTCTTCATTACATAATTCTTTCCTTTTTTTGCTTCTTGGCTGGGAAACACCTGTCAGGAAATGACAGATGGTGGGAAATAATAAAAGGAAAGAAATGTCCTCATTTTAAAAGGAGATCTTGCATTTTCTGTCCCTGGTTTTAAGTGCTGTGGGGAATGTTACTGAATTATGTAATTCCTTGGTGTCTTTCTGGGTGCACAATGCTAAAAGCAAAATAATCACTTCAGTTGCTGAATTTTAAGACTGCTCTTTTTTTTTTAAGTGGAAAAAATAAATTGCATGTTTAAAAAAATATTTCTAGGACACAACTTTCTCACAAAACCTTTGGATGCCATCAGCACTGGGTTGAATGATGAGTGTTTTCATTGAAATTAGGTGGGCCCAGTGGAGCAGGTGCTGAAACCTTGTTCTTTTGCTGAAAAATGGGTGAAACCAGTTCCACAGGGCAGCATGAGTGTCTGGAAAGGAGTAAGGGTGGGAGAAGGAACAAGCCTGTCTTCCCTCCATTAAGCATCCAAGCCTGAGGCTCAGTGGTTGCAGGAAGAATAACAGGAGCAGTAGGTTATCATCTCCAGAGAAATGGGTAATGTTTGGTGAAATGGAGCTGGAGGTGCCTCTCACCTTAGTGTGTGCAAGTACCTATACACAGAGGCAATGTAAGTCAGAGGCAGCAGCTAAAATCATGTTCCCCCTCTTTTGCAGATGTTATCTTGCCAATTGTCATCACCCTGATAGTCATTACCCTCTCTGTCTTCTCACTGGTGGCTTTGTACAAAATGTGCCAGAAGAAAACTCCAGGTATTTGGTTTGCTTTCCCTGCAGGGGGGGAAATCAATGTGCTTTTTATTATTAAGAGATCTCTTTTGGATTACCTTAACCATCACTGTTGTGGTAGTCTGATGGGAAAGCTTTTTGTATTTTGTGTTTCGCCTGAAGTGGGAAACCAACACTTCATTTTCAAAATCAGTAGGAAGACCGGAGTGAGCCAAAAAGATTTTTGGAGAATAAATAATGCTGTAAAGCTTTTTTTTCATGCTTTTGCAGCTACAAAGAGCTAACAAACACCTGTGCTAACACAATCAATCAGATAGAAATGGACAGTGAAAACTAAATTAAAAGCTAATCAACAAAATCAATTTATTTTATCTTTCTTCTAGATACAGGTAAAGAAATATCAATGTTTTCTTTTACTATATATCTGATACATACATACATACACACAGGCACATTATGCATGAGTAACATTTTCCAGTTACAATAAAAATGTGCATGGAGCAAAATCCCTGAGCAAATAGTATTTTCAGAAATAGTCATTTTGACAAAGCAGCTAAAGACAGTATCTGTTTCTCTGCCGTCCATTAAATACTTAAGATAATGGGTTATAGTTCCATCAAAGTCCATTTGCCAAATGTTTCAGGGTTGCCCAAGTAGGCCACAGGTAAGCGTAAATTTCCATTAAGTGAAAACCCAGATCTGATCCAGACTGTGGTTTTTCTGTCCCTGTGAGCTGGCATGAGTTAGGAGACCTGTGCAGAACTGTGAAATCACCAGGCCTTGGAAATACAAAATCACAACAGGGTGTTGAAGCTGTAAACCAAGACAAACAGTGTGTCACAACCAATTTAGCCAATGACATGGAAAAACAGACCCAGATAAACAAAAGAAGGTGTGATCCTTACTTAGGAAATTACAGAATATTCAAAGTCAAGAGATAAAGATGTGAGATGAAGAACATTTCTTTACTAGCCTCCCCTATGCACAAATGTCATCAGTCACTCTATTAGCAAACTCATTTGGAAGATAGAAGAGATATCTGTAGTGCTTCCTGTAGGATTTGCCCAGGTCTATCCAGTGCACTTCCCCTGTGCTTGGTGCCACGGAGTTGGCTCCATGTCTCTGATGTAACCCCCTCACCCCTTCCATCTGCCCACACTTGCACATAAGCATAAAATATATTCAGCATATGATTCATTTTGGAGACGAACCTGTTCCTCATCGATGGGGATGACAAACTGTTCCCAGACATCATGCCAGGCTGTACCCCATGGGGGTACAGCCTTAGGAACACCCTTGTTCCCTCAGTCCCCTTACCCTGTATCTTTTAGCTCAGTTGTTGTGTGCTGAAGAACCATTGCATGCTTACATCTCCTGTGCCAGCTACGCAGGGATTTGGGAGCTGCAGGGAAAAATGTGCTTCTGTTGTGCTCCTGGACAAGTCAAATGTCATTCTCCCTGGTTTCCAGAAGTGTCTGTACAAGCAACATCAGTTCACTCCCGTGGATGACCAGAAAAATAACAATTACTATTCAAGCTGGTTGATTGTGTTTATGAACTTAATGCAATACTGCAAAATTACAAATGAGCCTTCTGCCAGCAACTGCAATAGCCATGTCTAAATGTTTGGGGTTTGAGTTCCAGCAATCAAAATTATATTAACTTTTTTTCTTCTTCCAGAGAGACAAGAGAATGGCACTGAACAGTAGGTTGAATCCTTTTCATTGCTTTGAGCTCTATCACAGGGCACTTGTAAATGTAGCAGATTTTGCATAGGAATTTCTTCAACCTTTCTCTGTTTAAATATCATAATCAGTTGCCACCCCAAAGAGAAATATCTTGTCAAAAGTGCTGCACTTGCAGTTATTGTAGACCTGTATGCATGATAAGCAGCTGTTTCAGCATGGATAGAAATGTGGTGACTCTCAACTGTTTTGCAAGTGCTCCTTTTGAAATGGATAAACAGCTTATGCTGTGCCATAGGACTCATTGGCCCAGTCTTTTTTCTTTTTTTTTTTTACTTTTTGCCCTATTGATCCCTCTCCTCTACCCCCGCATATTTTTCCGCCCCCCCTTCTTTTGCTCATGTTTTCTCTCTTTTTAATGTGTTTCCTTTTTATTCTGGATTATTTATACATATATCACTTGTTCCCCATTATATCATGTTCCTATGTCCCATCTTGTTTCCACTAGACTATTTGCATAGTCTCAGTTGGAAATAGTAGTGGCTTAAGGAGTGTGAGGAGAGGGAAATTGGGAAAGATCCATTAGAAGATACAAACTAAAGGCCATTGAGCCTCTGAGTGGCCACTTGCATAATCAAAAGCAACATTTAGGCTGCTGGTTTACTTGGTAGCCCTGACTCCCTGGACCCCTGAAGTGGTCCTTCTTTGTAACTCAACATGGCTAAAAGGTTTGCATTGACAGAAAAAAATATTACCCCTTTTCCTCCAGATGTACCTCTTCTGGGAAGTCCTAGATTAAACCTGGAGTAATGGAACCTAATTTATTACATATTTTAAGAGAAAGGTATTTTCAGAGATGTTGGCATATGGTATTTTCCAACTCCTGACCCCATGCAAAGCCCATTTTAAGCCTGCCAGTTTAGACTGGAGGTCCTCAGGACCAAAATCTTTGAGTTTTGTTTGGACATGACCAACATGTGTGCTGACTGCTTAAATGTTTTCTGACTTCAACAGGGCCCAGTCAGATAAAGAAGGAGTCAAACTTCTTTCTGTGAAGACAACTTCTTCTGAGACTGGTGAGTGTTTCATTTGTGTGTATATCTGTTTCCCGGTCTGAGCTCAGAGAAAAAACATTTTTGGGATGTCATTCCCAATAGCAAACCCATCTTCAGTTCCTGTCAGGTCAAAGTCACTGCAAACAATTCTTCTACAGAGCAAATCCCCAGAATGTGATTCTGTAGAGCTGCTGTTCAGCTGTACTGTGTGTGCTGTCAGTATTTGGGAGTATGACTGGTATGAGAAATATGACTGGTTTAGGAAAATATTTTATTTACATCATTGATGGTAAGTGATCTAGCTAGGGATATTCAGGAATAACAGTGATCATGGTATTTATCAGCTAGATCTGGCTGTACAAGGAAGTTTGAAGACTGGTAATATCATAAGCACAGCATTTTCTGAGTTGGAAGGGACCCTCAGGTGAACTTAAGTGAATGGCCCATGTAAAGATCAAACCCACAACCTTGGTGTTATTATTACCATGCTCCAAGCAACTGAGCTAATATCCCAGGGATCAAAAGGTTTGGGAGCCAGTGCTGTATGTAATTAGGGTTCTGTTGGAGTTGCTGTCAGCAGTGTTCAGTCAGCCCCGTGCTCAGTCACCCTTTGCATTCAAAATCCTACTCTCATTGCAAATCCCTCTGTCCTGTGCTTCAGGTTCTTACAAAATGTGTGGTAATAAAGCCTAAAGGAGCAAAGGTTACTGATAACACACACAAAAGAAAGAAAAATCTCAAAGCAAAGAGATAGATGCAGTTATAGGTTCTGCAAAAAGACTGAGGCAGAACAGAATTCTGACTAAACAATCAAAACCCCTAAATCTCTCATGGTAGAGCTAATCGTGGTGAAACTTCACACCTTCATCCAATCCTTTCTCAGTCATGTTGGTCCCACCTCACCTGCAAAAATCCTTCCAGAAAAACAGTCTCTTACTTTCTACTTTTTAGGTATAATACTCTTTTTTTTTTTTGTTTTGAAGCTTTTTGTCCATCTGGTTCTCCTACTTACATTTCTTAGGCTGACCAATATCTGCTCTCTCCTTTTCTTCCAAATCCTTGAGAAGTCCTCTGAAATGCAACACTGCATCTGAACTACCCTCTGCTTGCTGGAGAGGCACAGTTTGGTCACTCCAGCCTTCTCTGCAACTTCCAGAAGCTTTTGTGCAATCCAAAACACCCACAGGGCATCTCTGGTAGCCTTTGCAGCAAACCAGAGTTGTGCAAGGTCCCCATCCTCTTGACACAGAGCTAGGGGCTAGAGGGGGACGGGAAGGGCCTGCTCCATCACAGGACACGTCAGTTCTGTCCCACTGCTGCTGGGTAAAGACAAACTACACTTTGGCACTTTAAAGGCTGCACTTCAGATCTTCATGATTTGGGAAATTTTTATTTTTTTTTTTTAGAGAATGTCTTTGGGAATGGACTTTTAGCTTCATTTGGAGCATGGAGTTGTGTGTATGTTTTCTTAAAGTCATACTTGTTTGTTTGATTGTTTGTTTGTTTGTTTTGAAAGCTGGATGAAGTTAGAAACTAATTAATGGACATTTTTTGATTGATTCTGCCCTCATGCTGTTTCAAAAACAAAGTGGCTCCATTGACAGTAGCAGAATTGCTTGTGGTTTAAAGCAGGGTAAATGGGAAAAGACACAGGCTCAGTTTTTGGGATTTTTCCCCCCTTTTCCACAATATGAGCTCGGTTGCCTGTTAATCAGCTACTGTTCACCAAATATTGGAGCATCTTCCATCCAGAGGATGCTTGATATTCTTTTTTACTGAACTCTGATATATGCATGCTATAATTAGAAGGTTTAAGTCATAACCACTTAGAAGACAAGATTCTTGCCCTCTTCTCATTAATACAATTCATATTTAAACTAGCTGCCATTTTCTCTTGAATTCTTACACCATTATATGTTTAAAATTAAACATGCTTTCACAGAAATTGAAGTCCTCCTTTGCCTAGGTTTTTAGAGTCACTTTGCTTCTTAAATTAAAAGCACTCTGGCAGAGGGGTCTGTTTCTTCCAGAAATATTTGTCTCTCATACAGGAATTTAAAATATGTTAGGATGCCTCCCCAAGTGTTCTTCTGTTTCTTTCATCCAGCTGTTTAGAAAACGTATGTTGTGGCTGTCTCTGTACATACCAACAAAACTATAATAGGTAGTGAGTAGAAAGGCTGAAATTAGAAAGATCTAAAGAGCAGCTTTAACTTCACAGGCAGGGCTGCATCATCCTCTCACTATCAATAGGCAGCTCCTCCCTAAGGTCAATCATATTTACAGTGAAGTTCTGCTTTGATATATATTCAAATTCAGCTTTATTACAAGTATACATTCTATTTGTTTTCTTCATTTTTGCTTTTCATTCCAAACAGAAGACTTTGAGATTGTATAATTTTGTAAAATATATGCAGGACAACTAAGGACCTACAAACTGTTCAAGCAAGCAACCTAGAAAGATCCTGTGTCAGTGTTGTGCACAGATCTTGATCAAAGGTTATGGTGAGTTTAATCTTGCCTTCTTTTATCTGTCTGAAAACCATGCTAGCTGCACATAGTTGAAAGAGATGTTTGTGTCCAGAGGGCTGTTTATCCCATCTGCCTTGGTCATCTATCTTGACCTGGAATGGGCAGACCTGTGGCAGTCCATTGACTCCTGAAGGATCCTATTTTAGGACTTCTAAAACTGGGTTGTGAATATGAAATGAAAGAGAAAGGAAAGACTCCTTTTTCAGAGGCACAGCTAAATTAAGTTTAATCAAGAATATTATTTCAAATACCTACAATTAATGTGAAAGAATGCAGGAAAAGAATAGTTTTTAATTAAGTCTGGACTAAAGTAATGTTTTTAATGGAGTAGCATCATCAGGAGAACTAGGTGATATGGAGCTTTAATATTGTCTGCATTTTTATAACTCTTCTTAGAAAGATGGAATTGCTAATGGCCTTGAGCTCTAAGGCACAACTGGTGTAGAATGTATGTAAAGTATAAATCCAGAGAAAACTAAACTAGACTCAGAAAATTTTTCATGCATGTTTATCAGTGAACTGCAACACCTGATGCAAGACATGTGCCTGTTCTTGCATCTTACTTGAAAACTCACCTAGGATAAATTTAGTCTCAAAAGTTTTACACTAATGTACAAATGCGGGACTTTATGGCAGCCATTTCATGTTGATGGTACAGGCAAATTTAGGGTGGCTCCCCCTAGGGAGAATAAATGGTCTTTTACAATACAGCATTCTAGAAAATCAACCTGCAAAAATATTTCTTTGTGATTCAACATGGCCCACAGAACTGCACACTTAGCTTGTCAGTGATCGTTATATTTCCTGAGAACATAAGATTAAGGGTTTTAATTGATGACTAAGAGCTCAATACCATCAGCCATGGGGTTAAAATATTGCCTGTCTTGAAAACGGACCTAACTTTTTCTGCAAGGGTTATTGTGTATTACACTGAAAAACAGTAAAGGTATTGATCACTTTTTTAGAACTCATGAAAAATGTTGAGGGATGAAAATTTTTCAGTTACAGGAAGGCTGGTGAATAGAAATTTGGATAAGACTACTACATACAGGCGTGTGATGTGTGATAGAAGAATTGATACCTGACTTCAGAATTTTCTTGTATGGCCCTAGTCTGGAATAACTATTCTAGAGCAGGTAAAATGTGTAAAAGGCCTTTTTAGTAGAAGCACACCATTTCAATATTCAATGTAAAGTCTCATAGGCATGCGCAGATGACATAATATCTCAGACATGTTAGGTATAATCCTGGCACCTAAGCATAAGCTGATCCAATAAAGCATGATTTATAACCAGACTGAGCTGTTTTGAGGTGAAAGGGTAGGATATGACTTACTTGGCTTGTAGAGATATTGCCTGTTCTGCACTGAATTTGCTGAAATTTTGCTGAAATTTGTTAAATGTGTCAGAGCTGAGGTAGCTCAGATTTTGGTGAGGCATCTGAAACGGAAGGTGGCTGGAGAAGGATTTATGGCAAATGTCTGCGTTAGGACTGCCCGAGATACCCGCTGTGACAGAAAAAAAAAAAAAAAAAAGAAAATTCAAATGTTACTAAACAGAAATGGGAAAATGTATCAGGCAAAGATGGATATTTGGGAGACACCTAACCTGTTCCATTTGAAACCCCTTTAACTTATTGCAATCACACTGGAGAAAGAGATCCGTTAATACCTAGAGGTGCTCTCTGATGGCAGTGCAGTGCAAAGATAGCACAAACCAAGGAAGCAGGAAAACTTCTCCACATGCTCCACATCTCTTCCAAAAGCTGCTGCTGTTCAACAGTAATGGTGGCCTTAGAGCTGTTACCTGCTGCTTCAGCTGAATGTACCTCAAGACAACCCACTGCAGTGCTAGGGCTTGGACATGGAAAATCCTGCGGTGTTCTGAAACAGTGTGGTTGGATGACAATGTCTTCATTACTGCTTCCCATAACCTTCCAAGTGCTGAGACTAATTGTTCTGCCTCACTCATCAAACCACAGATGTGGTTTTGATACAATGGGACAAATCAGGAGCTGCTGCAGACCTTGTTTCCTGTTATGCTGAGTTCTGCTGAGCATGGGCCATGGCATTTAAGAAGGTAAGAAATCTTTGGGGTTTACCTCATTAGGGACCCAACTCAGGGAAATTTTCCCCTGCGAGGGGCATGACTACATAGTGGGCCATGAGGTTTCTTAACATGCATTGGGACTTTGACCTCTTTTTCATTATGTCTAGGATCTGTATGGATCTAGGAGTAGGTGAAGAATCTGAGTCACTAGATGAGTCACTCTGTCAATGGAAATTCCCTTCCCTCTTCCACTTCCTTGCAGGATAAGCAGTGTAGGTCAGTGAAGAGCAGTCTGATGTCATGCTGTGTGCTTAGAAGTGGCAAGAGCAGGTGCTCCTGCTAATGTAGCATATGATATTGATTATTTCTGTTTCCTAGTCTAAGATGTAGTTTCAGGGTCTTATGTTTTTCCCCTGCATGTAGAACACCTAGAAACCGCTTTATAAAAAAGGGTCCCCTTGCAACAGAGGAAGATACCAAGTACCTCCTTTCCTCTACTTTTCTTTCTCATTTGCTGATACTCTATTTTTTTAGCCTCACATTTTATAATAGCCTGAAGTTCTGTTTATTTCTTCACAGGAACTGTAGAATAAACTTTCTTAGCTTGTGGTTGGACTCTGTGTTTACTCACACCACAAAGTTCTGACTGCACACACTTCCAGCTGAAACTTTCGGACTTTGAAAACTCTTGTCAAAAACATAGTCAAATTGTAATCAAAATAGTGTATGTTTCCTTCTGTATTTCTAATTTGGTTTGTGAATTGTGCATATTTTCAAGGGTTTTTTAGGCTGTCTTTTAAATTCAGCCTGCTAAGGGTCAGGTAACGTTTTCCCCTCTGATGTATTTTCTGACTTTCCAGCCTGCAGTTTTCCTCATGAAGGAGCTACCTCCTGCCCTTTGCTGCCTGTTGAGCAGGAATTGTCTTCCTGTCCTTCACGTGAACGTTTCCAAACACACTCTCTCTGTCATGGTGGATTGTTCAGATCCTTCTGTTGTGCTGGCAGTGGTGAGGAGCAGTTTGCAGGGAAATGGTGAAGTGTGTAGCAGGGGAGCTGCAGCACGTTGCAGGTGCTGGACTCACTGGCCCATACCAAACCCAGCCACTGGCTCCCACTTAATGCTGTTGTTCAGCATTTTTCTTTTAGTTCATTTAGACATTTTAATTCCTCTGACTGCAGAGGTAGTTTTATACTTTTATAAAATATAGGCTTCTGCAATCAGATTTTATTAAAAGCTTGCTTTAATTCTTTGCTCTAAATCTGATTGCCACTTACAAGCAATTCCTCAGCAGCAGATATTACAGTGAAATAACAGCACAACTAATTTCTTCTTACAGACAATGTAATCTGAGATGCAGTACAACCTATTTTTTATATGAAAGACTGCTTTTACATCCTTCTTCCAGCTTTCCCAATAATGTCAGAGGGCTTCACCCAGGTCAAAGACTTTCTGTATTCATAGTACTCAGTCTGTACTCTCTTTTATGTCATGATCTTCTGCAGTGTATGTGTATGCTGAATAATATATTCAGATTCTGAATCAAATGTGGAGGGGTGGGAGGAGAGGGAAAATTGCAGTGAGATTATTACAGTATCCTTCTACAACAGTGAGACAACGTAATGTTTGTTTCAGAGCTTCAAAACTGATCTTATTGCAATCTGTAATTTCAGCTGATTGTACCCATTACTTATTCACACACGTTGGCATCAGAATGCAACATTAATGGTTGGAAATGAGTATATTTGTGAGTGAAAAATCAAAACAAATACTGCACAAGTGAAATTTTAATTAGGAAGAAAACACTGCATTTTCACTGCAGCACTCTTTCTTTTCTGGTTATCTTTCAACTTGGAAGAGCTCTCAGTAGCTGGGTACTAAGTATACTTTCCATGCACTTAAAACAAATATGTTGAAGGATGAAAGGATGAGGATTTATGAGTACTTTTTTTTTTTATTGTACGTCTTCCTTGTCTTTATCCTTTTGAACCATGACCATGTTTTAGAGGAGGAAGTGCGCAGGGCATATTGGATCAGACCCAGTGCCTACACTGCCAGTTTCTTTGGGTGGATCAGTGACCGAGGCTCTGGCAGAATTGTTCAAAGGGTGCCACGTGGAGGCTGTGAATGAAAGACCAGTGTTGTATTGTGCAAGTTCTTAGTGCACTGTCCCCTTTAGTATTGAGGCTAAGGAACCATCTGCTGAGCCAGCTGTACCTGTTGGGACCCTGGATCTCTGTAGCCTCAAATCCAGTCAAAGAAGATATGTTAAAGGGGTGATCACAAGAGGTAAAAGGAAGTGTGACAAACAGGAAAGGAGTCCATTAACATGTCCTACACCATAGTCTTACAGCAACATGTGGCTAGGAGACATCCTTAATCAGGCTAGTTATCCTTAATGTTTCATAGTTTTCAGTGGCTTTTAATTCCACAAATTTGTCTTATTTGCTGTGGTATCTGCAGCCTCCTGCAGTAATAAACCTGGCAGTTTAACTACAGATCTGTCTGTTATATGACAGTAATAGAGACTTAATGGTGCTTATGTCTTGTATTTTGCAATCCAATTTCAGACAAAAATCAACAAAGAGATGCAACACTGGAAGATCGCAAAGAGAATATAGGATGTAAAAGCAGGCTTGGCATGCCACCTAAAACTTCCGTTTCAGTATCTCATTTTTACACATTTTCTTTTTCACGAAAGGAATGAAATCTTGGTATTTCAATGAGGATCAATTGGGCAAGGTTTTGGCCATATTTCTGCACTTCAGGTCATCCTATTGGCTTTTCTTGTTTTCATTCCGATCGGATTTTTTTTTCTTCTTCTTTTGAAATTTCAATTCTTCTGTTTCTCTTCTGTCTCTTTGTTTCCCTTTCTTCCCTGATTTTAGGGATTTCAAAGGCAATAATTTGGGCAAGTTCTGGTCCTTTTTCTTGCACCACATTTCATCTCAGTGTAATTGGTTGTAGTCACTCCATTTCAAATTTTCTGGAATTTTCAATTTCATTTTTGATTGACCATATCTCCTTTCTGGAGTGTTTGTTCACTCCAGAAAGTGAACTCTGCCCTCTGATTTCAAGATTTCATTACATTTCCTGAAAGGATGAAATTCCTTTCAGGACAGGCAATGAATTCTTGTTATTTCAATTGGGCAAACTTTGGGCCATATTCCTGCACTTCAGGTCATCCTATTGGTTTTCCTTGTTTTCACGTCGTGTCAGGGTTGGTTTGTTTTTGGTTTTTTTTTTGAAATTTCAATTCTTCTGTTTCTTTTCAATTTGATTGTTGATTGACCATACCTCCTTTCTCGGGTGTTGTTCAATTCTGTCCTCCAATTTCAAGATTTCATTCCCTTTTGGAAATTTATTGCCATAGCAGCCATCAGATTGGATCAACTAATACCTTATGCAAGATACTGAACACTTATATTGTGAGAAGCTGATGGTTCAAGTTTCTCCTGATATCTTCTATCTCCTGGTGCATAACACTAGAGTTTGTGTGTCATCCTTCTTTAAATGCATAATTCAGCATAAATAAAATCCCAGTTTTTTACTGATGATGTTGCACAGCAATTTTGCTTTTGTTGGTTTATTTTGTGGAACTATAGCCTTTCTCTTTCAATGATAGCCTCAGGTTGTGCCACAGGAATTTAGATTGGATATTGGGGAATATTTCTTCACAAAAAGGTTGTTAAGCATTAGAACAGCATGTCTAGGACAGTGGTAAAGTCATCATTACTGGAAGTGTTTGAAAAATGTGTGGATGTGGCACTTGAGGACATGGTTTAGTGGTGAAGATGGAGATGTTGCTAGGTTGACAGTCTTTTAAAGGTCTTTTCCAAACTCAACAATTCTATGATCCTGTGACAGCCTTCAAAGCCTTGTTGTATCTGGACTGGTTGAGCACCTCCATGCACCCTGTGTTTTCTCAATTAGCAAAAAATTCTTTGTGAAATGATTTCTTCAATCTATTAAAATGCCATCTGTTCTAACAAACTACTAAACACAAGCATTTGTTTTTCATTTCCCTTATGGGAAACATGAAAAGTCCAAGTCCATTTGTTTTGGTGGGTGATGGTTTGGGGAGAAGTTTGGGTCTTGGAATCCCAGTCTTGGAACCTATCTGTGTCAGTTAAGGCTGTTTTGAGATCAATATAAATGTCTTCTTACTTGCAGCTAACCTGAATGTTCTTCTTGGTTTGCCCTTTGAGTTGCAACAGGTGTTTAGCAGAATATCAAACTGCTGAACATTGAACTCCAAAGTTGACCTGGACACCTCTGTGCAGTCACCAAGTGTACTGCAGCCCTGTATCTAAATCCATCCACTACCCTTTTATCTCTTGAACAGAGAGCATCTGTGACCACTCCTTCTCCAGTGTATAATCATTGTCTCTTCATCACTGAATTGTTGGTTGGCACTAACAATTACAGACCTTACAATGCAAATATCTTCAGCCACTTTTGCAGCCATGAAGCAGCCATAACTTGCTTTTGTTTCCCAAGGCGGCAAAGCAATGTAGAACATCCCTGCCTGCATCCATCCCTCACCAGACACTGCTATTGTAGGGGGACATTGCCCTAGGCAATAGCTGGGCGCAGTTCACTGTTCCAGGGATAAGGGGTACAGCACCAGGACATCTGGATAGGGCGTGTGAGTGTCTGTGTGCTGTGGTCTCAGGGTCTGCAGAAAGGCAGAGTCACCCCTCTGGCCCAGCCACCACTGTTGGCAGGTACCTCTCAAGCACTCTGCCTTCTGCAGCCAGTGCTGCTCCCCCACTCCATACTCTGATCCACGGTCTATGGGCACAGATGGGATGTTATCCAGGGAGCTACGTTACTCTGGAGCCTGCCCTTAGATATGTTATTTTCCTGGGTGCTTCCATGTAAATCTGTCTGCAGAGCAACCAGCTGAGAGTGGAACTAATAACAAAGTACTGATATATATTACTACTGTTAGATATTATCTTCTGCATGGTAATATATTTCACAGTTAATTTCTCTAACACCTTCTTTTATAAACAGTTTTGCCGATTTCTCTCTTCTGTCCCTTATTTAATCTTCTATTTCTGTATATTAAAGAAGGAAAGTTTCTGTATATTAAAGAAAGAAAGAAACATGCAGAAGGGAAAATAAAAATAAAAAAGTAAATGAGAGTTCTTGAAAATCTCATTCCTTTGCTAGTATAAAACCATGCAATATTTGAACTGGTTTACTTTATTTTAGCTTTTCAGTGCAAGATTTTTATCTAGAAAAACATTTCACCTACCAAAAGTACATCTTGTTAAGATGTTCCAGTTTTTTCCTAGCAGAAACTTGTGCTTTCCTTTGCCCTACCTGAAATTTGACATGATAAGAGCTTCTGAAACTCCATCTTAGCAGCATTTCAAAATTATTTTAATTTTTTTTTCCAAAATTGAACACTTAGGAAGTGAACACCATTCCAGTACACTATTGTTGAAGAGTTTTCAGCAGATACCAAGTCTTCTACTCATCTCCAAAAAGCTGCACTAAATTAAAGAGCCTTTTTTGCTGTGAAGCAAAGCTGTCTGACAATTATTGATAAGTCTTTTCCATTCTCTTCAGGAGTGCAGCTATTTAATTTGGCTGCTAATTATTTAAATGCCTAATCAGTGAATTTTTTCATAATCCTAATTTGTATTACAGTTTGCAACCCTAGGCCATTGATCATTTGTAGGTTTTGAATACATATTCTCTTCTCCTGGAATGTAATACATCATTTCCTTGCCTCTCATGTGGGCATGAGGAATTAAATTGTCTCCTGCAGGTGAGCAAGGAGGCAGAAGGAGATATTTGAGTTTTCCTACCCTCATACCTATTTCTATGTGGCTCTGGATTCTCCAGGGAAGGAATATTGAGAACTTTGTCAAGTTCTTAAATGTTCATCCTTCTGCTTTGTAGGAACTGAGCTGATGTCAATGTTACTGGCAAAAATTAATTTTATAGTTCTATCTTCTTATTTTTATAATTCAGTGTTCTAATCATAGCTATAAATTAATTAAAATCTTACTCCTCTTCAATCCCCTTGAGAACTGCCTTGGAAAATACTTTGTGGTAGTAACCCAGCATTAACAAGCAAATCACAGGGGAAATAATCTATAAAATAGGAAGAGTGGTAAAAATCTATTTTGTGGACAGTTTTTGCTGTGAAGTAAATCTGACAAGGAGACTGGCTAGTTTGTACACTGGTCAGTGATATGTTCCTGCTAGACTCATTTCCATGTTTATCTGTCTTTCCATGTTTATCTGATACAAATGTATTTTCTTTTTCTAAGGAGAGCACTCATCTCACGGGAAGAATAAAACTCGGCAACTCTTCACATCTCAGCAATAAATATGTAAGTCTATAGCCTTTGTTTTCCTTCCTATAACAATAGTGTTTGTTAATCCCTTTAATACTTTTTAGTTTCAATATTGTGCCATGTAACTAAAAAAAAAAAAAAAAAAGGGTTAAAAATGCAAGCAAAAACGAGAAATTACTTTATTTGGCAGCAGCCTCAAGGAAAAATGGCTTAAACAAAGCTCAGCTGGAGCACCCCATCATGACCAGATTCACAGGCAAACTGAGGGGCTGAGGAAGCTGCTAGCTCACAGACACAGACCTTTATAGGGAAGAGCATGTGACTTTAACTGTTCAGAATTTCCTGGATGTAAACCCTGGGTGAATTTTCTTTCTGTCTGTGTGACAAATAATAGATTTTTAAGGGCAGATACCTATTAAAAAAAAAAAAAAAAAAAAAAAAGAAAAAAAAAAAAAAAGAAATTTGGTACCCAGAAGTCTTTTACTCCTTTTTTTCTCCATGAAAAATCTGAATCTTTTTCACTTCATGCAAAAGCCAGGAGTTTTATTGGGGTGGTTTATTATGGCTTGAAATCCTAGGTGGTTAAATTATAGCAAGTGCTGGATGGTATTTTTATGTATGAGAGGGCAGAGACCAGAGGGCAGAGAAGTCTGAAACACAGTTTTTGATGTGGGTGCTGAATTTTCCTTCATATATGAAGCTTTCTCAGGAACCACAATATCCACTTCCCATGGAGCTGCTTTTCTCATTTGTGGAGAACTGTGGAGAGCTGTGGTCCTTTGCTGAGGGTGGGAGAAGGAAGCAGCTGTGGAAGGGCCCTGTGTGACCAGGGTGGAGCAGGAGGCAGGGGACAAGGATGTCCTGAGGAACTGGGTGTCACAGCTCACGTGGGATGGACCTGATAGAGGCTCTGGCGAAGCCCAGACTCGCCCCAGCACTGTAGAATGAAGCCCCTCCAGAATGGGGCCCATCAGTCTCCACTGAGAAAGACATTGTTGACCAGAAATGTGAAGAACATCTTTGATGGTTTTGACCTATTCTTATTTCCCCTAGGTAGAGACCGAGCTTTCCTGATGCCAATAGTAAGGACAAAATTACCTCCTTTGTTCCTTGAATTAGAACAGCAGAATACAGTTATACAGTTTTTCCTACAATACTGAAAACCCAGAGTGGTTGAATTTGTGTGGACCCAGGACAAGGGCCTGGACAATAAATTTAATCCTTATAATCCCAAATCCCAAACTGGATTTATTCTGTGTCTTCCATTTTAGCTTACTCTTATGTTCCTGAACAACCTTACCTGGAATAATACTCTTGAGATGCTCTTGTCATTTCAGATGTGAAGCAGCCTGTTTTATCACAATATGCAGAAACATCTCACGAAAGTTGCGTTTCAATGGGAAATGTGGAGAAGCTGAAGCTTTTTACCATCAGGACACTTGTGTTAATGACCAGGTTTTGACTTCTAAATCTCAAGCATCTCCTTTCCCTTCTGGAATGACATGTAATTTTTTTGATGGCTTAATAACTGGTATATCATGTATATTTATTATTTCCACATATAGTAAAAGCAGGGAAACAAGGTTGAAGAGAATATAAAACAAGATGAGTGAAGATGATGTAAAAATTTGGTGATGTTTGCATAGCAGCTATCAAAAATGTTTTCTGCACACACAGGAAGGAATATGTCAGCATACTTTGATGAACTCATGGTAGCTAGGGATATTTTAGTTATATGTAGCAGAATACAAACAGGACCTGACCCTTGGAACAGGACTGGGCAAACAGCCACTATGAAAATTAATTCAGTGATTTGCATGAGACTCCTCACTGTAGCACATGCTTTGCTTGTCATAAATGTTTACAGGGTGGAATGCCTGGCTGAGATGCTGAAGTGTGTGCTTCTTTTCTGTGAAGGGAGGAATATACCTTGCACTGAGGCTCTTTGAAATTCTGTACATTACTGAATATAATCCTTGCAATGTAGCAGGCAATAGTTGGTTTTCACCTGTTCCTTGGCTAATTGCATTATACGTGCTGCAGATATGACTCCCATGTAGCCTGGGGCACACAGTGGGAATCAGCAAGGTAAGCAATTTCACAGATGAACCTTCTTCCCTGTGTTCTGAGTAATGCATGGGATTCCTGCAGGTTATTGAATAACTCTGGAAATTCAAAGAGTGTTTCAAGTGCTAATTACAGACACTCTTAATTTGTACAGAGCTGGCAGTTCCAAAATATCAAGTAGTGCTTCTGCCTGCATGTACCCTACCTTTCTAGAACTATAAATGTTTGAAAGTTATATTACTGTAAGCATCTGCTCAGTCTCAATCCACTGACTGTAGCATTCCAAGATTACATTTTTTTTTAATTGGGAAATGGAAAGAAGACAACTGGTGGTCTAAGTGCAGGACCAAGATCCAGGACAATCATCTAAGTTTTGATACCTATTGATACAATGCTTTTGAGGAACTTTTCTCTCCAATTTCCTTCTCTGAAATATTAAAACTTGCCTAGTGTTATGGTGAGAGATTGAGCAGATTTATTGCTTCATGTCTATAGACAAATCTGAAAAGTATTTATTTCCCTGTGCTTGGCCATTGCTCTTACTTCTGCTTTGGTGGGTCTGATAATCTTCTTTCTTAGTGGCACCATGAGAGACTTTTGGTGAAGCTCAATAAAAGATGGGAAACGAACAAGTGTCCATGATGCAACTGAACTTATGTGGTTCATTCAGGTATTCCTGGGTCACTTGTGTTCCTCAGGAGCAGAGAAGTCTTGGATGCCTACTTTGGAAAGGTCAGGCCATCTAAAATATGCAAGTTGGTATCTGCAACTATTCTGGTTCCTGGTTGATGAGCTGTCCTTCCAAAAAAAGCAGTCATTGTGGATTTTCATGTTGATTAAAAACCCAAGGTGTTTTGTAGTGTATTGTATCATAGTGAAAGGACAGTAGAGAAAAGCAGAGAAATATTGTGAAATATCTGTTTGTGTTTTTGTGCAAAATCTGTTCAGAAACAACCATGTTGTGTAAAGAAAAAAATTACTCCCTATTAAAATGTATTATCTTTATTAAGTAGCTATCCTTTTCTGTTTGCAGAAATGCAATCCATTGCACATGTCTAGCGCAACTATTGTCCATTGCTCCCCATTCCTGTTTCACAGAATAAGGTGGACCCTTTATGACAAGCCTGGAGAGCAGACATTAGATATTCTGGGCATGGTGGTAGCCGAGGCTCCGTGAAACCTTGCAGAAGGCATGCTGGAGGTGGCAAGTGGAAACTCCTCCTCATTACAATCAGTGATGGGGAGAAGACAGGCCTCTCTGCAAATCCTGATACTGGAAAAGTGAAAAACAACAAAACAGGGAAGGTGTTTGGGCTCTTCATGATAAGGGGCATGGCAGACAACCAAGTGCTCATCGGAATGCTGGGAAACATCTCTCAAAGAGACTGGCTTGTGCTGAGTGTGTATGAAGTAAAAGAGGTGAGTTCAATGGACAGCAGAAATAAGAGCCTGAGACCCTCTTAACCCCTGAAATGACAAAAGTTGTGTGGTAAAGGGAGACAATATGAACTTCTGTTCTTGTTAAGAATCAAGAGGGAATTTATGTTTGTATGAAGGAGAGAAGACAGATTTGCTTGAAGGATATCTGTAAAGCACAGAAAGGATTTGGAAGAATATTTGGGGTGCTTTTCTTCTGCAGCATTGGAGGTGCTGGAATTGCCTCTAATGGGAGGTAATGAACTGTCTGCAGAGAGAACTTACTGTTTAAAGAAGTTATATGCAATGGCTTAGGTAAATGAAAAAGAAATGAAAAATCCATTCAGGTTGTCTGGCTCAACAGATCCATTGTAATATGTGTCTAAAAGAGCCACTAGAGTTTTTTCTAGTCACTAGTATGCCAAAAAAAAACGCCAAAAGTTAAAGTTGATCCTCCACTGTAAGGTTTGTCTATATGAGAATACTAGAAAAATGGATCTACATTTGTAAAAGTCTTCTCACCAAAGTTTGACTAAACCTTCTGTGGACAGTCCCATCTAAATTTAATGTACTTCAGTTTCTTTGTCCTAATTTGCTAAAGAAGTGAATGACATCCACTTCACTGTGGAACGAACATGCCCACAGAAATGTAATTAAACTGGATCTGCTTACAAATTAGTTCAGCTCGTGAGTTACTTGTTAAACAAGTTTGTAGGTCGAGTATATGATTCTTATCTACATGTTACAATCCAAGACTACAGAACATATTTGGCTGGCAAAGACTTCGGGGTATCATTAATCACTGCCAGCAATGTGTGCAGGGCTCAGGTTTGCCAGGAGAAAGTGTTTTCAGCACTGCTCATCTCAGACTTAACTTGAGAAGGCAAGACACTATCTTCAAGCATAGAAAATTTCCCTGAGCTCTTCCCAGAGTCTAACCCTGCTCAGTACAAAGATTTGCAATATTTTGGGAGTGACTATTTGCAGCATGCTGGGATTTTCGACACAGTCCCAAACAAGACAAGTGGGCACTGAAGAAAAAGAGCCAACGAAGCACAAAAAAAAAGGTGTGCCACAGTCTATTGACAATTGGCTTTGTACTTTAAGATGCTGTATCAAGTATTTGACTCACAGAAAGAAAAATACTTTCATCACTATTTACAGGGAAAAGGTCTAGAAATGAGAAGAACAACACAGAAAAGTTGAAAAAAATTATTTCTAAAATGCAGATGCTGAAAAGGTAGGCATAAAATGCTTTTCAAGCACAAGCAGCTTATTAGCCTTTTAAGTATGTACATATTCTTGCATATTTGGCTGAGGGCCTCATGATGGCTGCTCATGAATGGGCCAGTCTTTTGGGGTTCACTTTGCTTATTGGATCACAGGAATCATTCTTGCCCTTGACACTCCATTGTCTGTGGACAGGATTGTTTTACAGGCACTGCTTAGAAAGCTGTTTAAATGAAAAATATTCCTTGGTCTGTTTGTTGTGGGAAAGTTGTACGGCCTGCCAGCAAGGCTGTTGCAAGGGAGAGCAGTAGCACTGTCAGGATATTTCACCTTCCAAAACCCCCAGAGGCATCAGTGGTTTTGGAATGACTCCACCCCAGTGAAGAGAAGTGAACCATTTCACTGCATACCAGTGCACAGTAGACTTAGAGAAAGGCATAAAGCACATCAATCTCTCTGGCTCAGGACAGGGAGGCCATTGGCAGCATCTGTGAAACTCCTTGGCTGTCAGCAGCCCAGGATTTGGCTTTTCTGCTGTGCCCTGTGGTGGCAGCATTGCCTTCATAGCCTTCCCTTCAGTTTTTGGGCAGAGTACTGGCTATTGATTTGCTGTTGTATTTCTGCAGTGCTCCTGGAAGCTCACTCACCAGAGCGTTCCCCAGCCTCAGTGGTGTGCCCCAGCATGCTGGGCACATCCAGCACACTGCCTACAGCAAAGCATTCTCCTCAGGAAGCTTTAAACATATATCTCAGGACCTCTCTGGCACCATTAATTATGGGTCCTCAATTTCTTCAAATTAGAACCCTATATCTAATAAAATAAAAGAGCTTAAAGATTAGTCTATTGATTTCCAATTGAGGCAGCTTTTCCGCTTATGGCCAAGGGTAATCTATAAAACACAGACTTTAATTAACCCTGGTGAATGCAGCTGACATGAAATGTCAATACCCTCAAAATTTTCAGCATAGACAGCTGAAGGATCTTCCCAGCTCCCTCGCATCCACTTTGCACATTCCCTGGGTGGAGATCCACAGCAGAGGCACTTCCCTCTCTGGCTGCACTGGGACAGGGGCAGAAACCTCTCTGCTGCCGCAACCATCTTTATTGCTGGCATTGCTGGCTGAGCCTGTTGACGTGTCTCTCTCTTTGCCTTCATCTTGAGGGTTGGACTAGACCTTAAAGGTCACTTCCAATACAAATTATTCTGTGATCTTCTCATCCCATGGCTTTGCAGGGTAGGCAGGACAAAGACCCATGAGCAGCCTGCTGGGACCTACAAGGGACACCCAGCAGGTCCTGCTGGGTCCTGGGGACCCTGTGCCATGGTGGGCAGCTCTGAGGCTGTTTTTCAGGCAACCACAGGTTGCTGTGGCTGTATCATTGTGGCCTCTGCATTGTGCTGGGCCTGTTCCCTGGAACAGTGTCCTGCAATTTCAGGGTGTTAAGCTGCACAGAGTTAGTCAGTTATTTAAAGTCAAAGTTACTGAGGTGCTCAGCAGGGCAGACCCATCAAGAGCTCTGTTACATTTCAGGACCCTCACAGGTGGCAAAATTCCAAAGTGAGGAGCAGCACTCAGGACCTTTGGCTGGCCAAGAGTGAAACATAAACCTGCCTGTGGGAAAGTGCTTCACTGCCTCACGTGGCGGGGCTTCTGTAGCAGCAATGCCAGCTTTTGGGGCCACATCATGCCACTCAAGGGAGCAGCACTAAATAGAGCAGCTACAGAACTCAATACCACAAAAAACCCACTAAATAAAACTGGGAAGAAATAAAGGGCTATGTGGGAAAGGAGCATTTCATCGGTTTTCATCTCTGCTTTCCACAGAGCATTTATTTTCTCCAGATTTGGTGCTTTCTGATAGAAAAGCAACTGTGTTACTGTGTTCTTTATTATTATTAACAACTTTCACCTTTCTCATTACATCAGTAGGACGCTTCCCTGGTCAGGGCTGCTGTTTTTCTAATGAATGTGGCTCATTTGTCTGTTTCCCTCCCTCCCTGCTCTGCTTTTTGTCTGCTTGCTCTTTGGGTAGTAATTTGATGTATTGAGCTCTCACCACCTCCGCTGCCCCTGGGGCTGAAGTTCTGACGATGCTCAACAGTTAAAATGCAATGCAATTACAGGCAGTACAGAACAGCAGAGAATAAGCCAGCAAAAATTCAGTCATGCATAACGCTGTGGAGACTGTGTGGCTGTCAGTCTCCAACTCCAGGAGATAATTTAGGCTTTATAAGAAGCAATAATTGAGCCTTTTGCATATGCTGCGGTTATGAACTAGTAAAAAGCCTGTTTGCTCTGCACCCTGGAGCACCAGATGGATTGGATAGTTCCTGCAGGTCTTTGGGGGCTGCCAGCTTTACACTTCAAGACTTTTCTAGCTCCTGTACTTGTAAGTTATTCTTTTGACAGCTCTTATGCAAACAGGCACCTTGTCTGAATTTAGCTGGCAAAGTGAGGAAGGAAGGGTGAAGAAGAGCATGAAATCCACGTAGCTTCGGGGAGTTCAAAGCCAGAGCTGAACTCTGCTGCTCACCTCAACCCAAGAAAAAACCATTTGAGGGAGGAAACCATACCAGACCTTCAGCCCTCAGAGCTGTGTGCTGCAGGTCAGGCTGTGGCCGCAGGTGTCCCATGCCAGCCAGTCTGATCGCACTCACTTTCACTCCTATCTTCATGAATCCCACGTGCATATTTCCAAAGAAGGCTCAGTACTAGGAAGCTCAGCAAAGAGCTGCTACTAGAAAAAAAAGTAATTGGAGGGAGAAGGTTTTTTCCCTGGGATTTAGCAGCTGACCACATTGGAGCACACACCTGATGGAAAGGGCAGAGAGGAAGTGATTGCAGTACCTGCAGCTGCTCTGGTGACCATCAGGTCTTTGCATTGGACTTGCAGGTCAAATTTCAGAGGTTAGCTACAGGAATGTCTAAACGCTCCCACTTCACAGTCAGAGCCCCTCTGCCATAAGGCAGGATGGGAGGGAAAGCAGCTAATGGGTATAAACCCCTCATCTGCCCAATGCTTGGTGGGCTTGCTTATCACACTCTCCCTATGTCCCTCCCTCACATCCCCAAATCTGTGGGCATTCTTTGCAGACAGGGACAGAAAAGACATATTTCTCCTGCACTACAGTTTAAGCTCTGCTAAATGCTCTGCATGAAAGGCCTGACCTGCACCTCTGGGAGATGGAGATAAGTGGGGCCAGGATGTGAACCAGACTGCACTTTCGTGCTGCTTAAGCCAGGTGCTTTAGGAGCCATGGCAAGCTGTCACTCACTTGTGCCACACTGTGCATGGCTGAGCAGCTGGGAGAGACTCAGGGTGCCCACCCCACAGGAAAGCTGGCCCTGAGCCACTTGTGTTCCCCATCACCCCAGTAATTTCTTTCAGGTGCCACTACTGTGTAATCACCAAAGATATTTTGCCTCATGTACCACCCTTCCTCTCTCCCAGGTAAGTTTTTTATTGTTGGCACTGCTTTGCACCCTCCTTAATGCTTCTCTTGGCAAAGGATGGAGGCTTTGGAGCATCTTCCATCCTCCAAAAACCTGGATATATTTGGGTCACCTTCAGTTGGCCAAGCTTTGCTGCCCACTTAGGAGCAGGAAGGCTGAGCACTGGAAGGAGTTTACTGGGGATCTGTGCAGTTGTTCACTACATATCAGTTCCTGGTCCCTGGCATAGGATGATGATGGGTCTCACTGAGGGGGGAAATTGTTATTGTCCTGTAGCCATGTTCCTTCCCTCTAGAGTTATGCTGCTTTCATCTGCTCCCGCAGGCAGTCTGTTTTTGCCTTTTCTAAAAAAACACCCACCTCTCTCCAGGCTGTGTCTGCTGCCCTCACACAGCCATGAAGGTTTATGCATGCTGAGGAGAGCCCTTTGTGATGGGCACCACCTGGCTCCCTCTACATGGCCAGCATCGAACTCTGTACCTAAAAATATACTGTTCAAAACTCCATTTTAAGCTGTGTTCAAGTTTGGTGCCCAAATGCCTGTTGCCAGTGCCCAGCCTCAAAACCTGTACTAGATGCAATCTGGAGTGATGCTTGCCCCTTCAAACAGTTCCTCACAGCTCATAATGTTTAGACTTCTTTTCAACAGCATTTTAGCAGTTCTTTGAACTTTGCTGGCCTGAAGCTGTAGCATGCACAGACCACGACACAGTGAAGGTGATGGAATTCTCGTCCCTGGATGAAGAAATGTGGAATGAGAATCATAAACAGGAGCTGGGCAGGTAAGAAGGGGTCAGGCTGCTCCATCATGCGGTGTCTTGAGAGCAAAGATAAGGGATGGATTTTGATAAATGAAGAGTGCCAATATGCTGCATCTCTGCTTTCTGGGCTTTCAAAGCTTTTTTTCCCTGTTCCTACCAATAAGTGATGGAATGAGCTCTTTGGGGATTGTCCTCTTGGTGGGGTGTGCACCATATACTCCTTGGAGGAATTTGCACAGGAGTCATCCCTGTGCCATGTGTAGTCTGGAAAACACATCCCTGCCTTTCTCCATGTGGCTTTGTTAAAAACTACCCTCTTCAACACAGCAGGGCTGGGTCAGCTATGGTAGTGCTTTGTGCACACACTCAGCTTTCTACCTCCACACAGATCTTAAATTAAATCCAAAGTATAAGGAGGAGGAATCCTGACACTGAAAACGTCAGTGGGGTTCCTGCATCGCTGGGGCAAGCAGGTGTGAATTTATGTACCCGTGCATCCTCTGGAAGTATAAAATTAAAGCATGTCACCCTCTATTTTCCTGAACTGTGCCAGGTGATCTGATAATATGGCAGCTGGCAGAGGTGTGAGTCAGAAGAGGAGATAAAGATCTTTGTTTTGCACTTGGAAACAAACTTGTCTGAAAAACTGCAGCTTTCAAAGCCTTGCTGTGGATTGCAGAATGGAGGTGACTTCTACATCCAGAAATGTTTGGTTGAAAATATTCCAGACTTTTTTTTATTTCCCTCCTCTTTAAATGAGGACACCTAACGTGCTGGTCTACTGTGCCAGTTTAAGGAACAGAATCATTAGGATTCAGCTGCAGTGCAAAGACAATGCACTAACTTTAGCTGAGCCTCAGTCATTAGGCACACACGGTTTTTATTTTCCATAGCTGTGTCTGACATATTAAATTAGTTATTTTGCCCCTGTGTGTTGGAAGCAGCAGAAATTAGTGTGGAGCATAAACAACATACCTGGTAGAGCAAAATAAGGAAAAGTTAATGACCATAAATACTGGAGAAAGAATTTTAGATATTCAAGGTGGTGTTCAGGGAAGAAGAAACCCTAATTATTATGGATCAAATAATCTCACAGCTTTTAGACAGCTCTTTACAATGGAGCACATGCATACTTGGAGTCTGTGTTTTGTAAGAGAGAATGAGTGACATTATTCCCACATTACCAAGGGGGAAAAACAAGAGTGAAAGAGCTTCACATTGCTTCCCTGTGGTGGGGACAGGGACAGCAGCCACCCAAGGGTCACTCCTGTTTTGTTCTGTAGGTTTCATGCCAAGGAAAACACATTTCAGGCCTGAAGTCCTGCAGTTGAAACAGAAACCAAGGGAAGTTGCAAGGGCCAATCATCTTTTTAGAGGCTAATATTGGGAAAATGTTAACTCATCCTGGTTTTTTTTTTGTTTTTTTTTTTTAATTTAAATTTAATTTAACTTTTTAATTGTTCACCCCTCTATGGTTTTGTGGCTTACCTAAAGCTATGTGACAGCAGGTGCCTTACCAGAAATATTTAGCAGGCAAACTTGTTACATCAGCCTCCAAAATGGTCTCTGGCCACCTCAGAGCATCAATGCCTCATCAACCACTCCTTTTGCTTGCCATTTGCTTTCACCTCCCATATTAATCCAACCTGGTCTGCTTTTAACTAAGCTGACTTGCAACTTCCAGTACAACATAGCAAATTGCTAGAGAAATACTGAAAACTTCTGGAGCAGCTGTAAAGCTACAAAACAAGCAAACAAATCAAAGCAGCAGTTTGGATCTGCTGGAAGAAGTAAAAGCACAGCTTCCCAAATATACAACCTATGAAATCCATAAACTGCAAGAGAACTACAGAATTCCTATCCTAAAAATACCTGTTTAAAAGTTGCTTTACAAAAGGAAGCAGTGCTTTTTGTATTGGACGACTTGCAGCAAACTTTAATCTTTTAATCCAGAGAGACTAGAAATATCAGTGTAACAAAATAACCTTTTCTTTTTTTTTTTCTCCTCAAGCAGCAAGAAATTTGGCATTCTGATTGCAAATGCCCTTAAATGAACCCTGGGTGCACCACATGCAGTGGTGGTGGGTAGGTAGCAAAGTCCATGATGGTTTCTTTTTCCTTGGGCTTTCCATCCCCAGGAAGTGAAAACTCCATTGATGAAAGAGAATAATTTTTCAAGGGGAAATGTATGACAAGCCCTTGTGCAGGGCTCCCATGCAGGCAAGGATATTTCAGCAGCCCTTGAGCTGTGAAGTACCATGGGCAGCTGGCAGATGGAATTGTTCATCAGCATTGAAACCAGAGCTTGGGAAGTGCAGGTCTTGCTTAGCCCTGCAGGTGGTTAAAGACTTGTGCCTTCAGCACAAGTATTCTCCCAAATATATGGACAGGTACATGTGGCATTCACATACTCTGGACAGAGAGACATAATTCTGTCTCTCAGTAGAAGCACAGAAAGAAGAAGAGAAAACAATCTTTATCTCTGCTCCTTTGTTTTCCCCATGTGGAATGTGGTATGGAGATTGTTTACCTGAAGTGATTACTTGGTTGGATTCTGGTGAAGGTTGTTTGGGTTGTCACGAGTTGTTAGTTGATAGGTAAGTCAGAAGTATGTATGTAGAATAGGATAGTGTCTCTTTAAACAGTATATTATATGTATAGTTTAGTTTTAATAAAGCTATCCTTCAGCCTTCTGATCTGGAGCCAGACATCATCATTTCTTCCTCGTTGGGGTTGCCTTTTTTACTATAGGTACATGCCATTGGCACCTGCTGGCCACATCCCATCTAACTCCCTGTGATGGATGGGGCCACTTTCTGCTAGCCCATGACAGCACCCTGGGTCTAGGAGCTGCTACTAGCTCCCTGTTGAGACAATTTGCTTTTGCAATGGGAAAGGTAAATGGTGATGGTGATGATGATAATGATGGTGATGCTCATGGCAGTTGTTTTGTTTCTTTACCTGACTACTTACTTCTGTCTCCTGTTCTGCAGGCTAAGTGTTGAACACAGCAGCCTACACATCTCTATTCTTTTCATTGCCCTTAAGTTTACAGGCTTTTTAGAAGGGTGAAGAGCTTCAGAGAAGCTGGCAGTGCTCCTGTCATGAGCTGGCAGTCATCAGTGGAATGCTTTAACCACAACATAATGGAGCATCTTGGACCATAAACAAGCCATCTGGATACCTACAAGTTATTCTCAAAAACTGTTTTCTTTGCATCTGTGAACAACCTGCTGTTATATCAATCTTCGGAGCACCAAAATCATGACATTTTCACCAAAACATCCACCAGAGTCTGGCTTGAGAAATACAAGGCCTTGCCCCACAAGGAAGGCCTGTTTCTTTTTTCCCTGTACAACACACGCTGGCCACAAGAACTACAAAGTTTATGGCTTTAGCACATTGTCCCCAAATCAATGACTACAGGGACATGAAAAGAATGAGCTTCTGAGTGCTCCAACAAAGAGCCTTATTTCCACCTGTTAAACAACATCTCTGTCTATCAGCACAGTGCGGACAGAAGAGCAGACAGACTATATTTAAATCAATCAAAACTTTATTTAAACTGAATTTATCAAAAATGAAACTATATACCTAAATAAGAACTATAGAAGAACTATATATAGAGAAGAAGAAGAACTATATACTTAAAGAAACAAGTCTTAACACTGCCTATTGTCCAAGATCCATCTCAGACTGTCCTGAGAACTAGAAGCACTCATAAATAAATGTGATGGTATAGTTGTGGAGTGAGGTCCATTCTGCAGGTTGGGCACATGAAAGTAGTCTCAAGGGCAATAGGGAGGCATCTGCTGCAGAAGACATGGCCACAGAGGGTTGCCACAAGATGTCGTCCACGTTGCACAAACTGAAAGAAAGAAAAGCACAACATGTATTGGAAGAATTTGAGTTTGCTGCTCAATTTGCACCAGGCAAATGAGACTTAGAACATCTGGAATCAGTTAGAATAATGAGCGACCCACAGATCTGCCAGTGTCAACTTGGCAAGGGCTTCTCCCTCTACATTCACCACCAAGAAGTGACTTGTGGAGCTTCACAGCAAGGGCTGTGCTTCCAGCCAGCTGCCCACAGTATCCCACATCATCCATCTGATTTGTGCAGCTTCCCTTCTGGCTTTCTCCCCCCACAAAGCAGAAAGGACAACAACAGGTGGATCTTTACCTCTGAGTAAAATTCCATGCAAACTGGACACCTAATGACAACTCCTTGCTGTGCACTAGAGGAAACAGAACCCAAAAGAACATGCAGCTGTTAATATAACCACACTTCAACATTTATTGATCCATAAATTCTCACATATTCATACAACTGCACTGACTAGCCATGACAAGTTTCCTTTGAAGAACCCAGCTCTCTTTAAGTCTCTGTCTGCTGCATTTAATGAGGATTTGGGGTCCCTCTGCCCTGAGGGAAAGGATTTCATGGTTTTCACTAGGAGAAAGGTGCAGTCACCCTGCTCTAGGATTTGAAGTAACAGCAGTCTCTAGCACTAGCCAGTTTGTGTATGGCAGCCTTGACTTCAGCAGGTCATCAGTAACAGCTTTGTAACTGCAGCATCCTGCTGTTCTCCGGGAATTATTCACCCCAGAATATTCATTTCAGGACCCAGTTTTAAACTACAGAGTAACACAGCTCTGGCAAGATCCAGCCCTGGGAAGGAGCCTTTGGTCAATTTTAAATGCTGCAGCACTGAGCTCTTTCAGCCTTAACTAAACAGAGCAGTTACATTCAGTAACTGAGAAGCTTGAGACTGGAGGAACAAAGTATTTCTTTTTTATATTAACCAAGGGTTGGGATTTGTTCACCTACAGACTTAACAACCAAAACTTAAACATCTACAAGTTCATTGGCAAAATGCATTATGGTTTAGAATAGTAGAAGCCCTTTAGGTGGCATATTTAAGGCCTGACACCTAAAAGTTCCATACCCAAGTTGTCTCCTACATTGCCTTTCCAAAAGGCTCAAAGCGCACCAGCTGTATTAAAACCTGTGTCTTTCCCCCCACCCCAAAAAAACACTTTAGAAAACCTTATACCATAATTCTCATGTTCTTTGTCTTCCCTAGTGACACAGACACCTGATTTAATTTAATCAGTCTAATGAATTGCATCTTATCCTGATGGAGTGCTCCAACAGCAGGACTTTCCTGTTCCTCTGCAGAATGGGGATTTTACTGTGCAGGCATCCAACTTCAACTGCAAGATCTCCATCACAGAAGCAAACAAGTCTGGGCTTGTGACATCCAGCACTGGCCATAAAGCATGACCTCCAGCCGGTGTGAAAGACTACCTTGGGAAGAAGGGCTCTAGCTCCTGGAGAAAGTCAACCAGCTGGTACCGTTCCAGCAGGGAATTTTTGTTGGAATTTGCCCAGCTGCTGTCTCCTGGCCCCATGATGCCAAGCTCCATTGATTACAATGGAAGCATTTCCACATCTAACATCACTACTAGAGCTTGTCAAAAAAAAGCAAATGCAATACTGAGCTATGGCCTGTGACCAATCCCCCTTCCTTGCCATACCCCCACACTCGTCTCTAAGGCTCTGTGCAAAGATGTACATCTGCTTTGGGCTGCTTTTTTTCTCCCAAAATGCAAATGGTATCATTTGATCATCCTGCCACATGGGAGAAGGAGGGAAATACATAGAGTATGGGAAGGCCTCAAAGATAAACCAGGCATAGCAGTATAACTTAGTCCTACACAGAAAAGAAAGAAAGGCACAGAATTCTGTGTTTGGTGGGGCATGAGCCATACATACTTTGAATTTTCAGAGTTCTCCTCCTCTGCTCCCTGTTCTGCAGGGGCTGAGTCAGCCACAGGTGCATCATTAGCTCCTGTTCCATTACTAGGGCCAGCCACCTCTTCCTGGCTGCTCAGCATAGCATTTCTGCTTTCCTGTCCATGCACTGTAATTTAATTTTCAGAAGTTAGATCTATTATTCTCTCTTTCCCTGGAGCTACCCTTGAAATTAGTTATATAAATAGTCAGTAATGATTCCTATTTTAAATGGACTATGTTCACCTGGGTTAAAAACAATCCTAAACGAACTACTTTCACAAATAGTAAGGCTGAACCCTTCCAGACATTTTGACTATTCTGCTACAGACCAACACACTTGGCCTATTAAAGCACAGTCCTTTGTCTTTTGCTAAAGGCATTTTCAATCCCTGCTTCTTGAGTTTCTTGAAAAACAACAAAACAAAACCAAACAAATGAGCAAAAAAAAAAAAAAAAAAAGGAACCCCAAAAATAACAGTTACATTTAAGACAATTCCATTTTCAACTGTAAAATATCAACTCACCTTCAAGAAGCTTCCATTGATGCACATAGGAAGGGAGAGAAAAGAAGATACAGTTAGATTTGGTGAGCCCCCCTGGTGCTGCACTCAAACCTCAGCTCAGAAAGCAGTTACAGCAGAGGAGGTGAGGAAGGGTAGGGTATCACCCTCTAAGTTTGGTTAAGAGCATTCAAAGCAGTAGCACTGAAAAATAAAGAAGTGGGTGCTGCTGATTTTGCTGTCACTACTGCAACAGGATAGAAACAGAGGCAGCTGAGGAACCCCCTGAACACCTTCCTCCCCTGCTCCTGTTCTCTGTTTGGATTTGACCTGGAGCTGTTTCTTTCCCTCTTTCTCCCTCAAAAGGGAAAATTTAAATGTGATATCCATAAACAGTATAAGGTGAACCACTGCTGAAGAAAGGAAATTGCAACAGGCATTGGGAGTAAAGAATTGCAGTTTGCTGCTTTATCGGCACCAGGCAAACTGGACTTGGACTATGTGCAGTCTGTCACTCAGTGCTAGAACTGTAAGGAACACACAGATCTGCCAGTGCCATCCTGGCAAGGGCTTCTCCCTCTGTGGACCCCACCAAGGAGGGGCTTGGAGGGACATGCAAGTTGGAGCTTCCCAGCAAGGGCTGTGCTTCCAGCCAGCTGCCCATGGCACCCACCTAAAACAACTGAGTTTTGCAGCTCCCCCTCTGTCCCCTCCCCTCCCACAAAGTAGAAATTATGAGAACATGTGGATTCCCACCTCTGAGTCCTCATCCTCAGTTGGAGGATTGGCAGGACCTGCTGCCTGTGCCCTAGAGGGAAAAGAACCAGAAAGAACATGCAGCCATTAATTCCACTGTCCATCAAGGGTTATTGATACATAAACTGTAAGAGATTGAAACATCCTGTATTCTGATTTAGCAACATCCCAGCCCAGTAACACAATCATTCCAAAAACTTTTATGTACTGCAGTGCAACTCAGGCCATTTTCTAAGAAGTATTCAGTATTGTTGAAAGGAGAAGTAAGGTTTATTCTTGACTTTGGTGTTTGCTTTTCTCAAGTTAGTTGGTTCTCTTCCAGACAGGCCACTATATGTCAAGTTAAATTTTTTTTGCACAGAATCAAGTAGACCCCAAAAGCTTGGAAAAAATGTTTCTACTGTATAGTTGAAATTAGACTTTGAAGAGATATTTTCTCTTACGTACTCATAATCTCTTTGTTCCTCTTCATTGTTCCCCACCACTAGCACTGCTGAATTATCTTCTGCTGTGATGAAATGTGGCTGTTGCTGCAAATACCACCACTGTTGCAACAGAGTAGAAATGGAGGCAATTTAGGAACCACCTGAACACCCTCCTCCATGCTCCCCTGTTCCAGTTCCCTAACTGGACTTGGGCTGGAGGTGTGGGTCCTTACCTCTGCACCAAACAACACAGCAATGTATACAGTGTCTGGACGTCTGCTAAAGAGAACAGAACCAGAAGTACATGCAGCATTAACTTCATTGGGCACCAAGGATTAATGAAACATAAACTGTCAGAAATTGAAACAGTCCCTATTCTGATTTAGCAATATCCCAGCCCAACAACACAACCATTCCCAGAGGTTTTATGTACTGCAAGCATTTCAGTATATCTCAAGCCTTATTTAAGAAACATTTAATAATGTCTTCATGGAAAAGAAGAATGGCTTCTAGTGGATTTTCCTGCTTGTTTTTTACATTACTTCTCTTCAGGACACTGTATTCCAGGTCTGATGTTTTGCCACAGAATCAAGCAGAACCCAAAAGCTTAGTGAAAAATTGGGTTTACCATATATCAGAAATTAGAGAAACAACTTCTCTCTCCCATACCCTTGATTATCTCCTGGTTCCTCTTCAGTATCCCTTGCAGGTGGCTCAGCTGAATTCTCTGTTGTTCTGAAAAAATTTGGGGGCTCCAAGTCCTGCAGTGAGATAGAAATGGAGGCACCTAGGAACCTGAACACCTTCCTCCCTGCTCCCTTATTTCAGTTCCCTAATTCAATTTGGCCTGGAGCTGTTTCTTTCCCTCGTTCTCCCCCAAAAGAGCAAATTCTGCTGACACAGCCCTAAACACTTCATGCTAGATGAATAAATCAACACGTGGATCCTCACCTCTGCGGCCTCATCCTCCTCAGTCAGAGACCTAGCAGGACCGGCTGGCCATGCACTAGAGAGAACAGAACCAGAAAGATCATGCAGCCATTAATTTCACTGTGAACCAAGAGTTACCAGTACACAAACTGTCAGTTATTGAAACATTCCTTATTCTGATTTTGCAATATCCCATCCCAGCAACACAATAATTCCAAGAACTTTTATGTACTGCAAGAATTTCAGCATGTGTGAAGCTATTTGGCTAAATGGCTTTATGAACAGAGAAGAAAGGTTTCTGCTGGATTTTGCAGGTTGGGTTTTTCTTCTTTTTTTTTCATTACTACTTTTCCAGACAGACCACTTTATTCCAGGTCTGAAGTGTTTTGCACAGAATCAAGAAGAACACAAAAGCTTGGCAAAAAATCAGTTTTACCATATATCAGAAATTAGAGTTTAGAGAGACACTTTCTCTCTTGCATACCCATCAGCATCTCTTGGTTCCTCTTCATCATCATTTGCCAGCAGATCAGCTGAATTCCCTGATGCACTGGAAACATGTGGATACTGCTGGTTCTGCTCCCTGTCCTGCAATGGGGTAGAAATGGAAACAGATTAGGAACCACCTGAATACCTTCCTCCCCTGTTTCAGCTCCCTAACTGGATTTGGGCCTAGAGCATTTTTTTTCCTTTCTCCCTCAAAAGGGAAAATTTAAATGTGATATCCATAAACAGTATAAGGTGAACCACTGCTGAAGAAAGGAAATTGCAACAGGCATTGGGAGTAAAGAATTGCAGTTTGCTGCTTTATCGGCACCAGGCAAACTGGACTTGGACTATGTGCAGTCTGTCACTCAGTGCTAGAACTGTAAGGAACACACAGATCTGCCAGTGCCATCCTGGCAAGGGCTTCTCCCTCTGTGGACCTCACCAAGGAGGGGCTTGGAGGGACATGCAAGTTGGAGCTTCCCAGCAAGGGCTGTGCTTCCAGCCAGCTGCCCATGGCACCCACCTAAAACAACTGAGTTGTGCAGATCCCCTTTTCCCTTTCCCTCCCAAAAACCAGAAAGGACAAGAACATGTGGATCCTCACCTCTGACTCCTCATCTGAATTCTCTGTTGTTCTGAAAAAAATTGGGAGCTCCAAGTCCTGCAGTGAGATAGAAATGGAGGCACCTAGGAACCTGAACACCTTCCTCCCTGCTCCCTTATTTCAGTTCCCAAAAACCAGAAAGGACAAGAACATGTGGATCCTCACCTCTGACTCCTCATCTGACCAATATGGAAGATCGAAATCATATAGTAGGCTATTGCTAGAGAGAGCAGAACCAGAAGAACATGTAATCATTTAAACATGAAGCCATTTATTTCCTGGGCACCAAGGGTTGCCACTAAAGAAAATGTTGGTACTTAAAACATCCCCTATTTTGATTTAGCAATATCTCAGAGCAGAAATACAATCATTCCCACAGTTTTTACATACTGCAAGCATTTCAAGCCATACTGTAGAAACATTCAGTAATGGCTTCATGCACAGAGAAGAATGGTCTCTACTGGATTTTTTTGTTTGTTTTGTTGGGTTTTTTAAAACTGCTTCTCTTTACATCAGGCCACTCTATTCTAATTCTCAAGTTTTGGCACAGAATCAAGCAGAACCCAAAAGCTTGGCAACATCTCCTTCTGCTATGTATCAGAAATTAGATTTTAGAGAGTCAAGTTATCTGTCACATACTCATAAATGTCTCTTGGTTCTTCTTCATCATCCCTTGCCAGTGGCTCAGCTGATGCCCTGGAAAGATGCAGCTGCTGCTGGCTCTGCTCCCTGTCCTGCAATGGGGTAGACATGGAGGCACTTAGGAACCACCTGAACACTGTACTTCCTGCTTCCCTATTTCAGTTTCCTAATTGCTTTTAGGCCTGGAGCTGTTTCTTTCCCTCTCTTACCCCCAAACTGGAAATGCACTGTGGTATCCAAAAATATTTTGTATTGGATTAGCAGTTGCTAATGAAAGAACCCCAAACCCAAACCCGCTCTTGCTTTTGGTGGAACTGGAGCTGGGTCATGCAGGTTCTGTTGTAAAGTTTGAGGCCTTTCCTTTGCAAAGGCTCAGGAATAATGCTGTAAGGGAGTACCCTTTATGTTATGCCTGTTGCATATTCTGCTTTGCACGGCAGAAGTGACACCCCAAAACTGATGGAATAAACTACACTGTGGGCTGGATCAAGGGCTCTTCTTTCAAACAACAGGGGAAATGAAAAGAAAAAAAAGTGACATTTTTAAAGACTTATTGGAGTAATAAAAATGCATCTAGTTTGTACCCCAGTCAGCTGCAGTTGCACTTGGCACCTCAGTAATAAGAGCACCTTAAACTGATGTTGCAGCAAAAACACTTCTTATTTGGGAAGTCAAAAACTTCCTGTCCTCTCCCTTCCTTTTTCTTTAAATCACTGAAGCAACAAGCTCTTTTAGATTATTCTTCCAGTCTCTACAAGTGATACTCGAAGAGATAGTTAGATGCCAGAAGACAGGCCCAGGAGCTCAAGAGAAACTAATTTGAATGCAAGATGGAGAGGAGTGTGTCATTCACTACTTACCATAGAAGACTCATTGTCACTGATAATGATGACTTCAGGCTCTGAAGATTCACCTGTGAGATCTATGATGTCTTCACCTCTGAGCTCTGTAACATCTTCACCTGTGAGATCTATGACGTCTTTGCCTGTGCGATCTATGCTGTCTTCGCCTGTGAGATCTATGACTTCTTCACCAGTTGAAAAAGATAACATTAGAGTAAAATCAGAGATTGCAGAGGAATGAAATGGACTGCCAGTGTGGAATAGGCTGAGGCTGGATTTACTGTGCTTTAGGGTTTTGGTTTTTTTTCAGGAATGTGTCCAACATTTCACTCAAGCCTTGCCCTTAACAGTCCACAGGGAGCATTGCCAGCCCTGTCCCTCTGAAGGGACAGCACAAGAAGAAGAGCAGCTGAGCTCCTCACAGGTTCTGTTCAATAACAGCTTATGGGAGGTTCACATCAACAGATGATTCATTTCATATAGGGGAATGTTTAGCACACAGTGGGGAAAAAAGTCCCACCAAAACTGTAATCATAGAGGGGATCCTAATTTTAAAGTATAATGCTGTACATGTTCCCCTGAAGGATGGGCCACAGCTAATGACAAAGTTTCCTTATCTTCATCCAGCTTGGGAGATCCCAAACTCAGCTTGCCACCTTCCACTGTGGCAGCTGCAGTGACTGCCAACTCATCAGAACACACATTCAGGTCTTTGAGCAGCACTTGAGGACCTTTCCTACACAGCTCCTCTCTCACTAGCAGCTAGTAACAGTAGCAAAAACGAGCAGCAGCAATACTGATCTCAGTAACAAACCAAAACAGTTGTCAGAAGGCTTGCTGTTTAAGGATGCTTAAACAGCTTCCTTAATCCCAAGGTTTCCCTTCCTCCCCAGTAAAGGGCCTAGAAACTGGCAAAAGCACATGGCCAGATGGTCTTCTACCCTCCAGAAGCAGTCTCTGTTCTTACCAGGCTCAAAAGCACGTGTAGCATTTTCCTCAAGGTCTGCTGGCTCCGTCTGCGAAGTTCCACCTGCACTGGAGGGCAGCAGCCTGCTCCGTTTCCGAGCTGGTCTGGAATCAACTGCTCCTCCAGGGCGCTTACGCTGAGAGGGAACAAAGCCTTAGCATTTTCTGTGCCACTAATATTAACATGGCCCTCAGTTTTTGCAACACCAATGACAGCACACAAGGGTACAGAAAACACTCCTGAAAAGGCTGGAATACACACCAAATCCTGCTATGGGCCATTCCCACCTGAGAACATGACATCAGAGACAAGACAGCACCCCTGACCTCCAACAAGCCACCTCCCTGAGAAAGATCCTGTCCCAATGGCTTGAAAATGAGGAGACTAGTTCCCAATTCCAGCAGGCTGCTGCTCACACCGTAAGCATTTCTGCACTACTGCTAACACCCACAGAGATTCAAAACCTTCACAACTCCAGAACACCCAGTTCCATGAAGTTTTCAAAGGCTTCTGTTCCTGTGCGTTTGCTACAAACTCTTGAAATGCTTTCTAGACATACCCTGGAAAACGTTTCAAGAATGAGATTTGCATTGAGTAGCAAAGTACTTACTGAGCTCATGCTGTTTTGTGATCAAAAACCACTATCAAAATAAGTGAGACAAACTCCAAAAGAAGGAATGTCAGGGATGTGATCAATTCCTTCGGGTCCTTTAGGCAGCCCACTGCCGATTTTTCGGAGTGACAGAAAACTGCTCTTCCAAACCTATCAGAAAAGCAGAGGAGAGATTATCTATTTGGAATGCCAGTTTTCTTGAACACCCCCATGCCCCTAGACTCCCATTCCCAAGTCTCCAGTTCCTGTCCAATGCTAAAAAAGTTCATGGCTCTTGGACTTGAGCCCACCTGCAGCTCATCCTGCAGCCCAGCTCAGCCCCTCAGCATCAGAAGCCTTTCCAAGAATCGTCTGCACTCACCTGTACGGTCAGTCCAGAGTTTGGCTTGCAAATGTCAGCAAATCGCTCTCTATTCCCTCCCGGGATGGAGAAGACAGATGCTCTGCGTCTGCTGCGCAGCAGAGAATCCGTCAACTGACTCAACAGACTCTGTGCCAACAGAACCTTGGGACCAGGAGTGCCCCTGGCAACCGGTGGCAACATTCTATGCCCAGGTAACTGGTGTCCGCTGTGCTCACCCATGGAGTTCCAGAACACCATGGAGGCACCTCAACGATCACCTGCTGCTGCTGCCACCCACCAGGCCGGTGCTCAGGGCCCTGCCCACCCTGGCCTGGAACGGTCCACGGACAGGGCATCCACAGCTTCTCTGGGCAGCCTGCTCCAATGTCTCACCACCTTCACAGCTCTTCCAAACATCTGATCCCAATCTCCCCCTTCTCGTCCAAAACCCTTCCCCTTCCCCCATCGCTCTCTGCCCCCTTTGGGCGCTGCAAGGCCGCAATGAGGCCTCCCCGCACCCTGCTCCTCCCCAGGCTGGACAGCCCCGGCTCTCCAGCCTGGCTGCAGAGGACAGGTGCTCCAGGCCTCCACACATCCCCACGGCCTCCTCCGGCCCTGCTCCCCAGGCACATCCTGCTGGTGCTGGGCACAGCTCCGCACGTGGGGCCTCAGGGGCAGAGCAGGGGCAGAGCTGCACCTCCCGCCGCCCTCAGCCAGAGGAACCCCAGCATCACGGGAGCCTCTCTGTGGCTGAAGAAACCCCACCAAGCCACACCTCCCCAAGTCAGGAAGACACTGAAACCCTTCCTTAACCCTCCTCCTCCAGGTTTATTAGTCTGTTGCTGTTTTAACTTTAACCCTAGTAAATAGCAATTAAAATAAAATCAGAAGGTTTTTGGGTTTTTTTTTTTTTCCAAACTGTTGAAAGGATCTAACCATTCAAATCCTTACTTCAAATCTCTGAGGTTTTGACATTTTCAAGTGTTCAGCTATTCCTCTGACAGCATTTCACAACAGGGTTGAGGAGTTTTGCTCTGCTCCCAGGAATAGTACCTTCCTCCCAAGGCCCTGCTCTGATATGAAAGGTGAAACAGCAAAAAAAAGCAGAATTAATAATTGGTTTTCCTTCTAGACATACTGCCACTGGACCTATGGACTGGGTTGGAGCTCTTGAGAGCAGCAGGGAACCCATCTTAGCCCTGCCTCATGCAGGGATGCTCCTTAGCGCCTGGTCCCATGGAGTGCTGTCTGGTATGGGAAGAGGTGTGGAAATTCATCCAATGGTGAATAAGGATATTTTCAGCTCATGCTTTACACGAGGAAGATAATTTCTTACAACAAATTTTCAGTTATTACAGTTGTTGCTTTTAGGCAATTGGCAACATGCTGAGTGTTTAAGAATGGGTGGGGATGGCTTTCCCAATATTTTGAGTCTTGTGTCTGGGAATTGAAGTAAAGTCTTGCTCTGATCATCACATCCACATCATTTCTCATATTCAGTGCTTTGAGACTGGTATGAGGTACTTAATTATTTATATATTAATACATATTTGGAATTGTTTAGCATCTTAGCATTTTCAAATGAAGTGTTAAATCTCCTTTAGTATTTTTCTTATCTAATCCTCTGCCCTTTGGACCCAACATTTTTGGAAAGCAAAAGTGTTTAAACTGAGATGAAGTGAATTTACAGGAGTCTGAAACATCCCATGTGTTAAAGCAGAGGGCCTGTCCACTCTTGCTCCAGGTGCAGCTGAGGTTGTCTAAGTGGACTCAGCACTACGTGTGTTTTGGGACAGTATTGGATGGGTTTTAGCAGAAATGTGTCATCATGGGTAAGGGACAGGAGAGCACTGATGAAGAGGGGCAGATTTTAGTAAGTCAAACATTTGAAGGCTCTAAGGCTTGATCTCCCCAACCCCTGGTGGACAGTGGCAGCAAGGGCTGGCAGACCTTTACTGTAAGGCCCAACACTTTTTAATTAAAGCAGCTACTGAAAATATTCATTGCTTGGTGCTGAGAGTGAGATAAACTTCCTGCCCCTTCACTACACATCCCAGGGAAGCTGCAAAGGCCACATTCCTGTTTCATCTCCTCCCACATGGGTCTCCTCTGAAGCAAGTTACAAGACCTTTGAAACACCCAATGCTTTTCCATTTTGGGAAGGAAGAAGTTTGCATATATTAACTTCCAAAAATAAAATCTAACAGCCTAAACTAAACCCAGATTGAACACCTGGAGTTAGAGCATTGTTTTTTTCACATGATTAGCTATGGTTTGCCAGGAATTTTTGGAGAGAGAAGGAGATTGAGGAGAAGACACCTCAGGGAGTGAGAAACCCAGGGTTCACTGTACAGGGGTTGTCAGCTCTGTACTCTTCCAAATCAGGGCTACCCTGAGGATCAGAGCAAGGGCCATGACGTAATTTAGGAAGGGTGAATGTAGTGTAGGATGTTGTATACCAAAGCACTGCAGGGCAATCACTGATGACAAAAAAACCTACAATGACATGAGAAAACTCACTTTCCACCCCAGCTGGATCAGTGCTGTCTCTGTCTCTCCAACCCACTGCCTTTAATAACCAATATTATTTTAATCTGAGGCTAGACAAACAACTCGTTTCCACAAGCAACCAGCTCAGTCCTTCAGCCCCATGACCTTGGCTGTGGTTGCCCACAGGGGTCCTGCCCGTGGGCAAGTTGGTTTTGCTACTGGGCAACCCAAGCAAAAGAAGGGCTGCATCATCCTCACAGGCTGCCAGGGATATGCTATTGCTGGGAGGCAGCCAGACAACCAACTTCCCACACAGCTTGCCATAGGGACAGGTCTGCAATCCCTAGAGCAAACCTGCAGACCAGTCTCTCTAAATCCACCACAGGGATGTGGCAAAATAGTCAAGGATTACCAAAAGTAGCCCCAAAAAGGTGATAGTCTTGACAAATGATAATTTGTACCAGTCTCACTGAGGATTGCATTTCACTTCATGTGTCAAAATGTGCCTTTGCTTGACTCTAGCAGTGGTTGTGATTTCAGAGTATGTTTCCTCAAAGACTGTTTAAAGTAAAAACATTTTTTACCCTCCCTGATGGTGGGCAGTAAGGAGTGGCTTGTTCTGCATAACAAATATGTCTCTGATTTCCTGCTCTCATTTTTTTTCTAATTCTCCACAGAGGTTTGAAATTCCTCCGCAGAGTCTATATGGTCTTGAAAGCTGAGCAAGATTTGTATCTTGCTCTGAATCTGAGACATCTATGAGTGTGCTTGCAGGGAAGTGTGCATATAGAGCTTTTCAGGCAGTAACCAAATGGGGAATGGTTTTCCATATATAGGCTATGTTGCTTGTTCATACCCCAGACCTAACACTAGAAAAACTCATCTTCATAAATTGCTTTCTTGTGAAGGCAGGTGTTTTATGTCATATAGTGTTTTATACAGTGTTAGGCAAAAATTATCTTTAAGAATTGGATCACTATGGTAACCACTTCTTATCTCAAAATCAAATAGCTGTTATGGCTGCAATTAAACAGAATATTATTTCTACCAGGAATTTTTCTGAATTATAATTCATTTTCTGTCCTAAGCTGGAATTATTTTTATTGCCCCCAAAGGCATCAGCATTTGATCTAATTCATCAGTACAAAACTTCACAGAGAGAGACTATTGCCTGTCAGAAATCATGGTCAATGACTTCAATCTCTTAAATACTTCAAGAGACTCTACAAAACATCAGTAATAATTTTGGGGGAAGGCAGAAGATAAACAACGTGTCCTGGAACTTGTGTTCCATTGCAGCTAGCCACATGTCCTGAGCCCAGTGGTGCACAAGAGGGCCAGATTTGCTGCTGTACACAGGGAGTGGACAGGCCACAAATTCAGATTTTCCTTTGGCTTAAGCAAAAACTTTATTTTAAAACAAGCAAAAAAAAAAAAAAAAAGGATTGAAAAAAGAAGAAAACGTCTCAGCTTTTCTTCCTTGGGCACTTCTGCCTATCACTTCTGCTCTTCGATCAAGGACATGCATGGAAACCTTGGCAGACTAGTGGGACACAGTAAACATCACTCACAGGTCAGTCACTGTGACTGCCTTTAAAACCATAACATAAGTAACAGCAGCACAATGCTCCACATGGGCCCAATCAAGCCAGTGGCAAAGCTGGTTTCCAAATAAAGAGGAAACAAACCCAGCCTTGTGATTAGGTGAGCTGCACCAGCTGGCTCTGATGGGAGTTGTCCACAGATGGCTTCAGGGACGAGCAAAACCCCCAGTGCTAATATGAACCACTTCTAAGGGAGTAGTAGTAGGGTGATTTTATTTTATCCTTCTTGGTCTGGGGCTGTACTAGCTCAGCAAACCTTTAGCAGGACTTTTTAGTACTCGCACTTGGGAGTTTTTCTGGGGTTTTTTTTGTGGGGAGAAGGCAGCAAACGGTTTGTACTCCAGCTAACACACTATGGAGTAAATATGCACCTATGTTCTATGTAAATATTATAGAATTGTTTGCCTGAATGCTTCCTTTTTTTATTTTTCTCTTTCCAAGAGGGAGGCAAAACAAACATTTATTTTTCTAAAAACCTGTAAATTTTTGAGGCACTCATTTCTCCATACAGTTGTGAATCCCTGTGGACTCTTGAGTGTTTTCTCCTGGAAGTAAATTTACTGCTCAGTGGCTGCAGTTATTCCAGCAGGAAACCATGGAAAGCCTTTTGGTGCCTAAAATAAGGAGTTTTCTCTTCCTGGTCTGGAGGAGCAGCTTCCTGTGTTCCAGATGAGCAGTAATGCTAGCTTAAAGAACCGTGGAATAATATTTTTTTATTCTTTTGGAGCTCTTCTGGCCACACGTCCACCCCAATGGCTCTTAGTGGAAGAAGATTTATGAATCACCGAGTTGCTTAAAGACTTTTGGGAAAGGACCCTGTAAAAAAAACAGGACCCAAATATGTCAGTGGAGTCTGAACATTGTACCCAGGACAGGGGCAACAGCCACTGCCTGTGTTTTGAGTCTTGCAAAGGGATGCTCCCAGCACTGACTGCAGCCTCCTCATCACAAGTATAATGCTGTGGGCTTTCCAGGTAAACCTCTTGAGTGGTGAATGGCTTCCTGAAGCATGGACTAATAAATAGTTTAAGCTACTGAAGCACTTCTCAAGCAAGTGCAGCTCAGAGGTGAGGTAGCTGGGGCATGCCGTGCAGGGGGCGGGGGAGGATGCTGGCAGGGAGGGCTCTGCAGACCCAGGCATGGAGCGACCCTGAACGGGAGGGGCAGCATCAGAGGAACGCCCTCAGGGAGAGGGGCTTTCCTGACCCTGCCGTCTGCTCTGTCACGGCAGGACTAAGAGAAGGCAGCTCCTGTGGCGGAGGGACTGAACCTTCTGGCCCTGAGGCCTTTCTGTGGCTTTGACCTGGGCATCCATCACTTAGCTCCACTGTGGAGCATCAGTATTTTGATCTTTCTTCTGCTGGCTTTTTCCAGTGCCTCCCTGCTGGTTTCTCTGTTCTTCTTTGGCAGCTCAAGCTGATGTTTTTTTCCCCAAACCCCAGGCTGGTGGCTGCTTTTTTTGTCTTCTCTTTTCAGTTTTTGAGATATCCAGCAATTCTCCTTTTTCTCCTGAGCTGCTGCAAAAGAGTCACAGCTGAGCTTTGGTTCAAGCTATAGGAAAATATCCTGTGCCCACCCCCCACCCCAGCCCCCAGTGCAAGCAGGTTTTGCACTCATCATGGGTTTCATGTCAAGCAGCGTCTTCAAGTGGGATGTGACTTGCAGGGGCTGGATCTTTGCACAGCCATGGATTGTTAGCCTCCTCTGCCACCCTCATCTTTCTAGTTTCATGAAGGCAGTTGCTTGCTGGCATAGCCTGCCCTTAAATTCAAGAAATGAACTTGTCTGTGTTGACACTCAAGACTACACTTTTAGTTTTCAACAGGGGGTGTCTGCAGTGTGAAATCCTGCTCACCACCAAGGATGTGCTCCATAGTCCCAGCCAGTGGGGACCACAAGTCCTCCCTTGACGAGCTGCTCCATGAACAGTGGAGTGAAGATGCACTGTGAGCAGTAGGAAAAAATGGTATGTTAGTGCTGCACCCTTGAAACTGAAGAAAGGAGGCCTTCTTTCTTTACCTGGCCCTCCTACTTTGAACTGACCTTACCTTCCCAACTCTCCCAGCAGCACTTGGGGTCAGAAACACAAGAGACCATCAGGAGGAGTTTTGGGGGAGAGGATTCCTTTGCAGCACTGCAATTGCAGAGGTCCTTGTGCTGAACTCTGAGGAGCTCTTGGCAATGATAATTACTCAAGATTGCAAAGGCTATGCAATCAGAGCCATGCTAAGCTTGGAGGAGCCTACTTCAGTTTGAAGTACATTAGCCCACTCAGTACTGGAGAGCAGAAACCAGCATGATGCACCCTCAGGCTGTGAAGTGAGAAACAAATCCTGCTGTTTGAGCTGGCTACCTGGATGAGGTGGCCCTTCATCTGTCTTCTCACACTAAATTTATTTCCTTATCCTCTGGAGAGGGTAGGACAAGATGGTCCTTGCCCATGGGGTATCAGAAAGAAGGGAGATTTGCGCACAAAACTTATTGCCCTTGTAGAGCCAGGTGTAAAGGTGGTCAGGAAAGGATCAGCTGCACTGGCAATGCTGTGCCAGTCCTCAGTGGCAGTGGAGCCTTTCCTCCCCCTCTCTGCCAAGCACTCATCCTTTGGATGATGAGAATACATTTTAGTCAGTTTTTTCTAAATGTTGGAGTGTTTACATAAGGCTTTTCATTCTACAGTTTTTCAGCCATTATATATATAGGTGGAAAAAATATCCTAAATCATATCTTTCAATGGCTACAGGAAACTACTTACTGGTCTGGTTCATACCTCATGTAAGAAGGAAAATGTGTGCAACTGGGTTTTCCCCTCATCACTGAAAAGGTGAGTTCTGTTACAGTTGTTACTGCTGTTTTGTGACTAAGCTTTGGGCAAACAGCCTGGGAACTGCTGAACATGCTGAGACCCAGGCCCTGACTCATTTGTTCATCCCACTTTATAAAATTATTTAATAGAAAATAATTTAAGTGGGGACTTAATTGTGTTGCTGAATTGGGACTCTGGAGTAAAGTCCCTGCTGGATTCAGTTCCTCTTAAGCAGATATTTATCACAGCTTGGGCAAAGCCACTGGCATTTTGCTGAAAGTGTTTCATAAAAATGCTGTTGGTGATAACTTGGACACCACCAAACCAGCATTTTGGGAAACAAATGAGTACTAGCCAGTGTTGTGCTGGATGAGTCATATGGGAAGGGGGGAAATTTGGCCAATTTTGCTATTCTTAAGGCAGTCAGCCATAATGATGTGAGCGGCAAACAGGAGAGCCAGGCGAAAGTCAGCTATGACAGAGTCCATGATAGCCTGCTATTCATTTTGGAGGAAAACTGGCAGTAAAAAGGATCTGGTCATCATTAAGCTCCAGCAGAGTTTATTCTAATTTTGTCAAGCTGACTCCTTAATTAAATGGTTGTTTTATGGGGGAATTGGAGAAGTATCATATATGTGGTAGCAACAGGTAGAGGCTGTCATCCCAATTCATCTATTTTCTCTGAACTCTGAAAAAAAACATTTCCCACCTCCGAGAGTCCCTTCTCCCAAAATCTACCAATCCTTCCCTGGGCAGACAAGATGAAAGTTGGGGGTGGGGGGGAGGGAATACTCTTATTTCTGTCATAGCCACCTGCTGCTGTACCTCAGCTGTAGAGGATAATTTTGCTTTTAGTTTCCAAACAGTGCCCATTTGTCTTTTCCTAAGGGACAACTTAATTCCTTTTGTGAACTCATTTTGGGTTATAATGTGACTAAATTTCAGTGCCTCCTGTTAATCCCATATTGAAGGCAAGCATAGTAAAGATGGGAGAAAAAGAACTACAATTTGTTTTTCTTTTTTTTTTTTTTCCTTTGAAGGTCTTTTTTCCTTCTCCCCCATTCCCAGGGCTTTCTCTGGGTTTCAACCCAGTAGCCCTTCCATCTTACAGTGCTCTTCTAAAAGAGCCACAGGACATGCACCAGGGCACTTGGTGGAGCAGAGAGAGAAGGACTGGATTTTTGCATTGTACTGTTTTTCTTCCCAGTACATCCAGGGCAGGGGATGAGGCCAGACACACCTCGGTGTTTGCTTCTAAGGCTGGGCTTATGCTGTGGGTTTGTGATGCAAAGCTGTGCTGGGGCTGACAGTCCACTGCCAGCTCTGGTGAGCTGCAGCATCCCCTGTGCCACTCAGCCTTGTGCCAAGCTGTGTTCCCAGGGAATCCCTGAGGGCTCACACCCACCTTTAATTAACATCATCCCATCCAGGCTTTGGATAACCTTGAGTAGTTTCAGGGCTTTGTGACTTTCACAAAAAAAAAAAAACCAAACAAACAAAAAAAATTGCCAATGGAGAGGGAATGTTGCTAGGTGCTGTCCCAGCAGTACCCACTGTGTGGCAGAGATGGTTTTGCAAAAGGTCCTAAATCCTTCTGGGAGCAGCTGCCAGGGAGCATTCCATGCAGAATATGAACCAAGTAGGAATGCAAAGCTCATCTTGCATCTGTCTTACCTTAAGAAATTCGTAGCGCTCTAAGGACATTTGTATTCCAGCATTAGAGTACTTGTCCCTTTTTAATTCATGAGTGAAAGCCATGTGGTCTATCATATGTGATAGTGTCTGAGAGCTGAATGACAGAGCTGTCAGCTGAGGGACACTGCAACAACAACCCTTTAAAGTGCTGTCAGGTCTTGTTGGACACTTTTATCATAATACTTATTTTAGCCTCAGGAAGACAAATCCATTGTATCTTCCATTTCTGGGGGGTCTTCTTAAAATACTGCTATTCAGTAGTGGGATGTTTAACAAAATGGCTTTCTTGAAGTTGTCTGCACTGTAGGCAAGATCCCTTCCCTTCCCAGAGACGGGAACCACACCAATGCCACAGCCAGGGGCTTTGAGCAGGGTTCCCAAGACATAGACAACTTTTCCAGGCCCTTGCCCTTTGCAACATCTGATGGATTCAAAAAGTGCAAAAGATGTGCCTAACCCCACTGCCAGGTCTGGAAGAGCCCAGCCCCTTCCCAGCTGGAGGAGGTTTGGTGCAGTGTGGCAGTGCCACAGCAGAGCTTCCCCTAAACCCACCCACAACCATTAAGTCTCCATTACAGGAGAATGAACTGAATTCACTCTGCAAATGAAAGATAATGTCTCCTGAGGAAAATAAACTAAAAGCAGGGAAGGGGATTGGCAAAACAAAAACAACCCTTCCCACTGCAATAGTACTTTCAATTAAGAACAAAACAGAGCAGGAAGCTTTGAAGCTTGACTTTGGGCAGAAAGAAAAGGCCCTTTCTGAGAGCCCTGGGTTTCTGTAGGCACAGCACAGCGGCTGCTGTCTACTTTTTACGTCAGAGCATTAATGCTGTTGTTTCGCCCCTGGTATCAACAGAGCTTGCCTGGTAGGTAGGTGGGGTATTGGGATTTATATTGTAGATAAATTCAGGAAAGCTTCAGTCTTTTTTTTTTTTTTTTTTTTTTTTTTTTTTTTTTTTTTTTTTTTTTCCTAACAAAGCTTTTGAAAGTCCACTGGGGACCCCTAATGTTCAGCTATTGCTGAAGCAAGCACTTCAAAGCCAGAGCTGCACAGCTTCTTTAGCCATCTATGGGTTTGATCATTCTGGTAGGGTTTTATTATAGACAATCACATTCCCTCCCCCTTACTAAAAGTCATCTTTCTGGGAAGGTCTGAGAGCTCCTCAAAATGTTTGGTAAAACAACATTTCTGTGGTCAGAAAACGTGCCAGCCAAATCAAACTGAGATGGCCCTGGAGATGCTTTGGGAGGCAGAAACATTTTTGCCACCTGCATAGCAGGTAGGATCCCTCCCTGCCCTGAGCTGTGGCAGCAGAGACACCTGACATGCCCAACAGAAATGTCTGCAGAAGAAAAGTGAATAGAAGATGTGGTTATTCTAAAAGGAGCTGGGAGGAGTAATCCTGTTGGGATTTTTAGGATGTCGGTGACCAACTATGTTAGCCCTACATGAACTCCCACTGCCTAGTCCCTGTTCCCACACATGTCCCCTATGGCTGCCTCATTTGCCCCCCCCAAAAAAATCTCCACTGCCCACCTTCTATGGCCTGTACCAAGCTGGGCAGCCTCCATGACCAAAACCTACAGTCTACCCACTGCCTTCAGCCAGGACAGATGGGAATTGCTGTTATCATAGGGTTTATCCTATTTTCCTAGTGCCTCTGCTAGTGGGGCTAAACAGGACATACAAATACCTCCACAATAGCCAGGTTTAGGATTTTTTTCAGCCAGGTTCCTGGGGTCAGCTTTTTTCTCTCTTATGACAGGAACGTGTTTTCTCTCCTAGACTAGCATTAATATAATTCTAATTTTCCCCCACAGCCAAAGGCAACAAAGTGGTCAGTTGCTGGGGGAGCCACACCGAAAGCACTTGAAAGTCTGGGCAGAAAAATGTTAGAAACACAGCTGGAGTAAGTTACCTTCCTTTTTCATATCTCCATCACCAATCCCAAGTAAATCAGAAAAAAATGTGCTCTCTAAGTGGTTTCTAACATAATGAAAGTCAATTAGAGTGATGCAAACAGAGCTTATAACTGCAGGTTTTCATCACTGACTCTGTGCTAAATATCTGCACTGTGTGGTTTGCAAGGAAGTAAGGGTGCATGGAGAGGAAAGGGGTTTTTAAAAGCACTTAAATTACCTCTAATTAGCAACACAACTGTAGTCAAAACATAATGTGAGGATAATAAATTGATATTTGCATAATGGAAATACTACCAAACTGAACTTCAAATAAGATGAATTAGATTATAATTAGAGCTGTGTTTTGGGAAAGAAAATCCTTCTAATTGCCTGAGTACAGACAGTGCCAAGGAGGGCAGGGCTGGCAGCTGTCAGGGAGGTCCAGCCAGTGCAGTGTGGGACAAGTGCCCCACAAGTGGGAGGCATTCCCTGAAGGGGAGACAGGGTGCCCACGTCTACCAGCAGCCAGAACAGCCATGGCAAGGCAGGTCTGGGGAGAAAAAGGGAAAAAACAGAAGGAACGTGGATGTGTGCACTCTCAGCCATCAAGTGCAAAACCATGAACTGAAAGAAAATCCAGGGTGAAATTGTATGGACAGCAGTTAGAACGGGAGACACCTGTGTTTCAAGGGGAGGTAATGCAAGGGTAAAAATGCAAGCACTAATCCCGTAAATTGCAGGAAAACAGTGAACATCTTTTGCTAGTAAAATCTCATCACCACCTTGAGTTCCAATGGCTTTCTCCTGCTGCTGTTTGATAACTGACTTTATTAAACAATTGTTTTCATCCTGTTGAATCATATGCAAAGTTGTTTACAAAGACTTATTGTCCAGCTCTTAATACTCTTTTTTAGTAAAGAGGGCCACCTGGATAGCACTGGATGATGGGTCACTCACCCATTGTACAAGACCATGTATACCAGTAAGCAAATTACTGCTGATATGTTCTATTCCAAAACAGCTTTTTTTTTTTTGAGAAAGCAAACAGAAGAATTGCACCTTGTCACTGAAGTGAAGACAGAATGAGCCTTGAGGCTGACTTGTTGCCTGGTAGCTGCAGAATCTTGTGGTTGGTGCTAATGCCCATTTTGTTGTTGGGCAATGACATGAGTTCAGGTGGGAAAATTGATGAGCATAAAAAAACTGCACTCTCATTTTGGCTGAGGGACTGAAAAAGGTAATTTCTTAAGTCCTGTGTGGCCATATTTTGATAGTGAGGGGGGCTATGGGATGGTTTCTGTGAGAAGCTGCCAGAAGCTTCCCCCATGTCTGACAGAGCCAATGCCAGCTGGTTCCAAGGTACATGTGCTGTTGACTAAGGCTGGCCTAGTCAGAAATGAGAGTAATGCCTTTGTCATAACACATTTAAGAAGGGAAAAAAAGTTATTGCACAGATGTAATTGTGGCCAAAGAAGAGCAGAAGGGGACTGCACCTCATGAAAAGTGACCTCTGTTGGAGCAGTTAGTGGAGAACTGTCTCCTCTGGCAGGGACCCCACACTGGAGCAGAAGGACTTCTCTCCCTGAGGTGGTAGCAGTGGCAGAAATAGCTGTGGTGAACTGACCATAACCCCCATTCCCCATCTCTCTGCACTGCTGAGAGGAGAGGAAGTAGGGCCAGGGAAAAAGGGAGGGATGAGGAGGAAGCTGATTTAAAACTTATCTTCTTTTTAATTATTCTACTCTGATTTTTTAGTAATAAATTTAATTAATATCCCCAAGTTCAGTCTGTTTTGCCCATGACAGTATTTGATGAGTGATGTCTCCCTGTCCTTATCTCAACTCATGAAGCTTTTGCTATATTTTCTCTCCCCAGTCCAGTTGCAGAGGGGAAGTGAGAGAATGGCTTTGATGGGTATCTGGCATCCAGCACACTGTGAAATACAATGTCCTTGCTCACCAGGCCCTCAGTGTATTTGCTCCTCGCATACCCAGGTGAGTATGCCTTAGCTCACCGAGCTTATTTCATATCTGGGCCACCAACAGCATCATCCTGGGTCCAGTAGCAATAGGAAAGGTGTGAAAGGTGCCTGAATTTGGCCGTCAGTAGTTGGCAGAAGTGTGCAACAGGACATGGCTCTCTGCAACCATGCTTGGATGTCCCCCTGACATTGGCTGCTGCGGTTAGGGAGGATGGAGAAAACAAGGAGGATGATTTTGGGGGTAGAGGAGTGGCAGCACACACTGGTTCTGGGTTTCAGTGGGGTTTTTGAGACAGCTCCTCATGTTACTTGCCCAGTGGATGCTGTTTTGTGGATACAAAGACAAGGTTTTCCTGCTCATAGGCACAGAAAGGAGGGTATCACAGGCCTGGAAATGATGCCTGGTGCACTTAATTGGTGCATTTCTCTATTTATGAGATGTAAAACATAGGTCTGCTTTCTAAATCAGGAGCTACTGCTCATGCATGTTTACTCTATGCGAAAAAAAGGGCAGGGTATGAGATGTGATGCAGCACATCAAGGGAAATACTCCCCTGCCTTCAAAGGGTCCTGGCTCAGGGCATGGACCACAGAGACCATGGAAATAAGCTCCTTTTTGAGCTGGCAAATGGAGTCTTGCTTTTCTGCCTGAGGAGTAGGAAACAGAGAAACTCACCTGGAGCTCTGCTCTGCTGTGCAGTTTGTGGTACCAGATTTAATAAAGGGCTGTGTGGGAGGGAGCACAGAAGGGAAAGAGAAAGGAGATGAGTGGGGGGAGCAGGCAGCTGCACTGCACCAGAGAGCACTGGTGTGCAGCATGCTGATGGGGACAAGCTGAGGGAGACAGGACAGCCAGGCCACAGGTCTCCTCTCTGGTCTCTCCTGTTGGGAGCAGGATCTGGAGCTGGCCCTGAGGAGCCTGGGGACAGCCAGGTGGAGAAGAGGCAAAGCCTGGCCATCTCTTCCTTAATGTGTGGCCACCACAGAGCTTCCACCAGTCTCCACTGTGCGGGGTGCTGGCAGGCTGTTCCTGCAGGATGTCCCACAGCTGTTGCCAGGATCACCTAGAAAGATACTGAGGCTGAAATCCAAGAGGGGACAGGAAAATGGGAACCTGGATAAAATCCTTCATGCCTTTGCCTACGAGTCATGTCACAACAGCAATTCTCAGAAACCAAAGCTTGGACCTCACTGGACTTGCTGTCCCATTTGTTTTCTTAGTGGCAGTCCATTGTTCTCAGGCTCACCAGTGTGGCCTCATGCACCCAGGGGTGTAGAGAGCACGGGACTCCAGGACGGTTTGGATGGATGAGAGATCTCTGAAGTCAGGTCTTAGAAGATGTGGTTTATTAAAAGGGGTGAAAGGCCCTGCTTGGAGTTGCCAGGCGCAACTCCAAGCAGGCCCAGGGAGAGAGGGAGAGAGGGAGAGAGAGGGAGCGAGGGTTCCCGGTGAGGATCTATGGGGAAGGTCCAAGAGAGTGTCCAGTCCCTCAGGCACACCTTATCAGAGGGCTTCAAGGTGGGCTGGAAGAGGACTTGGGCCAATGGGGTCACAGATACCTGATACTTCAGGGGAGGGTCACAGGTGTGGGATGAACCATACATTGGGGGTGAGACAGAGCATTCCATTTGACCTTTGGACCTATCTGCAGGTAAAGGGCATTGTTTAATCAGAAGGGGGGATTGCTTTCAGCCTAGCTATACTATTGTTTTCTAGTTATTCAGTAGTCAAGGTTTGCTATTTCAAATCTAGTTCTCATCTCAATGTCTGTATTTTCCAAATCTTTTGCCAGGCAATCATATTTATAAGGTTTTCCTATTTCATCTTCCCCAACACAGGGGGACTTGTGTCATGCAACAAGTGAGCTGAATAATCATGGTAGGAAGAAGGGAAATATTGCACACCAACAAAAACCCTTGGAAACAATTTTATTGCTAGCAAAACTCTGCAGGTCTTTGTTTAGTGAGTGCACTTCCCGTGAAATGCAATTGCTCACTGTGGTTTTAAACTGCAACCACCCTGAAAATGAAGGCAGTTTCATTAAATTGAATTACTTCTCCCCAGAACTGGCATAGCAATGGTAATGTTGATAAGGAACAATAGCTGTTAAGTGAGAGCATCATTTATATTTTCTATTAAATCACTGTCATTTCCAGTACAAATGGATCATGCATGCATGTCATGCTGATTTACAGTGATAAAGCCTTAGTCATGATCAGTTATTACAATGCCTAAGCAGAGCATGAAAGGTGGCACAAACATGCAAGAAACACTGCACCAAGCCCGGATCAATATTTGGATAACTTAGCATTAGCAGATGAGTTGGTGCAACAGTGATGGGAGTTTTTTTCAAAAATGTTCATATGTTTGTCATCAGTATAACTTTAAAGGCTACTGACCTCCTCCACCACACCTTTCCAATGGTCTTCAGAAGGGGCAAGCTAGGAAGCAAATGGAGAAAAGGAGCAGCAGCACATAACTGCTATAGACCTGACCATGGAGATGCCACACAAAGCAAATGTAATGTGCAGTGAATTATGCAATTTCCTGAAGATTAGACACTCAGCAAGGAGAAGGTGGGGCTGCTGAGTGTAGAAGAAGGCAAGGTTGGATGAGCATCGGTGTTGCAGCAGTCATTCAGGAAAGGTTTCTGCCCTTGAAGATGTTTTCCAAAAGTTGCTGAGCTTCTAGGAGCCCATGGGCTGCTGCCACACTGAGGAATTTCTCCACTTCCCTGAAGGACATGAAACCTTCATGAAGAAAATCTAGGAGGAAGTCCTAAATTCATTCCTACCTAAATTTTAATTACACGGGCTTTTATAAGAGTAACACAGCTACTGAATATGAAAACATCTGTAAAGTTAACTCTCCCCTAGTCAGAAAATGATCTGATTTTCCTTCTGCCTTTTCCTGTGGTCTGAGCACATATGTTCTAGATTTGGTGATTTTCTCATCTTAATGGAAGGAGAAATGGTTTTGGAGTTCTTGAAATACCACCCAGTATGTGAGTCTGATCATGCAATATGCAGTGGAGACTGAAACAAAATGCACTGGCTTCAAAACACAAGGTTTATCCAAACAATGTTTTTTTAGCTTCATTTAGTGTGCAACTGTTCTCTCCAACCCAATTTTTAATTTTCAGGCTTGAAGCAAATGAAGAGAATCAAAATGAAACAATACACAAAAGCAAAAAAGGGCTGGGTTTCACTGTGATGGAATCAGTTTTTTCAGCTTCACTTAGCCTAGGACAAGTTGCCACAGTGACTATACAAAGCACAAGGCAAGTTTTCTTTATCTGTGGGACTTGCTGGGAACACTGGTGTGCAACGTGCATGTGCACATCAGGGAGAGAAGCTCATCCTGGGCAGTTTCAACCCAACCTCCAGGCAGTCAACATGAAGCTTCTCATTGACCCCACTGGATGGAGAGAGAGTCAAACTCCCTTAAAAGAGAAAGAGAATTTTCTTTATAGCAGAAAATTGACATGTCACTTCAATAGCTCTTTCTATACAGTACAGGTCTTGTCCCTTGCTTTCATTGGGAAATCTTCATGGAAAAACATATGTAATCAGACCATAGGCATTTTAGGAACTGTGACACCTAAGTTTTAAAATGTCATTGGACTAACTGTGTTTTTCCATTTCCCTGCTGCAGGTAGGGCTGCATTACTGACAATACAAAAAGAGGGCATTAGAAATGCTGGAGTGCCTTTGTGCCTGGAGTACCTACAGCACCAGGTTTCCCCCCCTCCCCAAGAGGAGCTGGGAATTAAGCTGTAATAGGAAGGAAGAAGATTGTCTCAAGTTACCCTTCTTCAAGTGCCACAGTCATGTTTCTGAGTGTCCCCACTGCCAGGTTGAAGGAGGAGTGGGGATGGCCCTGCCCCGCAGCCTGCCTAAAGCCAGGAAGAGACAAGCACAGAAAATGGTAAGAGAAGTACAGAAGAAGAAAACCAGAGTTTGAATGCTTTCAAGGAAGGTAAGAGTTGGTTTTGGCTGAGAGTCACCTTTCTTCCAAGCAGCTGGTACAGTGCTGTGCTTCGGATTCAGTATGAGAATAACGTTGGTAACCCACTGATACTTTGGCTGTTGCTGAGCAGTGCTTACCCTAAATGCAGAATTTTTCAGTTTCCCACACTCTGGCAGTGAGCAGGTGTAAAAGAAGCTGGGAGGGAACATGGCCAGGACAGCAAACCTGATTGTGCTAAAGGGCAATTCCATCCCATGGAGCATCTCATGGTCAGTGTTTAACTGGGGAGGTTGGTCAGGAGCTGCTGACTGCTCATCAGGGACAGGCTGCACATGGGTCAGAGTGTGGTGAGCAATTGTGTTGGGCACCACTTCTGTTTCTTGGGGTTTATTCCTCTCTTTTGTTACTATTGTTATATTTTATTTTATTTCAGTTATCATGCTGCTCTTATCTCAACCCATGGATTTTACGTTCTTCTAATTCTCCTCCCACAGGAGTAGGAGAGGAGAAACCAGTGAGCAGCTGCACAGTACTTAGCTGCTAGCTGAGATTAAACCAGGACAGAGCAAATAAGGGAAAATTTATGTATACTTCACTTTTTGAAATGTGACTCCTTTGAAATTTCAGGCCCTGATTTGGCAAACACTCTTATTCAGAAAAGCGTGAAGGCTTCAGCATTTCTCTAGGTATGGACATCTGTAATGATTCCTCCTTGATTTACATCTCCTGCTGTCACAGGCATAGTCCTTTCAACCCTAAAAGTCCTGCAGCTTGATGCTGTTCTGTGCCTTGAGCAGGCAAAGATACTGTCCAACATACCTACTCCTCTCCCCTTGCTTTTTGGGTAGCACAGTAAATTTCCCTGTCCTTAATGCTTCCCATTTCTCACCAAGAATGGTAAGATTTCAGGGGACACAGCCCAGGCTCCCATCAAAAGGAGTAACTACTATGGGTACCACAGCAAATGCACACACAGGCGTGGCCATGTCACTCATGTGACAGAAGCCTCTTGGGAGGATGCACTGAGAGCAAGAAAATAATATACTGCTGTAACTTGATTTCCCATTGCCTCAGCAGCTCCTGGCTCACTCCCTTCCTGCACCTATGCATTCTTCCTGCTGCCCACCTGCAGCTCAAACCTCCCCAAAAAAGCCATACAGCAGCAGCACCCCTCTGCATGTCCGCTGTCAAATACTTCCTTTGTTCTCACTGATTAAAAAAATAGTAATAGCAGGTGGGGAAAGTGCAGCAAAGCATAGTGCAACGCACAGTGAGAAGTCAGGAGCTCCTACTGTCCCTGCTACCACTTTGAACCTCCTTCCCACCAGCACAGGACAGCTCAGTGCAGGTTTCCCTCCAAAGCACTGACAGCTTTTTCTTCCTCTCATACCACAAGTAGCCTTTCCCCAGAAGAAGCCCATTTCCCATGACAGGAATTGCTTGGGGTATTTTTGAGCCTCACCTGAACCAGTGCATGGCCATGTCCTCATTTTTTTCCACTCCAGCTCCTGGGTGTGAGACAAGGTAGCAAAGTCACAGACAGGTTATAAGATACAGTGTCTAAAATCCAGCAGCGTGCGGTTCTGGCTTATAAACATGCACACTCTGGCAGCAAATTAGCCACAGACTGGGGAAACATTTACCTTGCAAATACCTCTGTCCCAGGATGTGCTGGGCATTGGGGTACCCCAGGCAAGCATACACATGAGCCACGTGGAAATGGAAATCCTCGTAGCACAGCAGGATATAGAGCAGCAGGAGGCCAGCAGTGATTACAGCTGCCAGCTGTAAAAGAGAGGAACAGTCATGATGCAAGGAAGAAAATAAGCTGAGGGCTAGCTACAGCAAATATTTCATCTGAACTCTGAAGCCTCCCAAAGCTATTCCCCACAGAGAAATGGGAGGAAAGGCCCATACAACCACAGAAAATCAAAGTCACCTTTGATAGAGAGCCAGCTCCCAAACTTCCACTGAAGCTGGCAGAAAAGGCCCTGCTGAATTCAGTGAGCAGTTTATGAGCTCCCAAGTTAGTTTCCCCTTTAAGCTCTGCTACAGCAAAGGAAAGTACAATCATTTAATTTTCTAGTGGTCCTCTTGAAGTAAAAGGGGGAAAAGAAGCCCTAAGGTGCCATCAGGCTTTTAGAAACAATTCATCAAAGACACTTACCAGAAAGAGCCTCATTCTCCTGGCACCTGGGGACTTGTGGCCCACCACTGCCCACATAATTGTCATACAGATGTGAACTCTCATATAATCACAAAATGGGTCAGGCTAAAAGGAACCATAGTGTGTCATCTGGTCCAACCTCCCTGCTCAAGCAGGGTCATCCTAGAGCACATTGCACAGGATTGCATCCAGACAGCTCTTGGATATTTCCAGGAAGGGAAACTCCACACCCTCTGGGCAGTCTGTTCCAGTGCTCGGTCACCTGCACAGTAAAGTTCTTCCTCATGTTCAGGTGGAAGATTCTGTGCATCAGTTTCTGCTCATTGCCTTTTGGCCTATTGCTTGGCACCAATGATGAGTGCCTGGCTCCATCCCCTTGACATCTTTCCTTCAAATGCTTATAAATGTTGATGACTTCCCCTCTCAGTTGTCTTTTCTTGAGGCTGAACAGGCCCAGCTCTCTCAGCCTGTTGTCCTCCTTTAATCATCTTCATTGCCTTGCACTGGACCTGCTCCAGGAGCTCCATGTCTCACTCCCTTTGAACATCCACAGCTCATAAACCCTTTCATTCTGTGTTACAGCAAGGACATGCCTACACCTGACAAGAGAATAACCTTGAGTCTGAAACTCTTCTTGCATCCAAGGTATAAATCAGTGAAAAGTCTGATGAACTGCACCAGCAGGGAAAAAATTATGAGAGATCAGAATAGGACTGTTTGCTTTTTTTGCCAAATTGGATTTTCTTTGTTCAGTGAGCTAGCTATTAGCTTCCGGTGAGAGGAGCTGGCCACTTATGCATCCACATCTTGGCAGAGTCAGATGTTCCTGGCTGGGGGAAGAAGAACATACTTAGGAAATGTCTGTAAGAGGCCCACGTGGAGCCTTCTGCCTGCACAGGTTACCAGAAGCCCTTTGCCTCCCTGGAGGGGAATGCAGCATGTCTCTCCAGTGGTGCCAGCCCTGCAGAAGGTAAAACCCTTCCCTACTACGGGGGAAGATGGACCAGGTACAGTCCTGAGTGGAAGACATGGCTTTTTGAAAACATCATGGAGGAGAGTGCTGATCAGTTTCTCTGTGCTGAAAGAAACCATGTCGATGGTGTGGGATCTGCAGGAGGTGGTGGTATCCACTAATACCTCATCCTTCAACTCTGTAGCTTTGGTGAAACAGTGATGGACTCTTGGAGCTGATGTTCATGGGGACATGTTAAAGTGCCTGCAGGTGCTCTGTCCCTCCCTTGTGCATGAGGAAGCAGAGCGGACACAAGTAGCTCTTTTTAACAGCCAAATCAGAAGCAAGCCCCAAGCTCTGTCCAGTTGACCACAGCTGTTGCAGAACAAGCTCACTTTTTCATCTGGGCATAATTTCTTGCTTCAGCTCCTTGTACATAGTGGCTACAGCATGTGTGTGTGTTTGTCACCATGTCACATTCAGAATGAGCCAAGGGGACAAGAAGCAGCTGCAAAGGATGATGAGAGAGCAGTGCTTTAATAGTCAGGGGCTCTCCTGGCCACCATGGATGGTTTGATGCAACTGACACAGACGTGCAAAAAACAGCTCTCCTTCACTTTTTGGTGGGGGGGGGGGGGGGGGGCAGGAGGTGTTGTGCTCAAGATACATGCAGACCACAGCAAAGCAAATAGTGCTCTTAGATCCTGATCAGTTGTCTTTAGAGCTTGAGCACAGAGGTGATGTGGGTCTGCAATTCCTTGGTGTTTCATGGGGGCTCCTGCACTCCCACACATCACTATCAGCTGCAAGGATTGCTGGAGGCAGCAGATTGCCAGGAGCTTGTTATCTCCTAATTGGAACCCAGGTCCAGGTTTGGGCCCATCTCTAATTGGGATGAGTGAATGCTGAGGATTAAGTGAGCCTAGTTAGCTAATTAGGCTAAATGATAAAATAGGTAAGCAATAATGACATGCAAATGCCCCAGCATTCGATTTTCTGACTGATAAGTTTAGGGAGTAGGAAACTTGGACACACACACCCCACTCAGCCTGTGTGATGCTGTTCTGAAAGTGCTGATGGGTATGTAAATCTCTGTAAGCCAATGGCAAGTCCAAGAGGAAATGCAAGTCATAGATTAAACTGGTTATTTTTAAAAGCTTTTGATCTTATTTAAGAGGAGGAAATGCCACTCCTGGTAAGAAGTGCTTCTTGCTGTAAACGTGGCTGATGTTAAAGGTCCAGCTCAGGAAAAACTGAGCACAGATCTATGATGAAGGATAGTACAGTGTTTCTGAAGCAGTGTAAAAGCTGATGAGTAAGAGTCTGGTTTCACACAGTGGCTGTGGGTTGTTACTGTGCTGTTTTGTCACTGTTGCAGTGGCTGGGGCTGGAACACACCAGGGAATGTTTCATGTGGCTGCAGGGGATAGAGTGCACCAAACTGCAAGAGGCAGTGGCAGTGCTTTTATAGGTGCAGATCTGTGACCTTCAAGATGCTCACAGCTGTGGTGTCTCCTTTGTGCTCCATGATAGATTGCCTGAAGCCTCAAGAAAGGAGTAGAAAATGTAGTGTTTTGGAGGAGCTGTTCTTATTCCAAGTCTGGAAGATCCAATACATGTAACAGCAAACAAATGACCAAGTCTGTGAAAGGGGAAAGGATATGGTCAAAGCAAGGTCACAGGGGAAACCTCTGTGACCATGCACCAGTGCCATGGGGGTACATCCTGGCATATATGCTCTCTGTGGGACACCACCTTTCCACAACCATGTCCATAATGATCAGCCATGCCCTCAGTACTGCAGAGATTCTGTGCCTGACTCCTCTGAGGCAGGTGATGCAGGAACCTCTGGATGTTCACTTTTTGTCCCAAGATGTTTTTTGAGGGGAAGCCTTCACCTTTTTGCAGTTGTGTAGGCACTGACATGTATGGCAAGTTCACATTTCACAGGGAGTTCCTTTAGAAATCGATCCCTGAGCATCCCTAATCTGATTTGCTTGTTTGGGGTTTTTTTGGGAGGGTTGTGTTTGTGTGGGTTTTTTTATTATTATTATTTTATTTTCCTAAACAGTGAGAAAATAAAGAGACCTATGCATGACAAAAGGCAGGTGCACAAAGTGTTGGAGTGCACTGATCCCAGCTCCAGAAGATGATACCACAAACACAAACAGCTGTTGCTTGACTGCCCACCATCTGAACATGCATCTACAAGCATACAGCTAGTCCTATTACAAGCAGAAACATTACCAAAAATACTCTTTTGTCCTTCACTGTGGTTACATCTGAGTTCAGGTAAATATTGTGTTATTTTAAGTGTCTCCAAGACCAAGAGAGGAGGGAAACGCAGCTGCTGGTGGATGGGGGGGTCACTTTCAAGGAAGGAGATTCAAATCCCCTGGGCTTCTTCCTTCTGCAGCCCCTCGCCCTCACAGCCAGCACCAGGGACTACAGGCACCAAGAGCTCCTCAGGGACCCCAGCAGGGCAACAAATATTAGTCTACTTCAAATGGGGAGCCTGTTGCATTGCATGCAGAGATGTGAAGTAGATCACTGCCCTGAGACAACCTTTGTAGTCTTGGGTGGCACCTCTCAGTTGCTCATCACATCCTTTTCTATGGTGACTCATCAGAAACTACTTGGCATACTTGGAACCCTGCATCTTTGGGGCTGCTCTAAAGCATGGGGAAGCCCAGTGCTGTTGTTAGGGTTCTGCTGGGGAACCAGGCAGTGAGGTAGATGTATCAGGCTGTGTGTATGTATTTATGCAACTCAGCTCCTATACATCACCCATGTGCCAAAGCCAGGTGAAGAGGATCAAAATGATGACCTAGAGGAATGCCTAAAACTCCCACCCATAATCACTGCATTTGAAGATGTCACATTACTGTGTGCTAGCAAAAGCCTCTGCTCCCCAAGCTGAGCAATTTGGAGAGGCTATTGTGAGCAAGCAGCTCCTGTGGCTTTGACCCCCTCTGGCACCAGTGGCTTTCAGAGGCAGGGTGTGACATAACACCCATTTCCAGCACTCCCAACCTGAGCCCATCCCCACACTTACCTCCCAGCTGCTCCATGCCAAGCTCGGGAGGTGGGGGTTCCCCCCCCTCGGAGAAGGATTTGCCCCACAGGTATCAGCTCTGCCCCTTCCCTGCCGTCGCCACCGTGCTGCTGGCTTCGCGTCCCCCATCTCTCCCTCTTGCAGGAAGTCCGAGCACTTCGTTTTCAGCTGCTCTCTCCTTCTCACCAGGCACCACACCACCCTGCCATAACTCTTACCCATCACCATCCCTTGGTTTTGCTCGTGATTTACAGCAGCAGTAGCCCAGCTGCTTCACTAAGATAAGAGGGATGGATACACATCCCCTTGAAGAGTCACAGAAAGGATGGTCCTGACAAAAGCCTTTCAAACCACCAATGTTTAACTCTCCCTGTGCTGAGTATTTATCTTCTTTCAGACTGCTCCCAGGTGTTGCAAAGCCGTACCAGTAAATCATCGTATTTGACAAACTTGTTTACATTTTTTTTTCTGCTTTTTACATGCATGGATTTGGGACAAATGTAAGATCATGCAGGCCCAGGAAAGAAAATTAGAAAAGATGCAATGATGTATAATCAAAAGTTATCAGAACATACAACACCCCACCTCAAAATTTAACAGGATGGGAGGTGTTTTTTAAGCTAGAAAGGAGCTCACCTGTTAAAGTCAATAATTTTATAGCTGTGTAATTATGCTTCTATTCATCTGCAGTAACTTCACTTAGTGAATTTCACATGCTGTATTTTGTTTTGCTTTCATATCTAAGAAAAAAAACCCCTTTTTAACACAAGATCTCTAAAGCGTGTTATCTTTCCTGCTCTGAAGTCCTAGCAGAGGATCTTAATCAAATGGCAGCTAGGCAAGGTCCATCTCACGTAAAATGCCGACCTTGCCTGGTCTCCTGACCACAAAAAATAAAATGTTTTTCTTTCCAATTTTACAACAAGATAAGGGCTGTGCTTTGGTTTCAATGGCAACCCCACCTCCAGAGAACAAGGATACCACTTTGGTGATGATGACTCAGCCTAAAAAGCCTTACTGAAGAGGAAACCCGTCACGCTTTTGTATTTTATTTCTTATGTTGTGCTGCCACCATTGGGACGATTTCATTTGGTCAGTCACAGCCCCTTTACAGTTGAAGAGATTTATCTTTATAGTCCTGGTCAAAGTGTGAATCATTTTCACAGTATATCAAATTTAATTGGGCATTAATAGTCATACTGCAAGATCAAATGCTTCCAAGTACAAATGTCTGCATTAAGGAGACTTGGAAATTTCCAAAACAAGTCCAGCACAAAAGGCCCTTCACTGCAGCAAAGAGTAAAGAAGAGATGAAAGAAGGTGAGGAGTCTACTTACCTACTTGCCTTTTTTTTCCTCTTTAAGTGCAATTACTAAAATTTAACGATAAATGAAAAAAAAAAAAAAAAAAAAAACCCAGAAACAACCTCTCTGGGATTTACTGTTCTTGGGAATGAAATGCCCTTAGCTATAATCCCCAATTTTGGCAGAAGTGAACTCCTGAGTTAATCTTGCTGTTGTTTGTAAAGGTATGTCAGTAACAATTCCCCCTCCCTTGATCTCTGACTTATGACCCCTCCCCTTTGATCCTTTACCCCTTATCCTTGACTCCTGGCTCTGGAGCCTGGACCCTGACCCTGGTCCCTAACTACCCTGCCCTGTCTGTACCCAGACCTGCTGCTGTGTCCTGTAACCCCAAACCCCTGTTGTGTAACCCTCAGCCCCCAACCCCTGCCTGTCACTGCGACCTGGACATGTCATCCCTACCTTTTTGGGGTGGTCTTGTCCTCCTGGGAGGGTTCTGGTGTTGGCCTGGTGTTATGATTGCTGCCTGCTGCTGCTATGAGGGTGAAAATGGCATCCTTAAGGCACTGTGACTTTTTACTGCTGTTTTTTTATTTTAAACTAGAGAGAAAAATTACAATCTGGTTTAAATATGGAGAAGAAGAGGAGACAAGGTCTCAGCAAAAAAATCAGGTCAAACACAGAAATGTTTGAAATATACCTAAAGGCATTTTTAAAACCAAATAAGGTTAGATGTTGGTGCCAAAACACTGATATGTTTTATTTAATAGTAAAAGAGGGAGGAAGGAAGGGAGGGAATGACAGTGGTTAGGTAGAAAGGTATCACCCTTCCGGGGGTCCCGACAGCATCTCGTTTCTCCCCTCCATCAGGTCTTCTTGGTGGTGAGGGGTCCCCCACTGCCAGGGCATGCTGAAAAGTACAGAATCCAGTGGAATTTGTGCTGACACCTCGACTCGCTCTGTGAAACTGGTAAGTTCTCAGTAGAAAACAGGCCCTGGAGCTCGCAGTTCTTTGTGGAAGGTGACTAAAAATGAGAATGTTACTATTAATTATGTACTCAGTGAGGGCTAGGCTGTCTGTGTCACAAGTTAGGTGTGGTACAGGATCTCATTCCAGCTGTGAGCTTCAGTTACTTCTCTACAAAACCCAATTTACACTATGAGGAAGAAATGATAGCTGTAGTAGCTGCCTCCTACCACCTAAGAAGAGTTGGATCCCTTCTATTTGCAATGACTTCAGCAAGGAAAGGGTAAGCTCCTCAGTGAATTTTCTCTCCAGATTTCCAAAGGGCAGGTGGCATTTCTTTTTTCCTTTCATTTTCACAGAACAAGTTGTGTAGAACCATTTCCAGCTCCTGCAAGGGAGCATTTTGTTTGAAAACCTGGAAAAAGCCACCTTCAGGAAAATGCAATTTTCTTCCCTTTTCCTTTTTGTGTTTTTCAGGTTGCTTTCTTAGGAAAAGAAACTGATGTAATGAATTTTCTATAGCTGGCAAAAGCCTATTTGATTACAATGTCTTTGGGACATAGATATCAAAAGGAAAATTACTGTATTGAACAGAGCTCAGATAGGAGGAAGCAAAGCACACAGCAAAAAGAGAGTGTTGAGGGATAAGTTTCTTTGTAAGACAATGGGAAGGATGAGGTTAAGGAATTCTGGCTGTCACCATCTCTGACAGACTCTCATTTCACCTTGCCTAACTAAATGTAGTTTCCTTTCAGAGCTGGCTAAACAAGACCAAGGGAAAAAAAAAAACAATACAGGTTAGTCATTATGACATTATTAATAGCAAATACAAAGGTGTACCATGAACAACAGTGTGCCTATAGGGATAGTTCAAGTCTTCCTGAAATCAGTATGCAAGTGTTATCTGCAGAACTATTACAGAGACTTGTATTCTGTTACAAGTATAGAAATTTATCAGAAAATAAACCCTCCTGCTTTCCAGCTGGTCCTCAGAGGGGCTGGGTGCAGCTAGGTTTAATTTTTTTATTATAACCAATTCAGCACTGTAAGTCCAGCTGCATTTAGTAAGATCCCAGAGGCACCAATACAGTGTGTCTCATTCACAATCAGAGATTCACAAATAGTGCAGCTTACCAATGAAACACTGTAAGTCTGTTTGGGTTCAGAAGAACTCGCACAAACAGTTGTGGAACAACAGACTGTAGATTCTTACAGATTGGCAGTGATGGATTCACTAGATGTGCAAAATATAAATATATAGTACTATGTACAAGTGTTTCCAGGTATGTTCTACAGGTGCAAATCTTACCAAAGAGGTATCCCAACTTTGGGGAAGGAGAGAGGAGTAAACCCTTGGACTTGTCTGCAAGGTAATAGTATTCTCAAAGTCTGCCACGAAGGATTTCAAATACCAAATCACGTTTTTTGGAGAAGTGGAAGTGAGAATGTAGTCAAATACTCTGTTAGCTGCTATCACAAATGGGAGAGGTAGACCCTTTATACCTAAATGACAAATATGGAGAGATTACAAAGGCTGTATGTCTTGGGCAAGGGCAGAATAGGACTGTGACACCTGAGTGTTACTCCCTCTTCCAGCTGGATTGCAGTGATGAGAATCACCTATCATCTACAGATAAGATAACCTATCACCTCAACGGCAGGCCATGATGCCCATGGTAATCCCTTCACCACATCTCACACCACAGCTCATTCCTACAATGTGTGAAACTGTTTAGAGATAATAGATTAATAGCTATTCCTGTTAAGCTGAACAATTGAATCCATTCATCACTACAAACAATACAGCAGTGCAGGCACAGAGGGTGGGATTTTCCTGAACCCAAATACAGCAGCCAGCAGGGAGACCCAGCTGAGCAGAACCCTGTTATTTGATAGAGATTCTGGAAAGGGGCACAAGGGAAGCCCTCTGCAAGGGGAAAGAACCCTGGCGGCAAATACAAGTCATACGGGAATTCATCTCACCACAAAAACTAGAGCCTGAATAATTTAAGTGGCATCTAAAAAAACCCCATACGAACTATATTACTCACCTCAGGGGAGTTGGTTCAAAGTTCAGCATACTAAAACCTCTGAATAAAAACTGCGTACTAAAAGCTTAACTGCTTAGCTGTCACCTAAAAAAATTAATTTCTTAAATGTTCTCTGCCTGGCTTTTGAAGTTCCACAGATACCCAGATTTGTATCCTGGGAATACCATGGCAGAGCTGAGCACCTTGACATGTATCTCCCACTTAAACTTATGCAGCATCCAGAAACTGTAAAGTTCTGAAGGCTGTGGTACAAAGAGCTTTCTGGGAATGCTTCATCAGCCCATTAAAGATGATCTCCACAACTTCTGCAGAAACTAAAATCCTGCAAAAAATGAATTCATGGAAGTCCAAATATTATCATGTTCATAGCCCAGTACTTACTGAGGGCTGAGATGTTGTACCCACTTTAGAGAATTTGTTTATATTTTTTAGGCAATTGGAAATAATAAAGAAATAATACCAAGTAGTAGGCAGAGTAGAAAAGAAAGCAACACTACACTCCAATTCTCCTAAAGCTCTGTGAACACAGGCGGGCGGCTGAAGGTCCTTCAGGTACCACTCTGTCTCCAAGGCAGAGGTAACGTTTACCCAGCAGCTCACACCGCAAGGCTGACAGCCTCTGAGCAAGGACCTGCCCCAAGCCGGCTCAGGCAGGGCACCAGCAAAGCATCCAGCTTCCCGGGGCAGGCGGGAAGTACCGCGGTCCAGGACAAGGCAGCAGCAGCCTGAATGCTGGGCCGGGTGTGATGGACTGCAGCAAAAGCAGCTCAGGCACAGCCTGCCCAGCACACACAGCACTGCAGTGCCCACACATCATCAGCAGCGAGAAGCACCAGAAAAAGTTCACAGTAAAAAAGCAGGGGCACAAGGGCTGGGTAAATGATGCAAACTTTCACCACTGTGGTCTTCAAAGGTAAGTCACTTGGGGACAGGCTTTCAGTACAAATATCATTAGGAAAATGGAGGTGGTAAGTGCTCCCTTTGGCTCCTTTTGTGCATGTGGGATTGAGGTTGAGTTATTTGTGCTCACAACTGGGTCTGAAGTTGCTTTGGGATTGTTCCTGTGTACCTAAGTTTGCTTCAATTTATCTCTTTAAATAGCAGAGAGGGGAGTTCAGGTTGTGCTCGTGAGAGCATCTTACTGGCCGGCATGAGGCGATCTGAGGCTGGTTTCATGAACTCTACCTGACACGTCCCTAACCTGATCTGTATGGTAAATATATATCCTTGCTTTAGTTTAACCTTTGGTGCTAGGCTGCCTTGCCTGGTAATCCCAGCTGTAAGGAGCTCCAAGCAGCCAAAGTGAGCCGTGTGGAAAGTTCATGCATGAAACAGGGAATGTCTGTGGCAGGGATTGTCTTCATCTGATACGAGGCCTTTTTGTTCCTCTTCCTAGCACTTCTGCGGACAGAAACCAAAGAGAAAAATTAATTTTTTTATTTCTTCCTACATCTTGAATGGTGTTCCACAGGGGTATGATGGCCTGCAACTTGGTTCTCTTTTCCTGCACAGTAAAGGGCACATGGATCCTTGATTTTGAACTCAAATAGTTTTTAAACAGCATGCTGAATGAAATCTTAAGTTCTGCAGGCTTTTGTAAAACTTTGAGGTTTGTTTTTAAACTTAAACCAACCCCCTCCTCAAAATCCTTCAAACCCTCTTATCTTTTTTTCTTGCTGAAGGAGAGTATAAACAGCTGATGCTTCAAATAGACAGAAGCACTAGACAGTTACATAAAAACAAACTGCCAGATCTCTGCACGTAGGAGTGTCTGCTCTCAATTCAGTCCTGCCTCTCTGTGAATGTGCCTGGAAGTAGGTCTCCCCACCTAGAGATGACAGCAGCTGGGACTCGGTGCCCGAACTGAAACAGGGTGTTGAAGGCATTGATGATGTGGCCTTAGGCTGTGTAGAGATTCGAGCAAAGGGTCCTTTATAGCCAGGACAACAAGTATTTGCAGTCAGACATGGGAGAAGAGCCACAAAGTTTTAAATCTTTACTACTTGTGTGAACAGCTTGAAAGACCTTTAAGTGAAGCTCTAGGGATCAGGACATATCCTCCTGTCTTAAAGCTCTGAGTACTTTGGTTGTATTAGACCTGAATAAGGGGGAAAAGTTATGGCATGGAGAGAATCCTCATGAGAACTTTATGCCCTCAGCTCTACCTCCCATTACATGTCTGGCTGTAAGAGTATTCATTGTGCTCAGGACCCTTCAATATCAAGGCAGAGGAAATACAAGCTACACCTACCAAAGTGGTGGGTTTGTGATCAGGTTGGTTAAGTGCATGACAGATTCAGCTCGTCTTCTCTCTAAAGAGCTGTTCAACCATCCTAAAGGCTAAGGTTTCTCCCTGAGCTCACTGCATGCTCACAGATGAGCAGCAAATCTCTCAGATAATACAGACTCACAGAGTTCTGGAAGAACACAGTGAATTGTTACTTTTTTGAAGCTGAAAATATAGGATTAACCAAAAACACCATCAGCTGAGCTCTGAGGTTAAATGGCAACATACTGAAAACGGCACCCTGAAAAAACAAGCGGGTTAAGTCTTCATTTTAGGGAAACACAGGCAGGGATTTGAAGTGCCCAAGGTGAGGAAATTTGCACTGCATTAATTGTTACATTTGGAACATGATGAATGATAAACTGCTTTTAACTGCAGTTTGTGAAATATCTGGTGACACAAAGGGGTCTGAGGCTGGGTGGCCCTAGATATTGGTGCATCCCCTGCTTACAACAGAGGTAAAAATAAAAATCAGTGCACGTGTGTAGTCGTTGGCACTTCTCCACCCCCGGAATCTTGAGGAGTTGATGCGAGCTTTATTCGACGCCCCTGAGCAGCCTCGTGTCCTCGCAAACGCAGTGCAATAGCTCCTCATCCTAAACCCGGCATATAATCTGCTTCAGGGTGCTCCTGATGCGCTCTGCACACAAAGCCAATTAACTCCATTGTGGAAAGAAAGCTTCGCCGGCAGTGCGGCTGCTCTGGAGAGATCTGAGTACAGAGGCGAGACTCGGAGCGGGACCTGGCGATACAGAACCCCGCGAAAATGAGAGGAGTGACTCTGGGCAGGGCCTCTCCCGCCCGTGACCCCACGGAGCCCCAACCCCAGAAGAAGCCGCCGGCGCCGAGGCGAAGGAAGCCCCCACACGGCGGGCGACACGACCGAGACGTCCCCCCCGCCATCGCCCCCGCCTCGTCTCGGCCCGTGGAGGCGGGGCCTCTCCCGCTCCCCGCGTCGCGCGGCCGGCCCCGCCCCAGCTCGCCATTGGTTGTCGCTGGGGCAGAGCGGCCGCCCCGTCCGCGGCCATTGGCTGGCGGCGAGGCCGGGGTTCCCGGATGCGGCCGCGCGGTGCGGATATAAAGGGCCGGGGGAAGGCGGGAGTGGGCGCAGTTTGAATCGCGGCGGGTCGAGAGAGGTAGGTGCTGTCGCCCGGGCTCGGTGCGTGCGGGACGCTCTCTGCTTCAGCCTTCCCCTGCGCGGCACAGCGCTCCGGTTCGCTATGGTGAGGAACCGCGGGGGCCGCTCGGGGGGCGGGCGGCAGTGGCTGGGGCCGGGGCGGCTCCGTGCTGCTGATGGTGGGGGGGGGGGGGGGGGGGGAAACGCGTGGGCTCGGTGGGGGGAGGGCGGGGGCGGCGGGGGGGTGGTCGCACGCGCACTAGCGCGCCGGGGACGGGGGAGCGGCGGCCGCGCATGCGCGCGGGGAGCGGCCTGTGCCGCGCGGTGCGGCGGGCGGCGCGCACGCGCCTCGCAGCCGCGCGGGTGGCTCCGCGCGGGGAGCGGGGGGTGGTGGAGGGGCGGCGCGCATGCGCGGTGGGGACGTCAGCGTCTGCTCTCTTCTTGGCATGGCCAGGCTGGTGGGAAAGCTGGGAAGGACTCTGGGAAGACCAAGACCAAAGCAGTGTCCCGTTCCCAACGGGCTGGATTGCAGGTGAGCAGGGGCTGAGGTGTGGGTGAGTGAAAGGCGGGCATTCCGTCTGTCGGTTTGTTTGTACAGTGTGAAACCTTCACGCTCTGCTGGCTGGCTGTTGCCTGGAATGATGTAAGGGTCGTAAAGCAGACATTAGCACACCCAGCTGCTTTTAGACCTTTGCATACCTGTGCAGGGAGGAAAGTAATTCCCTTGTGGCCATTGCTACTGTTTGTGCTGAGAATCGTGAAAGTTGCTGATGTGACTTTGGCATGCAGTGTCTTAACTGGATTCTCAAAGTTTAGAAAGCAGCCCGTGCTTCTGCCACTGGGATTCTGCTGCCCACAATGTGGTTTTGTGCAAAGCCTTTCTGTCATCACTGCCTGTTCCTACTTCTGTTATTTTCCAGTTCCCTGTTGGCCGCATCCATAGGCACCTGAAGTCTAGGACAACCAGCCATGGGCGTGTAGGAGCCACAGCTGCTGTGTATAGTGCTGCAATCCTGGAGTACCTGACAGCTGAGGTAAAATGCATGCAAGGGGAGCAAGCAAGTTGATCAGTCTCCAAAAGGCTTGGCAACCAGTGCCTGCTGTTTTTGACAGTTTGGACTGGGTTGTGAACTCTTTGTATGCTTTGAGACACTTGTAAAGTGTCTCAAAGAACAAAAGACCATGAAATGTAACTCCTCTGCATTTCATGCAAATCCTGCAGTGTTCCTTGTAGGAAAAATGCAGTGTGTGAGATAACTATTGAAATGGGCCATTACAGCTTATCTGCCGTAGAACGCTTACTCTGTCATTGGGAAAACTAAATGCAGAGCTCCAAAGGAGGAACCCCTTGAAAAGAGACATTGTTTGCTGTCTTGGTGTCACCAGCAGTGACACTGTTTTTGGAACAGAGAATTGAACAGCTAAGACTGTGCTGTTGGTCTCACTTGATTGTGTAACTGTTGAAAAATGGTTTTGTCTTAGGTCCTTGAGCTGGCGGGAAATGCATCCAAAGACTTGAAGGTGAAACGTATCACTCCCCGTCACCTGCAGCTTGCCATTAGAGGAGATGAAGAGCTGGATTCTCTGATCAAGGCAACAATTGCTGGTGGTGGTATGTCAATGCTTGCTGTTTATGGGTGCTTGGGTGGCATGAACTGTCACAGATTTGAAGTTCGTTAGTGTTGTCATTTTATTTGAAGCATGAAGTTTAGGAAAATTGTTGAAGAAAAATAGTATGGTCTTAACTGTTGTTCTTTTTTAGGTGTAATACCACATATCCACAAGTCCCTCATTGGCAAGAAAGGACAACAGAAGACTGTCTAAAGGATACCAGGATTCCTTGTTATCTCAGGACTCGAAGTACTTAATTTGTCCAGTGTTGGTGATTCCAGTGGACTGTATCTGTGAAACACAATTTTGCCTTTTTTTAACTTTGAGAAGCTAAAGCTCCCTTGAGCTTTCTAACAAACCAAATTTCTGCATTGAAGTCTTAACCATATTTAAGTGTTACCATGGCTTCAAAGAAGCTATTGTGGTTGTAGTGGGTTGTAATTGAGCTGACTGTTTTTAGATTGGTTTAAGTAAAGGAAATGTTTGGTTTTGTACAGACTTTTCATCTACTAGAGTGGAAATACTCAATAAATGTTATGTCAAGACTGATTTGTCTCTTTGTCATTGACTGGAAAATCTGGTCTCCACTGTGCAGCTCTTGAAATTGTTCCAAGAGCATGTAACTGACAGCCCTCCCTGCTGGGCTTGGGGCATCTTGAAATTCAGCCTAAGAATACTGCAGTCAGTAAATACCATGTAGTGAAAGGGCACAGGGCTTTGTCCTGTGAACTTACACTCTTCCTAACTGAACTTGCTGTGTGGTGTGCTGAAGTTGTCTTTAGTAGGGGCACATAAAAGGCTGATGTTTTTTAAGGCCAATTTTACTCAGTGTCAGCCTTCATAGAGGGAGAGGGTCTGTCATGGAGGAGGGTAAGAATAAGCTGCAGGGATGTTTAAACTCCATGCTTCACATAATTTCATGTTAGGGCCTGGCATCTCTTACTGTTCCAGCTTGCAGAGGCTTTGGCCAGACATCCATGAAAGCAGGGCTTGTACTGCAGCAGCCTTTAAATTGTGCCATGCAGTAGAATCCTCAGTAGTGGATTACAAGGGAGTCTGGGCACACCTTCAGCTGTCCTCCACACTGCTAGTTCATTTCGTATGGCAAAGCCCTGCACGTTGTGGTAAGGGAAAACCTTTTGTTAAGGCAGAAGGGAATGGTTACTGTGTGCAGCTGGGAGTAGCAAGCTCCCCGCCTTCCAGAACTGCAGTCAGCAGTGAACTACTACAAATAGATTTGTTTCTGCTGAGAACAGGCTCTTGTGTTTCCCTAAGCTCTTGGAGGCAATAATCTCTGCCGCAGCACTGTAGCTGGAAGGCGGTGACCTAGATCGGAGACGCTGGTGAGACCTGTGCTAACCGCACTCCTCTGGCGCTGCGGTGCTTCCCTGGGTCAGCACCCGAGCACCTTGGCGGCTGAGCAGTCCTTGCCGGGCTGCAACTGCTGTCACTAATTACAGCGAGCCGGTGCGAGCTGCTAATGCGTACCGTGAGGCACTCAGGCACGGGAAGCAGTGGCACCGCGCGGGTGCTCTCCCTTCCGTGCGGGGCCGCAGTGCTGCAGCAGCGCGCACGGTACTTTTCCATCGCAGCCGGCTCTCTCGCGGGGCCGGGCGTGAGGGCGGCTGCGCTCCCGGCTGGGACGATCCCAGCGCTCCCGGTCCTGCTAGCCGCTCCAGGCCGGGCAGCGGCGGAGCCCCGGGCGGGCGGGGCGGCGCATGCGCGGCCGGGTCCGGAAGGGGCGGCCGGGCTGGCGCCGGTGCGAGCGCCGCGCTGGGGCTGCGGCAGCGCCGGGGCAGCGGCGGCATGAGCCCTGCGGAGTGAGCGCAGCCCCGCCTGACGCCCCGCGCCGCTCTCGGCGCCTCCGCCCCGCCCGCCTCCGCTCTGGCTTCGGGCCCCTTCTCTCTGCGCTGCGGCGGGCGGAGGCGGCGGAAGGAGAAGCCCATGGAGGGGAACCGGGACGAGGCCGAGAAGTGCATCGGGATCGCGCGGGAGGCGCTGGAGGCCGGGAACCGCGACCGCGCCCTCCGCTTCCTGGGCAAGGCGCAGAAGCTCTATCCGACCGAGACGGCCCGAGGTGAAGCCCGGCCCCCTCCCCGCTCCCGCTGCCCGCGACCCGGCTCTGTCGGGACGAGCCCGGACCGACCGCGGGGCCCGCAGGAGGGCGGGCGCACGGAGCCCTCTCTCCCCCGGGGGGGCCGTGCAGGCTGAGGCGAGCGGGACCCGGCCCCAAAGGCAGCGCGGGGGCCCCGGCGGGGCGCGCGGCTCGGCTGGGAGAGGAGGCCGGAGTGTGTGCCCAGGAGCAGCGCTCCGGGCAGGCGCCTTCCCCCGGCGGTGCATGACTGGCGTCAGGCGCTGCGGAGGAGTGGGCTTACCTCCCCCGGTGCCAGCGGGGATCTCCCAGGGCCGACCCAGCTCCTCGCCTGCATTCCCCCTTCTCCCTACAGCCATTAGTAAAAGCGCAGCCATACAGACCAGGCTTAGCCCCGATTAACATCAGGACATTTCAGGCCCCAGGCCGAGACAGGCTGAGTTGGCTTCTTTTCTGTCAGTGTGAATCACCCCTCTCTAACAGCTTGCAATGAGAGCTGCAGCTCCAGAGTGGACCGTGCCTTCATTCTCTAATATACTTGTATTTTGGGTTTTCTTAGGTTTGGTTCCCTTTTGGTCATACAGCAGCCACATAGGAATTGCACAGAGGTTTACCTTTTTTAGAGAAAATGGAATATGTGGCACCCACCAAGACTTAATTAGCTCTTCTGACTATTCCATACTAAAAACTGGGAAAATATGTGGCAACCTTTTAGTGAAAAGTGTTTAGAAATAATTGTTTCAAACGAACACTAGTAAGGTTTCAGTGTATGTAGAACTGTTATCTGTCTTGGAGCCTTTCTGTCACACAGTGCCAGAAGTCAGCTCAAAACGCCTTTGGATGCAGCAGGGACTTGTTGCATTCCTCTAGTTCTCACTTACGTGGTCTGTGCTGTGCAAGGAGTAGGAACAACTTCAGTGCCCTGTACCACTTAAACATCTCAGCATTTGCCATTTCTGCAGTGGAAGTTTGAGGCTAAATCTTGTCCGCAAGTTGCTTTGAGGAGATGCAGTGAACATTTTTGGGCCTCTTACCTCCTGACTTCTTCTTAAATGCAAACAATAAATGAAGATTTCACTGGTGCTTTTCTTTTTTAATTAGTATTTAATTTTTCAAGTGTTTTGTTTTTTCTCCTGCAAGACAGCATGGATGTTGCCATATTCCCCTAAATTCCTGTGGCTTGAGAACATGACATGCATGAAAATACTTGGAGCTTTTTGGAATCTCTGTTGGTCAGGAGGCAGGAAGGCAGAGGATTTCAATTCAGCTTCTTTCACCAAGGAGAGCAAATATCTTAGTCTGCTTCACACAGCTTGTTATCATCTTATATCTCAAAGATAAGAGTTAAAGTAACTTTCAGGAAAAATCTGACTTGTTTTGAGCATTTGGTTTTTGGGTTTTTTTTGGGTTTTTTTTAAGTAGGACTGCCACTACATAACCACCATTATAAAGTAATCAGTGCAAGAAATAGATGGCTAATTAGGCTATTGTCTGTAGGACGCTTGTGGAAATTAGCAAAGTCAATCACAAATGAGGCACAGACCTGGGGAAAAGAAGATGGCCTTGTGGTAGTGGGCTGTAATCTGGGAAATTGTGTCTTCTGAGAGTAAAGGCTTCATAGAATTTCTATGTGATGTTAAATAAGTCAGTTCACACTGTTTCCATTAGTGACCAGCTAATTGTTTGTGCTTCATTTTTCAGGTATTCAGCTTGAAACAAGGGCCTGATTTGTGGAACTGGTGGGCAGTTAAAGCTCCATCTGAAGCTAAAGAGAATTGCAGATGCCCTAATACCACTGAAAAAGTTCAGGCCCTAGACCTGATTTGAACTAGGTACTTAGAAATTAGGGGACTCTGTAAACATCTAATATCTCTGTGCTTCAGTTTTCTATCTGTGGAGGTTGTTAAATCTTTTAAAGTCATCTCATTTCCTCCCAAAACAACACCAACTCATTGATTTTATTTTGGTTTTAAAGTTTGAGGCACTTAAATGGCCTTTTTGAAAGTGCAGTAAAGTGCAAGGGCACAGACTGTCTTTTCAGGACAGGTTCTGAAAGGGCTGCAATAAATTACAACTGGCATTTTGCGCTAATAATAAATTAAATTGCTCTCATTGGCATCTTTTAGTTGGGGGTCTACTTGAAGAAAAATATCCAACCTGTAATTCATAATTCAGGTGATCAAAAATGTGTCATAGGACATACCAGAGAGAAAGAAGCAGTTAAGGTTTTGTGAGCCCATTTAGTTCTAATACAAATTCTCGTTTTACAGTCATAATGTGTTAGGTTTTTATGGTGCTAGGAGAATGTGGTGCAACCCCAGCTGCCTCTCTGCTCACTTATTTTTCTCCGGAGTGTGGCTTAGAAGGTAGTTGAACTAATTTCTCACTGAAGTTGCAGATTCTTCATATGCTGTACCTTTAGTATAGTTTTGAGAACAATTGCCCACCATTTCACAAATGAAGTTGTCAGTCATAAAAGCAATGAGAATGGTAATGCTGAATCTTTTACTGGTGAGAGCTTCCTCCTCCTGATGTTGTAGTGCATTACAAAAGGGCAGAGAATAGGTTTTAACTATTGTCTCTAAAACAATACTGTGTGTGATCTGCTTTTGGCAACATTTACATTTAAAGGGCATTCAGCACTAGTTCAGTCATCAGTGAAGTTTAGTTTTGCTAAACAAAGCTTCTGCCTGAAATATGCTGAGTGCAGCAGTGCTATTTTAGGGCTTTACTAGTGTGAAATGTAAGGTCAGTGCTTATTTAATGATACTGAGCTAATGACTTCATAGTAGCAGTGTCCACGTTGACGTCATTCTTTGCTAGAAAATTGCTTTACACTTCAACCGTTCAAAAAATTGTTTGATTTTGGTTTTTGCTAATGATTCATCTTGCAACTGAACAGAACCTAATTGCTTGTCTGGAAAAGATTTTTAAGAGTGAGTTTAAAGATAACAAAGGACAAGACGTCCATTTCAAACTTAGGTGCCATTCTGTTTGAAGGCAGAAAACAATGTTAAGGAAAACTTTATTTTTTAGTGCTTCATAAGATTTTCTTGCCCCATTTCTGATGCTGCCTTTAAAAACAATTTTTTGGGGGCACGTCAGTTTAGTTTTTAGGCTGTTGCATTAGGACAAATTCTGAATTAAACAGAATTCTTCCATTAGTGAAAGTGGGGGGGGGAGAGGGGTCATGTTCAATGCATAATGGAATCAAATGTAGTCCAAGGATCTTTCATTCAACAGCAGGTAATAGTACACACAAGAGAGGCTTCAGACACACTCAGAGATAAGATTCTTTGTCTTACCTGCTAACAAACTAAGTCTTTGGTTCCCTGTATGTCCTGTTTTGAAATACTAGATGCACAGTGGAAGTTTTCGATAATGCAGTGTTAGTATTACATTCTAACAGCTGGTTTTACCACCAGCAGTTCATGGAAGAGTCAGAGTAATTTCTGAATATCTAAACTGTATCTTCTATTTGAAGGAAACAATGGCCCCATACCCTTTCTGTGGTTTCCTTTTTTCAGTGTAGGACAATAGCATGTTTGTGTACGCTGTGTCCTGCTATTTTAAGAAGTTCTCACTGATATATTTGAATTTTATTTTTTTAAGTGTCCTGCATTACATTCTCAGCAAGGCAGCTCCATTATGAGGTCTGAGAAGGGGATTAGAAAATAGTGATGTTTAAAGCATACTGCAACCAAACCTATTCACTGAGAGACATAAAGCCATGCTTGCTGTGAAGAAACACTGGGTGTTAAAAATGCAAACCATTGCCCATGCCTGTGTTTCTGCCATTTCTGCTCCCACAGATTCTGCATAAATGTTGGTGCAGGGATGAGAAATTTCTAGAGCAATACCAATATAAAAGGAGGAACTACAAAACTTTGATTAAGCATTGTTTAAAAAAGGTCACATGTTCAGGAGGATTCTGTGTAATGCCACTGTTAAATGTCATACTCATTGGATAGAAAAATATTTTTTTTTTTATTTTGTTTTCTGGTAGCACTTCTTTGGAGCACATTCGGACTGAAATCCTTCATTCCCAGGGCACTGTCTGTTCAAAGCTCTGTTCTTTATTAGTTCTTAATCTGCAGATCTGGTCACCTCGTTGGAGTTGTTACTACTTCGTTTACCTCAAAACTTCATATGCCACAATGGAGGATATTAGAATAAAGTATTTCAAATAATGAATATGTCCTTCAGTTATAATCCATAATGCACCTCTAGCTCTCCTGTTTTCAAGCTCCAGATTTCATTTGTAGTGAGAGCATGCCCTCAGTTACAACTAGACATCTAAAGCTTAGTTGTTTCTTTGTATCTGCTGTGAAGAGCCCGATCTGATCAATCCATGAGTCTTGCTGAGGCAGGTGGAGGGCAGGTCTGGCTCTGAAGTCAGCTGACTTTCTTGTTCAGGCTGAGTGTAGCTATTCACTAATAAGTGAATGTAAAAGTAAATACTGGGGAGCTTTTAAGAAGTGGTGTCTCTCCTTTTCAGCAAAGTTCCACTTTCTTTTCTTCCTGTGATACACAATCTGTGATGTGTAGGATCCCAGTTTTCTGCTGCTCGAAGAAAGACCATGCTGGGCAGAGGAGAATTTTTTTTTTAATTTAGGAGAAAATTCTTAAGGATTCTTTCCACTGGCTTTCTAGAAGAAAGTGCTATGTTTTCACAGTGCACGGGACATTTTTCCTTAGCAGTTTTTATTAGTGCATTTTTAATGCAGATAGTAACTAATTTTCTTTATGAAACAAATTTAGCCTATGTAGTTTGCCACATTGCTCTGAAGGAATCTGTTTTTAGGAAAGGTGGAATATTTAATTATCTTTGATCTATATTATACTTGGTGTGCAGTCCCTTATGTTAGAATGGTATTGTTTCTGATTCATTGCTAAGACAGATACCCCCAAAATACAGGCTTATATGAAGAAAGAAAAACTGGACTTTGTGTATAATGTTTATTAAAACTGCTAAATTTGAGATCTGCTGGAACATGGAATGAAAGAGGATTTCAAGAAGTAGTAGAAGCCAACTGGTTTTCAAGATTCAGGTCTTGAGTTGGGTGTACTTGGCTGGTCCTGACTTTTTTGTGGCATTTTAACAGTGGTTTGAATTTCAGCTGATATAGCCTGGAAGGAATAGAGCATCAGTTTGTGGCAATAATGACTCAGGTTACTGATAGGTATGTACTGTAGGAACTGAAAAGTGCTGGAGATGGGCTTGATGTCTGTGTGGAATAATTTGCACTTTCTATAGAGTGTAAGGTTAGTTCCTCTTCTTCAGTTTGCAGTTGCTTATTCAGGTGTTCAGATGTTTTCACCCCAAGGCACAGGTTCAGTGCCTCTAAAAAACACCTAGAAATGAAGCACCTGGACAAATTCTCTCCAGTGTTATGTTGCCTTGGCAGAGATGGATGGGAGGAGTCCAGTCACTAATTTTGAAACACTTTTCCATAGTTTTGCCGCAAAAAGGAATTGTTAGACTGGCTGCAGAAACATCTGTGACACAAAGTGGTGATCCATGAAGAAGGAGGAGGTAGCAGCTAGTCTTGTAATGTGATGCTCTCATCTAAAATACTTGAGAGCCCTGACTTAATCACTAATACCTGTAATGATACTATGATATACTGTTGTTTTTATAGTTTTGTTGGAAGCTATTATGAAGAATGGAAGCACTGCTGGGGGAGGCGCTTACTGCCGAAAACCAGCCAGTAACAGTGATCAAAGTAAGCCCAATAGCACAAAGGAGAGCAATGCATCTGCTGCAGGTGAAAGTGGAAAAGGCTACAACAAAGACCAAATGGAAGGAGTATTAAGGTATGGCTTAAATATGTCACTGCTTTTTATGCTGTGTATTATATACTTATCCTTTCAACTCTGTCATCTAAAGGAGCCACAGGAAGTTTGAGGTTAGCTCAGAGGGGTTACTTGTACTGAACTTTGACTGGAAGGAAGAGTTTTGCTGCTTTTAAACACCAAATGAGACACTGTCACTTTCTGCAAGAAAGATGCTACTCCTTTCTTCAAACTTTATGGAAAAATAATACTCAAAATAGTTCTTGAGTAAATCTCATGGTAAATGGAAAAACTTATGAGAATTCTGTTGTACAGCTTGCAGGACAGTGTTTCTATTCAATATTTTTATACTAAAGATACATGCTCACTCCTAAAGTTTATTTTCAAGCTAATCTTGCTGTACAGGCTGGTCTTAGACAAATGTTAAAATTATTTTGGTTTGGATGTACAGGTGTCTGAGAAGCACTGGAATACATCATCTGGGTTGCAGTATAAACTCTGCTTAGTGCAGCTTGATAGTATTAAGATGAGGTGACATCAGGAAAGGATGCGTGAAAATAAACAAAGGTCAATAAAAATGCCCTTTTGAGGCAAGTAAGTCTTAAGTCATGTTATTACTGCACACTTGCTGGCTGTAGGATTAAGAAAAATATTGTTTCATATGTGCCCAGGTTTCTGCTAAAGAAATATGGATATAGGAAGGAAATTGCACACCTCAAACCCCAGTATTTTTAGATAAGCCTAGCCCAGATATTTTCAAGGCAGCTTGAAGGGAAATCAAGAGGTCCCTATCTCCTAGTTTGTGTATATTGGATGTTGCGCATAACAGAAATTTGAGGTGTTGGGGGGGGAGGGGTTTGTGTGCATCTGTGAAATGTATGTTACTGTTGATATGATCTTGGGATCTTCCTGAATTTCAGTAATCTGTTCAGCTGTGCTAACAGTGAGGAAAGAAGTAGTTTTTTATTTGTTGATACAGAAGCTCTGCATTCAGGCAGGTAGCAGCAGCTCTCACATGGTTATCCTCTTGGTGTTATTTACTAGAGCTTTTCATTTACCATCATCTCCACTTAATTAAGGTTACTGCCTTCTGTGATACATCTAAAGTAAAACCCAGATAAGCCTGTATGTTTTTGGCCACCTCATATAAACTGTTAAAATGAATGTAGAATGTGTGTTTGTACACACGTGTGTGAGACAAAATACCCAGAAAGAAGTCCTCTGTAAATGTGGCTTAGGTCAAAATAAGACATGTCACATACTCCCAGAAAGCTGCTGCAAGGAGGGCTGTCTTGGTGCCAGTAGTCACTCACCTGTGACGTGCCATTCTGAGCTGCAGTCTGCTTTGACATCAGGTTCCCTGCAAGATCAGTCTGTTTGTTTGTTTTAGCAGAAGGTATGTTACCTACTTTGTCTTGACTGAAGTGGTGTTGTAGAGCTAGCTTTTTTCTCTGGTAGGCTTTTGTGGTATTGGGTATTGCTTTCTTGAAGTGATTTGTTAGATGATAAATAAACTTAATCCAGTTTGTTGAGATCAGGACCGGAGTTAGGAGTATTCAAGAATTGCACATTGAGAATAATATTGATGCAACATTGCTTCAAGAATATTGAATGTTGAATATGGAGTTTTAAAATTTACCAAGATCTTTGCAAAATAAGCAATTGCAATGCCTTACAGAGCAACGCATGTTTGTTTGTTTAACACACCACTTAAAATCATGTGTTAAAACAATATCTTCGCCTTTGCTTGGGGAATGCTGCCATCCTTTAATACAGCAGTTCGTGAACCTTTAGAGAGAGATGGAACTTTTGTTTAGATATGCAGTGATCAACAGAGCAAGTTTTGAGTTCATGTTGGAAGTTTTGAAATGTTTATCATGTTATTATTTAGTGACATAAACCACTTAAAAAATTTGTGGTTATGAATTAAAAAATGTGTGTACCTTGCCAAGGAGAGCAGAATTAAATACAAACAACGGGCTAAAACTAAATGGAAAAATATAACACATTCAGTGATGATAACTGAGAGAAAGTTCATGTTTAAGCCACAGTGAGAATGAGCTTTCTAGATGGAAACATGACAGACAGCATATGATATTGTTTCAGTCAGGCCCCAGGTTTTTCCAATTAAATGAAACATGCCCCTTTGGGGAGGGTATTCTTTAGAGAATAGAGTTTGTCACCACCATATGCTTCTGCCGTACTGCAGTGGAATGGTTTCCAGATGTTTGAATTGTTAAAGAAATAGTGTGTGAAAAGAGGTGGTTTTAAACAGTGTTTCATGCCCAGTTGTTGTCTTTTTTTTCTGTAAGGAAAGAAGTTTGTAGACAGCAAGGTAGCAAAACCTTCAAACTTCAAGAAATTCTGACACTCAGCATGAATTGGACATTGGACAAACAGAGTTGGTTTGCATGTGCATGATTCGAAAGGTCATTATCCTCAATTATTCTTCCCTTTAGGAGTTTTTGGTTCAGTGACTGAATGTGGACATAAGTACAATGTTTCTGCTTTCAACTACACTTCCATGCCATTTCCAGTGCTTTTGTTATAAGCTTTAGGGAGCTGTCAGATGGGGCAACTGACTGAGCTCCCTAGCTTGGATCACTGATTAAAGTTCCTGGAATTGTACAGCTATCTTGAATTTGCTTGTGACAGCAGATTTAAGAAGCATAGTGCGGACATGCTTGGAGCAATGTAACTAATTTAGCTGCATTAATTTTCATCAGGGTTACTCTAGTAGCGTGAGTAGCTATGAGTACAAACAAGCACCTCTGTGATGCCTTCATTTTTTCCACATACACAGGGGACACCGATGACTAGCAAGTTACCATAACAGTTCTGTAGAGTATTACGTGAGCTTGCAAGCTGCTCAACAGGGAGAAGCATAAGATGTAACATATTTCCTTTGATTGCATAAGTACTGGGAAATGCTGCTCTTTGTGGGAGCCATGCTCGCTGTTTCAGTGTGACAGTTTGAAGCTTGAGATATACTTCAGCATTTTTTTGCTTTTAAGTGGAAATGCTTTGAAAATCCCATCTGTAGTACATGCATCTTTTTCTTAATGATTCTTACCTTGTCACTGAAAACTGGATCATGTTGCCTTAACACCCTTGGGTGACCTGCATGTGGGAGATATTGACAGGAGACAGCAGAAATATGCTAGGACCCACAGTAGACTTAATGTCTTTTTAGAGCAAGTGCCCTAGAAGTCTCTAGGCAACTGAAAGCTACACAAGCAAAGTCAGCTTAAGACAAATGTGTGAGAATCACGTGCATGACAAAAAATGAAGCATATTCATGTTGTGTGTTTTATACAGGCTCTCTTTAAATGATCTTAAAATGCACATGATGTTTGACCTCTTTGGTCTTTTTTTTTAGTCAATAAGCCATAGCTTGTATTCCATGTTGCCTTTTTGACATCTGAAAGAAAACTGCCATGACTAGTAGTGTGCTAAATTTGCATTGTTGTCTTGTGGAATACTTCTTTTCCTGCCTTGCCAGTGCCTGCTTCTTGGAAGAAAGCACAAGCATCAAATTTTGTATTTGGGTCTTTGAGATAGTACCAAACCAAATGAATAGAGGCATGAGTTCTGTAGAAACCTTGCAAGGCAGGATTAAATGCCATCAAGTAGTGGTCAGGAATAATCAGTAGCTTGATTCAAATTCATGTAGTGAACCAAAAAATTGCCTCTACACATTTCATGGATCAAAGTAGGAGTATGTGTGACTGACTTTTTCCAGGCATTCTGCTGACACTTTAACAAATCTAGCAAAAAGAGAGATATTGGTTCTTTTCTAGCATAGTGTCGAGAAGATAATTAATTGGAAGTGGATTAATAAGAGCAACCAATATGTATTAAAAAAAAGCCAAACCACCAAAGCAAAGAAATCAGGGCATGCCTTTAATTAGGCTGTAGAGCTGCCATGAATTGTTGAAATATCCAGTTGAATGGTTGAGAAATTAAGGTGGAAAGCATAGTCATAGAGCCTGTCACAGAAAAGTGGCAGAGAAGACATGATGGACTTGTTAAGAAAGCTCATAACTAAAATAAAAGCATAAATAAAATCTGGAGAAAAGTATGCTGATGTAAACACAGCCTTGAATATTTAATATCATACACACAGTGGAAACAAACTGATCAGCTACATCCAAGTGCAAGATAGTAAGACAAGCACCCTAATATGTTGTTGAATTTATCATTGCAACAGAGATCTGAGACTTCTGCTGCATTTGGTTCAGAAACTAGGGATATACTGGTACCAGCTTGAGTTCCTTGACAATGCTGTGACCTTCTCTTCCCAATCTAGAGCACTACTTTCACGGCGTGTTTGTCACCCAAACTGTGACTGGCACATTCCCAACTCAGCTGTGAGATACCATTTGCATCAGGCTCTCTGGCATAATTGGAAATTTGACCTGTATAGATTTTGGTCTGCATTGCACTGTGTTTTTCTGCTCAACTCTATGATTAGAAGTCAGTATAGCTTCCTCTTGCTGGATTCTTTGTCACTAACGTTCACATTGCTGCTTGCTGTGCTGCTCAGTTCAGATTACTATTGGGAGGAATAATTGTGGCTCCCTGGACATGCTTCTGGTTGAAGTATTTGTCTTTTGGGCTCTTCCTGTGAGGCTTTGGAAGACACTTTGAAAAATACCTCATCATATTCCAAATTTCATGATTGTGCATTGCTGCAGGTATTTGATACAGTAAGGCAAGTATCTCTGATAGGTTTTGTTAATCTGATAAAAGCTGGCAGTGCTGACCTAATCTGAATTGTAGATTTGAAAAGTGATCTGACAAGCACAGCATTAGGATCACATCATTTTGTAGTCACAGGAGAACCAGTGGGGTAGCCCTAGGGTTTCTGGAGGTGAGAAGGGACGTTTCAGGACCTGAAGGGCTTCCTCTGCTCTCAGCCATCAGAGCATGGAGAGGAGCCCAGCATCCAGCAGAGTTGTTGATGCTGCAGTTTGAAGCTGGCTGACCAGCTCTACTGCAGGTGCCTTGTCAGCTGCAGGCTGGGGTAGTGGAGCTTTGCAAGTCGTGATGAGATCCCTCTGTCAACAGACTGGGGACAAATGTAGGCCATCACTTGTTCTGCAGTTTGAGAAGTCTATTCTGTAAAAGTCAGGTATTATTTCAGGAACAGCCAGCAAATCTATTAATCAGAAGGACAGTGCCAAGGTGTTGGCAGGGGACTAACAATTCAACAAGGAGAGAAATAACAGAAATAATTTGCTAGTAATTCAGATACAGAAGTGATCCAAGCAGAAATGAAAAGTACAAGAAAAGCAATTCACAAAAAAACAAAACCCCAAGCAAAGTATCAGTGAAAACATCAAACTTCAAATAAGCCAGAAATAAAGAACAACAAAAATAACTCATTCAATACAGCATGGGCAGTTAGTAAGCAAGTGATGTGTACATTAGAATTTTAAAAAGAAACGTCTGCGTGGAGTTTACGTGTGCAAGAAAACTAGCAGTAGGCACTGCAGTGCCTTAAGGGCAGCAAGACCAAACAAACAACAATTTGAAACGCAGCATTCAGAAAGTTGTACATGCTGAGTGTTTTAGGGGTTTCAGGTGCAGTTAAAAGCCAGCAGTAACATCAATGATGGGGCTTTTCCAGAACCTCCACTGGTTTTAGCCTTAATTTTTCCCTGCCTTTACTGGCTGATTTTTGTGCTCTGTAGTAAGAGAAAAGTGAGAAAGGAGTGGATCCTTCCATCCCCCTGCCTTCCCGTGACAAATCTTCACAGGATAATTCAGTGGTGCAGGTGAGGGATTCTGGCTGAGTGAGGATAGTCAGAGGTCAGTCTACTAGAGTAAAGAGGTGAGGAAAATGTCCAAAACGATCTGCATCTTCTGAGGGACAAGGATCATGTTGGCCATGGCTTCCAACAGCTTCCAGCAGCTGGAGAGAAATTTCTCATCAGGAGAGTGGAGTTTTGGGGGAAGAAGACTTGGAGCATCTCTTAAAGGATGAGGAGGGATGGGGCATCTGAGGTTGTGTGCTGGGGCATCTGAGGGTGGGCTGTGTGCTCCAGCAGTGTTAGAGAAGTCTTGTGGCTGCACAGCCATGTATGACCTGAGTCCTGGTGGCTCCACAGATTGTCCTGTGATAAACTGACTTACCAGGTTCGGTTTGTGATGCATTATAGTTTTGTTTCTCAGGAGTACATCACAAACACTGATAACTTTGTTTAACTGGAAAGCTCCTTCTAATCATCTTTGCTTGTCCCATCATCCCCAGTGCAAATTTTGGTGCAGAACTCACATGAACTAAGCTGAGTGGGGGAAACTGAGGTGTTATCCTGTTAGGATTGCCCTGTATTGTGTTCCGTCAGGAACCTCCTGGCAGAAGTCACTGACTCCCTCCCAGAAGGAAACTGCATTAACCAGATGCTGGCAACTTACAGTCCAGGTGGTTTTTTCCTTGAAGTGGCCAAGCAGTGGTGTAAAACTGTTGGCTAATGGCAGAGTGTGGCAAGGACTTTATAGCACAAGGTCACTGCTGAAAATTCCAGGCTTAGGTATGGTTTTTGGCCCCTGTGCATTTGTAAGATCATTTAATGTTTTTTAGCTTTAAAGCTTGATCTGCCTAATCCAAAGTCCTGCTAAACTTCCATCTGCAAAATTTCCATATGTATATGCATGTTCCACATTTGTGTTTATAGAATTTTTAATTTACCACTGGGAAAGACTTGCAAAGAAAAACCAGAAACATGTTATACCTTGGCTGAACGTATTTCTGAATAATAGAAATACCTCATTTGTGGGCCAGGTTCAGGATAGCTGTTGCATGGAGGTGATTGCATTAATCCTTTAGATTTTTTGGTAGATACCCACCATTGCTTCTTCTCCTATGAGGGTTGTCCACAGTGGAACATCCACTGGTTGTGAACAGGAGTGAACTCTCAAGTGGTTTTGGGGAGTTAGAAGTACAGGTTGGCATCTTTGCATAGTTATTTTTTTTTCCATATTTCTCCTATTGGCATCCTAGAGTTGTGAAATTAATCAATATTGCAAATAAATAAACTTTTGTGTTAGGTTTTTTTTTCATGAAAAATGACAATATGCTATTGAGGGAGAGAGTTGCTGAGGATGCACAGTGCTTAAAAATATTTGAATGAATGTTTAACACCAGAGTTTTAATGCCAAAACAATAACAACTTTGCTAAATATTGATGGCTTGCTATGTAATATTATTTCAGTCAAAGTTCTGAAGAGTCTGGCCCACAAACAGCTCAGAAACAATTGTTGAAGAGAACTTAGATTGGATGCTGAGGAAGCAATTTCATTTAATAAAAGCTTAATTTTATACTGTTACACATTTAAATAAAGCTACCTGTTCTTGGTACAGTTCATGAGTCATCCTGGCATTGAGGCTATGGATTAAGGGATCTGTGCACTACCACACTTCTTTCTGCTTGTACAGATTACCAAAAAAGAGTTTCCAGTACTCAAGAGTATAATTTAATGTATTTGCTTTCCAACCTTTCTTGATGGATTCACTGTGTTCTTTTTAGTTAGCTCTATCAGCTTCCTAATTGGAGCTTATTAAATGTTACTTCAATGTAATGAGCTATATTTATTTCACAGGATGTTTGTGTTGGCAGCTGCCTGCATACATTCAATTCAGTGCTCTTGTGAGCATTTCACTGAAGCTTCCATAAAAGCTCCTGTATTTGAGCACAGGAAACAGGACCCCTCAGATGAAACTTGATTTGATCAATCTGTGAAGGGGGACGGACCACACATGATGGTGTGGTCGTACTTGTGATGCTCACATTCCCTTAATTACAGGATTCTCATTCCATGAGAATACCAAAGGCTTGTTTGCCCCCTTGCTTTCCACATGGCTGCCCTGTGTATAGTCTTGGAAACATTAACCCCAAATTTACATAGACATTTGTGTATGTAAGAGAATGCAGATACAATTACAGCCATGTGAAGAGACTCACATGAAGCTTTTAAAATATTTATGGATGTATTTTCTATTCCTTGCTCAGATCAGCCCATTTCTTTTGGCATGCACCCTGTGTCAGTGTGCCTCATTTCTGCAGTGCAAGTTTGGGATTCAGCCTTTTCTTTCTGGATTCTTACCCAAGTAACTTGGTTTGATTGTTAAGCTGTATTTACTGGTTTGATCAGTTCTTCCTGTCCACATAGAATTAATGTTCTCTCTTTTCCTCTAAGTGCTCTTTCTTTCTTCTGGGGTATTGTGAAGTATGCGAAATCATTACATCATTTCCAGATTTTGCTTTTCCTGTCTGGGTTGGGCAGCCTACAAAAATAATATTTCTGAGGTTTGAGTTTTAAAAAATGCTACACTTGATTATATGAGATGAGCTAAATATGTAATTGCTGGAGCTGATAGTGTGACTTTGAATTTACCTAAACACTTAGAGAAAGATTAAGTTCCAGGTGCATTCCCAGCAGCAGAAGTATTCTCACATCTTTTATTCCCTGAAAAGTGAATGCTTGAGTGATGGTATGATTTGACTTTTGTTTGGCGAAAGGGAGGTATTGTTTGCTTTGTTTTATATCCTTCATACTGAAGTGCATTTGTTGTTTACAGTCAAAACACATTTTCCTACCTGCTAGTTGTGCAAAGTAAATTTGGAACCTTCTTTTTATGCATTATTAACAGCAATATTAATGTAATTGTGGATGAGGAAATGCTACAGTAGTTGCAAACTGAAACCATTTCTTACAACTGTGGTAGTTCTACAGTAGAAGTAAAAGAAACATACATAATAATCTCAATAGTGAGTTTATTATGAAAAAATTACATTTTTTGTTTCTAGAGTGGATATTTTTAAAATAATTTATATTGAAAGCAAAAGATGTAATATTATGCACCACTGTAGTGTATGACCTCATTTGCAGCTGTGTGTTAAACCATTACTTTTACATATTTTTGCTTGCAACATTTTACATCATTCTCTTTTGCAGTATAAAGAAATGTAAAAATTATTATGAAGTCCTTGGAGTGTCAAAGGATGCAGGTGAAGAAGACCTAAAGAAGGCTTATAGAAAACTTGCTTTGAAATTCCACCCAGACAAAAACCATGCGCCAGGAGCAACAGAAGCTTTTAAAAGTAAAACACCATTTTTACTTTAAATTTCTTTTATGATTAAACTTAATCCAAATAAAACATATTTATCTGCATTGATCACTTGTATTTTTACAAATGTAAATGTGTTTTTTAGCTGTTCTTAAGCTGACATTTTTATTCAAGAAAATATTTGACCTTTGTTATATTAGAAGTATAGATAAATAACATGGACTTCGGCAGAAGAGCTTGGTTTCAGAAAATTGACTGTAATGTTCAGTACAGGGAACAAATACTTGATCTGTGAAGCCCAATTGCACTTTTTTACTGTTGTTGACTTAATGTAGTCATTGAATTTTATTGCCTTGGATCTTTACTGTACTTGAGCTAGAAAAAAAGAAAGCAATCCTTGATAGCAAAATGCAGTTTTTACTGAATCACGTGCCACGCTAAGTTGCCTCTTCCTTAGAATTTCTTGTATGTGTGTAGTTTTACTACTTTTTCTGCATAAAAACACCTGAGTTCAATCATGGCCTTACTAGTAGTTGCCTTTGACCATTTTTTGGGTAAAATGTACAGTCTGACTTGACCTTATTTAAGGCTGCCCAGCTTAGCCCTACACAAGGGAAGTTATTGAAGAAAAGCTTTTTAAAGGAAACTACAGCTTCATCTCAGATGAAGAAAAATGTGAATCTGTAAGAAATGATAATGCATAAACAATCTGATCGTGGTACATCTTTTTATTTTTTCTTGTGTGAGGTTTACATGCAGACATTTGAAAAAATCATTCGGATAAAACACTTAAATTGGGGAGGGAAAAAAAGAAAAAAAAAAGTCCTGAGCAAGACTTCTGATACAGACTTTAAGAGGTAATTATAATAATATATTAACAATTCCAGGTGAAAAGTAGATACAGCAGAGCAGGAAAGTTGATTGCTATTGTTTCATTTAATACAGCTATGTGATTTTTAACATTTTAAAGATGATTTGAAATGCTAAAATATAGCAGTCTTTTGCATTATCTAGAAGATAGATCTAAAAGATACTATTCCTATAAAATTGTCTCAGGCTCTGGGAATAAAATAGTTCTTCCTTTTTAATAGCATTTCAAATAATCTTTAAAATGTTAAAAATATTTTAACATATTTTAAATAAATATTTTATTTAACATGAGCACTTCGTACAAGTCTAATTTCTTCAGATGAATTTCACTTTCTGGTTTTTAACTAGATGAGTAAATGAACAGAAAATTTTGTAGGGGAATCTCATTGACCAAAAATTATTTAATGACAACTAGCATTTTCTTGCATTGAAATTATAGTAATCCTTTTGTATGGCTGAGTAAATTTATAGTTTAGTTTTCCTTTAAAGGTATCTAATCAGTTTTTGACATCCATCTGAGAAAAGGCATTCATAATATAGTTTTTTTTTCATAATAACGCTTTATTTTAAGGAAAGGTCACATTATAAAAGAGAATTGTGTTTCATGATAGGTAAGGTACTTATTTAGATCTTGACCTACTTAGTACTACTCTTCTATTGTACTGAGCAGTCTCACTGAAGTGAATTTTAAATCAAAGTTCGTGCAAATATAATAACTTCTGCCATCTTTTATCAAATTAATCAAAAATCTTTCCTTTGAAACTTCTTTTTTGAGCAGTGACTTTTTTTCATTTTTATGTCCTTTTTGAAAAGAAAATTATATTGGAATCAAGTCTGTTGTGAATTAGCACCAGATAATCAAGAGCAAGTAACAAACAGGTATATTATGACAGTGTGGTAACTTCACTTTATGTGCAGTCACCTGATTTATCTCTCCAAGTTTTTAATTATTGGGAAAAATCTAAATTTTTACTACCAATTTTATCCTTGTACTGAGCAACAGAGCAATATCTGATATCAGTTTATATCATGCTTCAGTGCAAAATACCAGGCTTCATTTCTTTGTGTTTTCTCCTCCACTTTAAGGAATTGCTTAGGTTTTTTCCTAAGGGCATCTTAAAAGACACATAGCAAAAACTCATTAACTTTTGCTTAGATTGGATAATGTTTAAAATATTAATTATAAAGCCACAGTCTTATTTACCTGTGTTGAAGTTATAGTGTTGCATCTTTGATGAACTTTTGATGACTGATGGCTTTTCAACCCTGAAAATCATAATCCCTGTGCCTTGGATTGGTTGGCTGCAAAAGAACTCTTTTGTTGGAGAGGCCTGAGGGAGAGAGTAGAGAGGAAGGCAGAAAGGGTTTGATGAAGATATGAGTGAAGATTGTTCATCAAGTGGCAACACAAACTTTCCATCAATCTGCAAGCTCATTATGTCTGTGCACAGCAAGAAAAAAGCTTCTAAAGTCATCAACATATGTGGGTTTTCCTGCTGATTTTTTTCCATGCTTACCTAAGTGAGGTTTTTTCTTTTCTACTGCCAAAATGGAAGCTGTTCATTTGTGATACCATAGCATAAACAGGGAGAAGCATCCAGACCAGGCCCTCCGAACACTGAGGTCATATTGACCACCCAAGGAACACACACATTCCTGTCACACGTGCATATTCTATTCCTCAGGTTACATCATGCACAACTTTTTGTTATTAATGTAATCCATAAATACCTTCAAAAGCATGAAGAAAAATACATTTGCACTCCTATGAAGTTGATGCATTCCAAGAAATGACCACTTATCAAATGAAACCAAAGAAAACCTGCTGAGTTCATGATGGTTTTTAAGCTAGCTGCTAGAGCAAACTGCAGTTACCCGTCTTCAGAGTCTCATTATAATGCTTGATGCTTTTTTCATAACTGCAGTGAGAGAGAACTTTTCCACAAGGGTAGGTGTTCCCCTAGAAAAGGAAACAAAGCTCTCCTGCCTTCTGCCTTGTTTAACAGGATAAAAGGCCTTTGAATAGCGTTGGTGGGAAACTTTGTGGAAGCTATTCTAAGAACAGTGGAGATGTTTCTGGACCTTGTTCTACTGTAGTTGTTTTGTAACATACAGTAAATTGCATCATTTGCTGCCTATTTTTGACTTTGAAATTGCAATTTTCATGCTGGAATAGCTTTTATCATGCATTTATGGGAGTTATGTTTTATTCCTTGCTTCAGAAATCGGAAATGCGTATGCTGTGCTGAGTAATCCAGAAAAACGAAAGCAGTATGACCTTACAGGCAGTGAAGAGCAAACTTGTAATCACCCTAGCAATGGCAGATTCAACTTCCATAGAGGTTGTGAGGCAGATATTACTCCAGAGGATCTGTTCAACATGTTTTTTGGAGGGGCCTTTCCAACAGGTATTTGTATACATCAACCTAATTGTCGAGATGTACTGCCCAGAGTGGCGTTAGAGTTTATGACATTATAAAATAATAAAATTATTCCAGCCAGCCTTGAACCCCAACTCTACAATCTGCATCAGTTTATTTTTCCCTCAAGTGTTGCTAAATCCCAAAAAATGTCAGTTCTTTGGGGTTACTGTCATACAGCTTAAAATACTTAATTTAAGCTACTTTGAAATTTCAAGATACCTTAATGTCATTTTATGTGCTGTTGTGCAGTAATGTAAAGTGCTTTATGTTGCTTCTGTACTGACCTCTAAATAGTATTTTTGTATATGATTTAAATGTGGATGTTCCTTCCTCAGGTAGTGTACACTCATTTTCTAATGGTCGTGCTGGCTACAGCCATCCAAACCAGCACCGTCAGAGTGGGCACGAAAGGGAGGAAGAGAGGGGTGATGTAAGTTTAAGCACTATTGGCTTTAAACTACAAAATTTGCTTTCAGTATTGTGATTGTACAGGAGCTCTGTACTGTAGAGGAGGATTTGTACCTGCCAGTTGGGTATTTTAAACTTCAGTGGGTGGTTCGCTTACTGACTGGTAAATAGGCATGCAAATCTGAGAAGGTAATAGCCTCATTTTGTAAACCTGTTGTTGTATGTCACTCTCTTACTGGTGACTGGTATTATTAACCTATATATGCCACTAATTGTCACCACTACTCCTTGTATGCATTGAAAAATGTATTTGGGCTGAGGTAAGAATTGAACGTAGGGCTCAGTATTCACCTACATGAATTATCTCTAGTCCTGTATAACCACATATCACTGTATAGATGAGACCAAATCATGGCATACAACATAGCTGAATCCAGCTTTTATTTGGTAGTTGCTTGTGTGTACGTGCTAACCCCTGAACTCCTGCAGCTTGAGCACTGTGTGAATATTGTATATGCATTTGAAAGTTCAGATGATACCACAGTGTTTGCAGTTACTGTTTTTCTAGCAGCTTTTAAGGCTTAAAGCAAAAAGTCACACTTAGCATTAAGTATTATCAGGTTTGCCTGTTTGCCTGATGATTTATGAAATACCTGAATCTGTTTTGTTCCTTAGGGAGGTTTCTCTATGGTCATTCAGCTGATGCCTATTATTGTGTTGATCTTTGTCTCCTTGTTGAGCCAATTGATGGTATCTAACCCTCCTTACGCCTTATACCCAAGATCGTAAGTAATGCTTAATTGCATCGCCTTAAAGCAGAGGGGAAGGTATTGTAATCACCCTCTCACTTAGAAGCACTGTGGAGAGTCTTCCATTAGTTTATCTTTGATTTCCCACAGTGAAGAAAGGGAGGGAAGGTGTAGATGAAGCAGAACAAAAAAATTAGGTGTGAAGAACATGCTGTGAGAATGTAATGGAGAAAAGAGGTCAGCAGTACCTGTAGTTTAGGTGATCTAGTACAAGGCAGTGGGTCCATGCAGCATGGCATGTTGCAAAGGTGTTTACATCTCCAACAGAGTTAATCAAAACCTGAAATCTGCTAAGGCTCATTACTCTTTTGGGGGTAATCTGTGTTTGTAGAAGGTGAAGAACTTGAAAGCAACTTTCTCATCCTTATTTAAGTGTTAAACACGACATTCTAGGTGATGGTAAAATATTCATTTTGTTGTGAAGAATTCTACTTGTGAAACTTACCTGTTTCATAGAGTAGGATATTTAAACTTTTTTTCTTGTGAGAAATAAGTAACTTGAATCAAGCATGCAGCTAGCTGGTAGACATAGCCCACTCACCACACTGGTTTTAAAGGTCCTTAGTTCCTTGCAGAGCCCCATAACTGAAAGGTTTCTTTTCTCCTGTTTTTCAAAGTTCTCTATTTCTGGAGTAGGTTGTTTTTCCCTTCTGCAGCTAAGCTGTTGTAATGCTTAGAAAAGCTTTTCTGCCAAAATGTTTGCATCTGGTCTTTGATTTTTAATCTACAGAATGCCATCAGGAAAATGAATTTATCAAGGCTGGCAGCAAACACTTCTGAATGGAGATGCTGTACTGGGTTGCTGCAGAATAGTGACCTGTTTCTATTGAGTTTGAATGTATTTTTCTATTATTAAAACTTATTTTTGGCTAAAGAGGTATGAAATAAGTGTCTTAGTAAAGTGGAATTTTTTTTGAGATCAAGTGTTTATGCAGCAGAATTTTAATGTTTAGGTAAAAGCAATGATTTTATTCTCAGGCAGATTATAGAGCCATTCTTTTCATTATTTGTCTTGAAATGGCAAATTTAGGAGTGTGCTGGTATTATTCTGTAATGGCAATATTTTTTAAAGTCTATTTGTGGTGTAAAAACAATAAATTAATGTTTAGTCTTTCTCTCCCCCCGTCTCCTTTTTTGCAGAAGTACAGGGCAGACCATAAAAATGCAGACAGAAAATTTGGGTGTCATTTATTATGTCAATAAGGACTTTAGAAATGAATACAAAGGAGTGTCATTACAGAAAGTGGAAAAGAGCGTGGAAGAAGATTATGTATCTAACATTCGTAATAACTGTTGGAAGGAGAGGCAACAAAGTAAGTATGGTAATATGTGTAATTTAATGAAATCATGCATTACTATAAAAATAAATTGCCTGAGGCAAGAAGGAAGTGCTTGTATTATTACAATATCTCAATGCAAAAGTAAGTGTAAGGTCCCATGCTGTTTCTCACTTTAAAACTGTTCCCAGTGTCACTTAGTTTTTGAATTTTACTCAGTGATCTAACAACCATTTGCAAATTATCAGCAATTTTAACCTGCTCTTTTATTATCTGTGACCATTTCTCAGAAAATTAAAGGCTACACTAAATTGATAATGATAAAATTTTTGTCCTTTACTCACTGTGATTTGTAAGAATTCTCATGTCTTCCACATTACTTTATCATGGCAATAGCTCATTTCCCTAGGTACCTTTATATAAGTAAATATATAAACCAGAAGTTTACATAGGTGTTTCCAGAGAAATAAAAAAATAATTTGCCTTGGACCACAAGGCAAGGAGCACAAACACTGCTTTTCCAGGCAACCAAGGATAGGCAGCATATCCTGTCAAACAAGGGGGTTTAGTGTGCCATCTGTTTCTCCAGTCTAGTATTATACAATGAGTTACTTCCTTTCAGAAACATAGAATTCAGTGTTACAGCATAAGAATACTGAAGAGCGCCACCAGCCTTTTCTAAATCAGCATCAATTTTAACGTGTTATCTGTTACAATGTTATTCTGTTATCTGTGACTAATTCGTGAGCTCTGTGGGAGCAGCACAGCTAAAATTACATCAGTGTGGAAACCAGTTGGTTTTAACTTTTCAGGTAGTGAACTTCAGTCACAGAAAACTGGAAAAATAATTCATTCATGAACTGTCACTAAACTGACCAGAAACAAATAGAATGCAATTCTCTGAGTCAGATCACATGTTCCTGCCCAGTTTTAGTCTCTGTAGACCAATTGTTTGGTACTTGTAATTTACCAGGTTGTGAAAACTACCCAAACTGATTTTGAGTAAGAGTCTCCTAATGTTTTGGTTTTGTTTGTTGGTTTTTTTGGGTTTTTTTCTGATTGCAGAAATAGCTGATTTTGTGGTTTTATGGATTTAAAATATCTGTTGTGTGTTAAATCTCTTTGACATTTAAAATCTGTCTGGGGTTAATTGATGTTTAAGAATGTCTTGCATTTTGAGTTGAAGTGACAAAAAAGATTTTATAGAATTACAATGTTCGGCAAAGTCAAGATGTTGAGCACCAGTATAATACAGAGATCTCTTAATTATTAATAGCTCTGAACACTGACTGTCTGAATCAGCATCAGTTGAAGTAAAGGGCTTAACATTAAGATTGGATTTTTTGGGGCACAGACAGGATGCTAGAGGTATCAGTAACAATGCAGGATCACTGAGAGTGGCCTATATTTGTAATGTTTAATGAGGTCTGACAGAAGTAGTAGGGGATTTTTTGTTATTTTGTTGTCAGGGATTTTTGTAGGGTGTGTTTCTTTTTAATCAGATACTGCTGTATGAAGTCCGAGGGAGCTGGAAGGCTGATACAACTTACCTGCTCAAAAGGATGGAATTGTTACAAAGATCCAGCAAAGGAGAACTGTAGCAGTGCTGTTTGGGTGGTGTCTGAGGGAAGTTAGAATAGAGAGAAGGAAAAAAGGGCAAGGGTTAAAACCTGAGGTGTTCTGTACAACTCTGTCATGTGCCAAGTATTCAATTTGTAGCCAAAAAAATCTTTTCTCTTTTCTCCTTAAAGAAACAGACTTACTTTATGCAGCAAAAGTATATCGAGACGACCGCCTCCGAAAGAAAGCAGAGTCCATGTCCATGGAGAACTGCAAAGAACTAGAACGGCTGACCAGCCTCTACCGAGGAGGATGAGCTACAGTTACACACACATCTTACCTATGCTGTTATCTCTCCTGAAACTGAGAAGAGATTTAGTTTCACCATGGATGCTGGAAAAGAGGGTGGATGTAAAACTCTACTGTGTAGCTGTTTCCAGAAACCTTATGCTGAAATATCATTTAACGGCTTCTTTACCTACTGTGAAATATAGGTAACTTTAATTGTTTAGATTTTACTTCAAAGCTTCTGTGAATTCTTTCAGCAGAGAGAATAGCTCAGAAAGGATGCTATACTTGTAGAGACTTAGTCATAGTGGTTCTCCTCTAACATATTTGCCATGTAAATATCTGTGGAAAGAACACTTTGTGTATATATGAGTTAAATGACTTTCTATTTAAAATTCTCAGAAATTTAGTTCCATACTACATTTTGTCTCACTGATGGAATAAATAGTATGATTACATCACTCCTATTCAGATGTCAAGTGTGTGGAGTTGAAACAATAATTTTTAATATTTTATCTCTAACTCTATGTAAAATCTTCTAGGTTTACCACTTAGAGGAACTTGGTATTTTTAAATATAATGGCATATATTCCTAAATATCTGTTGGGGTAAATTGATCTGGTGTAGAGTAGCAGTTTAGCTGTTGTAGTTTTTTAGCATTTCTAAGCAATGCTGAGAAAAATAAGAACTGTACTAATCTCTTTTCAAAGTAAATATTTGCAAATGCTGTACAGACCATTATAAACATTGCTTTTAGTACTTGCAACAGTTTACAGCAGCTCTACCATTTGGTATTCCAGTAGTAGTAAGTCCATACGTATGGTTAACATGCATCCATAGCTTCCTTAATTTTCACTGGAAAGGTAGAGGAAAACATGCAACACTAAAATCTTAACACTAAAATAAAAAGGCAACCTATTTTTTTTTTCCTGGCAGGCTTCCATTTTCTTACAACTTTTTTATTTCAAGCTAGGTCCCAATACTGATTCCTCAATGGGCACCGCAAGTGGAGCAGGGAAATTTTGCTAAGGACAAGCTATGTGCCTTTCAACCCTTTTGCCAACTATTTAAATGCTTTGCTGCTTTGCAGTGTGCTCCTATGGTCAGAGCCCTATCACTTGTCAGAAGAGGTAGGGTATGTGTTTTTTGGGACCAGAATATAGCTGGACTGACTTTGTAGAAATGAGCAAGCCTACTGTTTGGCTCCTACATAGAAGATCATGTAACTCAGTGGCCTGGAAATGGAAACTATATGTAGCCACACCTGCTGATGCAAAGAGGTGTTCTGAAGCAGCTAAGTACAATGTACTTAAAGTTTATCAAAGCGTGTTGAAAATGTTTTTAGGTTCAGTAGCTGATGTTTTTTACATTTTAACAGTGTTATACAGGGGAATGTTTCTTGTATTTGAGAATGCCAGATAGCTTGTATTATGGGCAATATATTTTGTTCAAGAAAACTGCTATCTTTGAACAATGCTATCAGTTCATGTGGAGCCAAATATTTCTCCTAAACTGAAAATTTAAATACTTTGTCTGACTTCGTTGCAATTCCTTCTGATCTACAGCAGGATATGACTTTACAAATACACTAAATTCTACTACTCCAAGTGACCCAGAAAACATTTTGCATATATCCCTTTTCCAAATTGTCCCAGTGGAAATGTCTTCTCTTGAACTGGTGTAACATGAGACTGGCTGCAGGCTTTTTTTTAACTAAGCATCTAAACCAGCATTCAAGGTGGACATAAAAGCCTGGGGCACAAAACAGAGCAAAAATTTGCTGAACCAACAACAAAAAAAAGTGTTGCTGTACTGAATGCCCTTGCTAAGACTATAGTAAAAGGGTTCAGATGTAATGGAAAGGCATCCAGTTGTTTGAAATAGCAATCAAAATCTATGGAGAAAATGAGATTCCCCAGATTTTGTAACTGTCCAGAATGTATTACAATTATATTAATGAAAACAAACTATCAAAATACATCCTGGTACTCCTGTGTCTTCTTAAAAGAAGAAAGTTGTTCCAAAGGCTTTAACAAGTACTTGGGCCTTCCTGTTTACAAATGAGCTTGCAAGTGATCTTTTAGTTAACATGAAAAAGGATATATAACACATTTCTCAAATATTGGAACTCTGAAGTCAGAGTGAACAGATGGTCTTAGCAAAGCTGCCTATAATAATCCTATGGGCTGTGTCTGCCCTGCAGCCACTTCTGGTGCAGGTGAGAAATGGGGAAACGGATGGATGCTGAGCTGTGTGAGCTGAGTTCCATTGCTGGGTTCCTCTGCAAACTGGAATGATGTGCTGGCTGTGCCCTATGGCAACACAGATATCCCATAAGGTTAAAAGTGAGACCTAGGCTGCAACATTTCATTTGACTACCTTGCAATTAGCACTTTCTGAAAAGGAAATAATATGTTTATACTGGTGGAAATATGCTGCTTAGCATTTAACAGATTAAATAGTTGCACACTTTGAAATATGTAGTAATGTGCAAAAGGATGATGTGATTTCCTGTGGCATAAAGATTAAGCTGCTCTAAATATGGCCTGTAAACATTCTTTTAATATTTCAAGTGGGTGTTTTTCTCCTCATGATTGTTGCTTTTTTTCCTCGAGTCTGAAGGGTTTTTCTCCTTCAGAAATGTCAGTATCTTCCCTGGATTTGTTGAGGGAATCTGCTGGAAAGTTCAGAATTAATTTTCTCATGAGCAAAATGCAAATTGAAGAGGGTGGAGTACTTAAATCTTTTCAGATGACCTTTCTTCAGAAGGAAAAGTTCTCATTAAAATAAGATATTGGAAAGAAAAGAGGGAAAGAAAACTGTTTTTGAACAGCCTGAGTAAAAATTCCTCAACATTTTAGCTACCTGCTCCTTACTGTTTTTATTTAGTCATTACCTTTCATTTAATCTAGAGTTAGATAGCACAAGCATGGGTTCTTGGTTTTATCCTTTAAAAGGGCAGGCAGAAAAGCCCTGCAAAAAGAGAAAAATCTTGGCATGACTCTGACATAGCCTGATGAAAAAAGGAGGAGATTTGCATCTGCTGAAATAAAACATCAATATATGTTCTATTTATGGAGCATCCTGAGTCACAAGCGAGTTCAGTGTTCACATCTGATGAACATTTCCCTACAAGTTCACTGTTTGGGTAAAACAAGTCTAAATTGGATTTTTTTTTACCTTTTTTAAAATGGTCTTTTTTCTTTTAACAAGTTTCCAAGAAATGGTAGAACATTACAGCACTAAAAATGTAACAGATGCATTTAAATAGACAGCAGAGACAACTTTAAATAATAAATATTTTTAATATAATTTTGTAACAAATGCTGTAAAAGGATTTAAATGGGAGAGCAAGAATATTTTTAAAGCTGTTTGTTCATAAATTTCATTCGCCATTAAGCAGTTGTTATTCTGACTTCTTGTAGCTCTGTCAAATAGAAGGAAAGTGTAATAGTAAAAGCATTTTGTTTTTAAAAAAGCAGGTAATATTAAATAAATTCCTGAAGCTATAATTTACTTACACGAAATGTAATGTAATAAATATAGGAAAGAAATAGGCCATTTGTTGTGGTTTGGCCTCAGCCATGAACTAAGCACCGTGCAGCCAGCTGCTCTCACCCCCACAGCGTGACGGGGAGGAGAATCAAACTCAGGTAAAACCTGTGGGTCGAGATGACAGCAGTTTAATCATCGAAACAAAATCAGATATCAACGATGAACAGCAATGAAAGGGATACAGCAAGGGAGAGAGGAATAAACCCCTAAAAACAGAAGTGATGCCCAGTGCAATTGCTCACCACACTCTGACCCATGCCCAGCCTGTCCCTGATGAGCAGTCAGCAGCTCCTGACCAACCTCCCCAGTTAAACACTGACCATGAGATGCTCCATGGGATGGAATTGCCCTTTGGCACATTCAGGTTTGCTGTCATGGCCGTGCTCCCTCCCAGCTTCTTGTGCACCTGCTCACTGCCAGAGCGTGGGAAACTGAAAAATCCTGGATTTAGAGTAAGCACTGCTCAGCAACAGCCAAAGTATCAGTGGGTTCCCAACGTTATTCTCATACTGAATCCAAAGCACAGCACTGTACCAGCTGCTTGGAAAATAAGTAACTCCCCTATCCCAGCTGAAAGCCGGACACCATTATAGACTATACTTCCCATACTGCTCAGTCTGGCAGGAATTAGGTTTGAGTATTGGGCTTCTCCACATTTTTAGAAATAATACTAAAATACACTGTTTAGTTACGATGTTATCCTTCATGCAGGATACACTTCTCCCTCCAGTACTGGTTTATTCCATGTATAGAACGACTGTCATAGGGATGGGAGAATAAATGCCCATTAATACCATTACAGGAGTCATCTCATAGATGCTTTTGCATAGCTTTTATTCAAAATGTGACAGGGAAATAAGTAAAATTGATCATTGAGCATCATGACTGCAAATAGTTTTCAAAAAGTTGCATTTTTAAACATATTTAGTGTATAGTAGGGAATATTTTAATAAATGAGAAGACCAAGGTTGTCCCAGGTAGCATTTTCAAAATACTACCAGAAGCTTACACGATGATTTTTATGGGGTTCTCTTTTAAGTCTCTAATATGACCAAATCCTTATCAAATTGCTGTGTGTGCATGGCTTGGATGAAGAAGGAGATATGGATTCTCAGTATTCAAATAAATTTGTTCTTTTGAATGACCTTTTCCTCTTAATTGCAAAAAGTGGCATATTTCTGTTTTGAGCTTTTTGGAAACGTCACTGGACCTATATGCTCAAAAACATTAGCAATTTCCAAGTGAAAATTTTTATTTTTTAATTTACACTTTTTAAAAATTTAATTTGATACTGGCATCTAAGCAAAATCTTCAGGCATCAACAATGCTCTAGTCACAGTTGGTGTCCCCTTGGCTCAGTATTGGGCCCAGTCCTGTTCAGTATCTTTACTGACGATCTGGATGAGGAACTTGAGTCTACCCTCAGTAAATCCACAGGTGACACCAAGTTGGGTGGCATTGTTGATCTGCTGGAGGGCAGGAATTCTCTGCCGGGGATCTGGACTGGCTGGATCAATGGGCTGAGACCAACAGAATGAGCTTCAAAAAGGCCAAGTGCTGAGTCCTGTCCTTGGGTCACAGCAGCCCCAGGCAGTGCCACAGGCGGGGGGCAGTGGCTGGGAAGCTGCCCAATGGAAAAGGACCTGGGGGTTCTGGTGACAGCAGCTGAACATGAGCCAGCTACCTGTGCCCAGGTGGCCAAGAAGGCCAAGGGCATCCTGGCCTGTATCAGCAATGGTGTGGCCATCAGGACCAGGGCAGTGATTGTCCCCCTGTACTTGGCACTGGTGAGGCCACAGCTCAAGAGCCGTGTCCAGTACTGGGCCCCTCACTGCAAGAAGGACATTGAGGGGCTGGAGCGTGTCCAGAGAAGGGCAACGGAGCTGGGGAGGGGTCTGGAGCACAAGTCCTGTGAGGGGTGGCTGAGGGAGCTGGGGGTGTTCAGCCTGGAGAAGAGGCAGCTCAGGGGGCACCTTACTGCTTACAGCTCCCTGGCAGGAGGGTATAGCCAGGTGGGGTTGGCCTCTTCTAGCATGCAACCAATGACAGGATGAGAGGAAATTATCTCAGGCTGTGCCAGGAGAGATTCAGGTTGGATGTTAGCAAGAAATTCTTCACAGAAAAGGTGACTAGTACTGAAATGGGCTGCCCAGTAAGGTGATGGAATCACTGCTGCTGGAGGTATTTGAGGAAAGACTGGATGTGGCACTCAGGGCCATGGTCTGGTTAACATGGTGATGTTCAGTCATAGTTCGGACCCGATGATCTGGGATGTCTTTTCCAACGTAATTTATTCTGTGATTCTCTGCTTGGCCTGTAGCAGCTCTTTATTTTTTTTTAATTATTTTTTTAGAGAAAAAGCATTGTTACATGCTGAGCATGGGCCGTTTTTAGATCTACCATGAGAGTCCTGCATTCTGATAGAAGACTTTAAAAACAGATATGCAGTTACCATTGTTACACTGTAGGTATCTACTAAATGAATCTTTTTATTTCTTCACATTAGCTGTTAAATTAGCCTGCAGGCTCATGGTTTGATGGACTAGATCCAAAAGTAGGGGAAATAGGCAACAGTGGAAGAGTGGCAGTAACTTCTCGGCAGAAAAAGACATTTGCTTTCTGTTGTTGATCTTTAACTGAAACGCTACCGTTTGTTTTGGTTTTGGTTTGTTTTGCTGCCGGGGCGGAGCGGGGCGGAGAAGGCCGGGAAGCGGTTCCGGGGCCGGGAGGGCGGTGCCGTGGCTCATGTGACAGCGGCTCCGAGGGGAAGCGGCGGCGGAGCCGTGCGGGGCGCGCCGGGGGCGCGGACAGGTACGGCGGGGCGGGCAGGGAGCGCCCCCGCACCCCCTCACGCCCTCCCGGTGCGCGGTGGTCCCGGCCCGACCGAGCGCCCTTCCCGGCGCGGCTGGGAGCGGCTCTACCCCGGCAGCGGGGCGGGCCTCGGGAGCGGAGCGCGGCCTCCCTCCGGCCGCTCCCCTCCTCGGAGGCGGTGGCCGCGCCCGCGGTGACGGGGCGGCCTCTCGTCTTGTCTCGCAGGCCCTTGGAGGTGGCGGCGGCAGCACCGGGCGGGCCCCAGCCATGGCCGACGTGAGTGCGGCTCCGCGGGGCGGGCGGACGCGGGCGGTGGCTGCTGGCGGGGGTGGGCTCGGGGGATGCCGAGGTCGGGCCGGGGCGGGCGGGGAGGGAGCTCGGGAGGTGCCCCGGCCGCTCGGAGCGGCCGTGAGTAACGCGCCGCCCGTCTCTGCCCGCAGGACCTGAAGCGGTTCCTGTACAAGAAGCTGCCGAGGTAACGCGGGGCTGTGCGGGGCGGGCGGCGAGGGCCATCCGGTGCCAGCCCTCTGACACGGGCAGGGACACTTCCCACTAGACCAGCTCGCTCAGAGCCCCATCCAGCCTGGCCATGAGCACTTCCCGGGTGGGGTATCCACAGCCTCCCTGGGCAACCTTTTCCAGTATCTCACCACCCTCACAGTAAAGAATTTCTTCCTAATATCTAACCTGAATTTCCTGGTTTTCAATTTGTACCCATTACTACTTGTCCTGTCACTGCAGTTTTTGGTGAAGAGTTCCTCTCCAGCTTCCCTGTAAACCCCCTTCAGATACTGGAAGGTTGCTGTGAGGTCTCCACTCAACCTTCCCTTCTCCAGGCTGAGCAGCCCCAACTTCCTCATCCTGTCTTTGCAGGGGAAGTGCTCTAGCCCTCTTATCAATTTCATGGCTTCTTCTGGACTAGCTCCAGCAGTTCCATGTCCTCCTCATTATTTGGGCTGCCAGACCTGTACTAAACAGAACAAATACTAAATTAATGAAGGCATCAGGTTTTTTTTCAAAGTTTTCCCCTTCCTTGCACATTTGTTCACACAAAAAAAAAAAAAACCTTTCCTACAAATGACTGTGTTTTTAAAATGGTGTCTCTTCTTTTCTTCCTTTTTTTTTTCCAGCGTTGAAGGTCTTCATGCTATTGTAGTCTCAGATAGAGATGGTGTGCCTGTTATCAAAGGTAACTTCAGCTTCTCGCTGTGCTCTGCTGCTGAAATCCTGATTGAACAGCAGGGGGTGGAGAAGTACAGAAAAGTCTTCCTGGTTATGCCAAATACCTGAGTATGCCAAGTGGTAGAATTAAATTGGACTTTAAGTAAAAGTTCAGTAGTTGATTATGTACCTCTTTGAATATATCCTTTTGTCTGTGCCCTCAGTAACTGTAGTCCGTGGAAGTTTTCCTCCATGACAGGATGTGCTTTAAGGTCCTTTTATCTTCAAGTCCCTCACAGGCTGATTGATACTAAGTAGTAGAGAGAGCTTGGCAGTGTTTTGTTGGCTTTTTTGGTACTGTAGTTTTTATGTTCTGCAGTCCTCGTTTCAGATGGTTTTGGCTTGTGAGTATAATAGTTTAAGGATACAAATATTCAAGTATTGCAGATTTATTTTGCTCAATGCCCCAAAGTATTCAAACACCCAGCAGAACTTGCACATCTTCACCTGTCTGCAGTCAAGTGTGTTCCAGTAATCTGTTCAAAGGCTGGAATGGGTGCAAAAAGTGTGGGGCATGGAACCAAAGGGGCATCAGCACAGGCTGTGCATCCTAAAGGAAAAGACTCTTTCTTAGGTATGCTAGGAGGGATGCTGCTATAACAGCTTATGATCATACAGAGAGCATTAAATTAGGTACAGCACATGAAAACTGTCTGGTGCTCCTGTGGGAGCACCTCAAGTGTCTTGCATGTTTCTCTGGTTTTGGCAGAGCACTAATCTGGATGAAGGTTTGGGATGCACTCAGAGACACCATGTAAAGATAAGGATTTTCTTGTTTTGTTCTAGTTGCCAATGATAACGCTCCAGAACATGCACTGCGACCTGGCTTTTTGTCCACCTTTGCCCTTGCCACAGATCAGGGCAGTAAGTTAGGACTCTCTAAAAACAAAAGTATCATCTGCTATTACAATACCTACCAGGTGAGTAACCTCAGTGTGCCCTGTCCTCAGCAACCTGAGCTGTTCCTGCACTACGTTGAGCAAGAGAAAGAAGGTTCTTTAAGCTCTGTCAGATTTTCACTAGGCTGCTATTGAAGTAATTTTGGTTTATTTCTTACACAGCTTAAATGGTTAAGCCAAACTTTCAAAGTGTTTTTAAAACTTCTGTTATATTTCCCAAAACTTGGAATTTACTTCGTGACAGTGGAAAAATGTAGTGGTTCTGAATTTGCAGGAGGTGTTGCTCGTATGGTCTTCTGAATCTTTTATGAAGGGTTTATGTACTCTTTTATAAACAATGTTTATAATTAGTGACACCTAACATTAATTAAAGCACATGCAGTCTACTTCATAGCTAATCTTGCTGCCAATATGGCTTTGAGGTAAGAACACTTTGAAAAACCACTCGCATTTTTCACAAATGAATTGATTGTTTGTGTCCAGAAGTCCATCATCTACTACATTTCTGCTCCTTCATGAGTTCTGGTGGTCCTGAGAGCTTTTAATTATGACAGCAGTAAACTGCCCAGCTGTTTAGTCTACAGTGTATCAGGCTTTGTTTGGAAATAAGTGGGTGAGTGAGTTAGTTTGCCCACATCAGTACATTGCTTTGATTCTTTTGATGCTACTAGCTTACTGTTGTGCCCACGGTGCCATTTCTGTGTTAATGGAAGAACAGATACTCCTGTACAGGGAACAGTATTTTAAAACAATAAACCTGCCTGCCCTCCTGTTTCCTGTGGAGGGTATGTCTCCACAGTGTAATCTGCAGGGTCTGCAGCTGAGGTGGAGTTCTGGGGGACACTGTAGAACGTGGAGGCAGAGGGAAATGCCAGGTGCTCCCTGTACTGTAGTGTAAGCTCTGTTTGTGTTTTTAACCATGAATCTTAAGAAACAGGTACACTGAAAAGTCACCTCTGTGGCTCTTATTCCTGTTTGTCATTTAAACTGAGGAGGCTGCTTGTTGCAGAAAGAATTTGTGTGGAGAGAATTTATCAGAGCCTGACATCCACAATATGTTAGGTGCTGGCTGAGCACTTCTCTCTCCTTGCAGGTGGTGCAGTTCAATCGCTTACCTTTGGTAGTGAGTTTCATTGCAAGCAGCAATGCCAATACAGGTATGTCTACACATTTGTTTTAAAGATTGCAGTATTTTAAGGCCCAGGTATTTTAATAATTGAAAATTATTTACTGAATTCACTTCAAGCTGTGTTAACTTTATTCCTGCTGTGAATTTTGTCAGCATATTCTGAAAGGTGACAAGGAAAAAGTGAGTAAAAATGCACAGATGTTAGGTGGCTTGCTGGAGTTGTTATAGAAGCGTATTTCTCCTGTGATTGACCTTGCCTTTGCTGCATGGGCAGGTACTGTGCTGTACAAGCCAGCTGTTTGGTCTCTTGCTGTCACTCAAGTTAACATTCTGCAGGAACATATGCAGATTTGTCTTCAGTTCTGTGGGGTGGGGAAATCCTTTAGCCAGACCCTTGCCTTGCTCGTGAGGATGCTGGCTGATGAATATGAGCAGAAGGGATTTAACTCTGGTAGGGCTTCTTGGGCTGCAGTAGCTATGGAAGTGGCAAGGCTGTAGTGGGGGAGAGTTATGCTGCACTGGGTGCCTCTTTAGTGCCAGGGATTGTAGACACCCTGAGGTGTCTGGGGGTGCTGCCCACTATTCACAGGAAAGTGAATAGCTCACATGAAACATTTCAGGCTTTGAAAAACACTGCCTGTGACTTGGGAAGGGGAGGGAGCTATGGGCTTTGGAGAGAGGCTTCTCAGTGATGTTTAATGGAATATTATGTCTCTTCTCTTCTTCCAGGGCTGATTGTAAGTTTGGAGAAGGAGCTCACACCCCTGTTTGAAGAACTGAGGCAGGTTGTTGAAGTTTCTTAACTTGATGGTATAGCCAGAGTGCAGCATTCCTCTGCAGCCCAGTGGACAGAAAGATTCAATAATCATCAGTCAAATAACACGTCTCGGAAGAAATACCACAGCTCCTTAGTATACTAAGAGTAAATTGTACATAGTACTGAATCTGAAATGATCTACTAGTGTGTTGTAGGTGGATGTTACTACTTTAGGCCATGCTTCTTGTATTGTGCAGTACTGGAGAGCCCACCAAAATAGCTCCCATGGAGTTTAGCTCAGCCAGGTCGGCGTGATGCCCTTGGCTCAAAGGAGCAACCCACAGATCTCTTGCTTTACAGGGCACCAGGCACATGGCAGGGTGTGTCCTCAGGCCGGCCACCACTACACGTGGGAAGGCACATCAGGTGGAGGGAGTGAGCAAAGACGTGGTTGGAGGCATGGCGAGAGCAAGTGTGTTAGCGGCGGTGTGTCGGTACAATCAGTCAATATCCCAGCTTTCTTACACGGGGTGCACTTTGGCAAGGGAGTGCTACTAATCTGGATGCTAGCTGCATCCTGCTTCCACTAGGAAGAAAGCTGTTTCTCTGGAAGCTGTTGCTGTAGGGATTTTTGTGATGCCTAGCTAAAAGCACCCAAACAATGTCTCACTTCTTCATGGGTTTTTTTGTGTAATATGGTTGTGAAAATCTCATGTCTCATAGTCTTTGTGTGGGTTCATCACTGGCGACACTCTCAGCTTATTTACCCTTAGGTTTTCTTAAGTAAATAAATACAAATAAAATACAGTATTTTTAAATGACAGAGCCTGGTCCACTCTTCTGTTGCACTGTAATACCCCACAGCACATCTGCTTGTCTCTAGAGAGAGCAGGTCTCTTAACTGTTTGTAAACATCCAAAATCCATTAATTTATACGCTGAAAACGATCCAGTGTGTCTCTCAGTTGGGCAGTAAGGACACCAAGTCCCAGGGCACTGCAGAGATCCTGTTGCTGGAGTTCAAGCCTGTGCTCTTTGCCCCACCCCTTGTTTCCTCCCACATCCAGTTATGACAACTGCCAAGCACTGCAGGTCTGGGGGACAGCTCTGGGCAGGTCCGTGCCCCAGGCTGGGAAAGGGGAGGCCGTGGCCCCCTATTCACACCTTATCAACCTGTGGTGCATCAGGCAGGATGGGGGGAAGCAGCGGTGCTGGAAATGACAACTGGGAGTTCTTGGCTCAAAGAGATTACACCTTGTCAGTCAACCCTTTTCCATTTAAACTAAGCTGGAATGGGACTTTGGTTGCTGGTCATTACAGATGCAGCTGGAATGTGTATGTATTTCTGGCAAAATGTGTTTGTGTTCCAGCAAAGGCCTCCCCTTGCTGTTTGCTTCTGCTCAACCCATCTGTCTGTGACAGCTTCCAAGGCCACCTAAGTGCTGTGCTTCAGTTTGTGACACCATGTGCTGAACTTGTTTCCAGTGTCTTGTGAAGCAACCCTTGCTGTGAAAAATGGAAGGCTTTGTGGTTTCCCTACAAGGAAACCAATACAAACTCCATTTCCAAGCCATGTTCACAGGACACTGATGCTGTTGGAGAATATAATCTATCTCTTCCCCCTATGCTGCCTCTCTCACACAAACTCAGCAAAGGTTTTTAACTAAATGGGAGATGCCAGTTTGTTAAAGCTTCATTAAGGGAGAAAGGAGGACAAAGCTTTAGCAATACAGTGCAGGAATATAAAAGACCTGTGGTAGTTTTATAATGACATTTTATTCAGAAAACAGTCTGTATAAAAATATTTACAAATACTTTGAATTTCTAAGTTGAAATAAAATGCTATTTATATGTCCAAATCTAGATTTTCTTTCTTCTGTCAATGTGCTTTTGCCTTCCTCTTCTGCACTCTTCTCCCAGTAAAGGCAATTACGAAACACCTTCTGCATGAGCAATACCAAACATAGACTGCAGTGTTGCATAGCAGGAGAGGTTTGTACATGCTGTTTCAGCATAAATTTGATTGTTGTGCAGGGAGTGAGGGTCCCCCCTCTTTGCTCAGCCCTTGAGGAGGCACAGGATTGCTCAGGGGATCTTGCAGCTGGGTCAATCTGGTCTTGAGCCTCTCCAGTGTGTCAAACTTTGCTTCCAAAATGTAACATCTGTTTAGAGTACAGCACCAACATCATGGGATCCCACTTCTTGTCTCTCTAGTAAGCCACAACGCTGTTAAATGTGTGTCCTATGAGTGCCCGGAAGCAGCTACTGTTTCTCATAACCCTGGTTTGTATACAAGTGTGCTTACATGTTACCTACGGATGCTGTTTGAAACAAACATACCCTTGTAACCATCACTGTGGTATAAAGCTAAAGCATATAAAAATTTGTTTGACCACAACTAAGTGTCACACATCTGTCACTTTGAAAAGGGCCTTGAAATACTACTCTCTGGATTGCAATATAGATACTATTTACAAAATGTAATTCTGTCATATTTCTTTCGGTTTAAAGCCTAAACAGGCAATAAAAAGGTATTTAATGTTTCCAGAAAGGACCTGTTTTAAATAAAAGGTTCAAGGTTACAGAATATGATACTGATGCTTAGTTGTGATGCAGCTTGCAATAAATTAATGAGTGCTCTGAATAACCCCAAAAATTTTGAACAGTGACCACTTCTGTGGTTAGATGGCAGGTGTTTGAATTAAGTGCATTACAGGCATACACCACACATATCAAGCCCACACCCTGGTTCTGCAACCATCCCCACGTGTGACTCGGCAGCCCCAGAGCACCCAGAGCTGCAGGATCCCGTGTGTGCAGAGCTCAGTGACATCTGTGTGGGGGCACAGACAGCACTGGAGACGTGAGGCTGCCCCCTGGTAAGCAATGCCTTCCCCGTGGAGAGATGCAATTCCTGCCAGTGGAGCAGGAGTGCTGGCACACAGCTAGGAACGGAGGGTGGCGTTGCGCTCCTCCAGCTGCTTCCGTATTTGTGACTGGAACAGAAAGACAGCCCATTACTGCTTGTCTGCGTGCATGTGGATGTGGGTGAGTACAGCCCACCCAATTTCTGATCTTTTTTAGGAAGTAGGGTTTTCAAGCCTTTATATTGTCTCCTTATGCCTGCCATCATGACCCAGGACACGCAGACTGAGCTGATGATCCATATTGTTTACCAAGCACATATAATGACATCCTTAGACATGGAAGTAGTTTTTTTCTTACTAATGAGTGTCCCTGTAAAAGTGCATCCCAAAAATGCTGAAGTGGATTTGCCGGCAGATACATTAAGCCTCTGTGTGTGGCACTGATGAGGCCACACCTTGACTGTTGTGTCCAGTTTTGGGCCCCTCAGTTCAGGAAGGTGCCTGAGTCCAGAAAAGGGCAGTGGAGGGGAAGGGGCTAGGTCATAAATCCTATGAGGAGCAGCTGATGGAGCTGGGCGGGGGGATGGGGGGTGGTTAGCCTGGGGAAGAGGAGGTTCTGGGGTGACCTTATCACTAACTCCCTGAAAGGAGGGGGTAGCCAGCTGGGGTTTGGTCTCTTCTCCCAGGCAACCAGTGACAGGATGAGAGGACATAGCCTCAAGCTGTGCCAGGGGAGGTTCAGACTGGAGATCAGGAGGAATTTCTTCACAGAAGGGGTTGTTAGATATTGGAATGGGCTGCCCAGAAAGGTGTTGGAGTCACCATCCCTGGAGGTGCTTAAGAAAAGACTGGGTGTGGCTGTGGCACTCAGTGCCACGGTCTAGTTGACAAGGTCCTGACTGATCAGAGGTTGGACTTGATGACCTCAGAGGACCTTTCCAACCTAACTGATTCTGTGATTATGTGAAAACTGCATATTCCAATCTAGCTGGCCTGGCAGCCAGAACAAGTACTCCCTTGTTGGAGGTGCTGAGAACTGTAGCACTTGGGTGCCCCAGTCCTGGGGGGGTTATGCTGGCAGTAGCAGGTGCTGCTGCCTGGGATGCCGTGTAACAGCGCACATCACCTTACCAGTTTCCACCGCAGGATTTTAATCCACTCGTCAGCTTCTATCCCAGTTTTTGCACACAGGTAGTATGTCCTTAGTGGGAACACTAAACTGTAAGTAAACAAAGCTTTCTTAAGTCGCTAGAACAACTGGCAGTTCTCCCCAAAACTGAGCCCAGCTGGCCTGTGCCAACAGTTGCTGAGACACAGCAGGACAGGGAGGCTGTGCTGCCCTTCAGCCACCAGGAGGGAGGTTGACCAAGAATGGGTGACAGCCATTTACAGCCCAGAGTCCTTAAGGATAAGGACCTTTCTATGGATAAAAGACCCACATTTGGGCACAGAAGAGGTTACCATGTGACCTGTATCAGTGTCTGACCCCAAGATCCATGAGTCTAGGTGATGATTATAGATGCTTACAGAATTAAAAATGCCTACTACACACGGGCCCACTTTTTGCCAGGAGTAATTTGGCAAAGGCATGCAGGACTGACAGAGATTGTCTGACAGAAACAGATTTGAGAGTTAGAGGATGAGCAGGGTTACAATCACCAAGGGTTTACATTTCAAAATTCCCTTTCTATTTTGAACTTCCCAGCAACATGGAAAAAATCCTGCAACCTACCAGAAACAATTGACTCTTTCCTGGGAATAGTCAAATTGCACAGCTGAGCATTCAGTTAAGTCAAGTGCTCGAATTGGCTCCGTAGCCTTGAAGAGAAAATGTTTTTAAAATGTGGACACATGAAAACAGAAGATAAGGTTATCTCAGTTCATCTTCAGTGAATCTAGACCTTTACAGGCACCACCACAGGTTTTTCCAGGCATAGTTACAATGTCTGTAACACTGTAAGCACAAACTAGCAAGCATCACATCAGTGGTATGATATGAAGTGAGCTTAATATGAAAAACGCAGGACAGTTCACATCTGGACAAGCAAGAGAGGAGATCCGTGCTGCGGGAATGTTTGAGCTACATGGAAGCTGCTGAGGGTTTGGCTGATGCCTTGTAATGTAACTGACACAGCAGCAAATCTGGTACCGCTTCCAGCTAAGGTTTACAGAGACAAAGGCATGGGTATAGGTCTTATCAGACCAGCCAACTGTTGGAGATTGAATTAATTCCTAAGTGCCTTAAAAGGATGAAGCTGGGTAAGGAGAAATGTAGAAGTGAAGTCAAAGTAGTGCTTGCAGCAGAAGCGATAGGTTTGGCTGCCTGAGAAGCATATGCGCACAAACACACACACACATGTATGTGCATAGAAGTTTCTTTGGACAAGCTCAGGTGCAGAGACAGATTGTGTATAACAGCAACCCATCTCCCTTAGGAGTTTCACTCTCCCGAGGTGTGAGAGCTCTTCCTCCATTTGTTTCAGCCTCACACTGTTAAGGCCTTAGAAGAGGCAGCTTGAATGCCTTCTGCCCAAACACCCTCAGCTGTTTCCATGGTCCTTCATCAGGTGTATGGAGGTGTCTGTTGCTTTCCCATCTTCCCTTAATATTTTTGCTGACTCAGTGGCTGTTAGTAATACCCTACATTAGAAGGAAGCCCCTTGGGTTGTGGTGCGATACTAAATAGTGTCCCAGGATCAGCTGCAGGCTGCCCACCTGTAGGTACCTGCAGCCCCACAGCAACAACAGGAGTGCCAGGAGACACTGGAGCTGCTGCCTGGAAGGAGGTCGTAGTCCTGACAAACATGGGAATTCTTCTTGCCTGGTAAGTCATTAATGGCTGCTCTTTGAAATGCTATCCTGCAAACTTAATACAAGTTATGTTGAACTGAAAAGAAAACTGATGGAAAACCCTGCAAAAACATAAGTGTTTAGAAATAGTAATGTTTGGTGAGAGAAGGCAGTTGTCTGCTCTTGTGTAAAAATCTGTTAGAGGCTTGAAATAGGGCTTGGCAGAAGTGAACAGCTTGGCTGTGTTTATGAAGGAACTTCAAACAAAGGCATTGTAAGGGCAAAGAAACTCCAGATGTGTCTCATCTTTGCTCAGATCAAGAGAGAAATGGAGCAGCAGCTGTAAGGATGCTGCAGGTTAATCTTTTTCAGAAGGAATTTTTAAATAAATCCTTTGAATGCAAAGGATACTACCAGTATTTTAGAACTATTTTAGCAGCACATTCTCTGTCAGGTTGTGTCTAAGCTACAAATAAAGGTTGTGTTGTGCTGTTAGCTTAAAATCCACTTAACAAAGCAACACAAAAATGTATTCCAGGCCAGGCTGGGCAGGCCTTGGAGCAGCCTGGTCTAGTGGAGCCCTGCCTGTGGGGGAGGCTTGGAAGAAGAAGATCTTTGAGGTCCCTTCCAACCTATTCTGTGTAGAAAATCCCTGTAAACTCTATCCAGTAGCTAAGACTGACAGAGCATAGAAATTATTTTCCAGCTGTAAAATTTGCTCTCTCTTGTAGAAGTCATCAGCAAAACTGACTTCACTTGACAGGTTTGACCCTTCTGACAGTTTGGGAAGCTCTAGCTTGGAAAGCTGTGATACAGATGTGAAAAGCCAGAGATACAAGGAGGATGCAGCTGCCTGTGTAGATGTTTAAAAGGTAGAATTAGTGTTTGCTACTTACTGTCTGGTCTTTGAAGTACTTAAGTTCATTCCTATGCAGTGTAAACCACCTTGTTTTCCAGCTCTGAAAGATCAAGAATGAATGGTAACTGTCTTGGGAGAGTTTAGTCTAAAACATAGGAAAGAAAAACTTTCAAAGGTGCTGGCTTGCCCTGGTTTACAGTTGTGCTTTGTTGTTGCTCAAAACACAAATTGTTCCTCTCTGCAGGGAAATACAAGTGGAGCAATTTCAGCTCCACGTTGTCTTAACTTCTGTGGGAGATCACAGAGTGGAAGTAATAAGAAAAGTTTTCTTTACCTTGACTATTTTGCCTTGTTTTATCAAATATCCTTCTTTGGTACCAAGCTGTGAAGTAACAAAGAAAGGGATTGGGGTTAGAGGCTGAGCTCTGCTTCTACTTTCCACATCCCCCTCTTTGCCTGCATCAGGAAGATGGATCAGTTCTTTGGGAAAGTCCCCATATCCACTTGCCCTCACTTCAATGCTCCCCTTGGGCAGATCCAGCCACCTTAGGGTGAACACAGAGCTGTGCTGGCTCTGAAGGCAGCCTCCAGGCTGTGCCTCCCTCAGGGAGCTTCTGCCCTGCACCTTCTCAGCCAAACACAGCCAAATAGCTGCAGTTACACTTCATTTAGGAAAGTTGGATGGTTGCCTTGGTACGGGTTGTGACTAGGAGCATATGGGGTTTAACTGACAGTGGAATTATCCCCAGAAATGCTCCTCAAATACAACCAGGGGAAAGTGCTGCCTTACTGAGCTGCTCTCTTCTCTCAACCAGGCCCATGCTTGACAGGAAAAACCTGTTATGTTCAACGTGCTTTTTGAAAAATTGGGGTTTGAACTTTTTCTCTGGCATCATGAGTGATACTTGGACCTTATGACTTCTTAGATACTGAAATTCTCTGAAGGGACCTGGCTGTAAGACCTCTGAAAAGCAAAATCTTGCCAAGTTAACACTTGTTCTTGAAAAAATATTACCTTTTTATTGGTGGTGTGTGGAAGTCAAGCTTCTTTGGAGGTTAAAGTGCAACTCAGTGATGAAGGGTTGGTTGTGAGACACATCAGAAGTGGTTTTTCTTGCAAACTTCATTAACCCATGTTAACATAACTCTTCCTCTTTCCCCCCAAAAATAGAGTATATAATTAAAATACTTTCCTCTCTGTTCAGAGAAAACTGTTCTGGAGAAACCACCTGTCTCACCTAGACATGAGTTACAAGGGATTTAGAGACTCTAATTGCTGTTCAAGTGAGTCTCAAATGCCAGAATACTGGGCCCAAATGTATATGATGATATTTTTTTTTGTGTATGCATTTTTTAAAATTCATTATAATTTTAATAACAATAAATTATTCTAAAAGATAACACAAGAATGAAATCTTTCACATATTCTTTGTTTGGATAGTCAGACTCACCCAGGTCAGCTGCAGACAATGTTTTTCCAGGGACAGCATTGAAGTGACAACAATTATAAAAGCCTTTATTTGCCATGGGCCTGTACTGAGCAAGCCTGTATTTGTTTTGCCTTGTTTGGCAAAGACTTCCTGTATTTGCAAGCCCATAAAGGGATTAATAACCAGTCTTACTCCATAGCTCACTCCAACAATCATGCTAGACTCAGGCCAGAAGCACCCCTCCCACCAGAACACAACTTACTGAGGGAGCATTTGGGACAAGGTCACTTTCTGTCCTTCCCGTCTGCATTGCAGTGTGAACTCGGACAGACTCATAAATGGAAGGTTCTTCCACTTGCCGTGGGTAGGGATGCTTCAATACAATTAAAGTTCCTGGACAGAAAAGAGCAGGAGTAAGGCATCTGGCAAGTCCAGCTTAGAAAATAACTTGTCAGTAGCTACATCTCTGAAAAATGGTTAATTTCACCTTTCTTAAAATTAAAAAGGCAGCTGTGAAAACTGTAAATATATGTTACCTTTTCAAAACCTTTATCCTTGCAAATGCTTGCATGAAATCTCTTGACTCATTAAATTCCTTTCCTGCCCCAGAGGCTGGCATGGAGGGCAGGCAGGATGCTAAACTAGATAGGAGGCCATAAGAGTCATTGGGTTTGCCAACATCCCACTAGCTGGTACTTAAATCATTTAATGTGCCAGAGCTTTGGCTACAGGCTTCCTAACAGTAAACCCACATTACCATCACCCTCAACTGTTTTTACCACAGCTCTTCCCAGTTAAACTTTTCATTATAGCCATTCTTCTTTTTCTCCAAGTAAGGTCACGTTTATTGCATGTCCCCTGAGAAAAAACTGCATTCTCTATAGTGAATGTGTTGTACTTTTCAAAATAGTGAAGAACGTCCTTGAAATAGTATCTGCTCCACTGTCTAACTCCATTCTTTAAAATTAATGTCACAGCATACCAAATGCTGCTCCATTTCAATTTTATGCTGACATTGTAGTTCTTAAATAGGAGAGATGCTAGAACTGGTAACAACTTGGACTTGAAACCTACAGATGTATGAGTAATTTACAAGTATTTTGTAATGGGAAGAGCTAAAAAGAGAAGTGGAAAAGTTGTATTTGAAGTAACCAGCTGAAATCTGTTTGCAGGCACAGGGGGTGTATGCAAATGTGATCTATTCAACTTGCTGTACATGGAAAGTCAACATTAGTTTATTTCTATCTGGCCTTGCAGAAAAATTATGCTTTACCATTTAAAATAAAATTGAACATCTACATCACCATTCCAGAGAAACTACTCCTGAGCTGTTGCATAGAGTCAAGGTATCATCATCTGTACGCCATGGATAAAAAGCTCCATTGCAGAAATGAAAGAACTAATATAACATTTTATACAGTATTTGTTTTCTAATAAGTTCTCTGTGGATTTTTTTTGCTCCACAAAGACAATTGTACAAAATAATCTGGTAATTATACACAAGATCTAGCAAAAGCTGTGCTGTAGCAAGATTATTCTGCCACATCTGCATCTGCTGATGCTTGGATTGAAGTTGACTCTGGTGAGCCTCTACCTCATTTTTGACAAAACATGGTTATGACCCAGGAGAAATCTGACACCTGTATCTGAAGGAATATTGCCTGAATGTAAATTCTCTCTTCCTCTCTACTGTTTTCCATGGTATGGTAAGGTGGAAGGTTTCTTGATATGACGTTCAATTTTTTTTTTTTTTTTTTTTGTACCACATCTGACTTAGAGGTTTCACAGAACCAGTAGAATCTGATTAGGAAACCTTAAGGTTGATCTCATCCATAGAGATCAGATAAAATATCTTGCTTATTAGTGTCTGTAGCACATGCAGTGAAGGAGTGAGGAATGGGGAAATACAAGTTTTATGTCATCTGAAATCTTTACAGAGCTAGGCCTGTGGGTGCATGCCTGATTTCCCAGGAAAAATAGCTCACTGGCACAGAGGATACATGTGGGAGCTCTGTGTTTGAACCATTCTTGAAAGCAATTTAAAAAGAGAGTGTTTTGAAAGATACAAGTGCAAGATTGGGTGTACAACTACATTTTTCTTGGGGGAAGAAATTGGCAAAGGAGCCCTTGAATTTAATGTTTGCGTTAGCAGAGTACTGGTGCAAATTTAGTGTGTGACATGTTACGGTTATTGCATGTGCCATCTATCATTTAACTGGGCTCTTGCATGCATAATTAGTACTGCTCTGAGATATTTGTATACACTTGCCACAGAGGACACTGAAGTTTTTGGCATTAACTTGTACTGACATGTCTTCAACTCTTACACTTGAAGCTAAACATAAAACTGACATTGCCATGATAATATCCACTTTGTTTCTCCAGGGAATCTAGTTTGATGGTGTTCAATTCACTTGTAGGAATCAAGTTTAGTATTTTGACCCTTTAATTCAGGCAGCACATTGGTTGGTAGAGAAACTTGTGCTTTTCTCTCTCCTCTTAAAAACAAGAAAAATCACTGTGATGGCAGATGGCACTGTGATGGTGATGGCACTGCGGGCAGAACAGGAGAGCTGGTTAAAAAATACATTCCCTGCAGGAAAGAGGAGCATAACACTGTAGGCTCCTTCCCTGGACAAAGAATAGTGAGATGAAACAATTTCAAGTTGCTCTTCCACTTATTCTTATTGGGGGATTTCAACTTCATAGGTGAATATTTATTTCCTCACTAACACTGTGCTTTGGTTTTGCTGTTTTTGAGAATGTTCTAATCCTCCCGGTATTTTGAAATGCTTCCTCCTCTGAGAAATTGAAAGGAGCTCATAGCCTTGGTTAGCAAAAGCCCAATAAGCTTACATGTGGTTTATCTTCAAAGAACTTGAAATATTTTTTGAAGTGGAATATATTTAGATACAAATACAAATGTGAATTTATGAACACTTTAGCAGAAGATCTATTTGTTAGCACAACAGAAGTTCCTTTTAGTTAGATCTTTCTGCAGCATGGCTACAAATGTGCTCATACACACAATATGTTTCTCCTTACCTGTTTCACTTCCAATTAAAGGCTGGTTTGCAAAATGCATAACCAATTCCTTCAAGCTAGAAAATTCATTAAATCCAAATTTGAATGAAGTTCCTGTGTGCTCAACATGGAAGTGTTTCACAGAATCTTTACCCCTAAAATAAAAGAGGAAAATTTGTCAAGATGTAAATGCCAAAGGCATTTGGCACATACAATCCTTAAATAGCATCTTTCACTACAGGGAATCTGACCCAGATCACAGACCAATCACTGTCCTAGTAGCAATACTACTGCCATTACTGTCCCTCACTAATATTCAACACATCTGAAAATCAGATTTTAATTGCTGACTTACAGATATGAGATGATGAAAGCCTAGAAAGGCCAAGCTGATTAATTTAACTCTTGCATCAACAAAAAGACTCACAAAAGAGATTTCAAACCTTCTGCCTAAATAGGATAAAATGCTTTCACTTATTGGACTTCAGCCTCAGTATGTTTTTCAAGTAGCATCCCAATCTCACTGAAAATGTCTTCTGTTTCCCTTTGGAAAATAGGCTATCTCTGTTTTGCACCCAAACACGTTCAATAACTTAATTTTAGATACCTAGTGCTTTAGAATTTGTTTGCTTTGTTTCTGTATTTGGATGATTGGTTCCACTAGGATGGGCACTGACAAACATGAACCAGGGTCCTTGTTCTGTAAGGGAAGTGACAGCTTTTGTTTATGAAACCTGATGGCATTTAGAGAAGTGTGCAAGGTCTCACTTCCTGGGTAGGCAATTATTTTGACTTCAAAAGACAGTGGAGCACTTATTGCAAGTATTTCTCCAGTGAAAAAGTTACTTTTGTTAATGTTACTAGCACCCAAAGTAAACTTACATAGCAAATATACTGAAAAAATGTGGTGAGGAAAATGAATTATAGCATCTCTTTCATTTATTGCCCCTTCCAAAGATGATTATGATTCCAAACTGATCTTTCAATATTTATCTCTGAATAATGAGTATTTATGATATTGTAGAAAACAAAAGAAGAAGGCCTTTATGGGCTTCCCACATATTTTGTGCTACAGTCAGCTGGGGCACAACAAGCCAAGTACAAATGCTCAACACCAGGGAAGAGCTGCTATGACTCTGCTGCAATTACATGGTTTCCATCTTTTTGTTTAATTTCTCAAGACAATGTTGCACTGAGAGCAAATTCTACTCTGCTTCCTACTTCCTTTTCAAACTGGCTCGTGTAGCTGGGGGAGGGGATTTCAGGCAATATGCGATCTCTCTTCCTACAGCTGTCAATAAAAACCTCAAGGGATGGCTAAGCATTTTTTCCTTGAAAAACCCCAAACGATAATCATGGCCAAAGTTCCTTGTGAGGCTGAGGCAGAATATAAAGTAAAAGCTACAGAAGATATTTTAGGGCAGAAGGAAAATGACAGCTAGAATTGTTGAAGTTATCTTTTTTACATAAATATATCAGAACAAAACTGAATTACTTATTCTAAAATTAAGTTTTAATATTAATAAAAAAACTGAAAGAGAACATAACATTAACCAGAAGAAAAATTGTAAAACATTTTAAAATCAAAGTCAGTATTCAAAGAATATGTACCACCAGAAACAATAGAAACTAAAGAACAGAATAAAAGATCTGTTGGGCACCCTTTGTACAAATGGCTGCCTATAGTGGTAATAATTTCAACAGTGTGTGTATAGGCACACTTGCTCCTAGATCTTCTGTCAGAAGTGGGTGAAAAACCTCATCATTGCCTTTCCTGGGGAACAGGGTACGTGCAAATCGGACTTTCCTCAGTTCCCAATCACCTACTCTTCCAAATTGTAACAGCTCCTGGTACTGAATATGCAGAAAGCCACAATCTCAAAGGCATATGCTGTGCTCCTGTCAGGGGTGGAAATCACCAGCAGCATTACACGTATCAAAGTGATTTTAGAAAGTTACTGTGGTTCAGCTGAGTTGTGGTCATGAATTGTTCAGAGGCTCAGTTTGCAGCAGGAATGAGCTTCCATGCACCAGCTTAAAATTTTGGTCAAGGCTGCTTTTATCACACAGTTGCCAACGTTACAAATATTTTTAGGGCTGGTTACCTCTACCCAGCCAATGCGCAGGGTAGAGGTGTGTCTAATGCATCTGTTCTTCAGTTTCCTCGCTAAAATGTTGTGGCTTCTCTCCTTCTGGGAGATTCTTTAAATGTTATTCTGTAGTGAAGTAACCAGGCCAGGCTTCCTCTGCTCTGTGTTGGTTGTATCCTGAACAGTTGTGTCCTAAATTGTTGTAATTGACTTCAAGGCCCTGGCATTGATCACTCACAAGGTGCTATTCAGTTAAGTCAGACCTGGCTAAGACTGAACTTTAGCACAGAAGAGAGGAGTAAAACCAGTCAATGTCTGGATCATCCTTCAGAGGTGATAGTTCCTATGCAGGGATTCAGAAACTAGTAAGATTAGTACCTGTTAAATGTTTGCTGCTGTCCTCATCATAAAACTTTTCTACTCCCATCAGCTGTTTCTTAAGCTCTTTTAACCGACATGCAGATTTTTATTGTGCAGACTGAAAATTTACAGCCATTCTATAGAATTATGTTTTCTACCAATAAGATTAAATCATAATTTGGAAAAATGAGAGCAGTTGTCAAATCCAATCCAATTTTTTTTCCTCTAGCAAAATATCATTCAGTGGAATTACACCAATAGGAATATATTTCAAAATAGTTTAAGCCTAGGGGAAAAAACTAAAACCTGTAATGCATGTGACATTCAAACATGGAAGTAAGTGCAGCATTAGATTAGTCCACTCTGTCCATAGCCTACCTTACAGAGAGGGAGTACAAATCTTCCCTTTCATTACTCTTCCTCAAAAGATAGCTCCCATCCTGCCCGTTGGAGAGCAGCAGTGCTTCTGCTGCGTGTCGGGTGAGATTGTCATGGTACCACCTGGGGAGACACAGGGGGTTAAAGTATCCTTCACTCCACTCTTGACTGGCTGATGCTGCTTTTTGGAGGAGGATTAGAAAAAGCAGTGTTAGTTGCAGTCCTTCCTCTACAATTTTGAGTTGCCACCCTCCTCACAGGCACTCACAGTTTACACAGATCTGTGTCCCTTGCAGTGGCTGCCTTTTGACACGGTCAAAAAACTATTTTTCATTATCACAAAGTTGTGCACTAACAGCTGACTGTTTTGCTGGATCTAAAAACCCTGCAAATTCTACTTGCATGAGCAACAAATTACTCAGGTCTGTGCTGATAAGGTGAAAGCCGTTTTTGGGGGTATACAGAATCCTTTGTCTATTTTCAGAAGCTATACTTCCTGATATATGTATGGTTTTTGGTGCACATCCTCTTCTGGCCAAACAGGCAGTGCTTAAACTCTTCATAAACTCTGTATTTCCCTCAATGCATCTTCACTGCCAAGAACTGCAATTAAATACGCTTGCCTAACCTTGGAATTAATGGGAACAAAATTAACTGACAAAATTTCAGTGAAAATTAAGATATCTTGCTATTGTTGCCTCTTGGCCAGGTATGATCTGAACAACAAAGGAAAACATCTAAACATTGTTTCAATTTATCTTCAGTGAAAATTAGCTTCATTTTTATAGAAAAAGTTTTGCAAGGACTTCACAGGCAAAAAAAAATCCTGCAAAGAAGTCCAGGAAGTGTAGTTTATGGGTTTGTTTCCATTCAGAATGTTCCACAATGGAAACACCCAATTTTTTACAAGAGACAAGGATCTCACTGGAAATGAACCTGAGACTGACACAAAAAGCTGGAGCTGTAAAAGGTGGGAGCTGAAATCCTGCAAGGCACATGATAATAACCATAGCCATGCACACACACATGAAGCTCTGGAGCAGAAGGAGGGAGGGTTACTACACCCAAGGCTCTGCTGAGAGCAAGCTTCCCTTGTCTGTATGTGGAGTGGTGCCAGGTCACCTTTCCCTTCCTTTTAAACGCCTGTAGCATTGGGAATGAAGCTTGTCACTGCTTCAGCCAAAGAAACACAGTTTCACTGAAAGCAGAAGTGCCACCTCAGCACTTGCCACAGCTTGTATCATGGCAGTCTTTGACATGAAACCAGGTGTAATTGTATCCTCCTTCTCCTTAGCCGTTCATCCCAAGTTCCCACCAAACTTGGCATCTCACACAAAGCTTTAACTCTGGATTTGGACGGCTGCCTATTTGAAAGGCCAGCTGGCTGATGAATTGCTTTATGAGAGACTCCAGACTCTTAACCCAGAGGAAGAGAAGATCCATGTGAAATTCAATACAGGCAGGGCACTGCTGTTTTGGCTCTAGAATGTGGTCCATCTACAGAGTAGAATAAAATAATGAATATTTAAAGAGTCAAAGAGTCATCCTCTGGAGCACCTGTTAGCCAAAATCCGCTTTGGGATTAACTGCCCAAGTAAGTAACAAGCAAAGGTCAGATCATTCCTGATGTGGGGAGGATCGTACCAGCATGGCCAGACCTGCAGCTGAGAACGCAGTACTGTTTTGGGTGGGATTTCATAACATTATTTGGCTCACTTCTGTGCAAAAGATGCAGATGTTGAGAAAATCTGTGAGTGGTTGTTGTCATAAAGAAGGCAAATTTAATCTGAGGTTACTCATAACTGTGTTGTTACCTTATTTCAAAAAAAAAAAAAAACTTTTACTGAAGTTTTGAAAGAGAAGTCACTTATGTTTAAAAAATTCTGTGTTTAAATCCACACTCTCTTTACACATAAAAAACCAGTGACTAATGAAATGTTACTACTATGCAAAAAAAAAAAAAAAAAAAAAAAGATAAACCAATAACAAACCCCTTCATTGGGAAAATAATGTTGTTTGAAAGTGCACTTTTAAAACTTTGCTGACAAGTCTGTACTAGTTTCTTGCTGTCTCAGACAAAAATCCCTCAAATGTTACTATGTTCCTCTTGTTCAGCTCAAAAAATCGAAGTGGATGGGAGACAGTAATGCAGATCTTGGTGTCAAAGAGACTGTTACACGTAGTTTTGGGTTTTTTTCTCTTCCTGACTGTGACAGATGGTTTGATCAGGTTACTTCAATATTCCACTGTGAAAATGGTCCCATAAACTTTGTTCCAGCTGCATAAACACAGGTAAAATATTAAAATTCTGAAGAAAATTTAGAATTTGCATCACAGACTACCAGGAAGGTAAACAAGTGCACACCTATGCAGTCTGCTCTCACAATCAAGCCTGAGCTGACAGTACAAGTAGAAATCACCAGGACTAAAAATAAACCCAAACAGTCCTGTGGTTAGACACTACTAGGTATACTTCAGGTAAATTTAACTATTTTTCACAGGGAGAATCCTTCTATTTATCTGTCTCAGAAAAAAAACCCTTCTAACCAGTTCATTGAAATTGGCAGGCAAATCAAGATGGGAGTTATGGCTCATTTGGCAAAACTGTAAAAGGCAGTCCACCTTCAGCTGAAGTTTAGGTTGTCTTCTGAGTTACACCTAGGGCAGGAAACTGTTGATACAAAACACAATACTGTATCTACCTTCATGCTGTCTGAAAATGAGACATCAAGGAAATTAAAATGCTTTACAAACATGCATCTCATTGAAGCCCCTAGAAAGCCCTTCATAAAGTTGAATTGTCTTAAATCTTTGGTTTTGAACATGGTGGATAATGTTGGATAATTGGGATGTTTCTGAAGTCCTTCCAAAAGTCATCTTTATAGAGTTTTGTATTCACTACAAAACAAGTCCAGAAATATGCTCTGTACTTTGACACCTTTCAGACTGAAAACCATCATTAGTGTAAAAATTGCATGAGGTTCTTGATTGAGATTTCTCTGAGAAACGCAAGAAATAAAATAAAAGAAATTCCTTCCTTGCTTCAAACCCACTTCTTCTGGCTTCCCTTGGCCTTGTATACCCTCCTGATAGGTATACAAACTTCTGGGAGGTTTCTCTTTTCTAATTATTTCATTTCTTCTATTGAGAATAAAAAGTGTGGTCAACTTTTTGGGGTTCCCTTTCTACAGTTTGACTAGCAATCTCAGGCTCAGAGTTTATAGCTGCTGTTATTTATCCATTCTTGTTATTTTAACTTCTTCCTAAATGATGTTAAATATCTTTATCCCGTTCCATGTAAGCAAGCTTGTGTTGATGACCATGCCATCCTTCCTGCTCTTTGGAATGGCCAGTGAAGGCATGTCTTAGGAGGGGCAAGCACAGCCAGTCAGATCATTTTTGCTACCCTTTGAAAAAGAAACCATTTTCAGACATCAGCCTATTTATGTCACACTGCATTGGTGATGGCATAGAGGAAGGACTTCACTGATGGCTTTTACAGGAAGGAGGAGGAAATGAGACTCAGTGCCCCAGAACGCCCAAACTCAGCAAAGCATACAGCCTTGCCCTGAAGATCTGCCCCTACAGTCACCAGTGGGGTTCCCCATGGAATAAGCTGGTGGCTGCTGTAGTACAAGCCATGACTGTGCTGACCAGCTGTGCTCCTGCAGCTGTGCTGATCATCATAACTCCAGAACAGGATGCACTCACGTTAAAATCTCCTCTTAAGAAGCTCTCTCTGTAGTTAATGCAGCAGCTACAGCTACCTACACCATGGTGAAGATCAGGAATACATTACAGCAAAGTCTGGGGTGGGAAACTCTCTGGGTTAGAACATCATCCTCAAAATGTTCATTCTTTAGCAACCCAAGCTGTTCCAATGAAAAATGTTAAGGAAACTTCATTTCTGTGTCCCCTGCTGATGAGTGCCCTTAGGTATGGCATCTGTCATTTCTGATAATGCTGTTTTCAAAGAAATCATGTGGATGTTTTGCAAAACATTTTGCCTGTGTAGATAGGGGCTACTGAATGAACTTGTAGCTGGCATCAGGTGGATAAACTTTTTAACAATAACAGAATACACAAGGAATACAAACACTCATCCATGAAAGGGTGAATGCTGAGTGACTTGCATAATTCTTTTCTGAGCCATTTTTATGTGCAAACTGTGTAACAACCAGTAGAAACGCTTGCTTTTCTTCCTCACAAAAATGAAAGATAGTAGCACCAGAAGAGAGCACAGCTGGGAGTTCTGGCTGCTATTTGGTGTAAGTTTGGAGTGATAACTCTGTGGTATGCCCAGCTAACAGATAAATGCAGTAGGCAGAGGTCACACTTAGTTTTTGTGTCCTTATCAGATGTTCTCAGACAAAAGTTCTATCCAGGTGTAGCCTGGATAGAATTAGAAGCCATGTGCATGTTTGGCTTGCTTTTGTGACAAAATCAGGCAATTCAAAGTTCCTTCTGTGAAGCAAGAAGGAGATTCTTGGTGTTCAGCTGGGTGAGCTATGCTCTCTTCCCAAAAGCTCCCTCCTCTGCTGCAGCAGAGGTAATAGTGCTGGTGCTCTGTGGTGGGTGGAAAGCACTTGAGCTCTCTGAGATGCAGGAGCCAAGCAGAAACACAGCAAGTCTAATTCATCTCTTGTCCACATCTGAAAGGTAACAATGACCCAGATTACTGGGAAGATGAGCCACATGTCCTCCCGGTAGAACTTCAGTCCAGTAGTACTCACAGCAGTTATTTACCCTCAGTTGGTTGACTAGATTTTTTTGTTGTTTGTTTGTGGGTTTTTTTTGTGGTGGTAGATGTTGACAAATTTTGTGTTTTGTTGTTTTGTGGTATTTTTTTTTTAATTAAATAGATCTTCTACCACAAGGAGTTGAATTTGCTTACACTTTGAAACTATATTCTAGCCTCAAAGATGTATTCCCACTCTTAGGTTAAAGCAGTAGTCCACAGTACTGCTTGATGGAGTGCATGGGAAAGCACTGTCTTATCTCCTCTGGCTGGGTGCAATGCTCTTCACACGCCTGTGCTCCAAAAATGACTGAAAAAATGACTCACTAGTTCTCTATTTTTGGCACTCTGTATTTCAGCAACTTCCAGCTCTTATCTGTCAAGTATAGTAGTTTGGGATTTTAATTTTTTTTTCCTAATATCACACCCTAGAAGCATTGCCCATCATCTAAAAATTGCAAAAGGGTTCTCTGTACCTCACATCACTGAAAGTGAAGTTTTGGCCATGTTTTTAATGGTGCATCAGTTGACAGAGCTCTAGCGAATCTCCAAAAGGGCAAGAATGCTAAGAAAGAAGTTACAGGTGTCAGGCAACCAAACTGGTATTTATTAGACATCCTTTCAATGTGTTACACTGAAATTCACAAAGCTGTGTAAAGTACTTTGCTGGAATACAAGGAGGCTATTATATGAGGGAAAATATTTTTAAAATAGAAATAAGAGGAAATAACATCATTGTATCCAGCCTTAAGGTTTGTCTTCTAACTGTAGACTTTCACTAGTTCAGCTTCTGCTTTTCACTTCAATTTTCTCTCCTCCTTCGTTCAACTGCCTTCATTCTGATTTTCACCCATTATTTGGCCCACTTTCTAGTCACTTTAATTTTTATCTTCCTTAAATTAGAAAATAGAGATGAAAAAAATTCTTATCACCCTTTACCCTGTTCAGTCTAACATGTTCCTCCGTTTCACACTTTTATTATCACCTGATCTAGGCCTGTGGCTTAATTTCTCCTCTGTTGCTAAAACTAAGCATGAAATGTATTGTCTAACCTTACAAATATCATCTGTCGTGGTATTGTCAGACCTGAAAGGGCATAAAAGTTCTGCTGCCAGGGGTGACAAAGTTTGGACTGTAGAAGGAAAAAAGGCTACAAAAATTTGTTTCCTTTTGCCCTGTACCTTTCACTTTTGATAAACAAAGTGTCACCCAAACTGTGCTGTATTGGGATACAAACTGTGCTACCAGACCCGCCTGTAATTACTGGGATGATGCGATACTCCACATTCTCATCTCTTGCGCAAATAACTGCCACGCGGAATTCCCCAACCTCACGCAGTGCGTGCTCAGCCACAGGAGCTCCATGCTGCAGTTTTCTGGCTGTGTTTTCAGCTCTAACAGCAACAAAGGCAACTGGAAAATAGATTGACTCCAGCAATAACCAAAGAGGCCTTCAGAGAAGAATCCCATTGTCAGTTTCCTTTTCCTTTTAAGCCAAGGTGCTTATGTCTCTTCTGGCAAACTTCGGTGTTCCCGTTTAAACATTTTGGTAGATTTAAGGACAAAGCTAATGGGTGAGGCAACAAGTTTTTAACAAAGTGTTCTGGTTTTGATCTTCCGTTTCATTAAGCATTAGGTCCACCTATATATACATCAATACAATGAAGCTGACTGTAATCTGAATTTTCCCTACATTGCTGACAACTTTCCATTCTGTTGAGCAGCTAACCTAGTAAACTACAAGCATATCCTGGTGCTCAGCCTTTTCTCTTAAGAGTAGAGTCCTTCCCCTTTCACACTTCTTTAAACCTTATCCAACTTCTTTGATTTTTGCTACAGAAAGCAGAAGCTTTAACATAAACTGCTCCAAATTCCCCCCCAAAGGTATGCGAATGTTGAAGCTGCTTCTCATTTGAATGACCATTGTCTCTGTTGGACACACACTCCTCACCAGAACCAGATCACCAGTTGTGCTGGACACTGCATCAGCTGTCAGGAGAACTCTGCACTGTGAGAGTAGGGGACTAAGTTTAGGATGGAAAACCCTTGTGATGACTGAAAATTTAATTGTATGGTCTGGAGTGTGATACACCTCCTAGTCACAGCTGAAAAAGTATTTACATTAAGAAATCTTTCAGATTATGCTACAAGAATGTCTGCTGCGTGAGGACTTCTTTTGCATCTTTAGGCAAAAAAAAAAAAAAAAAAAAAAAAAAAAAAAAGTGGCTTTAGTACTAGCTGAAAATAAAGGGCCTTGTTTAATAATTTGAAGGGACTCTTTTGCCTGGCATTGCTTATTCAACTTTAACACATTTAACTCAACACGCTTCCCTGAAGGAGATGCTGAGTGTTCTGTGGGAGGGTGAAAAGTTTAGGTTTTCCATTGAAGTGGAAGTAAAATAAAGAAGGTACAGCTTTAAAAATGCATATCTGTAGCCCTCTAATTTGTACTTTTTCCTTCTTATGGGTACCACATTAAGTACCATATCAAGCTGTATTTCTACAAGACTATCTATGAGGATGAAGTCCTTGCTGTTCATAGGCAGATGTTACTGGCATATATTAAGTCAGACCACATTGTGGAAATCGGTAAAAGTCTGGTAATTGGGAATCATGCTTCCCACAACAGCTGCAACTAATTTTTCTTTCCTTCTTCCCTGTAGACTCTGTTTTAGGATAAGCGTAATCTTACAGTTGTAAAGAAAAAGTATAAAATGGCTACTCTGGGTACCACTGCAAAGTGACTTTACTGAATTTTGTACCTGTTAGGTGCTTCAGTTACCAGGCATTTCATTAAAACGTTCTTTTAAATATGGGAAAGTAGTACCAGTGTGGAGGTAGTGAACAAATTGGACTGCAACAAAGTAGCTTGGAAACTCTAAGTGAATGAATCGTAAAAATAGGCAATGAATTGGTCCAAATCCACAAATACACGGGAAGCAAAACACCTTTACTTTTTTCACCAGTTCTTTTTGAATGCAGAGCTGACACCAGAGCCTTTTTGCTTTGTCAGAATGATTACTGGCCTTTCCTCTGCTTTGCCTCCCCTTTGCTTTGCTGCCACTGATCCCACCCTGCCTGCACCCACCCATGTTGCTCCTCCAGCCCGTGTTTCTCCTTGCCCACGGCAATGATGCTGGTGACAAAGTGACCCGAGCCTTCCTCCTGTAAAAACCAAAACTAACTGGCAGAAAAAATGGGCGAGCCACATACGACAGGGAACAAGGTCTTTTGCAACCTTCGGCCTTCCTTTTTGCTCCTGGGCTTTTGCATTTCGGTGAGCATGATGTTCTCCTCGCAGCGGCTGTGAATTGCCCGCTGCTCTCCCTCCTGAAGCCCCAGGCACCTTTGAGAATCCTGCTGCCTCCCGGGGCCCAGCAAGGACAGCAGCTTTCCAGACCAGAGCCCAGGCCAAGCTACAAGGAGGCAGCTGAAGGGATGGCACCGGGAGGGCAGGGATCTGAGGACAGGCGTGGGTTTGGTGCTTCCTGGAAACGCAGGGAAGTGGCACGGCACAACCCGGGCTCTATCCGATGGCAATGGCTTCACGGCCCCAGAGGTTCTCCGCGGGAAGGTGCACCCCTGCCGCCAGCTCTCCTCTACATTCGAGCCGTGTGCCTGAGCTCTCGGTTTTCTAACTATTCTTTATTTCTCCCGGTCCCCCGTGCCAGCCCCTCACCCCTGCCACCGGGACGAGGCGCTGGGCTTCTCCGAGGGCGCACAGCACGCACGGAGCGCTTGGGCGGCGTCGCTCAGACAGACCCGGCGTTTCCTCCTCATCCCTCACTTCACCACCGACATCCACCAGCCAGACCCAGCGGCTCCCACCCCGCCAGCCCCGTCGGGTGTCCCGGCACGCCCAGGGCTGTCACTGAGGGTGCCCTGGGTGCCGCTTACCCGAGCGCCATCAGCTCCCGCTCCAGCGGCGCGGCGGGACGCGGCTCCCGGCGCTGGGCCATGGTCCCGCGGCTGCTCCGCCGCCTCCGCGGGGCTGAGGAAGTGCGGGCCGGCGCCTCCCCGGGCGGGGCCCATCCCCTCCCAGCCCGGCCCTCGCCGCCCCGCAGCGCCCCGGCCCGAGGGTGAGACCCGCACCCTCGGCAGGAGCAGCCAGAGCCTCCCGGCTCCCAGCGGTGCCCGGTGTGCCTCCCATACTGCTAACACCTCGGTTTATGGCCAGAATAATTCATATTTCCCGTTGCTTTAATCTGTCCCTCACAGAGGTTCGTATTCCAAAACGTTTCGTTGTCCGCTCGTTTTTCTCCGGCGATCTATCAATGAATGCCCCTCGCCTCTTCTGTGTCCGCCGAAGTGCTCAGCGAGGAAATCTGTGGAGGTGAAACTTGTGAATTATTCTGTAAGTGTCAGGTGTTCAATCCTGTCCCCAGCCAGCCCCCAGAGCCCAGGGGGGCTGTGGCTTGCCCCTCTGAGCGCATCTTTCCATGGCCCTGCCGCTGGATTGCCAGGGAAGGGGGGTGCTGCTTGCCCAGGGTCTGCCTCGCCACGGCCCCGGCACCCTGACCCGCTGATTGCCGTGGTGATCCTCCGTGCAGGCTTTGAAGGGCTCACGCTGTCTTTCTGAAACAGGAATAGGAACATAAACTGCTAGAAATGTACAGCTTCATTCCCTCTTTGGAAGAACCAAGAGAACTGAGCTTCGTGGATGAGAAATTTCTGAGCATTATCTGGTGTATGCTCTTTTGAATGCTTAAACGATCTCCTGCAATACTTGAGGTTATTTGTATTCTCTGATACTTCATGGACAGTAATTATTATAGGTGTGGCAGATTCCTCACTAAACTTTTTTGACAAAAGGACAGGACTCCACAAAAAGAAAAAAAAAAAAAAAAAGGAAATGACAGAATGCTCCTTTCCAGTCATACCAGTTATCCAGTACTAAAAATCAGCTGTTTCCAGAGAAACTGGTATTTAAAGAGGATGAAACAGCTACTTATTTTCCCATAAGCAGTCATATGAACTGCATACTCAGTGTGGAGCTAAGAGTCATTTGGAACAGGAGTTTTTAGCCTGCAGCACCTGCTGGTCTTGGGGAATCAGTTTTGAAAGAGCTTTTCTAGCCTCTCAAATGGGAAAATCTTCAGAGAGGTCCCATGTGTCAGATCAGACTGTGCTTTGAGCTTCTAATTGTGGCTGCAAGGTGCTCTGCTTCTGTACTAACCTATTCATGTCGACAGGCAGACATTTAGTTGTAGATAAAGATTTTGCAAATAAGCTGGGGGATTTCCTTACTAGGAAAATGTAATTTTTTAGTGGGGGAAAAATAATTTTTTCTTTTTTCTGAGTTTGCCCCTTCCTCTATTGCTTGTTGAAAGCTTGTGATCTGATACTCTCTTTGGTAACCTGACTCTGAAACCCACAACATTTGTTAAATAGATGCTTTGATGTCTCCACTGTTTGCTTGTATTTGCTGGATAGATTTATTTATTGTTGTTCTCCTCTTCTGGAAGCTGCTGTGTTTAATTTCTGCAGTGATTAACCCATTCCAGGTTGTCTTGTCTGTTCTACTGATAGAGATAGAAAAGCACCTATGAAAATTTCTGGGTTACAGAGGAAAAGGCACAGAAGGAAAAAATAATTGAATTCCAAGCAACAAAGAGCCACAACTAAATTTTAGTAAATTCTATTTATATCACAAATGGTCTTAAAAGTTCAGCAATGCAGGCTCGAAGGTGGTTTCCAGCCCTTGTGCAGACCATTGTGTTTTGTGCACCAGTGTGTTGTGGTGGGAGCGGGTTCCCGTCTGGGAGCAGACACTTCCTCTTACTCTGCACCTGAGAGTGCACGTTTCCTCTTCATTTGTAGAAAAAAATATTTTAAATTAAAAAAAAAAAAAAGGCAGAAATTGTACTCTCATGCAGCAGAGACCGTCTTTCTCTTTAATTAAGTCCACTTGATTTTAGGTTTTTAGCACAGGTTGGTCACTGGACAGAAAGGCTACAGATTGCCAGCTTGCACTTCCACAAAGCCAGAATACTTCAGTGTCTGTGTTTTGGTCCTCATCCCCAAGCACGGGCGTCCCTGTTGGAGGAGTTGTTCCGTGTGCAGTGAGAGTGCTGTGCAGAGCAGACCTGTAGATAGCAGCAGTGCTCTGGTGCTCGCAGCTCAGCCTGAGCACTGCTGGCCACAGAACACCTCCAAAAGACAGTTTGGCTCTCTACTCATCCCCTCACAGCTGTCACTTAAAAACGAAAGTGGGATTCAATTAAAAAAAAACAATCTCTTCAAGTCTTTCTTGAATAACTGCACCATCTCACAGGAATCAAATGCCAAACCACTATGGTTTTAAATTTAGGTCATGAAAAATAGAAGAACTATGGCTGTCAAATGGGGAGGGTCACTAATGATCAATACATGTGCAAGTATTCCTTGTGTTCTGTCGCACTAGGTTATTCCAGAATGCCACATTTACCAGCAGACTTCAAAACCCAGAGAATGCTTTACAGTGCAGCCAACCAGGTCTCTCAGTTCAGCAGGTGTTTGCTTTTATGATAGTGATTTTGGAGAAATCTGTGTGCTGTGTTTGGGCAGAAATTGTGGGATTGTTGGGTGAGCTTATATCACGTGTCCTGCAAATGGTCAGGTCCCAGGATCATGAAGGTTCTTCCAGGTTTTTGAGTTTTTATGCAGCAATTGTTTAAAACTGTTTGAAAGGATTAAATTTTTTTTCAGGTAGCTGTAATTTTGTACTTTAAGATACACTAAATTAATAAATGAGAATTTTGCTTAGATAGGCGTGTGACTAATAAATAGATATGATTACTGCAAATGCATAATTAAATAACTCCGGTTACTTGACAGAATGTGGCAGAAAATAATGGAAAATTTAATTTTTTTTCCTTTAACTATTTCACATTCTAATAACCTGAATAGATTACAGATAGCTGGGAACCATCTAAGCAAAGATGGTCAGTCACAAAGACAGTGATTTCATCCAAATGAAAGAAAAAACCCCCAGAAATATCACAAAGCCATTGTTAACATGATTGGGATGAAGGGCAGGTTGGGATGAAGCACAGTGGACACCTGCAGAGCACAGATTTCCTACATAACAGAGAGTTGACCATTGATTTATTCCTTTTAAGGTGACTGCATCTGATAATTTTGCTGTGCCCAAGTTATCTAATCCCTATTACATTCAGGTATGACCCCATGGCATTCTGTGGAACCCTCTAAAGCAGCTACAGACATCTTTCCACTGTGTTCAAACACAGAATGCACACTAAGACCATCTTCTGAAATTAACCTGATTCTTCCCTTCTGAGTGTGGCATAGATTGTCTTGGAATGTTTATTGGAAACAATTGTTATGCTGGAAAAACTTCAGATACTGGATATCAGCATAGTGATGAGTTTACTTTGTGGATTTTGAGGCACCTAAGGCATGTTTATTTAATGTGTTTCTAATGGCTACAGCCAACACGTTTCCAGAACATGCCAGCTAGCCCTGGCATGCAATCTATTGGCTGCAACCCTGTTGGCTGCAATCTATTCAGATAGGAAACACAGAACAGTGGGGAGAAAAGGAATTTGAAGTTACCCAAGTTCCTAGGGGGAAATGGCTTGAAGACAGATTGTGCAAAAGGGAGGGCTGTTCTTGCCCCATTTTATCCACAGTTTGGGTGGGGCAGGGCTTCTGTAGCTAAAGATCACAATAGTTGTGTTGCTGTCAGGGTTCATTCCCCAGACTTGGATTAGGAGCGTGTCTCCACCTAGGCACAGCAAGAGGTGCAACAGCCGTGGCCTCCCAAGCCTTTGTGGAGTTTCTTGCCAACTAGGGTAGGCCCAGCCATGTCACAAAGGAATATGATTATGCATGGGATCCCAGAGATATTAATTTAATAATTCAGTTTTATCAGTCTCTTAACTCTGCCCTTAGTAAAGAAACTAGCATTCTTCATACTCTTCATGATGTGACTTTTGGGACCAAACATAGTTATTATTTCTAACATCATGCACTTTCTCCTCTTGTTTGCTCTAGGAAATTCAGCTACTCCTCTAGGGCTAAGTACAGGAAGATTTTTTTTCTCTGGTTTCTGGGACACAGAAATAAGTTCCCTTGATGCTTGTGAAATTTTTTCCCAGCCCTTGATTGCTGTGTGCATAACCAGGAGCTGGAGCATGTATATTTTGAGATGATGGTGGGAAATTAAATGCCTGTAGCTAGAACAGCTGTGTTGTTGCAAGTGGTTTGGTTTTCACAGTTTCAATAATGTGGATAATGATGTAAAGATTATATGTTTCCACTTTCAATTCTATAAGGAAAACTTTCTAGGAACCTTGTCAATCCACTCTTTATTGTGCATGCGTGCTTGAAGCCTTTTTCATGTCTTCTTAGACACAGTCAAAGTCTCTTTAAAATTTCCCACTTTAGAGTAATGTCATGCTCTCTGAATAGATGATGTGCAAGTGTTTTTCCTGTCCAGCCAAACCCCAAGAAATAAACCCAAACACCTAGAAATTATCTTTAAATTAGAAAATGTGGATGTCAGTGGCTGTTAGTGGCAGCACACGTGAGGAGGTGGGGGAGAGCAGCTCTTGTTGCCAAAGGCCAGGGTGAAGGGCAAAGTTGGAGACAGGCAGCTCCTCTTGTGGGCCATGTGTGCCTTGAGCCAAGTGACCTGCTGGTGGTTCAGCCTCTTTCCAAGAGGAATCAGACCTGGCTGGCAAGTCTGTGCTTGGAGATTACCCAGTAATTTAAGATGTAGAGAGAAGGAGCCTCTCCAGACTCCAGGTGGGGAGCACCTTCAGGGCTAGAGACCTGAATGTCCTCACACCAGGAGCTGCTCCAGGGATTCCTGCTTGTCTGTGAAGCCAACCCATAACTCTGTCCCGCAGCAAAGCCCAGGGTGCCAGCTGTGTAGCTCTGTTCTGGCTCCCAGCTCCTCACAGACAGCATTACAGCACCCGTGGTCGAGCCTCAGATAGAGACTGCACCCAGAGCAGGACTGACCCCACACACCGGTGTCCACCATACACGAAAACTGACGGAGATGCAGAATATGAATTTAGTCTCTGGTAAAAGTCTTATGAAAAGCTAGGTTTAGGTAAAAGTGTCATAAAATACAAAATGAAACTGTTAAAACTAAAGATGGGGTAAGAGGAAAAAAGGCTGAGAGCAGTCTTACTTGCTGTTTTGTGAATCTGTTGTTGTGCAATCTTATTACAGCTCATAAATTGGGTTGTTTCCATTTTTGCTTTTTGCAACTTCGAAGTTAATGTTCAAATAACAAAAATTAAATAACAAATTATATATAAAATAAATAACATATAATATATAATAAATAAAATAACATATAATAATAAAAAAATATAATACAAATATATCTGTGCACTATCAAACTTGATAGCCCTGTCACCTTATGCAACTGTTTATGGATACGGGGACAAGCTTTACGAGTAATACCAAGACCTGAGTAGGAAGGAGCTCAGAAAAAGAAATTATTTTACCCAATTAAAATTATGTTACCTCAGTAGCTCTGAAAACATTTGAATGTTGTATCATTTTGCACTTTATGGCACTGCTGATGCATAAAGCAGGATACTGAGAATCTGGGTCAAAATGGGGATGCAGCTTGCTTTTTGAGAACAATGATTGCAATTATAGTGCCTTTTCCTTGCAGAGGGAGCATATGTTAACATTATGTGAGCATAATATGTTAGGGTTATCCCAGAAGACATCTTGCTGGAATTACAGATGCCAGGCATTTCTCTGTGCCTTGTCAAAAGCACAGTTCACTGCCAGTTGCTTTAATTCAAGGATGTATATGCCTTGCGGCAGGTCAATTTTTTTCTAAAATGAGTAAGAGCCTAACCATAGAAAGGCTACAGGAGCTTTATAACTAATTTTGTGGACCCTAGTTGGTCTAACGGGTGTTCAATGCACTGCAAATGCCTGGTATGGATGGCTGCTTCTCCTACCAGCATACAGCATCAATGACCATTTGCAAGCCAGCAGCAACTTCATCTTCCATTCCATTCCATGTTCAGGCATTTCAGCGACTTTAAAAACCATCCCTGTGTCACATTAACACCTAAGAGCAGTCTCTTGGCAGGGTCCAGGTTATAAATAGAGATCCTCTCCAGAAGCCTGGTCTCACCTGAGATGTCCATCTGGCAATCTTGCAGATGTCCATCTGGCCCGCTTGCAGACATGATCTTGGCATGCCCATTTCGGGGCGATTGCAGTGGATCTCTCCTGCAATAGTGGGAGAAGTTGTGCACGCTGCTGTGCCCAGCACATTCTCCCTGCTGAAGGGGGTGAGAGCATGTCCTCTGCTGGTTTTGGTGAGGGGAAAGCCGAGCTTGGGTCATCTATGGAGGATTATGTGAAAAGAGGAGAGGGCAGTGGATGCAGGCAACCATGCCATGCTTTCCTGCACAGCCTTCAAATAGCACCAGGACTGTTGCTTTTTTTGTATTTAAACTGCAGATACTGGGGTTTTTGTTGTTGTTGTTGTTAGTTTTTTGGTTTTTGTGGGGTTTTTTTGTTTGGTTGGTTTTGTTGTTTGTTTTGTTTTTTTTTTCCCCAAGGCAAGTGCATTTGGCCAAGTAGCACAGTAGGGGGTATTAAAAAATCCTGCCTGACCACGCTGCTTCCCTTCCCTATAGCTATTTATTGTACCATGGACCACAACAGCTGCACTGGGCACCCACGTGACACACAGGTCTGCCCTGTGCCAACATTTCAGCCCCTCAAGCCCTCTTATTTATACTGCGACTTTCATAGCAGCAATCTCACCCCACTTCACGTGTTATAATTAGACCTTGAAAACCGGTTCAGATAAACAGAACTCAAATGTTAAAAATCTCCAAACTGATTGACATAAACAAGTAAAGTAGTGACAGGCTGGGGAGTTTGCTCAGATGTGTCCTTGTCACTGTGATTTTGGCAGAGCAGACCGGTTCTGGTTTGAATGAAATACAGCTTTCAGGTAGTGGTCTTTGGTTCTGTTACCTTAGAGCAGAGCAGGGTGCACTCATGTTTAACTGCTGTAAAGTTGATATAGCTCAGGCCTTGTCAACACTGTGGGTGAGCTCCAAGTCCAGCCACTGATCTAATTTCACTGCAGATAGGTGAAACTAATCAAAGGACAGTTGTATCCTGCAGTACAGGTGCCTGAAATGCAAGCTGTAATTGAACAAAGAGAGAAGTTTTGGGAAGACCCAAGAATGAACCAGTAAGGATTTTTCTGGGTTAAGATGAAGAATTAAGGAAATTGGGATCTGAGACACAAACTTGATGCTGTAAAGAAAGTGGAGGAGACTCTGAGAAACATGGGGCTTATATTGTTATTATGGCCTGATTTGGTTTCAGGGGGTTAAGAATCTCCTCTTTGAACTCAGAAATTAAATTTGCATGTTTATTCAGTGCATGAGTCATCTTTTTTTCTCAGTTCTGACAGACTGTAAGTTTTAATACCTGGAACCAGAATTTGGGACCTCTTGTAAGCCACCTTGATTTCTTGACATTTCTCCAGTTTTTACATTTAGGACATGCCATATGTTGGAGGGGGACTGGGTTATGAGTGAGCTCACAGGAAATCCTAAGTTTGAAACATAAAATTCATAAGGTGCTAGCTCTCTACATCATTATTTTTATGAACATTAAAATTTAATTAACTTCTTTCTTTCTTTGAAAGGATTTGATAGTCCAGGAGTCTGTTTGCCAGAGCTGGAATAAAATCAAAACCCCATGGTCTGTAATCTATTAGGAAGTGTAATTATGCATGAGGGTCAAAGCCCCTAGCTTACTTCCAGGAAATTTCAGTTATTTAAACTACATTTCTTGTCTATAATAACCCAGATCTTTGCAGCCTTAAAAAAACATAGTGCTGGCCAAAGCATGTATGCTATACCCACAGAAAGCATTTTACTAACTGGTGTAAAAATTAAATATTGCACAAATACAAAAAGTGTAAGAGCTTCATGTATAAATCAGGCTTCCATGGCATATTTTTGCAGGGTTCACAGGCTCCCCCCTGGGAATCATCCTCACAGTCCTGAGGACAAGGCAGAAGTCACACTCCAAACATCCACCAAAGCAAAGAGGCTTTACTGCAGAGATGCAGGCACCTGCAGCACTTCACCACATGTATGTTGCTGTTTTACTTGAAACACACAGAAATGTGCCACTCGAGGGTTTCACAGCATGTGCCAGTGTCAGACAGAGATCTGTGAGCTTTTGTGCTTCTGGCATGGCTCCAAACTGGTCACAGAATAGCACCAAGTATTGGAGATACTTAGCCAGAAGCCCAGGTGGGCTGCGTGGTTCGGTAAAGCCAAGCAACCTGTACCACAGCCAGGAGCAGAACACAGGTGATTTTACAAGCAAATCTCTTTCTGTATCACTAATGAAAATTTGAAAGCCATTGTCTTCTGGGATGGAAATGGCATGGCAGAGAAAAGCAGTGATGAGACTGAAACTATCTTTAAGCTGCTAAAATGAAGTTCAGTTGTTTGGGAAATGCTGCTGAAATTCAAGGTTGGTTTAGTACAGGTTTAATAGCAGTCCTGAAGCTGACCGAAATAAACTGAAACTCTGTAAATTAAAGGTTCATTGAACAAAACCATTTAGTGTAAAAAAATGCAGGTTCACCATAGCGATGTCAGAACATAGCAAAATGTTTATCTGCTTGAGTTAGTGAACATTATTTTGACTTCTGTATCAGTTGCAAGTAATGTCAGAGTGTTTCTGGCAAAGCTGCAGACAATGACTTTATAAAAATTGAGCTGGATGTAACAAAGCTCCAAGAAGCTGAACAGCAGTTATTCTGTGGCATATTTTGTAAGTGATAAAAATCCATTTAAATAACAGGTGCATATTCCTAATCATGTTCATCAAAGGGGAGCTGCACATCCAGCATACCTTGGAGATGTCTCACCAGCACACAAATAGGGATCTTAATCAGCATCTCCAGAAAACAAAAAACAACAAACTGTGGAGTCAGGTGTGAGGGTGAAGGTGGGGGCAGTTTGGTTGATGCCAAGAAGTAAAATGTCACTTTGATTCTTCACCTGCTATCATGGTTACAAGAAATAACCTAGGCAGCAGCAGCCCTCATTAGCACTTTGAAAAAGGAGCTTTTACGTGTTTGGGATTCAAGGTGAAAACTGCTTTTTGGATTTTTAAGTGGCAGGTTCTGCTCACATTTCTGGGCTGCTTCACATTGTGGGAAGGTTCAGCTGGCTGCTCTCTGACACCAGCATGTAGTTAAATTCTCTATGCTTCTTTTAAATACAGGGAGTGTAAACGATCCTCCTTGCAAGTTAAACAACTTGACACCAGAAAACCCCTCTTTTTTTGTCCTCCTATTTTGCTTTATCATTTGAAATGTATAGAAATAAAATACACTGAAGCAGAGCTGTCCAAGCATAAACACACACTCACACTGGGGAGTAACAGCAGCAGCAGGGGAGGAAAGAGGAAATCTTCTCCAGGAGGAGCTGGCACATAACTGGTCCTGTGGGTCTGTCAGACCCTTCAGACTGATACAGGAGCAGATGGTTCTCTATGGGAGCACACAGTGCAAGGAAATAAAGGCTGCATCAGATCTTCCATGATCAAACCCCGTGCCTTCAGGGAGCCCTCATACTGTCAGGTTGATAAATAGATCTTTCTTATTACAGATTTTTATCTTGCAAAAAAAGCAGCATCCACAGCAATGTTGTTCTGGAAATTGCCTCTGAAGCCTGCTGCACTGGGGAAAGATGTCTAGGACTGAGACATTTTGGAAGGATATCCTGTACTTGCAAAATATTATTGAGCACACATTGCAATCAAGCCAAGGCAAAGCAAGCTGGTGCTGTGGCACCTTACTCAGAGGAATGGGCTAAGAAGGTATCTGTCAGAGAGCTCTTCCCAAAAGCCCTCCCAATAATTGTGCGCACAGAAGCAAGTGTCTCACATAAAGCTGGGCTTGGTTTAGACTAACTTGGTAGTACTACTAAAGAGCTTGGAGTGCCAAATTACCAGGGAGAGAGAGTCCTTAGCCAGGCTGTTAAGTGAATCAAGCCAGGACAGATGGAAAAATGCTGTTCACAAGAGGTAATGTCCATATGCCCTTCTGAATGCAAAGAGGCGAGTAGTAATTTTAGTGTTTTCCAGCAACATCAAAGTAGAATATTTCTTTTGCAAGGGCAGAAATAGCTCAAATTAGTCAAATGATAATAATTCCTAAAGCCATAGGTAAATTTTGCATTGTAAGTGCATTCCATGCACTTCCCCATTTCCACTGCTGCAGGCAGAAAGGGGCTTTCAAATCTGATATTACTCTCAGGAACAGTTCATTCCAGCCTTGCCATCTGTACAAGAGACTCTGAAGGCATGACAAAAAGTAGTTGCTAATTATTTAATCTGTGCACCAGGGTGCTGTTGACAAGTCCAGCTCCCTGCAGAGCAGCTGAGTCCAAAAAGAAACCTTTCTTGTGGGAATTACAGCAAATAGGTAGGCTACTGTGGCAGTCACATTCATTCAAAAGAAAATACGGTATCCTGAGTGGAAAAAATAGAGCAAAGTGCCCTTCCTTCTCAAGCAAGGAGGTGTACTCAAGTATTGTTAGACTGGATGGGCTCCTGGGCTACATGCTTGCAAATAAATACCTGTGGCAAATCCCTTGTTTGTGTGAGGGATTCTTCCCTGCCTATGTTTTATTTCAAAAGTTTCCTTTGAGAATAGAGAACTGTAATTTATTTATAGAGAAGAAAGAAATCAACATGCACAGCTCATATTTCAAATTCTCACTGATTTTACTGCTGAAAGTCAGCTGTTCAGACAGTTGAAAATACTTGTCTTTAATATGTTTTGGGAAGGAACTAAACATGTGACAGAGAGATGCAAACCCAGGAGTTTTCCTTGAACAACCATTTCCTTTTCCCCTGCATTTCAACCCATTTCTACCTGTTGCCTTAAAAGCCCTGTGACTGGATTTTTGAGTGAGAGCATGAACCTCTTTCCTTTGAGCAGAGCTACAGGCCTTCTGAGGGAAGCTGCTTTCTGTACTTTCCCTTTGCATGGATTTCCCCATCTGTAAGGCAGGGATGACAACTCTGACCTCATCTTTTGAGTGCTGCAGGCTCACAGGCATGAGCCAAATCATCTCCTAAGAAGAAATACTAACATGTTTATGTTATATAGTAATGCAAAGTGCTGTGGTTGGAGACTCAAATGAAGAACCTTATGGGCTCAAGTAGAGTGAGAAAGAGCTGTTGAAGGGGAGGAGAAGATCAGTTCTTTCAATTTTCCCAACTTCTAATCCATGGCAACCTGCTAGCTGAGGACAGCTGAGGGAGATGCACGTAATCAACACTTCTCTCAGCTGCCTTGGCCACTCACCCTTCTCGCCACTCGTTGGGCTTCCCTGGCTATTGCTGGCTCTGTATTTATACCACACTCCCCAGATACTGCAGTGGTGGCTGTGGTATAAATACTGCCAGACAGCGACCTGTCACTCCTGTCACTGTCCTTACAGGCCCCAGGATGGCATTAATATGAGTTAGCAATGGGTTTCTGTGCTGGGAGAATTTTGAGCTGCTTTCTGACACCATGAATTCTCCCACTGCTGAGCTCCCACCTTGGGATTCAGTGCCTGCATGTACAGTGAGGGAAGTTGGGACAAACTTGGGACCAACCTCTTTTGCTGCTGACAGCGTTGTTTTGAGCTGTGCCATGATAGACATGAGCTGTAAAGCTTGCTGCTCCCACAGCAGTGAAGGAGAGTACAGATCTTCACGGGCCTGCTAACGTACTGTTAATTTTGGGCAGAACTGGCTTCTCTCCAAGTGGTACAGAGCACAGGTTTGAGGCAGTCACGCTTCACGCACCTCTGCTTTTGCAAACAGGTACCTGAGCAGGGAAACCAGTCACAGGCGTCCCTGGAGAGTGGTCACAGGCTTCTGGAGGTGTGATGATGGTAGTGGTGGGGATGGTCAGGAGCTCTCAGAGCTCCTTTTTGGGGAGCATTAATCAGAAAGGCAAATGCTCTATGAATGAATGAAGGCACCGGTGAGTAACAGCAGCAGCAGGGGAAGAAAGAGGAAATCTCATCCAGGAGGAGCTGGCACATATCTGGTACTGTGGGTCTGTCAGGCCCTTCAGACTGATACAGGAGCAGATGGTTTGTGTGCAATCCTGAATATAATTTTAATATAGTCATATGAAATAAAGTGTAAAGGGAGTGGACAGAGCATAGAGACAGCAATGACAGTTTGCAATTTCTGAGGGGTATGAGCATCCTGAAACTCTTTGAGGCAATACCTAAGAGTTCATCAATCACTACTAAGTGATTGCTCTGAATCCCTCCCCTTCCACTTGGCATAGAGTAGCAGCTGTCCAGGTAAGCCATAAAGGTGGCCTGTCACCTAAATTTAAAGACCAGATTTAAATTTCTGCAATGTGAAGTCTGAAGCCAGAGGAGTGGAAAAATGGAGTTTTCCTTCTTGGCAGATTTGTCAGACTTTGTCTGACAGCTACAGAGTTGACTACCACCTAGTCGGGATATTTTGTTTGTTTATGTTTTAATAAGGAGACAAGCACAAGATTTCAGGTAGATGTACTCTTTGTGTAGTTGTCATATCACAGCATCCTTGCCTCATCCCAGCAGGAACAGAAAATAAAGGATGCATAGTGCAGACCAAACAAATGTAACGTGGCTAATGCTGTTCTTCACTTTGTACCTACTCCTCCAGGCTGCCTTGCTTTGGGCCACGGGAGGTGAGTGGGAAGAACAAGAAGTTTAGAGGGTCACATCCGTGTCTTGGGGATTAGCCAGAGACTTCTGGTTTGCCTGTTTGCACCAGGCTGTACCCCTACATTCTCACTGACCACAGAATAAAAAATGCCTTTCAAGTCAAGCCACCATTATGGCATTCATCAAAATCAAAGACTTTGAGCATTTCTGAGGCACTAGGAAAAGAATAATACCATGAGAGGATGTAAAGAAGTGCAGAAACTATGAGGGCAGAAAAGAGTCTCCAAGCACACTTCTTTTTCCTACCTTTTTACTTCATAACCAACAAGCTCACGGTATTCTAAGTTCTTTTACCACTTGCACTAAAGCAGCAGTGAAGGAGAAAAAATTGTTACCAAAAGAAAAATGCAGGCAATCTCATACCTTTTATAAAACTAAACATCAGAACAGTATTTTGTTCCTAGTTACTTTAGAGCAGATAAAATATATCTAATTCTGAAGTATTGGGTAGGAAAATTATGTGCATTTGATATATGCTGTGAGATACTGGGGAAAAAATCCTTTGATATACCATATGGAGAAAGAGCCTTTAAATCACTGAAGCTTTCTGTGTTGAGTGGTGGAAATGATGCTCTGGACAAGTGTTTCCATAATGCCAGCAGAGGAAAGATGGATGAGAGTAGCCTCAGGCACTGAAGCAGCATAATAACACATTTGGGGGGCTTGGGTGCTGAGAGCAGTTTGTGAAGTCTGGGGAAACATGAGAGCAAAGGAAAGCTCAGATGTTTTCTTGCAGCACAGGACATGCACCATCAAACTTGCAGGAAAATGGTCAGGGAGCCAGAGAAGCTATCAAAAGAGTAATGACAGGGTAGGTAGGAACTATCTGCAGGGTAGAAGTAATGAAGAAGGAAAGATGGAAGAAAGAAACAACCTGGAGTGGGGAGGTAAGATGCAGATTAAAAAAGAGGAAAAAAAAAGAAAAACCCCGGAACCTTGTTGTTGGTTGTATTTGTAGTCCTAGCAATTACTTTTTGCAGACTATATTTAAATAGCTTACAGTACCTGTGGGTCATGGTGTAAGCAGCTGCTCCTCCTCAAATCTAATATCATTGAGGAGAAATAAAAAAGGGTATTTGTGAACACATGTCAGTCTCGGGAATACTAATGCAACCTATAGGTTAAGGATATCTGATGGATTTGCTCCTGAGTTTAAGTAGGGAATGGTATTAGTTCCAGGAATGGTGGGGGGGAGTGGGGGGTGGTACGGTATTTTCATTAGAATGAAAATTAAAATATTAATCTTTGACTTAATTTAAATCATATATTTCTTTAACCTTAACACTAAGTGTCTCTGGATTATATACAATCTGTGGTAGAGAAACTGAGGTTCCATTGCAATCTGTAGCTCCCAAAATGATGTAGTATTACAAAGAAGTCCCTATGATGCATTGATGTGTGTGTGTACCCAGGAGGAGGGAAACACCAGCAGGCAGGAGTTGGAGAAAGCTGTCTGAGGAAGAAGCAGGTATACCAGCCTACCTGCAAAGTGCTGCCTGGGTGCTGGGCAGGTAGTAAGTTGGTGGATATTTGGAACAGGAGAATTTGCTGGGTTTATAGTTTTGTGTCCGAGATGGACCATGCTTTGGAAAACACAGGAACTATACGTTGCTTGCACTGTTGGGAAGCAGGACAGGCATGGCATTCGCTGGACACAGTGCCCACCATTCTCCATATCATGCTGCAGAAGAGCCTATTTGGGAGAACAGTCACTTTTAACAGAGGGAAGTGACCCTCTCGTTCTTCTCGGTGCCAAAGCACTAATGGCTTATCCCCGTTGTTTTATGGGCTGGACTGAAAGGACAAGGGATTGCAGAAATGTGAGACTCCATCAGAAGCAGGCTCAGGAGGCCACTGAGAGCTGTGAAGTTACAGAGACATAGGTAGAAGAGAAGAGGTGTATGATGGCAGGGGACAAGCTGGGGAGACCTTGCTCAGCGCTCCTCATCCTGAGCATCCCCCATGCTGGAGAATTTCTTCCCAGGGGGTGTGATGAGGCACAGCAGCGCCTCATCCTTGCCCTGCAAGGAGAAAGAAAGGCTTGGTGTCTGGAGGAGCTGGCTCTCTCTGCAGGTCTTTTCATGCTAACAGCTGCCAGGTCTGTGTGCCCATCCTCCCGGGTGCCACGGCTGCTGGGCTCCCCAGGGATGTGGCCCATGTGGTACTTAGAGAACAGCGCGGTGCCTTCCTCAGAGCTTGGTCTGACAAGAGGAGTGGAGCAATGTCAGCCTCCAGGGCCTGTCTGCCCTGTGGGGGTATTTCTGTTCAGTTGAACTGATGTACAGAAGGGTAATATTAAAAGTTAGCATATAAACAAGCATATAAAAATATTAGCGGAAAATTAAAGTCAGAACGGCCTGTGGAGATCGTCCAGTCCAACTTCCATCCATAAGTCTGTTGCCCACTCTCTGTGCACCTATCAAGGGCACTTGTATAAGTTTTTAAAAACAGTTTTTTGTCAGTGCAGTAATTTCATCATAATTATCTCATTATGTAGCCATAAAAAGCAAGGATGATGATAAAAATTCGGAGGAAAAAGAAGACAAAATGACATCAGAGCTCTTAACTCTTAATCCCCCAGCATTAACATCAGAGTTAAACCACAACAATTAATCTGCAATGTTACCCACTGATATGTGTGGGTTTGCATCTAGTCTTTTGGTTAAATATTCAAAATAAGTTATGTTTTTAAAAGTATTTATGAAGTCAGAAAACATATGGCCGTACTGAATTAAGTAGTGCTTGTTCACAATGGGTTTGCTGACCTAATTTTCAAAAAAGTGAAGGCTAATTTTTGGTGACAATAGTGAAAGCATAATTTCAGAACCTTGCACCATGAATGATATGGTTATTTTCAGAAAGATCTGAGGGTCAAACAGCCTTTTAGGACTGGAAGTGTGAGACAATGGATAACCATTGTGCTGATACTGTCAGTACTGTCAATAGCATATGACACAAGACAAAAAAGAAAATTTTAAGGGAGTCTTTCAGAAAGATCTTTCTTTTGACAAAATTCTCCTCATTCAACTAGATTCAAGTAGATTCACACATCCTTTTCTAAGACTCATGTGTCTGCTCTGTAGCACAAGCTTTGTTGATGATATAGGAGTTGTTTTGGGGTTTTTTATTATTTAAATAAGTGTGGGATAATTTTTATTATTAAAAAGACAGAAGTGTGGGATAGAAGGGTGTTGAGGAGTAGAGGGCTGCAACCTTGCTCCTCATAGTCTCTTTTCCCGGCCCAGCACCTCCATCCCAGGGAGTATTTTACTTCCTGAAAAAGCAGGCAGTTTGAGATGTAAGTTAAAGTTTAGAAACCTTGCTGTGTGGCAAGGAAAACCATAATCTTGGATTTGGGTAGCTGGCCACTTAAAAAAGCACCATAGTTTACTCTGTGATGGTGTCAGCAGGTAGCTCTTATTGATGTGTGACATAACTGGTTGTGATTTCTTCCTGGACGGATATCTGCACCTAAAAATAAATGTGACACAGTTTGTGTTTTTAGCAAGATGGCACAAATACTTTTCAAATTACTCTGTTGACTAGAAAACAATTGCACTTCATCCTCTGATGAGTGCTGGCACCTGCTGCCTCCTGAAGTTTATTCGCAGCATGAATCATCAGCGGGGCCTTGAAGTGCCATCAGTCCATTTTAGGCTCTGAAGACCTGGAACACATGAAGACCTGGCCTTTTATGGACTCCACCTGGAAGCCCATCTTCTGCTGTAACATCTGAATCTTTCTTTTGTTCCTCATCCTCTGTCCCTCCTCTGGGAAGGGCTGTAACCTGCATATCCAAACGATGGAGTTCATGCTGCTGTGGTGCAGTTTCTCTTCACTCCAGGGCAGTGGGAACTCCATTTGCCTCCACCAATCCAAGTGCTGAGGACCTCAGTTTCCAGATCATCATCTCACTGTGCAGAAGCCAAGCACCAAGCAATCTTTGCCACCCTGTGGCCTGTAAAGGAAATGAATGAAATGTGATCACATCCATAAACTATAGAAGCAGTGAAAAGGATATTTCTGTACAAAGACATATAAGTTTTTCGCATCAAAAATGGTGTCAAATCTGGTCTGTTCTATTACTTTCAGAGAGAACTTTTATGTGTTATATTCTTCCCTAAACTGCTAGTGGCTTTATAGCCATAATCTCTTCAATTATTTTTGCATGCATTTTGTCATATTCAGAAATTATTTGCAACCTAGAGATATAAGGATCATAAATGTCTCTACCTCAGTGCTGCAGAAACTTGATACTTTTAAATGCCCTTGGATATGAACAGTGCTGTGCAGTGGGCACTGGGTGTTATTATAGTAGCATTTACTCAGCTAGGCTGCCCTGCTGAACACTGAGGAGCATGCTAAGAAATATATTGGTCCCTTAGAAAAGGGAGTGGAAGGGAAGTCATGATGTGGCATGGTTTCCCAGGCCACAGGGAGGAAAGCTGCATGAACTCCATGTCTCTGTGAGCCTGACTGAGGCTGTTTGCACTGGCAGTAAATTCAGAGTTTCCAGTGAGTGAAGAGCACACGTGCAAGGAAGCAGGGTGTCGAGGTGCCAAAGTTAACATCAGGTAAACTGGCTCTGGAGTCAGCAGCAATGTAGGCACCACACCCAAGAACTGTGCAGGAGGGAACTGCCTTGGCTGAATGTGCATGGTCACAGCAGGATACAGTCCTTGTCCCTGGGGTCTGTGCTGCTGCACAGCAAGGCCACGAGGTGCAGAAGTGTGTAAGGACGGGGGACACACTCATCCTGTGCCACCCTGCACAGAGTGGGCACGTTCTGGGTGTCCTTGCATACCTCTTGCCATGCACACTGCTCCCGTGTGCCAGAGCCTCTCAAATAGCTCCTGAGAGCTGCGCAGCCACCCCCGCGCTCCTGCACTAAGACAAGACAGCTGCAACTGATCTCTCTTCCCCTTTGCCACCTACTTCAGCCAGACACGGCTGGCAAGGGTTTAGCTTTCCTTAAAATTCCCAAATGTCTTCTGCCCTGAATGAACATGACCCATGCAGAGCTTGATAAGACCGTCTACCGCCCACAGCATTTCAGTATGATTGACTTAGACCCTGAGAACTTTAAACCTGCTCTTCCTGACCTGGATTAGAGCTGCTAAAATATGGGCACAACAGATGTCTCTTCTGTCCCACAGGTGCCAATCTGCCCCTTAGGTGCCCCTAAATGCATCTCCCTTATTGCTACTTAGCAGGGGACTCTGCAAGGTGCCTGCAGACACTGGCCCCATCCAGGAGAATGCCAGGTGTTAGCTTGTTTAAAATGTGGTTGCATCGTGCAGTATTGCAATAATTTGCCTGTAAGAGGCAAACATCTAAACTGAACGTAAGCCCTAAATTACAGCCAGGAGACAGGAAGATGTTGGAGAAATCCACAGCAACCTGAATTTTTCTGGGACTTTCCATGAGACTGTCAGATCAGCTTGAAAAAGATTAAATAAAGCAAGTTCCCATCTGTACCCTGCAAAAGCAAAAGCAGCTCACCTTTGCTTCATTCTAGGCAAAAGTTGTCAAGCATTTTGGGCAGAGGTCACTTCTAATCCCTCAGTGGGAAACTGTGCCTTCTGTCTCTTTGTACCATTTGGAACGTTTCAAGGCAACAAGAACTGTGATTTAGGCCCAACACAGCAGAAGGATAGTGACCACCTGATGAAGGCTACTGAAGCCTCACTGGGATCTACTGGACAGAAACTTTTCATGGCCTCTCCTCTGTGTCACTGCACAAGCAGACCACACAAAGGACCCAAGCACAGCCTTGTTCTGGGCTGCCTTCAAGTGCAGGAGGTGAATTTTATGAGGTGGTGAAGTTGGCTGCTTCTGGCTCAGGGCTCTGTCAATGTCTAATGAAGGTCAGAGTATTCTCCCTGATGGTTATCCGTGCTGCTCGTCAGATGTAATGAGAGATGTGTGAAAGCACAGGCTCTGTTCTGCTCAACAGGCTAAAGTGAGAGCAGGGAAGGTATTGTAGCACATATTTCCTCCCATCTGGCAGCTCTGAGAGCGCACTCTGTATGGAGAGCTCACTTTCCATATGGAAAGGTCAAACGAACTTCACACTTACTAAATTTTATTATCCAATTTTTGATATCCTTCCTGATGGCTCTACCACATGGTGAGCTTGAGCTCTTCATCCTTCATTAACAGTGATAATGATGATCATTTTTACCCTTAGCTCCCAGTCCCTATAAAAGAGCCGTGACCATGTGGATGCCTGAAGGCTGCTCAGCCTGCACTACCTATGCTTTTGTGGAGACATGGTGCATTTACTTACCCTGCAGGATGAAGCACTCTGAAATAACTCACTGCTTAGACAGCTCACCCTGCAAATTCAGCAAGAGTCTTTAGCCCTAAACAAGACTGGGTAAAATAAACCCAAAGAGAATGAGGTTTTCCAAGAGAAAACCAATAATTATGCATTTGTACTGACTTAGCTGAAATTTGCCTTGGAAGCATTCTGCAATCAGTCTGTCACCAAAATGTGCTGTATTTTGAGAGATACTTTGTACTTATGGTATGACTTTAGCAAGAACCCATAGCTGCACTGCAACGTTGCCATAACGCAGTAGAATTGGTGTTGTCTTCTGGTACGTACGTTGGTTTTCAGTGTCAGTTCTCATTAAAAAATTACCTGTGATTTAATAGTAGAATTTGACAATGACCAATGGATGCTCCAGACCAGTACATCTATCTACACAGTTTTTTAAAAATCTGATTAATTTTCAATTTTATATGTTTGGGATTGGCAACAAAATTAACTTCTAATCAAGAGCCAATAATTTAGCATGTACCTTGTCTGAGGTGTTGCTGTGATTATTGACAGCATCACAAACTTTGGTTTGCTTTTTCCACACTTCCATGTTTTAAACCAATATTGACTGAAAAGGAAGTAGCCCCCAACAGTCAGACTACAACAGCAATTAGCCTAACAACTGGTAGAGCCTCTAGAAAACATCAAGAGTTCAGGGCTTTTATTGTGAACTTCTGAATTACATTTTTTTCTAGTGCCCTGACTTCGCTAGTAACCTTTGAAGTACAGGGCTGTGCTGAAAACATCTGTTGATCTTTACACAGTCCCTCTATAAATACCTAGTGCAGCTATTGCATCCCCACCTCAACTCTTGGGTGACAGAACCACATTAATGTGATCAAAAAAAATTGATTGTGGACAATGCCAGGTTCTTAAGGCAAAAAAAATTCATATGTGTCACTTATTATTATTATTCCTGTATTCTACTGAGATATACTTTGGTCCAGCACAAAGGAGATAATGGGGATTCTTGCTATGGTCTGCATTTTAAACTGCATTAAACTGCATTTAAAATTAGATTGAGCAGAGCTGCTAAAATGCTGCCTGATCAATACAAATCCAACACTGTACAGTGCCATGCTCTTTTGTTTAAAAACTTAGGTCAGGTAATGTCCAGCTGGGTGGAAATCTCCATCTGGTGCCTGGTGAAAGTGCTGGAGCAGCCAGTGCTGCAGGTTATTCAGCAGGTGGAGTGAGCATTCAGTTGTGCTTTCATGCTGCTGTAAATCTGGAGGTGTGCTGTAAAACCAACAGAACAGCTGATCCTCTGGTCAAAATGGAAGAAGGTTCACATTCAGGGGCACCTGATCAATGGAAAGTACCCAGATATGAGCCCAGGATATAGTTTTATTTCTCAAGTTCGGAAATACAAAAAATTGGATATACTTTTTTGTTAAAAGGATGTTGTGTTTTACTTCTGTAAATAATACTAATTTGCAGGGAAACACTCTGCACAAAAAGAACAGCAAGGTTATAGAATTCCAGAAAACTGTGGACTCGATCATTGTGGGTTCCTTCCAACTCAGAATTTTCCATGAATCTGTGAATCAGAGCATTATAAGGAATGCTAATAGCTCTGTAGACTTTTCCGATTGCTAATGGAGGAGGGGGATGGTGTCCTCCCAAAACAAAGCCACAGTTTTTGGCTTCAGTCACAGGCTTTATCTTCTGGCAAGCACAATAGGAAAAGCTATTTTTTGAACTTTTAGTGGTTTCCTTTTTGAGATATTCTTTTAACACAGGTGCATTTTTAATATGTTCTTACTAAGTATTTTTTTCACTACTTCTGGTACTTAACTTTATAAACATGACATCTGAAAATAAGGTCTGGGCAGAATGTGACAAAGGACAAGTATGTCTTCACCTCTTGCAGCAGCATACTGTGACAGTACTGAATATGCAGGTCCCCAACCATTTCCTGAGTAACCAAGCTTAGGAACCAAACTACTTTGTTAAAAATAAAAATTTCATTACTTTCTTCCACAGTGGTACCCAGAGAGCTCTCTGTGAAAGCCTAGTGTGGCTCATCTTCAGGGGGCATTAATGCATGTGGGGGCAGAAAGGTTTTGTACATGTGCCTCTGCCTTGTCCGTTTGGCTTTTGTGCCAGCTGAGAAACCGTGTGCCGTGGTGTAGCAAAGCTGCCTAACAGATGAAGGCAGCTGCCAGGAGAGCTGCTGCTGATCTCCCAGCTACTTTTCCTGTAACCTTGGATGACCATCATTTCTGGGTAAAGGGAGAGAACATGAACCTGTGGATTAGGATCTGATAAATCGTGCCTTTCCCCCAAACATATGTGATCAGTTCTATCACGCCCGGCAAGCAATGGCCTCAATCGCGTAACTTGAGAGCCTGGCCACGTACAGTAGAGATCAGTTTGGGTCTGCTCGTCTCAGTCTATGGGCTGTACTCTCTTCATTGCTGCACAGCTCTTCTCAGGTTGCCATCATATCCCTGTAACTGCTTTTGGCTCTATCTGATGGCTAAAACAACTGTACAGCCGCAACAGGATACATGTTGAGTAAGGCTTTATTGTCAAGTGACGCTGGATTTTTGCCCAACCACTTTAAGTGCCCATCCTCTTCAACATATTCACAGGAGGAGGTATGGAGGTTTCAGCAGAGAGCAGTGATTTGTCCAAAAAGATCAGCATGTGCTTCCTTTTATCAGCCAGGGATAAAAAATCATTACACTGTGTTCTCTGCTTGCTTTATATATTCAATTCATGTGACTTACTGCATGGAAAGTTAAGTGGCTTGAACTGCTGGTGCGCCAGAATAAGACCTTAATGGACTCCTCTTTTTCCAGCATGGAGAGGAACATGCCCTAGTTGAATGCATTCAAACCAGGGCTCAGGAGTTCATTCAAGCTAAATATATCCCTGCAGCGCTGTCAAGGTATCAGGCACGAAGCTTATACATAACTACATTTTTTCCATACAAACCCACTCATATGGGTCTATACCATTCAATAAAACAGCACAAAGCACAAAGTGGATTTCATTTGCTTTCCCTTTAACCACATAGGCTCAGCCACACCACTGGTCCCAGCTTGGATAGAGCTATCCATCTGGCAGATCTTTTTATTGAGACCCCGTGGCACACATAATTATGTGTACAATACATGTCTTTATGCACTTATCTGAAGTAAAAAGCTAATTACTGTCTGCTAATGACAGACCAGCTGGGACTTTAGGTGGGTTGAACTCTCCCTTTGCCGGTTGTTCTACAAGTTTTGGCGAAAAGTTATACTCTAGAAGCATTTTCTCCTTTTTGGGCTTAGTCTTGGCAGGGTCAGGACACAGGAATGGAAAGATGTAAAGTAAAGGGATAAAACTCAATTAAAGTTCTAGTTTTTATATCTTTTAAAGTACAGAGTAACCGGTGTGAAGTAGCTTTTGGGGAAAAAAATAAATCTAAATCTAGGATCTCCTTTTAAAATGATTTTTAATCTTTTCCCCATCACAAATGCTAAAACAAGCAAAATCTCTCTGACAAGGAACACATTCTCAGGTTTGGCCTTTGGAGGTTCTTCACTGTTGCAGAAGGGACTGTGTGATGATGAGGGGAAAATGCTCGCATAAAGATATGCAGAGATGAGATATCCCAGCTTAACTGCTCTGCTTTTACAGGTGAACAAATGGCCAGCACTCCAGCTAGCCAATTTAAAGCTATCTCAAGAATCTCTGTGCTGGTGCTGCCCTGCAGCCAGCAGCTAATACAGTTGTTACTTGTGTCATTGGGTAGCAACCTTCTGTGCCATCTATGCATGTACTGGTAGTAAAAGATAACAATTACCAGAGTGTGGCCAAATACAATTTCCCACTGGTCACTTTACTAACTGAACACTTCAGCCCTATCTGTTAATTTGGATCTAGTTCAGCAAATGGTTCATAAGAAGAGAAAGAGTTGTTGAGTGTTCAAATTTTCCGAAAGAAAATGGGTTTTTTGCTTTCTTTTCCCAAACTTGATGCACAGAGAGGTTTGGAAATCATTCAGAGACAGGAAGGCGAAGGCTTTCCTTCTTATTTCCCTCAGCCTTGAGAGTTATCCAAAGCAGAATACGATCCATGCCCAGTTCCGTGATCCCCTGGCCATGATGTGCTGGTGCAGGGGGAGGGATAAGAAGCCACCTGACAACTGCAAGAGCCTCTGAGCAGAAGAGGCTTCTTTGGAGAAGGAACTTTGCCCCATGGGCATTGGTTTAGTCCTGGGCTCTGGGGCTGAGGGAAGAGGAGTGACCTGCAGCATCCAGCTGGGCTCCATGGGGAGCCCATCGCCCCAGAGGGTTTGCACACCAGCCCTCATTGCTGAGCAGCTACAGACTTGAGTCACAAAGTGGACAAATACTTCAGTATTTTTGCAGAATGTACTCCACAGCAGCCAGTATTTGCCCAAAATTCACCCTGCCTCATTACCAGGATGATCAATTTATTCATGGAGAACCTCCACAAAGGCGACACTTGAGGAGGAAGTTGGTGTATGCTGCAGAGAGGAGGATTCCTAGGAGGGTGTTGGGGGAGATGTGGTCATTGTCTGCCCAGCCTGGGGATGTAAGTCCCAGGGATTTCAGAGGGCTCATCGCTTCCTGGGAAGCACTCATCACCTCACAGGATCAGGCCTGCATGCTCTGTGCAGAGCACCCTACTAAACCCCACACCCCTGGGTGCCGAGACACCATCTGTGTTCTCAAAATGCTGTGGTAAAGGAAAGTAGCAGACCTGGAGAGAGAACCTCAGCCTCCTTGCAGAATAGAGAATACACCAGTTTTGTGTTTACAGTATTCCTATTTTTCCTATTTTTAAAAATATTTCTATTTTTCAGTGTTGATTAAAGGAATTGTGGGAAACACTGAAGTGGATAAGCAAGTATCTAGCATAGCTATAGGTAGATATTGTATGTTTTGTGTAACTATAGATAATATGCTATAGCATACCTACAGCTATGTTTTGATTGAGAGATATTGTATGTTTTGAGGCCAAACTTGAAACTGCAGTTTAATGAAACTTGGATTAAGCTTCAGCATGACAAGAACTGCTCAGTTGATGAAGCATGTGTTCAGGGGCTTGAAGTGATCTAGAGGGTGAATTAACTCATTGCACAAGGTAAAAAAAAAAAAAAAGCCAACAAATCCAGACTTGGTGTTGATACTGCTTTTTGAAGAAACAGTATTAGGATGAGAGAGATTTTTATACTGCAAATTAAAAAGTACTTTTTCTCTGGTTAGATGCACAAAGGCTTACTCTTAGGGTGCACATGCACCTCTGTGAAATGTATACATTTGACTACAAGTTCTTCTAGACAGATTGTCCTCCTGTTCTATGGAGAAATGCAGTTTCAAACTGTGTTAAATTTCCTGTAGAAACTCTTGCTATTTCTGTTCCTGAGGCTAGCTATTAAGAGTTTATGTTTTATGTATTTTTGCAAAGCATAGGCATTAAAATTTGTATAACTTTCAATAACATATTCTGCAGAAAAATATGTAAAACCTTTAGAGGGTAAAATTACAGAATAATATCTCACATAAATAACCTTTTCTTACCTCACTTTTGAGCTGAATGTGGGGAGCTACTTACACATTTGTCATCTCTGTGAGATCTGGAAGGATCAAGGACAAATTTAAAAAAATAAATAATAAAGAAGTAGTCCAATTTAAATAAATCCCTTGTTCTAGTATTACTCAGCTTCTGCCAAGCTATCATTTTCCAGCCTCATAAAACTGTCATGTCATTAGCATTTTGGGATGGTCTCCTTATAAACCTGACCTTTACAATGGATTTTACACGTGGATTTAAAAATCTTATTCTTACTTTGCTCCGCAGTTGCCTCATGTACTGACTAAAAGGTTTTGTCAGATGGAAACTGGCTGGATTTATAACTCCCCATTATGTAGCCAGCTTCTCACCTGCAATTCTTTCATTTGTAAGCCAAGCAAGCCGGTGGAGAAGCACACACAAAAGCATGGATGTGACCTTAATTCCAGGCAGGCACACCGCATGCGGATCATAATGGTGTTTATTGAGCTCCCCTATATTTAGCTCCTCCATCCCAAGGGAACTTTGCTCCAGGGGCTGCTTGATCCCCCTCATCACTGCCAGGGGATGGGAGGCACTTTTGCTGTAAGCCCAGTGAGAAATGCCTCGGCGCGGTCGCCGCACGCACCCAGCTCGCTGACCAAACATAGGCCCCGTGGCAGGAGCCGTGCGTAACCAGCAGGGATCGCTTTCCACAGGGCCCTCCCAACATTATTTATTGAACACTGGGAGCAAATTAATCCCAATCCAACGCTGGCTGTTCTCCAAAGCATGGCAATTTCATGATACAGTCTCAGAGCAGATTGGCAATTCACTGCTGGAGCGCACATTCGCTTGTAGGACTCTTCTTCGTCAACAAATTGTTGCCAGAGTTCAAAACTCCTCTGCAAAGCAGTTGATTGCATCAGGCAATGGTTTTATCCCATATAAAATCCAGACTGACTGCTTGTATTTTTAATTCTAAAGTAAATGGGGAAAAAAGATGGTACCACTTTATGTTTTCATGTGATGGTCCCTGGCCAGTTAAAAACTGATTTTTTAAAAAGATTAAAATAATAAAACTAGATATAACAAAATCTAGTATTAAGAATAAGAAATTAGCAAACCATGAGAAAATTAAGAAAAATACCTTGAGTATAAATAAGATGTATTTTAAAATATAACATAAAACATCATAAAATATAATCCATTCACATTCACATTGCTTCAAGAGATAATGCATTGCTTCAAGAGATAATGACTTATTTTCTCATGTCCAAATACCCTGAACTATACAGGCAAATTTTGAGCCTGAACTTTTCAGATGAAATCTCTCTCTATAATCTGTTTTGTGCAATTTTAATGAATGGTCATAAATCATCTCTCTTTCCCCCCACCAGCTTGGCTGATAACAACTCAAGGAAAGGTCACGGTTTCGGGTTTTTTGGCAATCATCTCCACAGTTCCAATAATCAGATACATCTGCAGTTCTCAAGTTACCCAATAATACTGTACAAAGAATAGGGTCACTGAGGAAAGTTCATTTCCAAAGCAGGTCCACGACTGGAGATCTGAACAGACCCAGCCACCTGGGAAAGTTGCTCCTGTGGAAGAGGGACTTTGAGAGACCTGGGGGAAGGAACAGCAAAGTTGAAATCAGTCAGTGTAACTTCACATTCTGGAGAAATGTGGGCTTAAACTTGCACTCTGTAGGCAAAGAGAGAGAAACATAAAGAACAGATAAATAACAATGTGAGTTTGATGGGATTTGTTCTTGGTGACTTCTTCTACAATGGGGCAATGGGCTTTGCAGAGAGAGCAGAAACGGTGTTTGCCTTTCCCAGGGCGTGATTCTCTTCTGTTAGCCAGGTAGGGAAGCACAGTGATGGTGAAATTGTGAAGTGAGAAAAGGTGAAGTTTGGATTGTGCTTGAAGGTCAATTACAAATACTGCATCATTTGTGTTAGTAGTAAACTTATGGGGGTCAACACCACTGTGTTTGTTCAGTATTTTCATTAGTACCTGGCAGAAGAATGGAAAATATGCTCAGCATAGGACCCAAGCTGAAGGACATGGTCATGCCAACATGGAAACAATGGATGTTACTCAGGGATGGATGAGCAGGACACAAAACTTTTCTTTCCCTCTTCTCACTGTGGGAGAGGCACCACCTGGTATCTTGTAGGCACTGCTTTTGAGTGCACCTACAGATTGCCTAAAGGACATCTGAAGAGCAGCGATGGGAGATGTAGCAGATATGTCCCATGGGTAAGGTTAAAGTGAACCTAGGCCTAGTGAAAGCTGGAGACTGAAGGAAGCACACTGGTCACCCTTGGTTATGAAAAATGCCTGTAGCACAGAGTGGGAATCATCTTCTTCCTCTATCTGCATCAGAAATAATGGATTGACAGCAAGGAGAAGCCAGATAGACCTGAGGACCATTTTTCTGATGGTATATGGATAATCAGGTACCAGAGAATTGGCCTGGGGAAGCCATGAAGCACCTGTAAGCTGAAGTTTGTCAGTGTAGGCTGGACAGACATCTGCCAGGATGTTTGTGAAAGCAATAAAGTGTTTATAATTAGTCTTATTCAACAGATTCCCACAGTTTGCATGTGCTATTGCTGTCTACATGTAACAGCCACCAGAACATTCTCTTGTATCACTGACATTGTAGACACAGTTTAATCTGTCATGCACAAAATTCAGCAAGTATTTGATTTATTTTGTCTGAGGAGCAGACACCCCATATAAATACATGACCACATATTTAGACTGTATTTGCAGCACAACTAAAAAGTACTGCCGAAATCTAAACTCGTTCTGGGATTATGTTCCTGCCTGTTTGTTTTGGCACGAGATTTTGGGGTCTGGAAGAGAGGGATGGGTAGCAAGGGGGAGGATCTGGTTTAAAAACATATATATCTTCTGCAGCCCTTGTAAGGCACCCAGCAGGCGCTGCCAATAGCAAGGGCCAGAGGGGGCTGCGGGGAGGGCAGGGGTGCTGTTTCACCGGCACTTCAGCCACTGCTGCTCGCAGGGGCTCAGTTACACGGGAATGCACCGCAGAGTGTAAGGCAGAGGCCACAACTTGATCCTATCTCATCCTAGGAGGAAAAGTGGCCTCCCACTCGGAGAGCCACGCCACGGTCTTTGAATCATGCAAGCTCAAGCACTCGGGTTAGGGTCTTGAAATCCACCCAGCTCTGGAGTTTCTTTAGAAAGGTCTAACACTCACTGAGAGGGAGAGGTCTGCCAGGAAGGAGAGCACATTTGGTTTACATTTGCAGGTTGAGTGTTAAGAAGACCCCCTCAATCTCTTCAACAGGTCCAGATGGAAAAAGAAAGAAAGATCCCCTTGACTAGCATAGTCTCTGTGAGAGAAATGATTGAGGCATCCAGGTGTTGGTTTTCACTTAGCTTTTGCTTAGTACTTTTTCAGTCAGACCCTTGCTAGATGCCATAAGAAACAGTATTTTAGTGCAAGCTACAAGAATCTCATTTTATTTCCATTTGATTTTGCTAGAAAGCTTCCATACCAACACACGTGTGTGGGTATTGTATTTCCTTTCGGTATATCTGGTAGCACTTGGAGATATAATGGTATATAGGTATAATGTGTGCTATAATGGTATATAATGGTATAAAATGGTATATAGGTATAATGTGTGCTGGGCTTCACTGTTTATTGCTAAGCCACAAATCTACCTCTTCTATTCCAAAGTGGAGTTTGCTCCCTCCTTCTTGGGTATTAGTCCTGAGAGAAAATCAGGGTGCTGTTTTCAGTTTTCCCTTCTCCTTAACACACACACACAGAGAAATACATCTAATTTCCAGTAATTTTTTTTTGCTTTGATTTCAAAGATTACTACAGACTCCACTTTGACAATGTGCAATGTTATCAGAAAACTACTGAGAGAAAAATTTAATCCAGCAAGAGAATAATCAAGAGAATACTCAGCCAAAAATTCAAGCTTCTCCCTATGAGTTTATCATTCTTCATCTCTCTCTGAGCCTATAGTGAGCGTCTTTTGCTCTGTGCACAGAATTCAACAAAATCCTTGTGCTGTTTCCTTATTTTTTTGTGAAAGACATCGCTTTCCATGCAAGAAGCATAACCTCTCCTGCAGACCATCTTAGTTACTGGAACAGTGTTTGTCTTCTCCATGAAAATAATATTTTGATTTTTCTTCTGTACGAGTCTGATTTTTATAACTCCTTTGTGATGACTTAACACTGTAATAACTTAAATATTTAAAGCGGTTTTAACATTTTCTAAGGTTAAATTAACATATTAATGTTTTACCTTTCCCTAGTCAGAGAAAGTTCAACTAAATACCCCCACCAGTTGCTCACTTCCCTGTCTGTCTCAGTTAAAGGGGGAAAAAACCCCTATGCCTTCTTCTCTATGGTCTCCTATGAAACTGTATAGTTACAGTCTCCCTAACCTCATTCTTCATCTCTTGATTCCACTTTTAAGTGCCTCTTCTCAAAGCCCTTTTAAATCCCACTTCCCTGCTACTTCCATGAGTAATGTATTTTAAGGTGCAGAGCTAATTCAGCCTATCTACATTTTCCCCATCACCTTTACCTGTCTGACCTACCTCTATGAGCAAAGGACAGAATGTGGTTAAAGAGTATATGTTGTTATTTTTACCAGAAAGAGTTTAAAAGTAGAGTACCTACTGTGTTATAAAAGGCATTAAACATACTGGTTTTCTGTGATTGTGAGGAGAGGTCCAGTGACACTTCATGACAGATTTAGATGCAGAAATCTTAGACTTTGGTACCTTTAGTGAGCGAGAGAGATTTAAAGGTGGAAACCACAAGAGAGTAATTGATGCTAATGCATGCCTCAGCTGAGTATTGCTAGAATCATAAGGATGACATATTAGTTACTTATATCCCACATTATTAACCAAATCACACTGATCTGTTTATTAATCAGTGATGTCATGCCAGCACAGAACAAGAAATTGCTATTTGCAAGAAAATGTGATGGAGCTGCAGTTTTCCTGGGTACTTTTGACTGTGACCAAACAGGTCTAACACTTTGCTTGCTGTAGTGTTTTTCTGGCAACTGTAATAGATACAGAAAAAACCCAAAATTATCTACACCTCTGCAAAGCTGTTGAAGCACTCTGATCCCTTGTGAGGCAGTGCCACAGGGGAGCAGTCCTGGGGAGTCAGCTCCAGGTTCACGCTGTGCACCCAAGCTTTGGATGCGATGCATGGAGGCTATTAGACACCTCCAAAACAGGCTTTACTAAAGCTGACACTATGGTAGCTAAGAGGAAAGGCTGGGGAGAAGGTATTAAGCCTAAACCCCATGGAATTTTACGCTTTGCTTGAGGCCAGACTCGAAGCAAAGCGTCTCTGAGGAGCTGGCGCCTCATTAGAGCAGAAATCTGTGACACAAAAAAAAGATGAGGAAATCCTTCTCATTTTCCCCCACTCTTCTAGCACCATACAGTGATTAGAGCACTTAAGCTGGGTGTCAGAGATCGGCTTTTTACAAATGACATTAGGATTTGTGTGGCTCTGTACCCTGTAGCAATGTCTTAGTGCCATGGGAAATACCCTGATCTGACAGCCTAAGGCATGCAGGCCTCCAGGACTAGCCCTGACTGAAAGTGGAAAGGAACAGGTGTGGATTTATGTATGTATTTTTGTCACCAGGGACATAAATTCCCTGTGCTGGAGACATAAGTATGTCATAAACATACATGTATGAGTGCCCCATTGTGGTTTCTGCCTCAGCTGGGAGAGTCATCACCTGGGTTTGTAAGATTGAGTAAGGTTCAAGATACCACCAAAGGAAAAGGGCAGAAAAAACCATCTCAGGACCAGAGCTAGAAACTAGACTGCGAAAATAGATAAATAAAGAGTCAAGTTTCGATGCTCATTTTGGTGGGGATATTGTCTGGGAATCTTGGCAATAATATACAAACAACTGTTACTCAAAAAAACACCACCACTCTTAATTGTGCAGGTTTGGGGAGCAAAGACCTGATTCATTGTGTACTCTTAACACAGGAAACCAAACAGGAGAGGGGAGAGTGAAGTGTGAGAGACTGACACCTGAGACCCTGGTTAGGGAGATCAGAGTGTGGGGGCACTGAGAGCTTGGGGTGGAGACTTTGCTTGAGAAGAGGCATCTGGTAGGAGGCAGAGCAGAAGGCCAGACTGCTACAGCTGCCAGCAGTCACCCAAGTACAATGAATGATCAGGGTTTAAAATGCATTCCTTGGCATCCCAGGCATTTGGAAAAGACTGTATTTGAGGATCTGGTCTTAGCCCATCATCAATTGAAACTAAGATGTCTCTTAATAATGTGCTAAAATATTGTCTTTCTCGAGTTATGTCACAGTTTTATTGCATCTCCTTGAGACAGAGGGGCAAGCCTGTAATACATGTGGATGGGACACAAAAGCCAATGAAGCTGTTTGGGGATGAGGATGCCACTTACCACAGCTCTGTGGAGAACTGCAGTCACTGTGTGTACCAGGGGAGTTGAAGCTACATATACCTGGGCTAAGACTGAGGCTGAGGAAGCCTAGTACCCATAAAACCTGGTGCCAAGCTTCTCATTAACAGCACAGTGGGGGCAGGACAGACTCAGTAAGGATGGAAGTCAGTTATCCCTGCTGCCTGGGGAGAGCCTCACTGCATGTGACCTGACTTGGTACAAATCCTCCAGGTTTGGAGGATGTGTCTCTTTTAAAATACCACGTGGTGCTTCAGTAATATTTTCCATCCTGACAATCTACAGCCTAAGAAATGACCACATATCTATGGTCTATAGAATACTAAAAACTGGAGCCACCTCACTTGTTTTCCTCCAGGAAGCAGAGACCCTTATCTGAATCAGTCTATGAACCTGCCCTTGCTGCAGGGAGCCTCACAAGGCTCCGTTTGGGTTCAGTAAAGAAGGCAGGTCATTTTTCCCAGAGGCAGCAGGAAGAGTGGGAGGATGGCAGCAGAGCCGCCTGACTACAGGGTGGGATGAGGAGCTGGGAGCACTGGGAAACCCTTGTTTTGGCATGGACAGTGCTGGGAAGACTTCTGGGATAGTGTCAGCTTTGCATCTTGGCTCCTCTGTTCCTGTGGCATCCCTGGCAGAGCTGCACACCATGCCAGGGCATGCAGCTGTAAGGTCCTGGACCCTGGTAATCACTTTAGGGATTTCTACAACTCTCCTGCACCTCAGTTCAGTGTTACCAGCCCAATGCCAGCTTGCTCACCTTAGTGTTCAAGTACTGTAAATTTGGGATGTTGTATTTTAAGCTGCGACTTTAGGATGTTATCTGCATTGTATACCTGTGCGCTGCTTCTCAACATTGCTCGCCTTCCTTAGTTTCTCCTCCTCAGTGTTTAACAGCTTGCCTTTTCAAAACTTCCATGGTGCTGGACTGATTTTTGGTTTGTCATCTTGGGAACCGCTCAGTAAAGCTCTCAGCCGCCAAAGGTCAGGCATGCCACAGAAATGCCTATTAATAGGTCTTAGGTGCTGGTTGTGTCTAAACCGGCATTTCTTGGAAAGACAAAGATTTCTTGGAGACCGGTGGCTCTCTGGACTACTGTAAGGGTGCAGGGCCAGGCTGCCATCCATAGGGTGTCCCCTATGCAACCACACATCCTGCAAATGGGGACACGGGGTGCAGGGGGATAGTTTAGGGAAAAAAATAGCTGTTTAGCCACTGCTGCGTGTAGAACGAGGGTGCATTTGCTGTTGACACGCTGCGCGCTCAGCCGGTGCCCTGGAAGTTGTCTCCTGCAGCCGGTGCCGCCGGCTCCCCGGGGAGCTGGGCAGTGGCAGCATCTTTGTAGGCATGGACATCTCTCCTCTTCCAAGGGGTGTCCGGGCGCCTTTATTCCGGCAAACACAGACGTTTAAAATAGGATTTCAGCCGGCCTAAGCGACGCCGGCTCTATGTATAGTCCACGCCTGGGGCCGTCCGAGCGAAGACCATCTCGGAAAACCCGCAGGACGTGGGCCCGTCCTGGGATGTGCAGGACCAGCTCCCCCGCGGCGGCCGGACTGGCTGTCCTGTGCCGCGGAGGGCTGCGGGGGGAGCTGAGCCCGGCCCGACCCCTCCGCCCCCCGGCGGCCATGCCCGCCCGGGCCGGGAGCCGGCGCGCCGGGCGGAGGAGGGGACGAGAGAGGAGGGGAGGGGAGGGCAAGAAGGGGAGGGGAGGGCAGGGCGTGGGCGGCCGCTGCCCCCCCGTCCCCGCGGGCACGTGCCTGCCCGCCCCCGCGGGCCACTGCCGCGCCCCGACGGCCCCGGCATGGACGCGCCCGGCCAGCGGCCCGCCAGCCCCCGCGCCGTCCCGGAGGGCGCGGCGGCGGAGCGGGACCCGAGCACAAGCCCGAGCTCGAACCCTGGCCCGCAGGCGACCATCCAGGAGAAGGAGGAGACGGCGTACGTGGAGATCCGCGTCTCGCCGCAGGGGCCGGAGGAGAGCCGCCAGAAGCCCGAACTGGCCCCGGCCAGCGGCGCGGAGGGTGCGTCCGGTCCCGCACCGGACAGCGGAGCCGGGGGGACCGGGGATGGCGACTCGGCGAGCGGCGGACCCCCGGGGGAGGAAGCGGGGCCAGCATCCTTGGACCACGGGCGGGATCGCCCTCCTTCCCCGGCGGCGGCGGAATGCGGCGCTGACACCGGCCCCGGCTCCGTGGAAGCGGCGGGGAGCGGCGGGACGCCGGAGGCGGGGGGCTGCCCGGAGTCCTCCTCCTCCTCCTGCCCTTCGCCCGTGACCAAGGCAGACGACTTTCCCGCAATGGGCGACCCTGTGTCGACGGAGGGCAAAACCTCCTCGTCGTCCTTCGGCTACGAAAGCGAAGTGGAGGATGAGGTCGCGGGGCGCAAGGCGACTCCCCCCGGCGCCCCCCCGGGCACCCCTCCCGGCGGCGGCCGCGACGAGGCGCACTATATCAGCACGCAGGAGATCCAGCTCAGCGAGGTGGACCACGACATGGACTTCGACGCGGGGCTGGCCGCCCGCTGGGACTTCGAGGATAACAACGTGATCTACTCCTTCGTTGACTACGCCTCCTTCGGGAGCGACGAGACCCCGGGGGACACGCTGACGGAGGAGGAGGAGAATAGCTGCTACCTTAGCACGACCACCAGTGACCCCAACAACCAGACGGACAGCATCGACAACACCAGCAGCACCGAGATCGTCAGCCTTACCTCCGAACACGACACCTCCGGCGGGGACAAGCGCGCCAGCTCGGGGGAAAGCCGGTCCAAGCAGCCCGGCCGCCCCGGCGGGAGTCCGGGCGCCCAGCTTCTCCTATCAATCAAAGCCGCTTCCCGGGCTATAAATGAGTCTAGCAACGTGCACGGAAAGCAAAACACTGTTTACGCTGCCAAGCATGAAGGCGACATGAGTCTCCGTGTCGCCGCGGCTCCCGACCGCAGCGCGAGTTTAAAACAGGATGCGGTCCGCGACCACGCGAAAAAGTTCATCGCGGTGCCCGCGCGGCTGCAGACGCGGTGCGGGGCCGCCAGGGCAGGGGAGCACTCGAGCGGCGCCTCCAGCGCCGTCAGCGAGCTGGACGATGCCGACAAAGAGGTGCGAAACCTTACGGCCAGGGCTTTCCGCAGCCTGGCGTACCCCTATTTCGACACCCTGCGCCCCGGCTCCCGCGCCTCCTCCGCCTCCCTGTCCGACAATGCCCTGGGCATCAACCGCTGGTCCACCTACCTGGACCTCAAGTGCGGCAGTCTGGGGCCGAGAGCCGAGCCCAGCCTGCTGCGCTCCGGCCGCTCGCAGACCAAAGCCCTCGAGTTCGTGGTCAGCAAGCTCGACGGGGAGATCGCCCATGTCGAAACGCCGCGGCGGCTGCGGGCGGGCTCCCGGGTGGTGACCCTGCTGGACCTCGGCGATGCCGCCGAGGCCGGGGAGCCGCCGGCGGCGGAGGGCGGCGGGAAGGGGTCCAGCAAGAAGTCCAGGTTCGCCTCCAGCCTCCTCAAAAACGTCATCTCCAAGAAGATGCAGCTGGAGCACGAGTTCAAGATGGAGCGGGGCGAGATCACCGACACCTCCTACACCGGGCCGGGCGCGGGCCGGGAGCCTGAGCCCACCGGCAGCAGCGCCGGCCGGGAGCGACATCGGGAGGGTGGCGTGCAGCGGCAGAACTCCCGGCACTCGGAGGGCGGCTCGGACTGCACCGCGGCGCCGGCGGAGGATGCGGGCGAGGGCGGCGGGGGCCGCTCTCCGGCCTCCAAGGCGTCGACGCCCCGCGAGGGGAACCGCAGCCTGGACCGGGCGCTGTCGGAGGAGCTGTGCGAGGTGAAGCGCAGCGCCTCGGAGGCCATTAAGGCCACCTTCCTCCGCAGCCAGAACAGCGCCTTCAGGTCCTGGAAGGAGCGGGAGGCGGAAAGGAAGGAGGAGAGGGCGCCCGTCGGTAAGCTGAAACTCTCTCCCAAGCACGACTGGCGAGCCGACCTGGGTGAGATCTCTGCCGGCAAGTCCACCAAGATGTCCCGCCTGTTCGTCCCCGCCATTCAACACACGCCTCGGGAGAAGGAACCCGGCAAGAGGGCGACCAAGTGCTCCGCCGCGGCCGCCGCCGTGTCCTCGGCCGCCGCCGGCGCCGCCGCCACCTCGCCCCCCGCCGCCAAGCCCAAAGCCCCCGAGATCAAGATCAGCCTGGGCAGCCTGCAGCAGCCCCGGGACGCCGCTTTCAGCATCGCCCAGCTGCTGACGCCGCAGATCGCAGGCCGACCGCCGGAGGAGGGCAGGGGACAGCCGCTCAAGCCTCTCAAACCCGGCGACGGCCCCGACAAAGTGCCACAGTTCCTGGTGCGCGACGTGAGGGACAGCAAGTACAGAGCCCAGGGCACCCTCCACCAGGTGCGGGACGTGCGGAAGCTCATCAAAAGCTCCTACAGCGCTGACTCGGGAGATAACAGCAGCGACAAGGGCAGCGGCACCTCCGAGCAAGGCGGCCCGGAGCAGAAGCCCCAGCAGCAGCAGCTGGTCATCGCCGGTGTTCCCCGGTCGCTCTCCCCCGTGGTCATCACCTGCCAGGCGGTCGGCCACACCGGCACCAAGCCCACCGAGGCGGGGACCAAGGCGGCGGGCAGGGCGCCCGCCTGCCCCCCGGAGGGCACCGTGCTGGTGCACCGCACCTCGGGCAGGCTGCCAGTGGCCACCATCGCCCCCAACAAGAGCGATGCTCGCCAGCCGGCCGTGCTCAAGATCGTTTCCAAATCCTCCGCGCCCTGGCGGCACCAGCCGCCGCAGCCGCCGCCCCCCGAGAGGGGCCGGGCACCGGAGGAGGACCCACGGGAGGAAAGCAAGGCAGCGCCGGTGCAGAACGCGCTGGAGAAGTTGACGGCGGCGGTGCGGAGCATGGAGGAGCTCTACAGCTTCAACAAGCGCGAGTGGAAGCGGAAGAGCGACCCTCTGCCCATCACCGACAGCCACGTTCTCTCCCTTATCGCCAGCCAGGAGCGGGGCGCCGGGTCCCGACCCGCCGGCGCTGCCGCTCCGCCCCCGCCGCCGCCGGCGGACAAGGCGGAGGAGCCGTCGGGCAAGGGGCCGAGCAGCGAGCGGCTGCCCCGCCGCCCCTCTAACAGCACCGCCGACAAGGTCTCGGCCAAGGCGGCCGCCTTCGAGAGCCTGGCCCGGCAGCGGCAGCGCGGCCCGCCGGCGCCTCGCGCCGAGCCCTCCGCCGCCCCCCGCGCCCTCCTCACGCTCCGCGGGGCGGGCGGAGCCGCAGCCCCCGCGCCGGCCAAGCTCCCCTCCGAGGGCGGCCTGCGGGGCCCGGCACCACCGCGCTCCCCTCGGCTGCCCGCGGGCGGCGGCGGCGGCGATGCCGAGCGCGGCCCCGACTGCGGGAACTATCTGTCCCTGCCGCTGAAGGCGGCCACCGAGCCCGGCTCCCCCCCGTCCGCGGGGGCGACGGAGAGCGGCGGCGTCCGCCCCAGCCCGGTGTCGGCGTCAGCGGCGGCGGCGGCGCTGTGCAGCCTGCAGCCCTTCGGCACGGCCAAGCCCCCCGGCAGCCCCAGACCGCCACCCGGACCCCCGCCCGCCGAGGAGCCCCCCGCCGCCGCCCCGCCGCCCGCCGAGGGTCCGCCCGCCGCCCTGTACCGCCCGCCGCTGCCCTTCGCCGCCCTGCCCGGCGCCGCGCCGCCGCTGCTCTGCTTCTCGCCCTCCGTGCCCGCCGCGGCCACAGCGACAGAGCCCTTCCCGCAGACGCAGCGCAAGGTGCTGCTGGACGTGAGCACCGGGCAGTACTACCTGGTGGACACGCCTGTGCAGCAGCCCCTCAAGCGGCGCCTCTTCGACCCCGAGACCGGGCAGTACGTGGAGGTGCCGGTGTCCCAGCAGCCGGCCGTGGCTCCCGTCCCGCTGCCTCTCTCGCCCCTTGCCCTCAATGCCGGTGCCTACGGCGCCACGTACATGCTCTACCCCGGGCTCCTGCCCGCCGCCACCGTGCTGCCCGCCGGCGCCCTGCAGCGCCCGCTGTCCCACTCGGGCAGCGATGGCAGTGCCCCGGCGGAGCCTGGCAGCCCCGCCGCGCCAGAGGCAGCTTTTGCCGAGAGCCCCTACTACGTGGCTACCAGCAAGGGCCCGCCGCCGCCGCCGCGGCACGGGGCAGCCGAGGCGAAGCCGGTCATCAGCATCACAGCGCCGGCCACCGGCCCTCGGATCGTCGCGCCGCCCTCCTTCGACGGCACCACCATGCGCTTTGTGGTGGAGCACCGGTGAAGAGCGCGGGTGAGTGGGTGCTGCCCGTCGGGCACGGCAGTCACCGGTGATGGGTCAGGGCAGAGCGGGTTAATGGCCAAATGACAGCAGCGCCACAGCTTCTCCTCAGGGGAGAGAGGGTCCACGGAGGGGCCCTCACCAGGGTGTAAAATATAGAAAGGTTAGGCGCACCCCTTGGTGCAGTTCAGTAGTCATTGGAACTTCTTTTTTTGGCAGTTTCAGAGAAGCACACCATAGCCACTTGTCTTGCAACCTGTATTTGTGCAACCCCATGGCTGGGACACCTCCCATTGCTCCCGGGGATGGCAGTGTGGTTGGGCATCTCTGGATCCATCATCTGGACCCATCTTGCAAGCCATGAAAGATCCCCTTCACCTTGGCATCACATCCTCCTCTTGTCTCACCTCTCACCTCTTCCTCCCAAGGGGAGGTGAGCACCTCTCTCTTTCCCCTATATCTGTTTCTCCCCAACCTCATGAAGAGTGGGAGAGGAGTCTAATGGAAGCAAACCCTTATTTTGGGTCCTTTTTGTTAGTGGGGTGAGGGAGCAGGATGCATGGAGCAGTCCCAGGAGTGCTCTCCTGCAGCCATGGGGCTGCTGGCAGGGGCAGAGGTGCCCGCAGCTGCCTGTGCTGCAGGAGGGCTCCCCGGGGCACTGCTGCAAAGCACAGTTTTACACAGCGACTCTGAGCTTGTAGTGCCAGAGTCGTGACAGTGTCCAGCTACCTGGGGCTGTAACCCAGGGCCAGCCTCCAAATTCAGGGATGTGCATGCAGGGACTCTGAGTACCTGTCCTGGAGCGAGGAGGAGGGCACAGGACTGGGCACACTGAAACCAGTGTGGTGCAGTATGTCCTGTGCAAAATAATCAAGGAATGATGACATTTCATTTTAAAAGACCTGAAATATTACAGAAGTGCCCTCAGGACTGGTGTCACTGCTCCTTCTGCCTCTTGCATTAGAATGCGTGGCTCATCTTTATCATGTGCAGTATTAGGTAGAACTGCCAAATCTTCCATGGCTTACCAGGAATTCACAGAGCTGTTTTTTTGGTGTCTATAAAAAGACAAAGAGTGGAAGAGTTGCAACAGCCAGAAGTTTGGGTTTGTCACCAGTTTGTGCTGAGCTTTGTCCAGTTGCATGCTTGAGGGTAAATTTTGTCTTCCAGTACTTGGGTTATTTATTTTGCTTGAATATTTTTTTTTAGTTTGCATCATCTACTACATAGAAGGTTATTTATTGAATGAAACCTTATCAATGTGATTTATACACTTTGATTTATATTTCTCTGCTTGTAATTATTTTATCTTAAAAGTTCCATTATTTTATCCTGGCTGTGGATGAAGTTGTTTTCATTGGCCCCTATGGGTCACTCAGGACAGGCAACATGCCAGTTTAACTTGAGCTCTGCTGTGCTACTTGAGTTCATCTTGCCACTAGAGTCAGAGAACCTAGATGAAATGGGAAAAATTAGTTCATTATTTTCCATTTGGTCTGGAGGCTGAATTGATATGGCTAGCAGAAGGAATTTGTTAGATTTCAGATAAGACTTGACGTTTTTGAAAAGGTGGGGTATATAGTAGATGCATTTGTAACAGCAGCTATTTAAATGAAAATGTCCAGCTTTTCTTGTGTCATTTTCACTCTTTAAAAGTGAAAAGCATCATATTTCCTGGTGTGCCCTGCCCCTCAGTTCCCAAAGGGTTATCCTGTTATCATGTTGGTGAGGCAAATGATGCTGTCACCAAATTGCTCTTTCTCACTGGTGAAGTTAAAACAGCAGCCCTGCTTTGTTGTACTGTGTCAGAGCTCTACCACTGCAGAACTGTGTGAAAGCTGCCCCAGAAGACTGGTGGTGCTTACTCAGTACAGAAGGTCATTCAGCAGAGTGCAGACTTGAGTTTCATTTTACCATGCTTTCAATCTTTGATCATGTCAAGGCATTTGTTGTCTAATACAGACAGGGGTGCCCCCTCTGGGCTGTCTCAGACCTGCTGAGGGAGGTGTCCTGCTGCAGGACAATGGATGCACTTTTTTCCCTTGACCTGTTCTGACTGTCTTAAAACATATAATTTTAACTGCATGCTGCAGGATGTGTTTAACTTTTCATTAGACTTTGATTATTCCTGTATCTTGTCTCTCAGTAGAAAATTAGGTATATGCCACAGGGGAATCACATCTGTAGCTTTCTTTTTCCTGTTATTTTCATTCACCTACATAACTTTCATGTCCCTGTGGATAATTTTTTCCTCTTCTCTCTTTTGATGTCTACTTTTGTTTTCCAGTATTTTTCTCTATCTTTTGTCATTCCATTCCTAATGAAAAGTTTTTGTTTGCTCAGTGTGGTGTTTTCCCCCTAACACTGTGGTGTTTTTCCCCAAGAACAGCAGTATAATTTCACATGAATCTAAGGGTGAACTGTTGTTAACTTTTTTAATTCCAGTTACTTGCTTTCACACCAGACCAGGGTGTCTTGATTGCAGCAATGCTGTGCAGATGCTAAAATGGATTCAAAACCAGCCAAATTTCATCCTTTGAGTGTAAGAGTTGAATAAAGTACTGTCCTTTCAGGTCCCTTTTTTTTAACTAGGAAAAATGAGCTGGATGAATGCTCTTTCCCTCCACTCCTGAATTCCTTTCTGCACTGCACATATTCTCTTCTTCCTTTCTTTGCTCTATTTCTTTCACATCTTCATTCACAAACTGTATCACTGTGTCAAGGACTGCTCCATCTTGGTCTCTGTCACCTGTGGGAGGTCAGTCCGTGTGTCTTGAAGGTTTGGTAATGATGTGATGCCCGTGGTGGATTGACACCAAATCCTCTGCACATCAGCTGTCAGAGTTCCAACATCTTCTGCTCTTCCAGCACTTCCCTTTGTATCTGGTGCGCTTTTCTGCATAATCATTGGGATAAAATGGATCCCATCAATTTATGTTCTGACAAAATCCAAGCTACCATTTCTGAACTATTCTTAAGTTTTTGATATGCAGAAAATAGTGGAAAATATGTGCATAATTCTGAGTGGTATCTTAAGGTTGCTCCTCTCTCTCGTCTTCTTCACTCACTGTAAATGGGGAGCTTTAGCAACATCATCCTTGCCTGCTGCGCTTCTTCCTTGATGCTAATTTTCAGTTCAAATAAACTTGCATCCAAGCCTAAACAGAACTGACCTGTAAGAGAGTGAACTGGCTGACAGGAGCTCATTCCCAGTATGACTGAATGAAAATGTGTTTTTAACTTTTGTATCTATTCCCATGTTTTAATCTCTGGAGTTGCTGCCTCATGTTAGGTAAATAAATGAGAAAAGAACAGGTAGCAAAGTAGAAAGCAACTGTAGTAAATTGTACTGCCAATATTAGAAGGATATTTTTAATTCTTCTGTTTGAACCATGAGCATAGACACCTTACAGGCACAGGAATACATATACAAATATACTTATCAGTTGTGTTTTCTTCCTAACTGCTATCACATAATCTATGCTTTCCATTAAAAATTAATTTTGTGTGGATAGTATATAGAAATGATTTCAAATCCTCAAAAATTGGTATTTTTACACTTTGAATTGTTCCCTATTCAGCGGGATGTATGTTCCACATTACTAAGTCAAGAAGTCAACTTACAGTGTAATATGCAGTATATAGGACTTACTTATGCTGCTGTCTTTGATGAGAATTTAGTGAAGAATTTATCCAGTTTTAGTGGGAAATACTGGAGTATTCCAAGAACAAAACAGGCTCTAACATTTGATCTAGTAAATCAGTCTACAAATGGAAATAAGCATGTCCTTGTGTACAAAACTGTGGCTACTTAGGAAACATTTCAATAGTGCTGAGCCCTGGTACCAATAAAAGTTCATGGTGGCCTTAATGACTCCTTCTGCCCAGGATGATTTCCTGAGCCCGTATTTAAGTATTAAGTGCACAAATCTTAGAGCACAGGGGTATGGGTTGTTTCCATGTTCCTGATGTATTCCATGCTGGATCCTGTGTTGGTAAGGAAAGTGCCCAGGTCTTTAACTGAGCAGATGGATCACTTAAATCCCACACAGGTCACATTGCCCTCTTTCCATCTATGTCCATGGGCTTCCCCAGGACCAGTCTGCTGGGAGCTGTGGGGTTGTAAGGCACGGCACGTTCCACACCTTGAGCAGCAAGGATGGGTTCTGCTCAAAACACCAGGGCTGCCCAACAACTGACTCGGTTTGAAAACCTGGATGCCCTTGGCTCATTGTTGGTGGTAGCTTAGGAAATGAGGAGCAAGAGTAGTGTGATGACAAAGGAGGTATTTATGCGCTTCTCTAGAGGAGTAAAGATTGTTCAGATTGTTGTGGCAGCTATCTAACAATCTATATTAATGGTGCTTTTCTGGTTTTGTTTGTTTTTCCACAGGGATAAAGAAGAAGAAATATGCTTCTTTAATTTGAAATACACTTGGTAACTCTTCAACATTAATCCTAAAAACTGCTTCTACAGTTTTCTCAATTTTTTTGCTTCATCATACAAAACAAGCATGTAAGTTTCTTGTTTTCTCCTAAGTGCCCCCATGCTTTGGAGTATGCCTACATTTAATTATGTGAGCAACACTAAATTACTGCATTAGTTTGTGCAAAGTTCTTTTTGTGCTGAAGCCAATCTGCAGGCTTTAGTCATTGCCTCTGTGCTGGTAGCTAATGGTAGCGATGCCACTACAGCTGTTTGTAAAATGCAGGGTGTAAACGCAGCAGTGTTTCAGTGTGGATCACCACACAGCTTCATTCAGGTCCCTGGAATGTGTTGTGATGATCCAGTGCAGCCCTGCAGCTCTTCAGAAATTAAATAAGGCCTTCAGCTCTCTCCTATTGCAGTAAATGAGGGTCTTCCATAGAGGTTTTAGTCACAATTTGCAATCAGATGGGTTTTTGTACTCTCTACTTCTCACTTGGAATTGCAAATGAAGAGAGCTGTAATGTTAAATTTATCTTTGGTGTTTATTTTTTGCCATGGTTCAAAACAAACTGTGTAAATATCAGAAAACACATTGGATTGCTTTAATTTTTTGTTTGGTCCTCTGTACTGTGTTGAATATCACAAGTTGCCTTAATTAGGACAGCATTTAAATACTGGGAAACCAGAAAATGAATGTAATATTTTAAAATCCTGGTTCTAATGAGAGAACAGCATTTATTTTCCTTTAAGACTGCAGACTATTCTTCCTTAAATTGCAACATTGTTGAAAACATAATCCTAGTCACTTCCCTGTGAGATTAATTTTTAAATGTTACAGCCTCAGTACTATGCAGTTGTTTCTTTAGCTGTTTGACAGGTTTATCTGAGGGCTACAATTACAATTTGCTAAGAAAATATTTACCTTTTGAACAAAAAAAAATGCAATAAGATTACTGACAGTGCAGTGATTTATATGTCCAACTCTACTCAAACTGATTGTTTCATTACCAGCAACTAGTTTGTCTCAGCAAAAGAGAATTGTTTATTATGACAGTAAAACTAAAATTCAATAGTCTGTTCCTTGCCCAAAATTTTGGTTAAGTGAAGCACTTTGGGAAGTAAATAAATGTAAGACCAAACCTAAATTATATAAAGCTTTGTTGAGGTAACAGACTAGAATTTTTAAGTCTAAATGCAAACCCCAAAAGTCTTCATTTAAGCATTTGCCCACAGGCAGGATTTTTCTCCACCTGTTCTCAAGGCTTTCTGCAGCTAGGAAAGTTTCAGTGTTTCCCATTTTTAAAATAAGCCCCGGGTTTTCATTTTCCTGAGTAACTCAACTCACAAGGTACAGAAAAGTCAGGTTGAACTGTCTTTAACCATGTGTGAGATTGTATTTCAATGCAATTTATTTGTTTACAGGCACAAATTGTAATTGCCCTCAGGATGAAATGCACTACAAGTGTGCAGAAGCGAGTGATTTCTCATGTATCTTCTCACTCATTTTCTTCATTGTGGAAATCCAGTGAATATTCTAACCCTTTTTAAAAAGCTTGGTGTGCCCAGCTAGAGCACTGATTGTGTAAGGCTAATCTCTGTGCTCTTCAGCTGTACAGTCTGCATTACAAGCTTTAACTTCCCTCTGGGATTTGGGCTGACTGCCTCTTAAAGGAGATGAATGCTTCTCCACCTTGCTCATGACTGATAGGTCCGTAGGTGCTGTGATTAGAGTATCAGTGTTAAACAGAACAGTACTTGGGACTGCAGGACAGTGCAGGTACCAGAATAGAAGGTTCCCTGTGACATACACGTGTGCAGGACGTTCAGTATAATACTAGCATCCCTGTTCCACAATATTCCTGTCCTACCTTTTGCTATATCGGTGCTCAGAGCGGAGTTTCACGTTGCAGTTTACAAGATATAGGTTTGCACACACAACCTCAGGTTTACAGTTTCACCCGGTGTACTTGAAAGGAAAAAATAAATGCATAGAAAACAACTGCCCAGGATTTCAACTTGTATTTCTTGGAGGTAAATTTTGCAGGGGTTTTTTTTTTTCACTGCCTGTGGAAATGAAAGGAATGAAATGAGGGAATACCAACAGCTATTTATTTTCTCAGGGGAGTTTACTTCAGTGGAATGTGTCAATCCTAATGTCAAACAGTGTTTACTTGATTTTGTCTATTACTAAAAAGTCTTCTTGTTTGTATCAAGGGGTCAGTTTTGCAAGGTGCTTCGCTTTGCTAACCCAGCAAAGTCTTCACATGCATCTCCAACTTCAGATATTTAAGCAGAATCCTGGGGATTCCAGTGGAAGGATTTATTTCCTTCACCCATCTATGCAAAGCTTTGCTGAACTCATCCCAGAGTGCTGAATGCCTTGCAGACCTGAGCACCAGGTTCTTCACTTTACAGAACCCGATCTCTGGGCTTGAGTCAAGCCGGATCCAGCAGATAATGCCACAAAAGGTCACCAGAAAAAAACTCTGGTAATATGGTGCTCCTCCATGTATACCCAGTGGTGAATTTCTCCAGTGGATGGGGTGATGTGTAACCACATATCTTGGATTAGAGTCAAGCCCTCCATGTCAGGGCTCACAAGCTGCTAGTATTATATGTTTCACGGTGCAGTCATAGTATGTTACAGCTGAAATTCACCCCATGTGCAAAGCGGGGCAAAATCCTGTGCATCACTCAAGTTCCCCCCCAGCCCTGCTGTCAGGGTTTGAGGGCTGCACCAGCCAACTGCCCATGCATTTTAGGTCAGGATCCAATTAAAAGTTTGAGTGGGACTGGAGTGATGCACCAGAATATTGTTCTGGTCTTTTGCAACAGGGTTGGTTTCACTCAGTATCAAATTTAGCCCTTGGTGAATCAACTGGTGAATGATTTGAAATGTATTTATGGGTTGTATGGGGTGGTTTTCCCCCTTGTCTGTATTCAATGCTACCTTTATTCTTTAGTGTTGATGGCCAAAGTGTCATTCCTTATGCTTACATATTGCCATTAACTTGTGGCTACCTGAGAACACATACTTCAAAAATGCTTGTGCTTTTTTTCACCTATTTCTTTTTTTTTTTTATTTCTTCTTTCCCCCCCCCCCCCACCCCTTTCTTTTTCTTTTCATTTTTAAAAGGGTGGGTTAGTTATTGGTGTAAAGATATTTAAAAGTGCAAATATGAAGTAAGGATAATGATTGTTAAGAGGATGTGGGTGATACGTCTGATGAGAGAGGCGTGGGCTGTAAGGCAAAGGGGAAAACGCCGTGAACGCATCCTGTTGATGACTGTTGCCTGTGGAGGAAGAATTAAGAAACAGAAGATGTATAACTGGAGAGGAACGGACTCTCTGAGCTGCTCCCAATGGAGACAACACTGTGGCAAGGGTGTAGCTGAAACCCAGTGATCCCACTGCAGGGTGCCATGGGCCTGGGATTGAAGGATGAGAGTCGCTCTGGGAATTGCACAGTGGGAACACTTCAAAGCATCACAGCCACGTGAGAACAGAGTGTCTGAAACTGCCAAGTACCAACGTTTGTAACTGAATGAGTTGGCATTTGTATTATGTTGGGGTTTGTTTTGTTTTTGTTTTTTCTCTTGAATGTCATGATAAATAAAATGTATTTTTCAGTAAAAGACACACTGCAAGTAAGCCTGCAGTCCTGCTTGGTTGTATATTTGCAAAGTTACTGTTGTGCAGAAAAAGTGTAAACAGAGGCACTACTTGGTTCAACATGTAAACAGCAACAGAAGAAAGGATTGCACGAGAGAGCAGATCAAAAGCCCCGCACTCAGAGTCTCCCTGAGTTTGTCCCAGTATTGAAAGTCTCTTTCTGACCTGATCTCTCTTTATTCTTTCCTCTTATGACAAAGGGAAATTGGCATTGCTTTATTTTTTTACCCAAATATAATTTAAGAAGGAACTCCCCAGCTTCAGTGAACTAACTTTGACTGGTGAAAGGGTTTAGGTATCCAAAGAACTGCATCTTTGTCCGTTGTAATGTGTTCAGAGAGAGCAATTGGTGGGGTGAATAACTTTTTTCTGCTCACTCTCTATGTTACCTTCATTGCCTAATATTGCAATACAAGCAAAGATAAGATGAGTTTATTAGTGGATAGCATTATTGCTTGAACTATTACTAGGAAAAATTGTTTGCTGCTCTTTAGTGTGTTACTTCTGTCTTCATGGAGATTGAAAAGGTTTCTGTTGTTAAGTCCAAGTGTTTAAAAAAGCATGAGTCAAACACCAAAAAATCCCAAAATACACTTGAAAACTAAAGTATTACTTTTGCAGCTTAAAAGAACACTTTTGCTTAAAGGAAAACTGAAGCATGTTGGGTTACCAGGAGATAAAGGGTGACCAAAACAGACACAAAATAATAGTGAGTGTGTAGAGCAGAGAGAAAGGCCTTGGATCACTTTGTTAAAATCAGAGATTTCTGAAATTGCAAAGGGACCTGGGATTGTGAACTGGAGAATTTGGGAACTCTGCTTTTCTTGAAGGAGAGCTCCTGGAGCCTGATTTCAGTGGAGCTCTGTTACAAGATATTCACAGCACTGCTAGTTTCTCACAATAGATGGAAAATTGAAGCTGAAACCTCCACAAAAGAGAGGTCAAAAGTAAATAAACTGAGAGACATGAACTTTAACCTTTCCTTAAGAAGCCCAGTAATGCAACCAGTGTTTGTCCAGCCATAAAGTGCCTCACACCACACGAATCCACTGAAATTAAAGTATGAGGATTTCTTACAATACCTTAAATAACCTGAAAGGTGAAATATGTCTGGGATTTTCAAGGATTGTTGGAGAAAATATTGGAAGTTTCTACATAGTCATTAAAAAATCACTAGTGGGAATGATAGTAAAAGTGCAACTCTATTGTGAAAAGGAGTAGGAACAAAGTAAAATGAGAAGCAGATAATTCTCTGATGTCAGATCTAAATAAGTTATCCAAATGTAGAACATAACACTAAAAAAAAACTAAAAAAAACCAACCAAAAAAAAAGCACCTATATTAGAATTGCTGACCCCTCGGCTTGTTACTATTGAAAACATGTAACCTGCCTGCCAAACCCAAACTGTATCCCTATATATATGAATATTTTTTTAAGAGTAGGTGAAAAACACTTTAAAAATTAGTACTCTTGGAAACCTGAAGGGGAAAGTTTCCAAGTCTCCATTGCAAGTGGGTTGCTTTTTGGACTTAGCTGGATTATCATTGCATTGTTCCTTCTGTGGCTTCCAATTAGAAAAGACTGAGCATTTGTTTGCTTCTCTAAACTCCATGTATGAATTATTGTTTAATTGCTACCACTGCTGATTACTTAAAAGTGCATGTAATACCATTATTAAATACGTATTTTACATCTTGATTAACCCCCACTGATTGGATAAACAAAGCATTTGCTTTGTTTGTAGCCCTAAATGTGTTTTCCCCTCAAATGCAGGCTCAAGCAATGTATTAATTTCACCTTATTTTTAGAAGTTTGTTAGTTTTGTTGTTTCCGTAGCTATGGAGCCCAAGTAAGGAAGCCGTGGCCCTCCATTACCCAGCTGCTGGACTAAACCTTTCCTGGAATCCCCATTATGTCCAGCTGTTGGGGTCAGATAGATTCAGAAGCATCTGCTGCCATGTCAGGGGGTATCCACAAAGACTCGTGTCCCTTCTGAAGGAGCAATGTGGGTCTCAGGGGCTCTGTTTAGGTGTCAAAGCTGTGGGAGGTCCACAGTCGCCCTTTACAGGCTGGTTCTTCAATCTGATACAATTGAGAAGGGGTAAGCCTTGCTGGTAAGGCGTAAGGATTGCTGCTATCAGACTTATATCTCACAGATATAAATTGCATTATCTAGAACCTTTTTATTCTGATTTTGGGCTGTAAATTGATAGGCAAGCCTGTCAGAGTGGGGCTGAGGTGTCATCTGTTGATAGCTCGACTCTTTCCAAGTAAAAGAGTGATGACAGCTATTTAATTGTCCACCTTCTGTCATTAGGGTGTCAGGTCACTGCAGGAGGAGACTGCCTCTTGCTAGGTGGGTGAGTAGGTAGCTCTGCTTTTTTTTTTTTTGTTTAGTGTGACACAAAAAGCAAGTATCAATAACAAATGCAAAAGCTTGTCTTCAGTTTGTTCCTGAAACAGTAGTGGAGGTATCAGAGTGTCTGCACCAGGGCGCAGACTGTGAGTGGATGCTGAGGGCAGTATTGACACTGAGGAGGAGTGCCTGGGTCTTACCTCTTCTCTGGGCAGAGGGTTTGGGCAGGCACCTCCAGCCCATGGTGCATCCTCATCTAATCACGAGGTCTCCTGATCAGAGAGGGAGCCCAGGACGTGAGTGCTCATTTAAGTTATTGTTTCATATTGTGAAGGTGAGTAAAATGGTTCCTCTGACCCCAAAAAACAGCATTCCTTCCCCAATGAGAGGCTTTCCCTACCCGAAAAGTATCAGACAATACGACTGGAAACAATTTCTTTACACTGTATTTTTACCTGTTTTATTTAGGCTTTGACTAGAAATGTGCTAGCATTTTCAGGAAAGACAACAAGCAGACCATTTCATCCTACTGACAATTTGATTTTTGCAGACTTCTGCACTCTTGGTTTTTTACAACACAAAAGAGTTTGAATTTTTTTCTTAATCTTGTAATACATTTTTTTCATGGCAATTTACAAGTTTTTCCCACCTGCTTTTGGGTTTGGGTTTTTTAAAAATAAACAACTGTTCTTGGCTTTTTTTTTTTTTGACAGCACTTGCCCACCTTGTCCCGTAGAAATTAAATCAGATGGATCAGAGATCAGCTGAGCTGGGATGGGGTATATTCTTTTTTAATCTGCAATGCTCATGTAAAAGTAAAACTTTTTTTTTCACAGATCCCATGAAGACACTGCTTGAAGTGTCTAAGTAATTTTAATCAGAGGACTTGTCTGAGTAGTGATTATTTTTTGCATTGAAATACAAGCCTAACTTACCTAGAAGAAAACATTCTGGCTTGGCACAGGCTTTGCTAGACTGTGCATCCAAAATCTATTTCTTTCAAGATCCTTTCCTTCTTCATAGTTCAGAATTGCCTTGGTGCATGCTCATTTTTTGAAATGCACCTGCCTTGATTACACACAGGGAGACAAAGTTTTAGGAGGCAACCTTGATGAGCCGCCAGTAGTGGCTTAACTCTGCTCCTGCTTCTGGTAAGCTACAGAAATTACACCATTGATTTCAATGAGAACAGAATTAAGGCAACTGTAAGTTCCTTCTGGAAACATAACCCCACACTGTTAATCAATTGTATTTAACTACAGCAGTTAATAAAAAAACTCCAAAAGATAAATAATAATAATCAAGTTCTGCCTGCTTAAAAAAACCCACACAATGCTTTGAAATCATGTAAAATAAAATCTGCTTTTTTGCAAACAGGCAATATTGAGTAAGCAGGAATTCATGGTCCTATCTGGATGTTAATTGTACTTGAATATGTGAATGGAGATCGGTCATAGGCCTAAAACACCTAAATACTTTAAAATACATTTATAAATAATCATTCTTTATACATCATAATTGTTCTTCCCACACGTCAAAAACACAGACTTTTGTATTCCCCAAGAAGAAAAAAACGAAGGATTAGTTTTGCTTTTGGCACAAAAAAGTAAAAATGAAGAATGGGCACCACCCTTATGGGAGCGCATGGAATGCTACCAAATTGGTCTTTATTTGCCTTGTGTTTTTTTTTTTTTACAAAAGTTTTAAATATAGGTTAATATGTAAACACTGTGCACGCACTGAGAGTTTGATCCTGGCCCGTTGAAATCAATGGCAAATTTCCCATTAACTGCAGCAGTGCAAGGTCAAGCTCCATGTTGGTAAGGTGCGTGCAGGCCTAAGTCATTGAGGGATTCAGGAAAGCAGGAGCCCAGGTGCTGCTTTCAAAACCAGCTGCCAGCAGAGTCAGACTTTGTGCCGAACACCTTCTTGCACATGTTGGAGTTTTCCTGGTGGAGAGGGTATTCATTCCCTGCCAGCGTGGCTGCCTTCCCCCTCCTGGCAGTGTAGCGCCTGCCAGAGGGCAGGCTCTCATACTTGGTCATGTGAGTCCTGCAAAGACACAGCACCGGGCTCTGGCATCAGCAGGTTTATGCAGAGCTTGCACCCTGTTACAAACACCTCGCACACAGGCGAGGTGGCCCTTCCACAGTGAGCAGACATAACCAGCAGATGTTCTAGTAGCTGCAGAATAGCAGACACTGTTTTCTTAGGATTTCCTGGAGATTCTCAAGGTCTTTAAATCCTCTCAGGTCTTTAACCATCTTTTGGATGAGAAAAACCTGAATGGAAATCTGGCACAGGCTCTGCAAATCTTATCTTCCTTAGGTCTTAGCAAACAGGGATTAGGAGAGAGCAGTATACCCAATAAAAGCAATTTAATTACTATTCTTTGGCTACTGAAGAGCATCTTTTTAACCTTATTGCACAGTGGTTTAGTTTTCAGGAAAACCGGTGCCTTAATAAAGTATGATAGAACACAATGGCTGCAGGAGTACCAGACCAGGTACTTTTGTTGACACAAGTAAATAGCAGGTGATAAAGAAAACTTTCTACTTCGGCTCATGAAGGCTTTGCACTTCATTTCTCAACAGCATAACAGAGAACTACTGCTGGCAAAGCCTGAGGTCACCATCAGAACTGAATGCACACGAGGGCACTACTGTCCTGCCACTTACATTAGTTCACTGGCAAAATCAAATTAAAGAATTGGACTGAAGTGCACATTCAGAGCTGATCAGTTGTGATCTTCAGAAAGGTTATTTCTGAATCTCAGGGGTAAGGGACAGGGAGGAATGGGTTAGCAGAGAGGTCAGTGTGTGTAACAGCCTGCACTGCACCTGATCATGTTAGACTGGAATTTTCCTCAGTGGTTAATTTCGTGTCTATGAAAACCAAGAGTTCCAGGAGCTGGCTGGAGGACACCTCAGAAAGTGTGTGCTCTTAGTTCTTACCTGAATGGAGAGTCCACTCTATCCATCTGCATGCAGACCAAAAATGGGTACTGTGAAAACTGCACCGTGGAGATGAAGTCTAAAGCTGTTTCTGTTTCCAAAGTGGTTTCCATACCAGTTTTTACAAAGAAGGAATCCACCTCGGTGTTACCAGCTATAAACATGGCTACCCTACAAAAAAAATTAGGCATTACAGTTGTTTCAAAGCACATTAAAAAAGAGGAAATTGAATTACAAACAGTCCTACCATACATATGTAAAATGCATACATGCCCTCAAAAGAGCCTGTTCTTGATGTAAAGGTATATAAATTCATATGAGACCAGTGGGAACTGGTATTATCCAGGTGGAAAGGAAAAGAGAAGTACAGACATTCTCCCATGCACATAACTATTTAATTCTATTTATTTAATTGCTTATTTCTAACTCATCTACTAGATCTTTTATATTTAAATTCATCTCATTGGTGCTACCATGGCTAAGAAGCCTGAGCTGTCTACAGCTACAGCATGTGCTGGGAGTATCTCACCGGTTCTTGACGTTGGTTTTGGATTCGCGGTACCACAGGCTGAACTCCATCCCTCCGGAGATGTCGATGGCCAGTCCACCCATGAACTCTGCACTGGCTGTGGGTCCAGACTGCAGCTGGACTTCCTGGAGCCATGGGAAAGCACAGGTTACTGACTGCAGTGGTCTCCTTATTCCCTTTTGTCCTGCACCCAGACCACTTGTCATTTTGCAGGAATAAAAAGGAATAGAGGAATTTTCTGAAAGGATGGACAAAACGTCCCAATGCACCTCCCTCACTCAAAAATGGGATGAAGCTACAGCAAGGCACCTTGCATCCTTCCCCTCTCCCCTGTGTGCCAGCTGGCATAATTTCTGCACAGAGTGTCACTGCAGGGAATATCATGTCTCCAAGAGCTACCACACAAGCCCCACGGAGCCTGTGACAGCAGTCCAGCTAAATCAGATTGAACTCCTTGCCGGAAGCCCAGCACAGGTGCAGTGCAGCATCCCTGAGCAGACCTGTACTGGCAGTAGGAGGCTGCTGCTTGTGTAGTGGCTCCAAATCCACCGTATGACAGGAGTTATGTCTTCAGTGGCTGGGTGGCCAAACCCATCAGCTAATGCACCCTAATTTGAATTTAATGCATTTTCTATCAAATATCAAATGTGCTTATGGCTTCATGAAACTTGCAAGGCTGGACTAGCTACACATCCATAAAGTCAATTTCGGAAGTGGCAATATAGCTCAGGGTCGTGGCAGTTCATTCCTTTTAAGGTTTGACACACAGCCAAGATTTCAAGTTCACCCAGCTTGGCAGTCTAGCTCTCTTTATATAGCTGTCCTGCTTCCCTAAGAACTCGTGGATTAATCCACTATTTTAAAAGAAATATTAATTTGGGAAAAGCTTATTTTGATCATGTGCCTTACATACAGGACACCTTCTCCAGTCTCACAGATGGTTTTCTCCCTCCTCTCAGGTTTCTGTGCCTGTGGTATTCTCAGCACCTGTAATGTTGCAGGCCTTTATAGGACAGTGGGAATGTGAATTTCCTGCCCCTTTTTGATATCCATGCACCCTAGAAGTCTATATTCTCTTCTTAGTTATTCAGTACTCCAGTGGTTCCAACTAATGCTGTCCCAAGACTTAAGAAAGAAGCAAGCAGAGAGTCAGTCTAGCTTCCTAATCCCTACAGCAAGGAGCAACATCAGGGAAGGTTTTTGTTCAGAACATTAAAGTTATCCGGCTGTAATCGAAGACTCGGATAATTATGGTAGCTGTACATGGTTACTTCACCTTTTAGGGTAAGTTAATTATCCTTGAAATTATTTCCTTGACAGAACCAGCTTGGCAGAGCCATCTTGGCAGTCAGCTGCTGCTAAAGTGGGCTTGAGATTTAAAGAATGCAGTGGGCTGGCTGTGGCTTATAAATCCAGTGTGACCCCGGCAAGTGTGGTCATATGATGCTCTGATTTCTTATTTTCACCCAGGTTAAAATCATGGATTGAAATTGAAATCTTTCTGAAATCAAAGGGAGTTTTATACTGACTGCAATTGGGCATAAAATACTTCCCTTGTTGGTCTGTTTAGGTGTGGACATAAACCTCGTTTCACTTTATTTTACTTTACTTTTAATTGGGACTGGATTGGTGGGTAGCTGCTAATGAGTGAGGAGGTAACAGTATACATGCTGGCAGAGATATATACACACAACCAGAGGAGCAGATATTTTTAGATGTATTGTCAAATTGCACCCAAGAATATTAAAGTAGGCTGGGTTTACAAAGGCTGCACAGTTCAAGACTTAAATGCTACCTAGAATTAAGCTGTATTTGTCACTGAAACCAGCAGAAAAGCTAAGGAGCACTTGTCTTGTGTTTTACTAGCTCATCTATTTCCTTATTTATAGCTCAGCCCTGTCCCTCGTCTCATGTGCAAATCCAATCCAGGCTGAAGGGAGGTGTAAATCACAGGGACCCAGCCTCCTAAGGAGAAGTATTTTCCTTTGCTTTCCTATTTTAAGCTTTGTGTCTCATTTGCAGTAGAAAATGTGACCCAAAATATCAGAATCAGTCATTAGTTACTGTTTAAAATGCTGAAATGTGCCATGTTTCAATAAGAAAGTGTCTTTACGTACTGCAATCTGACTGTAATGCAACACAGAGATGGCTGCAACAAGCACTTCTCTGGGAACTGGCTACCTTCCACTGGGGTCTGGCTTTCAAGTGGCTTCTCTGATCTATTAATACAGTATTTAATTTCTCTGGGCTTCTAGCAGGTGTGTTGCCTAGGAGAACTATTAACACTGCTGAACTTTAATGCAGGTGACTTAGGAGTCTCGAAAACAGTTTTATGAGAGTTGTTTATTTTATAGCAGGAATAGAACTTCTGGTTATTCTTAGCCCTCAAACAACACTGTGGCCACATGGAAGTGCCAAAACCATGTCAATGTGCTGTTGAGTTGGAGTGTAGCTATAAGACCTTCTTAGAAAGATAGGCTGTGCTTAAAAGGCAGCTCAGCCTAAAGCTGTGTTCAACAATGCTTTAAACCGTTCCTGCCTTTGTGTGGTGTGGCGGTAAGACTGCTGCCAAGGCTTCCAAAAAGGCAGTGACTGACTGAAAACACTGCACCCTGAAATTGTTAAAAATAGCACACAGTCCCAGCCCTGGCTGCCCCAGACTTTTGAGAGGTTCTCCAAAGGCAAGGAGTGGAGAATTTGCTGGCGGACGGAGCTCTAGGGGTGCCCAGCCAGCTGATTCAGCCAGAGTATGTCTGGAGCTTCATGCATGCACAGCAGTTGGAAATATTTAGTTCTCTAAATGCTCCCTATGCTCAGGACTAGACATGATTATCTTTCTCACCTCTGCGGTCTGTTTGTTAAATAGGTCACAGTAAAGTTTTTGCCCATAATCTGTGTGTGAACTGTAAAGCACTGTTGGAATGAGCTTTAGTTAGTCAATTTGGGCACTACTTGGGAAGCCCTCTGGTCTTAAAATACCATTAGAAGGAGCTGAGCTGGGTTCTGGATGGAGAAACCTATAATGTGCAGAGGATGTTTCTGTGTAATTTTGAGTAGAGTTGATTGTCTCATCATCTACTTTTGGTCAAGAATTAAATGGGAAAAGCCAAAAGTAAAGTTTGAGACTGCAGATGTTTAGTGAGCTGAGTACAGCTGTCACATCCACAGGTTCTAAGGAGATCCCAGCTTGGGAAGAGCAAACATAACAAACCAAGTGCTGACCCTGCACTTCGAGAGAGATGTTTAGATTCTTAGTCCTCCAATAACACATTATGTAGCCAGTTATATTTATATGTGAATCTATTTAAGCACAAAATTAGCAAATCATTTGGGGTGACAGTTGCATAAAAACTGTGTAAGTGTAATCCTCATTTTAATTCCTTGTTTTGCCTAGAAATTAACAGTTGAAATTTGGACCTCTTAGCATTGCTCTTTGAAGGATAGTTCTCTGATTCATTCACCTGACAATTATTGCCTAACTGGACACAAGGTCCCTGGACAACTTGTGAAGAGGAAAACTTAGGTGGCTACATGGGACAATACTGTATTACAAGGAACTGTGGGAGGGGAGGTCATAGCTGAGAGCAATATGAGTTCTCACCAGGAAACTCAGTTGGATTTGCTTTTGTTAAGTTTCTGTTTTATTTTCTAGAATATCTGTTCTCACCTTCGTTCTAGTTTGCTTTCCACGTAATTTCATGATGGTTTTAATACTCATGACTTTTCTATTGCTCTCCTAGTAAAGATAGCCTGTGTAACACTGGTCAGGTTTATCAGCATTGAGAATAAAGAAAATAAGGTGTCCTACAATAGCATTATGGGGGAGGAACCATCTGTGCTTAAAAGACAGTAAAAGAAGCAAATAGTGTGCTGTTAGTACCTGTAAGAAGTCTGTGAGGAGGACAAGTCCTTTCACCACGTTCATGGGATCTCCAGTTGCCGAGAGCATTTTAGACATTAGATCACCATACCCTTGGAAAAATGTCACTGGCCTGAGCTGTAAATCGAACAGAATGGCTGACATGCCAGCAAAGGAGTCCAGGTTTTCCTCGCCTTCATCAGGAGTTGCAGCTATTATGGACTCCAGACCCTGAGCTTCGAGAACCACCTACGAAGGAACAGTGATCAATGAAAAAATCCTGCCTGACTCAGACTATTAACACCACCACATATTTTCTTAATGTCTAAATGCCTAATTCTAATTTATGCAGTTGTAGTGGAAAAGGTATGAGGTTAAGACTTAATGGAACTAGGAAGAGCACTTAGAAAAATGGAAAATAAAATAATCTCATGCCATGTTTTTGCCCTTTAGGAGCTGAGCAGAATTTACCCACATGCAGATCACTATCCTGAGAATAGTTTTCTTTCAAACACATTTTCCTTTATTCATCAAACTATTTTTCATGGACAGTTGGGAGGAAAAGCCAGAGATGTTCCACTGCACAATTTTTGTCCTGCATAAATTTAGGATAATTATAATACTGAAGGTTCTTGCCAATATTAAGAAAAGTCTAAAACACAGACATTGAAATCTCTTTGATTTGTACTTTTGATCTATTCCTTGAATTTCCATTCTGTAACATACCTGAACTGGGACCTAATTTTACAAACTCACAAAGCTTTTATTGATTGCATCAGATAAACCAGCATAGGCTTTACGTAGACACAGACCACGATGTGTGATGAAGAACAAAACACTTGTTCCTTTGTTTATGGCAAACATATGCCACATTGTGGGGTTTTCCCCTGTCATTGGCTTTCCCCTGTCATTGGCTTCTTCTCTGCCCAGTGCAGCAAACCTTATGGTCTTAAGCATTAGCTGAATTGATTTAGAAGTTGTAACAAAAGGAGCACATACTGGCTAAGTTATTATGTACAGTGTGGCAGTTACCTGGATGGCATGAAGTTCAGTGCTTCTGTCGAAAACACGGATGTTCATGTTACTTCTCCGTAAAATGCCAGAGCCGGAGTAGAGGATGTCGAGGCTGTATGTGGATGACACATCAGGACCACCTTAATTAAAAAAGAAAGAAGGTACCTGTGACTACACTAGTGGATTAATGAAATGTTTGGGAATACAAAGAGGGTTCAAAGGCAGTCTCATGGTTACATACGAGTGATATATCCAGTGTAGGCAGAGGAAGAGCCCATCTTGGAGAAGCGATCGTAGTTATGGGCACGCATGTCCTTCAGAACTTGCCGAACTGTTTTGCTGTGGGATTTCAAAACAAACAAACAACACCATTTTTGAGATACAAAAATGTTACAGTAACAAATGTATTACTTTTTGGTAGAAAGATCAAATTTGAGAGAGGGTGAATCTCCCAGTATGAAAGAGAGCCTTCAAAACCCTTACCTTTTCCCACTAAAAATCTGACCTAACCTGGAGTCTCTCTTTCAATTTCAGGTACTCCCTAAAGTCATAGGAAGAAAGGCAAGCAAAGGCCTTGCTTGAAAATTAACGGTTTTAAGAAGAAGATATATATTGATTATTTTTGTTCTCACACTGTGATGTTTAAAATTTTTCCACATCACTGGTTCTGAAAATATAAAAGCAAGGGACCCATTGAGAGAAGTAAGATTAACAGAAGACATTTTTCACAGTAATGCAAGTCAGATGCCCAATTATTTTTTGTACCTGTGAAATGTGAACACCTATTAAAATAATTATATTGAAATTAAGGGATTTATTCTGAAATAACAATACAAGGGACATAAAAATAAGATATCCTCTTATACTGTCCTTAAGTTTTAGTAATTAATGAGAACCTGTGTTCTTTGTAAGGAAGGCTGTATTTATTTACACTGAACTTAATGTACCTTGAAGGCATTTCAAAGCGCAGTGTATCTTGGATCATGGAGAGCATGTACTTGTTCATTTCCATAGGCAGTTCCCCAATGGAGAGCAGGATGTTTTTCACTTCCATGTAGGATGGGTTACTGTTTAAGATGATGGCAGCTGCTGTGGTTCTCACTGTCTTTTCGTGGACTTTGCGAGTCTGGTGGTATATCCTGTTCATTGTTTCCTTCACCTGGTCAGGAAACACATTATTCACTCAGTGCTCATGCAGATGACTGGGCAAAGTACAGGTTGGAATCTCGTTTATAATATCAGCTTAAGTTAGCTTAGTTAGCTCCATAGCTAAGGCTAATACATAAGGATATATTTTCAGCATCATGTTTTTCATGGTCCTTTTGGAATGCTGAGACATGTATAGCTCAGTGACCACAAGGACAAGTGGGACAACTGTTATGTTCTCTCAGCCACAGACCAAATACAGCCTTACACACTGGTTTTCAAAGCGGGGCTGTAAATAAGTAGCAGCACTAAGAACAAGTGTGGCAGAGGTAAGACAGAGATTTCTTGACTGTTAAGGAAACATGTACTTTAAAAACCAAGAATCTTGTTATTTTAATTTTCTAGATAGTGCCTGGGATGGAGTGTTCCTGAGAAGATTGTGACATATCTTTGTTACAGGGGAGTCTGTGGAAAGCCACATAGTCCCACTGAATGGCCTCCAACATGCTCATTTGCAGAGCAGCACCCTGACAGCCCTCAATCCTGATGGCCAGCGGCAGGTATGAAATGGAATGCAAGGTAATACAGCAGAGGCAGGACCTCTTGTCCCACTATTTTCTATGTCTTTTCCAATTCTTGGAGGCTGCAGGTTAAAATGCAGCTATTTTACCCTTCTCTTACTTTGTGTGCTATCCCAATGTGAAAGCACAAGAAAGAACAGGGGCTGCACAGGTGCCCAAGTGCTCCCTCTGGCGAGCAGAGCCCCGTTTCCCTGCAGACTGCATGCCACCTTTGGTGGCTGTGTGTGACCCTGGGCTGACTAGCATGTGTCCACCAGTCCATTCCTTGTCTTCAGCATGTTGACTGCACTACACAGCTTGGTGCCATCAGCAAACTTACTGAGATTGTACTCAACCTCACTGTCCATGTTGCTGATGACAAGAAATGAACTCTGTTAATTCGTCCTTTATCTTTAATACAGTCTCCTGCACTTCTTCTCTTGGGCAGTATATTTTCTTACCTCCTTGGTGAGAAAAGAAGGATCGTATCTCTGCAAGACAGTGGCAGCAAGGCTGCTGATGGGCCCTTCTCCTGACTCAGCATACTTCAGAAGCACTGGAATTGCTTCGGGAAGGAGTGCGTTCTTCAGTGCCAGCAGGTACATCTGCACATTGTCGTCTTTCTTGGCCTTCTCCAGTCTACTTAGAATCAACCTTTTGGCTTCCACAACAGCCTAAGAAAATCAACAGCACAATAAATGGTAATCATAAACCTCCCTTTTTCCCCTTGCAGGAGTAGAAGGGGCAGGGCTAGGTTCTGGCATGTTTTTGTGGCACAGGGTTAGCAAAGGTTTCATTTGTTCGTTGATGCCTTCCTTCAAGCATAACCAAAGTGACCGCAGCCACAGTGACACCTGATCCAAAGTTTTATCACTTGCCAGCTGCTCCTGACCTGTTTCAGGGACTTCAGAGGTCTTCCTTGTGGGGCCAAGAAGTCCCCACAAAAAAAGGCAAAGGAAGTTTTCTTCAGTGCCTCATAATATAATGTTATAAAACTACTTGGCAATTAACAAGAGAAATTAAAAGGCCCTGTTCAAGTAATTAAAAGGGCTCTGTATCTTTTCAGTGATGTGCTGTAGTGCTGAACAATACAGATCCAGCAGCCTTGTCTGATCATTCTGATCCTCTAACACCAGCACCTACTTAGTTCATGCTCAGAGCAAAAGCCTTCCTCCTTCTCTGCATGTTTGGGGCACAGTTGAGTACTTGAATCAATGAATTTTCTTCACAGAGGTGAAATAACCTAAGGTGATTGCAAATAATAAAAAGATCCTGAGTTTGCCAGTGTTTCTCTGAGGATATGCAAAGCTTTTGGACAAGGCAGCACAAGCACTGCTTCTGCTGACAGGTTTAGCCACAGAAATGGGAAGAGACAAGATAAAAGCCCAAATTTGACAAAGCAGAAGTCATTATTTAAAAAAATACAATCCTCTATCAAACATAAGAGTTCATGGACTAATTTAAGTGGGAGAATCTGCTTCCCGTGTCTGTCATGCTCTCCCAGTAACATCCCCAGGGATCAGTCCCATGTGTTGCAGACCAGAATTTGGGCAGCAGTGACCATCAGATACTCACTGGCAGCTTGCAGCCTTCCCTGTCACACAGCTTTCTAATGAGCGCTCCCATTACAATGACAAGAGTTTCTCTGATTTCTTGACTGGCGACATCCCCCTTGAACTTCTCCTGTCATGCAAAAGCAAAGCTGTTTAGGGTCTCAGTGTAAACATGAAAGCCACACTGCTGTGGGTTCAATAGGCTCCCTCACTTTCTGTGAACATTAATGCAATGCAAGGGCAGTGATTATCACAATGGCCAGGGCCCAGGCTAAGCACAGCACAGTTCTATCATTACATATATATTACATATAATAACTCAGTGCCATTTTCACCTTTAGTTATATTCAGTGTCTCAAGTAGATTCGTTTGGGGAGAAAAAAAAGGGGATTTACAATTCTGATTATAGGACTTTCATAAGGCAACAATCAAACAATCCTCAAATTGTTTTCCTAACATTCAGTATTATGTTTCTTTTTCAAGTAATGACTTTTGGAAATATTTTGCAAAGTAAACAGACTTTCAGTCTGGACCTAGGAATGTTTGTTGTTTGCAGGCTCTATGTTAATAGCACACTTATAGGAAACCCTGGAAAGCATAAAGAAAGGAAAATTAGAAACAGCAACAGTTGTTTCTTCTCTTCCCCTTTGACTGGGCTGAGGCATAAGAGTATTATCTCTGTTGTATTAGTTTTGTCCTTGGGCTTACAGTTAATGATTTCAGGAGCATTTCACTGGGGTGAGAAGCAAATCCACAAGCATACAGGAACCGCTCCTGCAGGATAAAAGTGCTTGCATCCTTAAAGTCAAGAAACTCCAGTATGGCCTCCAGTGATTCTGGGGTCTGAGCTGAGGTTACAGCATCCACTACCTGTGGACTACAAAGAAGTGCAAATTAAATGAACATATCATTGCAATGAGCCAATCAATACTGAAAAGACTTGGCTGCATATTTAGAGAAAGAAGCTAATCTACTGAAACAGCTCTTCATTGCAAGTAAGAGAATCTTTTACTCTTGTTGGAAAAAGTGTCCCTGAACTTTCACCTCAAAATGGTACACAAACTCATATCCATGGATAGTATTTGAATTTATGCAGATAGGAGACCAAAAAAAGTATTAAAAAACCCAACTATAACAAGTGTATTAAAGTTTACAGGAAAAGGTTGTACATATAAAGACGTGTTTTAGTACTGCATGTACAATGACACAGAGAGAAAAGGCTTCTATGCTACCTGAGTGACTCTCAGGATTATCTCCATTGCTAACTGCTACAATTTATTTGAAAGATCCTGACCATATGACTCAGAAATGCTTTTGAGCTCAAGTTCCAGAGTGCATGCTGTTCACAACCAAACTCTAATACTGGGACAATTCCTAGGCACCAGTGTTCCCCTTCTTTATTGAATTTCCTATTGAAGGAAACAAATGGGAAGTCAAGAACAAGTTATAGAGTGTTTCAGAACAGCCATTTGGTTTGAGAACCTTTGGCTAAACTACAAAGCATGTTGGCCTTGCACTGTAGATCCAACCCTGGTGGCTGAAGGGTGTACTGAAAATTTATTATTATACAAGAACAAACATAACTCAAAAAAAATCCTTTTCCTGTAGACAGTACTGAACACTGGGTTTGCATTGCAAGGATATCACCAGTAGAACTCAATCTCTTTGTATGCAATTTGCCCTTCTGCATTTTTCAGTAACATAAAACTTTTAAAAGCTTGTTCATGGTAACTTACAGAAATTCTTTACTTTCACTTTTAATAATTTTCAGTATCTCCTCTTTCGTAGCTTTTCTGATGTTCTGAATGAAGGACAAAAAGCTTTTTGCTGCTTCAGGTTTGGAAAGTTTGTCAGGATGCATTTGTTCTCTGATGCTCTGCCAGTGCTCAGAAAGCTGCAAAACAATTCATATTATGTCAAATCTCTCAGATTGTGGTTTCAGTTCTCAAAATAAGAGTAAATAAATCCAGATATGTAGGACAGTTGTTGTTCAAAGTAGCTGAAATCCAACAAATTGATAATCCTTTAGCTCAGTATTAGGTAATTTATGATATCCCAGCACAAATATCTTAGAAATCTTTCTACAGCTGTCTCTCTTCCAACTCTTTAGTATTTTCCTGATGTTGTCCATGACCTTAACTGCAATCTCTTTTGGAACAATAAAATTTATTTATACTGTAATTGGAATAAAGTGAATTCTTTTCTCTTGCAAATTTACTATGCTTTCTGGTGAATATGGTGTTTGCCTTATGTTCTCATTTTTTTTAAAGTAGATTTTTTTTTTTTAAAGGGAGATGCACAATCCCCAATTCACCTATTAATCATGTTTTTTTTTGAGAAGATGGTAATTTTGGGTTAGTACAGAACAGGATTAAATGTCCAAGAAGTTATTCCCATTTTTTATTCATAAACTTTAATACAAAGGGATTTGTAGCTATTGTACAAAATAAAAGGTAAGATGGTGGTTGCTGTATTTATACCCACACCACATTTTTTACCTGAATGAGCCAACATGGTAGCAAAGCACTTATATCTGTCCTTCCAGATACACTCCCATAAGAAACTGGTGCCAGTATTTTGACCTTTCTTCTCTCCCTCGCCTTTGCTTCTGTTATCTCAAGTTATCGAGAACATTCCTTGATGAAAACTCAGCTGTTCTTTGCAGCAGTCTTTACTGCAGTTTTCCTGAGTGGGAAATAACAGTAGCACCCATCTGACCTTCACTAAAATAGTTCCCCTCTGTGGATTTTGTGTTGGGCAATAGCACTTGAACCTGCTGGCAATTAGAAGTATCATTCATCAGTACAGAGTGCAACTTCTGTTGACTGTAACAAACAATAATTAGGCAACAATGATTGAGACATAGGATATTTCCTATGGATTAATGACCAGCTGGGAGGAGCTCATGTTCTGAGGCACAGATGGGTCTTTTAACCTCAACTGGTAATTAGTGCTTAGCACCAAGGTCAGTGTTGCTATTATTAACTGAAATTGGATAAATATATAGGTCACTTTTATTCCCCCTGCTGAAGTTGCACCACAGTCCAGAAAAAAAAAAAAAAAAAACCTCTAACCTCATTACTCCTTATCTTCTCCTGTGCAGAGCCCAGCTGTGTGGGCTGCTCTTAGTCAGTTTGCCCCATACCCTAGAGACAAGCAAGGTGAGAGATGCAAGCTGGAGCCATCTCAAGAAAAAGAGAGCAGAGACCAAGCCTTCCTTTTGGGGGTGCTCAGGAGCAGCTGCCATCTCCTGCAGTGACCATGGCATTAAAAACACTGTTCACAGTTGACTTTTCTGAGGGCTCTCAGTCTCCTGATGTGAATGTCAGGCAGTTTGGATATAATAACCCAAACATTCAGGCACAAGATGCACACACTTCCACATGGCAACCCAGTATGGACACAGACCTCTGTTCCTCTGACAGAGAACAGAACAGAGGTCTTGTGGGCACTCTAGGAAAACTCCAGCCAAACCAAGAGGTTCTAAACCAAGCAAGTTGGTTTTGAATGTCAGTGCATGACAGCTGTTTACCAATATACAAAAGGTGGCTGCAAAAGACAGAACAAACCCACCTCACCTTCAGAAGGGGCAAGAATCTTTCCCCATATGAACCACGAGCATAAAAGAGTGTAAGATACATGAGCTCTTCTGAAAAAAACATGCTTTATGTTGTCTAAACACAGAAATCTAGACCTAATTTTAAGTGCAAACATTTGCCATAACCTCAGAGAAGTTAAAGCTGCTGTCTGGGAAATGAGGGTAGTAATGGTTATTTTATCAAATTCATAGAGATAAGACCTGTTACAATTTAAAAAGGGCTTTGAGAATGTAAAACTCTAAGGCATAGCATGTCAGCAGGGCATGAATGTATACCATGAAATATAAGTACCATATGCTATGTTGCTGCTTTGGATACAGTGTTCTGTTTATAGAGCCCATCTTTTCATAGCAGTTACTGAAAAATACAGTGAGAAAGCAGACTTCATTCTCCTCGTGCCATTAGGTTTATAATGACATAGCTCAGCCCCCAGGCAGTGCTCTGGAATTATACACTGTGTTTGTTATCTTGGTCTGAAAATTATAACTGTTATGACAAACTCAGTCACAAGTGACAAATTGGTCAGCACAAACATCAACAGGCAGAGAGTCAGGGAAAAACCACCTGTCCCTACTCTGTTTAGGATGCCTTGATATTCCCTGCTCAGAACTGCTCCAGCACACACGCAGCATAATTTCTATATTCCCCAAATATGTGGTTTTGGTCTTCTCTGTGGCTCCACAAGCATTAGACAAGAAAAATTATTACAGTGTAATGCTACTTCCAATAGCAAAAGTTCCAATACAGGAACATATTTGTGCTCAAAAGAAGTATCTCTGGAGGCCTAAAATTATGTGTGCTAAATAGAAGCTATATCTTGCTTATCAACACCAGAGAATAATGATCCTTAAATTAATGTTCCCATTCATTCCTCAATGGTAATAGCACTAATACTGTTTGCTAACAGTCACTGTAGTAATCTATTTAGTTTATGATGAACATCATTAGTAAAACAAAAGATGATGCATTTACAGTGCCATGCTCTTAGCCTTCAGATGTCTTAAATATAAAAAAACAAGGCAATGTTTTTCCCAGGGAAAAATGATAACATTATTGGACTACCTAAGAATACTAAAGCCCCATTCTATACTTGTAAAATACTTATAAAATCCTTTAAACAAAAGACTTCCTCGGGGTCAGGTAGTAAGAAGACGTTAAATATACTACCAACAAATGCTTATCCTGCCTGAGGAATGGCTAATGAACTTGAATTCCTAGGAACAGTTCAGCTCCTCCATGACAGAACTGTTTATGAACACCAGTCGACCATCTTAAAATTAATTTTCCATCCAGAGGAAATAAGCTTCTGCCAGCTCAAGGCTGGCAAAGGTGAGATAAAACAACAGGATGTTGTATTTTCTAGTGATCTGGAGAAATATTGCAGTCTTTAAAAGAGAGCAAAAAGGTTGGTACTTTTAGTGGTAGATCTTACGACACTCTTGTGGGGTGAGCACCATTGCAACACTTCCATACTCCCTACTCCAGGGTGTATTTTATATGCTGTGCTGGACCTGTCCCAGTTCTGCTTGGACAGAAAATTTGCTCTCACACTTGTCCTGCTCAGCTAAGCAACCCGATGTCCAATGAACCTGTGTTTACTTACTGAAGGGCACTTTTTGCATTCGGATTTCACTGGCTCTGCTTCCAGGGGCATGGCAACATAATTGGGGTCCAAGGTCTTGATCACACCAGTGACTTGCTTTGCAGCGATCAGTCCCATCCCAGCTTGGACTGACTTCAGTTCCAGCCTCTGCCTGTACATCCACACAGTGAGGACATCATTAGAGTCCAACCATCAGCACAATGATGCAGAAATCACACCAAGAGGAAACAAAAAACCCCTCCACAGACAAAAAACTATACAATACAGACTGATTGAATCTTATTTTAAAATGTTCAGAACATGGCAAGTCTGTGGGGTTTTTAAGGTCACAGAAATAGCTGATACCAGCACAATTACTGCTAGAGTTATGTCCAATAAAATACCTGTATGAGAGACTTTCTAAAGCACAGATTTACAACACTTGATAAACAGCCTTCAGTACCCACATACATTCTGAAATGTTTCATATATTTCCTCTTAAAAGATCTGGAAAGTGAGATTTTTGAATGCACTTTTTCTTTTAAATATCTACTGTTTCTGAGATGCCTGAATCATTTATCTTGTATGAGTAGCTCCACACTTTCAGTGCTTTGGAGTCTGGAGTCTAACACAGATCTAGGTTTCACTGTTGTTTCCTTTCTATGCAGTAGATTTTATTTTCTATACTTCCAAACTCTCACATACTGGAAATGGAAATCCATCAGAAGTATTTCTTGAGAAATGAGAAGACAGAACACCGATAGCAGTAATGGGTAGATTAAAAGGGTTTGGCCAATTCCTGCTGCTTCCCGTTAGCTTCTCATGAATGCCATTATTTATTATTTGCAGTGTGGTGGAACCCTTAATTGAAGTTCGACCTGGTACCTGGCACAGTTGGACCAGTATATGGATAAAAAAGAGACCTAAATCCTTACCTGGGGAGTTCACAGCCTTAGATCTCAATTCTATCAGACCTACATATGTAACCTGACTTGAACCCCCTAGTCCTGCCAGCATCAATGTCAGTCCAATTGCCCAACTTACTTTGAAACTATTTTGGCACCTGTTTTTCGTCGGTAGTTCACAACGAAAATGAAATTTTCTTCTGCCTTAATTGATTTAATGAAACTGTCTTCCAGCACATAAACTGTAGCAGATGTGGCTTTTGTACTGACATCCAAGATCTGAAAATAATTTAAAAATAAAACAGAAAGAGGGCTACTCAACAAACAACAAACAGGAAAAGAGCCCACCATTCCAAATGAGGGCAAGACTTGCAATGAAGTTGAGCTATATGAGGAAGGTGCATATAGGCTGGCATCGCAAATTAAGCCTATGAACCAGGCTTTCAAGTATTCCCTCTGCAGTAAGAAGTCACTCACTTCCACAATATGTGCTTCAAATTCAGTATGTAATAGGGTAAAAGACAGTAGGAGCAGGGCAGGAAGCTATGGAGCAGGCTGCAACTGAGAAAACACCCAGTACTACATTTAGTTTAAGATATGCTTTAAATAAGACAAGAATCTTTTCCAGAGAAATGTCTTGTAAATGAGATTGTCATGCTGACACTCAGATCAAACAAGATGGCTGGCTTTGCTTCTTGTTTTGTAAACAAGATTATGTCTTTATGGTAAGTGTGAAAATTTGGAACCCAGTCATAGTGTTAAGGCAGTTTATTAAGAGAGTGTGTGCTGTCTTTGTACTTATCTGAGCTGAGAAAGGCCAGTTTCTGATGTGGAGAATCCCAGTGCCTTCAGCAGGTGTCCAGCCTGCCCTCAGCAGTGACTACTTAGAAAGACATTTACTAACAGTAGAGGACCACTAGGGCTGTAGTAGGGCTTCAGTTACCTCTATGGCACATCTCCTGTATTACACCTGTGCATTAGGGAAGCCTTGATCTTCCAGGCAACAATGGAGCTTGAGCAGGCTTCATTCAGGAGTCAGCATCTTGCCTGGCATTTACAGCAGATGGGGAAAAGGTTGCTATTATCACTATGACTGGATCTGTATCGGCTGAGCCTAACTGGTTTACACCACAGGAGAATCCATTCCCTGTTCTCCATGGGAACTACATTTGGGCTAGTAGAATTCACATATAGAATTTGCTTTCTCTAATGCAAGAAGGACTTCTGAGAAGATGAGTAGTAGCTGCTAAGAATATATTTTAAATAGGAAGAATATATTTTTTTTTGTTAAAGAAATCATACCTGGCTGTGGCTGGTAAATCCTTTCTTTTCTATTTCACAGGAGTCCAGGTCTTTTATTTTAGTCACTTGATCTTGCCGCACGTGGTAAGTAGTACTGCATTTCCCAGAAATGTCCACCTTGGAAAGGAGAGTTAGATTAGGACAATTTCTTGAATTTACCTTTGCGACCCCCCAACACCTTCCAAAGTTGAAGCATTTTCTCCGCTGTTGGAATCCTGTACCTGAGATGCTGCACTGCTTGGGTTTATTTAACAGTTTTGAGGATGTCAGTGGTTCTAACTATCTGCTTTGGATTGGCAGGGGTACTGTTCATTAGATGGCTAGGAAGAAAAGTAACAATGGCTGTTTAAACAAAATAATTAGGAAATACCAGGCAGCTCACACTATACTCACAAATTTGAGTTAAATTCAAGCTTTGTCCAAGGGGACAGGTTTAGAAATTTAACAGTGGAAGGTAACTTCCATTTAACAGTGGAAGGTAACTTAAATGGATGCAGCTAAATCAGTGCTGACTTTGTGTGGGTACTTGGATTTAGAATGGGACTCCACTGAATTGAATTTAGGAACTAATCAACTTTAAACAGCAGCATAATCACTTTTATAGTGACCTGGTTTAAGGTGGTTTATTACCAAATTGTGCTAAATTTATTAAGGTATTTTAAATCAAATGAATTGCACTACTTTATGCTAATTGCAGCAATTTGATTAGTGTCACCAAATATTCAGAAGACTGTCTTTACGTTCCTGACCTCATATGTGATGAAAGGACTGAATTCTATCACAGTTCACTCTTTCTGAAGTCAGCAGGAGCCACAGCTCTGCCTTCCAGAGCAGATCAGGCTCTGCCTGTTCCTCAGGTGATGATAATCTTGCCTGATAGAGCATCATACCTCAGGAGAAGAGCCAGAGTGCAGCTGTAGCTGGAAAAGGCTAGCCAGACCTCTCTTAATGTTCTGAGTAAAACCAGGTTCATTTTGATATGAGTAGAAGGTTTTGACCTGTAGGAACACGAGGAAAAAGTATATAAAAAGCATTCAAAAGTGTACAACAAATCTTGTTAAATTAGAAAGGAATAGTGAGGATCCACTCTAGAAAAACTACCTTTATTTTTTTCTCATTAGGAAGTTGAATTTGGATCTGTTATTTGCTTATTTTGAGCAATCTGTGGAGCCTCGGGGCCTGAAAATAACAGTACAAACACATTTTGGCCTTCAGCTGAACCTAAGTACAGTTTCAGTGCAGTGAGCGTCTCTCCTCCTGGAATTAGAGAGAATTTAGATGGGAAATGGGAAACTTTTCATAATTTCACAGGTGACTCATTTTTCTGCATAATCCTCAGGTAATCGCTCCCCACAGGGGCATAATATCTGTTGCACTTTAATCACAGGTTACAAAAACTCAGGATGAATCATAGATAAATCACAGATAGAATGACTTCAATGACGTGTCAAATGTATCACAACCTTTGTACTTCATGGGTCAACTATTGTGCTTGAGCCTCTCCTCTGGTAACAAGACTTTGCACCTCCACTTTGCATTCAAGGTGCTTTAAAAGTGCCCCTTTATCTGGAACTGTAAGTACAATCAGTGTATTATCTTGGGGTAACCCTGAAAAGTGAAATTACTGTGCCAGGGATGAAATAGTCATACCACAAAGAAATCAAAAAAGGGGTGTATAGACCTTACTACCTGAGAAAAAGCCCAAGTTCTTAATACTACATCTTAGCCTCAGCATGTGAAAGTGTGCAATGTATGAGGAGCAGATGCATTCTGAATGTGTTCTTCTGGTACCTCTGTTCTCATGTAGGGATGTGTACAGTTCACAGCCAGTGCTGTGCTGTTTCTTTTTATGTTGTGTAAAAGTGATGACAAGGCTGAGTCTGAAAGTTACTGAGCAGGTCTGATAGCAGCTGCAATTCAGCAGGCTGAGCTGGTGGCCAGGGTATGTGCTCAGTGCCTATTTACAGCAGGAGGTAAAGATCCTGCTGGGATAGAGTGTCACAGCCCTCACTCCACTCTGCAGCTGGGAAAAGGGAGTGTGACCTTCAACCTTCCTCCTTTTTCACAGCCACTCTGCCCATGCCCCACCTGCCAAGCTGCAGAGGGGAAAATGGGGGGTCGTGGCCTAATGCCACAAGCAACAGGAGGGTGAAGGACCAGGGGCAGGAGGCAGGAGCAGCCATGGCTCAAGCCTCACCACTCCCTGGCCAAAAGAGTAGGCTGAGTACAAGGGCAGCTTTCATAAGCAGCTCTGCAGGGAAAAAGAGAGTGATATGGATGTACTTGAATCTCCTTCTCAGAGACAGTGTGTCAAAGAAATGGGGACACTGAGAGCTACAAATGGAAATGGGTGCTCCTGTGCTGGGACAGTGCTTTGGGGTTCTCTCAGAGCAGGATATAAACCCAGGCACATGTTGAGACACATCTGCTCTCCAACCCTTCTCTTCTGATTTTCGGAGACAGTCTCCCAGTGTGGGGAAAACATGTAAGGCTGCAGCTCTTTCAGCATCAAGCTCATTAACTTGGCACCATTGAAACTGCAGGTGACACAGAAGTAAATAAGAAAGCCAAACAGCTGGGAAAAGCAATCCTGGTAAAATACTTGATAAGGGTTTAAAGTGATTAACACTGTTCCTCACAGACTCAATAGAACGTCCCTCATGAAAAATTGTATCTTCTTTTCTGCCTTCAGATCTTGGACAAAATCCTGTCCTCACTGAAGTCAATAGCACAAATCCCACACAGCAACTGTGCATATATCCACATGTGTAACTATCTTTGTGGACAATCTACTTTTACTTCCCCATTGTGTGTTGTTCTCAACACACAATAGGCTTGGGCTAGAAGGTAAATTACAGTCTGTTCTAAACTACTGTATTTCACGCAGAATGATAGGACACAATGGCTTATTAAAAACACTGAGTAAATAGTGAACTGATAAATTCTTCAAGTCTGTTACAAAAGTTATGTGTCATGTTTCCTTAGGGACTGAATTTTAAAAGACAGGCTCTTACTTTTCCACGGACTAGCTCAATCAATATAGGCCTCTGTAAAGCCTCCAGATACTCTTTCCCGATTATCTTCTCTGTACTTTTTCCTTTGAAGATGTTTTTAGCAGCTGGACGTTCATTCACATTTTCAACCTGAACATCTTTCATCTAGCAAAGTAAAAGCAGAGAAAATTAATGTAGAGAGCAGTGTAGAATTGGCCTGGAGTAGACTAGATAGACTAAATCACACAATAAATGTTCTTTATTTCTGCATTTCTGGTTCTGATTATTAATCTTCCATGATTACTATGTCAAACTTTACAAAAGAAGCCAGTGCTCTCCACTGGGGAGATAAGTGCCAGAAAATCCCACCAGAAAGCTAAGTACCAAACCCAGTTTCTATTTATAAATATTTGCAGCTACAACTGAGGACAACGTATTGCCCCTTGGGTAAGGGCTTGCACACCAGCTGTTTGAAGCTATAGGTGCTGTATGAAGCAATTTCTAAATACAGGAGATATTCTGAAGTTCTGGCTTATGATGTTAGATTGATACTTGTGAAATCTTATTCTACGGGAATTAGATCATCAAAGCAGCTGGGTTTAGTTGATGAGACCAGAGAATGAAAGGTTTAGCTTGTGTTCTGAAAGTGAGTTCTCTGAGATTAGGTTAGCAGCTAGGTAAGTGCAGAAAAGATTGTGTATGTTTTAAGTTGTCTGATGGCAATCATTACCGTAATTTTGACCAGCTGGTCATCATCATTGTCAGGATTTCTCCATAAGAGGTTGACATCCACACCAGAAGAAATCCGATATCCTGCACTTCTCTGCAGTGATGCTTTCACCCGATCAACATAGACTTCAGCTGAGTAAGCAAACTTATATAGCTTGTCATTATTTAGGCTTGGCCCAGTAGTGTGCCCTGTTTGGAAAGCAAAAACAAACATCATTTTAGAATTTACTAACTCATATAATCTACCATTTTCTCTAAGAAACCTTTAGAAAAATTACAAATTTAATTACAAACAAAAGATTAATGGGACTGATCCTGCTACTCTTGATCACAGAGGCTGTCTCACTGAAGCAGCTGGGGTTTTTTGTGATTAAGTTGATACTGATCATACATATTTAACATATGAAAGGTGACAGAATCCTTTGTTCTAGCTCTTTAAGACTGTCAGATTCTTTTCTTCAGCTATGTTAGTATTACAAATTAATCCAAAATTATTTGCAACTCAAAATACTGTTAATAATCACGCAATTTGTGTGGTTAGCAGTGTGAAATGCACTGATGTGATTTGTTGGAGCCAAATCATTCTCTGCATCTCTTGAATGTTTATTGGGAATCTTTCCATTGAGAGTCTTGCCCAAGGGTGACATGAAGTTGATGAAAACATTAAGAATGTATTTTTTAGATAAAATAATTAAGCTCTTGTTCTTTCAACTAAATAATTGTTCCCATAGCTCCGTCTCTGCTGTTAATTTATGTATTTTAAGAAATGTAAAAGGGAAAAGAAGGGAAAATAAGCTGGCTGTACACTAAGTGCTCTTAACATTCTCAAGGCAAACACACACAGAGTGACCTTAGGTGCTATCTGTAAGCAGCACAGCACCAGCCTCACACACCCAAATGCTGCACCACTGAATGCACTAGCAATTTCATCATGGAGTTCAGGAGGTACAGAGCAGAAACAAGTTCACAACAGAGTTAATCTAAGAAACACAAAGTGCTGTCCTCAGGGAGATGCATTTCAGTCTTATGACAAGTGCAGGGAAGGGCAGGGGAAAGAAGAAAAAATTCTCACAACATCTCAGAAAAATTCTTAAGCATGCTGTAATGGAATCAGTGTCTTCAAAGTCTCCTGCAGAGATTCATCAGGCTATCCTGATTTATGCTATATCCTTCTGTTTCGTCTGACTCACTTAAATAAATTTCAAATCACTGCATTGATAGAAAGGAAAATCAGTCTTATTTCACTTTAATATTTTAAAGCCCATTTAGGGGGGTGCATGGAGTAATTCCATCCTGGCTGGATGGATACATTCTGCAGTTCTTAAGGAGTCCAAAACCCCTGCTTCATTAAGACTTTGCTCACATCGTCCCCCTGTTCACTCAGATACCATGGCAGTGGATTAAGGTCAGCTTCAAAGAACCTTTCCCTGAGCAAAATGGACACTCCAGCAAGTTTAATCTGCAAGTTGTGTAAGCTGGCAAAGTTACAGAACTAAATAGACTTTATGCCAGCTGAGGATGTGGTGCAGCAAGTCTGGTGATCCCAGTGGGCTCAACCTGTTCACAGGAGAGGCCAAAGCTGTAACTATTGATTGTTTCCCACGGAGGTTGAAGGATTCATGTTGGCACAATGGGGCTTGTCTGCTTTTGCATGTCTTGTGTGTCTGTTTCAAAATAAAGTCACCAAGCGGCATGCAACCCTTCCTGGAGGTTTACTGTGAATTTCCTAGCCAATTTCCTTCCCTAATTCCCTCCTTTGAAGCTACCTTACCCTTGAGAGCAGAGGATGCTCAGTGCCTGCTCAGAGGTGGCTATGCCTTTCAGGGACACACGAGGTGCCCTGCAGTCCCTTGGAGCCAGTTGCTTCCTAGTTCAAAATGTCCTTAATTTGAAGCAGAAACTGCAGTGCAAAGGACTTATTATGGGCTGAGATTTTAGGAATATCACCCACTAGGTGCATTCTAAACACAGTCCCATCTAAAGGAAAAAATAGGGGAATAGCACATCCAAGAGAAATTATCTGGGTGCTCAGAGACAAGTAGCTTATTAGTTAAGGTGCATGTTGTGGTTAACTATTCTCAGTTAGAAGCACCTTTCACCTACCCTCTTCCTTTCCCCACAGCTGAACACATACATGGTTTTATTCTTCTTTTGTAAGAGTTCCTTCCCTCCTCATCCCTTTTAGCATCTGCTTGTCCCCACATACAATAGAGCTGTTCCATCCTAAAGGAAACAGATGAGCAAATGATAAAGCAGCTTCTTGCAAGTGTCATGGAAGAAACAAATAATTGCAAAGTATTCCTGGAAGCTAGAAGAACATGAGGTTTTGAAAGCTGTCACCAATTCACACATAGAAAACTCTGCAGAAGCCAGGGCAGAAGACGCCTTTAGTTGCCAGACTGGGAAAGGGTAGGTCGAGAGTGAATCATGATAAGAGAAGCAGCAGGGATGAGACAGTATTGAAAGCAGTCCCAAAGAGTTAGCACTTACCCCTGTGGAAATGGGGAACCCAAGAGAGACAACTGAATATTGTGGTCAGGCTGAGAGGCAAGGGGGATCTTGACAGATGACAGACAGAGGCACAGGGTCACTGACCAGAACTAGTTCTCAAAACAACACAACTAAATTTTCTTGCTAACTTCCATGAAGAAAACACCAGTACTTTTTAAAAGGAATATTGCAACACCTTTCTGATAGAAACTTTTCTTAATAAAAAGTCACCCTTTTAGAAGCTCCTTCCTTTGTATTCAGCACAGCACTGGAATCCTTGCTGCCTGTGCAGCCATTGACATTTCAGCTGATGGCAAGTGTCCCACCGCCTGAGAAGGGAGGAGAGACGGACACACAGACTGCCATCAGCCCAGCCAAGCTCTCTGGGGGTCAGAAGTGCTGCTTCCAAGGTGGAGTGCATAACACATAGCTTGACTAGTAATGTTAAGTGTCTGTCATTAAGGGTAACATGCCAAGTCTATAATTAAATCATGATACTGTATTATACAGAAGGTTACACTGCATGAGTAGAGACAGCTGTCAAGTCCTGTGCCTTTTATTAATACATATGGCATGCACAGCATGTGTGTCTCTAACTACTTGCTAGCTCTACCTTCATAAATCATATTTGCCACTATCTCTGACACCAGATAGCTTTAAAAAGCGAACCCCATCCGCTTATTTGAAAACATTTTTTCAAGTGGAACTGCAGTAGGAAAGTTTTACGTGCGCTGACCTACCTGAATTGAACAGAATAATGTTTCAATATTTCCAAAAGGCAGCATGGCCTAATGAAAAGGTAAAACACTAATCCTAATCCCAGCTCTCATACTGAGGCCCTAAGTGGCCTTTGGGCCAGTAATTTAGCTCTCAATCTCTCTGCACAAGAGAGAGAGGAAATCTAGCAGAGCTGAAGGGATGACTAATTAAAGAGAAAATGCTTGCTCAGTATCCTGGGGAATGTGACAAGCAAATATTACTTCACATCAAGAAGCTTTGCTTAATTGATATAAATGGGAATCTGGGAAGATCAGACACCAGAAATGTGCCATATTGGTACCTAGCCATAAATTGAATGTGGCAGTCTCATGAAATAATCTCACAGGTAAAAGCACTGATTGCAAATTTCTCTCCTTTATAACTCCTGTCCTGAGGGTGCATAGAGGCAGGGAAGAAGGAAGGTTGCTGCTCTGTGCTTTACACAGTGTCCTGGATTCCCTGCAGAACGCAGGAGGTGGCACCCATGAGAGCATCTCTACAGCCTTTTTAACAGCTTAACACAGGATGGCGTGCTGCCCCTGCTTCCCCTCATGATGAAGACATCCTCATAAAACTAAAAACTCAGCTTATGTTATAAGGTTGCTGTTCCTCTAAATTTAACATGAAGCTGTACATGAAGAGTCACTACTATAGACACCTTTCCTTGCTTCATACATTGGCACTGCTGAAGCAGACAGTCTCCAAGATTTCATACCCTTGACTTTGTCAGGACACCTGAGTAAAGCTCTGCTCACAGGGTTTCTGCAGACATCCAGATTTTCAAGACTTACTACAGAGCAATGTTCTCATGAAATTAACAGCGTGCTTCTTACTGACTTCAGTGGTAGCTGAGTCAACTGCTCAGAAGCTGAAACCTGGACAGCCCTGAGCACTTCCTGGCTCTGCTCCACAGAGCACTCCATGTGTTTAACTTCTGAGCGAGTGAAAAGTCCCTTTGAAGTCAGTGCCCCCACATTATGTCCTGATTAAGCAAGTTCAAGATCTCTGATCTCCTGGTCACACCACTGGCTCTGTGCACTTGAAAACATCATCTCCTCCATCACCTCTGCTGAGAGGAATGCCACAAGCACTTACACCTAGCTACTAAATGCATCTTGTATTACTCGAGCATGTCTGAGTAAAGCTGATAATTTTTGAGGCAAAACAGAGATCTGCATACACACACTGGTTTTGCCTCTGCTGAGGCAGAAGCTGAACCAAGCCCAGTACAGACCTACCTTTAACAGAGGCTGAGTAGGTGGAAATGACGCAAAGGAACAGCACGGTAAGAAGAATCATGCTGGACTCTGCCGAGCTCCTGACTGCAGCATGAAGTGTGAGAACCTCCAAGAAGTGAGCTGAGAGTGGAGCTTGCAGAGAGAGCCACAGGCTCGGCCACACTGTTTATCTAGATATAGTAAGGGTCAGATTCCAAATTCCACACTCAGGTACTAAGTTCATTAAAGGACTTCCAGTTAATTATTAAGAACTAAGGTAACTGGCAGTTTCTACCCCATTTTATCAATCACCTCAGCTTTCATTTTTGAATACTGAGCCCACACAGACCCATTTCTGAGCAGCAAAGCCCAGCTTCAGTGCTAAAAGAACCAGGAGATCCTGCCACCACTCCTCTCTCTAAACAAAAGGATGATCGGGTCTGTTGCTGCCAGGGGCCAGGTCCTGACCACTGTTTCCACTGTCTTGCATCGTCTGTCATCATCTCTGAGCAACCGCAGAAGCAGAGGTTTTTTAAGGGTCTTCCTGGAAGCAGAAGTACATGGGATTTATCAGTGCCATCCCAAAAACTGATCCTACTTCATTACAGATTCAGATGTGATGTCAGTGCCTGCTACATTGTACCATGCTAAGTCGTGGTTCTTTTAGCATCCTCAGCCCCCATCTTACATCATTGCAGTGGCAGAGGTTAGAGCCTGAAAGATGAGATAAAACAAGAGATTTTGTCCCATCTCTGTGAAGGGTACCTGCTTGGCAAGGTCTGGGAGCAGGGCAAACCAAGTCCTTTCTCCTTTTCTTGTGCCTCCTTCACCACCTCCCTTGAAAAGGCCCTGGCTGACTAACCCACATGCTTCCCTTTTCCTCTGACAGTAAATCCCAGGCCCTCTCACACCAACCTCACGGCCCCTGGCCTGGTTAAAGGATGTCCTTCAGCTGTCCCTCAGGTGTCAGTGGGGCAGCAGGCCAACCCTCCGTGTTTCTTGGCATGCCCTGGCACACAGCCTGCAAGGCTGCATGCCTCTCCCCCAGCACACAAAGCCTTCCCAGCTCTGTGAGGAGGCAGGATCTACTCCTGCCAGTAAAGGAAACACACAAGTGAGCCATCAACACAGCCTTCCCCTTCAATTCCACGGGTTGCTTTCATGTTACTGCAATCTACGATCTACGAACACCCCAACCCAGCAAGTGCCATCCCAGGCTGCAATTAGATGTTCCCAGAGGGCCACATCCTCTGTAAGGGATGGTAAAGTGAGAACAGCCTTCACCTTGAGTGGTATAAATGCCTCCTCTGTTTTTTTTGTGGTAAAAGAGAAGTCGAGTGAACACTGTGGATGTCAATCATTGCCCAGCAGTGGGAAACAACAGGTCCATGCCACTGTTTCTCCCCCACGCTCATCTGCACCTTGTGGAAGTTCCCCCTGGGCCTCTTCCTGTATTTTGTTTGTATGTGTGCACACGTGGGAGGGAGATTAGGAAACCCCAGGGGTCTGCTGTTGTTTCTTCCCCATTTGTGGTTGGTAATGCTGCTTTCTCAGCACAGGTTGTGACATGCTTCTGAATTCAAGGGGCTGAGGCAGAGGACTCCTTTTGCTGCATTTAGTAAACAAGGAGCTTGCCAGGCTTTCTGTGCTTTTTTGGAAAAAATAAGGACACTATCTTGGTGCAAAACCAACTCCATCTAGAGAAAGACCAGAGATATGGATCCTGCTTTAGAAAAGCAGCATTGACATTTTACTCAGAAGGGGGAGGTGATGTTGGTATGAAATCTGAAGAAGAGCAATTGTCCTCTTTCTATGCTCTTGAGACGCAAGAAATTTTTCTTCTTCCAAATAAAATATTTTTTTAAAAGGCCTCTGTTAGAATGTCCCTGGCCAGATCCCCTGCTGATGTAAATCCACATCTCTCTTTGGACACCACTGTAGCTGTGCCAATTACAGAGCTAAGGATGTAACGGCCACATAGAGAAATTTTGTACATACATGTCCACGTGCACACACATTTATACACCCATAGGCATACCTATAACACGGAGCTGGGGTGCTCTTCAGACATCCTAGAAACAGGAGGCCTGAGCCTCACCTCAGTTATGGCCAGAGTTAATCAGCAGTGACTTCCTTTCAGTCAGATTACTCCAGTGAAAAGGTGCTGTGCCCACCAAAGTCCACACCACGTACAGGTTGTGGGATCAGCCCCTCATGGATGCTTCACGCCATGCTGGCATACGGACTGGGGTCAAAGTATTCCTGCTGCTGCACATTTTCCAGAGTCCAAACTGTAGTGCTCATATCTTTATACAGCCTAATAAAACTAATGAGATTTCCTCCCATGTTCTGAGGTCAACAAAATGTTTCTTTCTGCCTTCTCTTCTCAAGCAACAGCTCAAAGATCTTGCTTTTCAACTCAAACCTTCAGGTGTGAGCACCAAAGTACCCAAGTGCATCTTTGCCCTTCAGCTGCTGCCCCCAGCTCCCAGGTTTTGGGTGAATAAAACCTCCCGTTTCTACCACAGGGGGCTGGGGGTCAGAGATGCCCATCCAAGCCACTGGCCAAAGCCAGTTTGCACCCTAAGCCTTCCTCAAGAGTGCTGCAGTCAGACCCAGCCCACAGGGAGTAATGTCATTGTCCAAACCTGAGCCTCCCCTGAGTAGCTTTTTCCTTCTCCATAGTCTGCCTCTTGAGCTGCAGCTTTAAGCTGTGGAATATTTAGTTCTTTCTGTTGCTGGGTGGGGGGGAGGGTGACTCACCATTGGGATCAGCATCTTGAAAAAGTCACATTAAGGCCCCATAAAAATAATGGAATTTAGACAGACAGCTCTTTCTCAATATTTGCAACTGCTCAGTTCTTCATTTCACTTTGTCACCACTTGGCACTTGGCAGACTTCAGAAAACATTGTATTACGCTCTGTTGGTGTCTGAGGACACAGGGGGCTGGATGAGCAATACTGACGCTTTGCAGAGGGCACTGTGAGAAAAACAAACTGCGTAAGCAGCTTCTTCATTCTAGGAAAAAGCACATCTGCGTATTACATGATTTTGTCAGATGTCTTTTGCTTTTTTTAGAAAAAGGGCTTCTATCAGTAACTTGTCTGCTGCCTTTCAGTGACCAAAAAACACCAAAGGATTCTCCACAGGGAGACTGCAGCAATTGGGCTTTTATGATGCTGGCGTGTCAAGCTAGATATTAATAGTAACGTGAGTGAGGTTTTAAATAGACCCCAGCAAATGCAAATCTAGCTATTTTTAAAGTAATGCATTGAAAAGGAATCACAAATTAGATCAAATACTACAGCAAATATTAAATTCCAACAGCAGTTGAAAGGTCAGTGTCTCACTATAGTGACACCACTCAGTTTTGTGAGTGCAACACAGCTGTAGCGAACCTGAAACCAGCACTAAAACTGTACGAGTGTGTATATCTGGCACCAATGAAACCTGAGATAACCACCGATGCTCACGAAAAGGGGATTATGGTAGCACACGCTCGTGTGCTTGCTAACTTTGTGTGCCTCGTTAACCAGGGGCAAACAGACATCTACATACTCAGGCTGCCCAAAATACATTGTTCCCATAGAATATAATCCCAGTCTCCAGAACCGACTCCTCTAATAGGGCAGCATTCCTTCATGAAGTTCTCTGGCGGCGAAAGACCGCTGCCCTTCGCTGGGCATGGACACCGGAGTTTAAAGAGCTAATTGCCGGTGGCCTTTAAAAATAGGAAGCACGCGGGGCGTACCTCTCCTGCGGGGCCGGAGGGAGCACGGCACTGCCGGGACCTCTGCGGCTACAAATCTGCCCCGAGGAATGCCACCAGCTAAAAATACTTCGCTGGCCCCTGCGTGAACTCAGCGGTGCCATCAAACCATCAGATAAAAATAAGCTTTTCTCTTCCTTTTCGCTGCCCTTTATCCCCACGGAGCCCCCGAAGCCACGGCCGGGGGCGACGGGCGGCGCTCGCCCTGACACCGCCCGCCGCTGGGGGGCGCCCTGCCCGGCGGCCTCACGTGACCGCCGCCCTGCTCCCCCGCGCGCCTGCGCGCGCGCGGCTCCGCCCCTTCCGGCGGCGGGCGCGCGGGGCGGCTCGCGGGTACGTTGCGGCCCCTCGGGGGCGGGGGGGAACATGGCGGCCCCAGGGGCCCTCAGCGCGGGCCAGCCGGCGGGGACGGACACGGCCCTCCGCAGCCGTGAGGGGCGTATGGCGTGTCCGGGTGTAGATACCCGTGTGCTTGCCTGTGTATATATATGGTCTGTGCGCCTAAGTACGCGCAGGGCTCGGTGTGTGAACGCCCTCAGACAGGGAAATCGGGATGTGCCAGCAAAACCTCCGCTGGTTTTCTGGTGTCTTGTTTGTTTCCTGTCTCTGCTGCCACTGCAGGAAGCCAGGGCGTTGCTGTTTCCTGCCTGTTGGAGATGCAGTGTTCTCCAGTGAAGTTGTCCTTGGGGAATTGTGTGGGTGTCGGGCACAGAGGAGCTGCTAGTGCGGAAAAATCGTGCTTGCTATTGGAAAGGAGTGGTTACAATTGTAACTGATTTGAACCGAGAGTGTTTTGCTGAATAACAGTTGTTCATCCTTTTACTTGTTGTGTTTTTCTACTGACAGTGGCTGGTGTCTGTTACTGTCCAATGTCTTCTGTTTTCAGTAGAAATAAAAATTAATTTTGAAGGAGTACAGCTCGTTCACACTTCCTTTTTTTTCCCCAAATGGCTTTAGTCCCTTTAAAATTACATTTCTCTAACATGCTGCTGTAGTTATATTGCAGTATATTTCTTTAATTTTTGTGTTTGTGTACACCTACTGCTAATGCTTTTTTCCCTATTACATTTGATTCAGTATGATTCCCTAATTTTATGCTGTTGTTCTTTTGCAAAGTTTTTAATTAGAAACTGTTCACTACCTGCAGATCTAGCAGGCAGAATTTTAGACTCTCAGAATATAGATTATAATCTTTCTAGAATGTTCTATGTTACTATTTGCAGAGCCTTTAAACAAACAAAAAAGGCCTTCTCTTATTCTTTATTTAGGCTTATAGTAGGTATCAACTGGTGTTTGTTCTACTTGAGCATCTTGTTAATGACGCTTATATCACTTTGTTTCCTAGAGAACTGGTGAGCAGAAGACTTGTTTTTAATGAAATATCCGGCATGTGCTGAGAAACAAATCAGAAAACCCAGCCAAAAGCTAATGTCATCTGAAACACCCACAGACAGTCCAGAGGTGCCAATGGAAAATACCCCGTTCCCTGAAGTTCCTGATGTGGAAGGAAAGGTGAAGTCAAATGACAATCCACTAGAGAGACTGGAGGCAGGCTCAGGCAAGGAAGAATGCCTTGAGTCCATGTCCAAGAGGCAAAGGAAGAAGCTGTTGAAGCAGAAGCAGTGGGAAGAACAGAAAGATTTACGGAGGTATGGTTTGCAAAGCTGCTTCCCATGGTTCCCATGTAATATTTAGTGCTAATAATAACGACGTGTCAGCAGAATGTGCTTGTGAATTGCTTCATCAAATCAAGGCAGTTGAACCAGTTTTCTCCCACACCAGGTTTAAAGCAGTAGCCCCGGGCTACTTCGTCTGCACTTGAAGAGGCTGTAGAGGTAAGCATCCCCTCCTCATACTAGAATTGTTCCTCGGCTTCAAGAGGATGTCAGGAGGGATTCAAACGTGCATGTTGTTCATTTGTCAGAAGGGAGACAGAACATGTGGCCTTGTTCCTCTTTTCCTGGTGCTGTCAGACTTGAGACTCTTACAAAGACGCTGAATAAAAGCAGCTACATTTGACACCTGAAGTGCTGTGCTACAAGTTACGCTGACTTACACAGAGCCTCTGTGTTGTTGTGTTGAGAGAAAGTGTATCTGCAAACACACTGATGGTGGTTTATTCTTATCGCACTGACTGCTGGGTGCTCCTTCCCAAGACAGCGGTTGTTGCTGTCTCTGAAATTTGATCTAACAACTGCCTGCTCCTGTCAGGAGGACTGGAGGATGGAACATTTTCTTCAGAAGCCTTTTGAGAAACTGTTCAGTGAAACAGGACGTAAATTGCCTTCCTCATTCTGATACTGTGATTGCTGTTCATGTGTAAACTAATCACTTTTTGGTTAATTCTGTTATGAGGCTTGACTCAGAGCACCCTTAAATCCACGAGACTCCCAGTATTGAGTAAATTACATTTGTGTCAGATGTCTGTCTTTGTAGGTATTTACAGAACTTCACAAAGGTGTGGGGGCGTTTTGTGCTGGTCTCAGTGTGGCACAAATGCAGGCAACAGGCCGAGTTTAAACTATCACAGTCACAGGACAACCACTTTGATCCTAGAAGTCTGCATTTGTTTGCATAACACAGTACCTCAGCAGAGCTGGCAGCACTTTTTGAGGATTGATTTGTTTGTTTACTTAGGCAGAAACGAAAAGAAAAACGCCAGAAGAGAAAACTAGAACGTCAGTCAAAACTGGATTCCAGTAGTGAGGGGAATGACAGAAAGTGCATGCGCAGGGAAGTTGTTCCTAGCACACTTCGCCTCATTGTGGACTGCAGCTTTGATGACCTGATGGTGTTAAAGGTAAAAGGAACTTCAGATTAACTAGGTATATTTAATTTTCTTCAATATAGACTGTATGTTCTGAGGATTTTCCCATGGGTTACAGACCAAGTGTTGTGACAGTAATAAACCTGTTTGATTCCTCAGATTAATTTTGTATGTTAATTAAATCCCTGTGATTTTTTTTTCCTAGAATAATGTAAATCATGCACATGCATAGAGGTGTCTAAGTACACCTGTGTGGAAGATGTGTGTGTCTCCTTGTCAGCATAATCCCCTCACAGTGGGTGTTTTTTCTCTCAGGATCTGATGCCCACACTCTCTGAGTAGTCACTTTTGCCAGTTAAAAGCTTTCTTTTTCTCTCTTTAGCTTCTGACTGGCTCATGATAAAGCATTTTGTGATGGTCTGTATGAAGGACTAAATAAAAACAAACTGTTTTTAAATAAAAACAGTTAAATAAAAACAAACTGTGTTGTGTACAGGATGTTAAGAAGCTTCACAAGCAGATTCAGAGATGCTACGCAGAAAATCGCAAGGCATTTCATCCTGTGCAGGTATGTTTGAACAGAATGAACACTGACTATTGCCAAGTACCAAACATGAGAACTGTAGTAGGAAAAGAAAATATTTAAGCTGCCTCTTCAATAAGAAAATTATTTCTATTGTAACAGCCACATGTTATAAGGATACCCTGTATATGGAACAGTATGTGCATGCAGATGAAAAGTGCCAGATCCAGGTGTGCCAGTAAAAGGCTGTTGATACTCTTGATTTTAGCTGTGGCAGATTTTTAAAAAGTCACTATAAGTCTGTATTTAAACATATCCCTAACTATATGAATATGGTCCTAATACCACTTCCATCCAAAAAATATTAAGAGTTTTAGCGAACTGTTAAGGGTGGAAAGAGAGGAAACAGATTGTGGCAAATTGATGTTTCTGTTTTGTACCTCTTGTTTGTTCTGTTTGAAGTTTTACTTGACCAGCCATGGGGGACAGTTGAAGACCAACATGAACGAAAATGACAAAGGATGGGTGAATTGGAAGGTGAATAATTGAGTATTTCTGTAAAAAGTTAAAGTCTTGATTGTGGTTGTTAACTATATTGTTAGTTGTGAAGAACATTATTTTTTTCCACATGGATTTTTCTAATACATGTGAGCAATAGCATCTTTGAAAAAGTGTAGCTGTTTGTCCTTTTAATTGATTTAACTTAAATAAGCCAAAGACTGATTTTCTTGAATCTAGATTTGAATTTTGCTTGAAAAACTACACACAGATCCATTTTCACTTATTTTCATTGAACATTCTTGATAGACTAAGCAGGACTCCTTGATTTAAGCAGTTCTAGCAGTTATTTGTCTTGACAGTGCTCTTTTATCCATGTCTAAAATAAGACTTGCCAGTTGGGATGTGATTCTGGTGTGCACTTTCACTTTCATCATGTTGCCTCTCAGCACTGAAGTGTTCTGGAGAGAAGTAGCTTCTCTTATGGTCAAGCTCATGTTGGTTTTCCTTGTGATTCCCTGTTAAGCCACTATTCCAACAACTCCAAAGGAAGAGCACTTAGAACAAACAAAAGCAGTCCTGTTTCCAGCAGTTCTTGTGCAATAGCTGCTTCACGAGAGCTTAGCATAAACTTACATTACTGAACAATTAATGTTAACTAAGCGTTTGCTTCTGGGTTCACTTTTTTAATGGATCCATTGGAAAAATATGGCAACGTTTGAAGGGAATCACAAGAACTTAAGGATTTGTAAAGTTCTTTTGGGCTTCGGAAAATTTCCTGATGATTTTTACAAATCAGTGCTCTAGGGACTGGATTGTTTACACAGAAAATTAATCTGCACTGTGCTACTTATTTGAACATGAGGGAGGAATATGGAATGACCACATACTGTTGCATTTATTTTGCCAGTCCCATCTTGGGTCTGTAAAGCTTGGTCAGCAATTCATCAGTTGAATGTAACTTCTTTTAACTACCTTTTTTTTGAGGATATCCAAATTAGAACAGAGCACTATAGTGAGCTAATAAAGAAAGAAGACCTAGTCTATCTTACCTCAGATTCCCCAGACGTTCTCAGAGAGCTTGATGAGAAGAAAGCCTATGTGATTGGAGGACTGGTGGATCACAATCACCACAAGGTAAACTGTGGGTCTGTTTCTTTGCAGCTTTTTTTTTGGCACCTTATTTGACGTTATTGCTGTTCATGTGTAAACTAACATAATTAATAATGAGAACTCTTCTTCAAAAAAGAATTCAAAAAATGTTGAAGAAATGTGAAAAACACTTGTGGTGGCAGCAGTGGCTTTTCTTCCAGAGTTTTCTTATCCTTTACTCTTCCTCTGAAAAAACACCGAGTGACTACAACTTGAATAACTTTGTACTTTACCATAAGCTTACCTTGAAAACAGGCAACAGCTGATGGTTCTAGAGCTGCCGCTGCATGAACAGGTTTCATTTACAATCCTTTTGACCACAGGTCACAGTGTGACATATATAGAAACTAGTGAGTTTTCCAGAGGCAGAAGCCCTTGGGGAAGGTGCTGTCCAATCGGGTTAAGTTTCTTTTTGTAACGAACTACTAAAGCAACATCATGGCAGCACAGGCAAAACTCTTGCCACAAAATGATACTTGTAGTAAATCTGTATGGGCTGATCTGAAACAGTAATTCTCAATCCACTTGTTTTGGTATCTTTTCCCCAGGGAATTACTTACAGAAAAGCTGTAGAGCTGGGAATTGGTCATGCACAGCTGCCACTTGGAAACTTTGTCAAAATGAACAGTCGGAAAGTGTTAGCTGTCAATCATGGTAAGTTCTAAATCATAAAAGAATTACATTATTTTAGAATATACCTGTAATAGTTACAGTTTGAACCCTCTGCACTGTAGTGCAGAGGCCTAAACCTTGTTTTATTATGTTGATATTTCTTGAATTTAGTTGCCTTCAGACTACACTAATTGCCATGACCTTTAAATATTATAGATATGGTTAAATGTAAATGATGGTGTCTTAGCCATTTAGAAGTGAACATTGTATCCTGTTGGCTTGTCTGAGGATTACTTAGGGCTTTCTTACTATCCTGGTCTTGTTTCCAGGTTTACTGTATAAGTGAGTAAAATGTTGGAAACTCTCCAACATTGTATTTTATTGTCGGGTACACATTTTATGCCAAGGGAGAATGAATGTTTGTGATGTTTTCACCTCTTTCAACATTTCAACAGCTTTGTTCAGCAGTAACTGCCTCAATACCTGTAGACTTTCCTCAGTTGGTGTCAGCAGTACTCCAACTAGTGAACTTTCATAACTGTATTTTCCTGGTTCTGACTGATGTATTCAATTGCTTAACCAAACCTTGAATCCTGGTCCTTTTAAACTTTCAGCTTTATTATTAGATTGTCTTTTGATGTCATTAAACAAAAATACATGCAAAATGGAGCCTACTCAGACCTTCATGGAAATTTTTGACATGGTGTCAAAGTCTTTATTTTGCCCCACTGCACATTCTTTAGCTTATCTTACCTTGCTTTATTTCAAGTTTATTTTTTTATGTAACACATTGCTCAATGGTAACTTTATTTTCTGAAAGTGCCATATCAATGAGGCTGGCATTTGCATGATAATAAAGATTATTTAAGCATGGAGGAGAATATAGTATGGCACAGGACTTAAAAATTATCAAACCCTATGTATTTGTAAGATGTTACATGTTTCTAAAATTGGATCTTTCACTGTTGCCTTATATAGAAAGGAAGAGCTAATTATAGGAGGGGTCAAAATCTTTGTTAAAGTGCATCCACAGCAGGATTCCTGTCAAACATGAGAAAGCATTGGTGCCTGTACAGAAGGTGCTGGTGAGACTGAAGTGTTTGTCTCAGTCCCTGAGAGAAATACTGTCATGCAGCTGGAGACTCGGGGTGTGCTTGGCTTCAGGCTGCAATAGTAGCAGAATTGCAGTGTCTGTTCATGCCTGCATTTCATCAGCTCTGCTCTGAAGATGCTACAAGAGAATGCACATGAACCTCTGTAAAGATGGATTTGGGGGTGTGTTGTTGTCAGGAATTCACTTACCTCCCTGTAAAAGAGCTGATGGGCTTTTCTGATGTTGCAGTGTTTGAGATCATCCTTGCATACCTGGAGAAGAGAGACTGGAAGGAGGCCTTTTTCAGTGTCTTGCCACAGAGGAAAGGGGCTGTTCCTTTGGGAGAAGCCAATGATTCATCCAAACATGCTCTGTCTGGAAAAGAAGATGAAGACAATGACTCGGACAGCAACTAGGCTTCAGAATTGGATGGTGGGAAAGATGAGACATGCAGTTCATGGAATAAAGCTGGGACATGAAGTAGTTTTACTTCAAAGACCATCTGCAGCCCTTGTAATGCTGAATTGTCTCGGTGCTCGGTAGTCCCAGAGCTGTTTCTGTGCATGAAGGGTTAGTTAAATGCAGGTTTTTACCCTGAAATATCAATATAATAGCTTTTTAAAAGAGAAAAAAAAAATAATGGAAAATGCAGCATTACTTTTTTCCCAGGGAAGCTGTTTAATTTAATTTTTTAAATATTATTTTTTATACATACCAAGTTGATTGTAAATGCCAAGAGCATTAGTAGTTAATATTTTATTGTATACATTCTTGTCTCCATTTCTGTTCAAAAGTTTTTTTAAAAGCAACTAATGACAAGTGTTTCTTTGGTTCCAAAACCTGTACCACTAGTGCCTGCTGCGAAGTGTGCATGAACACTCAAAAGAAAAATTCTGATTTTCCTAAGCATCTCAATAGACAATCACAAGCAGCTGAACCGCCTGATTTATATATTGTGTTTAGTTAGCTGGGGTCAGTAGGTGAAGTATGAATGTTGGGTTAAGCCAGTGCTTTATACTTGAGCTTGAGAGGGATGGGTGTTAGCACAGGTGCAAATCATGTGCCTTGGTGGGCACATGGTGCACACTGAAGTGACTCAATCACTTTTGATTATTTCTTCATGTTCTCAGCAAAATTTATCACACAGCCTCAGAACAACACCAGGAGAGAGGAACTCTTCCTTACAGGTCACTCAGATTCAGTATTACTGTGTAATCACAGGATCCTGTATGTATTGTATTGTCTATCAAATATTTTTCCTTTAAAAAAAGTCATAATCTCTTAGTCTTGGCTGGATGTTCTGATTCATCAACTGACTTCAGTGCTGTGACAGAGTAGTGGGCATGTTGGAAGTGAGGCTTTGCTTCAGCCCTGTGAGCGTGCCTATCCCTTTCTTCTCCAGGGAGTAGCCAGGTAGCTGCAGTGCCTGAATAAGTGCAGCTCTCACACAGGTTTCTCATGCCTGAAGAGCATGAGGTCATGGCATAAGTGTTCCTCTCTGCTGAGCTGCAGTCAGAGGGCTGATTCAAGTATGATTTGCCTTGTGCCCATTTTTCTGTTTCCCTTCATTGTTACTGTTTTCAAATGGAGACTGCAGGTGGGATCCCTGTGGGTCCCTACGATCTGTAAAGGCTTGGCACCCAACTGGTTATGACTTAAACACTCAGTGCACTTCTTTCTACACTTTCTAAAAAGCCAATAGAAGTTTCTTCTGTTAAAAGGATGGATTATGGTTTGTTGCTGAACTTCCACGGGGCTTTTCTTAGGCTTTACAAAACTGAGATTGCTTTGTTGCCAAAACTAGATCAGCCTTTTCACAAAAACATTGCTGGTTTTATTTCTGTAACAAAAAAAGGCAGCATAAGTGTACCCAGCATGTATTACACTGATTCTCTAACTGAAATGTGTAAAATTGCAAGGAATTACATCTTTACAGCTGAGAGAACCTCATGTTAATGCAAGTAGCACCAATTAAACCTGATCTAAGACTCCTCAGTCCAAGGTTTCCTTAAGACTATTTCATACATGTGCCTCATTTACTCAGGCTTGAGAGTATAGGAACAGATGGCTCAGACAAACTGGGGACTTTTAGAGACATGCTGAGTGGGTTCCAAAGCATATTTCAGAACTGTTGTACAACTTAAAACACAGCCTTACAACTTTACCAGTGAAATTAGATACACACGACCACACACATACAAGTGTATTTAAACCCAGCTGTTTAAATCTTACCTGTCTATGGTGAAATAGAAGGAAAGCAGGGTCTGGGGTGTGTTGCTGTTCAGAGACTGCTCATGCCAACTGCCCTGTGTCACAACAGCTCAGTGGCTGCTGCCCTGTTCATCCACATTGCTTGTCTCACCCACACAATGGGGTCTTCCTGTCACCCATCATAAGAAGTGTGGCCAGCAGCTCAAGGGAGGTGATCCTCCTGCTCTGCTCTGATGAGACCCCACCTGGACTGCTGTGGCCAGAGCTGGGGCTCACGACATATGAAGCCCATGGTCCTGTGTTTGAGCAAGTCCAGAGGAGGCCATTAAGATGCTCAGAGTGCGGAGCACCTCTCCTGCAGACAGGCTGGGAGAGCTGGGGCTGTTCAGCCCAGGAGAAGAGAAGACTCTGGGGAGACTTTACAGCACCTTCCAGCACCTGAAGGGGGCCTACAGGAAAGCTGTAGAGGGACTTTTTACAGGGACAGGTAATGATAGGACAAGGGGGAGTGGTTTTTAACTGACAGAGGGTGGGTTTAGGTTAGATATTAGGAAGAAATTCTTCACTGTGAGGATGAGGACTTTAATTGTTTTTCATTTTGGATTTACATGTTGTATACAAGTTATAGCCCTCTTTGTCACTCTGGTGTTCTAGCTTGTGGCATGCTACTTAAGAAAGCACATTTATTCTTCATTTTCAATCTACAAACCTAGCTGTTCTCAGTATTTTCAAGATGGTTACTTGCATGTTTCAGGCATGGCCCACTAATGCATTACACTGGAAGAAGAGATAAATCACTGTACTGTTTTATAATAAGACAAGGAATTTGTTTCTGATAACAGAAATAAATATTTACATGCAGTGCTTTAGGGCACTTCTTACAGAAAGGTCTTTATTTGAAAGCTTTAGCTGTATGAAGTTAATGAAGCTGTAGGAAAACACGCTGGGAAGTTTTCTGCTTCACCCTGCTGTCCTCAGGGAAGATCAGCTCTGACATGCTTGTCTAACCAAGACTTAGAGACCTCCAATGTGATTTGTTCCCGGGATGTTGAAGAAGAGAACATTAAAAAGACAATCTGCACAGAAGCTCTAGAAGAACAGGATCCCTGTGTTTCACCACCAGGCGTCATTGCTGAGCTTAGGAAAGCTCTGACTTTCATCACTAAGCTTTGTAAAGTTTCAGGTACTGCCAGAAATATTGCTCAGCAATGCTGGGCAGCAGAATACATCCAGAGATCTTTAAACCTGTGTAGTGTAAAGCATTAAAAAAGCAATAAAGAAGGTATGGCTCAAGGAACCTGAAAAGAAAGAAAAGAAAATAGGAAGGGGATATGGCAGAAAGTCAAACTTTCTGACAGAAATGGGCAAACTTTCTTTTAGTTGCATGCAGTGGGGAGGTCACAGCAAGGTGCCATAAGTAATCCTGTTGTTTTGTTCCCTTCCCACTGAGCCTCAATCCCCTTGGTTCAGATTTCTGAAGTCAGAAACCTCAGCAGTGTTTATGTGCATCCATGTTGTGACAATTTCCCAAACTGTACTGCTACAGGCTACTGTACTTTCCCCCTTCTTGTTCATTTCCTGGATTCAGGTCAATTTGCCTTTGCTTTGGCTTCCACAGGTCCCATGTCATAATATATGCTCATTGACCCTATGTTTGCTTATGGAGCAGTAGTGTTTGATTCTAGACATGACTCTGCAGAAGAGCATCTGAGTAGAAAAGATCCTCTCTTAACTGCCCCATCTCAGAGGGTTTTGTTCACAAAGTTGACAACGATGATGGGTTTTGCAGCACACACTGGCATGCTGCACAAGGGTGTAGCTGTCCAAGAGGATCCACACTGATGGTTATTCCAAAATCCTGTGTGCATGACAAGGCCCATGCACTTAGGGCAGTCTTGGGGCAATGTGACTGCCAGCTGCAGGAGAGCAGGATGTGGCATTCCTAAAATCCTTAGAGTTTGATGATAAGGTCAGGGAAGTTTGAAGAGTTCAGTGTTTCTTTGATTTAAACAGAACTTTTTATTGCTCAGGCTGTGCTGTAGATCACACTGAAGATCACAGGTTCATACTATTGTAAGGTATCCATTTATTCTGCAGGAGGTTTTTAAAAGAAGCTATCAGTATGTACACATTCTTCTTACCATAAGTTATTTTGAAAAGCAGAGATGGACTTCAGTGTGACTTCCAAATCTAAAGCTGAATAAACTTTGGCCCATCTTTGAAATGTGTACCTTAATTGTCTCTCTTCCAAGAAGGTGGCTTTGTTAGCTGGAAAAACAGCATCTACTACTGACAATCCTAGAGCCAAATAATCAAATGTTTGATTCATATTCATTCCCTTTTGCTGCATTTTTACTTCAAGTAATGTAAGATGTGCTTTTTAATTTCTTGTTTGCCTTGTTTGGCTGTGATAAGAGACCTCAAAGGAAGAAAAGGCATTATTTAAAAAAGAGGTGTTCATGCTTGATTGAGTACTCTCCTTGGATATTATTTTCCCCTTCAAATTCTTCTAATACTTGCTGTAAACCCACAAGCTTAATTTGCACCTTCACCTTTAGCATTTCTTCAGCTTACTAAAATGAATAAGGCATTGTCCTGTGAGCAGTTGATTTATTTCCTGTGTGTTATTTCTGGATGTCTTTGTTCATGTTCTCACAAAACTCGATGTCATCCTATATGTGCTTAATTCAGCTCCATTGCCGTGTCATGCACATTTGTATAATCTCCAGATACGATCCCTAAACTTTTTGAAGGGCATAACCTGCCCTGCCAGCTAGTTCTGCTCAATCTCTGTGCTTCAATAACAATGAGCACTTGCAGGGTTTTGTATTTTGTATACCTAATCTTTTGGACATTCTTAAATGTGCAGGTGGAAAAATAAAAAGGGGTTGGAGCAGTCACAACTTCTATACTGTGTAGGGTGAGACTTCAGAAATGTTGCTCTTTTTTTCCTGTCTTCTACTAACATGTGTGTCCCAGAGCTTTTGTGTTACCATGTTCTTCAGAAGTCATTCATAAGAGGTAACTTGGAAATTGCTATCACACAGTGGAAGAAATGCTGGATTTTCAATTTAAACACCCTCCAGAAGATTTATTTTTCTTAACAGCTAAGTTTGCTGTCTGAAAGAAAGAAAGATACCTTTGTAAGCTTAAATATCAACATGGTAGATGAGGAAGAAGCAACCTATTTTTAAAAATGCTAAAGTTTTAGCTAAAGCTAGTATGCATTTTATTATTTGTAGGACAGAATGTATAGTTGTCTGTAAAATCTGTGTTTCATAACTGCCATTAAAAGCTTTTTTTTTCCTCTAAAGAGTTAGGTCACTTGAGCTGTAGTTAAAGTAGTTTCCTGTTAAATAGAGCCAGATTCAGTGCAGAACTAATTTTACATTAAAAGAAGGCTGTTTCAGAAAGCACTAGCTCTCTTCACCTGGAGTCAACATCATGCACTGCTTCAGGCAAGCAAGCAATGCAAGGTTGCTCAGCCCTGGCAGGAGTAAGGAGTGGGAAGCAGGCTGTGCTGACTGTGAAGTGGCAGTAAAGAACCACTTTCCCCTACAGGTGCCTTGTAGTCAGAAACTGTAGCTATGGCTACAGTCTGCTGAGCATGGTCAATGTTTCATAACATTTGCCCAAGTTATGGTCCCCAGGTGAAGATAACTTGGAGTTGCAAGAACAGGCCTTTGCCCACTGCTTCTAACTTCTGTGTGCAGGCTCACCAGCCATGAACACCTCTAGTATGTTCTTTGTCTTCAGCCTCTGACACACATTTCACTGGAATCTGCTGAAGTTAATAAATCACTGGAGAGGGGATATAATCATGTTCAGTTGGATAAAGTGAGATAAAAAAAAAACAATAAAGGAATTATGCATCATATTTCCATAGACTTACAGGCTATCCTGAGTTGGAGGGGACCTGCATCAAAGTCCATCTCCTGGCCCTGCACAGGGCAGCCCTAAGAGTCACACCCTGCGCCTGATAGCATTGTTCAAGCCTTTCTTGAATTCTGTCAGGCTAGTGCTGTGACCACTGCCTTGGGGAGCCTATTCAAGTGCCCAACCACCCTTTAGGTGAAAAACCTTTTCCTAATATTCTACTTAAACCTCCCCTGACACAACTTCATGCCATCCCCTTGGGTCATGTCACTGGTCACCCAAAAGAAGAGATTTTAATTGTACAACATGCAGATAAACAGAGAAAAATTCTCTTCATAGTGAACAGCCCTAAAAGTGGAGAGGTCTAGGGACCAGCTAAGTATTTTCTGGCAAAGGGTTCAGCTGAGGGCCTGTGCAAGCAAGTTGTAAAGGGGTAGCACTGTGGTTTCCCTGCATGCCAGGGCCACTGTATGCCCTGAGCTAGAGCCTCACCCTCATTTATCTTTAAGAATCGGGCAGAGCAAGGCAAATAAAGCAACTTCTGCAACATGGTTATGCAAGTCTACTCGTGCTTCACTGGAACCCTGTGCAGTCTCTTTTCTTGTCACTTTTTGCCTGAAGACCATGACACCTATCTCTGCACAGGCTGCAGAAAGGATCCAGTATTCTCAGTTGGAGAAAAAAAAGTCACGGCCTTGATATGCATATAGCTAAAGATATGAGGAAAGTTTTGAGGGGAAAGGAAACATAAGGGGATATGAGAAATAAACCAATAAGGAAAAGGGATGGGAATGGTTGGAAAAGACCTCTAAAATCATCAAGTACAAAAGAAGGGAGGAAAGGAGAAAGATAAACAACAAGGAATAGAGTGGACTAGAAATATTTCATTCTGATACAAGTTATTTTAGGAAGTGCAAATCACTAGGTCGTACCTCCTAAGAGGACTGGAGAGCTTTGGCCAGAGCTCAGAACAAAAAAGGAGAGTTTATGGCCATTGAAAGAAAAGGCTGAGAGCTCAGGAGGACTACAAGGATGTTATGAGTTTTTGCAGGGAGAAAATTAGAAGGGCTAAAGCCCAACTAGAACTTAATCTGGTTATGGCCATTAAAGACAATAAAAATGTTTCTATAAATACATTAACAGAAGCAGGGCCCCATCATGTGTAATGGTGACTTGGGAAGACAAATGCCATCACTCCAAATGTCCACACCTTCCTCCTTCTTCCCCCACTTTATATACTGAGCATGATGTCATGTGGTCTGGTACAGCCCTTTGGTCAGTTTGGGTCACCTGTCCGGGTGATCTCCTCTCAGCCGCCCATGCACCCTCAATTTCCTCACCAGTGTGGCCATATGAAACACAGAAAAGGTCTTGGCTCTATTAACCATGCTTAGCAATAACAAAAATATCCCTACGTTATCAGCCCTATTTTCAGCACAAATCCAAAACCCAGTCCCAAACCAGCAACAGAGAAGAAAGCTAACTCTGCACCAGCCAAAACCAGCACGGGGTTCAATTAGGCCAAGTGCCAAGTCCTGCCCTCAGTAACAACAATCCCAGGCAGCATTACAGGAAAAGCTGCCAGAGGAAAAGGACCTGGGGGTGCTAGTTGACAGCAGCTGAACTTGAGCCAGCACGTGCTCAGGTGGCCAAGAAGGCCAGTGGCATCCTAGCCTGGATCAGAGATAGAGCAGCCAGCACGACTAGGGAAGAGAAGAATCTCTTCTTGAATTAATTACAGTCATACAGGTAAACATGAGAGAGTGCTATACTTAGTAATTACTAGTCAGGTTATATGCAGCATTTTATCTCTTTTTTTACTTGTTTATGAAGGAAAAAATCTTGATTTCAGGATGCTGGGCATAATTTAAAAATAGATAAGGCTTTAACTCTCCAGGAAAGGCATGCAGTGCTGACTTCCACCCAATCACTTGCACCAACACGTAGTGCCAGAAGAGGGTAAGTGTGTGGGCATGTGAGCAGTGATGGGGGCTGTGCTTGTGGGTATTGGCAGCACCAACAGGTCAGGCACTCAAAAAACAAGCAGGGTATTGCATGTGGTAAGAAACATTCTGTCGCAGCACTTCTGATTTACTGATTTTTCTTCTGCTATCAGCATGATTGGCACATTGTCCTTGGACACAGTGAGGTGAAAGCCATTCCAACAGATTAATGAGTAGCCAGACTGTAAAACTAAGAATTCAGGAGCAGATACAGCCACAGCCACACAGTCAGTGTATGTTTGTTAAGCAGCTTGCACAATCCCATGTTTTAATGGATGAGCTGGGCTCTTACAAGTGTCACCAAAGCTCATCAGCAAAGCCTTCATGTTCTTACTGTGTCCCTGCTACTGTGAATTCAAGAGCCACTCTCTGTTTCTCTTTGCACCTACAATGCCCCTGAGAGTAGTGAGTTTGGAGATCAGCTTCCAGGGAGGTGGAAAAAGGGAAATAGCTTCCAGCCAGGGCTGTTGCTTTTGTCTCATGATGTTGCGGGCAACCACAGGTGGGCTGCAAAAAAGGGTAGGGAAGACTATGACAAAGGAGTCAGGAAGATGGAGGCACTGAAAGAGTGAGGTTTCATCAGATGAATGGTTCACTCTCATTGTAGCACTTTTTCTGATTAAGGGGTGGGACTCTGAGCTGGGAGGCTTGGCTAAAAAATCAGAGCAGTCCACCTGTGGAAGTGCTTTAGACAACCAGGCTCTAGTGTGCTGGAGAGGATTTGTGGTACCAGCAACCCAGCTGCTCTGGGGGTGACTGAATTCTGGGCGCAAGAAATCAGCGGTGGCAAGATTCAAAACAGACACACCAGTCAACATGAGCACGGCAGGCAAAGTAAGCAACAGTTTGTATTAGGAAAATTTCTTTGTTGCAGCTGAGTAATGCATTTTTAAATGTGCATTCTTTGCGGGAACACTGTAAATCCTGGTGGTATGGCACAGATTAGAGTTTAGGATTAAGCTGGTACAGAATAGCTGCCTTTATTTACAGGCTGCCGTAGTTTCCTAGGAAATGGCTGTTAACTCTTCGAGGCAATAGTTTATTGGAAGTAACATAAGATAACAGCACTAGAATAAGTATAACATCCTGTCTGGGTTAGCAAGCTGTTTTTAATCTCTGATTGGATAGTTTAAAATATGACAGAATGTACTAAGTGTTTAGATCAATGTATTTACCTACCAGTTTCCATTCTGAGATCCTACAGTAGTTTAAACTATTTTTAGTTTATGTATAATTCTATCAGCTTGTTTTCTAAAAAGAAGATATAGCTAATATTGTGTTAAATTTCAGGGTGAATTGTGCTGGTATTAGGACAGTCATTAAATTTGGATATGCATATAACAAGTCTCAAACTGTAGTTAATGAAGACCAGAAGTAAATTTCACATGCAATGCAATACTGAGCTGGGATTGAAGTGAGTAGTTTCAGCTCTGCTAGAAATTAGATGACAAGAGAGATGGAGGTTGATACTAATGCATGTTCCTTCTTGCACTGCTGGCAAGATGCTACAGGCACTCAGGGACGTGCAAGAGGTATTAAGGGACAAGCAACTAGAAATGGAAAACAACTGAAAGTATGCACCTTTCTAGAATGTGCCTTAAGATAGTACCAAGATCATTTGCTGTTACTGACAGCTGTCTTCACTATTCTAAAACCAAAAGAGAAAGGGAAAAAATGCTCTTTAACTCCGAGTTACTGCAAGTGCAAAATTAATTGTAGCTTATTGTAGGTAAATTCACCAAGTTCAGTCCTCTACTCAGCATTGGATGGAGCATAGTGAATGAAGGGTTGTGATGTAACTTAACTGCTTTGATTTCACCGTGTTTATCTTGGAATAACAGGGAGTTACAGTGCAATTTATGTAACCAAGTAGCATAATCCATTTGTCCTGTAAAAGCGTGTGTTTCTACACCTGCCCTCCCCCACTGCTGTAACTCACACGACTGGTAGAACACACGAGCAGAGAAACAACTGTTAAGGCAGTGCTTGTTTTAGCAGATGAAGTGGGTGATAATGTGCTGTTGCTGAATCTGTGGGATCCTGTTGCAATCCGCAAAAGCTCACAGGGACTAAGCAGTCAGAAAAATACAGAGTTAATTAATGTCTCATTATAAGAGAGATTTGTTTGTTCTCGGCAATCCACGCTTCTTGGCCACCTTTGTTCATAGAAAGACTACATGTGCTTTGCATGTGCAAGTCATGGAATCAACACTGAGTTATGTGGGACACAATATAAATATATATACTGCCTCTTTTTTTTTTTTTAAGTAAGTTGGTGCTCTTTGGAATGTGATTTTTGACCACACTTGTGAATTTTTCACTAATCACACTTGCATCTAAACATTAAATTTAAATTTAGCGCAAATATCTCTTGATGCACTTTTTTTCAAAGCATTGTGCTCATCCCAATTCTGTGTCAAGCTGCTAGAAGTCTGCTATTTTATTTCATATGTTTAGCATTTCCTAGTAATTATTTTCTTTGTAACCAGTTTTCAGTTTGTGGATAATCAGACATTATTTCTACTTCTAATTCAAAAGCTTTGATACAAAAAATTTGTTTGGTTGTTGTTTTCCCCTGCGACTTTTGCAGCACACTGGTGTTAAGTTGTCCTGGTCACACAGAATAAATATGCATGTGCTGAACTTCTTGCATCCTGGATTTGATTCCCCTTCATTTCCTTCTCAAGATAATGCCACCTGAACACTTTCAGTCAGTAGACTTAACAGAATGACTGAGGACTTTATAGTGTGTCACCCAGGAAAATCATATTTCAGGGACGGGGGTTGTTTAAAGACTGAAGATGAGATCTTTAAACACCTCCAAGGAGGAATAGCAATTATGGGGACACAGAGGTCCCACTGCTTTTGAATATACTAGGATTGAGCTTGCAGGGAGGAAACCTGTTTGAGAGTCTGGGATGAAGTGTGGACAATGCTCTTCTGTTTTCTGAGGGGATTTTTCTCTCAGTGGCAGATGGTCAGAGAAGCCCTAAGGCCTGTCATTACCAGGACAAAGCCTGAAGAGTTAATGGACAAACTTCAGTCTAAGAGATGAAAAGAAACTGTCTTGGATAGTTGGGTAGTAAATCCACCTGAGTTAAATATCCCTTCTGAGAAGGGGGTACCTTAGCTGGATAATACTGCACTTAAAGGAACTGTTCAAGATTACCTCTGAGTAGTGCTACATCAATTTGCACAGCTGTCCTGTCAGCCGTCACTTCATGGCTGAACTTGGGCTCTACTAGAATGTTTACAAATCTATACTAGGCTCTGATCTCCATTTTTAGCAATTTTGTCAGTTCCCAACACAGACAGTTCTAGGCAATACAGACTTCATCACAGCCTGATAAGTGACATCATTTAGTGTGCCATCTTCAAGAAGATACAAAAACAGACAAGTAATCCAACACAGCAAAAGAAATTGCCCAAGGAAGTTAGCAAAGGAGCAATGAGAATGGGCGAGCTATCCCATTACCTAGGAGACTATTACACATGCAAATGAAAACTTGATGTGACAGAATGACGAGCAAAATCAGACATGATCTTGGTGGGGAGAAAAACAGGCTTACACTGACCTTTGGTGTTGATTTTTGTTGTTTTGTTTGGTTTTCTTTCCTGTAGTTTCCCTCTTGTCTCCACAATTATGAGCAGGAGTTTCACATGCAGAAAGGGAAGAATCGGTGTGGTGACTTGAAAATGCAAGTGCCATTCCCATTTTCTTTGCTCTGTTTGCAGGTTATTAAATGCAAGGCAGCAGTGCTGTGGGAAGCCAATAAACCATTCAGTATTGAGGAAGTGGAAGTTGCCCCACCAAAAGAACATGAAGTTCGCGTAAAGGTACTGAAAATAAAATTTAAGACAACTCCTATGACTTGCATTCTATCTTGCTTTTAATCAGAATTAGTTCTGTAAATTTTTAAGACCCAGTCAGAAAACATTCTACTAGAAAGTAGTTACTAATCAGTGAGCTCCTATGAAACATGTTTCAAGTCCTTAATTTGATAGTGAGGTTCTTTAAAAAATATATTTTCTGGGTTGAATTTTGTGTTTTCTGACATCTGTTTTTCTAATAGGCTGAAAAAATTACAGTACAAGGCAAAAATCAGAATTTCCTGTAGTGTGGAGCAAAAAAATTCCTTTTACTTTGTTTGAATCTGGGCTAGGAAATGACTCATTAGGCCTGGGAGCTTCCTTTTTCACCTGGATACTGGCCTCAGTGGAATTTAGCAGCTGCCTTAATTTTTGAACAGTTTCAAGTGTTACATAGGTGAGGAAAACCCTCTCATGGGGCTGACAAATCCATTTGTCAGAATAAAAGTTGTAAACACACACCTGAATATTTCAAAAGAAATAGTGCTTTTCTAGCTGGAAGAAAAGGCAAAATGTCATATAAAACACTATGTAGCTTATTTTTTTAATGTAATATATACAAATACTTTAAATATATACACAGCACAATAACATAATTCTTGTGTAATTATATATAATATAAAATCATTTTATAATGCATCATTTATATAAAATATCTATTAAATAATGTCATATAATCTAAATGTAATAAATACAAAATATACACAATATTTCTATGTTTATAAATAATATGTGATGGTTAATTTGTATTTACATAATTTTATAATATTTATATAGTATTTCACACTTTTCTTTTTAAGTAGTTATATATAAATAATAGGAATAATTTAATTTACTCTGTTCTCCCTATATAATTGCATCGCTAGAACATTGGTTCTACAGAAAATACAGAAAATTTTTGGACTCCCTATAGAGCTCAGTACTGCATAGCAAGCATTCACAAAGGAGCTTTGCCTTGTAGATTAAAGACTAATAAACACCAAGAAAATCTTAAATCAGAAAATTAAATTTGTTTTACCTGTAGATTTATTGTGTGCAGATTGGATTTTGGAGAGAAGCAAGCGGCTTCTCCAAATGTAGAATATAATTTCACTTCCGCATATAACATGACACAATTAAATGCAGAAATATTCTTGTCTTTCCTGTGAATCAGATCATGGCCACTGGGATCTGCCGCTCTGATGACCATGTGATAACTGGTGCACTGGTTATGCCTTTTCCAATAATTCTTGGGCATGAAGCAGCTGGTGTTGTGGAGAGTGTTGGGCAGGGAGTGACTTCAGTCAAGCCAGGTATGAAACAACACTGAAAACAAATCCTGTGCTGAGTTTCCAGACTTCTCCTTAAGTCAAGGATTATTTCTTTCATAAGTATTTTTACTGCATGGGAAAATATTCCAATTTCAACTTTTTCAAGGATACCTCAAAGGATATAAACCTGCTGTTTGCGCCTTTCTGTGTCCCCAATATACTTTCAGATTTTCTACTCAATTTCTTTTGGTTTTGGCAAAAAGCATCTGCAGCTTGCTTTCCATCTACATAGCGCTTTTCCTGTTGTGGGACTAAGAATGTAGAGTCATTGCTCTTGGTCATATGAAATCAGGCATTAGCTGCAGGTTCTCTGAACACAGTTTATACAGCTCACCTTTCTCAAGAATAAGGCAAAGCAAAGCACTAAATGACAAACATGTCAAAGCACCTTTTAATTCTCTTAACACCTAAATAATCCATTGACTTCAGTTGACCAGAACTTAGGTATTACTTCACTTTAAAAGCATCAGGGCACAACTGGGTGCAGGCTTTGCATGTGGGCAGCACCAGTGCAGGTGAGGCAGCACTGCTCCTTGAGGACTGGATTGCTCTGAGGACACTCATCTGAACTCAGCTGCTCGTCTCCCTATGTTTTCTTTGAACCACAGTGCACAGATAGTCAATGAATGATGACAATTTTCAGCCAAGTGCTGCAACATGAGATGGGATTCCTCTACATTTTTATAGGACCGAAAAAATTCTAACAAGGGCTAAATTATTAAGAGAAAATATGCAGTGAAAAAAATCTGCTCAGAATCACTCAATTTCCAGGCAGTTTGTTATGATACCTCAGTAGCCCACCTCTGTACTTCCAGTGTCTTTGTCCATACTGACAAGTGTGAAGTCTGTCCAAAGCAGGTTGGTATGTATAACAAAAAAAGTTCTTAGAGATTTCTGCTTTAACTCCAAACAAATATGTATATTGCAAATTTCAGAGACAGCTTTAGCTGTATTTTCTGTTATGTCTGGGTTCATAATCTCTCTGTTGTCTTATTCTTGCTGCCCTGTGATTCCAGGTGAGCTGAAATAGCAGGCCTGAACACATACATGCACAAAATCACATTTCTCAGATGTTGCTTAATTTACACCTCCAAGTTCTGAAAAAAAGACTTCCACTTGTGCAACATTCCTTTAGCAAAATTATTACTAAGACCATAACACAGTTCTAAGTTAACTCAGGGTTGAGGTAGCAGGGGGCATTTAATGTTCTGTAGGTATTTTTCATTTTTTGGTGGAAATCAAATATTTCCCTTGACTTTCAATGTGTCAAGGATTAGCCACATTTTAAAATTACAAATCATAAACTGATACATATTAGGAAGTACCTGTTTAGAGATTATTAGGTATTTACCATATATCATTGCTGTAGAAATTGCATAGGAGTAAAAAATTGCACTGGGAAGATAAGTTCTGCTTTGTTAATCACATAATTGTGCTAGAGAATTAGAGATGCTGGCTTGGACTGTGTGTGCTGCTGCTTCTCAAACAAGTATTTTACCTACCTTTACTCAACACAACAGTAATAGGACTGCTTTATAGTAAAGATGCTCAAAAGGACTGGCAAATAAATGTTTAATTCCCCATTCTTTCTATGCACAGTTTACAGCCTTGTTATCTTGGCACTCCAATTTACTGTCCTAGTGGATGTCAATTTTTATCTCAGTTTCTTTACTGAAAGAAGGTGTATTACTACCTTCTTTTTACAAAGGAGATGCAATGAGTACTTCAGAAGTGTCAGTAGATAACATAGTTTTATGACATAGGTCTGACTCAGTTCTGTGGAAAGACACCAGAAATTTTGCATATCAATATTAGTTGTCATAACTTTGCCCTAATTATGTCTTTTATATAAAAAACAGAGAGATGGTTTATCTTACAAATGCAGCAGAAGGAAATAAAACCAGCACTGCATTCCTAGTGTGTATTTGCCTGGGGATTAAATACACTTGCTTCATGTTTTTACCTGCATGCATCTTGTTTGCTTTTTTAAATCCTCTGTCATTACTGTTTTATTTCTAGGAGACAAGGTTATTCCACTCTTTGTTCCACAGTGTGGCGAGTGCAAGAGCTGCTTAAACACCAAGGGTAACCTGTGCAGTAAAACTGAGTGAGTTTTCTTGGATTACTTACAACCCTAATTTGATTTGACTTTATCCAAAACTGATTACAAGCAACAAATTTAATTTGTCATTATTTCTGGCCATCTTTCAAGCAGTCTTGGTACAAGTGCTGGATTAATGGCTGATGGCACCACCAGATTCACCTGTAAAGGAAAAGCAATTTACCATTTTCTTGGTACAAGTACCTTCACTGAATACACAGTACTGCATGAATCTGCTGTAGCCAAAATCGATTCTGCTGCTCCTCTGGAAAAAGTTTGTCTAATTGGCTGTGGATTTTCAACTGGTTATGGAGCTGCTCTGCAGACTGCCAAGGTAAATATTGTGGTGGGTGTTTCTGATATTTTATCATGTCTGTTCAAGATTGTGTAGCCTGCAAGTGGGTTGTCAGTATAGCAGCCATGAGGTACAGACTCTGTTTAGTTCAGTGTGGAAAGAAGATACTAGTTCTTTGCCTACTTCAGATTCTGTCTCTAGGGTACTCAGAAGTCTTCAGTTCAAAATCCAGTAAAATTGCTTATTACCATCTATAATGTTTTGCCTCAGAGCTTAATCACTGCTAGAAAAATGTGGCAACTTTTTTTTTTTTTTTTTTTTTTTTTTACTGTAACAGAAGTCTAGGAATACAAAGAAGCAACACATATAGACAATACCCACAATTGTAGCAATATATGAGCAATATATCAATGTGAGTTTTAGAGCTGGCACTGTCTCCAGTTGATTGACACTACAGATCTTAACACCACTGGAATATCATTAAAAAAAGGTGTGTCTAAACTGGAAGCTGAGGCATATAATGAAAACTTGGTCTCAGAAATGTATGTCAGGGAGAATTTCTCTTAGTCACATGTAGCATTATAACAGTACAGCTGGCTAATGCACTAGCAGGTATCCATGTGTAAAGTCCTTCTCAGCAGGTAATTTCTAAGTTGCATGAAGTGGCTTAAGTGAAATCATGTTGATAATGAGGAAATGCATGGTACTTTCCCTAGCCTGTAACAATATGCCACATTTACATGGTTGTTATTATAGGTGGAACCAGGCTCCACCTGTGCCGTCTTCGGCCTTGGAGGAGTTGGCCTCTCTGTTGTCATGGGCTGTAAGGTGGCTGGAGCTGCCCGCATCATTGCCGTGGACATCAATAGCGACAAGTTTGCCAAGGCCAAGGAGCTGGGAGCCACTGACTGCATCAACCCTCGAGATTTCAACAAGCCCATCCACCAGGTGTTGATGGAAATGACCGGCGGGGGTGTGGACTACTCCTTCGAGGTCATCGGCCATACGGATACCATGGTATGCAACCAAAAGATGAGGTGAGACCTGTTAGCTCTCCCTTCACCAAGCTACCAAGCACCGAGGAGGAGCTGGAAGCCAGTGGCAGAATACCAAGCTAACTTCAAACCTGTTAAGTGCAGCTGTCGGCCACTGAGCTGCAGGGACAGAAGCATGCCCAGAAATTTAGGAAAGGGAACTTCACTGTAGTGCCCTGGCCAGACCAGGGTGGCTACATGTCACGTATTTCACATGCTCTCCAAAAGTGGCTTATCACTAATAGTTTAGACAAAATGGGCAACAAGAGCAAAGCTAGGATATACTTAACCAGGGAGAGCAGATAAAATGGTATGAGCAGATACAATGAACAATTTTTTATGTGGTTTCAGTTACAAAAAATTAATTGCAAGCCGAGCCCTGAGAGGAGGAGATGAAGTTCAAATTTCTGTGCCCCAAGGACAAATCTTGCCTGACTCTGGGTGTCCCTCTGTTTCTAATGCAGACTTCAGCCTTGGCCTGTTGTCAGTATAACTACGGAGTCAGTGTGATTGTGGGAGTGCCCCCTGCAGCACAAAAGATCACCTTTGATCCCATGCTCCTCTTCACTGGTCGCAGCTGGAAAGGCTCCGTCTTTGGAGGTAAGGACTTGGAAAGATATGATTCAACTGGCTTAAGAAGCTTGTAAATCATCTTGAATGAAACAGGATACATCAAATTAATTGCTTAGGCTGTGTTATTGGAAGCAGTATTGATGGCTGTTTTGCTGATAAAGAAGTTGAAAGGGAATTAATTATGGGAACTATAATAGCAAGTGAAGGAAGGAAAAAATCAGAGAGGGAGGGAGGGGGAAGAAAGGGAAGAGGAGACAGAAAGAAAGAGAGACATAAAAAGACAGAAAATAGAGAAAAAGAGGGAGGAAAAAGAAAGAAGAAAGGAAAATGAGTAAAAAGGGAAAGAAGTGAAAAATAAAATGAGGGGGAGGGAGGAGGTTGGATAAAAATAAAGAGGAGAAAAAAATATAAGGAGAGAGATAAGAGGAGATAAAGGATAGAAGATAAAGCAAAAAAAAAAAAGAGAAAATCATAAAGAGGGAGAGAGGAAAGACGGAGGAGAGAAAAAGAGCACGTGCAAAAAGGAGAATAAGAGGAATAGAAAGAGATGGAGAGATAGCAGGAGAGATGGAGAGTCAGGACTGTAAAGGACATCAGGGCTTACACTCAGCTGATTTCCAAAGAGGTCAGACCCCAGTTTAGCCCCTGGCCAGTTGCCAACAATCCCTTCCCATTCTTTCTGTTTTTGGAGCTCTCTCAGAAGTCCCACACTCAGCAAGTCCTAGCTTGCTCAACTCAAAGGCCACAGAAAACTTGCTTCCAATAACAGATTTTCTCACTTGTAACCTGTTCCCCTCATGTAATCAAAAGATACCTGAATAAAATACTAGAGACAAATCAGGTTCCTCTGGAAGAGCGTTCTACTATTTATGACAGCTTTATCTAGTGGTGCTTGTAAGAAGACACATCCACCACCCACTCCCTAGTTTTGAGCAGACAATCAAGTTTCAACTTAACAACATGGATGTTGGCACTCTGGCTTTTGTATGAAATGTGATTAAGTTGAAACAGTGTTTGATGTGGGGGAAAGTTTGGATTCTGTAAAGACTGACATTTGTACTGGTCTTCTGCTGGGCTTGTCATATGTGGAATAGCTGCACTTTGTCCCGTGTTTTCTGCTGGCACCCTGTGTTACAAAGGTAAAGCCATGCTGCTACATTTCATCCTATTACTCTGCTACAGAAAGTTTATATAAAAATTTAAGCTGCCCTGGGTTTTATGTATTTTCAGAAGCATTTCATTTCATTATGCTTTTTCTGTGGGGTTTTTTTCAGGCTGGAAGAGTAAAGATGCAGTTCCCAAACTGGTTGCTGACTATATGAAGAAAAAGTTTGTTCTGGATCCATTAATAACCCACACACTACCTTTGACAAAGATCAATGAAGGATTTGATCTTCTAAGGACAGGAAAGAGGTAAACATAATTTCATTGTAAAGGTTCTGTATAAATAACCTAAAGGAGATGTATGGTAAGACAAAATCTGACTTCACGGCAGAGAATGGGGAAGGCAGCCCAGCATGCCCCATAATTCCCCCCAGTGTGTTCCCATGGGTTGCAGCTGGAGTAATAAAGCCAGCAAACCTTCAGTTTTTGAAATGCAGCAGGCCCTTGCAGAGGAACTTTCAGATTCTAGTTTGAGCAGAGACACTGGGTGGCAGAGGGAGAAAAGACTACACAATTGAGGAAGTCCCAGTACCCATTGGAAAAAAGCACACAACCAAGGGAGCATGGGAGTGCCAAGCTGTAGAGTACCAAGTGTTAGCTAAATCATATTCCAAGAAACATTTCAGGATGAGGAGCAGGAACACAGAAATAGCCTATTCCCCTTGTGAGTTAGGGAACGGAGTCACAGTCAAAGTGGCCCTAAAGTCACTGGGTACTTTACCTTGAGCATCAGAGCTTTTAAAAAAGGAAAGTACTTGGTGTATATATATACATTGCAAACTCAAAATTTAACTCTTGTGCTTTCCTCAAATATTGTGAAAATTCAGCTCAGACTGTTTTCACAGGGTAATGAAATTGGAAATATTTTTGACAGAGACATTTGACAAGACTAACCATGGGAATTGAAAATTGTCCTTAGCAGAAGTAGGAAATACATTTGTATATCTTAATATGTGTGGGGACTACCCTTTTTGAACGTTCTAGATGTTTATAACCTAAAGAGAGTTTATAACTCCAGAGTATGGAGAATTACATTCATGTTTTCTTTTCATTGTCATTTGCTAGCAGTTATTTTAGATGTTCCTTGCTCTGAATATAAAAAAACAAGTAACAGAAGAATTTCAGTCCCTGAGGTTTGTTCTCAGGTTCTAACGATGAAGCACACACTTCATTTCTTGTCCTTTTTTTACATAGGCTGTAAATGCTAGTTTTAGTTTTCAGTATAACAAATGGGAATGTGGTGAGGACAGAGATGCCAGCAGCTTTGCTAAGATACTGATAGTCAGCCTGAAGATGGAGGCACATTGCAGCTAATCATTTTAATGGAGTATAATACTTCAGTGTTTCAGAGCAGAATAACCTGTACCAATAAGCTGTAATTGGAAAGATGTGTCTAAGCCCCTCTCTGAGGAACTTCTCTGGCTGTAGCTGGTACTTAATTACCAGGAGCCCTGCACGTCATCAATGAAGGCTTTGCAGTCTTCTGTGAATTTTGTTCTCTACATCTTCAGCAAAGTTTGCACATCTGTTCTGTCATTTTGCTGCAAGCTGGGGCGGGGGCAGGCAGGGAGGGAGTACCTGTTGATAGCAATAGCACAGATTATCAGAGAAAATAGCAGTGTTCTGCTGATGCCAGCCCAGGGCATCACTAACTTGTCATTTTATATTGCAGTATCCGCAGTGTCCTGACATTTTAGGATTCCCAGATATTAACCAGCAGATGGCTCAGCACCAGTATGAACTTCACTGTCCTCCCATACAACGTACATGAAACAGAAACCAAGATTTTCCTGAAAGATCTACCACTACCTTTGAATAAAAGAATTAAGCTCCAGCCTCTCATTTCAAGCACAGAATTTGTAAATTAAGTAATCTTTTTCCTTCTACCTCCTTCTCCTCATTCTTGTTTTAAATCCTTCATATTATGCTGCAATTTTTTAAAGAGCCAGTTATGAATTACAGGACTTGCTCCTGTCACAGGTGTTCTAAAAAGTTAGGATTTTAAAAAATTACTTATATATATAATAATCATTTAATAAAATAAAATAAAAAGGAAGGAAACTGTTTCCTTAGGCTTCCATAACACTGCAAGCTTAAAAAATTTCTACATGCAGTTCAGCATAATAAAACTCTAGGTTAGAACTGTGTATCCACCCTGAATGACTCTATCATTCCAGTGGCTAATAAGCAAGGAATGATATAGCAGAAATTAAAATTTATGGTGACCATATGTTTGAACTAATAATTTAAGTAAATCATAGACTTAGGTACTGGAGAATGTCTCACCACTCAGTATTTTACCAGATTAACACTCCCAAATATTTTATGTAAAACTGGTGTAATATTGTCCTGTATTGTGGTTGGTATTTGGTGTTTTGGGTTTTTTTTTTACCTTTATGCCTCTTTCTTGGGATTGTTTTAGTTGTTGATCAGTGTAGTTTAAGACCTTTGGCCAATTTATACAAATGCCTCTGATGTTTGGGAAGCAGTGTGAAGAAATACAAATGTGCATCAAATATTGGTTTTTGTTCCCATTATACAAAGGGGAGGCTCCTTAATTTCTTAAGTATGAATACAGAATAAATGGGAAGAAACAGGTGACTGGTAACAGTTTGTAATAACCCAAACATAAAGCATCTTACTGTTTTCTGAATTTGCAACGTGGAAACAGAAACAGAGGCTATTTCTATCTTGGCAAATATGGTCCACATTGACATATCTTTAGCATGGATTAATCAGAACTCGCAGGCACTCACACGCATGGCAGCTGGGTAGAAGAGCCTGTGAAGCAAGGGGACTGTGCTACAGATTACTTACCTGTTTGTGTCAGCAGAAAGAGTCTTTGAGTGGCCCAGCTAGTTTCATGTTTTGAGGACAAGAGGTCACAGTTTAATCATTTGAGAATCAAGAGACTACAGTTTAAACTAAAACACGTCTATAAACTAAATTTACACAACAATTGAGAGCTGAACTTCAGTCCTCAGTGTAAAAGAGTTAAAGTACAACAAACCTCACTTCTATCCTCTTCCACATGATGCAAAGCCCATTTTTGTGGTTGTCATCTGCCAAGCATAGTAAACGCCAGCTGTTAGTATCTTTAGTACGATAGTTGCTGGAGTCCAAAATAATAAACTCATTAAATCATTTTTATTAGGGATATTTTATAAGGCAGCCATCTAGATCTGCCTTCACATGGAGGAATGAAGTGTATTCTGACTGGGAAACAACAAAAAGTTCATATTTTCCTGGAGTGTTCTGCCCTGCAGACCCTCATCAACACTCAGCTGAAGATGAATTTGTTTGTGTGATTGTATAGCTTGGACAGAAGGGTTCTGATGGCCCTTCCTAATGACTCTCTGGCCCTGAGGTACTCCAGGGGGGTCCAGGAATGTTGGATAGCTCTGGACAGCTCTTGCACAGCTCTGTGTAAGCCTCCATTTAGGAGCTTTCCTGGGAGCAAGTAGAGACCACATGCCCCATTAGAGCACCAACTGTCCACTAGCACATGATGACAACACGAAAAATCCACAAAAGACATGAAAAATCCAGTAACTTCCCAAGAAGCAAACTAACTGCCAGACAAAGCACAAATGGTTTTTCCTCAGACCTTGAACTATTGGCAGTGTTTAACTGAACATCACTTGGCTTTGTGTACAGCTGAGCACTCCCATTATTCTGCTCTCCCACCACACCCTACCTACCCAGACACTCCCCCAGGAAATGGCACATGCTCCAGTGCAGCTCTATTTTCACATGTTTTTAAGATCATGCTCCTTGACAGTGCATCAAGGCCAAATGATCATTCCCACACCATGTAATTCCCTCCAATGATTCCAGGTTATCAGATGAAGACCACAGATCCCAGTAAAAACAACTGTGCTACACAGATACCTGGGAGACAACAAGCCGATAATTTTTTTTTTTCTCTAACAAGATACACAAATCATACTAGAAGTCATGATAGATTTATTTCTTTTTTAATGCAACAGGTTGACCAGGCTGAATGCTGAAAATCTTTAAAACTTCATTCTAAAACTCCTTTTTCCTGGGAAATTATACATCATCATCATTCATGGTCTGATTGAGGCTACCAGAGGTGTGCAAACAAATGTATAAAAAAGTAGAAATTTCTTGGGAAAAACTGCTAAACATCCCTGTTTACCTGAAATATAGATAAAAATGATCCACAAGTGCATGTCTGCTCTAGAGCCAGCTGCTCACCTCCAAGACAGAAGCATGTTATCACCTAGAGGTTGGGTTGAGCACCAGGGCGGGAGAACTGAATGCCACGCAGCACATCCATGTGGCTGGGACCACTGTCACACCTCAGGGCTGCCATACTCTGTGCAAGAGCTCAGATAGGTGCTGGGGCAGGACAGAGCAGCTTGGCTTCATCCCTGAAGCTGGAGACAGGTTCAGGGAACTTGAGAGCTGGGGGCTTGGCCGGCCAACTCTGAGTCCTGCAGCTGCTACCAGCCTCCCCCTTCAGCCCATGAAACAGGCCTGGGACATTCAATAGCAAGCACCAACACAAACCTCTGTGGGCAGTCTGCTGAACACATAAACGTGGGGCTGATGTCTTTCCAAACACAGAAACAGTTCCCAAACACACACGGTGCTGATCTTATCCTGGTCCTCCAACAAGCTCTTGCTCATCCTGTCTCTCCTACACATCACTTTGTCCAATGCTTCAGCAGAAAACAGCTCTGGGGGAACCTGAAGAGCCGAGGGGGTCTGAACCCACAAACCTGGTTACACTGGAGTGAAGGAAATGTGTCCTTGGAAAAAAAAATCCTTACTTGACAGACCCTCCGCTAACTGCTCTGGTGAAAATAGCTGCAATACCACAGACAATAAAGCTTCAACCCAGAGGTGATGTGTCTTTGTCCATTAGACCAACTTTTCACAGCCTTTACTTGGTATTTGATGTGGGGTTTTTTTTGTTTGTGTGTTTTTTTTTTTTTTTTAATTTTTAATCCTTTTGCAAATACTGTGGTGTGAATGGCCACCAAGTCAAATGCTCCAACCTGGCAAAAAGGGGACGCCAAGGAAGCCCCAGCAGTGATGCAGATCTCCTCTGTCCACATCTGCCAAAAGCAAGTGGAAGAAATAAACCAATTTTCTGAGCTCTCTCAGCCTCTTAGGCGGGGAGGGCAGGGAATGACCCAAGGGCAGAGTCGCTGATAAAAGCCTCCCTGGAGGACTTCTGCTCCCATCCATCTCCCTGCCGCTATCCAGCTCCTCCTCTCAGCACTCACCGTGCTGCCCAGCATCCAGCACCTGACACAGATTAACCAGCGCTCTCCAGGGACGGTGCCGCACTGGGACTGCTCCCGCTCCACGCCTGGGGGATTCTGCAACACACGAGGCAGCAGCTTCCCTCCAGCCTGCGACAGCAACAGACACAGCTCTGCTAAGACCACATGGCCACTGCGGGAAAAGTAAGGACAACGCATTTCCCATCCTCCTTTCCGAGGTGCCCTGCTCTTGGTGAAATGCGATGCAAAAGGCTCAGCCTGCGCACTGCTCTGAATACTCTCTTTCCTCTGACCTTGCCCTCCCACCTCTTCCAAATCCCTGTGAATTTCACCAGATTCTGCTCTCAGGCAACTGCACGTGTCCATACCTGCATTAGGTAGTGCATTCCCCCTCTGTCCTGCCCTGGCCAGGAGACAAAATATGGAATTGTGCTGCTCTGAAAAACACCCTCCTGCTCAATCCCTCTGTGCTCCTGCTCTGGCAGCAAACGCAGCTCTTCAGTGGTGCCCTCTTCAGCCACTCACCTGCACTCTACCTTGTCCATGGCAATACCCTTTTCAAGCTGCAAGCCCCATTTTGCTGATGCCAAACTGCTTTGAGCTGATCAGGGAAGGGTTTGAGCCATGTCACATGGAAATCATCCTTTTGGCAAGGAGAGAAATCATCCAGTTGTCAGCCAGGCTGGGACTGTTTTGTAACCTCTTTTTAGGTACTTTCTGCCCACTGAAACTTAAAGTTCTGTCTTGCTTGCCTTAAGCTGCCACATCTGGCCCATACACCAGATGAACCAATCACTTCATTTAGTATGGCACACTTCACACAAAGACTGTTTGCTGAACATTTTTTGGCTTCGCATATAGCAGAGTACTCCAATGTTTCTGCTCTCCCACCAAATCTCACCCAAACAGCAACCCTCAAAAAACATCACAGGACAGTTGTGTAGTTCTAGAAGTGTGTGTTGCAGTGTGCAGAGAAACATGTTGTTCAGCTCTGGCTTTGGTGATTGTAGGACAACTGTACTGGGCTTTTGTCAAAGGTGAACCTCTCCCTGCAATATATTCCTCTTGGTTACTTCCAGGTTATCAAGTGCAGAGCTGCTGTTGCCTGGGCCCTGGGCAAACCACTCTCTGTTGAGGAGGTGGAAGTTGCACCCCCAAAGGCAGGGGAAGTCCGGATCAAGGTAAAAATACATTTCAATAACTTTTTCTCCCTTGTGGGATTTGCTCATCTTGTGGCTGTATCTTGGATAAAACCAAGTGACCTTTGTCCACCCATGTGCCTTAACTGTCCAGAGAAGTTCTGTGAAAAGTCCTTCCACAAACTGAGATAAACAGTGGCTGCACTATTTCTAGAAATCACCATTTACTCTTTCCTCTCAAAACAGATTGTGGCTACAGGCATCTGTCACACAGATTATCATATTTTGAAAGGTTCCTTGCCTAATGTGGAATTCCCAGTTATCCCTGGCCATGAAGGAGCTGGGATTGTGGAAAGCATTGGACAAGGAGTGACCTCTATGAAACCAGGTAACCAACACACTCAAAAGCATGCTCAGGATTAAGGTCTCAAAGCTCTTTCAAGAGCTCAGAAACTTCCCCCTGCTCCAGAGTCAGTGGTTAAAAAACAAAGTGCACACTCATTGCATTGGTCCTTCATGTCCACTTTTCCACCCTGTTCCCCATGTAGATGAGGGGGGCCTGGAGCATTCATCCTGACAGGGAAAGCAGAGCGTTCATGGTAGGGTCCTACCATCAGAAAGCTCAGGAGAGGTGATTCAACAGGCAATGCCCTCAGGGCCTGTGGTGCAAAAGGCACCTAACAGAGATCCACTTTTTTGCAGGAGACAAAGTGATCCCACTTTGCCTCCCTCAGTGTGGGGAATGCAGCTTCTGCCAGAATCCTGAATCCAACTGCTGCCAGAAGTCCCAGTAAGTTTACTTTGCCTTCCCCTACACCTATATGGGGTTGACTTTATGACAAATCTGACACCCCCATCAGTGCTTCAGTCAATCAAATACAAATACCTCCATCTCCCCACAGTTTCTATGAACCACAAAACCTGCTGCCAGACAAGACCAGCCGCTTCTCTTGCAAAGGGAAGCAGATCCACCACTTCATGTGGGTCAGCACCTTTGCAGAATACACCGTGGTCCCAGAATACGCCGTTGCCAAGATAGATGCTGCGGCACCTCTGGACAAAGTCTGCTTGTTTGGCTGTGGGTTTTCCACAGGCTATGGGGCTGCCATCAACACAGCCAAGGTTGGTATTCAGGCATGTTTAGCACCCCACGGCCACCCTCACAACCTCATCAATCTTGTGCAAAAGAAACCTTCTCCTCCACCTCTTCTTTCTCCTCCTCTTCCCGCTGAAGACTCACAAGTGTCCCATCTGTGCAGGTAAAACCAGGCTCCACCTGTGCCATCTTTGGCCTCGGAGGAGTTGGCCTCTCTGTTGTCATGGGCTGCAAGGCAGCTGGAGCTTCCCGCATCATTGCTGTGGACATCAACAAGGACAAGTTTGCCAAGGCCAAGGAGCTGGGAGCCACCGACTGCATCAACCCTCGAGACTTCAAGAAGCCCATCCAGGAGGTGCTCACTGAGATGACTGGACACGGCGTGGACTACTCCTTTGAGGCCATCGGGCACGCGGACACCATGGTAGGTGGCAGTGCAGCAGCTGTGCTCCCTCCCAGATCATCACAGGCTCCTCTCACGGCAAAATTCACCCCCAAGGGATGTTCCTCACCTGCTGCCTGCGCTGCTGGGTATAACTTTGTGAGAGAAAATAGCATGAATCTTAAAAGAGGCCACAAGCCCTCCAGGTCTGCTGCACAAGCTAGAATGTGTGTTTTCAGATTACCAGGGAGGAGCAGGAGATTGCACAAAAAGAGCCCTCCCCTGACCAACCCATCAGGGCTTTCTCTAATTCCCCTGCCTGTTCCATCAGATTGCTGCCTTGGCTTCCTGCAATATGAACACTGGTGTCTGTGTGATGGTTGGGGTACTGGATTCTGGTGCAAAGATTTCCATTGATCCTGTGCTTCTGCTGACTGGGCGTACATGGAAGGGGACTATGCTCGGAGGTATAAGACTGAAGAATACAGTGTTAATATTTCAGCTTTTCCTTTACATGTCATAGTAAAAGAGGGGTTTTCAAGTAAAAGACAACTTAAGAGGAGCACTGCATTGCCTGTGTTGAAAACTAGCATTAGACATGCAAATAAACCTCTACCTGTTTCACACAGTAACTCACTCATCCTAAAGAGCAGAAAACATCTCACACGTGTGTGGCACCAGCACTGGTCACTCAGTCCTGACCCTCACACTAACACTACCTTACCAGAACAGCCTTTCTACCATTATTCATGCACCTGCTTTCTCCTGCTTCTAGGCTGGAAGACAAGAGAATGTATCCCCAAATTAGTTTCTAGCTACTTGGAGAGGAAATTCAAATCAGACTTGCTGATCACGCACACGCTGCCATTTGCTAAAGTGAACGAGGGATTTGAGTTGTTACGTGCAGGAAAAAGGTGAGACCCTGACCAGCAGGAGCTTCAGCAAACCTCAGCACCTCCTCCTAAAATTCCAACAGGCAGAGCATGCAACGCTGGCTTCCCAAAGAGCACATGAGCCTTTTGAGGAAGCAGGGCCTCACAGCTGAATGCTGGCAAGATCTGCCATAGCCCAGAGGGAAGAGCCCATGTTCAGCACAGGGAACCCTCCTGCTCATGGCTCAGCTCAGCACACATCCTGTGGCCTTATCCCCTGACGGGGTCCCCTCAGCAGGGATTGGAAGGCTGCCCTGCTGCTGCCCGCCTCAAGCAGCTCAGTCAGGAACAGGCTGGATGACAAAGAAGGTGGCCGGTCCCCAGGCACACCTGCCCTGCCACACTGCCTGCTCCTGAGCTGCAGCAAACCCTCCCTTCCCTTCCACTTTTCAGTATCCGCACTGTCCTGCTCTTCTGAAGGATGCAGCCAAGGAAGCCGACCAGAGGGACCAGCACAACAGATGCTCTCCTGGCCCTGGCCCTTCTCAACCAGCACCTCTCCTTGTGGGGCACCAGGAGAGGAGAATGAGGAACTCACCTGTGCTGGAGTCACTGCGGGTCCTGCTGTGCCTGGACAAAATCCAGAAGGATGTCTCTCCCAAGAAAATGCTTTTATTAATAAAGTTTTTTAAACCAACTCATCCGACACAGCGCACTCAATCAATGGAGACTCCAGGGCCTTGGGACAATTGGCTGACAGATCAGGAACAGAGGCAGGGATTTCCTTGACCTATCTGTAATGAGGAATTATACTGGTAGGAATAGGTAGATCCATGAGGTCAATGCATGGCTCCAAGGCTGGTGTAAGTAAAAAAATATTGGGTTTTTTGACTGTTGGGTGATCTATTCAACATCTGGTCTACTGACACCTGACAGGATAAGCCTTTCTCAGATGGGAAAAGGAGTTCTAGCACAGGAGCTAGTAGGGCTCTTTGACAGAGCTTAAAACTAGTCTGGAAAAGGGAATGGGAAAATATCAGGCTGGCTAGTGATGAACAGTGGGATTGTGTGCCAAAATGTGAGGAAAGGAGCACTGAGGGGATCCCTCAATCTGCTTCACAAGTGTTGGCTACAAAGTACCACTTGTGAAAATGTTTCTATACCAATGAATGCAGCTTGAGGAACAACCAATGATGATGTAGAAACTTTCTGTGGTGCCAGAGACTTGATATCCTTGGCATAAGTGAAACTGGTGGGACAAGTCCTGTGACTGGAGTGCCCTGTTGGATGGTTACAGGCTCTTCAGGAGGGAAAGGCAGGGCAGAGAGGCAGGGAGGTAGCACTTTATGGAATAGAAGGGTTAGAATATATGGAGCTGTAATGTCACAGTTAAGAGCCTCTGGGTGAGTATCAAGGGGCAAACAAATAATGTACCCATGGATCTCACCATGGGTATCTACTGTAGACCTATCACTTTGCTCTGTACTATTCTCTCCTAACTTTTCCTTCTTTGATTCATATTTGTCTATTTTAGATCCTGATCTTCATATGGAGGCTTTTCTCCTGCTCTAGTTTTGCTCTTGGAACAACCTCAGAGAAATGTACAGACTGTAATGGGGAAAAGACATTACATGTGCATTTATGTCCCATCACATACAAATGTGGGTGCTAGGGGTGCTGTACCTAGGCTATCCGAAATCATAAAGAAAAATTCCTCCTTACATTGCAGAGTGAAATTCTGCAGGATGTACTATGATCACAGCTATTCCGACAAAGGAATTTGTTCTGAGCACACAAAAAAAAAGAAAAAAAAAAGAAAAAAAGAAAAAAAGAGCTATGATCCTAATGGGTCCCCCTCCAGCTGAGATATTCTATCATTCTATGAATGCATGGACTCAAAATCAGCAAATGCTCTAAGAGTCCTGTTCTCTAGTTTATCATTTTTTCCCTCAGCCATTCTCCTTCACTAGGGTGAACAGAATCAATTGCTCATTTTATTAGATCTTTATCAGAATTTTTTTCCATATCTCTGCTAGGTACAATATATTAGGGTGACTCTAACTCCCACTTTCCTTACCTCATTTGCCTCATTTCACTATCATTTTGTAAGAGGTACACAATATTTCTGTTCTTATGGAAATTAAAGCACCAGGGCATCTTATAGAATAGTGAATTATCAATACTGCTAACAAATCCTGATAGGGTATGATCTAGTTTGTCCTTCACAGTAGAATCCAAAAATTTTCTCTGAAACAGGTGCCCAGTTACACTGTGGACAGAAATGTAATACTGGGTCATTAATAAAGGAACTGATATCTGACTCTGACTTGTAATTAAAAATTATTGAAGCCTGCTGCAGGCAGCAGAAAAGATAAGATTTGTACTTAGCCCTCATAAGTGCATTTCAGCATCTATTCCACACAGATTTCTATCAAATATTCTACTGTTTTTCCACCTCTTTGATACAGGCAGCAAGCAACCAGAACATAAAGAGGGGGACAGAAAACTGACTACCAAGATGAAGACAAACACATTGAGGTCCGTGCCTCTGTGTACTGGCATCTGACCTCAAATATCAGCTATTAAAGCTTATAAAATGCATTAATATATACAGCAGGTCAGGACAGCACATATTATAGAATGTAGATATACAGGATCTGCCATTAAAAAGTTAATCATTAAATCCATGTCTGCTGACATACAAGTTTGATCTTATTTTCCCTCTATTACCTGGATAAGAAGAAAACAACAACCTCTGGTCTGAAATAGACACAAAAAGCTGCCCAGCAACAGGATCTCAGTATCAACTCCCTGCAATAATTACATGCATTTCAAATGTTTTGCAGAGGTGCCACCTCCCATGGCCTTAAGAACTGCAAGCAGAGCAGACAGGAATTCTCATTTCACATCAGTGGTGGTTTTCAAGTTTGGGGGACTAGAGCATCTCATGGATGTTTTAAGGAAAAATAACAGTACACATTTGAAAGATCTTTTTACAACCATTGTGGAGGTTATACACCCAACAGCAGACACTAGACATGTCTTAAGAGCCATGAAGTGCCTGCACAATTAGCACATTTATGCCCTTATGTGTGAGATGAAATCATAAGCCATCTGTATGGAATTCTGTCTAGGAAGCAGGTGAATTATTTCATTGTCTGTTACAGGACTTTTGAAATTTGTTGGTTTCAACTTCAAACACTACCAACAGTATGGGATATCAGCCATAGAGCATTTGTCATCTGGAATTGCTTTCCAGCCCTTGTGCAATGCAGAAAACAGAATGGGAATCAAAGCCGACTAATCTATGTCCCAGGAGTTCAGTAAAGTGGATCTGTCCGAACAACCTACAGAGTATTTTTGGTTTTGGCTGAGTACTTAAAGCAGCACACTTTCAGGCTGAAGTGAGGATTGCAAGGCACAGGAAAGTACATAAAAATCTTGGAGAAGAATCGTATTTTTGCTCCACAATAGCTGGTGGGTGACCTGCTAGGATAACAGACAAGAGGGAGAGTAGGTTTAGACCAGATATTAAGAAGAAATTCTTTACTGTGACAGTGCTGAGGCATTGGAACAGGCTGAGGAGAAGTGGCGATGGCCCATCCCTGGCAGCATTGGAGGCCACTTGGATATGGCTATGAGCAATTTCCTCTAGTGAGAGGTGTTCTTGCCCATGGTGGGGGGTTGGAATGACATGAGCTTTAAGGTCCCTTTTAGCCAAGGCCAGTCTGTGATTTTGTGAAGGACATGTGAATCAACTGTAGAGCTGAGTGTGCCAAGCTTGAGCCTACAGAGTAATGCTCACCTCATTCATGAATGCTACATTTTTTCTGATCATATCTAGTTCTTTTTGCTAATCCAAATGTTAACAGATGTTTTTTGACTTTAAAAAAAATATATACACATATAATCCTTCTCAATAACCAAAGAGCTAACTACTCATTATAGCATTCTAAATGGCTAGTGATCCAAAAAGGGCGTTTATGTCATTAGTGGCAGTCTTCTAGGAAATTCTCCCATTCCTTAGGTTTGCAAAAGTGTCCTTTCAGCCACACAGAAGGAAGGTTCTTTTCTAACTGTGGGGGTTACATCACACTCTGGCTGCTCATCTTAGCCTAGTCCTCCAACAAGCTCCCGCTCATCCAATCCCTGCAATACATCAATTTGTCCAATGTCTCAGCAGAAAACAGCTCTGGGGGAGCCTGAAAAGCCTGGGTGGAGTGAACCCACAAACCTGGTTACACTGGAGTGAAGCAACTGGGTCCTTGGGAAAAAAAATCCTCTTCTGACACATTCTGCCCTTACTGCTCCGGTGAAAATAGCTGCAATACTTCAGAGAGTAAAGCTACAATCCAGGAGGACATATGTCTTTGTCCACCACACCATATTTTCACTGACTTTTGATTTATTTTATTTTTTAAAATTTTTAATCATTTTGCAAGTATAGTGGTGTGAATGGCCACCAGGTCAAATGCTCCAACCTGGCAAAAAGGGGACGCCAAGGAAGCCCCAGCAGTGATGCAGATCTCCTCTGTCCACATCTGCCAAAAGCAAGTGGAAGAAATAAACCAATTTTCTGAGCTCTCTCAGCCTCTTAGGCGGGGAGGGCAGGGAATGACCCAAGGGCAGAGTCGCTGATAAAAGCCTCCCTGGAGGACTTCTGCTCCCATCCATCTCCCTGCCGCTATCCAGCTCCTCCTCTCAGCACTCACCGTGCTGCCCAGCATCCAGCACCTGACACAGATTAACCAGCGCTCTCCAGGGACGGTGCCGCACCGGGACTGCTCCCGCTCCACGCCTGGGGGATTCTGCAACACACGGAGGCAGCAGCTTCCCTCCAGCCTGCGACAGCAACAGACACAGCTCTGCTAAGACCACATGGCCACTGCGGGAAAAGTAAGGACAACGCATTTCCCATCCTCCTTTCCGAGGTGCCCTGCTCTTGGTGAAATGCGCTGCAAAAGGCTCAGCCTGCGCACTGCTCTGAATACTCTCTTTCCTCCGACCTTGCCCTCCCACCTCTTCCAAATCCCTGTGAATTTCACCAGATTTTGCTCTCAGGCAACTGCACGTGTCCATACCTGCATTAGGTAGTGCATTCCCCCTCTGTCCTGCCCTGGCCAGGAGACAAAATATGGAATTGTGCTGCTCTGAAAAACACCCTCCTGCTCAATCCCTCTGTGCTCCTGCTCTGGCAGCAAACGCAGCTCTTCAGTGGTGCCCTCTTCAGCCACTCACCTGCACTCTACCTTGTCCATGGCAATACCCTTTTCAAGCTGCAAGCCCCATTTTGCTGATGCCAAACTGCTTTGAGCTGATCAGGGAAGGGTTTGAGCCATGTCACATGGAAATCAAACCTTGGTAAGGGAAAAAAATTATCCAGGTGCCAGTCAGATGGGGACAATTCCACAAACCTCTCTCTCTCACCTTCAGCCCAGTGTGTCACAAGGCTGATGTCAAAGCTCTCCACAGGCATTTCCACTAGGCAGGGGCTGCAGTCCTCATGACAGCACAGTCTGGCCTGAAACATAGGGGGATATTATGAAAAACCCACCAAAGTCATCAGAACCCAGTAGTTTTCCAAGGCAACACCTAACACTCTTTGGGTTGCAAGCCACAAATGGGGTTTCCTCAGATATTAAACTAGGCCAGGGTTTATTGGACAGCATTTGGTTTCAGGTGCAGCTGAGCATCACCAAGTTTGAACACCTCGGGTTCAGGTGATTGCAGGATGACTTCCCCCAACCATGTGCTAAAGGCAAATGTTCCCATGCAATGTATTCCTGTTGGTTGCTTCCAGGTTATCAGGTGCAGGGCTGCTGTTGCCTGGGCCCCAGGCAAACCACTCTCTGTTGAGGAGGTGGAAGTTGCACTCCCAAAGGCAGGGGAAGTCCGGATCAAGGTAAAAATACATTTCAACTTCAATACAATAACATTTTCTTCCTTCCTTGTGGGAATTTCTCTTCTTGTGGTTATATCTTCAGCATAACTCAGGGATCTGTGTCCTCCAAGAGTCTTTAATTGTCCAGAGCTGCCCTGGCTCAAATGCACCATTTGCCAGGAGCTCCTTTTTGGACTAATCCTTGCCTAAGCTGTCACATAGGAATTCCTGTCTCCAGCCCTTGCTCTGCTGGACAGGGCCATGGTACCCACACTGTGGCCTCACTCCCATTTCACCTCCAGCTCAGTGCAGAGGAAAGCCACATGGAGCATTCAGAGTGAGCAGAAGGGGAAAACCCAGCCTGGGTTCAGTGTGCTGCCACAGAGTGCCAGCACTGACTGAGGGGCATCATAACACCCCTGAGAAAATTGCTTCCACAAACTAAGACAGAGACCAGGACATCTACTTCTTCTTCTCCAAATAGCTTGTGGCCACAGGTATCTGTTGCACAGATGACCACCTTCTGCAAGGCTGTTTTCCCAATGCAAAATTCCCTGTTATCCCTGGCCATGAAGGAGCTGGAATTGTGGAAAGTATTGGAGAAGGAGTGACCTCTATGAAACCAGGTAACTGACACACACGCACAAATATGCCCAGGAATCAGCTCTCACACAGGCGGCACCCTTAGAGCCACCTAACACAGGATATTGTTTTCTTCCAGGTGACAAAGTGATCCCACTTTGCCTCCCTCAGTGTGGGGAATGCAGCTTCTGCCAGAATCCTGAATCCAACTGCTGCCAGAAGTCCCAGTAAGTTTACTTTGCCTTCCCCTACACCTATATGGGGTTGACTTTATGACAAATCTGACACCCCCATCAGTGCTTCAGTCAATCAAATACAAATACCTCCATCTCCCCACAGTTTCTATGAACCACAAAACCTGCTGCCAGACAAGACCAGCCGCTTCTCTTGCAAAGGGAAGCAGATCCACCACTTCATGTGGGTCAGCACCTTTGCAGAATACACCGTGGTCCCAGAATACGCCGTTGCCAAGATAGATGCTGCGGCACCTCTGGACAAAGTCTGCTTGTTTGGCTGTGGGTTTTCCACAGGCTATGGGGCTGCCATCAACACAGCCAAGGTTGGTATTCAGGCATGTTTAGCACCCCACGGCCACCCTCACAACCTCATCAATCTTGTGCAAAAGAAACCTTCTCCTCCACCTCTTCTTTCTCCTCCTCTTCCCGCTGAAGACTCACAAGTGTCCCATCTGTGCAGGTAAAACCAGGCTCCACCTGTGCCATCTTTGGCCTCGGAGGAGTTGGCCTCTCTGTTGTCATGGGCTGCAAGGCAGCTGGAGCTTCCCGCATCATTGCTGTGGACATCAACAAGGACAAGTTTGCCAAGGCCAAGGAGCTGGGAGCCACCGACTGCATCAACCCTCGAGACTTCAAGAAGCCCATCCAGGAGGTGCTCACTGAGATGACTGGACACGGCGTGGACTACTCCTTTGAGGCCATCGGGCACGCGGACACCATGGTAGGTGGCAGTGCAGCAGCTGTGCTCCCTTCCAGATCATCACAGGCTCCTCTCAGGGCAAAATTCACCCCCAAGGGATGTTCCTCACCTGCTGCCTGCGCTGCTGGGTATAACTTTGTGAGAGAAAATAGCATGAATCTTAAAAGAGGCCACAAGCCCTCCAGGTCTGCTGCACAAGCTAGAATGTGTGTTTTCAGATTACCAGGGAGGAGCAGGAGATTGCACAAAAAGAGCCCTCCCCTGACCAACCCATCAGGGCTTTCTCTAATTCCCCTGCCTGTTCCATCAGATTGCTGCCTTGGCTTCCTGCAATATGAACACTGGTGTCTGTGTGATGGTTGGAGAACTGGATTCTGGTGCAAAGATTTCCATTGATCCTGTGCTTCTGCTGACTGGGCGTACATGGAAGGGGACTTTGCTTGGAGGTAGTGAACTTTCAAATACAATCTAAACAATTCAGCTTTTCCTTTCATGGTGGTTGACATGTCATAGTAAAAGAGGATTTTCAAGTAAAAGACAACTAAAGAGGAGCACTGCATTGCCTGTGTTGAAAACTAGCATTAGATATGCAAATAAATCTCTACCTGTTTCACACAGTAACTCACTCATCCTAAAGAGCAGAAAACATCTCACACGTGTGTGGCACCAGCACTGGTCACTCAGTCCTGACCCTCACACTAACACTACCTTACCAGAACAGCCTTTCTACCATTATTCATGCACCTGCTTTCTCCTGCTTCTAGGCTGGAAGACAAGAGAATGTATCCCCAAATTAGTTTCTAGCTACTTGGAGAGGAAATTCAAATCAGACTTGCTGATCACGCACACGCTGCCATTTGCTAAAGTGAACGAGGGATTTGAGTTGTTACGTGCAGGAAAAAGGTGAGACCCTGACCAGCAGGAGCTTCAGCAAACCTCAGCACCTCCTCCTAAAATTCCAACAGGCAGAGCATGCAACGCTGGCTTCCCAAAGAGCACATGAGCCTTTTGAGGAAGCAGGGCCTCACAGCTGAATGCTGGCAAGATCTGCCATAGCCCAGAGGGAAGAGCCCATGTTCAGCACAGGGAACCCTCCTGCTCATGGCTCAGCTCAGCACACATCCTGTGGCCTTATCCCCTGACGGGGTCCCCTCAGCAGGGATTGGAAGGCTGCCCTGCTGCTGCCCGCCTCAAGCAGCTCAGTCAGGAACAGGCTGGATGACAAAGAAGGTGGCCGGTCCCCAGGCACACCTGCCCTGCCACACTGCCTGCTCCTGAGCTGCAGCAAACCCTCCCTTCCCTTCCACTTTTCAGTATCCGCACTGTCCTGCTCTTCTGAAGGATGCAGCCAAGGAAGCCGACCAGAGGGACCAGCACAACAGATGCTCTCCTGGCCCTGGCCCTTCTCAACCAGCACCTCTCCTTGTGGGGCACCAGGAGAGGAGAATGAGGAACTCACCTGTGCTGGAGTCACTGCTGGTCCTGCTGTGCCTGGACAAAATCCAGAAGGATGTCTCTCCCAGGAAAATGCTTTTACTAATAAAGTGTTTTTGTCAAACTCATCCCGTTCAGTACATTCATTCAAAAGTTTTTCCAGAGGACAGGGGGAGCTCCCCCTCACATTGAAGGCCCTTACATCACACCCTTGGTCTCAGCAATGAGCATCGGCCTTTGCCCCTCCTCTGCTGCTGCCTCCCACCTTCATCTGCCTCAGTGAACTGGGCCCTCTACTCTCTGCCCCCGTCTCAGCTGTGTGAATGCTGCAGCTTCCAGCAGAGCCCAGCCCTGCTGTTGCTGCTCTGAAGCATATTATATAAAGCAGTAGATAACTTTCTTATAATGATGTAACACTCATATAGCATCCATGGATGTGGTTTCATTTTGGCAAATGCCGTTGTACTTTTAATATATTTTCCACACCAAGTCCCACAGTATATCACAGTACAACTCTGAATATTTTTCCCCAAAAAAAGGATTTTTACTCCAAGATGGTCATTCTGCGAAACGGATACTTCTTTCAGTGCTGAACATTGGACTCATAACACTACCATGACTCTTGACCTCTTTTGTGCAACACTTATCACATACCACAGCCCTTTGAACTTCTGGAAACCACTTAGCACAATCAGCAATTACACAGACTATCATGAACACACAAATGAGTTATCAAAGGTAAACAAATCCCATCCAGTCCACCAATTTTTAGTAACTTCTGCACATATCACTCTGCCATGACACAAAAGTTAGCTATAATTCTCCTAACTACTTTTTAAACATAAGACAATAAGAATGCCAGTAATGAGTGTAATTAATTAAATGTTAATTAACTGAGTTCTAGAACTTCCCTACTGAGAAAACTCCAAAAACTTCCAATAAACAATGTTTCCCTAATACTGCACATGCATCTGCATCGTCTTAATTTTATACAAGTGACAAGTCTCAAAAACGTAATCAAGTTGCCAAGTATCTGTCTAACAAATATAAACACATAAATCTGTGCAGGATTGGGACAAAAGATAATATTTTTTTTCCTTTTTGGAAAAAATCTAGACCTAGATGAAAAAAAAGTTCGATCACTATAAAAAACTTCTGCCTAAAGTAAATTGTAACTTGCACTTTACCAATTCTTTTGAACTGTTGTTACATGAAAAATTGTGTAAGCCCTTCTGAGTACTGAGGCGCTCTCTGCTACAGCAGGGCCACCTGGTGGTCACCTGTCCCTGCTCTCCGGGCATGCTGCCTTGGATCTCGGAGATTCTCCTGCCCCTTTGGCAACAATCACAAACTGGGCAGGACTTCAAATTTTAGCAGATAATTAGAGAGGTCTTCAAGTTCTGCTTGATTCCTACAACATCACTTCTTTCATAGCTGGCCAAATAATTACATTTGAAAGCAAAGACATTTATACAAACCGAAGAAAATGCTGTCAAGTGCAAAGAAGGAGGCGACAGCACAACTCCACACTTTCATCTTTCAAATTTCCCTTGTATAGTTATTTTAATATTAACATATTAAAATCAGCACATATTAGATCAGCTTTTTGTGTCTTATTTGGTTTTCAATGAATGCAGATACCTGACAATATTCAATGGAATGTTCAATCGCAAAACTCCCCAAATTACTTATTCCCATATCTAAAATATTAAACAGCTCTCAGCATCCCAACTTCATATGTCTCTACTGCAAAACTGTCGTGGTCACTTTCACGCTTATTTTGAGCACATCAGATTTGTTTTGAAAAGTTATTTTACTCTAGTATACTTTAGAATTATACTTGGTTCAATTAGTGAAATGATTCCTAAAGTTTTTCCTTGGAACCAACCATTTATTGAATTAACAGAAAATATTTAGATTTATATTTATGTTTACAAAATATTGCAATTACCTAAGAATTATCTAAAGAAATACCAGCCAGCTTTGAGCATTTTTGAGCACAAGTATTATCCTCCAGTACTCCATAGAAAATGGAGGAAACTTAAATCAGAATTCAAAAGGATGGTTTTGAGAGCAATGCCCCACAAAAAGAGTTACACTCAAGCATCCACTGCTGGAACTAGTGCACAGGTTATCCCAGCTCTAATGAAATATTTCTATCAAAACTACTGGTTTTATTTGGAAAATTTACAGTATTAATAGAAGGAAAATTACCTGTGGGTCAATCTAGGACCATATCTGCTTGGGGAAAACTAATCAGCCAACATTTGTATTAATGCATTTCAGTTTTGCTTCTGGGTAGATTTGTCAGTCTGCTCCAGCCTCCCTGTGCCTTGCCAATCTATTCACCAGTATGTGAGGCTGCAGCCAGCAGTTCCAGGGCCAAAGCATCAGCCCCTTCTGAGGGAGGCACACAGCCAGCTTCTGCCACTGGCACTCACACTGTCCCAGGATGGGCACCCTGGCAGATCACTTGCATCTTCATTCAGCCATACACTGCCTGCCAAGCTTGCAAGTGATTTCTTCCCCCATGTCTTCTTGTGCTTCAAAGTTAAACTAAGGTACAGAAAAAGCCTCACTAAAAAACTAATGCCTCTAGGGTAGGCATAATAATACAGTTTAAAAATTTTAAAAAGGAAAATAAAGTAATACTGATCTCTAGTTGTTTTGGACTTTTCTCCCCACTTGGCAAACAAAACAGAACACATCCACCAAAAAAGAACATGATTGCCAGGTCTCCCTCCCACATGCTGAGTGCTTCCAAGCCCTCCTCTTTTCCTGATCCAAGCTGATGTTCCTGATTAACATGTAACACCTGATAGAACAACACCAAAACCAAACCAATGTAAAATCCAAAGCAGCAGTGGAAGTCCTCTCCTACAGAACTTACATAAACCTGAAACATGTGACAAAGCCAAGATCGTGGAGTGATAACTTGATTTGCTTGCATGGTGCTGAGAACAGAAAGAAAGTTGCAAAACCACTTACAGTGTCCAGGGGCTTCCAAAAGTACACAGCAACACTGGGGGCAGCATCACAAAACTGCAAGCAAAGGAAAGACGAAAAAATAAACAACCTCTTTCATCTCTGAAACTGGACAATGAGCGTTAAAGGGGTCTGACTGATGTATCTGTGCCTTTGTCCACCAGAATCAGTGCCTACAATTTTCAGAATGTCAAAGATACTAAAAAAAGCAGAGCATCTGTGGAGTTTAGCTAAACACAAAATATTTGCAGGCTTTTTGGAAGCACTGACAAACCAGGGGTGGCTAAGAGCATGAAATTCACTGGAGAGGCTGGCAGAATTGAATTTAACCAAGGAAATGGACAAGGCCTGCGTTGATTTCAACAACAAGGTGTGTAACCTGTATAGCACCCTCACTGGCCAAATTACCTTCCAGTTCCATGTCAACTTTAATGAGCCTAATGAGATTGTGTTTCTCATTTTAGTTTTGTTATTAAATGTGATGTTATTTCATGTAATTTACTAAATGCCATAGTTGCTTATGTCCTGTTATTAATTTTCCACATGCTGGTGCTGTTATCTATCTGTGGTATTTGCTAAGCTTTTGTTAGCATGTCACTGGAAAATAAAAATTCCCTTTCTCACTGAGGGCGACTTAGTTACACCCTGCCATTCCTCAAGCATCATCACCTTGTGTGGAAAATCCCAGCAGCTCGGGGCAGAACTGTTCCCCTCATCTTACACAATCATGTCTGCAGACCTCACAAGAAGCCCTTCCTACGCTGCCTGGGGAAAAACGTTTTTTTTTTTTGGAAAATGAAACAACAGCATAAGCCAGTGAATGATCCCATCTTGCAGCAATAGCTCCTTTGCTACAAAGGCTGATGGATGGAATGTCAAGAAGCCCAGTCAAAATTTCCATCCCACTGCAGATCTTCACCTTCACCTTCACCACTTCACCTACCCTGGCAGTGGGCTGCCTTCACCTAGTCTGTAGTCTTCACACTGCCACCCAGTAAAGCCTGCACCACTGCAGTTTATCCAGCCAAGAAGAGATTCAGGCACACAGCCATGCTCTGCAGACATGGTCGGCTTCCCCCTGTGCCCAGGTGGGACACAGGCGGTACCAAGCACCTCCAGAACGGGAGCCAGGCCGGGATTTCCCCGCGTGGGGAAGGCAGGCACATCCACCACTACTGCTGCCCTCGGGGAGCGGCGCAGAGGAGGCCGTGGCTTCCCGTTATTTGGGAAGGAATCTGGGCAACCTGGTGTCGGCAGGAACAGGCTCATCGGCCAGGACAGCGGGCCTGTCCCCTCACGGGCACAGCGGTGTCCATCTGCCGGCCGGACTGAAGGAGCCGCGATGGAAGACACTGGTGCAGTCGTTAGCAGCCACATACCCGGCCACACGGCAAGGCAACACTGCGGGCACCCTCAGGAAACACAGAGACCTTAGCCCGCGCCGCGGTCTGCGGGCAGAAAAGCGCCACAGGGCGCTCGCGACCGACCCAGCGCGCCCCTGCCCTGCAAGGGTGGGAGGCGAAAAGGGGAGGAAGGAGCCTGTTAGTTCGCCCGCCTCTGAGAGGGAGGCGGGGAGAGAGGCAGCGGAGAAGGAGGCGGGCTCTCCTTCTCCTTCCGCTGGCAGCCGTAGCCGTGCGCGATGGCCAGCGGGGTGAGCATCTGCGTTTGGCGGCGGGAAGGTCGCTCGGGGGCGGGCGGAGGGTCCCGCACTGGGCAGGATGAGGCGGGCGAGCCCTCCCTGCCCTGCCCTGCCCTGCCGTCGATGCCGGGGTCCGGAGGATGCCCGGCGCCGGGGCCGCGGGCCGGGGTCGCCGTGGCCGCTCCCGCCCCAGGGCGTGCGAGAGCCGGGTCGCCGGGGTTGTCCGGGCGCCTCCGCACTCCTGCCCCACGCGTGTGAGGCGTGCGGCGGAGTCGGTGCCGCTGCTTAGGCGTGGGAGGCTCCCGCTGTGAGTGTTTGCCGGAGTGGGAAGCAAAACACGCGTTTGCTCCCCGCCGTGTGTTGTACTCCACCCCTGTGGGCGGCCTGTGCGTCTGAGGGCTGCGCTCCGGCCGCTCCTGGGTCGCGGCGGTGGAGGAACGAGAAGACCTTGAGCTTTGGGTGGTTTCCTGTGGGCTTCGGGCAGGTGCGACCGAATCGGCTGAAAAGAAGGGGTAAAACAAGACTCTGCCTACTCACAAGCCATCGCCTGGCATGTTTGCTGCCTGGCTGTAGGAACAGCGCGATAGCCCAGACCTTCGGCCAGTATTGCTCTGAACTCTGCGCAGGCGGTCGGGGCCCGGGGCCCGAGCGGGTTCGGTGGCCGCGCTTGTCCGGACGCTGAAGCTGCTCCAGGCTGGCACTGGGTTTGGAGCAGCTTCTCTCACTGCCAGAGCTCGGTTTCATCCCGACTGAGATAGCTAATCGTGTGCATAGCCACAAGCAGCCCAACAGCTGCGCTCCAGTGCTAGCATGGTAATAGAGGAAATGAAGAACTGCTGGAAGCTGGTGTTTTGGTTTTCAGTTCCAGTTGTTGGCTTCAAGATTTTCAGCAAAGCAACAGCGGAAAGCTATGAATAATAAGAGGGCAGAAAAAGATGGGGCTTTCCTGATACCCACTCTGAATAGTCCAGGGGCCTTTGTGGCTGTATGAACTGAATTAGAAATTACTATTTCAAAATGTGCTTCCAGATGCATGCTGTTAGTTTTAGATTTATCAGAATTTATCCTGTAAGACATTTTTTTCTCCTCTCTGTCTTTAATTTTGTGTTTAACTAAGCTTGTGGGAATCAAATTTTAAGAATTCGCAGTCTCCCATGCAAGAACAAATGATGACTTAATGAGGGGAGGATGAGGGGATGGATTGAAAACCAGTAAATGATTTACTGAATGATGGCTCCTCTTGCACTTTGTGCTTTGAATTTAGTTTTTCTGGCAAAATCTTTGGTAGGTTTAGAGATTATGACTGATGGCTCACACTGTGATTCCACAGTTAGTTACTGTGACACATTCCATAATTTTTTGTAATATTTACCCTGCTATTAAAAAGCAGGACAAGAAGATTTCATGGTTCTAGTTAGGGGTGTTCCTGTCTAATTTAGACCCCTGCTGGCTGTTGGAATAGGTGCTCGTTTTCTGTTACAAAGCTTTTGGGGTCTGTAGTATTTATTTTACCAAATTTAAGCCATAAAATTATGGCTTAGATACTTACTAGTAAGTAACTAAGTATCTAAGTTCTGCTACTACAGGTACAGTGAGGATTTTAACTGGCTCTGGCAAAACCTAGTAGTGTTTATTGTACAACAGAAATACTACAGAAAGGCATAGATTAGCCATTATTTTCTTCTGATGACAGCTGATGAATCAGACCTGGCAAGCTCAAAAGGTGGTCTTGGCACTGTTATTTCTAACAGCAAGTGAAATTGCAAAAAGGCTGAGTGACTGTACTGCTGATCGTGGGAATTTCTATTAATCCTCTTTCTTTCAAGCATTCCATGGGAACACCACAGCTATTTTGAACACACAAAAGGTTATGTTCTTCTCTTGGTTCATGTTCCTAATAGCAATGGCTTAGACCTTGTCACCTTCATGAAACCAACCTCTAAGGGTAATCCAGATGCTTATCCCGAAACTGCTCTAGAGTGTATGGCTGTAATGCCTGCTGATTTTCTCAGTCAGTTGTATGTACCTGTCAATAGGGTTTACAGATCCAGAAATCCTGCTCTCTTAGCCAGGCTCTCACCGTTGGGATTGAAAAGCTTCCCGGGATGTTTAGGTGTGGTTGCAGAGCAGGATTTGTTGTGGCGCCAAGAGCAGTGAATGAAGACTTGCTAACAGTGATCCCTGTGGCCACTGCAGAGGTGTTGGAGCCTTATAGCAGAGTCTCTCTGCTCCCTCGGCATCACTGGGGGCTCTGCTTGTCAGCTGCATCTCCTTGCTGGAATCCTACTTGAAAACCATCCTGATCAGGAATAGGAAATTCAGTCTTGATGTGGGTCTCCACAGTTTCCTTTCTGAACCTTCCAACTTCAAACACTGTGTTTAATGAAAATACCTGAAATGAATGGCAGTCTTTGATTTTAAACCACCATTTTTATTATGCAGCCTTTCCATTCATGTTGCTCCCTTCACTGCAGCGTGTCTCCCAAGCACTCCCAGGCTTATATTTTTTACACAGTAAGAGAATGACATTCAAATTTCAGATCTTGGCTTACTCATTATTGTTTAGCTTCCTGAAAGCAAATGTGGGGCAATTAAACCTTCGTGTTGAAATTATGAATTTCAGATCTGGGATTCTTTCCAAAAGCCAGTAGTGCTGCTTTTATTTTCTCACATGGCTGAACAAGAATTATTTTAAATGAAGCATACAACAGATGTCCTCTTTTTTTTTTTTTTTCCTTGTCTTTTAGGTTATTAAATGCAAGGCTGCTGTTGCCTGGGAGGCAGGTAAACCTCTCTCTATTGAGGAGGTGGAGGTTGCTCCACCAAAAGCTCATGAAGTTCGTATCAAGGTAATTACATCAATCCTTATCTATATGTTTTCTATTTTAGGAGACTGAGTATTGAAGGTGAATAGTTTGTTTGCCAACAGAAGAAATGTTGAATAGATATCATTAGTTCATTAGTATCTCAGCTGGCTTTACAGAGAAGAAAATGACAGTGTTTAGATCTTCTGTTTATGAAAAACACTTTTAATTTCTACTAGTCTCACTTCACAGTCTGGTCTGAGGATAATGGCTAATCTTGAGGATCAATTCCAGTTGTTACAGAACAAGTTCCCTCAAAATGTCAGAACTGGGAACACCTTTATCTTGTTTGAAGGACAATTTGTCGTTTGTGGCCATAACTTACTGGCTGCTGAACTGGGATTGGTCTTTTGCATTCCCTATATCCATGTTTCTGATTGAGCCTGTATCTGCCAAAAAGTGTACATTAATGTGAAATTTATTTCTGTGGAAAGGATTTCTGTGTGGTGCTGAAGACTTAAGCAGGATTTATGCAGTACTGAGAGTTCTGCATGGTCTCTCTGGAAATCTTACTTCTGAGTCTTATTTCCAATCTGAGATGCTAAACTAATTTGAGATGACTTGGAGCACTGGTTTTTAGCTATAGGAAAGGATAGGTCATCTTTTACCCCTTTCACTGTCACATTTTGGTTAATGGAAATTATAAAAAATGTACTGTCATGACTTTGCGTTTTTGAAATAAGAAAAACTGCCTTGCCAGGAATTGAAAGTATGTTGCCCATATCACAAATGCTGCCAGAACTTTGACCTGGCAATTGTTCTTAATTTCTGACCAAAGGGAATTGTTTAGATCTGTGCTGCTATTCTGTTCTTCGGGGTGTCCCAGATTATTTATTTCTTCATAGATAGTTGCCACTGCTGTTTGTCACACTGATGCCTATACTCTGAGTGGTGCTGATCCCGAAGGATGTTTCCCTGTGATCCTGGGACATGAAGGAGCAGGAATTGTAGAGAGTGTTGGGGAAGGAGTAACAAAAGTAAAGAAGGGTAAGGAAATACCTTGTAAGTTTTCTGCCTTCATTGAAAGTGTTACTTTATTTGAAGACTAACTGTCAAATTGGGCCACTGAAATGTCGTATTGCAGGAGTTAATACAATATTTTATTCTGGGGTGTATACCTGTGTAGATTTCTGTGGTCTGTGAGACACAACACTAATCTATTCAACGAGCTCTTGATTTACAGCTTGAAAGAGCCCGGAACAACATTGTTTTACTTGAAATCAGATCAGTATATAGTTAGAAGAGGGTCGGGGGTCTATTATTTTTTCAAATTATAGTTTTTATCTGTTGGTTTAATTCAAAAGCTTAAAGTGTTTGTCATCTTGTTCACTGTTGATTTGGGGTTGTTTTGTTTTACAGTACCATTGCTACTTGTTCTGGAATGATGAATTTTGGATAGGCTGTCTGCTCAGCCCAGATTAAAGTGGTTTATCTAGCACTCTATAATACCTCTGTATACCATAAACAGCTTTTAGTACACAAAGGTTTTAAGTGAACTCAAGCTCACAGAAAAACATGCAGAATCAAGTAACTTCATTTTTTTTCAAATGCCTTGCTTGATACAGTAACTAGACACAGAATATTTTTTTTCTTTAGGGGATACTGTTATCCCTCTATACATCCCTCAGTGTGGAGAGTGCAAGTTCTGTAAGAATCCTAAAACAAACCTGTGCCAGAAGATAAGGTCCGTATGACTTTGACACATGCTATAGTATTTGTTCAATGTATTCCTGCTGTAGTTAGCAAAAGTAATTGATAGGAGTTTTCTTTGAAGAAAAAATCTGTTGATGCATCATTTAATGACTTGGAAAGTAGGTGTTTCAGGAGTCACTTACGCAATTTTTCCAGTCTTCCTTAAAATTTCTATTAAATTAATTAATTTATATTTATAATTATTTATAATTAATAATGTCTATTAAATTATTTATTTAAAATACTTAAATAAACCTGTTTCTCTCTTTTCATGTATGTGAAGGTGCAAACTACTACTTTGTGTCCACAGGTTGGAAAACATAAATTCTCTGACTCCATATTTAATCCATACTTAAGGGAAGCACTTCAGGAAATTTAGCTCTTGGGAGTGAACACCAAAGCTTTCAGTACAAAATCATATGGACAGCTCTTTTTTTTTCCTTAACACCTGCTTCCCAGATAAATTTGCAGCTCCTGTTCTGAAAAAAAAATCTCCCAAACTCAAAAAAAGCCCCAGTGATATAACAGACAGGTGCTATTCAAGGGGAGGAGGCCAAGACAGTGGTGTGGTGCTGTGGCACAAACAGTTAGCACTGGTAACTAACAAGGTCAACATGTGAGTAAACTCCATTTCTTTCAGTTTTTCCCTGAAGGGATTAACTGCATGAAGTTTTAGGAGTTTAGCATCTCACTTTTGTGAACTCCTAGGTTTATTGAAGTGGTCAAAATATAAAGGTGCAAATATGCAGCTGCCTCTTTGAGCTGCTTAGTGGATTCTGTCTGGTGAGAGTACTTGCTGCTTAAAACTCTGCACTTTCCTGTCTTTGCCTCAAGAATTACTCAAGGGAAAGGAGTCATGCCTGATGGTACCAGCAGATTCACCTGCAAGGGAAAGCAGATTTACCACTTCATGGGGACCAGCACCTTCTCTGAGTACACTGTGGTGGCTGATATCTCTGTAGCCAAGATAGATGCTGCAGCACCTCTGGATAAAGTGTGCCTGCTGGGCTGTGGCATCTCCACAGGCTATGGGGCTGCTGTCAACACTGCTAAGGTAAAGGCTGGGCTTGTGGCACACACAGTTTAGCGGCTACTAGGACTGTAAATGTGATGTACCAAATCTGTGTTTCTTCTTCTTCAACTGATGAAGTTCAGCTAAGAATTTCTAACTTCCCCATAAGAGGCCACATCAGGTTAGAAGAACCTGTTGCCCTTTGGAGGAAATTCAGGTGGAGTATTTTTGATAGCAGCTGTATATGAATTACTTTTCTGTTCATGTTCATCTTGCTACAAGTCATTCTGATAGTCTGAAGCTCAGGGCGAGACAGAGGTGGTAGGTGTGTGGGCATGAGTCTTAGGGCAAAAGGAAAAGCTGAGTACCTAAAGAGCTTTTAGAATTTAAATTTCTGTATAGTTTCCCTTGTCTATAAAATCTCCCATCCATGTATATTTGCTTCCATTTTTTCCTTTATTACAGCCTCCTTAACCTGCATTTCCTCTTCCCATGGAAGGACGAATTTTTCTTCTACTGCTCATGACTCCTTTCTTTTTCCTAGGTGGAGCCTGGCTCTACATGTGCCGTGTTTGGTTTGGGAGGAGTTGGGCTGGCGGTTATTATGGGCTGCAAAATAGCAGGAGCATCCCGGATCATTGGCATTGACATTAACAAGGATAAGTATGCCAAAGCCAAAGAGTTTGGAGCTACTGAGTGCATCAGCCCCCAAGACTCCAAGAAGCCCATCCAGGAGGTTCTGGTTGAGATGACTGATGGGGGTGTGGACTACTCATTTGAGTGCATCGGAAATGTCGGAGTCATGGTGAGTGCTTGACCAATCGGAGCATGTACAGGGAGGGACCAGTTCGGCTGAAGAGCAAGATCAACTGCTTTCTTAACACAAAACATGCCACACTCACTAACCTTTTTTTTTTCCTTAATAGTAATGATAACTGCTATGACTAAAAAGGACAATTTACACTCAATCCTAATTATGTAATGAAAGCAGCTGCTACTTTTTGGGTTGCAAATGGCACTTGCAAATGCTTTTTCCTTAATCAGACTTTTTTGAGATCCTGAGTTTCTCTGTGCTGACAATTAAAATTAACAAAACTCACATAAAATATATTGTGCAATGAACAGTAAAATCTCAGGGATCACTCAGTATTTCCTTAATTTCCCAAGTAATTAATTTCACCTTTGGAAATGCAGAAGTATTACTGAATGTAAGGCTAGTTTTTTAGGAATTACAGTAGCATTCCTAACTGTTGGCAATATGGTCTGTGATTGCAGTTTATCCTGACTCTCAGTGGGAGTTCAGAGTGACTTCTCTGAAAGCTATATAGGATATAAAAAGTGCAAAGTGAACCTTTAACAGTGTAAGGGAATCTGAACCAATGGAAAATATAATGGAATTTTCAGTGTATTTACTGTTCCTTAAATACTGATGTGGTAATTCATTACTTGGAGTAAAGGAAGTGCTACCAGTCCAGGCAGTGTGAACCTTAGCAATAAACACTCTGTTTTGTCCTGTTTGTCCATGAAGAGGGCTGCCTTGGAAGCCTGCCACAAAGGCTGGGGAATCAGTGTGATAGTCGGAGTGGCTGCTGCTGGCCAGGAGATCTCCACACGGCCATTCCAGCTAGTAACTGGGCGGACATGGAAAGGGACTGCATTTGGAGGTAACTCTCTCTTGCTCTGGGGATAAAAATAATTTACTCTAGGCTAAAGCTGGGAAGAACACACCCCCTTGGCTTTGCTTATGCAAGAAATGTACTATTGACAGGCTATTCATAAATGCTATGTTGGCTTTTAAGGTAAAGACTCTTAATCTGTTATTCCTACAGACAGGGTACAGATTAACACATTGGCATAATATCTAACGTATTTTGAAGAGAGAATATATTTATATCCTACTCAGTATTAAAGGAGTGGGATAGGGAAACTGCTTTACCATCAAGTGAAGGTTTGGTTCAGTTTGGTCCAGTGAAAGGAACTAGTCTTTGGGGAGATGGGAACTCACATCAGTATGTTTGTGTTGCTTAACCACTAAGTAAATTGTGGGGCCAACATGACAATGTGCTCTAAAGATCTTTAAAACGACAAGGCAACAAGTGTTTGATACACATTTTCTGCTGCCAACTCAAAAGCACATTGAGTTCTTTTTTTTGGGAATTCAGTAATTGCTGAAGTTGATGGAAGTTCAATTTCAGACTTTGAATTATTACACTGCTCTTTGCCCAAGCAATACAAAACTCACTGGGTTGGGTTATAAAGATATATAGGGGGCCTGACAGAGATGCCTTGTGTATACTTTCCTAGGTGAGGGCTGCTGTTAATGTTGAATGCTGGAACAGCTAGTGAAAGATTTTTCATCAACACTTGTGTGTGTTTGGATAATGTGTGCTTTTGCCAGACCTCCATAGGAGAGACGAACATGTAACTCATCTCTGTTCCTTTTCATATTGATCATACAAGTTTTGTGTTAGGGCTGTGTTTTTAATTTTCTGAGATGGGTGGAAAAGGGAAACAAAGCATGTTTTCCTTCTTTCAGGCTGGAAGAGTGTAGACAATGTACCGAAACTGGTGACTGAATACATGTCCAAAAAGATCAAGGTTGATGAATTTGTGACTCACACGCTGCCTTTTGACAAAATTAATGAGGCTTTTGAGCTGATGCATTCAGGAAAAAGGTAATGTTCACAATATTGAAGGGTATACTTCTTGATCAGACACTATCAAAGTACAGGTTCCCTGCCCATTGGCATGTTTTAAACAGGGAAGCTAAAGGGTGACATATACCCCGTGCATTGATTCTGATGCAAACATACTTCTCTGAACTTCCAGGCATGTGCCAAAACACAGGCACAGAGTAAAAAGCAAGCAACAGTGTAAAAGAGAAATAGATATAAAGCTGATAAAGGGGAGTCTCAGGCTTTCACCATTGTTAAAACATTCTCCCTTATAATAAGGAATGTAAAGAGACTGAAGATTACATATTCAGTAATATTTAGGTTCCTCTGCAGATAGGCAAATAATTATGACCATTATCTCCAGAAACCAGCATAGTCTTTGTATTTGATCTCAATCTATATCTATTGTATATAACTTTGGAGAAAGTACTAGCTCTATCTGCTTTAGCTCATATGGATTCTATTTTGGATAAATCAGTTGTCTGTATTTGTTACAACTGGAAACACTGCATTTGTGCAAATTTCATCCAGCACTTGATCCCCATCCCAGTTATAAACTTCAGTATCATTTCAGTGCTTTACTCCTAGGAAACTAATAATGAAAGCTACCTAGCATTTTCCAAATAGAAAAAAGGGAGAATGCCTGTAAATATTACTGCTCCTGATCAATCTTGGCTAGCTACTGAAAGCTGAAACCTAGTATGAAAAATAGTTCATTTGGAGTTTATTTTACTGGATGAGAGAAAAAAAAAAACCTGAAGGGAACAAGCATTATCCTGAATTTTTAATAAATATTATAGGCATAAGCATGACTTTATTTGTTACAAAAGACTGAAGTTAAAATATGTGTCAGCAATGAAAGGGAGAGATGGGGAGAAAATTGACTTCTTGGTAATTTTTTTCTTTTTTATTTTAAGCATTCGAACTGTCCTAAAATTTTAGAGCCATATGACGACCTTCTAATTGGCCAGCACCATGCTAACTGCCTTTTTATAATGGAATTTTTGATAGAAGACAGAATCAAGCAACTGAAAACTCACTGGGACTAGGAAGACAATGTATTTTAGGGTGAGCATTCTGGGTACTAAATAATAAAAAAAAGTTAACTACTGAATAGCATTACAGAATTAGTCCTGATTATGGAACTTCTGTTTCTATACTCATTCCTCAAATTCAGTAGTGGCTAACTTGATCTACTTAATAAAAGCTTATTTCTAAACCCAGTGTTGGAATTATTTAGCATTAAGAGTGACTGTGATTGCTGTGTCTTGTTTTCCTCTAGTGATTTCACCATGTGTATGTGACAGAGGGAGTGTTCTGCAAAGTCTACAGCAAATGATGTGGGATTCACTGCACAAGGCACAGCTAAGCACAGGGGTGAGAAGCAGCATGCATTTGCTGCAACTGTGCTGAGAGAGGGGTCAGAACTTGTCAAGTTCCTGAGGCTATTCTATGACTACAGTGGATTGTAGCATCCAGCTCAACCTTGAAGCCAAATATAGAGCAGAGACTTTGGTGTCATGGGGTACCCATGTTCACTGCGGTGGTCCATGTTCTGTCTTTTTTCTCATTGGTCTTTTTGGCAGGCCTGTTGTAAAGATCATGGCACAGACTCCTCTGGTCACTTGCTCTAATAGTGTCCTCCAAGGCTTCAGTAGGACAGTTGTCCCATTTCCTTAACTTACTGGCAAATGAAGCAAACTTTGCAGCCAACACTGCAAAAACAAACAGCGTGGGATTGTTACCTCTAGTCAGAAACTTGATCATGCCATTGAAGCAGGAAATACTACTATTAGAGCAAGTCTGCTCTTGAGGGCTGCAGGGGAACAGGAAAGAGCACTGCATGATGATACCTTCAGGATTTTCTGGGATTTTTTTGTTGGAGGAGCAGGGCTTAAGTCTCAGTTTTGGAGTTGCAGGTTTTCTTAACTCTAGGTGAAGTGAGCTGACTGGATAAGGTTATTTTTGTATTGAAACATGGAATCAGTGCCTCACATCCAGAAAAACATAGAGAAATTGTGCAGAAAACAGACTGCAGAGCAGAGGCAGAAAGCCCAGCAAGTTAAAAAAAAAGATACATAGAAACTCAGTGTTTTTTAGTGAACCAAGGACACTGATTAAGTGAGAAATTTCATGTTTTAAAGAACCCTGGTCAAAACAACTGCTAGTAGAGAACACAGAATGCAGACAGTAATCTTATTAGAAGAAATTCCCTCTCACCACCAACAATTACTCCAAGTCATTGCTATAGAACTGGGACAATTACATCTTTTCCATCTTTCATTAAATATCCCCTACAGCATTCTGAAAATAGTTTAGGTACTGCATTTCTACTTCATTTCAGACAGTAAAGAACAAACGTGAATGTCATAAAGATTCAATTTTGAGCAGGAGGAAATAAAAACTGAATTGGTAACAAGAAACTGAGCCCTTTAGCCCAGCAATGAGGTGACTCTCAGTGCCTTGTAGCTCCAGGAAGGCTGGCTAAACATCAGAAAATCCAGTAGAAAACTTGCTGTTAAGCTGTTCCAGTAAGAGTACTTCATAATTAGAAGATGGTATCAATACAATACTAGCTAACCTGGCAAACCACCCCCCAGCTGGATCTAACAGATTTTACATACTTACACTGGAACAGCTGTTCCTCTATGCTGCACAGACTAGATCAAGACCACACAATCTTATCTGCATTATATTATTACTTCAGAGAATCTGCGTCTCAGAGTGCTTGTGGGAAGCCAGGCTGTAATACCAACTACAGAGACATGTAGTGATAGCAGAGCACTTGGGTCTCAAAGACTTGCAGCTTCTTCCCAGCCTGAGCAGTTATGTCCCAGCCACTACTTCATCCTGCAGAGCTTTGGATTGAATGGAGCATGTTTGAAATAGGGGTTTTTCAAGTTGTTTGGCAAACAAAGGACTCAAAACCAAGAGTTTCTACCCCATTTTTGGCAGTCACGGTACTGTATTGAACTGCACCATCCACTGTGACTGCCATGTGCACATACTCTGCTGGCTGTCAGGTAAAACATGTAGGCTGGCCACTCGCCTCCTGCTGTTACTCTTACTCAACATCATCTACCAAACCTTCTCTCCTTAAATATTCAACTAAAGTTGCAGAAACAGCGTGAAGAATTTCCACACTGACTTACAGTAAAGTAAGTAATTTTAATGTGTTTTCCTTTTACAACAGTAAAGGGAAAATATATTAAGAGATTGATTCAGAACTAATTGCAGGATTGTGGTTTTGGTAAACGTATATACAATTGCTAAAATGTCATTAAAAAGTAGATTTAAGTTAGGAACTTTTATTTAAGTGGATAGCAATTTATGTAAGAATCAAAAACAGTTAATTTCCACAATCCAGTCAGCACAAGTCTAGTACGTCATGTTCAAGCAAAGACACAGCTAGATAGGTGAAAAAATAGCTTTTCTCAATATTTTTATTTAATACATTTTGTTCTCAAGGCTGATGTGCCCTCTTATGTCAAAAGATCTGGTGCAGATGCTAACTAAGCTTTCCACTGATTTGAAAATACTGCAGTATAGTATGAACTGAGTATAAGCAGTTACCATGCTGTGATTTCAGTTCATAGACAGAAATGCCTAGTGTCACAGATTACCTGCATTAAAAATGTGCTAAATTTGGTTGTATCAGTGCAACAACAAAGAGGTATCCAAGTGGCCCATGTGTGGGTTTAAGGGTGAATTCTAATTGGGTGCATGCATCTACCAGTGGGGCTTGCACTACTGCAAGCAAATCTGGATGTAACTGAAAATTCTATGTCTGGGTTTGGATTACAAGACCAAAAAAAAAAGTTATTTTTGTTAAAAGCAGCTGCAACTTTTATTTCATAGACCAAAAATGAAGCCCCCCCCACCCCCCACATCATACACACACACACAGAAAAGGCAAGACCATTGTAACCATTCAAGTGAAGGATATGGTGGGCAAACGTCCAGGACACGCATCTCCTCAACACAGCTCATTCAGCACAGGTAATCCCACTCAAGTACTACAGTCTGTTTTGTTAAAAATCTCTACACACACACACGCATACGCACGCACACGCGCTCTCTGTGCATCGTTTCAGGTCTGCATAATTAAAACAAGAATAAAGTAATGAAACATTGCAGTGATACAGCAACAGAGGTCTGAGGCACTCAGGGCAGAGAAGATGTTTTCTGGCAAATTTGGAAGTAGACGAGTCCAGTTCTGTGAAGCACTAACCCCTTTCCCCCACCTAAATTCTGCAGTGCCAAGGCGAGCCAAGGATATGCAGCACTTCATGTTCTTGGATCTGTGGCAACAAATTCACCAGACATCTTGTAAGAGATGTATTTTATGCCCATGATTGTATGATTTAATGTCTGTGTTGGATTAAGTATTTCTTGTGTTACAGTGGTGTAAGATGAAGTCTACAATGGGGTCTGAAAATTTTATCATTACAATTCAGAAGAAAAAATCAACTCCCTCAGCAGAGACACCAAAGATGATGGAAGAGAAATGGGCATGGAAAAAGAAAGGGTAGAGAAAAGAGAGGCTTAATCAATCCACACTCCTTAACATAACTGTTTCCAGCTCACCATGACCCATTAACAAACTATAAAGGGGTATATATACCAACATTGCCCACTCTATACCCTCTCTGAGGAAGAAAAGATCAGTTATCATAGGTGCCCCCCTAAGACTTTCCAAAGCCTGAAACTCACTCAGCCGAGGGGGAAGAAAAAGACCCGTTTAAAAATCACCAAAAGAAAATGAATACAGTGTTGAACATGTTTCATTTTCACACACTCAGACTTGAGATACTTCACTCTAAGTCTTGCAAATCCAATCCCCCACAGCTACTGTGGATGTACTTTTTAAAAATGCCCCACAGTTAACAGACATAAGGATCCCATGAATCACGGGATCTTTTTGGTTCTTGTTTCATTCCTTTGCCTAGGCAAGTCTGATACGTCAGCTTCACCAGGCTTTTGGTGCAGGAGGCTGCCTGCAAGTACTGCTTTGCCAAAACAGCAGCTTATTCCAGGGAGCTGCATATAAGACAGACTTTAACTTCCCATCCTATCAAACCTCCAGCAAGAGAAACAAGTCCTGCCATTAACACAGTGTGCCAACCACAGTGGCAATCACCACCAGCAGAGAGATGGGGGCAGAATTAAAGTTAGCCCGTTCTTGTACGTGCATGTCTTTCTCCTTTCTGCCCCCTTCTCAACTGATAAACAAACAAGGCCCAAAATAGTATCTGCAGAAGTAAGAGCAAGTCTTTGGAATAAGAAATCCTTAAAATCTCAGGTGCCACTCACAAAGCAAGAGCGACAGGGCACACTGAAATGGTGAAAAAAACCTGGATCCGAAAATACCAAGTCCCAGTGGGAAAGCTTACCCACGCTTTTCTAGCTAATATCATGGCAGCAACAGAAGCAATTGTGGGTCTAATTTGAAGAGAGGTGCTAAAGAGATAATTGAAGAAAAAAGGAAAGTACAGCATGTGTGCTGTAGGTAGGAGGAAAGTAGGAAATTCTTTAAATTCTTCTCTGCTTTTGCAGACATTGGGTCAGGTTTTTCAAGATACTCCTCTTATCTACAATCACCAAGAACAAATTAAATGGTGAAATCTTTCTATTCTGTACTCTTAAAAAATGCATAGTACAGGGGCAAAAAATATATATATATTTCTCGTTCTGATGCACCTGCTCAGTGTGGACTATCACTGGGTCATGAAGTGGGGGCGAATGCTGTCCAGGCGCCGGGTCAGGATCTCACAGCCCGTGTCTGTGACCAGCAGTGTGTGTTCAAACTGTGCCGAGCGCTTCCCGTCCCTCGTCACCGCAGTCCAACCATCGGGCCAGGTCTCATCCTGCCAGCCACCTGAAAACAGAAAGCATCACTTCTTGCCAGTTTTTAAGTAACAGGTATCAGTCCCCCAAAGAGAAATGAAAACTCTATCAGCTCTACAGGACAGAACCAGCATCCTGTTCCATCACTACTTAGGAGCAAAGGACAGTAATCATTTTACTCTACTGCTGAACTGCTTACCTTCACAGATCATTGGTTCAATTGTAAATACATGACCTGGCTTCATGACTCCAACGGCCTTGTTTTCTGCAATAAAATAAACACTCAAGTTTAAAAAAGAATACCATCTTAGTAAATGAACAAATCCTTGTCTTAACAGAATACAACAGAAACACAGTAAAGTCAGAAAAGTTCTGAGATGATCTGTTCACTTCTCCATTTTTACGTATACATAAAGATTTCCCCTAGCTCTTTCCTTCTCCCCATTCACCAACACTGTAATACTTACTCAAAAAGCTTAAAATTATTTGCTGTCTTTCTCTCCAACAACTGGAATTTCAACTCTAGTTCGATAAAAACACTGAAAAAATTAAATACGGTAATTTCTGCATACTTCTATAATGGAAAACCATAATTAAAAAACAACAGAAGTAAGAAGCACTTAAGATATTCGGAGAAGGCTTGGAATCTCCTTACTTGTTTGCACTGAGCCATTAGCTCCAATAAATGGTCAAAATGTGACAGTGGTTAAGTAATCCCACTATTCCATTTATGAAAGACATGCTGCCCCCTCCTTACCCTGGATAATGGGGTCATAGCAGTGTCAAAGTGATAATGCCCTGTTCATTAGCTAACATAAAATAGCAGAGCATTTTGAGGCATCCAGGACAGTAACACTGGAACATTTTGTTGTTAAATGCACCAAAAATGCTTATCTGGAGGTACATGAACTGATGGGACAGCAAAACTCCAGGAGTGCAGTTTGACCGGAGAAAGGCTTCAGCCCATTTCCTCTGTCCTGTTTCACCTGGAAGGACAGCACAGCTCAGATGTAACTGAGCCTGAGAGCTGGAACAAACTCCAAAACTGCACAGGAACCGTTAGCTCCAAGCTACTTTGCTGCTGTAGACAATTTGCATTCATTTTACATTCCCCCATCTAACCTTAATTGTGTTAATTTATTACACTGTCTAAATCACCCAGGGGCTTTAAAAATCTCAGACATCAAACTGCCACAACAGCAACAGAACATTTTTCTTAGAAAATGATCTTTTTGCTCTTCAAACTCCTTTCACAGTAGGCTAGAAATAAGCAGCAGCATTCTTTTTTCTCCAAGAGGCTTTAAGTCCCTCAGATCTTTCCACTTTGCTTTTGCTGTGACTGTATTTAAAAATACCAGAAAAACCCCCCAGCATCTTTCTTTCTGGGAACAGACATATTTGCCCAATGAAAAAGAAAATGTACAAAGTTTCAAATAACCAGGAAAGACAGAAATTTCCTTTGTCTTGGATTGGATTTTAATTGGTATAAAAAGCTCTCCAACTCCAAATAATCCATATTTTCTTCATTTTACACAACAAAAAGTACATACCAGGAATTGATACCCTTTTATCTTGCAATTAACAGGTTTTCTCTGTTGTCAGAAAAAATAACTTAGGGAAATGATGACATGGAAAGTCAGGAATTGCTAGACTATATTCTATAACCATAACATGTGTTAAAGCTCATTAGAAAATGGGAAGATTGAGACATCTGTCAGGTCTGAGGAAATAAGTGTCCTACTATCAGGGCAGCTCTACAGCTGAAGTGAGTGTGAACTGTTGATCACTGCTTCATGATGTTTACTCGGCCCTTAGTTGCCCACTGGCACTTCCGCTTCCATCCTTTCCCTCTGTGGATGTTGTTTCTTAGTCTTGCTGGAAAAATTGTTACGGCACCATGGACATTTCCAAAAACTACCACAACTGGGGCAATGTTCATTCCTCCTCTGCCACACACTAGGATGAAGTTTCCAGAAGTACTAAATCACAACATTCAAATGAAGGAAAGTGAAAGAAACAGGATCCATATTCAGGCCCAACACCCATCTATACTATTCAAAGAGCTTTTTATTTGCATCTTTAATGGCAGTAAGGTTTTGTGTAGAACTTCTAAGGAGAGAAACATTTGGCAGTTCATGTCAGACAAGAATGTCTAAGGGAATTCAGCTGGGAATTCAGGCAAAAACTTTGAGCACTTACCCAGTACTCATGAGAGCTAAGACTAATCATTAGTGCAGGCAGATAATGCAAGCACAGGTTCATAACTATACTATGGTCCAGAGTTAAAAAACAAAAATTATTTCTCAAGTGCCAAAATGTCAACTTGATGGCTCAAGTAAATTGGGTGCATTCACTGCAAATCACTTGTCTACAGGATAGCCCAAAGGGAACGAATACTCACTGGCATAATGGGGCACATTAGGAGCCGTATGGAAAAGTTTATGGATTCCATGTCCACAGTAGCTCCGAACCACTGAAAATCCATTTGCTTGAGCGTGTTTCTGAATTATGTTCCCCAGTTCTCTGTACCGAACACCAGGTTTTACTGCAAAATTAAAGAGATACAGAAGGGAATTTAGCTTTCCTTCAACACAACTAACCATTAAATACCATCTCTGCAGCACTCATGGCTTGTGTGTCCATCTGTTCCAATATGCAACTTCCTGTGATCACTCAATCCACTGAGTATGTATGTGAGTGCAGTAACTTGAGAGAGGGAAGAAACTCTCTCATATTAAAAAAAAAAAAAAACCAAACAAGAGAGACAGACGAAAATGCCTTTTTCACAAGAATACTACTTTCTTCCTTTCATGGATGCAACTGTTCACATTAAAAGGATGTCAAAGTTTGAAATTAAAAATAAAGGACTTTCAAAGTACTTGGCGAGCTTTCACACCCTGAGATGCAGTGCTTTTTGCAATGAATGTAGGAACTATATTTTAATATACACTTATCCCTCTATTATGCGAAAAATGCACACAATGGACTGATATTTAGAAAAATAAATACAAAGAAAATGGGTTTCTCTACTTTTAGACAAGATTCTCAGTGACAATGCTACAGTAAATAAAAATGTTCATATTCAGGTTTAACTTTTTTGACAATCCCTTTAGGAAGCCTTACAAGTTAGAGAGTTTGAAACACATGAAAATGGTGTGAGAAATTCACTTTGAGCACTTAGACAAGGGAGTAATAACACCATAAAAGCAACAATGTTTCATCATTCAGCTATTGAAGATTTATCCCAAAAACAACCTTGAGCCCCTTAAAACAAAATATCAAGCTTTTCCATGCCTATTCCCAACTCCCTGAATATATGCTGTTCCTTCAGGAACCGGATGTGTGGTTGTGCGGAGCCATCTTAAGCAGAGTTCACATAAAGCTTAGTTCAATTCTCTGCTAATATAAGCGACTATAACTGAAACCTCAAAGCTGAATTTACAGAAAACAACAAGAAACTTGTATTACTGAATGTACATGCTTCTCCAAAAATTAAAAAAGGACATGGGGGGTAAGAGATTAATCTGTTGTGCTTGTGCTCAATAGCTGTGAAGTATGGGCCTGACAGCACATGCAACTCATTTCAATGGAGCAAGGAGCCCTCTGCTTCTCTGTCATACAGCTCTCCCAGCTACAGCTCTGCTGGTCCAACAACACGACATTAAAGGGATTTAAAGAGGGGGGAGGTGAGCCCCTTTTAACAGCTGAGACACTGGCTGCCAGAATTCCTATTTACATGCACTGTCTAAAACCCTTTAAAACACCTTACAGCATCTAAAATATTGGTAAAAAAGACTTACAGTGAGAATTTTAATCTCATTGTAATGAACACATGGAAATTTCTGTCACAGTTTCTACATCAAAGCCAGGATACAAAGGATATGAGACAACACATATAACATTTGGTATAAAAAAGTACAGGACCAAGGATACACACTGTTCTGGTTTAGCTCTGAAAAACAAAGTGGTCATTTCAGAACAGTAATCCCACAAACAGGAAATCTCTATTCTTCACAGCTCAACCTGGCAGTATTTTCTTGATCACACAATAAATACGCAAGAGATCAAGCCTATGGATTTTTGTCTTTTCAGCTGGACTAGCTATCTCCAAATTCTTAACTTGAATTGTGCTCATTTTAAGTTCTTTTATTTACATTTACTTTTCATTAAATGCAAGTTTAAAGCCTTACTATATAAAGCACCCTAAACTTCAATATTTAGAGGCCAAGAAGTGATTAAATTATAATGGGGATTTTAAGAAGCTGCAGGGTATAAAAGATACAGATGGTAAAAGTATTTCCAGGGACTAAAGAAATTCTTTTGTTTTCTCAAGTTAAATATGCAGCTACCTTTCTATCTCATTGTATATCTTGATGCAGCTGCCCTGACTGTTAACTAAGCAAGATAATTAAAAGTTCTGTAGATACTGGAAGATGGATCTGTCTTCTCTGGCACACTCCCACAGAAAATCAAGAGCTCATAATTGGCTTTATGAAATAACCATCAGGTTTGGCAGGGCTAAAGAGATATGTTTAGGTGTTCACACAGTGTTTTACCTTACCAGTTCACTGTGCAACACCATACAAATTATAAAAGTAGGGTTTTCCAAAACATAATTTGCTTGTTACATTCTCTGAGTTACTCAGGTCAAGGATGTCTTACTCATCAATGATCAAGAAAAGGCTGTTTCCCTGTCAGTATCACGCACCAGAAGTCACTCTGAGCAAGCACGTTTGAGAACCAAAGCCTTCATGCTGCAGGCATGTCTTACCTGCATCGATGGCTTGCATTAGGCACTCATAGGTTGTCTGGACAAGCCTCCTGGCACCCTCGTCCACCTCTCCCACATAAAAGGTCTCGTTCAGATCTCCGTGGTAGCCATTGCGATAGACGGTGATGTCCACTGCAAACAACAGCAGACACAGGAAATTAGCACTCTGCTCCTCACTTCCTGCCTCTTCTTGGTGAAAGAGCAGACATGTAAAAATGGGGGATTCCAATTATGAAGTGATTACTTCACAAGAATTCCCTAAGAAATCTCTTCCAGCAGAATCAGTTCTTTCATGCTTATCCTGTAGATTCTATATTATAATTTATAAGTTAGTGTTGCACTGGTGAACAGTTTGATTTCATGAAATAAGAGGAGGGGGGAGGGAAAAAATCCCCCAACAACATAACACAGACACAGCAAGCTAGCATTGGTTTTTTAGGTAAATACAAAAATGGGAAAGAGAAGCTCTTTGCTCCATGGTGATTTACCTGGTTATAGCACTTTCTCAGAATTAATTCTAGCACTTATGGAGGAAATTTAATTTTAAAAGGTATGTAATCATCGTTTTGCATATCAAGTTGTCTTGCTATGGCAGAACGGGAACTTTTGTTTCTAAGTCTTTGTCAGTCAGCTGGTACTAGACCACCAAACCCACTAGAAGAGTTATTGCTCTGCTATTCATGAAGAAATCCACACCCAAATCCTCTTACAGGTAAACAGTCATGAAGGGAACTGTAGTGAATGATAATACTTTAGGAATCTCATACATAAGGTGCTGAGAGAGACCAATACGATCTTGGTAGGAAGATGTGGGAAAACACACTTTGGTGTCAACAACTAGACATCACTTGCTAGTACCTTCTGGATGACATGTTCCTGTGATTCAAAAAACCTGTTTTGGACTTTGGCATGCCTTCCAGGCTAAAAAGTTTTAAATAAAATAAAAGATGAATGCTTCCTTTTAGTCGTTCATTGGGTACATTCCTTCCAAGGTACCTTTTCTATCCCTCCTTGTAAACTGTTTTCATCCTCCTTTTCAAGAGGCTTTTGAGCCAATACTTTACAGAAAAGAAGCCCAGTTCTTTCTCATCATATGAAAGCAGAAGGCTCCAAGCTTGATCAAGTGCAGGAATGTGGACAAAGGTGTGACTAAAGCCTCTTACAGGTGTTCTCTAGGGCTGAGGTACAGCCTTGGCATGCAAATAGCAGAGAGCACTGTATAGATGAAGCCAACCATGCTGATTAGAAGGCTGGAGTATCTCTTCAATTAGAAAAAGTTGAGAGAATTCAGATTGTTCAGCCTGGAAAAGAAAATGCTTTGGGGTGACTTAAACCAAGAAGAAAGATGGAGAGGAACTTTTACAAGATCATGTAGGGTCAGGGCAAGGAGAAATGGATTCAAACTGAAAGAGAATAGGTTTAGATTAGATACTAAACAAAAATTCTTTACAGTGAGAGTAGTGAGGCACTGGACAGGTTGCCCAGAGAAATTGTGGATGCCCCATCCCTGGAAATGTTCAAGGTCAAGCTGGATGGGGCTTTGAGCAACCTGGTTTATACTGGAAGTGACCCTGCCGACAGCACAAGGGTTGAAGCCAAATTATCTTTACGGTCCCTTTCAACCCAAACCATGACTCTATGAGCTGGGCTTCTTAGGTTGGACTCCAGCAATGTCAGAATAGCTGGCAATAATAAAGAGCTGCGCAAAGGCATCTTCTTTGAAATTACAGTAAGATAAAGAACTTTGGCATACATTGTTACATGTACCCTACAAGTTCAGTGCTTTCAACCGACCACACCTTACCTAGACAGGGGCAGCAATCATGAGACTTGTTCTGAAAAGGCTGGTGCCCACAGCACTGAGGTGTAGACTTAGTAGCTATTATTACAAGCCAATATGTATTAAATATCTGATAATCTAAAAAGATTACAACCTGCTTCTAGAGACAGGTCAAACCTTAGCATACTCTGTGTATTTATTTACAGGTAAGAGAAAAGCAAACCAATGCAATAAACAAAGGTGTAAATGTTTGTACAAAAAAAGGTGTCACTAATTTTTATTGCCAAACCAAGAAGAAATGAAAGTTAAAACAAGATATGGTCATATAATTTATAAAAGTATCTCTCACCACCCAAGAAAGCCTAAGCACCTTGAGTACCAAGAACAAAAAGCAGCTGGTATTGTTAGGCTGTGAGATGCTCAAAAAAAGGTAACATGCACCTACACAATGCCTCCACATTAGAACCATTTACAGTCATAATCATCATAAGCACAGCAAAATTGTAATACTTTAGAGCCATCTAATCAAGAATTCACACAGAACGAATCCAGTTGAATAATTCAATATACATTTTATTCACTATATATACACAGTCTGGAACAACTGGAATCTAGCTCACAAGTGGAATACTCAAGCACTTATACTAATGCACAGATCAGGTCAGAAGAATTATAAAGCTCTTAGAGTGGAATGAACTTTTGAAATTATTTTATTAAATAAATACATTCATTAAGGTATGTAAAGAGCAGAGGTAAATGAGAACAACCTAACTGGTAAATGAGAACAAAAGCCTCTCTTAAGAAGCTATTCCAATGATGTTGCCTGCTTCTGAAACCTTACCTTACTGCATGGTAAAAGTGCACACAAGGTAAAAATGCTGAAGGTTAATTTTCACAGCACTTACCATTAACAATATCTCCCTCCTGCAATGGCCTCCTATCAGGAATTCCATGACAGATCACTTCATTCACTGACGTACAACATGACTTGGGGAAATTATAATAATTCAAAGGGGAAGGATAACAATTCCTTGCAATACAAGCCTAAATAAAGAAAATACAATTTACACTAGTAAGTTTTGTACAAAGAAAAAACACTGTAAAAAACACATGTGCAACAGCTTTACAGTAAGAATGATAGGCTGAAAAGCAGTGATTCCAGAAAATAAGATTATTCAAGCATTTCTTGGCAATGTCTTTGTTATAACTTGCATTTTTTACCAGGAAGAAATTAGAGCTACTTTAATTTTGTTTCTAATTTTCATGTTTGACTGTAAACGCTGATTTTCAGGTTTGAAACAATGCATGGCAATATTTACTCAGTTTTAAAAAGTCATTTTCAATTACCGCTTTTAAGCAACCAGTCCAAGATTTTTGCAAGACACACAAGCAAACAAAATAATATTTACCACTATTTTCCCCCCAGCTTTAAAACCTCAAGCTGCTTCCCTTGCACTGTAATAACCTTTCTGTATTTTTGCAAAACTGACACATTTAATATATATTAACATATACATACATACATACACACACTTTGTGACATACTGAGCAAAGTACTGAAAAAAATATTGTTTCCTTTTTTTTTTTAATAAAAAAAATAATACTGTTTTTAAAACTGCAAAATACCAATTAGGGATATCAGTCAGTATCAACAACCTGCCAAAGTTTCCATAAACTGTTGAGGAGGGGTAACTCCATGTTAACTACTAGTTGTTCATATTAGACATTATGCCTAAGCAAGTAGTTTGATGTTTAATGTAGTAGTTTGATGTTTAAGAGTTTTGAACTGTTTAATGCAGTTCAACAGAAGTCTCCAGCCTAATGAAAGCAGACAATCTTGGCTTAACAGCTGCAAATGCAGATGAAAAGAAAGCTCTCTAACAAACTTAAGTATACCAAAACTGTTTCTTTTCCCACAATGCACAGAAGTAGCCTCAACTACCAGATTACATGATTCATAGAGAAGACAGCAAAGCAAAAAATTGCACAGTTCAAGTATCTATGGATAGTTAAGGCAAGTAGCATTCTTGAGCACGTTTTTTAAACACTTCACTGGACTGTGGCTTTATTTTGTCAGACTATATCAAACATCTTGTTTCAGTTCTCTCTGAGGCACCTCAGTTCTGATTCCCAATAAATAATAATAATAATAATAATAATAATAATAATAATAATAATAATAATAATAGTTGGGGAAGATTAAATAGGAAAACCTTATAAATATGATTGCCTGGCAAAAGATTTGGAAAATACAGACACTGAGATGAGAACTAGATTTGAAATAGCAAACCTTGACTACTGAATAACTAGAAAACAATAGTATAGCCAGGTTGAAAGCAATCCCCCTTTCTGATTAAACAATGCCCTTTACCTGCAGATAGGTCCAAAGGTCAAATGGAATGCTCTGTCTCACCCCCAATGTATGGTTCATCCCACACCTGTGACCCTCCCCTGAAGTATCAGGTATCTGTGACCCCATAGGCCCAAGTCCTCTTCCAGCCCACCTTGAAGCCCTCTGATAAGGTGTGCCCGAGGGACCGGACGCTCTCTTGGACCTTCCCCTGGGACCCTCACCTGGAACCCTCACTCTCTCTCCTTCTCCCTCTCTCCCTGGGCCTGCCACGAGTTGCGCCTGGCAACTCCAAGCAGGGCCTTTCCTGCTTTTAATAAACCACATCTTCTAAGACCTGACTTCAGAGCTCTCTCATCCATCCAAACTGTCCTGGAGACCTGCGCTCGCTACAAGTAATAATAAATAAATAAATAAATAAATAAATAAATAAATAAATATATATATTATTATTATTATTATTATTATTATTATTATTATTATTTAACTTTCTCCTCTATATGTCATAGCCAACCATAGAGTACAAGAAGTCCATGGCCTACATATGTTGTTCTTTATATAATGGTATCTGTAGAGCAAAAAGGATTTAGAAAAAAGAAACTTAGAAGAAATCTGAAGCCAGAAATATGGAAGCAACTGATACAGAGAGAGGCCCAGGAGTTCCTAAATCACTTTGAACCTACCATTGCACTGAGGCACATTTCTGCCATCTGCACTACTCACCAGCTTCAAACTTGGAAACAGTTTGAAATAAGAAATGGAATTCATGCAACAAAGAAAACCACACAATAATCATTTAAAAATAAAGAGATAGAAAAAAACATTTGTAAACACCAGAAAAATAATAAACTAATCTTACTAAATGGACAGCATGATCAATTTCTTCAGTAGTTACCCCTGGTTTCACCATCATGGCAGCAACATCCAATACTTCTCTAGCAAGCTGCAAATGAAACAATTTTAAATAGATTTAAAATTGATCTATTGGCTTATTTTAAGATGATTTTAAATAGTCCAGGACTACTCTCTGCAAGATTTGTAACCCACTTTTGACAGCTACACTGAGATCACCAGGAAAGCTGTGTAGAGTTGGGTTCTAGAAAGACTTTGAGATGCCTGCAGGTCATGTACTCAGCCACTTCTGTGAGAGCTGAAAATCCCCCAGTTAAGGTTTGAACCACATTTTCCTTGAATGCCATAATCTTAAATCAGACTACCTAAATGCATTCTGAAGCTTGACTCTGTGCACAAGGAAGTGACTACAACTGAACAGCTCTTTTTCAAAAATTGTTAAGGGGCTTTGATCTGCTTTTTAGTTTTTACTTAGTACCAACTCCAGGAGAGGGAAAAAGTTCTCACTTATGCACTATAAAACATATTCTTGACAGAAACAACGTGTCAGCCACAGATTGTCTTACTTCTAATAAAAAATGCAGAAAATAGGTTAAAGTCATCTTTCTGCTTGCAAAATACTTTACTAGGAATTGGGGTCACAAGAAGGAAAAAAGCCAGAAAATATCAAGCTTCCCAAACTATTTTTTCAGTGCTCTAAAGTGGTTTGAAAGTTTGTACTCTAAAATGTGCTGCAACAAAGTGGTAAGACCATTATAGATTTTTAAAGAATATAAAGGCACCTTGCAAGAAAAATCAAAACCCCCTTACCCTACACACTACTCGCATCCCTTCTATATCCTCAGATGACAGTATTTTTATTTGAGAGGTTCCTTTTAAAGCTTGTTCTGATTCAGACATTCCTGAAAAGAAAAAAGGGAGAGGATTAAAAAAAGAAAGAAAAAAAAAACATGTTATATAGAGTGATGATCGCTACACATATCCAATCCAGCAATACAGCCTTTCTCACCATAGCCTAAAGAAAGAAACTCACCAAGCCATAGTATTATCATCATTATTCAGATTAACTGGAATTCATAAGCCTTCCACAATTCCATAGTGCCTCACATGTTCAGGAAGCCCATTCACTTACTGCATAAAACCACCATGTCCAGTTAGTCAAAAGACAAACTTAAATACCAGGTTGACAAGGCAGTTATTTTATTCAAAGAAAAGCACTTTTCAGCTACTCTTAGAAAATAATTAGCAAAAATTACATTCTAAAACAGTCATACACGAGCTTGGGAATATGTCTGGTTATACTACTGCAAAAATCATCTGACAAAAACATGGAAATTCTTCATAGCTCTTCAAATCTCTGTAATCTCAGCTTTAGAGATGAGCGACCCCCTAAAATCCAGTCTTTTGTGTTGTTTTAATATTTACACTCTTTAAAAAATGACTATGGAATATCTTAAGATTAAAAAAAAAAGCTAAAAGACTTTATAGCAGCCTTTTGGGGAAATGCAAAGCCCCAATACTGGTATAAAAAGGGGAAAATACCAAAACAATCCAATAAGCAAGTAATTTTGAATGCATTCCCTCTCTGTTCAAAAACAGCCGGAATTCATATGCCAGTTTTTTTGGTTTTTTTTTTTTTTTTTGCGGTTGCATACTGCAAGGTTTTCTTGGTTTTGTTATAAAATAATACATTTTCAACAGATACACTGATGCCCCAGTGAATGGTTTAGTAGAATTCATCTGTGACAGTCAACTGATTGCTGTTTGTTATCAAATTAGCAACAGAACTAGGACTTGTATGTTTGATATTAAAAAAAAAAACCCAAAACCAAATTAACACTTAGTTTCCTGTAGACCCTTGAAAGACAACCCATTACAAACTTTGGACTTCCAAGAAATACTTGCAACCATGATTTTTAAAAAATCAGTAAGTTACTGATTTTTTTCTACTGTGGAGAAGTAGTAAAGTGAGAACAGATAAAAGAGGTTCCTTTCTCCAGTATGTCCTTCATGTTTAAAAGGCTTTTCCAATGAAAAGGAAAATACAGAGCAAACATAACACTCATGATTGTGATTTGTTTCAGGTTACCTAGTGGGTGATCAGCATAATCCGGTCTCTGAATATAACTTGGCACAGGTCTTGTTGGCGTCTAAATAAATCACAGGCAAAGCTGGTTAGGTTGCAACAACACTTATTATAGTCACAAAAACAGTCACACAGCAAAATTAAATACAATATGAAATATTTCATGTGAAGTATGGCTAAGTCCATTTAGAAAAAGTTGCAAAGAATGTACACACTCCAAAAGTTCCAAGTTTCAGTCCAAGACATTCTGCTGTTACCCTCTATTGCTACCATATTACACAACTTTTAATAGCCAACTGCACAGCTTTGTAAAAATCAAATTTTAATTGTCAAGTGAATCAAACTGTTTTATAATGTATTATCCCTTACTGTAGCATTTTTTCTGCTGCTTTCCAGACTGCAAGTGCACTGGTTCCAAATACATCCCTCTTCTCTTTAGCAAGATTGCTACTTCTAATCATCACCTTAGTCAAAATCCCTAATTTCATTAGCATCAGTCTCACAGCAGTCACAAGAAAAAAAAAGCCAATGTTCAAAGGTAACACAACTAAATTACTTAGCCAGTGAAATGTCCCAGACACTTTTTTCTCCAACAACTCTAACAAACACACATGGGCTCAGGCTCAGCTAATCTGTTCTCTAGTGAGCCTGTAACATGGAGAAGACTAGAGAGAGGATGCCACTCGGGCAGCTTTTCTAGCACAAGCCAATTAGAAAAGACAAACGTCAAGAAAATACCATTATTGCTGTAAAAAAAAACCCTTCAGCTTACTACTTGTACCAATTTAAAAATACAGTTACGTCTGTATGTCCGTGTGTGTCTGTAATATAGACATATATATATACACACACAGGTATATGTCATCATCTTCTAAACCCACCTTTCACAACCAAAGATCTTACTGACCTCTGTTGTTCTTCACCATTCCAGTGCAGATTACTGTAACCTCTGTTCTTTCAGCTGTTCACCAGGTTATTTTAAACCACTTACATAATATAATATAAAACCATTTATTTAAATTCTAAATTAATTCACCTGAACTTTTTAGAAACAGACTGCTCCATAACAGATGAGGACAACAAACAGCTGGGAGATATCATCTGAATTAGCAGTAGCTTTTTTGCAGAATAAATGTCACTGTGTACATCCAAAAGGTATGCCTGTTAATGATGCTCACAGGCACTCTTTTAATTATAAATATCACAGAAGATAGAACAAGTTAAACTAAAATGAACCACAATAAGGACAGCCATGCATGTCCTTGCCATCGGGTTCAGATCAAGAAGCTCTCCTCTCTCAGCAAAAATGTGGTAGGTCATCAGGTCAGAGCGGTCCATTAGTTGCTACAGAACTTAGCAGTGCAGGATAGTGGCACCTCTTGCTTACCAGTGGATAGTGTGGCCTGAGTTTCCCAGTGTATCGATAACCAGACCAGGGATTTGTGTTAACATCAGCTTCCAGGCTCCAGGAGGAAACTTCACGCTTAGCTTTTTCATCTTCTGAAAAAGTAAGAAAAAGGGGGAAAAAATGTTGCAGCGGCAAAATCTGTCCTACTAAGAATGAGAACTGAGGGGGTCTAGAAAGTGACTTAGAAGTACATAAGTCTAGACCTGACTCCTTCTGGCATTTTGGATACTGATATATGCAAGTGTTAAGTAGCAGTTATCATTTTGTATTGTCCATTTCAAATTCACATTCTTCCTACCCTATTCAACAGCAAACTGGGCAATGTCAGGACTGAATGCACAAAGGAAGTGTAGTAATTAAGTTGTTCTTCATTTGTAGTTTTATAATGCAGTGCTTGTTTTCATTCCTGGGAAAAAAGCCTGTTTCTACAGAGGCACTCAGTATCCCTTCAATTAACACCCTTGCACTGCAGGGCAACATTCCTTTCTCGTATCTCCCTTAGCACCCAGTGACTGAAACGACCTGAGGTGGGAAGGAGACCATCCAAAGGTGGAAAGGAGGCCATCCTACTGTCAGGCTCAACACATGGAGGCTGCTACTCCTCCAGAGCTGATGGAGAGAGTGCAGGTCCTGCCACTTCTGCAGTTCAGGACCAGTAGTGCTCACACCTTAGGAGATGGTCCCAAACTGCTGGAGCTTCCCAACTCTCTGAACCTTGTGAAATTCACGTCTGATGTGGTCCAATGACACACAAGGAACACATTCCTATGAGGGCAAATTGAAGGTGTTTACATAAAGGATCAAAACAAGCAAAACCTGAGCAATACCAAAAGGAAAAGTACTTACTCAGAAAGAGAAGGTAAGGATTAAGAAAGAGCACGGTAACATTAATCTTTAACTCATAACTGAATAATTTGTTTGTTTTCTCTTTATATATCTCAGAAGGATGAAGAGGTAGCAAAAGGTCTGCCATTGCAAACCCTAATGTCAATTCCTCAGAGCCTCTGTGGCTGACATCTGAGACATCTGCTCAAATGACATTCAGTTCAGATGAAACTGAGAAATAATAATTTAAAAGTCCAAAGCTGTTCATATTCACACAAATTAATGAGATGCAGAATGCAAGTGTGAACTATTAGATCCCTACACTGAGAAGACAGAAAGAAGGAAAACATTTGTAATTATCTGTACTATTCCAACCTATCTATCATTCAACATTTATCACGGAAAAAGAAGCTTTACTGGGTTTTAGGAAAGGAGGTAAATTATTTGAGAATGTGAGTTTCTGCCATATCACTTTTTAATCCTACCTCCCTTTTCAGCAAGGCTTAATGAAGACAGGCAGGGTGGTGGCAGGGAGGAGCCAAGGGGGCAGAATGAGGTGTGCCCTCTCTTTGGTTTTAAACTATGGGTTATTTTCACTACTCAGATAAGGCAGAATCTACCAGTCTCCTAGTATTTCTGTGCTAGAGCTACCAGCTGTCACTAAAGCACACAGGTACTCTTACTACCCTGAACTGAACTCAGCAAAATCCTAGCTATGATACATCCTCTACTAGTGGCTGCACCATAGGCACAAGCATTCTCCCTTTTTTCCCAAAAATGTACAGAACAGCTGCACTCTGACTCGTGTTCCATCAAGTGTCTAATCACAAAGACTTTGCAAGAACCTTTCCCACGGTACTGCCTTTGACTGCGTTAGACATCAAAATGCTATGAAGAAATACTGCCTTACAATAGTGATTTATTATTCTCCTTGCCCTCTCTTTCAGCATCCCTCTTTCTGTGTTCATATACCTGGCAATGTAGCTCAAGCAATAATTCATGTAAATAGAAAAGTGAACAGAAACAAACACTTCTGAGAACCTCTGCCTCTGAAATTTTACACAGCGTTTCAGATTGTCGAGAACTGGACAAAATTTCAGATATGCATCACCCAGTGCCAGGTATCTTGGGGAAAAAACGCAATACCATTCCTGGGTAGAGAAGCACAGAGCAGTTGAGGTTGGAAGGGACATCTGGAGGTCATCTGGTCCAATCCCCAGCTCAAGCAAGGCCACCGAGAGCTCACTGCACAGGACAAAACCAATTCAAAGAAATATGAAAATGCATTTTAAAAAGTAATGTACTTACTTGCTTTCTTGTGTAGTAACTTGTGAGTGGCCCAGCTTCCCTTAAAGCATTCCTAGAATTGCAAACAAAAATGTATAAATACATGTTTTAAGCAGTATTTACGTGGACAGACATGCCAGGCTGACAAAATAGAGAAGAAAATGTATTTTAAAAGAAAACTAGAAGACTATTTTTATCAACCCTTGCAGCAATATGCAGTAAATGCTACTGGTAAGTGCTAGTCTTAGCAATAGAAGATATCACATTCAAAAGTTTATGAATCAGAATAGGCAGAAAAAGCACAGCCAAACAGACAACACCCATGGCAGTGAAAGACACTGAAATAATCCTATGTATTATTGACTCCTTATCGTTTCAATGAGTAACTAAACACTGTGGTGGCTGCAGGTTGGCTGAAGCTGAGTCTGTCTCTGTACCTGATCTTACAGCACTGCAGTGAGCAGCAAGGTCCTCCCAGGACTCCTACAAGCCATCTCCTCCTGCTAATTGCATCCCTTCTGCCTCCTGCTCCAGCACAGGAAAGCAACAGAGGCCAATCAGCACAACCACAGGGGAACTAATGAAGTAGACTAAAGGGCGGAAATGAGGGCTACTGAGTGAAAATAGGAAATTGAAAAAAAAAAATATTGAGAAAGTTGAAATGGAAATCAAAAAAAGAGTAACTGTGGAGGAGTTTGGTCTTTTCTCTTCTTCCCAAGTACAAATAGAGCAGTTCGTGCAAGGAACACAGAATCAGCAAAGGAGCAGATGGAAATGACTAGCAGCTAGAGAATAAAAAGGACTAAGATGAAGAAAAGACATGAAAGAAAAGAGATTTAAGTAGAAAAACTGCAGAAGGCAGCATTAAAGGTGATCCTTTAAGGTGCTAATTAGCAAATTACTTGGGTTTGTAGCAGAAATTCTAAATCAAAGCCTATGTGCACTCAAAACATCCATTAAGAAATTGCTAATCCAATCACTGACAATTACAGCTGAATTTCTGAAGAAAGAGGCAGGAAGCACACTGGTTTTCTTTTTAAGGAGAAACAATACTAATGCTGAATCATCACTGTAAAACTACCATCCAGAGCCAACAACTGATTCAGCCTAAAGTATACAACACTCAACCAGTCCAAGACAACACATCTGCAAACTAAGCCCAGCGTGTAACATTCTACCCTTGCTTCAGGGTTGCTCTTGAGCGCTCTGAGCAGTCTGCTCCTGTTGAGCCACCTTCTCCCTCCTCCCTCATTAGTCTTGCAACCACTAAGTACCAAAGTGCACCCACAAACACACAGTACGGTGAGTGCACAAGCACACCTACGATCAAAGAGACCCTGCTGTGTGTGTGCTGTTCCCCTCATGACCAGAACCAGCTGCTCGTTGTGTTGTGCCACCTCACACACCAGGAATGACTGCACTGCCAGGAAATCCACACTTCCGATGACCGGAGAGAACGTCACTTCCAACAGCAGCCCAAGGTTTTACTGTCACATTTATATAACCCACTGCACACACACACACACAGACCTTTGCACTGCACTGTTCTCTGCTGGGGAGCTGGGAGAAGAGGTTTTAACTGAGGCCTGCTTTAGGGAAAAGAAAGTAATAAAAAAAAATCTAAAAATGCTATTGCAAGGACACTGGAAGAACCAGTAAGGTTTTAATCCCCTTTCAAACACGAGGTCTTTGTTCTGAAGCATGAAAGAAGGACTATGCAGCTAAGGACTTAGAGCAGCTACCAAGTCTGGAAACCTAGAATCCAGTTTTTTGAATATAAAGGAGTACTTGGGGAAGGAATACATACATCAGCTGTGGCAATTACTGATTGTAGTTCATTCTCTGCTTTCTCATTAAACTTTGGGGGATGTTCTCCAATGCCCTTGCTTTGTCCTACACCAACAGCCTTTCCTCTCTGCTGCCCATAACCAGAAAAACCTGGGCAAACACAGCACCAGGGACTTGAGAGGCTCCATTTTGGTTTTTTATTTTCTGCAGCTGTGGACAACCTAGGATGATTCTGAATAAGGCTGCCACATGCCTAAGTTTTCCCAAACATGTTTCCCAGATTTTACTTGCCCTCTATCTCCAGAGGAGCAGTAGCTCTGCCAGAACTCCGGGGGCACAGCTCCAAAGCCGCTGTAGCCGGACACAACCCAGACACCTGCACCATGTGCACATCCATCAACTGCACAGGCACACACAGTACGTCCAAAGTGTTTTTGTGAGCAGGGGCTGTTGCAAGTGCACTGTTCAATCCATCAGTCTCTCTGCCTTGGTCTGACACTTCTGGAAGACACTCAGAGGACATGCTGCACATCCACCTACAGCCCATCTATTTTGTGTAGGATCAGTCATATGCTTCCTGCGAGCACTGGACTTACCGGGTACATACAAATTATTTATATTCAACAACCTGCTGCAAGCACCACACTGCACATGACTGCAGAGCTCTGCCTTGGCAGTTCCACATAAAAATATGGCAGCTGTCATCTCACAGGGTGGAGAACCATAGCTCTGGCAACAAAGCACTCCCAAAGTACCACTGCACATTGCAAACACCCTCACCTTCTATACTGCAGACTTCCTGACAAACTATGGAAGAAACCTCCTCTTTCTCTCCATCTGGACCACTTTTTGGAGTCTTTTCTGAAGAAAATTATGCTTTTCACTGAGCCTTCTCCTGACACATCCACTTCAATCTGGCTATTACCATTCCTGTCTCTTAACAATTCTTCCGTGTTCCTATGCCCTACCCAGGTCAGGATAGAAAATTTTCCCTGACTAAATAAACAAAATCCAGGGAAAAATATCCAAGGTGACTTCTAATATTAAAATGAAGAAAATAAATATTTTCTTTTTCCAGATACAGTGAAAAAAGGAACATGTAACACTGCATGGGTGTATTTTAAAACATTAAATACCTTCAGGGGGAAAGGACACAGGAACAATATGGATTTGGCTTCAAGTTCCTTGGAAGACTTCCTGGATTTCATTTCAAGCACTACATTATCCAATCAGCATGTCTGATATTAACATCCCCACTCTTCTCACCTAAAGGATTTTTCTTTCTTATTGCATGCGACTTTTACACATCAATCAAGACAGACATGGAAACACTGAAGAGGCCTGTACAAGGAGAGAGGTCAAATGTATGACAAAAAAAAAGCAGAGGGGTAATCCTTGAGTTGTTTAGGGCAATCCTGGGTACAACTATTCTATGAGTAAGAAAAATTTAAATGTGTCTTCTAGACAGAGGCTGCCACCATACTGAAACCTTTAACAACATATCTGGCTTCAGGAAATTCTTAAGCCAATCCCACAGGTTTTGCGTTTAGAGACAAGTTCAACCCAGTGTTTTTCAGAATATATCAAAAGGTAACCAAAGGCACAACCAGCATTACCACTTGAAAAGATTCCTTTTGGATCTCCTTGTGGAAGCTGTCATATTTCTGAAAATGATTTTTACCCTAAGGACTCGCCCAATTTCAAGAGAATCATGCGGCATAGCAGCATTTGTTTTATAGTATGGTGCATTTTCACTGTGAACACACTGATCACTACCAAATACCTTGAGGGTTTTTTTATAAACAACCATTGAAAGAACAAAACCCTTTAAAATAGTTATTGAAGAAATTAGGGAAAAAAACTCTGCTATGTTTATTGTCATTTTTACAATAATAACAGAAAACTTCTTATTTGTTCAGTTCACGTATGCATACAATCTGATTAAGAGGTGGAAAATTACAACTGCAAATTCCACAGGAAAAAAGGATGCTCAGTCAAGATTAGGATATTACTATACTACAAACCTCTGTATAGCACAGATATAATAAACTAGATTTAAACAAGCTACTCAGACACATGGATGTCCCATCCCTGGATGTGTTCACAGACAGGATGGACGGGCTCTGAACAACCTGGTCTAGTGGAAGGTGTCCCTGCCCGTTGCAGGGGGCTGGAACTAGATGTTCTTTAAGGTCCCTTCCAAGCCAGGCCACTCTAGGATAGCCAAGCCCAGGACGCTACGCAGGCACCACAGCACAGAATTCAAGATATGCTGACAGACTGTGTTTCTGAACTGCCTTTGCATAGGAAAGGCTCATTTCAAGTTAGCTCTGGCAACCCCTGTCAGCACTCCAACTTGTGTCCAACTTGCATAGAATTACCCCCTCCATCCTCTGTGGTCATCATTTAGAGCCACTGTGATGAATTTCAAAAAAATCTATTTCACAGGAAAAAAAAAATAGTCGGAATCAAGACTGTGAGGACAGACTGTCTCTTTGCATGTCATTATATCCTGAACTGCAATGGACAAACTGCAAGTGCCAAGCAGCACACTGTAGTTAAAAATATCTTTTAACAATCTTTTTAACAGAATTTACAAATGTCCTTTAGAATGTAAAACTGTCTGGGGCTTAACCTGAGACCATGTAATTTTGCATAATGAGAACTCATTTTTAACCAAATACCTTAAAGGTATGCAAAGCAGAAGACCAAAAAAAACCTCTGAAGTACAGCACTTAGCTTAATACCAGGCTATCAACGATACCTACATATATATATATATATATAAAAATACAGTACAGATTAACTCACATTTTATCCATAAGTACAAGTATGTTGAGGTGTTAATACATTTGATGTTAAATGAAACAGTTGACTCTTTTCAGCATGCTGAAATCCTTCTAGGGCAGTACAAGCCCACAGAGAAAGCCTCCAGTCTGAAAAACTCTCTACAAAATTCCCAAAGTACCCTAAGCAGCATACATGAATAGTCAGTTTTTCAGACGTGTCGAGTATGTGTTTTTAGAAGATGTGTTTTCAACTCCAAGGGAAGTACCTACATGCAGAACCTTGGTGTCAGCAGGGTTGATTTGACTTTCTCCTTCACCTAAGACCTCATCTTACCCTGAGACTGCTGGGTTCCTCATGACCAAGCCCTTCGAGGAAGGGACAGCTCTTCAGATTTACAGAAATATGTAACCGATTTCTGAGAGTAGTGAAGGAACAATGGACCAGAGGAATTCCAACTGGACTATCCTGTCAGTACATAGAACACCAGCTCAGCAAGTCTGCCTACAGGAGTCTGAAGTTCTACTTTCAGAAAGTCATGGGGGCTCAGCTTTCATATTTCACTAACAATCAGACACAGGTATTCATGGTGATTTATAGGCAATTGAGAATGTCAGCTTCCTGATGAAGGCAATCTGATTTTCTAGAAGATGATACCAGCTGAGTGCCTTTTATACCTGAGGAAACTCCTATGTGCTGCAGTTGAATCCAAGCAGCTGGTTTCAGCCTATTTCAGGCACAAAGAACAGTGAACCAAGGAGAAAACACTGCACTGATGTCCTAGGGTCTGATGTGAGAGAGGACAAAAAATAGTTCCTTCCAGGTCTAGTGCTCCCTGCTCCCCATCCCCAGCACATTTACAGTGAAAGGAAACAGCAAAGCAGGAGATAGGACAACAATCTTCTCTTCAGGTCCACAATTTTTCACAAATTACTATCACCTTGAAAATCCAAAGCTGTCAAGGGCCCAGGGCTGAGTGTCAGTGAAAATGTGCCTTCCAGAAAGCAGTACATTGTATACAAACTCAAAGCAGTAAATTGTGTATAAACTCACTGAGAGAACAAAACAGCATTTCTTTCCTGTCGCCGGAATTGAACAAGTCATACCCCACCTCAGATATTAAGAGGTATCACGAGATATTGGGAGCCACCCACAAGTGCAAGAGAGACACTGTCCCTGACTGTACAGTTCAGAGAAACTGCTGTCCCTTCAAACACCTAAAACACACGTGGCAGAGTCACCAGATAGCCCCACCCTCACTTCTGACTCCATATACCTTCATACACTCCAGACCACTTCATACACCTGGGGCTGACAGCACAAGGGCACACAAAACAGGAAGGGACAACACTTCTTGTGTAAGTTATGACTACTATTAGGATACAACCCATGGCCACCAGTCTCAGAGAAACAAAAATGGCAAAGGCCACTGACTTCAGAGTAACAGAATGTTTCCAGAAAGTGTCTACAAATAGGTGTTTCTGAATTTGGCTGGAGAAATGGCCCTGTACCAGTGTCTAGTCTACACCACAGTAAACCTATTCTGTTTTGTCCAAGACATTTATATAAGTAGTATGAAAGAGGGAGTTTTTCAGGAAAGCAATAAAAAAATCACTAATAAGTGATCCATTCACAATTAGAAGGCTCACATAAAAATGGTAACTGGAGAGCTCAAGAACAGTCACTATTCTCCACTTCTTTATCCTTCAGCCACTTGTAGAAGACATAAAAGAAATGCAAATTGTCTTCTTAAACACAAACTCTTTATGTATACTATGCACAATGGACACGCAAGTGATTGTATCTGTAAGGCAGATTTCACAATAACAAATTCATCTTAGCAAGAGAAACTCTACACCTGAGATGTGATGCTGGACATGTGTGTGATTTCTACATTCAGAAGATAGACTGAATTACTGTATCTTACCATAAGATGATAAAAACACACAACACTGCAGTAAGTTTCTAAAACAAAGAAAACAAGACAGTGAAAAAAGGCAGCTAGTAGTGAGAGTACTTGATTTATTAGCCTAAAATACTACTAAGGGTTAACAGCAGACAGAATCCCTCAACAGAACAGATCCTCTTGTTACACCTTGAAGTAAAAGGGAAAAAACAAGCCAGGGTTCAACACACCACCTCAAGAGCTTCTCTGCTGCTAAACCACATTTTTACCTTGTCTCCATGACCAGTTCAAAACCTCCCTGCTAGGCCAGAACCCAGCCACATGGCTCCCTTTCCATCCATGACTCACAAGCACAATTATTATTTAGCAGCTGTACCCAGTTTCCAAGGTGCCCAATAGCCAAAGAGGAAACAGTGCTGGCTCAAAGAAATCTCAGAGAATGTCAAATTACTCCAGCCTAAGCATTTCCAGGGCATGTTGTTGAGGCATACATTTTGATGCAGAGAGGGAGAAAAAAAAAAGTGACCAGAATAACACCCTTTCTCCAGGAAACGTGAAACACAAATGATAAATCTACCAGGGAAATCATTGTCTTGAAGCAATCTGCTTGGAAAGTTCACTTCAATTCTCTATGTGCAGTCATGAAAAATAATTTTTAATCAATCTCCACACTACACTGGGATTCTCAGCCCTATACTTCCTATACCTCCTATACCTTTCAGTCCTCTATCAATTTTTTCTTAGCAAATGATATGTTAGTAACTCATAATCGAAACATATGGCTTCACATGGTTACCATCTTACAGCAGATCACAATTTTTATTGTTTAATCTTAGCACTAGAGAAAATAAATTTCTACAAATTTGGTTTTAGCTCTGATAGGAGTTTTGCCTGTCTGAAAAAGCCATTGCAGACTTGCAAGCAGATTAATTACCTGATGTCCATGCCCATACAGATGCTTTTACTTGTCAAAGAGATGCCAGACAGCTTGTGGCTCCCAATCCACCCTCAGCCCAAAGGAAGCACCCACACACCTGGCTAACACCAGTGCATTCCATTAGGACAGGCTGACTTTATGACTGGCCTAAACTGGGCCACAGTGGGCAAGCCTGCTCTTCAGCAGCACACTCCTGAAGTGTTTCATGACACTGCAGTGGTAAACCAGCAAAAAACCCCAAAACAATTAATGCAACTGCTTTTCCTCCATTTAAAAGAAGACTCTGAAGACCTCAGAAGTGGCTCATCAAGGAATCAGGGACAGCCTAAGGGAAAGGGTAGAAGCGTGCATCCTTAGAGAGAGGAAATAGCACCAAGCCAGCTACAACACAGGCTGTGCTGTGAGGTGGAATAACATCCTAGGTCCACTCACTAGCTTATCTAGGAGGTATTTATGCATGTAAGACCAGAACAGAAGGAAAACCATCAAAGAGAGAACTTCAGAAAAGTTTCACCAATGCTAACCAGTCCACTGCTGTCAGCTGAAACTTGCTGGAAGTTCAGAGAAAATAAAAGTCCTTCACCTGCCATGTGCTTATTTGAAGAGGCAGCCAGGTTGTCAGCAGCACCTCACCTACCCTCCTCACTGTGCCTGCCAGACACCGGGGCAGGACTGCAGCAAGTCTCCTCCATGGTACACACCAGATGATGACGAGAGCTGGAGCCTCGGGACAGTTCCATCCACGCTGGGCCCCACCCAGGGTACTAGGGGGGACTAAAGGTCCTAGCTACAGGATGAACATGGGGACTCTCCTCTCTGTGCATGACATTTCTTGCACGTCTTTAAAACAGGCTGTCACTAATGTCCTTCTCTGTAACAGCTTGCCCCAAAACCTCCAAAGCACCTTCAGTGCGCTTACCCACATTCCTGATTGGCACAGCAAGGCACAACATGCCCCGAGTCACTCAGAAATTAGATGACTGGGATTCCCAGTTCGCTATTCATTTCTAGGCAGGACAGCTTTACAAGCATGTAGTCAGTTATCCAGCATCCTACTTTAACAAGCCAGGAAGTATTTACAGCAATTCCCTTTTTTCCTAACAACAGCAGCAGATATTTCCAAATAATTAAACTCAGTATATAGAAAACAAGACTCTCTGCATCCCATATGGAATTAGTTGAGTTAGAGATGGGAAGGAGGGGAGTGAAGATGTAACTGGAACTCTTCACATTGGCCTGTTTGTTCTCTTAACAAATGGTTTTGTCATCACCAACCAATATTTGTATATACCAATGATGCATTTATGATTTTATATCAGACATGTCAAAACGCACAGTAAAACTCAGATCAAATCCTAGAAGTGAACCACAAGCACCAAGTAGGAACTAGAGATACAGAACAATTCTGATTTGCAGTTGCTCTAATTTGGCATAGACTCACAGCATAGGGCACAGAGACTTCAGGGGAAAGTACCAGAAACTGTGCAGTGGGTGTTTCACAAGCACGTGGGAAATTTTCCCCTAGTCCTATGCAAACCATAACTATCAGCTTACATCCCATATCAGAAAAAAATTCTTCCCAATTAATAAATTAATCAAGCTGATGTGACTGAATTATTTTCTTATGTTTATCCACAAAAGCTCAATGACTTTACTCTGAATTACAATTGTGACAAGGAAAGCCAGTGTTAATCTCTGAACTAAACACATACGCCCTCACTGATTTTGACAGAATTACAAATACAAAAAGTTCAAAGGATTAGGCTATGTATTTCAGTGCACATTTTGAAAGTTAATAAAAAAACCAAACAAGACCAAAACAAAAAACGCACTCAACTCTCATCAGACAGCTCCTTCTATTGAAGGACCACACTGTGTTACCGCTGTGGCCCATAGAACACGTTCAATTCCCACATTTATATGCGGGAGCTGACTGCTCTATGACATGTGGCCTAACCTGAACCTTCCTGTTTGGCACCCTCAGAGCAGAACATCAAAGGACATAGTGGGGAAAAAAAGTTAGAAATGCAAAGGGAATAATAAAAAAAAAAAAAAAAAAAAATAATTTTCACAGAAACTCATAACTTTAAGAAAATCCGTTTTCAGAGCAACAAGTCTCCCGGTGTCTATCAAAGCCACGCAACTCCAGAGTTAACGCCGGCAGGGAAACGCACCCGCTGGAATTTGATGAGCAGGTCCTCACTTTGTCTCACTAAGCCTTTATTTCTAAGGGGAGCACAGGGACCACCCACACCTTCAGGCAGAGGAACACCCGTGCACCCTCTCCCGAGCGCTCCGGCTGCGCTTTAGAGCCGCTGAGGTCCCGCACCGCCCGCGGCCACGAGGAGAAACGGGGCTCCCGCCCCGCCGGCGGCCGCCAGCCCAGCTCCCCCGGCTCCAACAACCGAGGGGGAACTGCGTGCGGGGTCCCGGGCCGGGCGCTGCTGCCCCAGGCTGGCCGGGAGCGGGCGGGCAGAGGGGCAGAGCCGGGCACGCCGGGCCGGGCCCGGGCGGCCGGGAGCCGGCGCGGGGAGCTGGATCCTGCGCCCGCCGCACGCCCGGAGCGCCGAGCGAGGGCCCGGGCCGCGGGGAACCTCACCTGGGAGCAGAAGTAGGAGCCCTGGATGCCCAGCTTGAGGCAGGTGGGGCACTGCAGCTTGGCCTCGCTGCTGCAGCCGGCGGTCTCGCACACTCTGCGGGTCTCCACCGCCGCCGCCATGCTGCCGGGCGGCCACGGGGGAGGAGCCGCCGCCCGGAGCTGCCGCCGGCTGGGGCGGGCGGGGAGAGCAGGACGGAGGGAGGGGCGGGCGGAGGGGGAGAGGGAGGAGGCTTCGGGGACTCAAAGCCACATGCGAGCCGGCCTTGAACGCTCCCGGCCGTGGGCCATCCACAGCTTCCCTGGGCGACGTGTGCCAGCGCCTCGCCACGCTCACAGTAAAGAGGGTGTTTAGCCGATTGAGCCCAGAGGACAGAGGACTGAGAGGGGATCTCATAAATGTCTCAAAGGTGGGTGTCAGGAGGATGGTGCCAGACTCTTTTCGGTGGTGCCCAGTGACGGGATGAGGAGTTAACGGCCATAAACTAAAGCACAAGAAGTTTCACCTCAACATGAGGAAGAAGTTGTTTACAATGAGGGTAACAGGCTGCCCAGGGAGGTCATGGACTCTCCCTCTCTGGAGATATTCCAGACCCCCATCGTCGCACTCCTGTGTCACCTGCTCTGGGTGACCATGCCTGGATGATCTCCAGAGGTCCCCTCCAACCCCAATTGATTCCTTGAAGAACTTCCCGTAGTTTTCATCTGCGAGGCTGTACAAGAAATTTTCCAGGCATATCTTCTTTATTATGGAGTGTAGGCTGTGGTATGTAGGTCTGTCTGTGTGGTTTATACCAATTCTTTTGCTCTATTTTTAGCCCAGGTAAAACCATCACAAATTCAGTATTCAGTAAGGCAGTAACTAAAATTAGAAAAATAGGCTGCAGAGTCAAGGTGGCATTGTCATATGAAAGATGTTGATTGTCTTCCTGGAAAGAGAAAGACTAGAAACCAATGATCTGTCATAAAAATAAATGTGATTAATGCACATATTATATGTTTTCCATTTGCATGGGTTAGAGAGTGAAAAGCTACCTCTGCCTGTAAGATGACTGTGCTTATGTTCTCTGGGTCTTGTCAAACTTGTCAATGTAGAATCATAGAGTTGTTAAGGTTGGAAAAGACCTTTAAGATCATCAAATCCAAATGTCAGCGTTGCTCTGCCACCATGGTGACCACCAAACCACGTCCTCAAGTGCCATATCCACGTTCTTTGAACATTTCCAGGGATGGTGACTCTACCACCTCCCTGGGCAGCCTCTTCTAATGCTTAACAGCCCTTTCCATGGGTTGGATTGGATATTTCCTAATATCCAAGCTAAACCTCCCCTGGCACAACCTGAGGCCATTTCCTCTTGTCCCTGTCACTTGTTACATGGGAGAAGAGACCAACCCCTGTGTGGCTTACAGCCTCCTTTCAGGCAGTTGTAGAGAAAAATAAGATCTTCCCTGAGCCTCCTTTTCACCAGGCTAAACACCCCCAGCTCCCTCAGCTGCTTCTCACCAGAGCTGTGCTCCTTCCTCTGCTCCATTGCCCTTCCCTGGACATGCTTCAACACCTGAATGTCGTTCTTGTAGTGAGGGACTCAGAAGTGAACACAGGATTTGAGATGCAGCCTCAACAGTATCACAGAGGAACGATTGCTATCCTATGTACTAAAACATCTCTAACTTAGTATCAATGCAAGATGCTTTTTACTAGTTCATGTCAATAAGCAGTTTGATTCAAAAAGAGCACGGGGAGATGCCTGTTGAGTGTGAGAATAGCTGCAAAACACTTCAGAGCATGTATCTGCAAGATCCGGCCATTAGTACTGGGATCCCACTCCTTGTTTAAATTTCAGCTGTCTTCCCACTGCTGGCAAGTACAGACTATGATTTCAGCTAAAACTTTGCAGGATGAGATTCTGTCTCTCTTTCTACTTCAGTGCCATTAACTTCATTTAAACTACACTAATCCTTATTCTGATATTAGTACACAAAATATTCTCCTGATTTCCCAGCATACAGATGACTCCCCAGAAAGTGTGATTCAAAATCCAAACTATAATCTCAGTATTTTCTGCAACTGTCTTATTCCCTGTGGGTTTCTGTCCCCATCTTTAATAAAGAATATCAATAATTAAAAAAAATCTTTATCTCCTAGGCTTAGGCTTATCTCCTAGGCTAGTGGTTAGGTGAAAATTTCTGCTTTCCCAGAACAGAAAAGCATACATCCTATTTTTTCAGAATAAGTGTATTCATATAAATCTACTTGATGCATTATGCCAGTGTTAATTGTCAAAAAGTGGCTAAGCAGTGTCCATAGGACAAGGGCAGCAGATAAAGTGCATGATCCAGGTTTGCTGTGTGATAAGCTGTTTCACTTAGCATGGCAAATTAAGGGAAGGAATTTGATGCCGCGCTATTACTGAAGTGTAATTGCAGGTGGATACCTGTGTTTCTGACAGTTCTCACCTTCATTTCTCCAGTAATGATAATACTTGTATCAGCCTACCATTTGTAGTAACCATGAATTCACTATCAGAGCAAATTAGGAATGTTACTAGGGTGCCTGCAAAACACTAAGATTACAATAATTATTTTCTTAAACAAGTGGAAATAGCTGTGTTCTGATTCATGCAGCTCACGCTGTGACAGTATTTATGTCCAAATTCTGAAGAGAGGCAACCAACTGCCAACCAACATCATGAAATATCTTTAAGGGACACATTATTAAGTGCTTATTTTAACCTTCTTAAAGCAAAATGTTACTGAACGAGCAGAATCGCTCCTTAGTGACCCATGTACTAGCAGGTACTGTACTGTGAAAAATCAGTGCTGCTTTTCCAAGCAACCAACAAATCAAGCAAAGCAGGACAGGTGCCTTCATACACTTCAGTTGCCTCTTTGTTCCGGTTAAGGAACCCTAAGGAGTTGCAGACATCGTTTACCTGGTTAAGCAGGGTTTGCAAGTACCTGTTGTCACTGACATGGTATAAAAAACCTGAAGTATACTGGCTGATCTAGTTTCAGTGTCTCCTGCTCAAATGTCCTCATCTGCTTCTTGATGAGATTTCAGTACAATTGTTATTAATAATTTAGGATACTTTACTAAATTCTATGAGCATCTAATTCACATTCAAATTCATATATGAATATAAATTCACAATTTATTCCTATTTTTGTCTCTCTTCCTTACTGGGACAATGTCAGCATATGCTTGTGCTCATTTTGTAGTGGTCAGCAAGGAGGCATGTAAGGAAAAAAGAGGACTCCTCTACCTAGTAGGCGGGGTTCCTTCTGTTCTTCGATTTCATTTATTTGCTGTATTTCTGAAGTGCTGTTTCTCCGCTTCCTTAGAGAAGCCAAAGATGCATGTATTAATTAAACAATTTAAATATATGTGTAATTTAAAGAACAGCAAGCCCCCTAATTGAGGAATTCACAAACTTGTATACTTGTCCTATGCAGTCTTTGGAAAGAACACCGACTGCAACGGCAGATCAGCCTAGAATAACAAACCCTGAAAGATTTGGCCTAGGGTTTGCTGTTTAAATGGTTTTTAAACAGCCCTACATCATCATCCCCATATAAAAAATTATGTGGTTTCTGTGGTATTTAATTGCTTTTGTTTTCCAATTTGGCCTTGATGTTCTGATTTACAAAGTGAACTGACTCCTGCATCCTGAAGGTCCATCCACTGCCATTTCCCATTATCTGGTGGCACACTCATTCTCACCAGGGAAGTTCACTGACCTTTGATATGACCTTACCTGAGCAGAGGTGTTTTTTCCCTGTCAGGCTTTTCACGTCCCTTTCTGGCTGCCCGTCCCCCTGTGTTACAGACCAACACACACAGAGGGGCATGAGTAATGAATTTTATAGCCCATTCATGATGCTTGATTTGTGTCCACTGCTGTCCTCCCAGCTTTTCCAAAGTGATGCGAGACTGGGAGTGCGTGAGGGCAGCAAAGAGGACAAAAGGGGAGGTCATCAACGTCTCATGGGTCAGAGAGCAACTGCAGAGAAGCAAGAGCAGCTGGCAGCTGAGACAGCTGCTGCTTAGGGAGGAAATGGCCACTGAATTTGACATTACTTAATTAAGAGAGCGCCTTAGCTTGGGTCCTCCCTTCTCGCTTTGCTTCTCTACATTGCAGCAGTGGGGGCTGGGCAGCCCCCCTTTCCCAGTGAAGCTCTTGGTAGCTGTCTTCAGTTCAGGCTCATTGAAGACACAATTAAATGCCTCTTTGTCTAGGGAGGGCTGAAACAATGCAAAAATGCCACCCAGGAGCTGGACCACATGCAAATGTGCCCTGTTGTGGCTCAGCCAGATGGTACAGGCACTTATTGAGTTTCTCAGACCAAATGCAACAGTTACGTAGGTTGTGCGTGCCTGCGTGTAAAAAAGACAAATCGCAAACCCATCACAAACACCTCAAAGACAGCCACAAAAGCATGATCTTAAAAAGTGAATGGAAAACAGCCCTATAGGAAACATTACCCAGAGGAAAAGACAAACCTGTGCTCAAAGTAAAATACTCTTAGTAAGAGCACAGGGGGAAAATCATGGTAAACATCCTTTGTAAATGAACAGAGTTACATTAAAGAAATTCTTGCCTCCATTTTTTCCTCTTTAAGGAAAAATCATGTGGGATTTCAAGTTCTGTCCAGTTCTTTTAAGTCAAAAGAGGTTACAATGTATTTTAAGCCCCTGCATCACTTTTTTTCCCCTCCATTGGTGCAGATACAAACTAAACTACCGAAAGGCCCACTCCAGCCACAATCCAGGCTGGAGCAGCCTTACCCAAAGCTAATTCCAAGCAAGCTTTAGTTGTGGTGAAAAGGAAGATCCTGCATTCTTTTGTTTTGTTTTGATTTGATTGTTCAAGCTGTACTGCCTCTTGCAGAGTCTGTATTTAATATAGGGCATCAAATTTGCACTATGATGTAAGAATGGCTCTCTCTGCATTCAAGAACACTCTTCTGGTATCCAAGAATTTTAGCAATTTCCAATGTATGCATATGAAACTGGTTGTTTTATCATGGGACAAGATCAAAGGGAAACAAGCTGCATCTTTGTAAAAAAAAAAAAAAAAAGATGTTTTTATAAAAAGTATTCCTATTTAACCAGTAAATTGCAAGCTTTAAAGGGAGAAACTCTACTGCTGGAAATATTTGAAAGAATCCATGAATATGTCTGGAGATGAGAAAAATTTTATTCTTTGCTATGGAAGCAGTAGAATTTATGGAGTGAAGTTATGGCCCAATAAATTCAACAGGAATGTTACTGATATCCAAAGAGATTTCACTTAGTTTGTGTCATCAGTGGGCCATAAAAATAGACTTAGTATTAGTAAAATACAGTGTTTTATTTCCACTTTAGATACCATGGACAACACTGTGTGACATTAAAAATTCTTTTTATTTTCAGGTTTCAAAATCAAATTAAGATGATCAGATTTTTAATCACATACAACATGATGATTCTAAAAGTATTATTTCATTCAAATCACTGAGATATAGGTGTGCAGATCAATTCGAGCTCATACCTACACACCTCTGTCTTAGATGCCCCATTTTGTAAAATGAAGACGTTCCCAGCACTACCTAAATTCCCACTGGAAACTGATAAATCCCTGAAGGATTGCTGAAGACGAGATACTCTGCATTTCTTTACTTCAGCCCCTTCTTTGCTCCACTATAACTTCAAAAGGTGGGATTTTCTGGCTGTATCTGTGATACCTCTTTGCCTTCTCTCTTAAATCTCCTTTTAGTTTGAAGATTATACCACTTGCATGGTAGACCACATCACTTCTGAGCATCTCGTCTATTACGTGTGTTATATCCTCTCATTGCTACTGGGAGTTGTTGGATAACTTCTGATGTCATCTTTAGAGGCTTTTTGCCTCCAAAACTCAACAAATCAAAGAAAAACATATCCCAAACCACAATACATGCTTGCTTCCCATTTGTGTGGCAATGAGGTAGGCCATGTTCTGAGCTCATCTGTGCTATATTCACCTAGCTAATTAAACATGTTAATAAGCATAGCTGTCTTATAGGGGGCTGTTCTCCCTGCCTTGCATAAGAGAAATGAAATAGCCGTATGCTATATTACATTCAATACAATTTGGTGGTTAATACTCACAGTTCTCAGTAAAATGACGTTCAAGGCTGTAAAATGTAGGTCTGTACACTTTGCTCTTTGAGAATAAAAATAAAAAGTTAAACACAGAAGAAGATGAAGAAAAAATTATCAGGGAGGAAGACAATTTTGGATGGATTATCTTTATTTATGTTAAGAGACTTAAAGGCAGGATTAAAACAGGCAAAGAATGTACATGTCTGCCAAACAAGAAAAGTGGAATATAAGATCCATATGGCAGCATAATAGGCAAATAAATAGGAAGATTTATTAATTACTGTTTTGCATCAAACAATCTATAAAGAATTACCAGAAACCAGAAATTTTGTAAAATAGGTAAAAAGAACTGTGTGCCACTGGAAAAAAAAAACAAAACAAAAACAAAAACACACCACAAAAAAAAACCACCGTCAAAAAACCCCTACTTTTTCATATAGTTTCTGAATGTACAAATTTCAGAGATTATGTTCTTGTTTTGCTATCATAATGTGATTTAAAATTATACAGTTTAGGAAGAAATATTTTGTTTGTCAATTTCTGTTTTGTCACTGGGATAAAGATATGCCCTAGCTCTTTTACTTTGAAAACTGTTACGGTATTTGTTTCATCAAGCAGCATTACAAAAGGTTAAGAACTTAATTATATTTTTGTTGTGTTTTTCTTTATTGAACCCTTTGCCTTTGATAAGTACTAATCAAATCACAGCACTGAAATGAATCCCATGGCTGGGATTCATTACCTGGTTTAACAGGCTGTCCCGGGGAGTGGTGGAATCGCCATTCCTGACAGTGTTCAGGAAAATGTGTGGTTGTGACGCGTATGGACATAGTTTAGAGCTGGGCTTCGAAGTGCTGGGTTAACACTTGGACTCAGTTCTTAAAGCTCTTTTCCAACCTAAATGATTCTCTGATTCTATTCCGGGGACAGAAGGCCGCGGAGCGCAGTGCTCGGGGCACAGGGGGCACAGGGGCACAGGGGGCACAGGGGGCCGCGGAGCGCAGTGCTCGGGGCACAGGGGGCACAGGGGGCACAGGGGGCCGCGGAGCGCAGTGCTCGGGGCACAGGGGGCACAGGGGGCACAGGGGGCCGCGGAGCGCAGTGCTCGGGGCACAGGGGGCACAGGGGGCACAGGGGGCACAGGGGGCCGCGGAGCGCAGTGCTCGGGGCACAGGGGGCACAGGGGGCCGCAGAGCGCATTGCTCGGGGCACAGGGGGCACAGGGGGCACAGGGGCACAGGGGGCCGCGGAGCGCAGTGCTCGGGGCACAGGGGGCACAGGGGGCACAGGGGCACAGGGGGCCGCGGAGCGCAGTGCTCGGGGCACAGGGGGCACAGGGGGCCGCAGAGCGCATTGCTCGGGGCACAGGGGGCACAGGGGGCACAGGGGGCACAGGGGGCCGCGGAGCGCAGTGCTCGGGGCACAGGGGGCACAGGGGGCACAGGGGCACAGGGGGCCGCGGAGCGCAGTGCTCGGGGCACAGGGGGCACAGGGGGCACAGGGGGCACAGGGGGCCGCGGAGCGCAGCGCTCGGGGCACAGGGGGCACAGGGGCACAGGGGGCACAGGGGGCCGCGGAGCGCAGTGCTCGGGGCACAGGGGGCACAGGGGGCACAGGGGCACAGGGGGCCGCGGAGCGCAGTGCTCGGGGCACAGGGGGCACAGGGGGCACAGGGGCACAGGGGGCCGCGGAGCGCAGTGCTCGGGGCACAGGGGGCACAGGGGGCACAGGGGCACAGGGGGCCGCGGAGCGCAGCGCTCGGGGCACAGGGGGCACAGGGGGCACAGGGGGCACAGGGGGCCGCGGAGCGCAGCGCTCGGGGCACAGGGGGCACAGGGGGCACAGGGGGCACAGGGGGCCGCGGAGCGCAGCGCTCGGGGCACAGGGGGCACAGGGGGCACAGGGGGCCGCGGAGCGCAGCGCTCGGGGCACAGGGGGCACAGGGGGCACAGGGGGCCGCGGAGCGCAGCGCTCGGGGCACAGGGGGCACAGGGGCACAGGGGGCACAGGGGGCCGCGGAGCGCAGCGCTCGGGGCACACGACGCGCTAGAGCCCCGGGGCCGCGCCGTGCACTCAGCGCGAGCGGGCGCTGCTGCTCCCGCAGCGGCCGCCAGAGGGCGCTGCCGCGCCGGCCCGCCTCTTCCTGCCCGGGCGCCTGTAAGAGGGGTTCCCGGCGGCCCCCGCGCTTCTCGACTACGTCTCCCGGCTGGCACCGCGCCCCAAACGGCCGCCGGGCGCTCGTGACCACCGGGTGGCCAATCGCGTGCGGCCCGGGGTCTTTAGCCGCCCCCGCCCCGCCCCGCGGTGCGTCCGCGATTCGAGCGCTCTAAAATGGCGGCGGTGGAGCCGGTGAGTGCCGCGTTCCCTTCTCCCGCCCGCCTTTCCCTTGCCTTCCTCCCACGGCATCCTTATTCTCTTCCTCCTCGTCGAGGTGCCGCTCCGCCGGCCGCGACGGGTGAGGGCGCGGCGGGGGCCCGGCCGGGCAGGCGGGCAGGAGTCGGCTGGCCGGCGAGGCCGGCGAGGAGCGCACGCTCGCCGGGGCCGGGGCGGGGGAGGGGGCGGCGGGCGCTGTGCCTGTGCCGGCACCGGCGGCGCTCCGGTGGGGCCCGGCGGCAGCGGGGCCCGCGGTCCGGCGGCGCCCATTGTGTGGCGCCCCGCCCGCGGCCCCGGCGGCCGCCCGGCCCGCCCGGCGCATGTGGCGCGGTGGGGGTGGCCATGTTGGTTCCCGCCGCCGCGGCGAGCCGGGCGGCGAGGGGCGGCTCCTCCGGCTGCGGGGAAGGGCCGCGTTCCCGGCACGCTGTGCCCTGGAGGCCCCGGGCAGAGGGAGCGCGGGGTCGGTAAGTCACAAATGCGCTGCTGGGGCAGCCGCCACCACAGCCCGGTGGTGAGACTCGGCAAACGGAATCGTCTTTTCCAGGTTGTGTCATCTTTTATTCGAGAGGATTTTTCCCCCTAACCTTTCCTGATAATTCAGTACTTCTTTTTGTTTTTTCCAGGTGATAAGTTATGTTCATGGTATTATGCTCGGTCTTACAAACGTAGCCCCAGCCTGCGCTTCCATAATGAGCTGGAGCAGCTGGAAGTGATCCAAGTACAGTTGTTATTCTAATCCCACATGATTGTGTATCATGAGGAGAGGACAGCAGAGGACTGTTAGGGTTTCAAGAAAACACAACTAAGGAGGACGAGTCTCTTGCTGCTGTGCTTACCAGTTGTGAATAAATAGCCAGTGTGCTGTTTGGGGAGGCTTTGTAACATTTAGACAAAGTGAAAAAAGTTTGAAAATCAGTGGTTTTAAATAAAGATTAATTTTGCCGTTTTGTATAAGGGACACTGATTTTTCTCTTAATGGTTTTCTTCTGTGAACCAAGCCACATATTTTTACCTATAAGGAAGAGATGGAAGTGGGTCAGCATTTATAAATTGCTTGGCAGCAGTTCTGTACAGGGAGAGTGTCAGCTATTAAGAGTGCAAGACCAGACCACCAGCAGCACTTTTACCGTGTTCTTCATCCAGTGTTAAACACTTGTTTTCACATCCCAAAGCCAATCTTTGACTTGTTGCCCGCGTATCTGAAGATAAGGGCTTCCTCTCAGTGTAGTGCCTTGTGGTGACTGTGGAGCTTAGTAGGAATTGTGATAAATAATTTGCAATACAGCCATTAGAAATTGAAATTACTCTAAAGGCCTGCACCTTGTGGCTTTCTTAGCTATGCTGCTGGCACAAAATCTTGTCTTTGCACCATTTTCTCCAATAAATCCATCAGCACACTGGGGGAGATCTGAGCCTAATGTAACAGAAAGTAAACGATTGGTTTTGCTGTGCTGTGTCCCAGCAAGATTGATGACCCAGATCCAGTTCACCATCAGCAGTTGTGCTGAGCCCCTAAAAGTAGAAGATGGAGCAAAACTCACAACAGTTTAAGTAATTAATGCAGTTACTGAATGTTCTGCTGTAGATGCAGTATGTTCGCATTCAGGAGTTGGCTACCACCTGTGCTTGCTTATTCTCAAATTGCAGTAAATAACAAAATCTTTGTTTATTGTCCTTGTAGGTGGCTCCCTTCTCCTGCCTAAGCCTAAAGTTAGACGTGTGTAGTGACTGAGGTCAGAGGTGTTGCAGAAATACTGCATGCTCTGCAGCTGAACAATTTAATTGCATGTGTGGTTAGGGATTACCTCTGGATCATAGGGAGGCCTTTCTGTTGCTCACCTGCAAAGTCTGGACCTGGGTTTGTAGAGATGTCATCTGTAATGCTTTCCTGGTAGGAGAATGTGTCCAGGGAAATGAAAATACAACCGAGTAGGGGTTGGTTTTGGTTTTTAAATACAGGCTTCTACTAAGGTCGATGATGTTTCTGGTACTGTCATGGTTTCAAAGTAGCATACATTGAAAGTCTTAAGAGGCTTGAAAAATGTTTGACTTTTAACAAATACAGAAACTTGAGATGAGAGTTCTGTAGAGAGTCCCATAATAGTTGTCAAAATGCAAGATTATTCTGTATAAATACAGACCAGTTGCACAGCACTTTACTTCTCCATTGTAGGGAGGACTTAAATCTTTGTAATACTGACAAGTAATACTGACAAGTTAAAATTCTCAGTTTTTCTTGTGATGTCTAGGTTTTTCTTTTAAAAATATTCTAGATTAATTTTTGAGAATATGCAGAAGTGTCACCTATTAGAGTGTTCATACAGCCTTTGAGGATTAAAGGTGATCAGATAACACCATGCAAAAGTCCACAGCAAAACCAGTAGTAATGCTTTAGTAAACAGTAGTTTACCAAAGGTGACTTTAAAATGTAGATGCACAAAGCCTGTAACTTCTAGCTGCATATAAATCTTATCTCTCGCAAATTGGAAATGGCATCATGGCTCTTTTGTATTTTTGCTTAATGGCAGTTATTGTCATAATTGCAATTCTTGTGAATTTAACTTTTTTTAGCATACAACAGTGACATTTCAGTTTTCTGTAATTTGAAAAGTGCTTGTTTGAGAAGGTAATCATACATTGGTGAGAATCAAAACTTCATTTAAATGAAAATATCTCAAGGGGTTACAAACATAGTGGTGTAGGACCTTAAAATTCTCAAAGTTCATAATAGCTCCTAAAATTCCATGTAGGCTGAAAGGTATTTATTTTGCATTATTTGCAGAAAGGTAGCATGTAAGTTTAATTCAGCTTCAGACTTGCTCTTTTTGCCGAGTATTTCTGCTGTAGAAGTCAGTGGCCTTATCTGCTTGAAGTCAGTATAGAATTGATCTGCTATACTGTGAACACAATTGCTTGCTCATTGCATTTTTCTGAGATGATACAGGATAGATGTACTTTTCATACTGTTTTATAATTGAGAATATTTATCTAAGCTTTTGAATTGTAAATAATGTATCTAAGTGAGTGTGGAGCTTCCTCTAAGAGGAGTATGTTGCACCTCTTGTAAATTTTGAGATAAACACTTTTCTGAAAGCAATTTTGAATAATTGCATTTCACACAGCATATAACATACCAAACTTATTTCAAAGAAATGCATAAAAATAGCATATGAAATCAAGCTGTGTTTCATTTACTGGTACTACCTGCAGGTGTAGGAGGTACATGGGAAACTTTTTGATTGAAAATGTGTCCTTTTTGGCAGCTTTGTAAATATTAGTTTGAATTTTGAGGTGATAGAGGGGAGCATTAAATAAGGGATGTTGGTAGAGTGCCTGCGTTTTGAAAGAGAAATGCAGACTTTAAATGAGAATTAATGTGATTTTTTTTTTCCTCAGATAAATTGTCTTTCACTTTTGAAGTATTCTGTAGTCAAGGTTAAACTTGAGTTTAGAAGCTGTTTATTATCTTGCAGTAGTCCTCGTTTCTTGAAGTTTAAAAGATGTTCCTCTATAGGACAGTGTAACACCACTGTAAGGTGTGTGTGATGTGCAGCTGTAAGTGTACTGTAATACGGCTGTTGTTAGTGGCCTTAAAGTGCCAATTGTCCTTGATTCTATATAGAGGATGTAAGGCAGAAAAATTTTAACTGCTTAAGTTTTTTTTTTAAATAGAGGTCTGTTTCTCTTGTGCTCTGTGCTGTTCATCAGATAACCTGTATATATAACCTGATGCTGCTCATCAGATAACCATTCTTTGCAATCACTGGGCATACCAGTAGTACATCCAGAACTTTTTCTTTGAAGACCTCTCTTGACCATTCGTACATTCTACATTAAATTCTTTTCTGAAGATTGAATGTATCTTAAATTTTCAGCAGATATAAAATTCTATCCTTTGTTGAACCAGGGGCTCAGTATACTTGCAAAATGTGGGGGTCTTTTGTGTAGGAGTGTTTGGGGAGACTAGAGGCTTTTTGTTCCTTGACTTATGGGAACTGTTCTCCCCAGCTGTTTTGGGAAGTTTCCTTGTCTGAGTGCTTTAGAACTGACAAAATGTTATATGTGGAAACTCATCCCATGGGTAGATTTTGTGTTCAGTAGCAAAGGCAGCAGCAGAGTGCAGACTGGGGTAAGAGGTGTTAGCACAAGGGAAACTTGCTTAGGCAGCTACAAAAACCACAAAGATACTGAGGTAGTTTGATACTCCTTGTAAGCTGTTTGCTGATGCTAGTTAGAAGTTTGTGAGTTAAATGGTGAAAATCTGACAGGCATTTTCATGTGTATATAACTAATTTTGCAGAAGTCAAGAGGGCTATAAATAGTCTATCTTTTAAATGAGGTGATATTTGTATGAAAACCTTTCACCATGGAGGAAGTGTATGACTTTTTTACGTAGTCTTTTATGCCTGTTCTCCTGTACACATGTTCACTTCTGTTGCAATTTGATGAGACGTCACTCAGTTAAAATCAGGTTTCATGCTTGTGTTCTAATAGTGATTTCCTTTCTTAAAATCTGTGGTGTTCTAAGTAATGATGAATGCAATTAGGATAGTTGCTCTCTATTGCACCTTGCTGTGTCACAAGTAGAAATCCTTTCTTTGTCTTGGTGTCTGGAAATCTACTTCACACTTTTAAATTGGAAACAGGTGGCTGTTAGTACCTCTCTTCCAGTTGCTATTACATGTACTCCATATGATTTTTACCACTGTACATTCATTCCTCAGAGTTGTGTGCCAAATCATCACTTGGTTTGTTTTCTTACAGGATGTAATAATTGCATGTGGGTGTGCTTTAACCCTTTTTTTTTTCCAAATGTTTTGAAATAAATAACTCTTGAATTTTGTGCTTTGGAAATTAACCTAGCTGTAGTGTCATAGCAGTTACCCACAAGACCCGTAAGGAGTAGCAGATAGTAGAAATTGTTTTTCCCAAGACTTCAGGTAACTGGGGTGTGCAGTTTTCTTCTTTTGGAAACCCTAAACAGAAAGGTGAAAACTCCAGAATGTAACTTATTTTGGTTTAACACAAGAAGACTTGGAAAGCCTCTTCCACTAATTAATTCTCTTAGTCTTCACCAAGAGCACGTAATAGTGCCGGGTTATGTCCTTTTGGGCCATAATTGTTGCACTCCAACTGGACTTGTTAGACAACTAATGAAATGAATGTGGTCTGGGCAGCATCTGAAAGCCTTTGGTAAAACCTAGTCAAGCTTCTTGTTCTCCTTAATAAACAAACCTGATGAAGCAGTTTTTATTGTAAATGCTTTGTTTCCTTCCTGGTGACATGCATACTTTTCTTTGATATGTTGGTCATTATGTGCTGTGGAGAAAGAGTAAATAACACCAATTAAATCTGCAAGTGTCAGAGTCCAAGTAATTGCAGATATACAGTCATTAAATGCTGAGTAGGCAAACGTTTCATGGACTTCTGCAGGCTGATTCCTACATCAAAAACCACATGGGTGGTGAATAAATGTCACTTAATTATGTGCTGTCTTGTGTATGAGAAGTGGGATTGGCCATGTGCAGCTTTCCAGTTTATCTGGTAATTCTACCCTGCTTTATTACTTATATTTTAAAAGCAGCAAACTCGGTGGTTACTTAATGTATAGAGTCAATTTTAGGTTAAAGAATACATTAGTTATGAGCAATGGTAAAGTATTATGAAGAATTTTAAATAAAGTAGTCGAGAAACTGCAGGTGGAGTCAGTCTGACTTTGATTAATAGTGTTGCAATTGCAGGGTTCCAAGCTGTGGATTGATAAAATGCAGACAGTAACATTTACTCGTGTGGTATTTATAGAATAGAATTCTATGTAATTTCTTGTAGAATTTCTTGGATACCTGGACTTTAAATACCAATTTAAAAACTTACATAGTTTCTATTTGACTGATAATGGGAAGTGCTTTGGTATACAAACATTTCATTTTGGTACTCAGAATAGTGAAAGAAAGGTGTAAAATGAAAGGAAATAGGGGCTGGTAGTGATTAACCAGCCAGAAATTAAAATGGGTATTTTTCTGTTTTCCTTGATGGCTGTGGGAAATAGAAGGAAGTGAAAATAAGCTGATTTAGGCTTTTCTCTGAGGCCAGTCAGAAATAATGTTCTTTAATAATAAGTTCTGCTTCCATCTGTACACCTGGTGTGTATGCCTGTAGCTATCCTTGATGGGGCAGCCTAGTGCTGAAAAAAAAGTCTCTTCTGTTGGCATAGTTTTTGAGAGGAGTGGCACAGTCCTGGGTCAAGGTCATAGTTAGTGGGGCCTTGGAGCTGAGCTGTCATTCTCTGTTTTGGACAGGAGTTTGAATAATGGTTAGTCCGAGTTTCATGAATGCCACGTAGCTTTCAGAATATCTAAAGGGACTTGATATTGTGATGGCTTAAGTAAAATGACTCAGCACGTGCTGAGTCAGATGCCTTCTGTTTGTCCAAAAGCAGAATTTCATGTAATTGTATGAAGGATGATTATCAGTGTACCAGGCAGGTGTTGAGGCTCATTGCATTTTCTTTTTGTCTGAATGTGCTACCTTAATCCTTTCTAATGTAGCCTTTTGTTAGAAGTTATGAAACAGTTTAGCCCTGCATGTGTTCAGTGGCTTTGTATTGATTCTTCCATTTTATGTAGTTGTGATAATTCTGGAAGAGTGACCAGGGAGACTTTGGGATTAGCTCTTTGAATGTTGAAAGCTAGTTGCTGAGCAAACATGAGATTTTCAACTGAAATTGTTTTTGGAAGATACTCTTCATCTGCATTCAGCAAGAGTGAGTCTGTTTGATGTTTAAATTCCTAGTGTAATAGCATTTTTAAATCAGTTGTGAATATTAGATGTAACAGCTGCAGAGTATTGTGACTGAAGGCAAGCTTTATCACAAAACCTAGTGCTGTTCCAGAATATCAGCAGATTTTTTTCTTATTGTATTTACACATGTAAATTTTCTGAATTTTCTAGTTAGAAGCCCCTGAAGGAATCGCACTTAAATTTTAGTTGTCTATACATGTTTCTTTGTAATATAATACAGATAACATGAAGGAGGAACTATTAAAGTGCTTCCTTGGTGAATTATACAGCTTCTGTGCACTGTCTTGAATTGTTCAGTAGGATGTTTTTTTGTGTGATTCAAGATGAATGATAGCAAAAATAAGTGGGGGTAAGATTAGAAATTCTATTCTAGATAGAATTTGAAGAACTTACTAAGTTTTTTTGCAGGTCTGCTTAGCTTTTTATAGTATTTCTCTGGAGGAGATGTGACAGATTTTTCAACACTGTGCTTCTGTGGGTTTGTTAGTGATGATTCCTTTGGGAGATCCTCAGAAAGTATTTCATTTTATTAGGAGGAAGGGAACTGTGCTGTTGTACCGTGTAAATCAAAGCACTGGCCAAGTGCTCCTGTTAGATCTTGACATGTCAGTCTCTTCACTGTGAATGCAGGTGCATGTGAGTGTTCTGAAATGTCATAAGGTGTTTTTCTAGGTGGGCTGTTAAACTAAAGCATACTTGATTATTTTCAACCATAAAGAGTGACTTCTTTGGTGTAAAGTATAATATCATGCTTAATTATGCTAAATATATTGATAAGGAAAAGAAAATCCCTGTTACGACAGAGCTTCGGGTGTTATCCAGGAGAGTTTGCCAGCTGGGTCTGTGAAGACTGAGCAGTGTTATCACTTCAAATTCACTTTTCAACAGCTTTGGTGTGATAAATGTATGTGGAAGTCTGGAGTAAACTGTTCCATTAATTAAATTGCTTAACATTACTTCACTCTTATGTTATTTTTTTTCTGTTAAAACTATGAAATTTAAATTAATTTTTAAAACTACACTTACATTGTCACATTTGGAAATGCCTAGAGTGTTTGGGTCTGCTGTACTTAGCTTTTATTTATATTACTGAAGTGCTTTTTCTTTCATGGGTCAGCTGTATAGGCATTTTTCTGTTAGCTCTTGGGAAGGAGCTACAGTACTCATTCTGTGTTTCTGTAATATTCTAGCATGGATTGCAGGTTAGGGAGGGATGGTGGTAACAGGCAGGGACACTTGGCTTCACAATAAAGTTTTGTATTCCCTGGTTTGAAGGAAAGGCATTAGAATTTCAAATCTGGCACAGTGACTTCTCAAACTGAATGACATGCTTGAGGGGGTTTGCATGCAAAGAGAATATAGTTTACTACTTTATGTTAAAGTATATTTAACACTTCTAGAGCTGTCTCTAGAAAGTTGAAAAATAACTCCTGAAATCAATCTAATACATACTAAACCAGTAAGTACATGTATTTCAGTTGGAAATTTGAGAACTGATGTGTGTTTAAATTCTGGTGTTTGGTTTATGATGATGTTTTAAATACAAAGATAACTGTGCACTGGTTTGGCTTCTAGCTGCTTTCAGTACCTGATTTTAGATCTGAGAATTTTAGTTTGATCTTCTACTTGTATTAATAGATTTTTTCTAAGTAACAGAGCCTGCCTGTACACCTGTTTCAAACGATGCTCTGTCAGAAGCTGATAAAAATAATTTTTGTTCTGAAGTTCCTGTTCTCTGAATTTATTTTAGATGTGCATATTCTAGATAACATAGATTGTATATTTCTAAAATAGCAATCAAAATTAGACAAGCATGTATAGTAAACCATTTTGGAAACAAATTACATAGGAAGCAAATCACTGAACAGCAAAATGCAAATTCCTGCAGTTAGTGTTTATTGTAGAACCTGTTCAGATGTTGAAGAATAAAGGGATATACAGATTGGGCTTTCATTATGTGATTTGGGCCCACAATCAAGATAAATTGTAGGAACTCTTAGCTTCACCTTTTCTAAAGTAACTTTAGCGAACTAAATTACTTCAATAAAAATTGAGAGGGAATGTACTAATATCTCCTTTCTTCAAACAGGAAACCACTCCCAACCCCCAACCTGCAGAAGAGGAGAAAACTGAGCCAGCACCTAGTCAGGAGGTTGCCAGCCCTGAACAGTATATCAAACATCCACTACAAAACAGGTAAATGATACAGAAACTGATTGTAGTTTTGCCAGGGATAGAAAAATGCCAGTGGCTTTGCAGCTCTTGTAGACCTTATACTCTCTAGCAGTATTTCGGGAATTCTCAGCATTTTTTGAAGGTTTTTGCAGTGAGGTTGCAGAGTAAGGAGAATCTGGTCCAGATGTTTGAATATTCAGAGTTTTCTTCTGATAGTGCAATTACAGAAGCTGAAAATCTTTGCAAGTTTTCAAAATGCTTTGAAAGAGCATGACTTTTTGCTTTTAGTTGGAGGCAGGCAGAGCTTTTGTTGCTTTTGTCTGGTGTATTTTAAGAGGCTGAGGTGAAGCTACTGCCCACTAGAACTGCGAAACTTTGCATTTTGCCTTGTACTTAAATAAATTAAGGTGCCAGTGGTAAAAACTGTAGTTAAAATATATTTCAAAGTTAGTGAAAAATTCAAGCTCTTACAGCTTCAGAAAGACCAGCTTGGAAGTAGTTTTCTCCAAGTGAGTTGATGAGTTACTGTGGAATGCTCAGTACTTACTGTTGGCAGGTACCTTTTTCCAAGTGATACCTTACTCTTTTTCTAAGTTTTGAGCAAGTGCGGAAAACAATGCCTCCCTGTAGTGCTATGCTGCATGTATCCCATTTTTCTTGTTTTCCTTCAGCTTCCATCATCCTTCTCTTTCTTCTAAACACTTTGAGTGAATTGATGCTAACAGTTCTTTACAAGTGTTAGTGAGGCTATTACTGGAATTGAGTAAACTTTTAAAACTAGGTTTAAAATGTCAGGAAGGGTCTCAAAACCATAGATTGACACCTAGTGACTTAAAACTCTGCTGAGAGAAGATAAATATAACCCAGTGCTAACCTGAGTTTTCAACACTGCTGAAATGATCAGAGTGGAAAAAAAAATACAACTGTTTAAGTGCCTCATTTGATATCCTCTTCCAGGATTTTAAATTGCTGCAACGATGCTTTTTAGATTCAGAAAGAGCATCTTTGTGTGAAAGGTTAATTTTGTCTTGATATTTGTACTCAGCAGAGATTTTTTTTTCATTTAGTCTCATCTTTATATATGATAATTTTAAAACTCGAAACAATCAATTTGTGGGATTTGAGGTGGCTGCCATTACGAAACTTAATACAGCTTGCATTTTGAAATTTATGCTTTCCTCATATGTGAGTGCTTGGGAAGCTCTCATGTCATACGTAGCTTTGGAGTGATATAATTTGCTTTTGTAACCTTTATAAGGAAATTACTGGCCAGGGAGCCCAGTTTGAATCGCTGGTGTTGTTTTAGACCATGATCAGTTGTTTGTGGTAGGGGATTGCAGTTTAGCAATGACAGCAAGAAGAAACATCTGAAGTTTAGAGTCTTTAAAGAATTCCAAAGCTATTTAAAATATTTAACCTAATAGATTGATAAAGTCTGCCATGACTCTTGTAATGAAAGCACAAACACTGTTAGCCTGTAACGAATTGATCGTGTAGCTTATTGATGAAAACTGACTTCCATGCTCATAATATATTAAGGTTTGCAATTAGTTTGACTAACAATAGAAATAATTACATTTTTAATATACTTTAATTTCTAGATGTTTTTATTTTGTTCTTCTTTAGATGGGCACTCTGGTTTTTTAAAAATGACAAGAGCAAAACTTGGCAAGCAAATCTTCGTCTTATCTCAAAGTTCGATACTGTTGAGGATTTTTGGGCGTAAGTAAAGATTTTTTTAATATGCACGATAATTTTGGGATTTGTTGGCAAAGCTTATGACCAAGTCAAAAAACCCATTAAGTACTCCATTAACTGCAAATTCTTGTGTGTAATCTGAAATATTTGCAAATTTGAAGGTGAAGTCTGTTGAAAAAAATGAAAATTGAGAAGTTCTTCATCCTCTAAATGCACATTGTTTTGTTGAAACACTGCAACACTACTTATATTCATGTGTACATGACAGACATGTAGAACATTTAATTTGTGCAGTAGCTATCTCATAGTTACATGAACCTGTAAATTCTGGTGGCCAACTGATTGCTGTTTCTATAGCCCCACATTTTCCTCCTTGATTAAATTGACTGCTCACTCATGTTGCATGTTCAAGAGTGCCTGAATCTGGAGTGTAGTAGTTGAGACTCATGCAGATTAATGGCATCCTTGAAAAAAAATTGTTAGAGGTTACAGAAGAAATGATCTTCATTCTAAGTTGAAGGTCTGTGAGAGTGATTAGGCTCCAACAGCAATAAAAAGCCTTTGAAGGTGGGCCTGTGCTTTCCAAACACTTGCCTCAATCAAGATTTTGCCTGCCATAATGCTAAAACATGGAGAAAATGCAAGTGCTGTGACACTGAGAATGAACAAAAAAGCATTATATATTTGATCTTAGTGTTTCATGCTACATTGAGTGGTAGGGTTCTTATTTTTGTTGCAGACTTTTTTTGGATGTGGTCCCCATGGAGGGAGGTGGTGTCTGAGTGTAGTAATAAGACTCATCAGTGACCCATTAGCACAGGGAGGAAAAATGCTTCAGCCTTTTCAGTAACTTTATTGGTGCCGTCCTGACAGGAGAATGGGATTCTGGGCTTGTAACCAGCTTTCCTTTTCCTACTGTGAGAGTGACTGCAAAGTGTGGTTCACTCAGCTGACAGTGGGGGGTATGTGATGGGCAGCTGAGTTGTTTGAAGCTCACTACTAAAGTTGGTTAAGGGTAGGTTTTTGAGCTTCTATAACTGAGCTAGTCTTGGTAATTGGTGCATAATCTAGATGTCTGAAGTGAAGGTATAAAATCATCCACCAGCAGTTAAGCTACACCTCCTTTGTGGTTGGAGTGGGAAATAGGTGTGTTGTTCTGGGGAGAAAATTTCACTGTCAAGGTAAACTTAAAAGAGGCAAACTGTTAAATTTGTAACTGGTGTTAAAAATTCCTGTGCATGATTTTGCATTGTTAGAACATAACAGTAGTCAATTTTCTTTCTGATACTGAACTATGCCTCAATATTAGTTGGTCTTGGGCTACAGGTTGCTGTAATATGTGCAGGCCTCTTTCTGAAGTCTGACCTGTTAGGGGTGAAAAAAGGCCTTCATCTCCTTGTTTGAGAAGGAGACACTATGTATGCCTTTGATTGTTTTTCTGAATTGCACAGAATTTGTAAATTTAAATCTGAATATACGTTTTATTGTCTATCATCTGTTCTTGCCTTTTGAGTCCTTAATTTGAATTATCAGGCCTACAGCATTCATATCTAGAGTGCTGTATCAAATAGTAAGGTTGAACATGTCTCCTAAAAAAATTCTCAGCAGTGCAAGTAGCACTAGAAATATAAACAGTTATCCTTATTCCATGAATGTATAGAATACACATGGACACAGAACCTATTGCTGTGAAAGTTATGGTGAGTTATGTTCCTGATAACTTTGAACTTCAGTTCTAAACCTTAGAACTAGGTGTAGAAGAAGTATTAGAAATGAGCTTAAAAACAGTTTTGGAATTCCTATTCCATTCTGCTGCTTTAAGCCTAGAACATCTTAATACTGATACTTTTATATTGTTAAAAATACTTAAGAAATGCGGTTGCTTCTGAAATAACTTTATTGCTCCTTAATTTTTGGGCTTCGGTACCTTAAAACAATGCTTAGTTTTTAATCCTGCTTTTTTCCCTCCAATAGTTTGTACAACCATATCCAGCTCTCTAGTAATTTAATGCCTGGTTGTGACTACTCACTCTTTAAGGTAGGTTTGCTAACATTTTTTTCTTTAGTTAAGGATGTTGATGGATGGTTTCCTGTCTAAGCAAGACACTGTCCAAATATTTCACTTAAGACATTTAGGAACATGGTTGGGAATGTCATAAAGTTGTTAATTTTTTGAGGAAGTCACAAACTCTCTGAAAATCAGGTTGTCACTGCTTCTGAAATTGCAAGTACTTGCTTTAACACATATTACAGACAGTAGATTTTAATCTGTGACTCTATTAGTGTTTGTTTTACATTTGAGATGTTTGTGCAAAGAATTAAGTGTAAATTTTTCTAATATGAAAGGTTTTCCAGCTCTGTCACTTGATGTGAAATGAATTAAAATGTCTGTGGGAGGCAGCAGCGTTGCCCAGTATTCCTTATGGGTGTACTGCTAGCCAGATGCACAAGTACTCCTATTAATTTTTATGCTACCAGGTAAATACTGTATTACTTAAGCATGAAATAGAAAAGTGCACCCTACATGGACAATAAGAACATAAGGAAGTGTCCAGACTAGTGAATAGGGAAAAGTGTACATGAAATCCTGCCTCAGCTGGGGTGGAGATCTGAATTGGGACTCTAAGTTAAATCCTAACCTCTTGATAGTGCTTGTATCGTGCAGCTTCCTTTCTATATTCCAGCACCTAAATAGTCCCTGAAGTGCTGGTGCCTGGTTCCTCCTTTGTCCGTAAAGCATAGCCGCAGGCTGGGGCTCCTCAGCAGACTGTATGCACTGTTTGTAGACCCAGCAGCTTTATGTAGGATTGCTTAGGTTTGGAAAGGTAATGGTATTCTAGGTGACTGAGAAACCTTAGTAGAATTTTAAGAAGCTGTGGGCCCTTCAGAGATTAGGATATCTATGGATAATACTTTTATTTTTTGCATTAATCCTTAATTCTTGTTTTGAGTATGTGTATCTGTTCTGTGTTTGCTTGTCATCAAGCAGTAATAATTATATAACTTCATGGAACAGGTATAGAATTGGTAACTGCTTCAGGCTTCTGGGCAATCTCTTACCGCTGTCCTTCAGTTGTGACATCGTAAGAGGTCCTCTTAAAGGTGATGAAGTAGTTTAAGCTCTGCAGCTGCCAGTGAGAGTGTTATATTTAAAGTGAGATGACACCACTCCATCCTGCATGTTGCACACTTAGTTTTCAGCCATAAGTTTTGTCGTGCAATTCTCAGTGGACAGTTCTTAACAGAATTACTCTGTCTAGACAATTGCTTACTTTTTTAATGACTTTCGGAAGTGTAGCATAGCTGGTTGGTACGGGAGCAGTAGCTGGCTGCTTTGCTGTATCAGCACATGCAGAATCATTTAATTCAGTGCAAGGCCACTGTCAAAATGTGAATCGGATCTTGCTTTGAAAGGGTATCTTGAATTTTTTTTTCTTCCCTCTCCCCAACAATGAAAATCCTCTTATTTTCACCTTATGTGAACAAACTTCTTGAGAGAGACTGCCAAAGGTGTTTATTTCAGTGAAATAATCTGTATGCATGAGTGAAGTACTTGGCTGATCTTGCACTGAGTGCAAGACGTGAAATAAGGACTCCAGATAAAATTAGCTGCTACATTCTGGTTTCATGCAGGGCAAAGCAGGTGGTTGTCTTTGCCTGTTGCATCAGGAATTTTTTTTAATGTTATATGTAGTTAAGACTTTTGCCTGGACCTGGACTGTGATGCTTCTGTAGAACTAAAAATTCACTAGAGTGTGCACTTGTTTTGGAAGTTTGATATTGGTGTGAGAGAATATTTCTAGACATTCTGGTATATGTCTTAATCTGTACGCTTCTTTCTTGACCAACTATACCAGTTATCACTGGCCTTTTGGTGTCTCTTTAGGAAAAACAGAGATGGAGTCTGATTTAACTTGTGGCCTTTCTTTGCAGGATGGGATTGAACCCATGTGGGAAGATGAAAAGAACAAGCGAGGAGGCCGATGGCTAATTACACTAAACAAGCAGCAGAGACGAAGTGACCTTGATCGCTTCTGGCTAGAGACAGTAAGCACCAGGGGCAGCTGAGGAGTCTTATGTTTGTCTGAAAATACATTTAACTGATTTGATATTTGTGTGCTATGCTATTCCAACTTCTTGGCAGCAGAGTGTCCTGTAGGGTTTTATTGACAGACTGTATTTTAAACATATTTTTTCAATAGTGATCGTCATATGGATGTATTGTCTTAATACTCCCTTGTAACAGGCAGCAACAGAGAGTTCTGTAGGACAGATTAAGCTTTTCCCATGTGGTGTACAGAACATTACTGTTGAACTACTGTGAAAATAGTACATTGTCTTGAGTGCAACTTGCTGGTTCAATTGATAAAGAAAATTGTTTTACAAATACTTTTTAAAAAGTGAATAGTTTTCAGGTTTTGGCTTTGTTGAACAAGGGACTTTCAGATTTACTTTTTTCCTTCTGTATTTATCTTAATGCTGGAGTAGGCAATAATAGCACATTCATCCTGTGTATACACACCATAAAATACTTTTTTTCCATTGCTCTTATCTCTTTGGAGTAGAATTGAATGGCAAATATATTTCTAGTGTGGATTGCAGTAAATGTCTTACAGAAAAATGTGTTGTCTAGGAACTGACTCAGAATAGCCTAAAACAATCTAGTGCAATCTAGGGTTTAGGAACATAGATTGCAGACAGGACAATGCACAGCATTCTTGGCAATCTCTCATCTTTTGTCCTTGGTTTTGTGAGAGGCAGGGAGTATTGCACCCCTTTGAAAGGGAGAAATGGCCTTCAGAATCAAAGCAGAGGTGTCCAAAATGTCAGAACTTTCAGGATCTTTGTAGTCACTGTAGTTGTGATTTGAAGAGAGCCTTACAGTACTGGGCAGTGTGACTGAACATGAGCAAATTAACATCCTGCTGCATGTACTTGGACTAATGCATGTGTGAGTCCTGACTGCTAATAGCCATGACGTATGGCTTGGAAACATGTAGGTATACTGTGCAAATTGAAGGCTAGAGGGCTCTGCGTTTTGCTTAGCAGTGAGCAATGGCACAGAGCCTAAATACCCAGGTGAATGTGATACGTGCCTAAAACAACCCTGTCACTTCTAATTCCAGTAATTATATGCAACCAATTTTCTGCAATAGAAATCAAAGCCTTTATAACCCCCCTTTGGAACAAATTTTTATTATAATATAATGATCTTAACTGTGAACTAAACTTCATTTGAGAAGACTTCTTTCCCTGTTGTGCAACATTCATGAAAAATTTACCTGAGTAGTGTTTATTGAGCATGGAAGTCATCTTTGCTTGCATGTGAACCAAGACAGTTGGTCAATATTTTGCATGTCTGTGTGTGGTTTGATCTTAACCATTTATGGCTTGAATTACGCAGTGAGTGTGTGCAGCCTGCACTTGGGTGTAATATTTAAAGCATGTCTAGTTATACCTGATTTATTCATTAGCACACTTTGTCCTTTATGTATTTCCTTGAGTAAACCAGCCCTTCGGGGTCTGATGGGTACCAGAAGACCTGCTTTGTTTGAAAAATTGCAAACATGTTAAATTTCTAGAGGTTATAAGTGGTACCAGAGAACTGACATAACCGCAGTATATTTAATGTACTGTGCAAGTGAAGGAAACAAGTGTCCATTTGCAGATTTGGTGTGCAGAAAGGTGTTTTTTTTTAATTCAGCATAGTCTAGGCAAATATGTCTCAAGCACAAGAAACAATTTGTTTTGAATATCAGGATTGCTTGTTTTACAAGTTTCAAGCTGGAGATTTTAAATACCACTTTTACTCTTAGCATGTTGCACAGGGCTGTGACCCCGCTCAGTCTGTTGTTCCTGCTTCAATTCCAAGCTTCACTGCTAGAAACCTGGGAGGAAGAATCTTGTGTTACTTGTGCACCTGCATTGGTGCGTTGTATTAAACCCTGTTCAGGATCACCGATGCCCACTTTAGAGTTTATGGAAACACTGAAGCTTCCTGTGTTAATTGGAAGCAACTTTTCATTGGGTAGCACAGTCTGGCTGCAGTCAGATTTACAGTCTGCAGTCTGAATTCATAGACTTCAGCATTGAAATTAAACCTTATGTACCTGATGTTGTACAAATAGTCCTTAACAGGTTCTTCCTAGATAATGGGTGGGAACAGCTAAAATTTCAGATTGGTCCATCTGTGTTAAGTGTACTGTAGAAAGAAGAATAGTGCTTTAATTCTTCTCTTGTTTTGGATTGGGAGGATGGAGTGGAAGGCAGCACTGTGGGAATAATCAGCTGTGTCAGAACTTGCAGCAGGTGGCAGAGGAGGAGGAATGGAAAATTCAGACTAGAACGAGGATGCCCTACCAGAGTAGGTAGGGCTTCTTGTTCTTCTTGGGACTTCAAGAAGACACTGCAGTAAATAGAAAGTGATTGTTGTATGGCAAATAGCTGTAGGCAGTAAAATGTGTTCGTCGGTCCTTGTGTACACTGAGTGCTTGCTTGCCTACAGAACAGGATTCTGACTCTAAACTTTCTCTTTCACAGCTGCTGTGCCTTATTGGGGAGTCATTCGATGACTACAGTGATGATGTGTGTGGTGCTGTTGTTAATGTTAGAACTAAGGGTGATAAAATAGCAATATGGACAACTGAATGTGAAAACAGGGATGCTGTTACGCATATAGGGTAAGTAACGTGGTCGGTGCCTGGCTGTATGGAGTGTAACCATGCGTGTAAAGCCAGTTTGCTTGATCGAGGAGGCATTTCAGGCAAGTGGAGCCTGTGCAGAGCTGTATCCCAAGCTTAAGTAACTGTGCCAAATTGTGTTCAATTCTTCATTTCTAAACTACAGGGAAGGTAGTGCAGCAGTATAGAGTAGCTACTAACACATGCTAATACACAAATCTTGGCAAAAGTCTCATTTCACATGGAGGCTTTGTAATTAACAACTATAGGTAATGTGCAATCTGTTCCAGCCTGCCGGTTTGTAAGGGTGGGTAGTCAGAAAGAGTAGAGCATTGATATGATGTTTTCCCAGGAAAGTGATGCTTACAAATGAGATAAGATAGGAAAGGAAAGGTGCTGCAAGTCTTAAGCACAGAAGGATGTATTCAAATTTGGGGGGAAAAAAAGCTGTACAGTGATGTGCTGTGAAACTCTACAGGCATTTCCCTACATTTTGCCTCTGTTTAACTACAGATAAAGCAATGCTGACGATTTGTGGGTTATTTGACCTGTGTGCTGTAGACTTTGTTTAAGTAAGCAGCAGTAGTTATCTCAGATTATGAGTCTGTGCTATGGAACATGCACGTTGTGCTCTAGTGTGTAGCAAGTATTACTAATTACGCAGTTACTATTTACACAATTACGTGATTACAATTACTGATTACACAAGTATTTATTGGATTCTTTAGTACTGATGCTTCAGAATAACTTCCTGTTAAATTTGTCATTGTAGGCCATTTACCTCATGCAAATAAACGAAAATATTTATCTTCTTGGCTTAGTACATCTGTCTTAAGCCAAACTTGAACTGTCAGGCATAGCAGCTTACTTTTTTCACTACCTGAGGACTCTTTTGACACATGCCTTTTTTTTTTTTTTTTGGGCCTTTAAGAATCTGTCTGCCTTCTACTAACAATTTTTATTATACAGTCATGTTTTCAGGCTTCAATTGTAAGTGTTTAATAATAAACAAGCAAAACTATGGTATTCATCTTCTGCTACCACAATGTTGCAATAAACCTAGTTGGCATCAGACAGCGTTTTAGATGGTGTTAACCATTAACTAAGGAGTTGACTCCTTTAGAGAACTGTGAAAAAATTAAGATTTTTGCAAACTGACACAAGGACCAAGGTAAGTTATGTTGCCCTCTGGCTCCCTTATTACCCTAACTCCAGACAGGAGTGGCCATTAGTGACTTGCATCTCACTCTGAGCTGAGGAGCACTGTATGTGTGTGTTTGTGCTTAAGGCAGGTACTGCAGCTTCTTTCTCTTAAGACATAAGATCCAAGGTGTTTTTTCTTAGAGCTTCTGTTGGGTAAGGTGCCCATGATGAGGTCTGTGGGAGTCTGCTTTCTATCAGATGTTACTGGAAAGACAGCAACTCTCTGCAGCCACGATGTGTGGGGTGATTAAAACTGACTGTTCCAGAGAATTGCTGTTTTCTTTGGTTCCGGTGGCTTTATCATCTTAGTTCTGGGATTGTGAACATGAGTTCTTTGTAGTTGTTTTGTTTCTGTATATGGAAATACAGCTTTCTGGCTTAATGATACTCACATGAATGCAGTATAGAGTTCCTGCATTTTGCATTTATTTAGGCCTGTTAATTATTTTTTTGCAAGAGCTTGTCCTATTATATGTGGTAAGTCATTTCACAAAACATTAAGTGTGTTTTAGATGCAATACACACTAGAAAAATATCATATTTCAAGTCCTTTTTTCATATCTGAGAAATTGTTTCTAAATTGGCAACTTTTTTTTTTTTTTTTAATGGTGTCCACAGATCTTAAAAGCAGGTGTCCTGATACTAATTCCTTCTTAAGGACTTTGCTTAAACTGTTGTTTTATTTCTTTTCCTCTCCAGGAGAGTATACAAGGAAAGATTAGGACTTCCTCCAAAGATAGTGATTGGTTATCAGTCCCATGCAGACACAGCTACTAAGAGCGGCTCCACCACTAAAAATAGGTTTGTTGTTTAAGACGACACCTTCTGAGTATTCTTTCATAGGAGACTGCGTCAAGCAATCGAGATTGGGAGCTGAACCAAAGCCTCTTCAAAAGCAGAGTGGACTACATTTAAATTTGATTTCCATCTAAATGTTGCTAAGATTTGTGAGAAGTCTCATTCGCCTTTGTCTTGTACTTCTATGTTCAATTTTTCTATTTTGGCCGAAGTAACCGTTACCAATTGGAATTTTAGTACACTTCACCCCCCCCAAATCCATAAGTGTGTTTCTGGCCCACTCTGTAATAGCTTGGTAGAAACATTACTATTGCAAAAAATAATTTGTTTACCCACAGTATTCAGAAAAGAAGTTGCATTTCTGTACCTGCAGGAAATTACTCTGTTTTACATTTGCATTGTATGCAGTAAGATTTTGCTGGTTTGGAAAAGAGTATGGTGCGTACAGTTTTCTAGCAATTTTTTATACAGCATCATCTTTGCTGTAACCTCTGCTGATGGCTGCTAGATTAATTTATTTGTTTTCCCTATTTGATAACATTAGTGATATTTTGATTTCAGTTGTTTTTGCTCATGTAACATTTGGTGAAGAATCTGGGAGTATGACAAAGGTGGAATAAACACGAATTTTGTGCATTCTTTGGTAATTTTTTGGTTTTTTTGTAACATCAAAGCTTTGCTACAGATTTATGCATTTCAGTCAAATCAGTGATCTTTTGGTGTGATTTCCTGAACGTAAATGTGGATTTTTTTTTTAATGTAACACCATAATTTACATTCCTTACTAGAAATAGTATGTCTGTTTTTGTATCTTATGCTGTATTTTAACACTTTGTATTACTTAGGTTATTTTGCTTTGGTTAAAATGGCTCAAGTAGAAAAGCGGTCCCATTCATACTAAGACAGTGTACAAAACTGTAAATAAAATGTGTACAGTGAATTGTCTTTTAGACAACTAGATTTGTCCTTTTATTTCTCCATCTATACAGCAAGTATTTGTACCTCTCGTGACAAGGCAGTCTCTACTGTGGCGTCTGTTGTAGTGTCTTCCAAGAAAGATAAAGTCTGGAGCTATAGTCTGTTGAAACTTTTAATAAACCTATTAGATAGCACCCTAAATCAAAGTGGAATTATATCAATGTGGCTACTGTTCTTTCTTAGTGGTTGCTCTAATTGATCATGGGTTTTGTTGTTTCTCTTTTGACTTGTTTTATGCCCAACCAAGAATCTTAAGGGTACACAGAAAGCTGCTTAGTTTCAGGTAGGCACTACAATAAAAGTGCTTCAGTGAGTGATTCTGCTCTAAGGATATAATGCATAAAGTACAAGTAGAGCATACCAGAGACATGGCTACAAATAAAAGTATGAGTATCTAGATAGCTTGCTGTTGCATATGTCTGAGTAGTTGAAGCTTTGTTTCATTGTTCACAAGTTACTCCAGAGAGCTGTAAGTTTACTTGGAGGTTCACAGGATGGAGATCTTGAGGGTCAAGTTCACTTATTTTGAGCAAAAGATGAGAGGCTTGTTCTTTCCACCTCTTCGAGCATGGAGAAAAATCAGTGCTTAATTGCTGATTTCTTGCTTTTTTTTCAGTGTGTGATGTACTTAAAGATCTTGCCAGGGCTATGGAGCCTTTCTTCAGCTGAGTGTCAAGGCAGGTGCTTTATTGGGGTTTTGATCTTTGTGATAACTGATTAAAGCGAGTTTAGTCACTGGCAGTGAAGCTTCAGTTGCATCTGCCTGATGAAGGCACTGAAGTGTCTGTGTGCTGAAATAGACTTGAATACTTTGCTTGCACGTTTATTCAGAAATGTGTCATAAGGAGCATATCAGACTATGCCAAAAATATCTGGATCGTTATTACGGCTGTTTAATAGAAACACTTAGAGTAGACATCTCTATCTAAAGATGCTATGCCTTCAGTGTTGGTCATTAACCCGGATATTTGTGAATGTGGAGAGAGCTGTCTAGGCTGTTTGTGTGCTGGTTTCTGTGGATTCTCGTGCAACTGGTTGCCTGTCCTGATTGAGCAGGTGTGAGAGCAAGTCAGGTTTCCATTGATAGTAGAATATAGCAGTCCATGCCTGTTTCCCAGCTTCAGCTAATCATCAATTATGCTTGCATGCATGGGAATGTGAAGGTGAATCAGCATCCCGAGTGGTGACTCTTGTGTGTGTGTAATTTGGGAGCATGGTGGCCCAGCTCCCTCAAAGGAGTGTCAGTGGAAACGGTGGCAATGCTGCCCTTTTGTAAAGAGCATTGAGATTAACCTGAGTGCTTTTGTGAGAACTACATAGTATTGGGCTTTTTCATTGCACTACAAGCCTGACCAGAGTATTATTTAGGGTAGCAGCATTTTGTTTATCTAGAAAAGCAATTGATAGGGTTTTTTTGGTACGGCCTCAGGTTTTTGAGCCTGAACCTATTGAAGCAGCCAGCCAACTTGCACTCTAGTATGAAAACTGCAGGCAGGTTGAGTTGAGGGTCTTTGCTCACATAACAATTGTAGTGTTTCTAAAAGACTTGAGAGGAAACTAGCTGGCATGGTTGCTTTATCAAATGTACAGCCTATGCCTTTAATTCACTTTTAGAGGAAGCAAATGACCACAAACCTTGTTTTCTCTAGCTTGCAAATCACTTTGTGCTGCATACTAATGTTCTTCTGATTATAATGGTGTAGTTTGTATTTGTGTGCTAAGGGAGAAAGCTGAGAGCTCTCCATTCTGCATGTTACTGTAACAGCCACAGGCTCAGGAGAGGACAAAGCAGTAAATGTTGAAGCATCTCATATTGCTGCAGAATATTCAGTATCATTAAACTCCCAGCTAAAGGGGAGGCTGTTGTCAATGTGTGCTTTTAGTAAGCCTGGGAAGACTACAGAGTAAATGCATGAAGCATCTTTTCAGAAGTGGGGTTATGTGGTACGAAACCAGAGCAAGGAAAGACAGCAGAAATTGCTGTGCTAGAAGAGGTGTAAGAATGTGCCAAAATACAGCCTGTGAAGATGGGGCAACAGGTGAGGAATATGTGTGAATTGTCAGCTTCTGGATATAATGTTAAGTCTTGGACTGTGCAATGCTTTTCATTGTCATTTCTGTTTGTCCTGCTGCACTGTCACTGTCTTGTCTATCAAGTTGTCTCTAGCTCAGGAAACTTAAACATTACCCAAATTCTGGAAACTTGGAGTAGTGGCTTTTAGCCAAGCATGAAGTGAACCCAAAGCTTCCATCCTACCTAATGGAATGCTTTTTTACTAAATTGCTTGGAAAAAGTTCTCTGGACTCCATTCTGGGACTCTGACTAAATTTAAAAAAAAAAAAAATTAAAACTTTGCATTTTAGTCTCTGGAAGTGTCATGGATCTTCCCTTTGATATGTGACCTCCCCCATTTCCAAGAAGCTTTATTTTTGAGTCTTGGCCTGATAGTTTTAAAACTAATTTTTAAGAACACCCTGCACTCAAGTACTCTACCAGATAGTTAAGCTTGATAGTTAAAACCATAGAGCTTTCAGGCTGCCTGGCACTTAACTTTTAGAGTACTTTGCCCTCTTAAAAACAGTCAGTGATTTCTGTAAAGTTTTTTTTGTGAATAGGTTTTACTTAGGTCTTAAAATAACTTTTTTTTTTAAATGCAGAATTTGTCCCTTTTCCCATTGGGCAAGAAACAGGCAAATGGAAATGACATGACCAGGAAGGAAATAGGTATAACTATTTCATTTTGAGGCATTTCATGCCTGTCCATCTGAATTCTTTGGAGGGCAGAAGTGCAGAGTGCATTAGCAAGCAGTGTGGAACCAGTCCTGTGGAAGGCACCTGCTGCACCTCTCAGTCATTGCTGTAGAGCTCCAGGAGCCGTTCAATCCCAAAGTCTTGCCATTTTGGATCTCTCTGTGGAACACCCATTCACTACAGCTGCTTAAGCAGGTTTTCTGTCTTTTAAAAGTTTTGTGTTCTGCCAGAATTTATTTTCAGGTGTCTGGCTCTGGCACTGCAGCGAACCCTTTAATAAGCACTTAAATTCCTTCCCCTGTGATAAAACCCACGGTCACTCTTCCTCTTGCCTGGTGGCTGTCTGGCACTTTCCCAAAAGACTATGGAATTCCCTCTTAGCCTTCCTATTTTGAAATAAAGCAGGTTCTGATGTCCAGAGCTAAATGTGAATTATGGCTGTGCACATGATGGTTGTTACGCTTCCCAGCATTAACCTGTTATTTAGTGTGATGCCTTAAATGTAAAAACATCCTAGCTGAAGTCTGCTTGTTGGTATCAGTTTGCCTGCTAACCAAACAACTCAGATTTTTTTTATTCTCTGCTAGTACTGAGCGTGTGACAAGCTTAGCTGTGAATTTGTGGGGTTTATGACTGCGTGGGTTTATGACAGCCTATGCTTTTCTTGTCTCCATTTTTTCTAATCCTGATGCTTTTCAAGCCTTACTAAAACATGTTTAATAAAGGGGAAAATTACACTGAGTCTAGTCACTGCTTTTTTAGTCACTGGGATACCATGGAGAATTCCAGGTGTTGCTAAACCCGATAAAGACCGTGTGTGACTTCTTTGGCATAATAATCTGCTTATGGGATTTCATTTTTTTTATCTCTAGCCATGTAAGTATGATAATAGTGAAAATGATACTTGAAAGTGTGTGTGAATATATCGTATATAAAGCAAAAATTACTCATCTATTTTTTCAAAGTAGAAAACTTTTGTTATTTCTAAAAGGTTTCTTTGACTTTCTGTAATGACTTACTGGATTTTGCTTACAATAGGTAGTTTAGATCAATCTTTTTTCCTATGTTGTGCCTATTATTGTTATCAAAGAGTTGGAGCCAACCTCATAGGTCAGGGTTGGCATTCTTTGAAGTAAAGCTAGTTTTTGAGCCTTATCTTCCTCCATATGTACAGGATAGTTTATCCTAGTGCATCTCGCCCTGAGCCGTACAAATACGCAGAAAATACAATGAGAAATTGGAAGGTACTACTTTATTTCTGTAGTTTGAATGAAAATAAACTTTCTGAGGAACTAATGTCTCAGCTTCTTGACTCTGTATGGGTTGTAGAGAAATACAGCTCAAACATACATGAGTGTGGAATTACTTTGAAAACTGTGTTCTCTTCAGTTTGCAGTTTGTGTGTCACTGGGGCTCCTGCAGCTCACCCACACATCAGCGTTCTTGTAGACAGAGCTGGTGTTAACAGCAGTGATTGCAACACTGTAACGCTGGTGATTGCAAAATCACTGCTCTTCCCTTGTTTACCAGAGTTCTTCTGTTGGAAGTAGTCTAAATACGGTGTAGTGGATCAGCCAGCAGGAAAGTGCAGCTGAACCCTTCATGGGAGCTCCTGTTGTGCCACTGCAGTGACATCAAACAGCTGGAGCCAGTGCCGGGAAGTAGCAGGAGGGCTTTGGTCTGCCTGTGCTGTCCACTGGGGGCTTCAGCACCAGAAAAAAACTGTAGGTGTTACCACTGCACATCTGTGCACTTGAATGCCAGAGAGGTCTTCTCATACAAGAGTAGATGTTTGACTTGGCTGTAAATTGACCCCACTACATGTTCATATCGTATGTTTGAAGTGGGGATGCTCTCGCACAGTGAGGAAGAGGTGACTACCAAAGTCCGGAGGTGGAGATGCTGCTTCAAAGTTTCCCTGGACCTGGAAATTTCATCCTTCAGTATATTTCCTAAAAGTGAGGGAGTAATTTGCAAGCTGACATGTGGAGACAGATGCATCCCAGATTGTTTGGGTAAAAAAAGAAAAAAGCTTAGAAAGGTCCCTTAAGTATTTATTGCTTCATTGGGGGGGGGGTCAGGGGGAGGTGGGCATCAAGGGCAGAACTGAGGTTTGATTATTTTTTATTTTTCTCTGCCTCAGGCTATGAGGATTTTTCAAAGGTCGTTTGGGGAGAAATAAAAATTGGCAACTAGATTCAAGTACTGACACTTTTATGGAATTTTAAGGCCCTTAAAATTCCCCCTTTGAGGTTCTGGTATTCCTTTATGGCTACAGTAGCCCCTAACCCTCAGTGTTATTTAAAGTTTGTGAGGGTGACAAGGCCACATGAATGTCTCTTTGTCTTCATTAAACTGGTGCTTTGCCAGTGTTTTGTGGGGGTCATAACAGTGGTGCAGAGTAGTCATAAGCTGTAACAGCAGTAACTGCTGCAAAAAAACATTTGGATATGGAGGACTTCTTAAGCAATAGATGATTCCTTCATATTTGTGCGAAATGTGAAAATGATACAAAGGGAAGAATCAGGTTTTGTAATGGATTTGATGCTTTTCCTTGGCCACTGTTTCTCAGTAGAGGTGGTGGTGTCCAGCTGTCCCTGCAGAGCTGTCTGACAGCAGCAGGAGTGATGGCATTGCTGAGGGGACACTGAGGCAGCTCTTGGCAGCTGGGAGCTGCTTCTGTTCTCTGAGCTTGTGCTGTGGGTGCTCTTGGTTATCTCCAGTAAGCTCCAGGACTGAGAGACGAGGTTTTCACTTCCACTCTGCGACACGATCTCCAGCTGCACTCCTGTGGTGTACAAACACGCTCCTGGTTCTGTGCGCTTGCTGTCGTTGCACTAACCCTGCCCCTTGTGTGGCTTTCTAGATGGGTATTCATGAGAAATTCTAGGTGTTCTGCCAGAACAGGATTAATTCTGGATTGAATACAACCCAACCAACCTTTCCTCTTCTATGCTCTTAAGGCTACAGTTTAATTGCACTAGAAGTCCTATGGTTTGGGGTCATCTCTAGTTAAATTAACTTGAGGCAACTCAGTCCTACTCCTTGCCTTTAATTTTAGAGTTTTTCTAGGTTTGAACAGCAGAGAATCAGCTTCTTTGAAATGCTGGAGTGTCTTTGTTTTAACACACATAAGCTTGAGCTATGGCTTAGGTCTGCCTTCCTGTCCCCTAAAGGAATTTGCAGCAGAATTGGCATGTGTCAGCAAGGGAGTAAAATACCTTGGCAGTGTGAGGTGTTTGCAGTGGGATCATTTGCTGGCTGTCCTGTTGCCAAGTGCTGTGTCTTGCAGTGCTGGGTCCAGACTTTGTAAGGAGGTTTGTACAGGTCTTAACTACATTTAAGAATATGTCTGTCTTAAAATCCTGGTTTCTTTCATGTGTTGTGTCAATTTTCAGAGGTTTTATTTTTGCCGTTTTATAACAGTTTCTGAGGATCTCTGCAGCATTGCTGAGCTGGGCTCAGTGGTAACTATTATTGATACTATTAACTATTTTGTATGTATATATATATATAATTGTTATTAGAGTGCTAACGTTTTCTAGCAGTTCTGGAGCACCATGCTGGTTATTGCGCCTGCATGCTGGCTGCAGCTGGGTTGGTTTGTTTGGAGTAGAAGAGAGAAGAGATTCCTAGCTGCCTCGTGCATTTATTGAGGGTTGGTTTGAGGAGTTTTTTCCCAAAGCTGAGCCATAATCTTAAAATGGAGACTGCAGATAGTAAAGGCATTCTTTCAGTTCAACTATCAGTGGAGAGGGGGTGGCCAGCAGCAGATAGAGGAGCATCCTCACAGGAATGTGCCAGAGGGCAGTGAAACAGTTACTCAAAAACGACAGAACTCCTGGGGCACTGAAACAGCTTCTCCTGGATCTGAAGTAGTCAACCCAAAATGCTGTTCAAATCTGTAGGTTTTGTCCTAAACGTTATAATTCCTCCTTTGCAGCTGCTCTGTGAGGTCACTGCTGTGCATGTATCCCTTCTATTGGTTGCTTTTCTCAATGCAGCGTTTTTGGTCTTCCCAGTTCACCCCATGCTGATCCCTTAATACAGTGGGCAGAAATCAGTTTCTGAAACAGTTTTGTTGGACAGGGCAGTTCATATTTTCCAGTTTGTAGTCTAAGGTCTCCCTTGGGACAATTGACTGTAAAGGCCTTTTAACTGCAGAAGACAAAAAGGGCAAGAAAATAAGCTTGCAGCTCTGTGCAGCAAAGTCCCTGTGTAAACATCAACCAGACAAGAAAAGAAAGACTTCTGCTCGGATGGAGTTTGCTGTAGCATTGGTCCAGTGTTCAGCTCAGGTGTTAGCAGAAGACTCTGGGGTGACATGAAAGGAAGGAAGGCAGAGAAATTTTCTGTCACTTCCTGATAGTCTGCCAAAGTCCATCCTGGTCTTCATGTCTGTGTGGGGCGTGCTGGGGTAGCAAATGCAATCATAGGGCTTCCCTACTTTTCTTCTATCTCTGTGATGTTTTACAGAAAAGTAATTCAATTGAGTTTGAGGCCTTGTAGAAAGGGAAACAAGTCAGATAAGCTGCTACTTAAATCTTTTGTTTTGGTCATCTAGTGAGACCTAGTAGTTTGGGGTTTTTTTACAAATTTCAGTGAACACTGAGGACTGAGTTCTTGTTTTCCAGTAACTTCAGCCCTGTGGCATTTGGTGTGTTCCATTCTTGCCACATTGTTACCCATGGAGAAAACAGTCATTGACAACTTTAAAAACTTCATTTGTTGGTTTGGGGTTTTTTTCCCTTTCAGCAAAGTTTCTGTTTTACTTTGTCATTAAGCAACACGGGGGCAATCTGTCATTCTCTAGATTTTGCTGCAGAGGCTTTAGAAAGAGTCAGGGAAAGGAATGTGTTCTTTAGAATTTTGCCCTGGAAAAAGGAACGCCTCAATGACACAGAACGGGCAGATATTAGGAAGATCCAGCAGGATGATGTGCTCACTTAGGGAGATGGTTTGCCAGAGGCACAGGTAAGAACAGCTCCAGTCCACTCAGGCTGCAAACTCCCTGACTCCAGTGCCACTCCTGGCTTTTAGGCATGCTCTTTTCTCTGTTTTGTGCAAAGCTGTTCTGCTGAGGGCATGTGGCCACACATTTCCCTGCAGCAGGCTGCAGATCACACACAGAGTGTTTGGGAGCTTCACCAGGTGTGTATTTTGTTTCCAGATAGGCTCTGGAAAGGTTTGACAGCTGGGCCTGTTCCCACTTCCTGCCTGGCTGAAATGATTGGATGCTGACTCAAATACTTGCAAGTGAACATTTTCCAGGTGCGGGCCTCCAGCTGCCATCTGCCCTCAAGCAGCCATAAGATAGTTCTATAAAAAACTTCAAGTGGTGAGCACACATGGAAGGAGACTTTTGGCAATACAGCAGTAGGCAGTGTATCCCAAATAGAAATCCAGTACAAAGATACGCACAAACCAGCAGTGCCCTGCCATTCCCCAACAGCTGGTATTGTGTTTGCCATGTTTAGGATCACCTAAAAACACCCTCACTGTGTTTTCCTTTAAAGCTGTTCCTGTCTGCCCCAGCAAGAAGGACTTAACACATTTGAAAAATCAATGGGCTTCTGCTGCAGGGGGTTGTGGGTGGCATGGGCTGGCTTTTGCAGGGAGCCCTTGAGAGAGCTTATTTCTTTTATCTAGTGGTTTGAGATGTTCAAGAGGAAAATAACTGTTGCAGAAATTGTTCTTGTGCCTTGCCACAGTCCAAAGGTGGAAATGTTAGAGCAGTTCTCTGTAGCTGCCTGGATTAGAAAGGTAACTCATAAACTCTGGTGGATGTTTTTGAAAATGCTGATAGTTGTTTTCAGCATACAATTTGACTGGTTTTTTCCCTTCATTGTAGGAGGATAAAAATGTAATATATTTGTTAATTCTTATATATTACTATGTGTTGTGGTACAGGTGGGAAAAATTAATTATATGTAACTATAACACTGAACTGGGCTGATAGGAACTTGTGTTCTGTAGACTCAAATGTCAATAAAATGGGATATGCTTTACTTGTCTCCATGTGGTAAAATCCAGGACCTGTTTATTCTCAGGGGGCAGTTTAAAAACCTAAAATTTCCCCCAAATGCAGGATTTTCATTACTGCTAGTAAAGCTTTAAAGATACTTTGTTATTTGGAGCATTCCATGCAGAAAAATACTTTTCTGGTTCACTTGGGAGCCAGGAGCTCCGCTGTTTGCCTTCCTTTGGCACATGCTGTATTCTCAACCATGCTTATTTTAAACTTGAGGCTGACAGCAAAGGTGTCCTACCGACTTGGTTAAAATATTGACTGAACTTTGTGTCCTGTTTTCTACAGTGGCCAGTGACAGATGATTAGGAAACAGCTTGAGGAATAAAAGATCCATAGTGTGGCTTTTCCTTTGGGATACCTTGTCCACTTTTGGCAAAAAAACTGTGCACCTAAGGCTGCTGTGTTTAACAGCTCCTGATTGATCTGTCTCCATTAATTTGGTGAGTCCCTTTCTGAATTAATTTATAATACTGATTTTTGAAGTTGACACAGCAGTTGAAATTCCAGCACAGCGATGCATTGCGAGAAGGCACTTCCATTTGAGTCATTGTAGCTTTCCACAAAACAATTGAGATTGAGCCTCCCCTTTCCATTCAGTCTGGTGGCAGCATGTCAGAACTACCGCTTAACAAAAGAGGGTAGAGATACCTTTTCTTGCCTTTTTTTTTTTTTTTTTTAAACTGTCCTCTGTGCCCATCCTGTTTGCAGTTTAGGTTGCATATTTTTTCTGGGTTTCCATTGTTGAGTACTGGAAGCCTGGTTAATCTTCCACCTAGGGCCATACAAACCATACTGTTACAGTATCTAAATAAAAGTCTTGCAACTGACTTATAAATGCCATAAAAATAATGCCATGAAAATAAAATAATGAAATTACAGAAGCAGAAAATCTGACTGCAAATTAAAAAAGAGCAACTCCTGATGATTAGCACAACTTTTCCAAAGTAGTACTATGTGGCCCTCTCCAAGTCTGCCTCACCTATCAAGAGGACCAGGGTTGTTTCAAATACAAGCACCCTGATAACAGTTACATCACTAAGTCCAGATGTCACTTGGCAGAGCTGTCTGTAGGTGCTGTGTGATTTTCACTTTGTTGATGCTGTAAGTCCTCTTTCAGTTAGAAGTAACCAAATGCAAATGGTGCATATTCGCAAAGGAACCTTCTCTGCCCGCGTTCAAACAGCCCCACGATGACTTCAGGAGCCTCGTGACCTAATAAATGAAACAGCCATAAACAAAAGCAGCCTCATCTCCACACTCAGGCATTTTGCCACAGAAAGTCAGTGTTTGCTGGCTCAACACTGTCAAATAGGAGAGGCACTGACAGGGAGGTGACTCATCATGGAAACTCATCTTTGTCGAGGTGAGGGAACTTCCTGCGTTCCCCTCTGTCTGGGCTCTGCAGATCAGGACCCCCAGCAGCCCGAGCAGTGGGACCCCAGCGTTGGGGCAGAGCTGTATGTCCATGGAACATCTCCCCCAGGGAGCACACGCCTGTCTCTTCCTGCTGCCTTCTTCCACAGTTCAGGCTCCCTCCTCCACTGAAGAAGAAAAAAAAAAAAAAAAAAGCTTCACAGTCTTTTGAGGTAGCTACAGTAGCTCTTTCTTTCAAAGCTGACCTTCAAGGGAATAAATGCTGTCAGCCAGATCCTACTTCGTGCTGTTTGAAGACAGACTGAAGTGAGAGAGATGTTTTGAGAAGATCTAGATTTTTTTTTATTTTCTATTCTGCTTGTTCTTTATGTCCTAATTTTAAGATCCCGTCTATCCTGGTGACAGAATGGCTGACCTGGAAACGTAGAAGTATGAATTAAAAAGAGCAAAACTTGGGTCTGCTTGAGAGGAAGGTTTTTGTGGGTTTTTTTTTCTTCCTTTGGTTATTCTAGAATAATTAATTCATTATGAAGCTTGCAAAAAGGAAGGAACTACTGTTACTCATAAATACTAATATGTATAAAACTCTCATAGGTATTAACTTTACTTTTTAGGGAATTTGACCTGTTACTGCCGCCTGAATTTCGGGTTTCTAAATTTCTGAATTTCAGAGTTTTCATGCTGAGAGAGTCTGCAGAGGAGTAAAAGCCTGACCTTGATGTAATTGCTACAACTGTTCTGTGTAGAAGTGTTGATTTTTCTCTGCCAAAGAAATGTCTTATCAGATTTGATGCATCATGTTGCCTCCAGAAAAACTTAACTCCTTTCTAGACAAATTTAGTTGAAGATAAAAATACTCTTAAAACTAATAGTGCATTATTTGTGTACAAGTTTTAGCAGTAAAGGAAGTTTAATGAACATCCCTCATCTTACCTCCGTAAAATTAACTTTCATGAATCTCTACTGTAATTTGTTAATTTAAAAAATCTTATTTATTAAGCTTACAAAAATATCAGCCAGTTCATGTAATAACTTCTTGAAGATACATTTTCTACAGTCCAAGAGTAAGGGGATACAAATCTTTCAAGAACTGATTGAAGATAAGCTCAAATAATAGAGAATTCCAGCTATAACTTGCTTTCCTTTGAAAAAAATATGGAGGGGAAGGAGATTGTAAGATTTATAGCTACAAGAAGTTTGCATTTTTTTCCAGTCCTCAGATGTAATTGAGATGACTGTATTTGTTATGGACCTTTGTGTAATGCATAGGCCGTGTTGGGTGCCTTTATCTCACTTAAAGTTTCTGAGGAGATCTGTAATGCAGCTGTGAACTCTGCACAAGAGTGAGAAGCTCACTGTGAGCTGGGTATGGTGCTGCTGCTGAGTCATGCTGACAGCTCAGCCTGGGCAGCTTTAATCAAGGTTCAAAAGGGAACAGGGCATCTCTGAGCATTGAGGTAAGACCAAGGAAATCCTGCAGGCACTGCTGGTGCTCAGTTTGCTTCTTGCTGAACCTGCTGTGCCAGCCTCTGAGCTGACAGTAAGGGAAACAACGTGGCTGCTGATCCTCAGGTTTCTGGTACTGTAATTAGGGCTTTGGCTTTTTGACTCAGTGCAGAACATCTTCTTAAAGCAATTAGAACAGTTCCTTTGCTGTCAGATGTCACTAGGGGTGTAAAGAAATTTTCATTGACTTCAAGGATGGTGCTCAAAGTGTGACTTTATAATTTTCCTTAGATGTGATTAAGCACTTTTGCAGTGGAGGCTGCCACTGCTGCCAAGGGACTGTGGGAATATTTATGAAAACCTATTTACGTGTGAGTTAACTGTGAATGGATGAACTTACTTTCTTCTTGTAACCAGTCGGGTTAAAACTCAATCATGCACATGGAAAGCCAATGGAAAAGGGACTTTTATCTTATGGAATCATAAGACAAAAGTGTTTTCTCCCCCATTCAGTCATTTGTGACATCTGCCACAGGATGTCCTTTGGCAAACATATATCTGCCATAGAAAATGGCTTCATGGAAAAGTTGCATAATGACAGATGTCCTTTGTCATCAGGTGGGTTTATGCCAGGGGCAAGGATGTACTTCCTGTTCTCTGGCTTTATGGACATGCATTTGGTTGGGGAAAAAGATGATGTTATTTGTATGTGATAGTTCATATCCTGTCATGGACAATTTGTCCTTTCAGTATGAGTCACACTGGTCTAAGCACTGCATGACGCCAATCAGTGGTTTCATTTTGTTAGTTGTTAAAAATAAGGCTGGCTTGCTCCCTCACCTACCTTGCACTAGTTATCTTGTCTTAGATTATATAAATGAAGATCACTCCTTTTCCCACAACCAAAGACAAAGCCCCCTTTTAAAGTGCACAAAAGCCCACTTTTAAAGTGACTCCTCCAGCTCTACCAGCTCTGGTTTGCAGCTGCTGTAAGTTATTACTTTGTCAAAGTTCATGTTTCAAACTCACCTATCTGCCTGACACTGGGAGGCTTCCCTTTGGATATATTCATTGGATCTGACTTGAGATTTATTTACCACTAGGCTTGTTTTGCTGTTCCAAGTAAGGGTCGGCCCCTTCCTAGAGCAGAATGTGTGGTATTTGTCAGGAAGAGACAGCTTTAAAGCTGCCGGATAACCTGACCAGCCTGCTCCTCTGTAAACAATTTTGTGGGCTCTGCTGATAACGATAAAGCAACTGCACTGGAGATGATTGGAAGATGCTGGTATCTGTAGGGCAGCAGACCAGTACTGCTCCAGCATACTCATGAAGAAAAGCACTTACAAGCTTATGAACATTTATAACCCCTTGATACTGGTGATGACACCCATCTGCAGTTTTTCTGCTGTCAGTGTGTTTCATCAAGCCCCAGATGCTCATTGTTTTGGTCTCATCAAACTCCCTGCTTTGTTTCGCAGGCCCACAAGAAACTCTCCGTGGCTCTTTGCAACAAACCAAACAATTACAAACCCCTTCCAGCCCAGTCTGGGTGATGCTTATCAAAGGGTTACTCATATAGATCTTGCCTGCATTAGGGAAGGTGTCTGCCCCTAAAATGAGACAGTTGGATCCATGGAGCTGCTGGTTAACTCTGTTCAGTCTGTATCTGAAACTGATTTTAAGCCTTGCAGGATTAATATAGGCTTTTTCAGCTAGGGATTATAGACCTATGAGGACATGCTGGTGCCACTTTGCTAGTTATAAATTGTACTGTAGATTAAATTCTAAGGGATTCGGGTATTTTAAGAGTGCCATTCACCCCTGCACTAGGTGAATTGATTTGGTATGCATTTGTGATGAAAACCCTGAGAAAGAAGAGTGGGTTTGTTACAATGACAGCAATAAAAAAGTGATGGCTGTAGGTCAAACCTGTCAGGTTTCACCCCTGTGGGGAGGGCAGGGAGAGAAACACCTTTATCCTTCCTGTAAACCATACAAATAGAAAAGCAAAGACTACAAAGCAGAAGAGGGTGAAGGGAGAATCCAGGTTTAAGGAGGAGATGGCTCAAAAAGAAGCACGATGTCTCCTGCAAATATTTGCTGTGATGAAGCATGAGAAGGCATAAAAGCAGTCTGAAAATCTGAGTATTTACATCTGCAGAAAGAGAGAAGGGGAATGATAGTGCAGATCTTGCTCTTTTTTCTCTGGCTGTGTTGCCAGAGGGCCAAGGCAGGTAATGGCTGCAGATGAAGCTGCTACCTTCCTCTGTCCCTAGGGCATGTGGGCAACCCAGCAGCCTTCCTGCACTGCTTTCATTTTGGTGCAGCTCTGCACCTTGCACCAAATTATTTTAGAGATCCATGGACTATTATTGCCTGCCCTTGCCTTTCCACGTGTCCATTTTGCAGCAGAAAGGGATCAGTTTTGCTTGAGGTGACTTTGCTGTCTGCTGCCTTTAAATCAGCTTCAGCTGCTATGAGACTCAAATGGTGACAGCTGGGAGACTGCTTAGCTGCAAGCATGGCTGGAGTTGCTCTGTGACCTGAAGAAAAAGGTGACTGCATTTTACACTCTGGGTGGCAGAATGCCATGCATTAAGGGCGATGGAAAATAGGTATGTGGGAGGAAGCCCTTACTCAGTTAATACACCTAAATGTGAAGAAAGAGGATTTGGTGTCAAAGTACATCTGTTGCCCGTGGTTTGATGCAGACAGCATGACACGTACTGCTAAACCTTTGTTCCAGCTGTCAGAGGCACCTAAGTTTCCCTGATTTTTCATTGGCTGCTACTTGTGAAATTTGCTGCTTTTGAAATTTACTGCTTCTGACATGGAGGAATATTTTTTTCAAAGTGTGACTGTGCCTGCAGGATGAGGATGTTGATAGTACAGAGCTGACTACACTCTGCTGAAAGCTTTAGTCCAGCAGAATTTCAACTCCTGGTTGCAATGGTAGTTAGAAAGGAAGAGGATAAAATTGGACAGCTCTCACCAAGTCCTCTGATTTGTAGTTTCTGAAGAGATTCTTGTCTTAGCCTATTCTTCTTTGCTATGTAAAGGAAAACATATATATTTTCCCTTTGTGTTTAGAGAGCAGGCATGGATTAGGCTTACTAAGCAATAATCAGCTTTCACTGGTTTAAAATTAACTAAAACAAAACTAGTCTTTTTTTCTCTCAGCTGGTGACAGTAGGGGACAGAAGGTGTCTGGAGGAGGTGGCTCAGGCTTTTGTGGCACTGTGAAGAGAGATGTGACCTGCAGCAAGCTCTTTCTATTGCCAGAGGCATGGTGCCACATCCCCCCTGGATGGGTTTTCCTGGCTTATCTTCCCACCTGCCAGGATGGCTGTATGGAAAGAGAAGTAATTCTGCACTGTGCGGGGAGGGAGGGATAGGTGTTATCCTGGTGGTGATGGGAATGGATGTCCTAGGGCTGGTGGAGAGCCAGCAACAGCAGGTGTCCTATCTTACTGTCCACCACCCTCAACCTGTTCCCCTAAAGAGAATGTCCTCCCCTCTCCTATTTTGTGCTGACAGTGAAATGTTAGAGTTGTAACTGGAACAGGTATGTGGGGGATTTTAAACCCCTGTCCCTTGCAGTGGGGAAGAACACCTAGAGGCTTTTGCTACCTTGTCTTTCTTTGCTCTCTCACTGTCATGCTGAGAGCTTCAGTGTTTATGACGGAGATGCTGTACTGCTGCTGCACTGAGTGTTCCTTGGTCCGTGGGCAGGGATGTCACCCACCACATCAGGGTGGTCCCATCCAGCCTGGCCTTGAACGGGGCCTCCCAGCAATGGGGCATCCACAGGTGCTCTGGGCAGCCTGTTCCAGTGCCTCAGCACCCCCTCAGTAAAGAACTTCTTCCTACTATCTAATTTAAATCTCTCTTCCTTTAGTTTAAAACTGTTCCCCATTTCCTATCACTATGTGCCCTGTTCTTTTTACGTAACCTGACCCTTTGTCAGTGTGTCCTCCTAGCTCTGTGTAGCCGTGTTTGTATCCCTGTCAATGGGCTTCATGTACCAGCATAAGGAGGCTGGAGCCTCCATGTTCTCCACCATGGCTGCTTTGTGGGGCTGGGGATGTTTGATTTTACTTTATCTTCTCAAATTAAGTTGCTTTATTTTGATTTTGTGTTTGGGTGTGGTTAACATGCCCACTCATCTGGAACCACACAGCGTATGTAATTTCAATGTCTGTCTTCAGGCTCACATCATGCTGGGTCATGATTTTTTTGTTTTGGCAGAACAGCAGCTGAAGTTTTCCCTCTCCTCACTATTGAGCAATTGGGCCAATGACCTCCTCCTGAAATCACAACTGTGACCCATTTTCTGTGCTGAAGCAGCAAAGGTGTAATAGTTCACAGCGTAGCACAGACACAGGCATAGCAGGCAACTCTTCCCATTTTCTGTTTCTTCTGCTGGCCAAGTCATGCTGGGAGATGTGACTAAAGGCTAAAAAACCTCCACAGGGTGTGCAAAGCCTGTGTGTGTGTCAAGCATCTTTCCATCTCCTCTTAGCACTGAATTGGAGAAGGCTGTTTTCCTTCTCTAGCATTAGGGGGAGCATGGCTGTTGAGAGAGAGGCTACATGGTTGGACAAAAAAGAAAAACTCAAAAACTGAAAACAAGTTCTGAACCTTATGAGTCCAGTTTAAACCCTGTCCCTACACAATGGCCTGTTTATAATCCCTGTGGCACCAGTAACAAAGCTTCTGCAGGCACTGAAGATTGAAGGACCTTGCTCTCAGACATCAGGCAAAGAGGAGGAGTAGAAATGGACAGCCTGATAATTTTGCAGTCCCCTAGGAAGAAGCAAATGAAACTGAGTGGGATTAACAATTGTTGAAACCTTGTTTGGCATTCCAAAGGCCTTGTTAACAACAGTGTTACAACAGCTATTCAGGAATGATATTATACCACCAGGGCTATCTCTGGGAAGTTGCATTTTCTAAACTATAATTCCTTGGTTTAGCTTTCCAGGGGTGTCACTGCTGATTGTACATAAGACCTTGGATACAGGGGAGAATATTATTCTCTTGTTTGAAGCCCCTGGCTCTACAAATTAGTTTAGTTTCACACTTTGGTAGACACATTGTGCAATAAACTGTGTGGTAAAACCTCTCCACCCTCAGCCAAAAATAATATTACTGATTTTCTCAGAGCTGGGATTTCACATGTGGGCTCAAAGTTCATAGGCTTACATAATTCCTCTTCTTCCACCACTGCTGGCTTGTGCTTGCTTCCTCCACTCATAGAAAGTACTGTATTGATCAGTTTCCTTTAAACCCCTAAGGATACTCCCTGCCTACTCAGTGAGCAAGGCTGGCAGAATCAGTGCCTGTGTGCACAAAAGGTACCAGATAATGACATTTAGGCCAAATGTTCTATCAAGGGTATTTTACTTCATATGCTTTTCCACAATTTAGCACCTCCTTTAATTATGGCATCTCAAGCTAGTTCATTCTGCACACATTCCATTTGCTTCTTTAGGAAAAATACCAGTGTTAGTAATACTAAGAGAATCAAGGATAAAGTATTTAAGGAGAGTGATTCCTTCCAAGGGAAAAGTTTGGGATGCGCAAAGCAGGTGTGCCTGGGTGCCAGACAATGGTACTGGTAGCTACAGGAAGACTATGGAAGGAGGACAAAGTGTAACTGATACATGTGGATTCTTCCTCAGCAGTATTACCCAAGAGGAAGTTTTTATGAGACCTGTGGTGTTTGCAGTGCATCCAGAAGTCATAGAAAGAGAAGAGGGGGAAACCTGGAAAAGGCCTAAAAAGGGAAGAATCCTTGGAAGGGCAAGGAAGAAGGCCAGAAAAAAAAAAAAAAACAAAAACCTTTGTAAGTTGCTCTATGAAGGGCACAATAGCAACTCATGTGCCCCAGAGTCACAGTGCCATGAAAGTTACAACAGAAATCACCAATGGGAAAAGATATTCTTCTTTACACCCCCCCCCTTTTTTTTTTTTTTTTCTTTTTCTAAATTAAGTTCAAAAGGATGGCAGGAGCATGAGGCAAAGTGTTATTTGTGTAGCAGGGAAGAGACACATATGAGGACATCTGTTTTAAGGAGCGGCTTCAAAAATAACCACAGGAGAGGAGTGTGTTTGCAGAGCCCAGCAGGTGACCTGCAGAGCAGTGGAAAGTGAGACAGCAGTGGTGCCCTGAGTGCAGACAGCCCCAAATGTCTGCAGATTGTGTACTCGTTGCCAAAACACCCCAACCTGATCTCAGTGGGTATTTTACAAATTGAAGGAGGTGCTGTTTCCATGTTTTCTGCCCAAAACCATTGATCCCTTTTCTGTTGCTCTCCTTCTTGACCCCTTTTTCTTAAGTCAGCAGCTTTTAAATTCCACTTTCAAGTCTTTAAAAAATAACCCTGTTTCAATGAATCTCCAAAACATACGGCAAAGGAATGCAGATTTCATCCCAAAGATGAGGTCTTATTCACCAGAAAAAGAAAGAAAAAACAGACTGTCGGATTTTGGAGCAGGATGCTCATGTCCATCATTCTGCCCTAGCCTATTTACTGCTGACTACAGGAACAGACAGCAAACCTGGCCACTGATTTACTGAGATGCTTCAAGAAAGTCCATTACACCTTATCTGTTGCTTCAGCTTCCTGGTGGGTAAAAGAGAGAAGTGAGAAGTACAACTTTTATCTTGTTTTCTTTCTAAAGTCTGTGGTTTCAGACAGTGCTGAAAGTGTTATGGTGTAGGATTCAATGCAAATATCAGGTGTGATCCATTAGTGAAATGGAAGTGGTCAAGCCAGATGGTGTGAGGCATCCCACTGGGGAACACAATGTTTCAGGCACCACACATTTTATTTCTCCTGTTAGCCAGGTAAGAGAGCATGTTTGGGAAAGGCCAAATGAAAACTAAGCATAATTGCTCATTGGGAGATTCACCCTTTCCATGGCCAAATACTCCTTAGAACAGAACTTTGTCAAAACATGCCCGATCAATTTGCATCTCCGTTTTCTAGTGTTACATTGGAAAATCAATGGCAAGAACCACTTCAAAGTAGCAACCAGATGTTTCCTCCCTGCTTTTTTTAGCTATCACTGTAACAGCAACCTTTCACAAAGAGAAGTGAGGGTTTGAGATGTAGTCGCTGATACCACTCTGGGAGGACACAGCTGTATTTCTTTTCTACACTAGTGACTGTCAGCTGACTTTGGCTATCCCCTACCTCAAGGGAAGCATTATCCTCTGTGCTCCCTCCAGTACTGTGTTTTCTGACAAAGAACAAATGTTTCTGCTACAATCAGTCCATGTTGTGGTAACTACTTGGAACAAAGCTTTGGTTTCAGTTATAAAATTCTCACAGCACAAAGTTAACTATTTGGAGTTTCACAGAATAATTCCATATTCACCTGGCTATGACTGGTATAACCATGACTGCACTTCGGCCAGTGTTTGGAAGTTGACTACAAGCTGCATTGCAGCATCACGTGTCTGTAAAGCAAGAAAGTATTGTGCTTTGGACAAAATTTGATGCTTCAAAAGTGTTGAGTAGCAGTCAAATTAGCTAGTCAAATGTGTTCACCAATGGTCATTTCATATCCAGACTGCTTACACCATCCCACTCTTTTCAGTGCCCAGGCAAGTTGCAAACTAGGCCCTATAGGACTTGCATCTGACTGCTTTCAAGGAGACTTGGTCTTCTAAACATCAAGATCACTTTTGCAACGGGAGCTTCGGCATATTGGGCTGAATTCTGAGAGGTATTCAGGCATACAAATTGTTTGGTTTTTAAACTTCCCTTGAAGTATTTAATGGTTTACTGTTTTGATGTCTCTTCTGGCTTTGCCATGGTTATGTTTTTTCTATTACTTTGTAATCACACAGAAGATATAAAACCGTTCACTCTCAATAAATTTATGAGTGTTTCATTCCAGCTTGGACTCAGCATATGGCTTTCTTTGTGTAGTTGATTGCATCATTCTTGTTTCAAATGTGATGATTTGGCTTAAACCTTTCTTTTCCATGTGTGAAGTGGGACACAAGTGCATTGCATCATTTGGTTGTGCATATCCACTGGACATGTGTTCTCTGCTATGAGATATGGAAAACTGCCCACATTTTTCTCTGACTGCTGCTGTACAGATGCAGGCAGGGTAGCAAGTAAAAGCTCGTTAGGACAAAGATGTGTTCTGAAAGAGAGCAAGCACTCTAAGCAAGCACCTGTAAACAGATGTTCTTTATAGTGCAGAAGTGGCTAAGTGCAGGCTCTTCCTTGTCCACCCATCCAAAGCTGCCCTTGTGTTTGATATGGTCACTGCTCCTGCCACTCTTTCTCCCAGTTTTGCTGCAGGGTTCTATGCACCTTGGCTTGCTGCCTAAATGTCTCACTGCTGCCGAGTCCTGAACCAATCAAAATCTGGGCAATGTCCCTTTCTCCCTGTCCGGAGCACAGCGAGGCCCTGAGATGCAGCATCCCTCTGGAAGGCAGACACCAGCAGGCTGCACAGCAGGGTAATTTACCACTAGATGGCTGGACCTCCTTTTTGTCCAGCTCTCAGTTTTGTTCCCAGCTCAATGACTGTGCCTAGCCCAGAACAGTGGACTCGTTGTAAGCTCTCTGCCCACCCACTTTATAGCTTAACATTTTTAAACAGCTGATGCTTTTAGCAGATTTACCTTCATGATGAATAGTTCAAACTTTTGAAAAGTACTGAAAGAGCTGTGGTAATATCTAAGAAAATAATAGGTTTTTTGCAAGACAAAAAGGAAACACTTCCTAATCCTGTTCTTGGGCTTTTTCCATTCCATGTATAATACAATTTTCTCTGAGTCTTGTTTCGTAGGTGTATGCATAAGTGGGACCCATTTAACAGTTCATCACTCAGACTGAAATACAGCATCATAATGTCCTGAATAGTCACAGCCACCTGCTTTGATCTGGTGAATTTGATGGTATAAAATCTGTAAAACTTTGAGACACTGACATACGTATCACTGTGATTTGGGGCAGCAATGTTTTTCCTTTAACAAAAATTATTTTGCCCACAGTCAACATTTTCAAAAAAGTAATACCTCTGGATGAAAAACGTCAACTTTCCTAATCATTGCAGACTAATACATTATAGAGAGCAAGAAGACCCACTTCAAAAGGAAGATTTCTCCTGCCTGAAAGCAGACAAGAGGAATAGGCAAAGAATCTGTTTTTTGAAGATACCACTTTTTTTCCCCTTATCAGTCTCTTTACATTTTCAGCTCTGTTACTTGTATTTACTGGGTTCACAGTGTGTGTCTATAGATGCATTTGTATCCTGCGTTCAAACCAAGAGAAAGGTATGTTTTCAAATTAAAATTATTTTAGCTGTTTTGCTGTCACAGCACTGGCATTTTATGCTTGCCACTTGCAGGAACAAGGAGGAGTCATTGTCCCTTCTTCCAAGGTAATATAGTCTAAAATATCAAACCTGGAAGTCTTAGGGCACTTGAACACCTTTGTGGGAGCTGGAAGATGTGTCTAAAGGTGATGAGACATGAAATAGTAAGGTGAAGATTAATCTAGAAATAGTTCTGGGCTGGGATTTCTTTTCTAAGTAGCAGTCTCTCACAGTTCAATTTTCTTAAAGCACTATGACAGCAAAAAAAAAAAAAAAAAGAAGCTGATGGTTTAACTAGTGTGGTGGAAGAGCAGGAAATTCAGATGAACTCCACCCATCAAGACTCACAGAGAAACACAGGTAGTGAAGCATACAGCAAAGATGAGCCCCTGAATAAATAGACCTCAAAAGTAATTGTTCAACCCAAAAAGAATATTAGTGGTTATTCTGTTCTCATCTGCAGAAAGGTTTCTGGTTCTGTTAATGCAACAGAAGACCATAAGAAAGGCTTGGAAAATTCCATTTAGTGGACTTACAGACAAATAAATTGTAAATCTTTTGAAGTGCTACCTTTTTACAAGTGCCTGAAGTGTAACATGTGCAGATTATTTATGAAGAGCAACCTCACATTTGGAAGTAGTCCAGAAACAAAGTCCTACTTGATCCTATCACAAGCAGAATGTTGTTACTGAGCCCAGAATGTTAGATGTAGCATAATCACAGGCATTGTGTATTCCTCCTATGACACTGTGGGAAGCAAAAAGCCATGGTTTGTAATCACTCTAGTAGTGCTATTTTATGCCTTTTGGGAATGTTTAAGCTTATTTTATTTACCTTGTTCCTAAGCAGGTCCACTGATACAAGCTATATAGAATACTACTGTAAAATACCTGTTCACCGGTGCTGTTACATGTGCTATGTTTGCTGTGGCAGCTCTGCGTAACATCTGAGAAATCAGAAGTGTCACTACCAAAGGTAAAGGAAACTGGTATCTTTGATCCAGCTATGTGGTAGCTGTCACTGGATGTGAATAGTGATGGTGGGTTTGAAGAACCAGACACAAAATTGTGAGGAAATCAGCTTAGAAGTATCACCAGCCTCCCTTTGGGATTATCAGCTCACTTGCACAGTCCTAATAAACTGTTAGAGGCCCTGTTGTACAGTCTGACAGACAGGAGACACCAATGTCACAGCAAAGATGACAGCATTTTTGTCACTGCTCTTTCCATAGCTCAGATGAGCAAGCCTGTTCCTGACAGAGGGTGGGAGGTGGCTCCCTGCAGCCAGGCTGCACTGCTTATCTGGGCCCTCCTCCAGCAGGTGCTGACCCCCTTGTGCACCTCATTGCCCTCCCCAGCAGGTTTTGGATCAGCTCTCTGCTGTGAAGGCAAGGACATAGAGTCCCTTCAGATCACAGCATCTCTATAGCCATTTGAATCAAAAAGCAATGAAAAAAATGTTACTTTGATTTGAAATTAGATTTTTTTTGCACAGTTGGCTTTTTCCACTCTATTCTCAGCAAGACAATTTAAGCTCCTGCCTGCACAGAGGTCTAGGGGCTGAACTCCTGACCAAGCTGGCCAAACAGGTATTCCATACCTTTTAGTTCAATTATTGGCTAGGCCATGGTGGAAAACTTCTAGAAGCTGGGCTTTGAGATTAATTGCTCTTCTAGCCTACCTTCCTACCACTCTGGCAGCAACTTGGATACTACAAGAGCCATATTTGCAGTTGTACACTATCTCATCCCACCACCTTCTTGCACTCCCTGACCTTCTGACAGGTTTACAGGTGTTCCTGGAAAGAGGTGCCAGAATGATTCCTGAGGGATTGTTCTTATAGTAAACTCTGATCCAGGCTCCCAGGAGAAACAAAAATCTTCACAGTGGAGGATGGGAGAAGCTCAGGTGGTTTAGGCCTGAGCAAAGGAAACCCTTGAAGGGAAACATTCTCAAAGATTACTTAAAATGGTGGATTTTCAGAAAATCTTATCAGCATTAAAAACACACTCAGAGGAAATAGTCACTCTCCTGAGTGGTATTAAAGAGCAAACACTGTACATTAAACCTCTGAGTTGAGTGTGTCTTGTATTATATGATGAAGAATGACTGAAAGAAAGTCAGAGGGCCTTGAAAAACCTAACGGACCTTAAGAAGACCATATGGTGTTCTGTTAGCGGATAAACACCGGTTGTCCTTTCGGACAGAGCATCGTCAAGAATTATACCTGAACCTTCAGGTATACACAGGCAATAGTGCATGCTTGGGAAGTGAGAAGCTTCTAAATTTGCAGAGTTTGTCCAGTGCTTTTAGCAATACAAAGTGAAAAAGACAAATTTGGCAGTTACTGGAGTCTAAGTTTATATCCATTTTAACGACCATGGTCCAGTAGCACCAGTAATGGAAGGGGAGGTGACTACCCACACTGACTGCAGTTATCCTTAATTCAGGATTGCAAATCTGTGTCTCTTTTTGTAGAATAATGCATACGTTTTATCTCATTAAACCCTGTCACTGTTGTGTCCATAAAATGATTGTAAGAACGACCTCATTATTAATGCCCTTTGAGCCAGTTCGATTGCATGAGAGCTTGGAACCACACCTGCAGCCACTGTGTGACAGTGAGCTATGGACCAGTTATGTTATACTATTCCTGCTTCACTGTTGTATAGACTTGTCAGGGCTTAATCCCTGATAAGAAAGAGCTGTGTAAAAAACTCCAGAACCGGGACTTGCTGAGGCACAGAAACAGAGCTGTGGGTCAGGATGTTTGCCCTAAGCAGCACCGCGGTGCAGCCACAACCCCGGGTGCTCCTTTGCCCCTGCCTGCACAGCCGTGGGCAGGAAGTGCCACCACTCCCACCCCTTCCTCTCACAAGGAGCAGATGCAGCAGCTCAAGGTGCCTGACACAAAAAGAAATAAAGGCTTGTATACACACTGCCTTGACAAAATAAAATCAGACACGATGCAACTGGTTATTGTTTGTTATTTGGTACGCCTTAACTTCAGTTTCAGCTTCAGTTTCTGGCCTCTAACCTCTGTAGATGTATAGACATGCTTCATGCTTTGTGAGTCATCCTAACAACATTGTTGTTATCACATTATAATGATGTTGGGTTGGTCCTGTGAGATGATGATATTATCCAGTATTGAGAGCTAAGTTTCAGATGAAAAAGCAGCTCAATACTCACCAGTGTTACCCATAACAGTAATTAGTCAGTACTTGCACTTGTTATTCTTGAGGGAAGCTGAAATCATGTTCACATCTGGGGCAGAGCATGTACTTCCACCAAGGCCAATACAACTTGTATCACTACTTGAGTTTAGTCCTATGAAATTCTTACCTCAGAATTCCTTCTAAACCTAAACAATGTCCCCTTATCAGTGCTTGTATTTTTGCTAAGCAGAAAACAAAGTGTTTTTATGGTTGCAAAACTAGAAAATGAACACAAATGGCATTATGAGCTAGTATGTTATTTAGATTTAAAAATATTCTGAGGTAGGTAACACCTCTGACTCTATAAATCTTGTCTGTCAGAAAACTCTATGATTTCCCCATGGAAAAAGACTGCTATCCTATGAATTCCCACTAAAATGGAGTGTCTAGGAAATAACTAGACTTATGGACACAGACACTGAACTTTTCTTAGACCACAGCTCTTTATCTCAGTGCATGTGGCATGAGGTGAGATTGGCAGTGGGATAACTCATGGATCTACAGCCTTCACTGTGCTGCACTGCTATTTTTCTTCTCGAGTCACTCCTGCTTGCATTTCTTTTTCCCCGGAAAATGTCAAAGAATTAATAGATCAAAAAACAGGAGCTGACACAAAGACAGGTACTGGATCTAAGGAATGACTGATTTCAGGAATTGGGTTGAGGACTCTTTGCTTGGTGGGAAGTAAGAATTTCAGAGTCTGCAACTATGCCTCTTTTAAGATATGAACTTCTCAAACTTGACACACTTCTTAATATTAGAGTTGGCCAGTTTTAGTCAGAAGAAGTCCATTTATATCTGCATCTTAGAGATGGGAAATAGATTTAGTCATTCAGAGGGGACTTTTTCTCAATATCAGAAGCAAATCAAAGCATTCCTGGTGTTATGAAGCACTCCGCTGCTAGAACCAGCTTTGTCATTGAAATACTGCCCATTAGTACTCCTGTGCCTTGTCAGATGAATTATGAACTGATGGAATTTGAATAACTGTCTTGCCCTTCTGCAAGAAAAGGTAATATTGCTCCTGCTTAGTATTGCCTCAGGCTTTTGTGCCAAAACATCACAGTAGAATTCAGTGTTGACTGGTAACTAACAGTGAATTTAAAGTGCTGTCACAGTCATCTTGCTCAGCTTCCAGGCCTAGGTGGCCAAAGCATGTAAGGAGCAATCCACAAGAGATGGCACAAAGCCGAAGGGCAGGGATTTTTTCTTATCCCTGTTTGTTTAGGACAGGAGGCAAAATGTGTTTGCAGAGGCTGCTGCAGGTGCAGAAGGCTCTGCTACAGCTGGCATTCTGAAAGATCAATTACCTACACCAAAGCTGTTCTGCTGCATTTGCTATCTGCTTGCTCATTACACACAAAGTGAATTAAAAAGAGCCGAGTTCTGTGTTCAATACCCTCTTCAAGTGAGCAATCTAACCCTAAAAACCAGACATCCTTAAGCTGATCAGATGATGGGACAATGTGAAATGCTTTTGGCTCTAAAAGGACACTTGGCAATCATAATACTACGCTCAATTGAGAAAGCAAGTGAACTCATGTAAATATGATGCTATAAATGATGTAGGCTGCATTTCTTTTTGAGTTGTTGGGAATTAACGGATTGATAGTTAATCAATCTGTTATTGTTACGATTATTTATCTGTTATGATAAATTGTATGAATTTATCATAATAAATATTTCTCTGCAATATTTTGCTCCTGCCTGTGAAGAATTAAAATGCTAAAGGGTGCCAACATGTGATGTTAGGAGCATGTTATGACAGTAATATTATAAATGTTTGTACAGGTTGTCACCAATATTTGAAGCCACTTGTAAAAGCAGCACCTTAATATAATACATTATTACCATACTGTACTGTAAGTGGTGATGTGCCTTTATCCACTGGTACAGATCATATACATTACTAATTATTCACCCTTTTCTACCCTGTTCCCATGGATGGTCTTGCAAAGACAGTGTTAAAAATAGACACAGGGATAACACTCGTGGTAAACTATACAGTCGTGGTCAAAGTGTATAGATGTGTTGCATTAATTTCTCATTTACCAAAAACATCGCTTATTTTCATGGATCCATTTCAGCAAATGCTTTTTCTTCTCATCATCTACCAGATGTGATAGACAAATATTTCTCCTCACTCTCAGAAAGACTCATAACAAGGTCCTATAACTCATATGATGGGATCTTGAATCAAGACTGCCTTCCGTAATTCTATCAATATCATTTTTCCTGAAGTGTGTTACCTTGCAATCCTGTAGAGATGGGAAATGTATTTTATTATAAAGAAACCTTCCATCTATTGAATCAAACGTTACACTTGCAGAATCACATAAACACAGAACCGATTAGGTTGGAAAAGACCTCCAAAGACTGAGTCCAACTTTCACCAATCTCAACTTTGTCAACCAGATCGTGGCACTAAGTGCCACATCCAGTCTTTAACTTAACACCTCCGGGGGCGGTGACTCCGCCACCTCCCTGGGCAGCCCATTCCTAAGTTTAACAACCCTTTTTGTTTAGGAATTCCTCCTAATGTCCAACCTAAACCTCCCAGCACAGATTGAGGCCATTTCTTCTCATCCCATCACACCTGGCACAACCTGCTTTCAGGGAGCTGTAGAGAGTGATAAGGTCACCCCTGAGGCTCCTCTTCTCCTGCCTCTCTCTTAAGAGCTGGACGAGGAAACTTTGAAGGCTTAATCCATTGAAATGAAGACATCCCTCAGTAAAGAAAACCTGTTAATTATGCTGTTAATGCCAGACCACGTGCACTCTGAATCCCGAACAGCATATGAATACAACTAAGCCCCATAACTTTATGGCTGCCAGATTCAATATAAACTCAGGGGGTGTTAAAATATAAACCCTACCAATCATTGTAAAATGGTTCTTCATGCGTTCCTGCGCGTGTGGCGCATACCAGATCATGTGGGAGGCGATCTGACGGCGCCCATTGAGAACAACCTGCACGGTGCTATTACAGTCTCGCTCCTCCTCATTACGGCAGCCAGCCTAGAACCGGTGCTGCCCTCCTGGCAGCTCTCCCGCTGCGGAGCGGTGTTCTCTGTGCCAGGCGGGACCAGTTCTCGCTGTCTCGGCATTCCCCGGCCCGTGTCACCGCGGGCCGCCGGACGGGAGGGAGGGAGGGAGGGACGGACCGACGGACGGACGGCCGGCGGGCTGGACGGACGGCGGGCTGGAGCCCCTCAGCCTCGCACGCCCGGCCCGGGCGGAGCCTCAGGGCCGCTCCCGCCCCGCCCCCAGCGCCGGCGGCCCTCGCGCGGCCGGATTGGCGGGGAGCGGTGCCAATCACGCCGCGGGGCGGGGCGCGCGCCGCTGCCCCTTGGCGCTGAGGGGGCGCGCGGCTCCGGCCTCTGCCCGGGCCGATCCTGCCCCGGCGGCGCCTTTCCCGGCGGCCGCCCCGCTCCTTGTCGCTATCTCCTGCTTCCCGCCGCGAGCAGCCGGGGCCTCCTCCATGCGGGAGAAGAGGAGGAGGAGGAGGAGGAGGTGGGAGCTGCTCGCCGGCCATCCCCGGCGCCCGGCAAGTCGGAGCCGACCCGCCGCCGCGCCGCTCCTGCCGCATCTCCCCGCGGCGCGGAGCCGGCCTTGAGCTCTGCCCGCCGCGCCGGCCCCCGACCCCTCCTCATAGTCTTGCCCCCACCCCCCTTCTAGTCTTCCCAGACCCCTCCTCCTAGTCTTCCTCCTTTTTATTTGTTGTGTTTTTTTTTTTTTTTTTAATTCTCCCCCTTCCCCCCTCCCCCTCTGGTTCTCACCCTGGCTGCGAGCAAAGCGTCTTAATGAGCGCAGAGGATGTCCGGAAAGCACTACAAGGGGCCTGAAGTCAGTTGTTGCATCAAATATTTCATCTTCGGCTTCAATGTCATTTTCTGGGTAAGAGGGGCCGGTTTCGTGTCTTCCTCTGCTTCCTCCTCCTCCTCCTCCTCCTCCTCCTCCTCCTCCTCCTCCCCGGCCGCCGCCGCCGCTGCTCACGGGCTGGGCACGGCCAGGAGCGGCAGGGACGTGTGACAGCCCGGCGTGAGGCCGCGGGGGATTTTAGATGGGGTGCGGGTGCGAGGCCAGGGGTGCCGCCGCCTCCGACCCGACCGCCCGGGTCAGCACTTCCCCGGGCAAGTTGTGGTGCTGCATTCCTCCAGCTCCCGAGACTGCCGGTTCTCTTCCCTTCCGGCCCTCCTAATTGCTTTTGTTGTTAGTACGAAGGGGATTTCGTGCCTTCTTCCCACCTCCCCGTCTTTTCCTTGTTTCGTGTTCCCTCCTTCTTTCCCCCATCTCTGCTTTGTGGTGGGAGAGGACGGGAGCAACCAGGCACCCAGGCCTGGAGAACGAATTGATCTGCATGTTTTCTCCCTGCCATCCCTGTTCGATGCAAATAATAGCAAGAATCACAGCTCAGGTACTCTGTGCAGTGCTGTTTAATGATTTCACAATGATGAAGTTGTGTATGGCACAGGTTTATTATGATTAGCTGTTAACGCATAGTAGTAGTAGCAATAATAGCATGGAGGAGGGGGGAAAGGGTATTTCCACCCATACCTAAAGTGCAAGCCTGTAGGAGGCCTGTTTGGGCATTTGTTAGGATTCCTGGCTGTGCTGCCTGATCTGCCTGCACAGTATCTTGTTGCACCATTGCCCACCGGCTGTGGAGTAGGCAGAACTGTACAGTAAAATGTAACCTGCCTTTAACAGTACTTCTAGCATCTTCTCAGTGTGTTGGATTTGGAAGAGAAGCAGCTGTTTTTTGGATGTTCGTGCCAAATTTAATAACTGTGGGGCCGGGGGGGCTGGGATGGGGTGAACATTCTCACACATGTGTGATTGGTGAGGTCTTTTCACTGCACAGAATGCTAAAGTCAGGTGAAGGCTTTTACATGTACAGTTCCCGTTTCACATGAGGTGTTCCTCAGGGCAATGAGAAACATGCACAAACCCAGCTTGACAAATTCACAGAATATTCTGAGTTGGAAGGACCACCAGAATCAGCGAGTCCAGCTCTGGATCAAACCCAGATAGTGTAGATGTGTTTTTGAGGGCCTTTGGAAGCAAGCTGAATACATATCCACTATAGTGGCTTGTTTGGACTAGAAAGGCGAATTGGGGAAAAATGCCCCAACACCACCTTGAAGGTTATGGATGAAGGTAGGGAAGAACACAGGAGAGAAACTTTTTGGGCAGTGCTGGGCTTCTATTTGTCCCCTTGAGGAGAACAGAGGTCAGTGGTTACATGGATAGCAGGTATCCATAGCTAATCTCAGGTCTGTGTTCTTGGAAAATAAACATATCTGAAGACGTTTTGAAAGGATGGGAGTTTTGATGAAGTCTACTTTCATACTGTATTACTTTTCTTGAACAAGGAGGTATGGTGCTGGAGTGAAGCTGACTGTGGCTTTATGGCAGTCGGACTGACCCCTGCAGATGAATGGTAGGGAGCTTTGTGGTATTTTTACCCTACAGAGCTGATGTGATTGTACTCTTGGCTCAGGTTTCAGTGGTTGAGTTTGCCATGGTTCTTCACCCTCGTCGGTTTCTTTGTTTTGATTCTGCTGGGCATATGTTGCTGTGAACACGAATATTTTTCAGCAGGGAGCAAGTATTGTGAGGAACACTTGTGTGCTGTGTCCTTGGATTGAGAGAGGGAGATTATGGTGGAATAAATAGAACGATGTTAACTTGCTGTTTTAGACACTGTCAGTGTCACAGAAGCTCTATATCCTGTAATTTCCTCCATTTTATTCTCTGAAGGTGAATGTGGGGATGGTGCAAGTGGGGATGTGCTTATGTTTCAGATTTTCTGTAACTAGTCTTTTTCTTACTCCTGTGTTCCTGAGACAGATGCAGTGTAGCTTCTGCGTGATGGCAAGTGGACCTGTGTTGTATACTGAATGGGCCAAAGGCTTTTATACTGCTGGAATACTGATCTGAAAGCCTGAAAAAATATAATTGTGTATCACCCACTCTGCCAGTTGCTTGATGTGAGGTGCTTGCTTGCAGATTTCCTCTTTTGCAAAATGCTAATTGTCTCATTTGTGTTCCTGGCTAAATTTCTTGAAATTCACGAAGACCAAGCATTTTGAGAGTTTAGTAATTTCTTTAGAATACTGTAATCTCTTTATGAGAAAGCCTGCATTTATTACCATGTCTCTCGTGATTTGGAGTGAAAATACAGGCAGATATTCTTGTTGAATACATGTTAATACTATTTTTACTGGAGTGATAGCAAACTCTTTAATGACTGGGCCAGAAGAGCTGTAAATGGAAATTGCAAAGTCAGTTGGTTGTTTACAGAAAGTGATAATCAAAAATAGCCACTAATGTAGTCTCTGTAAATAGACTGAAATGATGAAGAGGTCATCATCTTAACCCCATGACACTTTCCAGGACCTTGCAAACAGGGAGCACACCTTGTTAGGCCTTCTATCTGAGTGTTATTATATAGTGGGTTTAACACAACCTTTTAAAATGTTAATGTAAACAAAGAAAACACCTCTATTCTGCATCATAAAAACAATGGACTAAAAATAAAGGGAACTGAGTTGGAAGAGTAATGATTTTGACAAGAAAATTGTCAGTGCTTTGAATAGAGGAATATTATAGATCTGCTGAAATTATGCAGGGAATGATTGTACTTGCTACTTAAACTGAAGTTATTACAAAAAATCTGAGTCTTTAAATACCACAGAATAGGGGCAAATAAATGGCCAGACCTTTTTTGTCTTTTTTGCTTTGTGTTGGTCAGGCACCAATGTTTAAAGGCATTTCATGCCTTTAAAACCACATCAGAATTATGAGGCTAATGAATATGGAAAAAATTGCACTCCAATGGCGAGTGTGTAGTTGTGACTAAAGGTGACAGTATGCTTTTTAGGATGTAGTTCTCAGGCTTTCCCCAGCCCAGGTAACATATTCTTGGCTAAATATGCGTTTCATACTGTTGTAGAGGAAATATTATCTGCTGAGTCTATGCATAATTAATGTTCTAGATATATTTGCAGGCTTAATTTCTCATGGCAGTTCAGTGTTAAAGTTGGTAAATACTCTGGAAATGTTTGTTCAGAGGAGCTTATTTCATGGGATTACTATGCTGGTGAGGAAAAGGAAAGCTCATTGTGCAGTCACCGAAGTAATATTTGGGGACAAACAACTAATAGGCAGAAATGCATCTAAATCTGAAGCTGGAAGTTAGTGTAGTGTTTCCCTTTGCCGTGCTGCTGGCTGTGCATTGGGGCACACACCTGTGCTTTGGCTCCACTGCCATTCTGCCGGTGCTAAAGCACCTCATGCTCTGTATGCCACCTTTCCCGGCTGGCAGCCGCTGCCATGGACACTGCTTTTTCATGAGCCTTTCTGCTCTTGTCTCGGTAAAGCATGAAGCTGTAATATGAGGTAACAGAGAACACTTTTTTATACTCCAAGCAAACAAACAATGCCTCCTTCCCCCTTTGGCTTCCACATAGAATGATAGCAAAGGTATGGTGCAAAAGGTCAAAGTTGGCCACCCTGCTTCACAAAAGGCAAGAACTAGTTCCCTCTCTTTCCCCCTTACTTTGGGAAGACAATTTTAGGCTGACTTTTAGATGTTTTTAACTGTTCTCTGCACTTTTTTATACTTGATGGATACCATGGATGTATAGTATTGTTAAGGTCTAAACTTTCAATCCACACTTGATTCCACTGACCCTGTTCTAATTGGTAAGATGTATAAAAAGCACTGACACCTCAGAAACTTTTGCTTTAGCTGGTGATTCACTCTAAGTTATGAGCTATGCTGCAATTATGATACATCAGCATATTACAAATCATAACTTGTGTTTTAATTTGCTTGGCATCTGCTGTATTTGATGGCAACCATATGGAAATCTAGATAGTCTTCTGAATTACAGAAAGGTAGCAGAAAGAAAATAAGGTTATGTAAATGTGTTACAGGAAAAATGTTGAATAAGTGCATTGACCTTTAAAGGACAGCCAATAGATCGCTTATTACATTTTGTACATTGTTGATAGTTTGTTTTTCAAAGGGGGAGAGGATAATTCTCTGATGTCAGCTGGTTTTCAGATATGCACAAGGAAGTTTTGATTTTATAATTTTTCCCTTGCCACAGTGTTTAAAAAAAACTCCAAACAAATCAATGTGAAGCTTGTTCCATGCAATTTTGAAATGCATTCTGTAGCATTTGATCTTCAAAAACTTGCACTGGGAGGATGTCCTTGCAGTGGAAGTGGAAGCATTCTGTTCATTTCCCTCCCTCCCCCTTTTATGATCAAATAAATGACTTTTTTATTTTACATTTCTTCATAGCACAGATGAAGCATAGCTAAGCATTCCACCAGTGGTCTTGCCAGAAACAGAGCAATTCTTGTTTTGGGCAAGTACTCCGCTGATTTGTAACAGTGAAAGGCGGGGGTGTATGTATTGATGAAATAGATGCATTATTGTGAGGTTGGCATTCTTGAATTCCTCAGTGTCTCTTTCAGCAGATGTAGCCTCAGTCTTTCAAATGCCTATAAAAATTTAGTAACTGCTGGCTTTGGGGGACTTCCTTCAGATCTGTAGAGGTCATTCTTAGAATAAAAACTTTTCTTGCCTTGTGTTTCTTCACAACTTTGTGGTAGGCTGTATCATTGGTAATATAAAAAGAAATAGCTGAGGAACTTGGGAGAAACTATTCCTTTCTCTTAAATATTTATTTTGCCAAAATTGGGTGTTTATAGATGTGCTACTGTTTTAAGTTTTTTGATGTTTCTAGTTTCTAAAAGATGGAAGAAGTGTAAGAGAACTAGAACCAGAGAAAGCCCATTGTGATTAATTATGTGACTTCTCATTTGATGTCAATGTGCTTCAAGCAAATATTATTTGAACTATCATGTGCAGCTTATATACCTTCCTTCTGTGTTAAAGATGAATTTGGTAAATATATTTACCAGTGTTCCACCTTGATTGAATTGTCACAGTACATTTTTTTCTGGTGGCACATCCATCTCAAAGTCTGAAGAGTCAATTTTGAATTTTCAGTGTCTCAGTCAGAGAAGAGCTAATTCATGTGAATGGCACCCAGAGCGCAGGCAGCCTCAACAGAATACTTGTGCCACTGAAACATCTTATGGATATTTGTATGTGTGAAAAGAAGTTAGCACTGGTCCTAATCCCATTGCCCTTGTTGCATGTGGATAATATTTCCATAATAAAGACAACAAATTCATGTTCTGCAACACGGAATTTGAAGGTGGATGTGCTACCTTAATTCTAATAAGGCAGCCTTTGCACTGTGAACTTTTTGGTGTATTAGGTATGTACATGTTCAACTGCAGTGTAAGATGTAATAGGTGTGTAGGGAAGGCATGAGCTGTTCCAAGGAAAAAAGGCTTTCTTTTCCCAGAGGGGAACCCAGAAGACATGTTCTTGTAAACAAACAAAAAAATTACATACAGGGTGCAGTTGATGTAGGAAAATTTTCAGATTGAAAATGTGGGAGAGCAATGTTTTTTTTTGGAAGGGGTTGGTGGAGTTCAGGTTTTTTGTTTGTTTGGGGTTTTTTTTGGCTGTTGTTTTTGTGTGGTGAGTAGTAAGAAGAAAAATGTAAGGAACTTCTCTATCCTCTGCAGTGGACAGGAGTTTGAAAGAGTGTATGTAATCTGTTACTTAAGAATGCTTTCCAAAACCTAATTCTATAGATTACTATAATCCTGATGTACTTAGTAGTGAACTTTAATTTGTTCTTTATTCCTCAAAGTCTCTAAGATGCAAGTTAATGATTAGTAGAGGACGAGAAACCTGAGCTTACAGTTAGTGAAATATCATTTCCTTTTCTTTTGAGTCCCATTCCTACAAATAGACATTTTGAAGTCTGTGTTGAAAAAGAAATATAAACTGGTTTTGGCACCAGGGATGCTACAAGTTATAAATTTGGAGCAATAAGCTGATGTGTTGTTAAGTGCTCAGGCTGAATACTTCAACAGTTCATACTCCATTAACCAAAAGCAGTAACCTGTGAAGATTTGCTATGGGCATTTAGAATATAATGTTTTGCTTTCAGTTAAAACTGGAGGCGAGAGAAAAAATTTTTGACCCAAAAAAATCACTTGACCTAATTCTACCAGTTAGGAAATTCTGGTCTTAAACTATAGTTCTGTAGGGGAGCCTTGTTTTGCCCAAAATATACATCATGCTTCTCAAATGTGTGGCTGGTAGCCTGTCAACAGGACTATAATTGTTTTATTGATGTAGACAGGAGAGCAAGGAGCTGAACAGCTCGTGAAGTAATCCAGCTCTGTTAGAGATGACCCAGAAGTCACTGTCAGCATTAGCCATAAAAGTATCTTCCAGTATGGTAGTATTTTAAACTTTTTCATATCTGACTTTTCCATTAGCCTGAATTTTATAGTGACATTGTACTCATGTACAATTTGTCTGTTTCTCATTAAAAATTAGAAAATATTGTTACAACGCAGTAAAGAATTAAAACAAAAAAAGCTTATCCAAATTTTAATGAATGTATTGAATTGTATTTCATGATAGTTTTACGGTGCAAAATCCAACAATATATTAGGCCTTAAAACAGTAAAGAATAATCGGTTTCTATTTCATTGAACTGTCACGCGAATTTGGAAAACATCCTATTTTTTTATTATGCTGCTGTTCCTGCCACAAAATATCCTATCTTGTGATGTAGGGCTCCAAAGAACACTTGCTGGGTGAGACTCCTGAAAGGGTTTACAGTTTTTCACATACTTTGAGTTAGATGCACAGGAGAAACACTGACAAGATATTGTCAAGAGGTCAAAACAACAAAAAACTTCACTGACGACTTCAGAGAAATCAGAGAACTTTGGAAAAAGTTTAGAGCAGCATTCACTCAACATAAAACACTTCACAAAGCATTGACTTACCTGATTCAACTTAGCAACTCCAAGCCTGTTTGATTTTAGGTTACTCAAAATTCTGAAAAGAGAGAATTAGAAGAAGAAAGAGAGAAAGACAGAAAAGATATAGAAAAGAGCAAGTATGGCTACCTCTTCTCCTTTCAGCAGTGTTCAGCTGAGAGAAATTCCAAGAGGAGATAGGGTCAAGACCTGTGCTTACCTCATGCTTCAGTTTAGTACCCTTTGGCTTTCCTGGGCCCTTCTCCCTGGTTGGACTTCAGGTCATCTGTCCCCTCTGGGGCTAGACTGGGCTCAGGGCTGGGGTGTGGAGCATTGCCTGTGGTGTGGCAGGGACTGGTGACCACTGTGTGGCTGGGATATGGGCCCAGGGGGGGATGTGTGTGTGCAGAGCAGGGCATTTCCTCTCCAGAGCAAAGCCTTACCTACCTGTTCTCCTACACATGCACTCAAAATACTTTGAGCCAGTAGTCCTTCCAGACTCTCACATGTGGTTCTCTGTGAATACAGATTTTCCCTGATTTCAGCAGTATTTTGTGCAGGTGTAAGGGCTGGTGTGGGTGGATGTCACCGTTCGCTCAGTGCTCAGTGTAGCTGCTTCTGTAACATACACAGAGATCTAGAGCAGTTCAGCCTTCTCTGTGTGCTGGCATTTAAAAATGGCACTAGCACACTGAGGCTTGCAGTCAGGGGTGCTTGATTTGGTATCAAACTCTGACTCAGTGTGATCTCATATAACCTCCAGATGGCCTGACTTGCAGAGATGCTAAAAACGGTCAGATCCCACTTCTTTAGCTTTATAAACTAAATGAGGCTGGAGCAGTATTTATTTTAATACACATCAGTCTCTACATCAGATTCTTCAGCTAATGTTTCAGCTTTCCAGTCACTTTCCTCTGGACAGCGTTTAGAATAAGTATTTCATCACACACACAGGGTCTTATGAATGAACTGTCAATTTTCCACAGAACTGGGAAAAATCAATATGCCTCTTCAAGGCCTTGAAAATCCCTCTGCTCCTAGTGAATACTTTGTTACATCAAATCATATTGAAAACCATTTCAAGCAACGTTCCTGATGTGTGGTGACAGAAGAGCTTTTTTCCTTTTGCAGCAAAGCAAGGAAATATTATGAAAAAACATTATGTACCTATTCTGTACCTGTTGCCTCCTGGTTTTCCCAACAGCAGAACTTCTTACAGGGAAAAACAACCAAAGAATTATAGGAACTTCTGTTTAAATAGGTTCTATTTCTCCTCAATAAGCAAGTAACATTATTTCTAAATGTGCTCAGTTCTTCTTTTGGTATTGAATTAAAAAAAACATTAGAAGAAGATTAGATATCTTTAGATATGTACAATATTTTGGATTCATAGAGGCTTCTGTTTTGCTCACTTCATCAATGTGGTATTGATGAGTTATAACCTGAGTATGTCTGCTGTCATTGCTCTAGTAGGCTACTCTGAGAGTGTACTGAGTATGAAATCAGTGGTGCTGCAAGGATGCTTGCAGTAACTTGGCCTGTGGGTTGTTTCCTAGTGTTAGTGGATTACGTTTGATGAGAGTCCAGCTTAATTTTTATTAATTTAGGGGCTAATCTTACATTACATGGAACATTATTTTGTGTCAGGGTTTTCTCTGTGTCAAGAGGGCAGGTTCTCTCAGTTGAGCTCTGGTGCCCCAAGCAAAGGTGCAGTAGCACTGTGTGTGGGATGGCACCCCAAGCAGATCCACCTGGTACTTGTCATGTTGTCCAAGCCTGCACCACAGGTTCTCCCTGTTGGATACCTTTGCTTTGCTTACCCGTGTAGGGCATATACTTGTGAGGCTGGGTTCTGTGTGCTTCCTTCTCACTGAACTGCATCTCTTTTGCTACATTCTGTTTTCCAGTGTGCTGTGATTTAACAGTCTTGTGATTTTAAAAAGCTTGAAAAGGACTTCCCTCTATGTGCTGTAAATAGTTCTTCTGTTTTATGTAGAGACACAGGAAAAAAGTTCCCAGATAATGTATGGCAAGGGTTTTGTTGCTTTGTGTTGGGCGTCAATTAACCGTGTCACCTTGTGGAAGATGTCTCTGCAGTGCCATGTGATTGGAGTGTTTCAGACTGGAGCATGGAATTTGGAAATGGTGACTTTTCAAAGCAGTGGGTCCTCCCGGGTAATGAGAAGGGTTGCCAAGTAACCCTGGGTACCTCTCAGCTCGGAGTATACTGGGGTGCTGTACTGTGCACAGAGCAAGAGTTTCAGATTTTTTAATTTTAATTTTTGCCATTTAAATATAAAACCAGAAACATGCCCTGTTCCATGTGGGTAAAATACAGCATTTTGTAGAAATTGTCTTCCTGACTGCCAGTTCACGTGGGTGTATGTCTGAAGGAATATGTGTGAATTGAGTCAGTCCAACAATAATTAAATCTATAATTAAAATAATTAAAAAAGAAGAGGTAAGACTTGTAAAATTAAAATTCCTATTTCCAAAGAAGTTATCCAATTAATTTCTAGATGAAAATTCTTCCATCTGGCTTGTGAAGACTATAAAAAATATATATAAATATAAAATATGTAGGATTGCGGTTCAAAAATAACTAAGGTCCAGTTTTTAATGAATATTTCTTGGTATCACAACCATTCTCTTGTTTCTTTTTCGTTCTGTGGCCATTAAGAGGGGATATGAACTGCTGCCTAACTCGTTTTTTTTCATCTCTGAATGCCTAGGAGGATCTGTCTTTATTGCAAGGTCGCTTCCCACTTTGGTTGTAGGAACCTTTCAGGATTGGTTTTCATGTGGGGCCTTGCAAATTCTGGTATCAAAATGAGAGCAGGAGGCAGCAGACAGCTTAGGCTGGCACAAGGCTGCAGAGTCAAATGTGTTAATGCAGCTTCAGTGGACCAACATCAGGCAGTTACCAGATCTGGCTAAGAACTTTCTCGTCTGGGTCAATTTCTATTGATTGGCTGTTTGGCTCCAACAATGAAGTGTGGAAAGCTGGTAGGACTGGCTCCTCCTTTCCCTGCATAGGTCAACTTAAAGTGATTGTACAAGCGTGGTCTGTTTCAGCTCTAGGTAAATTGGTTTTGCAGTATGGAGTACACAGAGGTGTAAGACACGGTGCTGGGGTAGTAGTTAGCTCACCCCAGTGAGCACTGTTATGTAAGTGCTACCCCTCTGGTGCACTTTGATCTTCACTGTTTTTGGAACAGTTATGGTGGTTTTCTGTTTACTCCTGCTTGCTCAGTGATGTTAGAAAAACAAAAAGCAGTGATTGTCTTCCAAGGTTATCGTAATGTGAACTTAATTTGAACTTAAGTGGACAGCTGCATAATTTCCCTCTCTGGTTTCTTTTCCTTCTTATAAATGTTCCATTCCAAAAACTTTCCTTCCCATAAATCTTTCCATTCCAAACACTGTGCCACTCCCTCTAATAGTGCTAAACCTTCGTTGGAGTGGCCTGCTAGATGGGGTGGCAAATTACCTCTCTGAGACAGTTTGTCATGATTATCCATTCCCAAGCAGAGTCCTTTCTGGTGGCTTGTTACATACAAAAGGTTTGTATGCATTTAGTACATTTATTTTATATATGTATATATAACACTAGGTATGCATATATATATATATACATACACACTTATATAAATACATAATATGTACACAAAATAGCACTTAAAAATGAATTCTGATTTGCTAGAGGAGAAGCTTAATAATTTATGTACCTAAAAGCAGGACTTGAAGGGACTGGAAATCCATCTAACTGCTGTTGCATGCAGAGGAAGGACCTTTGCTTCCTCTGACTGTATTCTGCTGCTCTGCTCCTGCTGGGAGCTCTGGCATGGTCACAAGCAGTGTTCCCACTTCAGCTGTGTGGGGCTGGGTGTGGTTTGAAGACATTGCTTTCTTTTTGTATTCTTTATTTTGAAGATAGGCAAAACCACTGCCTGGGTAGTCTAAAGGTTTGTGGTGATATTTGAATCAATGTTTTATTCTGCAGAAGCTTTTTCATGAAGATAAGTGTGTGTTTGACTCAGGAATATGAGACAATTACATTTTTACATGGTTTATATCATTGTTGGCTTCTGCTTTCCTACATTTTTCCTAAACCACTCTCATACCTGTGGGAGAGGAAGCAGCTCCTGAGCAGATGCATCTAATAACTTTGCATATTAAAGAAAAACAGTCCAAATCCTGATGAGACTGACACTCAAGGGTCTGTGTCACTGTAGCAGAATGAATTGTGACTCCCATTTGGCCATTTTAGTTGCTTTGAATACTCTTCTCTGTCCCATAGATTCGTGATCCTATCAGCTGTCCTGCAGTGGGGCTAACATCTGACACAGGGAAAAGGACAGCTGTGGGCTGCAGCAGCTTTTGTCTTCAACTTCCCCATCCCAGAAATAGGGCTGTGTGTAGTATTTCTAGTGAACTCTCTATCATCCGGTATTTCATACATTGTTTTAGATGTCATGCCTTTTAAATGACCATGATGAAGTACTCCACTTACTTGTGGTTTTCATGTCAATAGCAGCTCACTACTGCCTAGAGAAATTACCATGCCTCTTGTAAATATCCTGTTCTTGTTGGTTTTGTCCTCCTTTCAGTTTGTGCTCTACTCCAGCTTGCAGAGGCTGCTCTCTCTGTTCCATTCTCTGAGGAGCCCTTTCTGTAGCTCTCTGTGTATCTGTGTCTGTTCTTACACCTGGAGTAGAAAGCTCACAGGAGCCTCTGCGTAGTCACTGTCCTGCTGTGAGAGAGGCAGTTTGTGGACTCTGTTACTGGAGCGCACATGACTGCAGGAAAGGGAAAAGAAGTAAAACCCCAACACTGGCGGGTTTTTGTATCATTTTATAAGGTACTTGTTCCTATTTGACAAGCACCTTTGTTCCATAAACACATGTGCCCTTTTCAGGGTAATGTGCAAACATCTCCTTGTGAAACAGCAAGCCTCATGTTGGTGCAAGACCTCCCAAATAATGCCTGTGGGAGATAATCCTTCTTTAGTTATTGTGTCAGTCTGTAAGTCTGGTGAATATTAAAGCTGTGCACACAGCTCTGGCTCTGATGTGAATAATTTCACATTTTGTAACAATTTATAAAAAATTGCTTCAGGACTGAGTCATGTAGAATACAGTAAGGTAGAATGGATGAGGCTATTTTCGAGACTGGCATGATCATAGAGATTGGAGGGATGTGCTGTGTCTCCTGTTTGCACCACATGGAAGGCCTGTTGCTGTTGAAGCACAGGATCTCAATGGTGTTCTGAGGCTGGAGTACAGGACTGAAATTGAAATAGGCTGGTGATTGTTGCTGCTGTATGAGATAGAAACATACTGTAAAGTCCTAAGTACTTTATGCTGAGAGTTTGTGGGACTCCTTTTTTGTATCTTTGGTGATGTATCAGAACTCCAGTGAGTATTGCTGTTTAATTCTTTGTAGTGTACTAGGGTCAGATTTTCATTTATGCTAAAAGGCTACCTTGTTCCTATCTGCTACTGTAACATGTCCTTAAAATGACTGCAGATGATATTTATGAAGCAGGGTAGAACACCTTTGGTGTAGCTGTGTTGTCAAAATTGTTCAAGTGAGCAGTATTAGACTGCTAGCTTGAGGAGTTTGAAGGACTTTATAAGGTGGAAGGATGGACTTTGCATTGTGGGATGTGATTGGACTTCTGTATAAATGATGGTGAGAAGAGAAACCTGTAATTTTTCCCAGAACAAGGAAGAGTGGAATACACACATTTGTTCATAAAGCAGAAGGTGTTTTAGAATGTAAGCTTATAAAAGTGAGAGGGTAGTAATTTTTTGTCTGAAAAAAGACCTGCATTTTTTTTTTCCATCTCCATCTTTCTTTCTGGGAAGATACTTTTCTGCAGATATTGTTGTCAAAGGGCCACTCTTGTCATTGTTACACTTGGTTTTGTTAGTAGAACTTTAGTTCAAAAACTTCCTACCTTGGAAAAAAACAAACACAAAGGCAAACCAAAGCAAACATCCATAAAGTTGTTTCAGAATTCACAGAAAACAAACTGTGGATCAATTATTCAGTGCCTTCCCTCTCGCTCATCCACTTCCTGATGTGTTATTAATTTTGCATGAGCCCCCTGCTTAGCCATTCATGCACTTAGAGTATAAAGCGCAAAGGCTTTCAGCACTGTAAATGACTGGGCACTTACTACGACCCTCTGCATAAGAGCAGATCCTGTTGACTTCAGTGGGAATCACTTGTTGGCAGCTGCATAATTGTTTTTCAAGCAATGTAGGTTTTTAACAAAAAAAGCAAACAAAAAAAGGGAGGATGTGTGAGAAGGCCCAAAGAGGTTCCCTAAACAAAACACTGAAAAGTCATTCAAAGGAGCTGGAGCAATTACTTCAGTTGCCTAAGTAGTTAAGACCTGGCAAAAAGGGTGATAGAGTGATCTAACCAAAAACTCTGGCAGAGAACAGTTGAGTGTACCAGGGAGCATTCCTGCTCATTTGTGTTTCTGAGTAAGTGTCTTGCCTGGCCATCCATTACCTGATAACTTCCCTGCAGCAGCAGGAGCTCTATGAGACTCTAATCCTTGGGAGCAGTGAGAGAACTTGGCTGCTGAAGGACACAAGAGTTCATCCTCAGCACGCAGTTGTGACTGTGTTCTCTCTAACTGCAGAGTAGTGGTGTGCTTGTATGAAATAGCTTTTTATGTGCTGAAATATGTGCAGAAAACAGTGTTTTCTGCAGGCTGTTTCTGCAGGCCTTGCTACCAGTCTGGGCAGCAAGTTGGTCACTACTGCAATTTTTTATCAGCAGTGATTCCCAGCACTTCAATGAGTACTGAGTTCTGCTTTTGCCAGGCATGTACGTAAGAACAGCAACTTAATGGTACATCTGTGTTCGAGGGAGCTGCTAATGCCCAGCTCTAAAGCACCACTACTGATGTGCTCTACCAGCAGCCACATAAGAAATCTCCACATTTTATTAGTGGCATCTGAACTTTAACAACAGCTTAGGCTAAAGACAATGGCTTCTGTATGAAATATATTCTATTACTGCTAATGCTGTCTTACCAAGCAAGCTAGTGTATTGAAGAGAGGAATTTCTGTAAGCAAAGCATAAAAGGTTTGTATATAAATCATGCCTGAAACTCAATTTACAGCTGAATGGGGATTGAACATCTAGGTCTAGTTTTGTTCATGCTTTGGTGTTTGATAGAAAAAAAGTAAAAACAGTCTAAGTGCAGAACTTGATGAATATTGCCTTTATTTCCTACTATTGGATTGTTTCAGCGCTTTGTGGTAAAGCAGTATGAATAAGTAGTTACAGTTTGTGCTAGTACCAATGTTTTCAGTACTGTTAAGTGTAAACAACAAGAGCCACCTTTCTTTTTGCCCTTGAGGAAGGCTTTAAAGAAGTGTGAAACTGATTCCTGCTGATGGTTTAGGGGAAAAAAATGGTCAAGGTTAGCAATCCCTTGCTTTAGATTCATCATACCACCAAGAGAGATGACGGACTTTGAGTTATTGCATTGAATCCTTAGTCTGCTACATTGTCACATATCTTTATGTGAAACATGTAACCTCCAGAGCCAAAAATTTCTCCAAGATTTTGGAGGAGAGTGCTGAGCCTTGCCTTTTGACCAGATACAGTGCAAGGGAGTTCCCTAGGGGAAAGAATCTTGCTGTTAATGTTCCCTGTGGTGTGTGAAGAAACAATATATCAATACATCTACAGTTCTTATTAAACATATTGAAGTGTTAATGATAAAGAAGTGAAAAAAATGTTTCTTTAAAGATCCTGTAATGTGGATTTCTGTTACCTTTGTGTGGAATAACAATTTACCTAGAACAGGTTTGTTTGTTTGTTTGTTTTAAAATATGTTTGGCTGTGTGAAAGATGTGATAAAAGGACATTTTTGAGTAATCTTTAATTTCTGCCTGGGTGCCATACAGTTCAAAGGTAGTTTGGAGTTTTGATGGTTTTGTCCCAGAGGGCATTTGAAGACAGAGTCCTTGCCAGCTAACCCAATTTAAAGCCTGCGTAAGATACGGCTTCATGGACCGACCTGTGGGCTGGTGAAGAATGATATGGGAAGTGAACAACTTCCCTCGGGGAGGATGTGACTGGGAGAACCATTTTGCTAATGAAATACCAGACTGGTTTACCTGCCTTGACTTAAAGCCATGTAGGGGGTGTTTTTTGTGAGTGATGTCAAACACCAATCCTGCAATTAGTATTTGGCATAATTAGTAATTTCTATGGACAGACCCAATCTGAAAAAAAGCATCTACTGTACACTGAGCAATGTCCCTTGGGAATATTTAATCTTAATTAGCTCAAGTCTGTGGACACATTGTCATTTCCATATTTTTTTTCAAAGTTTGATGCCTTTGATCAACCCCAGGCTGAGTTAGGAAAGCCTAAGGTGTGAAAGGAACGTTGAAATCTGCAGAGCTACAGTTACTACAGAAGTTATGGAAACGAAACCATTAACACTGGTCTGGTATGACCCAGTAGGAGTTAGTCTGGAATGGTATTTCTGCTGTACTTTGCTGAAGGGTAATAAAGGTGAGGTTTTTTTCCTTCTCCCTTGAACTTTTGGGATGAATCTGTCTAGTGAAAATTTTTCTTTCTGGCTTAACCTGAGATGATGCCAGCAGTTTCTACTTCATGGTGTGTAAAATGTTACACAATTTCAAAATGAATTCTCAGTGATTGCAGTGAGAGTAGGGTGAGGTTTACGTGTTTGTTGTTTGTGCAATGTTCCTAACAAATTATAATAATCAGTAAAGTAACTGGAAGCAAAAGGAGTAAATCCTCCTAAGTTTCAAAGGTTATTATTGGAAGTAATTTTGTGAGATTATTAAAGGTAGCTCTGAAATTTTCAAGAAATTGTGACCTTAATGAAAATATAATTAATTAAACTATTGTTTATATCCAGACATTCACTATTAATCAGTTTCCTTAATATGGTTATTTTGTATTTAGCATAAAAGGGAATGTTCTTGGATTTGGATAGGACTCAAGAATGAAAACTTGCACAGGGCTAGACAGAAAGTTGTTTTGAAACTTTTGTGGGTGATATGCTGTGAGGTGTTCTAGTCTTTTTTCTCTGACGTCTAATATGCTTGGTTGGAGCATTTCTTCATATAGAAAATAAATAAGGTGTCACTGCCAAGGAGGACCTCAACCTTCTAGATATGCAACTAAGAGGCCATACCTGTGATCATGCTGGACCAGGCAATAGGTCTGTTACAGATAAATATCCTCAGAAAGTGGCCAGTGGTAGAGAGCCGGTGAGAAGTGTAAGAAACCAGGAAGGTACATAGTGATAAAATTTAGGGAATATGCTCCGAATCCCCAGCCTTTCAGATCCAGAAGTAGTGTCTTTGTACTTGGTATCACTATATGATTTTTTTCTTTGTAAATTTATCTGGTTGATCATTGAATCTCTAATTTTCTGAAGTGAGTGACATCCAGTTGTTAGCTGTGCCTTTTTTCTGTTAGTATTGGCTTACTTTGGGAGAGGTGGAGTTCCAACAGACATCTAATAAAGCATTCTGCAGCTTGGAGTCAATTAACTTTCATGTTCATCTGCTTAGCTTCTGTGAAACCACAATGAAAATCCTGCATCTAAAGAATGTAGCTTAAAACACCTTTTATCTGCTCCCTGCTGTACCATGCTCCTGACTTTCCCACATAATACCATTAAGAAACAAATTTTGGATGCCTTTCTTTTCAGTGGTTCAGATGGTTGAATTACAAATGTAGGAGGCGTGTAAAGTCAAGTGAGTGTACCAGTCCACGGCAACTACAGCTGGATGTCACAGATGAAAAAGCTTGCTGCTGGGAAGAGGAGCTTTAAGTTTCCAGATGGTGACCTAGTTGGATCTCCACACAGTTCCTCCAGTTACAATGAAATAACCATTTTCAGCCCAGGCCATGTGTAACAGTAAGACATACAGTTGGCAGTTTTTTTATGTACGATTGCAATTCTTGCAGTTCTGTCCTTTTTCATCCTCTCTTTCCCGTGCTTCACAAAAGGAAGAAACATGCAAGCCTAAACTCCCAGAATCCTTATTTAATTCTGCCATTGAATTACAGTGCATTCTTATTAAGTAACAAAATAATGTACAAAAAATGAGAATTCTGTCATGGGCAGGTGAATCTGAAGGGTGTTTTCTCAGGCAGACACCAGACTATGCCTTCCTGTGATTACTATTTTGAAGATTCCAGTAATTGTCTGTAACATAAAAGGTCAAATATAGCACTTATCTGTTATTTTGGAAGGAAAGGTGTAAAGTTCCTTTCTTGTCTGGGCTCCGATAAAGCTCTTAAACAAATGTGTGGGTTATGGGCTGTGCTGCCTAGGCTGTCTGTGAAGCAGAGATCAGTGTTGTGCTGAGAGTAGAAACACGAGGGGTTGCAAAAGGTAACTCAGTGGCCAGGCAGGAGAGTGAAGTCATTGGTGCTGTAGAAGTGTAACATCTGGAAGGTTGTGTTGTAGCCCAAGAAAATTTGTTAATCAAGGCAAGTTTATAAGAGTCATCTTACCTTATACCACAGCATTGGACATCTGATAAATGAAATGTCTTTTCTTGTTTATTTGCATAGTAGTCCTGGGAAGGAAGGAGGAATGTGTTGTGGATGACAACTAGTATTGACTGGCTGATGAAGAGAGAGGCAAGAGAGCAACATAAACCCGATGGCATGATCAGATCCTTTAAAGTTAGGTGACCATACAGAGACTGACTTCAGATTTAAGCTAGTTTACTAGGCTTGAGAAAAAGAAAAAAAAAAAAAGCTTACAGAGTTCTAAAACTTTTTGTTTTACTTAAAAATAATAAATGAGTGCTTCTGAATGCCTTTGTAAATTCTTATTCCCAGGGCTCAGGTCCATGATCTGATCCCCTTAGGAACTGGATTTCCAAGTAAAGAACTTAGTCTTGTTGCTGTATGAAAGCTAAAAAAAAAAAAAAAAAAAAAAAAAGCCCTGAGAAAACAGTTTGGTAGCCACTCATCATGAAATGTGTTTTATTTGCTCCATGGCAATCTATTTCGGAAGTACTTCAATGAAAAGTTGGACAATGGACCAAATGGAACAAAACACTTTAAGGCCTAGCATTTAAATGTATATTACTTTGGTTGGTTGTTTAAGGTTTTCTTAAGTTCTTAGGTGTGTGGTTTTTTGAGGGGCTGAATGGTTTTGGGGTTTTGTTTTGTTATATATGTGTGAAGTACTCTGATTAATTCCTGTTTTCTTGGCAGCAACAGAGTTGTTCTCTCTCTGCCCCATCATTGTTGCTCACTGTGTAACTGTGGTCTGCATCATGCCTTGATCTTGCGTATGGTAAATTCTACTGAATGAGAAATAAACCCATCTTGCATATTGAATTTAATGCTATAGACTAACTCCACTTCCAAAAGTGACATTGCTTGAAAACTATGGATTTTTCTAGCATTAATAAAATTGAGTGTGGGCAATGTATGTTAGCACACTTACTTATATACATATATATACAAGTATGCTTGTGTGTGTGTATATGTAAATATTTTAACTCTTTTTCCTTGTTCTGTTTTTTCACTTCTGCTCCATACCAATACTGCTGAAGCTGGTGTAAGAGGACAGCTTTTGCTCTTGCCAGCCAGAATCTGTTTTTGCAGTGAGGGGTCCCTGCTGGGGAAACCTTTCTTTTCCTGCTCTTTCTTCTCTCCGCAGGGTAGCAGGCATAAGGACTGCCCTCCCGTCTGCTCTGCTGACAGCCGGCCTTCTCTGCTCCGGCTGCAGCAGCTGCCGCTCCTCAGCCTGACTGAGAGAGCATAAATTAAAACACAAAGGTCTCCTGTGGCCACTCTTGCCTGGCAGTGCAATGGCAGATCAGACCTTCCTACATCATCTTCACTTGACTTTCTTCTTTTTCTCAAGAATTTCCTCTGCATTTGTCTCAGTCACAGTATTTTGCCACTGAGCTGAATAGAAGTAGCAGTCCAGTAACTCTAAATGTTTTATGTACTTGTGTCACTGGAGCAGTTCGCAGAGAAAAGAATCAGTGATGTGGGTTTTACCAAAAGCTCAAGTCTTTCTGCTTTTCATACTGCTTGGAAGAGATGAACTGTTTTTGTGCTTTTCATAGCTGCTGAAGATCTAGGGCTAATTCCTGTTCTCATCTCCCCACGAAGTCAGTGGGAGTGTTAGGAACAGCAGAACTGTTGTGCTGCCATTATGTGTGTGTGTGTGACTGAGGGAACAGCACTGAGCATGAGTGTTTTCTCCAGTGGGCTTTTATTGTTCTGCAACCTGGTATCTTACAATGCTCATATTGGGGGTCTCAACCCCAGAGGGTGGAGAGGGGGCTACTTAGTGATGGGATGGAATGCCATGCCACAAAACTGGCTATGTGGAATTCCTGACACAACTGTGTTTTTTTTTTTTTTTTTTTTTTTGTGTGTTTTTTTTTTTTTTATTGTGAGGGAGCTGTTTTGGGTTGTTTTTGCCCTGTGCTTGTCTGACATAGCAGATGTTTTTTGGCTCAGTGTACTTAAATATGAGGACAGTTCCTTGTAGGTGGTAAGTGGTGAGGATGATGATTATTTTTAATTGTTTTATTTAAGTAACTTTGTCTGCTTCCCCTGCTTTTCATTGCCTTAAACCCTGCAGGCTGGTTTGGCTTATTGGGCATTTGGCTTATGCCAATGACATTGAATACTCTTTTTATAGAGTGCTCACATTTTAGCTAGTCCTCTTATCTGTTTCAGAGTCTGAATTCCAACACCTTTATGGGAAAAAATTAAACTGACTAATATTTTGAGTGTTTGTTTTTCATTTTTTTAACTCTTCTTTAAATTTTTTTTTCCTTTTTTTTTTTTCCATTTCTTCCCCACCATGGAATGCCATGTTAAACTTGCAACCTCTTGTGTTGTAGCTTCTGTCATGTTGGATTTGTCTTCAGGGCATTGTCAGGATTGGAAGGCAGCCCTAAGGAAAAGCATTTCAGTAAGTGGTTCATTTTCAGTCCCTGAAAATCATGTAAGAAATGTGAACCTGCTCTTTTTTATTTCCGTTTGTATAATTGTCAGCTAGTCCTCAATGGAAGTTTGTTCGGGTCCTCTGCTCATTTTATCCACTGCTCTCTGGATTATGGATGTGAAGGTTCTCCACGATTTGTGCAATGACTCAATTGTTTGTTTTTAATGTAGATATGTTTTGGCTTTAAATGCTAGGCTCTCCAACAGTGAATGTTACTGCATGAATTCAGTTTTGTCATACTTGATAATATCCCACACTGTGAAAGCCTAAAAGCAAAACATGCCTAAGCTTAGAACCTTTTTATCCATAGTTGTATTACATATAAAATGTCTTGATTTCTGTAGTTGACTTTATGGGTTTGGAGGGAGGGAAGTATCAGGACTTTCTCATGCTGTTCCTTTTATCATGCTGATTAGGCAAATGAAAGCTACCATGGTGGTGGGACAAGAGGACAGCATTGTGCAAGTGAACTGTTAAATAAAAGCAAAATGTACATGTGATGAAAAATGTGTGTCCTTTCTCTTCAGTAAGTTGCATGCTAGTAGCAGGTGCAGATGAAGAGCTGGCATCCTGTATTTTCGTGTCACACAGAGCAGGATGAGTGGGACAGCAAGTGCCTGTGCAGCATCCATGCAGTGGCAGAGCACTTCTGTAGCTGTTGGTAACTCTGCCCTGTAACTCCACCCCAGCTGGTACAAAAAATAGTGAGTCTGGGATGTGAACTTGCCAGCCAGGGCTTGCATTGAGTAAACTGGGCTTTGCTAGCTGCTCTTCTGGAGAGCTGTTGTAACTGCAGGTTGACTCTTGCTTTCTTTTTTCCCCCCTCCTTTTTATCTTGGACAGTGAGCTTTTTACAGGGGGAGAATGAGAAGTATTCTGTGCATTGATTTGTTGTTTGCTAATTCTGATCAGTTTAAAAATATTTTGGTACAAAGAGTCCAGGGTGTGGTGAGATTACCCAAGAAGTTTGCTAAGGACATGTGAAGTTAATTGCAGGAATTCTACTGTTGCTGTCAGCTGATGGTGCACACTTTTTTTTTTGGTTCTGAAATGGTATCATCCTTGAATATATTTTTGTGAATCACTGTCACTTGTCTTGCTTGTGGGTTCAGAAGATTGATCGTTGTGTAAAGCTCCTCCTGTCCTTTCCTGGCTGATTAAATAACATTTTTCTGAACTTTTGGCATATCTTTGTGTTTGTGTTATCCTTTAAAGGGGAGGAAGAGAACCAAGAAACAGATCTACATCCTCTTCTTATTTAATCCCCTAACTAAGAAATGGACATGAAGAATTTACAAGGGCACTTTTGATGTTAGTGCTGCTCTCTTCTGCGGGCAGGAAAATAAGCAAATGGGAGCAGTAGCTGAAGTACTTGGTAGACTGTAATTGTCTGCTATTGCACTGTCATTTGCAAAGATTGTAGAAGCAATATAAGTAGCATGGATGGTGATTTCTTTTTTTCAGGCATAGTTCTTTCCACCATCAATTATAACCAGTGCCCTTTAATTGCAGCTCCCTGTCTAACATGAGCTGAAGAAGGTCAGTGTTAGAGAGGGAGGGTGGAGCTACAGTGTGGAATTCATTGGCCTGGCACTGGTGTGATTCAGCTGACAGCTTTTATGCTTGCTGGCATGGCCCTTTCACAACATGAGATACTTCGTTCATTTGTTAGTATTGTGCTGGGTGTTTGCAATGCTTTCAAACAGGCTGATCATGAGATTTTGAGTTTTTTGACACTTGGTTGGGGCTGACTGTTCTGGCCTATGTACTTCTGTGGGTACTGTCATAATGCAAATAACTGTGCTTCTCATTCTGACCAAGTATATTATTGAAATGTCATTTTTAGTGTAACAGTGAAGAACACATTAGTAAGAAAGAATAAGGCGTGCAGCTGTTGGGTTTTCTTTTTTGACAGTGACCTGCTTAATCTTCCCAGGACCTTCCATTTTTTCATGGCAGCTTGGGAAACAACTGCTGATAGATTGTTTACCTTGAGGACATTGAGAAGTATTGTTCAAAAGGGTAGTTTGTTCTGTTCTGTTTACTTCCTACAGCAGTGAGGCTTGGTCTGGTTTCTGTGCTAAAAAGCCAATTACTCTGACTAGGTCTCTCTTACAGGCTATAGACAAACACAGTGAAAACTTGCCCATGATTTGGTAAGGTTCTGGACTGAAATAATAGGCTTTTGTTTGGTGTGGCTTGCTGTTGTCAGTGCTTTGGTCAGAATTAGGTAGGCTATGCAAATAGCTGGCTAGTTACAATATGCTTGCATTAAGAATATTTATTTTGGCATTAAAACAACATGTATGTTCATGCTATAAGTAAAGACCTTTCTTGCTAATTTTGCATTTGTTCCTAAAAGGCACTGTAATTCAGTGGTGCCTGTGGATAAACAGAGATCATTTAGTTTTGAGCAGTTACTGAAAAACTAATCCTGTACTCCAGAATATAATGAGTTGTGGATTCTTTACTCCATTGAGTGAAATATGACTGGTGACCTACTTTATTTGCATATTTAACATACTGGATACTTTTTGTTGATGGGGTTCAGGTTTTTTTTTTTTTTTTTGCTTGTTTCCTAGGAAACAAATACCCTGGTGTACTAGAGAACAGCTATTATATGGAGACTGCTGCCTGTCTGAGCATTGTTCTCTTAGAGGTGGAAGGCTTTAAAGAGGAAAGAGCTGGAGTTTTCAAAAACATCTTTGTTAACCAAAAAAGCACAAGGGTGTGTTTCAGACTGCTGTGCAACTTGTCAAAGTATTTGTGTTTTTCTCAGTAGGAGAAATTGTGTTGTATTGCCTTACTTAGTAAAAGTGCTGTATATGTTCCCAATGAAGGCATATCAAAAGAAACTGAATGAGTAACTAATAAATGGTTGTTCTTGTTATCCTTCCTGTAGATGCATATGTCTAGAAGTGTTTTATTTTGAATTATATGGAATGGAAACAATAATGCAGAATTTGGCATAGAGTAGACTTCAGGAAGTAGTATTTTGTTACTGGAGTAGGTAAAGAGAGGGGTGGGAAACTTTTAAAATGTAAAAATTGTCTCAAATTTGTTCTGCTTCTGACTTTTTTTTTTTTTTTTAGCCCAGTGTTTATTGTTGCAACATTAAAAAAATAGATGTAGTTGTTGCAATGTTAAATTTGGAGCTGTGATGGTGGAATGGTATTAGGATTGGTAATACTGAATGTTACTAAGTGGTGAACAAAAACTGGCTCATTACTTGAACTGTTAGGTGAACTAATGAGTGGTTAGCAGAGTGTTGTTGAGTTTTGAGAATGCTGAGCACATTGGAGGAGAAATGATAAGGGAGAATCTGTGAGCTTTTGGTAGTGTGTGACAAATAAAGCTAAGGTCTTTGAAAGTACTACACAATTCCCCTTTGGTCTTTCTATGCTGACTTCAAAAACTCAGGTAAGGACCAATGCTCAGTGGTAGCTTAGATGCAGGTAACTTACAGCTGCATCTCTGGGAATTACTTTGCTGCTTGCAGACTGCTTGAACTGAGTGTGTAGCATGTGGTGCCAGTCTCAATACACACAGCACTGGTGCCCGAGTTGTGTGCTGCAAGGGCTTGGTGCTTGTTATTCTGATAATTTTCTCTTCTCTTAGTTCACAGCATGTTAAGAAGGGAATAGTGGCAGGACGAGAGAAATCCGTGTAGCTCTGCAATTCCTTGTCAGGGCTTTATTTTGGGCTGCCTTTATTCAGCCTCTTGCTGAGGGAAGCACAGGTAGCGGACAGTAGCAACGTATGACATGAGCTGCCCAGAAAGGGGAGCAAAATAAGGGGATGTGCTGGGGAGTGGAGCTTGTTTGCTTGCAAGTGCTTGGGGATTTGAGATTCAACAGGTAATTTTGTCCATATTTGCCAGTAGTAGGGATATATTGCATACTTAGTGCATTCTCTAAGGGTTAGAACTTTCAAAAAGGTAAATATCCTTTAATAATGAACTGCAGTGAAGGCCCCTACTTAAGTGTGATGTTTTTGCTTGTTTTGTAATTAAAAAATTGAAGTTTTCAAAGTAAGACTTTGATGCAAGAACTGGGGGTGAAAGGAGAATGAAGCAGAGTTGAAACCATGTCCCTAAGTGCCACATCTACCCTATATTTTGTGGTCTGTTGTTACAATGGAGCATGGTTTGTGAAGAGGGAAAGAAATTATTTTTCTTATGAGAGAGCTCTTTTTGGGGTTAGGGGGAGGTTCAGATTGTGTGGTAAATTTTGCAAATGGATCAGATGGTCATCTTCACAGGTGATCCTCATGTAGCTTATCCAGTGTTTTAGTCTAATGGAAAGAAGTTAGGTGGCTGACATTGCTCTGGATGTTCAATACCAACATCAACTGCTTCATGAATACCTGTTCCTACTCATGCTTGATCAAAAAGATAACTGACTGCTAGTAATAAAATATTTTACTGAATTTTTTCAGGTTTTTTTGTTACTTTTTAAAGAAAGTTCAAGTTTTCAAACCACATGTGCCGGTTTTTCTGACTTGAGATTACATTATAGGCACTGCACCTCTTCACTAGTTACCAGTAAATCTGATCAAAGTAGACCTAAGTCTGAAGACACAAGTATTGTTTATTAATCTCTCAAAGTGTCTGATTCAAGTTCTTGTGAAAGCAGGTGTATGTGATGTGATCTGGATCTCCTGCAAGAGCTGTGTGCCAGTAGATCAGCTGATTTTCTTATCTGACTTTGTGCATGTAAAATAAGACTTTTTCAACAGATGGACTCAGTAATAGGCAAACAATTTCAGATTTCAACACAAAACATAAAAGAAACCTAGTTCTCACGCAGTTAAGGCATCTAAAATATATTTTCCACCTCTAAGGTTTAGAGAGAGGGAGAGGAAAAAACCCAGATCTAGGTGTTGTAGACCTCTTGAAGGTCTACAGAACAACCGAACTGGCCCTTGGTGTGATAAATATTTAGCATGTGAATAAATAAACGATTTCATGAGATGTTGCTGGTTAGCTTGCTCTGTTCCCCCAGTGATTGTGGGAGAGTCCTTGGGAGAACTCTGTGCCTGACTATTCAATTATTAACACTCATGAATGCAGCAACTAAAACAGCACAAAATGGAGGGGCCAAGCATCTAGGAAGGAAGATCTTGTAATTTCAGCTGGGACTAAAGCCTGTGAGCAGTGACCATGGCAAATTTTGCAACATGCCATGTTAATTTAACCATAAGAATCCCTGGTCTATGAGTACACTAGTGAACACTGTTACAAGCTGTTTTCTTTGAAAATGCTGGATGCCCTCTCCTCCCCAAACCCAGTGCTCATCTCTGTTGCCTTTCTCATGGTCAATTTTTGAGAGAAGGTGGAAGGAGATTCTGGTGAACAAAGTGGCAATTGCAAATAGGACTGTAACTTCTGTCTCTACATTAAGTGTTCCATCTGTTGGATCTTTAATACTTCTCTTGTTTCACTTAGTGTAGGTTTTTCTGGATAATACATGTCATGCACATTTATTGCTGCTCTTAGAGCACTTACATGCAAGTGTAAAAACTTTGAGCTGTGGTATATTAGAGGTACTTGTGTAAAGCAGTATTTGAGTGTACACAAATGCAAAGTAAAGGCACGCTCTGCTGAGGAACAATTAAATGTGCCACTTAGGCAAGATCTCAAGTGTTGTAGAAAATACATGTGGAAATGTTTTAAGAGTTCATTACATAACTAGGGCATCTGATTATTGTTATTCAAATCTCTTCTCACAATAAAAGCCAAAAACTTGTAGAGGAGTTGTCCTTGTATGTTAGCATCATCCCACTGTTCCACAGTGCAGTGAATTCAAAGCAACACTGATGCAGCATTAGGGTGCTTCACTCTTAGTGGAAAGTTATTATTTAATTTAGTTTCACTATGCTTTTCATTTTATTTAATGGTGTGAACATAGGAAATTTTCCTTTTTTTTTTTCCTTTTAGTAAAGAAATTCAGATTTGAAAATCTGTGGTAGATGTGTACATAAGGAAACAGTCACTCCAAATATGATTCTGCCTTGTTGGTTATATTGCAGGACGATTCCCTGGGCTTTCCCTTCTGTTTGTTACCTACTGTAGCTTGATAAGGAGAACCAAAATGGACTTCTGCGGGCTCCTTCCTTGAGCTCTGTACCCTGCAACCCCAAGGACCATGAAGAGGCCAGCTCTGGACACTGAGAAATGTAGGAAAGGATATTGGAACATAATCACACTGAGTTTCTTAAATCTGCTAAGATTATTCACCACTGCTAAAGTTAGTTTTTGTCTAAGGTTTTAGAAACCAGGTGCTCTGAGGAAATGAAACTGGTGACCAGCTAAAAGAGCAGTGTCAAGCAGTGGCTACAGCTGTCCCAGGTTGATGTCAGCTGGCACTGGTGATGTGGGAATGTATTCTCACAACAGCTGTAGTGTTACTGGGGTCTCTTGGGGTGGAGTGAATTGCATGTGGCAGTGCCTGCTGGGAAAGATCACTTTCCTTACTGGGGTTCCTTCTATGGTGTTGGAGGACATAGTAATGATAGGAGAAGCAGAAGATAAGGGCTCTGCTCTAGTGTGCTGGTTCTTTTTGTTTTCTTCAGCACTGGTGACTCATATGTTGATCAAAGCTTTAGTTCTGCTAAGTGCTGTGTGTGCAAAATTAATGCTTAAGTTTTACATCTAGATCATTGTCATGTGTTCTAGTGGCTGCAGTACAGATCAACAAGAATAGCGAGGTGCAAATGACACATCTGCTGTTTTAATTCAAAGTACTTGATTATTAGGACTCCTAAGTTCCAAATCTTTGTATAGTAATAATACTGCTTTTTCATGATGTTTTCAGTTACATTCAGTAACTTCTTGCAGAATGAAATAGAAAATCCTGTCTGCATTAATCATGCTTAGTTTGTTTAGAGGAGCACCCTTTCAGAAAAAATTTGGTGAGTTTTAGCTCTGTGTTATATGAAGTGACTGTCTTGGTGGCAGATTCTCCATCTGCTGGCAGGCGACACTGATAATTGTACTGGTGTCACTGTTGGTTTGACAGCTCTCTCAGCTGAAATGGTAAAATAATATAGGTTGCAATTATATTGTTATGTCTTATTTTGTTTTCTTTGAAAATGACATAATTCATGGTTCCAGTTTAGAGAACAGCTAAAGAAAGTAGTGTCTTGAGGAGGAAGCAACCTCGGTGCCAGCATGGAGGAGGAATGAGCATTGCAGGGAAGATCTGAGGCTTAAGAACAGTTACTGATAAAAGGCTACTTGCATAGTCACAGACCAAACCCTGCCAGAAAGCACATCAGTATGTGCCCACATATTCCTGGAAAGGAAATTAGGATCAGCTATAAGAGAATGTAGTGGAGGTTCTCCGTGGTGTTGTCAGTTTTCTGATTGCAGGCTAAATGCAGTGGTGCAGTGAGTTTGAAATGGGGGGAACGTAAAAGATTGCTTCTGCGTGCAGATGTCAAACATCACGCAGTTATCACAAGTTTATTGAAGGTTGTTTTTAATGGGAGTATTAAATCTGTTATGCTTTGGTTGCTTTTTAGCTACCTGTATTTCAGGCTTGTCCTCACTTTTTTTTTTTACTCTTCATTTAATGCAAGTTGCTCAGTGCAGGACTAAATAATCATTTTTTACTGTCAAGTAAATTGCTGTGTATTAGTAGTTATATAGTGAAATTTATTTTATTCCTTGCTTCATTCCAGTGTATCATCAGTTCTTATGCCATGTCAACCCCTGCATTTCAGCGTTGTTTTGCAATCTGCTTTGACCTTTTTTTTAATGCAACTGGCATTTTTACCTTGTATCTTAGAAATAGAGTTGAGTGATTAACCTGCAGAATAGCAAGTGTGATTTGGGTTATTTAGACACAAAATTTTTGAGATATCTTTTTTAGGATTTCACTAGTGTGTGATTTTTCTTTTGCTTGCGCAGTGGCTAGTGCATGCATACTGCATGGGATAGGACAGGAAGGTTCTCTTACTTTTAGATCAGATTCTCCTCAGCAGAATTGCAGGGAAGAGGGAATTAGTGCTTTAAATTTGCTGCAGTGTGGATGACTTTACTGACATGTAGCCATGATCATGAATTAAGTGCATGAACTTTGCCAAGAGAGAGGTTGTGTGGCTGCTGTTGTGTGGCCCTTTCACTTTTATTGTCTCTTGGTGGCACCCCAACCTACTGCTGGGGACAGGTGATCTTTGTGTTCTACCTGCACTTTGAACCTGGAGTGGTTGGTGTTCATCTGTGTTTACTCATTCTCTTCTAGTGCTTCCTTAATTAGCTGAGAACACTGCATGCCTGCCCTTTTCCTAGGGATATGCTTTTCCTGCAAGGAAGTTAAATGAAATGCAACCCTATGCTCCTGAAGCAACAGATTGAAAACTGTTTGTTGCAGAGGTGCTTTTGCTATTAGCTGATGCATGAATTTCAGTTTCTCTTCAGATATGGTTAGGTGTACTCCTGTTGCCCTCACTAGCCACTCCTAGCTGCTCATGCTTTTAGCAGAGCTCAAGGAAAGAAGCAGCACTGTTGGGAAGAGTGATGTGATGGAACTTGTTTTTAATATTCAAGAGCAGCAGAGTTACCTGCATATGAAAAGGGTTTTACAGTGAATGGGTTTTTCTCATCAGCTGGAGTGAGACTTTATCTTAACATTTTCTCCCAGAAGCTGTACTTCTGAGTTTGCTAGAAGTTGCTTTATTGTGTGAGATGTATTGGCACTGATGCTATTGAAAGCCTATTTTACATGACAGTATAATAGTAAATTTAGGTGAATGCTTTTGAAACCTTTCACAAGAGCTGAGATTTAACACTGTAATTTTTTCTTGGGTTGTGTTTCAAAGTAATTATTTTCTACCTTCTTTATATAATCTGTAGGGAAACAAAGCAATTTAAAGATTAACAAACAGAAGTCCATCAAAATACATCTATAGAAGCTAGTGATAAATAATCTTTTTAACAATAGATTTGTTGCTGAATTGTTCCCTGGTATTCAATTACTTGAGCTGATTTTATTCACATACTAGAAATATTGCCGTGCCCCAGTCCTGTGCTTATTGATCAAGTTGGAGTGTCTGTATCAGTCCTGAGATGGAGCTTTTAATACAGAAGTCATGCAGCATCCATTTCCTGATTGTCTTGAGTGGAGCTGCCCCAAGCTGGCAGTCCTCAGACTTGCAGCTGCTTTGCTGTATTGTGCCAGCATTGGCTGGGGAGAGGCAGCAGGCAGGGAAATAGGCTTTCCCAAGGGGAGGTTAATTTAAAAGATTTCAGAAATTACGCATCCAGAAAGGGATTAACATGAGGAAACTTAGCAAAGGTGTTTGAAAAAAGATGTGCCAGTTTGCAGATGATCTTGTCTCTGGGGTTTTGTGTGTGGAGGTTTTTTGCCTTGAAACTGAGCAGATTGTGGCAGGTGGAATTATTTTAGCCCTTCGGTTACAGAACTGTAAAATATTTGAAATATCTGCTTAGTACAGTTCTTAAGATGTAACACTGTGGAGCAGTGCTGGGTGTGCAGTTATTCCCACTGTCCACCCCACAGCTTCAATACTATTGATGAAATCATAAACACTTACATATAATCAGTTTGGATGATGAAACCCTGCCTGGTTAATTTGCCATTAGGTATTTTAAAGAGCTCTAACCAGAGAATGCAGAAGGTTGAGGAGGATTTTAAGAATTTCTTCCACAGCTTTTACCTTTCACTTTTCTGACTATTTGTGTGATGAAGCCAAACACTTACAAGCTTATTTGGATCTGGAAGGACAGAAAGAATTGATGGAGATTTGCCAGAAGCATCTTTTAACAGAGTAGATTTTCTGATAGGAAACTGGTCAGTCGGTCCAGTCCATGCTGCCCAGTGCTATGAAGTAAATGTCTCCTGGGGCCAAGTGTCCCAGTGCTTTAGCCAGGTTGATTAAATTGGGCTGATACTGGCAGATTGCCATGAGGGAGCACATCTGCACAGCCTGGAGTCAGGGAAGGGTAGAAGAGCCTCTCTGTGGGTCTCTTTGCTACCCAGCTCTATATTTGGCTCTGCAGGACTTGCTGGACTGAGCAGTAAGTGTGGGGTGAGCACTGTGTGGGCCTGTGCCACACGGTGCCCCAGTCACAGAATGTGTAGCGTGTTGGGTCAATCAGGCTTGGATGGAAAGTGCCGCAGGTGGCTTGAGGGGAGCCTTGCTCACCCGCCTGTGACAGGCTCAGGGCCCAGGCAGCTCCTGCTCTGGCCTTGAGCTATGCCCTGCTAATTTCCTTTTGTTCCTGCTGGACAAAAATGGCCTAAGTGCTGTTGCCACACACTGTCCTTCCTTCTCAGTTGGGTGGAGTGCTACTTCTAAAAATACTTATCACAGAATTAGGGAATTGGAAGGGACCCACAAGAATCATGGAGCCCTGCTCTTAAGTGAATGGCCTACGTGGGGATGGAACCCACAAGCTTATCAGCACCACCTGTGTGGCTACACAAAGTGCTGTGTAGCTCTCAGATCTGAAGCTGGTGACTTGTGACAATAGTTCTCCCCAGTAGTGGCTAGCATGTGTGGATCTGTACAGAATACCTTTTGTAAATCTTACCTAAAAGCTCCAGTCTTTGACTGTTCTTTCTTCTCATTTAGATAATTTTGGTGCATTGCACATCTTTTGTTTAAAGCCTTGTAGCAAATTTTCTGTAAGAGGCTTAAATTTGCAGGACTTGTTATCAGTTCTAACATGTTAATGGTTCAAGTATAGTGCCAAATCAACAGTTTGTTCAATTTTTAATTAGGATTATTTTATATCTGACAGTTTTTTATAATGGCATGTCATTCTAAAATTTAAAAAAAAAATGAAATCAGATTACTTTGGTTGTCCAATTCCTGATGTAATTGCTCCTTCTGTGAGCAGTTGGAAAGAGAGGCAGCCCACTTCAGCTAATTGTGTTGTAACTGTCCTAGTGGCTATGACAAATTGTCTTAACTCTTCTGTACTTAAGGGAAAAAATGAAATGGAAACATCTACTTGATGCAAAGGGCTGGCTTTATTTGATAAAATGTGTTTTGGTTTAAACTTTCACTTGTTTTCAGCAGTACTGTTAGCTTGAGGTTTTGATGCATAGTTGTTTCTGAGGGCTCTTGAGTTGAGAGCCTTTACATGTATGGGTAAACGATTCTGTTTCATGTTTCATATTGTATGTAATCTTGATTCTGGAGAGCTCTACTGGGTCTTCCATGCAGTTCCTCAGTTCAGGAATTTTGTTTTGTATTGTTTTGAGTTTGTTGGTGTCATGGTTTGACACTGGCATGATGCCAGTGCCCCCATGAAAATGTACTTTTTAAAATAATTGCTGTGAGATGTGATCAGGAACAGAGCAGAGCAGGCCCAAGCTTAATAACAAAGAAAAGAACTTTATTAAACTACTACTACTATAAAAACTACAAACACTAAATCCTGGATGAAGACTTTCCAAAACACCCCTCCTCCTCCCACCTAATTTCCAAACAAACTCAACAGTGAGACACCACCCAGGATCCTGATCAAGTTGCTACCCTTCAGATATTCAAATACTCAATCTTTCAAGGGATACAGGAGTCTCTCCTGTGCCACAGACTCCCCAGGAAACACAATTGCCACCTTTGTGTTTCCATGTCACACATGGCAACCACCCGGAGAAAATCTGCCATGGTGACACTCTCCTTTCCATGTCACAGTGCTCTCACCACTGTGCATGGATAGACTGCTCATAGGGCTCCTTTAAGGATGCTTTGCCATGGACCAAAAGAGACAACAGTTCAGCATCTCCTCTTGGGACTACAGTCCCCCCCCCATCATTTTCTTCCTCCCCTGGGGCCCAAGGTCTCAAGAACAGAGATCTTCTTCTTCCTGAAGACAGAGGGCATCACCACACCCTCTTCAGCTTTCCTCTGTTCTCTCCATTCCTCTCTTGGTAGTCACTGAAACAGGTCTCTTGGCCCACCACCGCATCCCCCTAAAATGCAGTCTCTGTTGCAGGAGAATTTGATTCAGTCTATGGCTAACAAGGAAAGTCCAGCCACAAGCCACTCCATCATCTCCTTCTACCCAAAAATTTCTTCTAACATCTCAGATCCCAGACTGCCTCTCTTGTACTTCAAATCAAGGAGGAGTATTTTACAAAGCCTTCATTTCTCAGGAAAGGGTTGAAAGTTCAGACTCCTCGGATGGCTGAAATCTCTGCTCAGAAGCCAATTCCCAAGGCCAAGGCTGGGCACCTTCCCCCGCTTCTCCTTCTCCTTCTCCTCTGCCGGCAAAGTTACAGGTACCGTCCGGACTCTCTGTCTCTTCCCTCTGTGGGAGGGACGACAAAGGCATCTCTGCTTCTCTCCAGCCTTCCGTCCACAGGAGCTGGCTTGGTTCCAGTCCTTCAGCCCCCTCGGCTCACCTCGACCAGGCCACATGGCTTCCCCTCTCCCACCCAGCCTATGGCTGGGCAGGGGAGGTCTGCACTGCACTCTGACCGGAACCAAAGAGAGACAGTTCTCCTGGGAGTTCTTGCTTTTAACCCCCTGTGTTCTCAGAGGCGTGTCCATACCTTCAGTGGTCACTCCAGGTGCCAATATCCAAACCTGACCACTGATTGGTTTGACCCAACTTCCTGAAAAAATTCACTCCCGTGTCAAACCACGACAAAACCTTATCCGAAGAGATGGGGTAGGAGCCTGCTGCAGAGGACCCTGTTTTATTGACAGGAACTCTGAGCAGTTAAAGTTCTGAGTTGTCCTCTTCTTGAACTTGGAAGAGGAGGGAAAAAAAAACCGCTAAGAATATCTGAAATATCCCTTAATATTCATATCCTAGGTCTGTTGTCAAAGGAAAGCTGCAGCAAAGCAAGAGGCTAAGCTATGTATGATGAGTTAGTGCAACCCCTGAGTTACCCTCAAGTTACTAGTTGAGCATGGGAGGAGAAGGTGTGGCTTTCCAAAGGAACTGCAGAGCACTACTTGGTATTTGGCTCTGACATATTCCCAGTGATATGAATAGATTTCTTATGTTGCAGCACGTAAGCAGGATCAGAATGTGAGTCTACTACAGCAGTTGGTGAAAACAACATATGTTTAATTTTATGAAGACTAAAAGACAGATGGTGTCCCATAGAATAATTATATAACAGCCAAAATTCCCTTAACAAATCTTTTTATAATAGCTGTGATAATTACTCATAAATAGCCAGTCGTTTCAGTATTTTTCTGTTACATAAATAGTACAGGGATCTAGTTTAGCCCCTCTTAAACTCTTGGGTGAATTTGTTCTTTAGTCCACTTGTCATTTCTAGTCTTCCCTTGTTTTTGACAAAAGGCCCAAGTGATGTGCGCTTCTGTCCATTCAAGTGAAATAAATCTGAAAATGTCACCTCTTCCTTACATCTGTCTCTTTTAGGCTTTTTTCTTTGCCTTCATGGACTCCCTGTGTTTTACTCCTCCTAGTCTCTGTCCAAAGAGATTAAAGTTCCCATAAGAAATTGGTTACTGCGTGTTCCCCTGTAGTCAGCCTTGGAGGAATGGAGTATTGAATTAAGATCTGTTTTCTGGGAACTGCTGGCTTTCATCCAAGATTTTATACCCATTTCTTCAGCTGTTATCTTGGATGTTTCTTGCATGACTCTTGAGTAGACTGGCAAGTTGTGTAGATTGCTGGAAAAGAGTTGTTAGAAATGGGTATGAGCTGGGCAACTACTTCTGAGGCATCAGCATAACAGCCTTTGGAGCACCAGTGGCCCTGATTGATCTGACATCAAGATGAACTGCCTGCTATCAAAGGACAGTTGCCTTTTGAAGAGGATTTTAAGGAATGGATTTAACAAACAATGTCCTTTCTTACCTCTCTAAGTCTAAGCCTTTCAGTATCCAGTAGCTCAAAACCCATCTGCTTTCTGTATCCAAAGGGCAACTTGCCAATTCCTTGTAAGCCACAGGTCACTCCTCGACTGGCATCATCTTGGGGGAAGGGATAGAGAAAAGCTATTTTCTAGCTCTTTGTCTGTACCATGTTTGTGCTGCTTTCTACTTTTTCTGGCAAAGGTAGTACGCAGGGCAGGGATTCAGATACAGGTCATGCTAAGTAGGCTGGCCGAGGCTAGGGAGATGGTAAACTTATGAGGGACAGAATTCTGTTAACACACCATTTTAAATAATGCCAATCAAAAGTAGAGCATATATTGAGCACTGGCCAGTTCGTCTGCAAAATGTGCTTCTTATTTAAAGGCCTCTTTGTTTGACGCCATATCCGTGCTTATCCCAAAGAAAGCCTTGCTAGCTTCCTTGCTAGCCATGGACCTTTAGCAATCCAAACAGATGAGGGTTTGAAGTAGTAATTATAGGAAATAAAGCAGCAAAAGTATTTCAGTAAATGCCACTACAGTTTCTCAGCTGGAGAAGTACTAACAGTGATTTCTTTTGGGACACACACTTTATTCTCTGTGGTAGATGCAAGTCTGACCATTGACAATTCTACTTGAGCAAGTTGTAAGTTCCTCACAGCAAGAGGAATGCAGGACTGCAAAGCAGTAGAGACTGCTTGTGTTAGCCAGGTCATTACTGTGAAAATGCAAGTCTTATGTGCCCCTATGCACAGCACTATTTACTGTCATGCTGGTTTACAGTAGTGTTAGCCCTAAACAAATATCCTCCAGCAGTGACCTGGAAGCTGAGCAAAGGCTTCTGCTTGCTGGGGCTGTATCTGTCCAGGCAAGGATCCTGGAAACTGGGCATTCACCTGTGAAAGCACAGATGGGGGAAATATTTGGAAGTTTTGGGGTGTGGGGGAAGAGGCTCTTTGCTAACCTTTGTGTGTTACCAAATTAAACCATTTCCAATAATAATAAATTAAGGAAAATCTCCCTTTCTAAAGTCAACCAACTTCCTGAGAATCTATAAATAAAGAAATACAAATTTGTTAAAATATAATCAAGAGAGCGTCTTAATTTTTTACTTTTATTTGTTTTTAGGGGGAAGCATTCTAAGTTTCTTGTTTCAATATGGAATTGTTTGTTTGGCTGGTAGTGTGGTTAATTCATCTCTCTGTCTTCAGAAGATATTCAGATCAGATTCAGCCCATGGCTCAGACAAATTGAGAAATTAAACAGGACAATGTCTTTAGCAGACATGGTCTTGTATTTGTCTTAAACAAATTTCCAAGCAGCTGAACTCCTGATTACTCTTCGGTGATAACTTTCATGATTATCCATCTGAGAAATCCAGTGATTTCTTGGTCTGGATGTTGTTAGGACCCTTGCAAGACAGTTAAATGTCTTATTTTCCAGGTCTAATACGGTTTTTATTTTAAAACTTTAAAAATGTTTTCACATTAAGTATTTGCATTATACTGAACATGTCATTTGGTGTGGCATATCCCTTGGGTGAGTTGGGGTCAGCTGTCCCAGCTATTTCCTCTCCCAACTCCATGTGCACTCCCAGCCTCCTCGCTGGTGGGATGGGATGAGGAGTGGAAAAGGCCTTGACTGTGCAAGTTCTGCTCAGGTGAAATGAAAACATTGCTGTGTTATCAACACTGCTTCCAGCACAAATCCAAAATATAGTCCATACTAAGTACTGTGAAGACAATTAACTCCATCCCAGCCAAAACCAGCATGCTGATGGAAATGGGGAATGCATGCAAAACAAGGGGGTTAAGGGATAAAGCAGTGAAATGTCGCAAATAAAGTTCATTGCTAATATTGGTGTTTCTTGTATGGTCCTTAAAAATTACTACATTCAGTTTTTCTTTTGGGGGGAATGGCTAAAGAGAGTTAGAATTTGATGTTCATATTATGATGATGAATGTGACAGTTTGCCAGCATTTTGCCATAGAATATTCTTTCACATTTCTCCAATTGGTACAGCTTCTTTGCCTCTTTTCAGCAGTAGGAGTCAGATCTTAAAAAAAAAATCTGTGCTGCTGCAAGGCAAACTGCACTAGTATTTAATCTGTTCTAGACCGTGGTATTTTGTGGAAGGTACAAGGTTCATGAGAAAAAGTTAGTTGGTATGTGATTTATGCACCATGAAACTCCATTTAACTATTTTAGGCCTTTTGTGCCCATGATTCTAAAGTGGATGTATTGTCCGTCACAGTCGGAGGACGGAGGCACTTACATGCTCAGCAAGAAGCTAGTTTGAAGGAGTGAATTAGCTCCCTTTCCAGCCTGGGGATAAAGAAAGAGGTAGGATTGTCAGATTTCTCCAAGTGATCATTTGCAGCATGTATGAAGTCTTTCATAATGACCTGTAATATGCAACTTTAAACAATAACACCGGGTGTTGAGGTATAGGGGATTATTATCTTTAGTGTATACTGCCAGATCTGGAGTCTACATTAGTCTCTTCAGTTTGCAATTTTTGTCACTCACAAAACCTTTCAATACATTCAACATGTTCTTGTCCTAGAAGTAAAAGCTTTCAGCTCAAAAGCAAAGAATGTATTCATTGAAGGCGTGGGACATGGCAACATAATTACAATGAGAACTTGTAAGTTAGTCTGTACTAGCTGTTGTTACATCTTACTTAGACAAGTTTTTGTTGTTTTTGCAGTGTTTGACTTTCTGGAAATTTTAACACCACCTTGTAACCTGTTTCTTGAATCTCAGATGAAAAAAAAAAAAGATTTGAAGCCAAATCAACTTCTCTTATTGATACTTGACAACAGAAAACTGTTAATAGTTTGTTTTGATTGAGGTCTTTAAGAAAGGCTTATTGAGAGGTTGAGAACAAATCATCCCAGTGTGTAGAGTGGCAAGAATGTCAAAAGAAGAGATGTTGAGCTAAGCAAGGAGTTTTAATGAATTCAAATGTTAAAAAAAGAGCATAGAAGAAACATGAGCAAAGACAGGCAGAAGATATGTGCAGACATCCTTGGGCACTAGGGGTGCCACCCAGCAGGCCAAAGCCTGGGTGCAGTTCAGGCTGTCTTGGGACATTAAAATTGCGAACAGGGGCCTCTACAAGTATACCTGTAGCAAAAGAAAGTTCTTTGAAGTGACAGGTGTGTTGTTGAATAGGAAGACAGCTTAATAATGGATCATACAGAGAAGGCTCAAGTATTCAGTGTTTTTGGCTTAAGAAGGCAGTAGAACGGGGACTTACCAGAGAAGCTGATGCCTTGTACTGTCCTCCTGTTAGAGCTTTACTTGATATCTCATCTGACTCATCTTTGATTAAATATCAGTCTATTGCTGTTTCTGTTGTGAATAGAGAGTACAGGTTATTCTTTTTTCCTTATGCAGTGGCTAGAGTCCATTACCAGTTTGCTGTCCTTTGTGTTGTAAATAAAGATTCTAAGCCTGTTGGGGTTTTTCAGGCCAACAGTCACTTCTGTGCTTTCTTAGGTACTCTAAGCAATCCATGTCTTTGTAAAAGTTAAGTTCCCAAAACTAGATGTAACATCCAGTTAAGCTTTACAGGAACTAATTAGAACATAAGGATTACTGTCTGTATTTTGCAGGATATATGGCTTCAATTTTAAGCTCCCATATGGAGTAGAGTTTTTGTGCAATGGCTTTTTCTTGTTGATTCAACTTAGAATTTACCTTAGCTCGTTAAAACACTTACTATTTTTAATATTTATTATTTTCAATGATGCCCACTCAATAAGGAAGTAGTGTGTGACTGGATTTGCCAGAGAAGCACATAGTTATTGTGGCTGAAATTACAGCAGTGTTTTAGTCTTGCTGTTGGAGGGAGGAAAAGGGTTGTGAAGTGGGGGATCATCCTAAGAAGGCTATATGCTATATGTGTATATGTATATATAGCTGGGATCTTGAAGTCTGGGCAGAATTTACTTGCACTGAGAGTCTTAACAAGCATCAGCCATTTGAATAATCCTGTATTAGATCCTTTTCTGTGAGGACCTGCCACACACTGCTCTCTGCACTGCACTTCTGCACTTGGCTGTGTCAGCTTTTGAGTAGCTCCTTGTGTGTTGCCTCTGCTGAATGGATGGTTTCATTCTGTCTAGATCTCTGGACTTGGTTAAAATAAACATGAGGTCTCATTCTGACTGCTATAGGATGACCTATTAGATGTGCTGTTTTCTTTTATCCTGTTGGTGAGAAAAATACTGAATGATAGAGGATGGGTACCTTGAAATTACTTGTCGTGTATTTCCATTTTGGTAGGGACATATTGGTAATTATTTGCTTACTCAGCCTATTCTCCCCGTTCTCAGTGTCGTGTCCTTGTAGACTCACTAGGACTATTTACCCAAACTTGATAACAAGAACCTTTTAATTCAAATTCCTTCAAAATGCTCAAGACTAGTTAGTCTTGTTGAAGGTAATGGGGCCCAGAACAGGCATCAGAGAACTTGAGGGTGGATATTGCTGTTAAAATAAGGTTTTTACTTTGTACGTTGACATTAATCAAAATAAATTAAACGGCACAATGCATAGCTGCAGTGTCAGTGTCCCCTGGGAAACATTTTTGATCTAAATGCAGTGGGTGTCATTAAGAGCACTTGAAGTGCACAGGGGGAAGTGCAGTCTTGTGGCATGAAATAATAATAGTCTTCCCAACACAGAATCATAGAATGGTTTGTGTTGGAAGGGACCTTAAAGATCATCTAGTTCCATCCCCCCCTGCCATAGGCAGGGACACCATTTGTCAGGTTTTATTTTCTAAAGATTACAGAGACAATTGCCAGCCTATTTTTTTTTTTTTTTTTGGTAGTTGTTTGTCCTTCTCTGAACAGAGGAAAAGAAACTTGCATTCATTATTTGATTTGCTTCAGAGTTATTATAATTTTGGAAATTAGTAAATATCTGAGTTAATGGTTACTCAGTTGCTTTTCCAAGTGGAGCCGGGCTTGGCAGAAATTTGTCTTGGTACATGGCAAACATGACAAAGCTGGTAATCAGGAGCCTGTGTTTTCATTCTGTAAACTGTAAAGCAGCAACAGCAGCTTAAAGTCCTTCTGCCATTGATCCCTAAAAATATTTTAAAGGATGTTCTTATGAGACTCTGCCTGGAGTACTGCATTCAGGTCTGGGGTCCTCAGGACCGCAGGAAAGAAGGATGGACATAGAGCTGTTGGAGCGAGTCCAGAGGAGGCCATGAACGTGGATCATAGGAATGGAGCTTCTGTGCATGCAGTCTGAGAACTGCTCAGCCAGGGGAAGGGGCGGACTCTGGGGAGACCTTCCAGCACATTCCAGTACCTAAAGAGGGCCAAGAGGAGCAAACGTTTTAGGAGCTCCTGTTGTGATAGAACAAAGGGTAACATTTTCAAATTGAAGACGGTCTATTTGAATTGAAGACGGTCTATTTGAATTAGATGTAAGGAAGAGCACAGAAGAGCTTTGGTAAGGAAGAACTTTTGCAAGAGTGTGGTAAAACACTTGAACTGGTTCTGTGATTTAAGGAGATGCTACCTTGTGAAGCTTCCAAGCTTTTAAGAATTCTATGTTATTTCCTGTCTCCGATACGCTGTTGTGGTTTAACCTCAGCCACCAACTGAGCGCCGCACAGCTGCTCACTCGCTTTGACTACTCTGCCAGTTTTGATGGAGAGTTTAGTTTTTCTTGTCATTTCTGACAGTCTGTGGGAAGAAATAAGTGTTTGAATGAACAGAGTTAACATTTTGGATGAAAACATGAATCTCCTAGAAATCCTTCTGTTTGTAAGTGTAATTTACTTTTTTCTTACTAAATCAAACAAAAATAAAAAAGCAACAGCAACTCAGCCTTCAACATTCTGATTTGAAATTATTCTTTGAACATCTTTGGGACTGCACAGCTAGTATTCAGTTGAAGTTACATTTAATTAGTAGTAGTCACTTAAAGTTGGTAATGCATATGGAAAACTAGATAGATCTATTTTGCAGTCTTTATTGCTAATAACACGGTCAGGGAACATTAAAGAATGAACATTTTGTCACTGAACAGTAAACTTATATTTCAGCACATGGGATGGTTATTATGTGGGGTTTGGATTTTTTTGTTTCTCTGGAGGAGCTGATAAAAGCTGGTTCTTGCCTACAGGCATGTTGGAACGAGTTTCTGTTCTTGTTTCTTAGGGTTTCTGTTTGTTTTTAAAATCTATTGCAATGAATGCAATCTGCAGTGCAAATGAAGTGGAAGATATCTGACTTGTTTCACAGGGGAATTTCTCCTCTTGTGAGAACTGGGTGGATATGCAGAACAGATGAAGAATTTTGGAACAGACAAAATAGCAGGTAGCTAGTACTGCCACAGAGAGAAATGTTATCACAATTTTCGTTTCCTTTTCTTTTGTTTTCATGATTTTGTTGGTATCTTTTCATTGACTTGCCTGGGGTCCATCTGTGATTTTGGCCATTACCAGCTTGGTATTTCCTGAATTGTATTTCTGATGTCCTAGAGTGGCAAAAAATATCACAATGGACAGGTTTCAATCTGTTCAGCACTTCATATTATTCTGGCAAGGCCAGGGCCATGCAGCTTGTAGCAAACAAGCTTAGTGCCCTTGCTCTCTTAGTATCCTCTGTGGCATTATTAGACTTAATTATGTTGATCCCAAATGCACTTTAATTAGGACAGTCAAGGAGAAAATGAACTAGACAGCACAAGTCACATGAACCCCTTCTATCCTGCTTTTTATGTTCTTTGCTTTATTTTTCTTTTCTTCCTTCTTTGACTCTTCAGGCTTTTGATGGAAAAAAAGAGTGTTTGGCTTTGTCAGACAAGGTAATTGCATCTTTTAAAGTATAGCTGCCTGCTGTGACTAAAAGGTACCAAAACAGCCTTTAATATCCTCGTGCTGATGAAAGTTTGTCAGAACTTTCTGAATGATTGATAAAGCTGCTCTTACATTTCTTTTCTACTGGCATTTAGGACAGGCCTCTAGAAAAGGCCTGTCTGAATTTCTGTTTTGTCTCCTCTGGGATTTTCCTAGATATTTTTATCAAATATCCGTAGAGCCATTCCTTTACACCTACATTTATCTCCCTTTTACCTCCCTTCCCTTTCTTTAGACTTTAAATCTATCAAATAGTGGATTTGTAGCCCACTGTAATAGTGTATGGCCAAAACCAGCGAGTGTTGCCAGTATTGCTAAAATGAAACCTTTGCTAAATGCTTTTTCACATGCTGTGTTCTTTGTGTGTTCAGTATGTTAAAGTGGAAGTGAACCAGCAATAATCTGTCACAATCCCCCAGATTCAGTCCCATTTAACTGAACAATGAGAAACCAATGTTTCATCAACACTTTACCCTTCCTGAGCCTGAGAAACTACTGACTGAGGTTTTTTGCTTCTACAACAGGGATAGCATTGTACTCAGTCACTAGCTTTGAGACAGGCCTTGTCCTGAAGAATTCAGTCTATTTGGACAAGACAAAAGATGATAGGGAAAACTGAGGCATGGAAGGGACGTGACCTGTGTAGGGTCTTGCTGCAGGTCAGTGGCAAAACCATGGTGAGAAGTCGGGTGCTGAAGCTGCTGTCTCATTGCTGGGTCAGCCCCTGCTCACTGTGGGCAGCCACTTCCCAGACACTCCTGATAATCAACTTGTAACATGTGTACTGCAGGTCAAGCTGCTCATTAACTCTGGTGGCGTTGCTGTCATCTCTTTCAGTTCATTGTCTGATTTATAGCTTCAGGTCTCTCACTCTTGTCTGTAAGCTTCTTCATTCTAAACATCTTCCAAGACTAGTTTGCAATGAGAAAATGTTAATTTCTAGAAGTATCTTACACCAGATTATAATAGGCAGGTCATTAAGCTGTGACGGTCTATCGTGTCTGTGGGACTTGGGAGACCTTTAATCAGCAGATTATTGATGATACATGGCAAACAGTCTGATGTGTAAATAAAAGTTCATGACCTTAGGAATTGCTAATAAAAGGTCCCCATTCCAGTTACTACTGCTAAAAAAGAAGAAAGGTCTATATATGTTTTTGAAGTAGTTTTTATTGTAAGGTTAGTGAAAGGTAAAGAGCCTTGTAGTTCAAGCCCAAGGCTTTTTATCAGCAACTGTAACATTGCACTGCTGCTAATGTTCAATTTTGCTAAGCATGCAACAGTTTCCATATGTTGTGTTGTAATCCTCTTTTTGGTGATTTTGTCTTCCGAAGTTATTTCAAGTTCCTTCAGCATAATGAGGATTTAAGCAGCATGAGTGTAATTTTAGGCATTTGTTTCTTTTGTGGTAGTAAACTCGCATACTTTTTTTTCATGTACAGTATAAGCACTGTACAGAAGTTGCCATTTAACTCCATGTGTCTTGCACGTGTAAAACTGATTAGCGCTCTCTCTCTGTAATGTGTTAGATAGTCTTCAACAGGAAACAGAGAATCTTCCTCTCTACACCAAGACAAAATGCATTTTGCTTGTCAGCCCTCTCCCAGTTAAAGGTGTGGGAGCTAAACCAGAGATATTTCAGAGCCCTTCTCTAAAAACAGCTGTGTGGTCTCCCCTGCCCAAAGCTCTGTGCTCTGGGCCCAAGGTAGGTTGTGATAAGCACACCAGAGCTGGAAGGTGCTCCTGGGTTCTGTGTGAAGTGCAGTACCTTTGGTGCAGAATGCAAGTACAGATGGCCACAGTTACTTTAGCTCCCCTGGAATTTCCCCTGCAATCTCTTGTCCTTATACAGTTGCCCTTTTCTATGTTTCATACACAGTGCAAATTAAAACTAGTGTCTGAGAAAAACAGTTCTCAAAAACAAGCTGCAGCCATTGTCCTGGGCGTCTGTAACTGACCATGTAAAGTGAATAAACATAACAGAACTGACAGTGCTCCTTTGTGCTAAATAAATTCTCTTACTGAGAATCCTCATCTGAGGATGTACACAACAAACTGATAATAGCTGGAAGTTCAGTCTTCTCATATTGTTTAGACTTGCTTCAATTCTACTGCCTTTATTACTCTTATTTTGGAGGGAAATAGATTTACATTTAATTGGCCTAATCCCCAGTTAACTGAATTTGATAGACAGATCAAATTTTAATAATGAAAAGCATTACAAATTAAATAGATTAAAGTTTTGGATATTGCATAAAGCATTCTAAATGTTAACTTGAACATGGGACTACAAAAAAAGGCTTGCTTTAAGTTCTTCATTCAGCCAAACAGATCAATTAGATGCTGTACTCTTTGTCTTAGTGGTTTTGTCTTTCATATAAGTTTTGCCAGGATCTTAATTGAAAATTTGTAAAAAGGATTGTCAGAGTTACCAATTTCAGTGATATAATAAAAACAATGATATAAAATGAAATATATATTAAATATTAGCTGTGAGATTTCTGAGGAGAAATACTGCACTCGTTAGGTGACTATGACTTCTAAAATAAAAATTAAAGAGGTTAAAGAGATCTTTGCCCTAACTCAGGGCTGGTTTCTTTTTTCTTTTTCTGTGCTGCAGTGGTATCAATCTCAATCTATTGCTCCCAATCACTCTTTGATTTTTAAAAAACATGCTATACAGTTTCACTTAAGTGTACCCTATTTTTTGTAGTTTGATGTAAGAATATATAATATTCACTCAGTAATAATTCAGTGGAGAATTCCCATGCTAATTGAATAAACACTTCTTGATCCTTCTTATTGTCAAAGTTGCAGCTTTGCTTTTGTGGAATGGAATTGAACAATTGGTAGGAAAAGTCAATGGAAATGCATTTATCTGTGCTGCAAGACACGTGGCTTGTTCGAAGAGGACTCACTGAAAAGTAGATCAGATGTCTTGTGTAAAAACTGCTGTTCATACACATGCTTCTAGCAAAGCTCTTGCTCTTGTGTAAATGGAGAGGTGATGGAGACATGAGGTTGTTTCTGTATAAACATTTTTTTGGCAGCTCTTTTGCAGTAGAAGAATACAGGTGATGACAACTCTTGGGGTGAAAGAAATTTTACCTCCATAAGGAGTTTTTTTCCTATGCAAAATCAGTAGCAATGGCCTTATGCAAAAGTACTAAAAATCGGTGTCTGTCTACAATTGGACTGATAAAAATGATACACTTTAGTTAGAAGGTGTTCCTCAATGCCTTTTTGTGAAGGCATAACAGAGTTAGATGAAGGACTACCAGTTAGATTATATCACCTTTGATAAGATGTCAATGTTACTGGATTGTTATCTTTTTACAGTGAATCAAAGAAGTTTCTAAGGTGCACATTCAGGTTAAAAAATCAAAAGTGAAAATTTTCATGTAAGGATGCATTTAAAAATCTTTCTAAATAATGAGGTGGACTGTGCTGCATTGATTACTTACTCAGACTACTGAAGTGCACCATCTCTGAAAATGAAGCACAGCCAAGGTACTGCTTTGGGACTGGCAGATGTCATGCAGGACTCCAGGCAGATCACTGAGCACAGCTCACCTCCTCAGCTTTTACAAACAGATATTGTATTTTTCGGGGTTTCTTTATTAAATTTTTAGTTTTGTTTTCCAAGCTATGGCAGGGTGGTATGTTAATTTTCCTTATGAAGTGAGGATTTTTGCAAATTAAGACTTACCTGGATGCTTACGATGCAGCTCACCATACTGTGCATTGTACATGCTGAGAATAGCAGGAGTTTCGGTGTAATTCCAAGGGGATTTCTTCACACGGGCAATTTTCAGCATCATTGAACAAAGGAATAAAAATCTCAGTTTGTAATATTAACTGCGGAACAGTTATTAGGAAGGACTCAGAGCCACACACTCTAAAGACAAGAAAGGAAAAATGGGAGGGGTAGAAGAGTCTGAGATCCAGGTAGTATTTTTGTTAGTGTCTGATCATATTTTTGTCTTTTAAAGCCAGAAAAATATTCTGATCAATATGAAAAATTTTGTTATTATAAAAATGTATCAAAGTTCTGATTTTGCATTTAGTAGTATCTCTCATTACCCTAGAAGACCATGCATCATGGCAGAGATCTTTTGTCCAAAGCTCTAAATGATTGCCTGGGGCCATTATACTATGTATGCGTATTTGGGGTGATTTTATCAGGTGTCTTACTGCCTTCCTTGTGTGCGCCTGGAGTCCTGGGGTGGCTGGATTCCTCAGAAAGCCCTCGGTGACAGGATTTGGAAGAGTGAATTAAGTAGAAAGTATAAGTCAGAGCTTAAGATGAGCTCTTAATTGCACTGCTTCTGTCAGTGGAGATTGACCCACAGAGTGGTTGTCTTTGGTGCAAACCTCCAGTCTTTTCACTCTGGGCTTATGGGAAGGCTGCATAGAAATATATGGGAAGTAGCCAAAAAAGACTCCTGTGCATAGGACACAGTATCAGGCAGCTTAGGGTCTTTGGTTTTTTTCCCATTTGTTGCTGATTCATGTGGCAGAAATAGAAAGGATCTGTTTGTGTTACACTGATTAGTGAGATCTGTTGAGAAAGAAATGGGTGTATTTTATAAGCATGTATGAATATCTTAGGACTCAAACTGGATTAAGTTACTTCATATTTACTGGGAGCCAAGAATTGAGGGAATCCTTCAATTGATGAAAAGAATGGAATCTGTATTCGTGGAACCTCTTTTTTTTTTCTTCTCCAGGTAATCTGATCTATAAGATGCCCTAATTTTGCAAGGGGGATAACTATTTAAAAAAATAAACTGTGGGACAATACAAAAATACAGGTAGCTATTCTCAAATGAAGAGGTAAAACAATTTCATTTGTAAAACTGATAGCATGCAATTTTAAGGAACAGAAAATCTGGTAAAGATGGTGGACACTCATTAATTTTTTTCTTTTTAAAATAAAAATACATTTTAAGAGTAGATGGAGCAGGTGGCTTCAAAGACAGTGGTACTATTTTTAGCCTTCTAATTATGTGATGTGAATTAATGTCAATAGAATTAAGGAGAGTTTACCAGTTTCCCATTATGCTTTTTTGGTCCACTTCTCAGTTTTAACAAGTTAATTGTAATAAATTGTTTCTCTTAAGTTAGGCACTGTGGACATTAGCAATTATTGTGGATAGAATTTTCAAAAGCTTCTAGTAGTTCTTGGCTACTGTTAAAATCAGAAGGGAAACTAGAGGGAATTGTGCCACAATTTGGTATGTTTGTATGTCCTGATTGTTTGTGCATCTTTTGCCTGGAGAACTAAAACAGTGTAATTTTTTCAAACCTTAAAAAAAAATTATCTGTATTTCATGCCTTTAGATAGATAATAGATGCAGTGTCTTATGGGGACAGACAGCTCAGCCAGCAGCTGAATCTAATCTCTCTTAGTCACTGGAACGCTGTGGAGTGTGGGCTTTCTCCTTCTGCTGCTTCTTTCGCAGCTCCAGCCTCCACACGGTCTCATGGCTGATGAGAAGCTCTTTGTTTGTGCAGAAATGTGATTATGTTGGTTGAGAGTGCAGGGGCTTGTACATGTTACAAATTGGGGCTGGTAAGTTCCTGTAGCACAGCCTCAAACATCCGTATCTTGTAGGAATTGTGTAGGAGAGGCAGGAGTAGGAGCTCCAAGCAAGTCGGTGATAGACCACCCTGACAGTGTAGCAAACTATGGATGGATTTGTTGTCCTGCATTTTACATAAAAATCATATATATTGACTGTAATGGCAGGCGGGGCGGCAACCCCGTTGCTTAATTTGGGGCATATCATTTCAACTCATACAGGGTTTTTCCTTCTGCTCTGCTTGAGTCAAGAGCTGGTGGTGCCAATTACCGGATTAAGTGAGGGAGAGACAAAAAGCAGTCCGTGGTGTCTCAGTCTTCACACACTCTGTTCCCCTTGTTCGCTCTTTTCAGTGCCCTGAGGGTGCCTGCTGTAGAGGGTAATTGCTCGATTTGGTGCATGGAGAGAGAGGATGTGACGCGCCACCCTGCACTTGTTTGTGCTCTGCCCGTTTGGCAGTGACAGAAACCAAGCAGAGGTCATGTGAGGGCAGCCAGAAGAGCGCGGCCGTGCCGGGAACGCAGTTCCACTACACTGGGCTCCTTTTATGCCTTCCGTGTGAATAGGGCTCAGCGCTGTACCAAATGTCATGGAATTAGGTGGTGATCTTAGGCAGACACATTTAATGGGACGGACTGAGGAACCCCACCCCACTCTGGAAACAGTGTATTGTGCTTTCAGGGCAGGTGGGAAGGGCTAATCGTGAGTGGTTCAATGAATGACACTTTGGAGTAAAGCAATTACGGGCCTGATCCTAGAAAACCCTCTTACTTGCTGTTTGTGTGACACAAGCCTGATGATTTACTAGAGAGACCAGAAGTTCAGCGATCATAGATGAAGCTGTTGGAAGACATGTTCCTTAATAAAAACAATCCTGTCACTCTAAGGAGTTAGGGGCTGTAATCTTGTATGCTTCTGTTTGTGTGCTTGCATTTAAGTCTACACTCTCCGGGCTGTCTTGTCTCCCTAGCATTGTTTAGGTTGAAATGTAGTTAATGAAGGTGCGGTTTTATGCTGACATGCCCAGCCACTTAGGAAGTGTTACAGGTCCATTTACAAAATTCTTGAGAGCCCATTTTCATTGGTGAGTGTTAGTGGGGTCTCCTATGGGAGCTGTAACCCATATGCTTTAACTCCTACAGCTGGGCACTGCCAGTGGCAATGTGACACTTGAAAGAAAAGCCCACGAACATTTAGCAAGCTACAGCTGTACTGGTGGTGCTGGCCATTTTACATTTTTGCAGAGATAGTGGAAGGGAAACCTTTAGAAAGCAGTTACATTCTTTCTGAGAATGTTGTATAAAATGTCAAGTATTTTATCTTTCTGTATTCCATCAACTTGCTAGCTCACAGATGCATGTAATTTCAAGGCTGTCTTCTGTTTCCAGTGAATAAATTTTCAGCTTATAGGAGTTATTTTCTTAATCTGTAAGTATATGGCTCTGTGTTTAGGCTGTTAGATTTCATTCCATCTGTATGTCCCATATGTTCTGCCCTCCTGCTGTTCCAATTTGTTTGTGGTCACCTTTCTTCACTATGTGAGGGAAAGGACGTGAGTAGCTGGAAAGGATTCTTGCTGATAGCTCCACAGTCGTGGTTACAGCTGCTACAGCTGTGTGTTGTTGAAGACCTACCTTGTCTCTGGGTAGCCCAGTGCAGGGTTAATTGCAGTGTTTGTGCAGCAGGGAAGGACCAGATTTAAAGGTCTCTTTCTGTTTCCTGATGTTTCAGCTCAAATAAAGAAATATCTAAAAGTATGCAAATACAGTTAAAAGAAAACAATTAATGCTTTGAAAGGTTTCTAATGTCCTTGTATCGATGAACAACAGCACAGGTTACTAGGGAAATTTTTTAGGCTGAAGTGTTTTGAAATGGAAGAGAAGGCGGGCAGAGCATTCTGGACTTTCCTGGGCATGTTTGTCAATATACAAATAGTTTCAGTTGCTTCAAAGAGGATCAGTAAATGGAATTATTGAAAAACAGGAACAATGTGTTTCATCTTGCTTTTTCATGCTCAGTCAAACTTTATTTTGTTCTGTTTGCATTTACGTCTTAAATTTAGAATCAGCTTCCGAATATACTTGCTCTTAAACAAAAGAAAGGCTGAAAACCTGGAGAAGCTATCTTAAGAGCAGTTTCCTTTCCAAATGCTTCTCTGGGAAAACATGGCTTTCAAGTTGGATCCTTTCATGTTGCTTGTGTTTGTCAGTTAGTGGCTGAAAAGTAAAATTCTGACACTATTAACTTTGGGTGAAACTTAAGCATTCTTTTTTATATAAGGGAAAAACCAAATTGGTTGTTTTTCTATGTAGTGTTGTGCTTGCACTTTTGTGTTGCAAAATGTTTCTTTTCTCTTCTCACATAGGTTGAAGTTGCAGTGTAGGCAGAGAGCTGCCAGGATTGATTTAGCAGTTTGATGCTGTGCATGTTCTCCTTTACACTCAAGTTTTTACCCTTCCTCTACCAGGGTACCCTCTTGACATTGGTGTTTTTAGCAGGAATTAACTTTCACCAGTTTGCAGCTAAGATACACCTTCTTTGCTGTATAAATGCATAATTAGAATTATCTGTTAGCTAGTATGTAGAATTATCCGTAGTGTGGAGTTGTACTTCTTCGGAACATGAAGCCTTTTAAGCAAAGTTGAGGAAATGTCCTGGCTGGTGCTTTGGACCTGATTTCTATCACAGGTTTGTCAGAACATACATTCCTTGATCTCTTTCTATCCTTGACTGTTTTATTGGTGCTGAGAAGTCTTCTATCAGGGGTGGTCAGGAGGCTTTCTGAGACCTTCAGTGTGACAGAGGTCTGCTTGCTATTCTACACATTGCTATTGTGTAACGTGCCCAAAGCATCACTATTCCAATAAGATTCTGTGGGATTCTTAAAGGCACGATTCTCTAGAAAATCGTGTTATCTTCCAACTGATCAAGCTGAGTGTGGTGGGTTTAGCCTGGAAGGCTGGAGTTGAGAGTATGGATGGAAGATGTCCCTTTTGAGATCCTGTGCAGGGTGATTGTTCCATGGGGAACAGCTGAAGTTTTTAAATGAGTTTTACTGCTGGCACTCAATAGTAAAAAATAAACGCTTTCTTATATTCACTTTTATATACAATGTCCATCTGGGCACAGAAACTTACCTAGTATTCATATTTTTATAATTAAATGGCTGCTTTGTGTTGCTCATATACCTGGTGCCTTGAAACCCTTCTGGGGCTGAGCAGAAAGAGAGAAACTTATCCTATGAGGAGTAGCAATTGCTGGACTAAGTTGAAGTGATGGGTGAGTGCATGAAGTTAAACTAAATCCAGTCCTTTGTGCACAGTTATTGGGGATTTTTTTGTTGGGGTGTTGTTTTGAAAAAGTGGTAGGCAAAGACTGACTGCAAGAGCACAGCTTTGCAGCACAAGGGTCTTAGTCACTTGCTTTTTATAGCTTTTCTCTTAGGGAGCCATCTGCATGTACTACAGTTACATTTCCAGATCCCTTAAAGATGTTTTCTAGTCCTTTAGAGTCCTGTTTTACTGCTGGGTATCGGTGGAGGAATCAGCTATTAGTGTTTGTGCAAACAGTAAGTAAGCTGGTGAATTTATCAGGCATTACTAAAATAATGTAGTTCAAAGTGGCAATAAAATTGGGAATAAAAGTTTGCACTTGCAAGCAAATGAGCATTTTATATGATGTAGGTGATACTGCTCATACTGTTGGCTAAGCTGAAATTATATGAGAAAAGTAGGCTCTGTCATAATGAACTGGAAATCTTCCAGTGTAGTTCTGTTTTTCAATGTATTTATCCTTAAAGCAAGTTTAACCCTCAATTTAAATTGCAGTGATAGTGTTGTATTTGTATCCTCAGCATGAGTCCAGCAAAGCCACCCCAGGCTGTTAAACAGTTGTGATCTGAAGGGGCATCTTAACAGAAGTGAAGAGGGTTTTGTTTGCATGTTTAGTCAAGCCCCCAACACCTCGTTTGAGAATGACAAATAATAGAGGTGCTTTTGGTGCTGTCTGCAAACCAGGCAAAGGGTCAGCAGTCTGTTTCATTTAGACAAGCAGCTGGTTTATAGCTGCCTTTTTTTTTCCATTTTCTTTTTTCTACTGCCAAATTGTGGAACTTTTGCCTAGGAACAAACCCCTCAGGTAAACAGCACTGTGACCATTTGTTGCTGCCAGTTGTTTGTTCCATGTGGCTTGTGTTTGAAAAGAAATTCAAATCACAGTTTTGTTTACTTTTTTCTTGAGAAGTGTGCTATTGCAGAAAGGACAAATTGATAACAATCCCTGAATATTTTACTTTTGTTGGAAATCAGAAAGATACAGTGTAAATATAGATACTAAAGCATGGATTAATGTCAACATAATTAAAAATATAGCTTGATTTGGTGAATAGTCTTGTTTAATCTATGTACAGTATCCTCTAGAATTAGTAAGAAGCAACACACTGCAAGATAAAATGCAGAGCTGAATTACCTTTTGGAATAGACTTTTTCAAAGCTCTAGTGTCTCTGGAAGCTGCACTCAGAGGTTCATAGAACCATTTCTAATACATAATCTGAATTTTTTAGTTCTGGGCAGTTAGTGTAACACACAGGAAATGTTGATATTGGCTAAAAATACTCCTCTGTTTGAGACATTTCCCTGTCTGGCAATGACTACAAAGTGCAAAGCGATGAAGAGTTTCGGTCAGTATTTATGCAATATGCGTCTTGCAATTTGGCTTTGTGCGTTCACATTACTGATAGCAATTGTGCATGGGTATTAGAAAATCATTTCAATACCTGCCTATTTAGCATTTGGCTTTACATTTTTTTCCCCTACATCTCTGAAAAATGAAGTTGTGCATGGGTGTGGCTTTTGAGGTTCTGTTTTTGTTTATGTTGACAAAGTTCTGTTGGCCTTTGTACATCTTGGTGCACCTTTGTAAAGTGAAGTGTTGCTAGGCTGTCAACTCTTGATAAACCTACCACAGCCCTTCTGGTGTCTCCTTCTCTCCTGCATCACCCCACCCTTGGTGTAAGTTGATTTATTTCATGTATTAACATATGCCATACATTTGGGCATTTGCCATTAGAGAATTTGTAACTCTGAGTCAGATAAGAAGTGTGATAAGCTATACAAGCAGGGCCACGATTTTGGACACCTGAACTTGGTTTTTGGCATGTTATTAAATTGCATTGACTCCTGCCCTACCTTTTCAAGCTATGATTTCTTCATATATGTGGTACCAGTTTCTTTCTAAATGGTTTTGAACATCTTATTGTAGAGGACTCTAGAAAGAGAACCAGGAATGAGCATTTGGTGGAGGGGTGAGGCAATAAAGCTATTGAGAAAGTTGCTAGGAAAAGTTCTGTGTGTATTTGCATTTTGGGAGTGTGTTCACCGTTTGCTTGATGCTCAATCTCTTCTGTGCTGGTTGGTTGTTTTGTTTTTTTTTTTTTTTTAATAGAAAGAGAGCAAAGTTAAATTGTTTGCCTTAAGTTTTTCTGTAAAGCTGCTGGTGTTCACTTGCCTTTCTGTCCAGACTGCTTCAGTCTTCTCATTCCTCCCTCATCCTCCACACGTGTTTGCTTCTCTGCAAAGCGAAGAGGGTGAATCTCTAACACTTGAATCTCCTATGAAATCTCTGAGAAACAATCTCCTATGAAAGAACCTGGGATGTGGCAGTTTGTGTAGCTGGGATAGAAGATTTTGGGACTCCCTCTCTGCAGCCTACAAGCACAGCTAGGAGCTGAGACTGCTTTCCCAAAAGGAAATGCTGAGTATTCAGAGTATCTTACTGCGTTGACAAGCCAACCTGTTTGTGTTTCCTGGCTCTGCACTGTTGATGTCCTCAGCTGTTCAATCAATTGGTCAGGCAATGTAATTGCCCATTTGTTACTAGGGAAAAAGACTGGCTCAGATTATTTCTGTTTGCTGTATCAAATGCCTGAAGTAGATGTTACAACTTTACTGCTTGCAACTGGAATAAGTGAGCACTTGTGCATCAGTTTCCTAATGAGAATGAATGTATTCTCTGGTTTTTGATGGGTGTGGTGCTATTTTTCAAAATTTTAGTGGAACAGCGGCTTCAGAAAAAGAATGTGAAGACTCATGGTGGAGATGCACCTAAATAGTCTGAAACTCGGGTCAAGGGGTTTGGGATGAATGGCACAGCAACAGGAAGAAGACAGACAGAAGAGGCCTAGCTGCCGTCAGGGGCTGGAAGCTGCTAACCCTGGGCAGCAAAACAAACCTGTAAAATGACCCGTTTGCAGTTCTCCTTCCAGACCTATTTCCTTCACCCTGGCTTGAAGCAAAAGATGCTTTCTTTGCCCTTATACCTCTTCTTATACCTGACTTTTATGCCAGAATGAGAAGACTTTGCATTGTCAACCTGCCTAGGATAAATGTTGAGTGTAATGATAGAGGATGTCAAATTCAGGTTTAGGGTTTTTTTCCCAATTTTCTTATTTTATTTTACACTTTTCTACTGTGTGTGTTTGTATTTTAAGCCCGTACTGTTTATTTATGCTGCTACAGCACCACTTATAAATTTTTGGAAGGTTTTGCAAATAGAAAATTACTTCAGTCATGGATGTTGCAGTGATGAGGACTGAGCTAGAGATGGGATGGTGTTGATGAGCACAAGGCTGGATAGGAAAAGCAGGAGGACATGTAGCACTTAGTGTAGTTCAGAAGCAAAGGCAGGGAAGAGACCTTTGGAAAGGTGTGTACAGCAGAATTTTTCAGTCTTTCTGCAAAGTCTTTTGGGCTCAAGGAGAGCCCAAAGAGAGAGAGTGTGATGAAATAAATTCCAGTAGCGAGCAGAAAGAAGAGAAAGGATGGGATCTATGTGAGTTGAGTGTACCAAAGTGACTGTGAATGGAGATATCTTGTTACTTCAACTCTAGGCTTTTTGAATGTTTCTGTGTGGCAGTGGTGGGGTATTTACCTTAATGATACTTGATTTTTATATGGGGGGAAAAAGGTACTAGTTTTAGGAAATGAGCTAGATCTTGCAGAAACGAAAATGTTAAACTACCAAAAGCTTTTATTGAAGAATTTTACAAAAAGACTGGTATGTTAAAGTTCTTTATTCTTTAAAATAAATCTGCTCCACATGGAGTATTTTCTTTAGGCATCAGGACCTGAGTTTGAAGAGTCTCAGTGTGCATTTGAAAAGAGTTAAATTTATTTTGTCTAGGCTTGAGAGGAGTTGTTCAGAAGTTGGAGCAGGGGAAATAGGGCATAATTCATTCTCCTTTTTGTGTTTTCCAGAATATTGAGCTCTATGGACAAGAGGAGAGAGACTTTAGTCTTAAGGGACTCTTGCTCCAACCTGATTGGCAGTGCATACAATTGCACCACCAGAAAGCAATAAAATAAATACGTAGAGCAACAGTAACAGAAAGCAGATGTCTTGCTTTTACAATTCAAGAACTGGAAAAGACAAACTGATGGCAATTGACTCTGCAGTGGGGGGAGTATATCTGTCTTGCTTTCTTGTCAGACAAAGCGGAAAACCCCATACTGGTGAAAACAAAACAAATTAACAGCCATAGTGTCTTGCTCTGAAAATTGTGATCATGTGTGCTTAATTTTTCATTAGAAAACATTGTGGAAAGGATCTTCGCAAGATGGAGCAGGCAGCTTTTCTCATTGTGTTCTCAAGTCTGTTTTTCTCCTTTGGATAATTCTATAAAAATCAGTCAAGTCTCTGATTTAGCTGAGAAAAATGTGTGGAAACTGTGAAATCTTTTTTTTTTTTTTTTTTTTTTAATTCCACATGTGTGGGTTTTGTGTCAGGAAGGAAAAGATTTTGTCAAGACAGTTATCTATGAAATATAGTATAATGTTTTTTAGAGACTGCACATAAAATGGAAATAGGTTTGACATCTTGTATTCGATGTCTGAATGTCACCATGAGCTAAAATGGTAATTAGTCACCTATGCAGCATCTTCATCAGCACCTTCATTCACTGACTGTAGTACATGGAGTTTTCTTGCTGCTAATCTCAAGGCAAACAAGAAATGGGCTTTAGAAGAAAGCATTCTTTGTAAGCATTAGCATAGATATGTGAATGTATAGGTGTGCTTTGAGCAGTTTGCCTCTCCTTTCATCAGCACACTTTTTTGGCCACGTGAAAATAAAATGCTTTAACAATTTATGTTGAGAATGGAAAAGTCATTGAAACTGGGGCATATGGAAAAAGAAATAAGAGCAGACTTCTGGTACTTCCCTTCCATGTGATCCTGGTCCGGGTGAAAGCTGTAGAGTTGAGAGGATGTCCTATCTGTTCTGCTTGAGAGAACGCTAAGTGGCATATTTTAAGCAGTGCACATCAGTGGCATGAACGAGAGAAGAAAACAATGTGAAAATTTGATTTCTACTTTGGTGCTCTTTCTCTGTCAGAGCTACTTAAAAGCAAACAAGTGACAAAACCAGCAACTAAATCCTTTTTTGACACAGACAAAAACTGACACATACATTAAGCTCATTTTTTGCCCTGGCTTAAAAAGCAAAAGGACTTATTTAGCATAAAGTACTTTAAAGAAGCAGTGAATATTGCAGCTAAAATAATTTTCAATGAGTCTGAGCAGACTGCTGCAGAGGAAGTTCTTTGGGAAAAATTGTCCATTTGGGGTTTTAGAGTTCAATTAGGAACTTGTCAGCACTGCTTTATATATGTACAAAGCTCAGGAGCCTTGCGTTTTCCTGACTGTATTTCAGGATGTGAAATGCTATACTTCATGTTGTCCTGATCACTGCTGTGCTGATGGTAAAATACTGTACCTTGTGTTCTGTGCTGTGCTGCTTGAATCACAGCAGGAAGTCTTGCTCAGTGAATAACCTATGACATTCAGGAACACCGAAGTTCCCCTAGGAGTCCTGGTAGGCTCCATGCTAACACCATGCACAAAGTTCTTGTGGCACCTCAAAGGGAAGGGTGAGTGGGAGTTTTTCACACTGCCAAAATACGGGACTTAAAACACCCCCCAGGCCCTCCCACCCCAACAAACCAGAAAAGCTCTAGCCAGAAAGCTCTGGTTCTGAACTCTGACAGCTTTGGCAGGCTTTGGCTGGTGTGTTTGTGTTGTCACAAGGAAGGTGAAATGAGGTGCCTGCACAAGACTTCCACCTCTCACAAGTGTTTAATGTAACCACACTTGAATGTACACTGGTTTATGCATGTGGCACATTAACCAACCTCTTAACTGTTTGGCCTGCTGCTGTCGTCCTTTTAGTTGAAGACTGATGCCAAGTTATTTAAGGATGTCAGCTGAGATGAAAAATTCCCCGTGTTTAGTAATGGCTGGTCACTCTACGGTTAAGTGCCTCTCGAAGGTGTTCTAGCCTTTTTGTTAGTGTTTGCCCCAATAGCCTTTAAATGCAGTGCTGTGCTGTGTGATGCTGCATCCTTACCAAAAAAAGAGTAATTTTCCTCCAGGCAGGCAAGACTGAGAATAAAATATGTATAGCTTGAAATGCTGGTCAATTCACTTCGGAAAACAGCATGTAAGTTTCACAAGCACACTTACAGTGCAAGTACTGCTACACCTTCTACTTTTAAATACATTAAATCTTTATAGAAAAGAAATATGAAAACATTAGGGTTTTGTTTGTGAATAGAAAACTTAGGGCTGGGAAAATACTGCTATGCAAGTGTTTTTTGTAAGGCTAGAGCTCCAGAGAAATGTTTTAATATTCCCCTGAAAACTAACGTATAGAAAAGGAAAGAGAAAAAGGAAATCAAGATTTGACATGCTCTGCAGCAGTGACCATTTATAGTTAGACCAGATGGTCTTATTAGATGTCTGTGGAGAATTGAGGCTTTTTCACTGTAAAATGATTTGTTGATAATGAGGTAAACTTCCACCGTTTCATTGGAATTACTTCCAAATAATTTTAGGCTATGCAGGAGTTTCTTTCATAATTGTCAAGAAAATCCAAAGTTAATCCTGGTGAGAGGTGCAAGGCTTCTCATGAACATCTGTTTTCTGCCAGTGGGGGTTACGGAGAGCATTCCTGTGTGCTTCCTCCCCATAGGAGGCAGTGTGTGTGCCAAGGTGGGCCTTTCCTAGGGCATGACTGCAGGGGCTTAGGTGAGAGGTCTGCCTACCTCTGTATTTTGTCTCAAGTAGAGCAAGTAAAGTTTCTCCAAGGCAAGAGGCATTTAACCAACAAAACATGCATGCAGCAATCTTCCTGATTTCAATCTCCCAGTGAGTGTCAGTGTAAAAACTTTCTGAGCCAGAAGCTGCATCAGAATCACATTTCAATAGCTATGGGCTATCTGTTAATTAACTTTTTTTTTTTTTTTCTGAATGCCATTAAGCTTTTGATTGCCACAGCATCCTGTGATAGAGTTTATGATTCCATTCTGAATCTTTTTTCTCCTAATGGATCTTGCTCTTTGTTCTTCATCTGCTCAAAAAAGCATTTCTGAGTTAGGATATGGAGAGGACAGAGCAGCATGTAATTCTCTTATCCTTTTAAAAACTCTGAGAACTGAGTTTTCTGTTTTTTCTTGACAGAAGCTAGACCACCTTGTTTATTAGGTGCTTCAGTTTAGGACAGTATGGTCTGATTGCCCAGTCTGTAAACAGGGATGAGCTCAGCCTGGCTTGAGACCTGTGTAGTTTACTCTTAAGTCACCTTTTGCAACCCATGAGGTAATCTTATGCTTAGGTCTCAAGTTCTGGTGAAGGATCAGGACACCTGACTGGATTAAATTTATATAAAGTCAGTGAAGTTGGGTCAGACCTGCAGCTGATACGTATGAATGTAAAGTTACATTCATATGCACTGATCAAATACTTCCATTCCAGTTTCTCATGCTTGTTCTGTTCAAAACCATATTAACCTGTTCACAAAACATAATGTTTTGTGCTGCTTTACAAATAACAATCTGCCACTTCCAAATGTAATTTATGGATTTTTATAATATATAACTCCCCCCGCCCCCTTCCTTCAGCTGTGGTGCCTTTGGCTGTGTAAGAAAGGAGGAAAGGAGATTGTTACTGCAAAGAAAAAAAGCTGCATTTGTCTGAGAGAGATTTGGAAACTTGAACAGCTTTATCTCAAGTTTCAAATAATCACTGCGGTCAGGAAGATTACACACAATCTTTTGGCAAGCTTTATAACCATAAAAAAAAGCAGTTTTGATACAGGTAAGATGACCTTTTTTAGCTTTTTTGTGGTGTATTAGAAGAGGCTGTACTTTCTCAAATCCACAGCTTGTACTTTATAAATAATTAAGGCTATTGAAACAAGACTTTCTTGACCAGCAGTCCTGCTTTCCATCTAAGAAAAAATTCCATTTATCTTTTGTTAAAATGCAGCCAAGCCTGCAACAGTTTCCTTTGAAGAATGCTGACTTCTAGTATTGTTCAAATTTACAGTCATGACTCTTCAAGTCAAAAAGGAAAAGTTTCATTCCCAGTATGCATGGTCCTTTGGGTAGCTGGCACAGCACACTTGGAGGAGAAAGTTACAGAAATGCAAAGGGTGTTTGGGAACTTCAGGGCATTGTAGTGAGTGTATTCCGCTTGATAATTAGTTACAGATATCCTTGTCAAACAGAGCTAAAATTGCCCCTTCAATAAAAGTGAATTTAAGGAAGGAGTCTTTGTTTGAAACTGTTGAAATCACTTCTGGGAAAGGTTTTAAAGTTTGTATTCCTGGCTCCTCCCACTTTTCAACAGAAAAACATTTTTGTTCTGTTTGCAAAAGAGAAATCAGTAGGATTCTTCACTGTTTACACAGATCTTAAGAGAAAGGGTATTTATGTGCCAAAATAAGTCTGTACACTGCAGTGTGGAGAAATGACAAAGAAAATCAGTTTTATGTTTGAGCAACATTCTATTGCATGCCCTGAAACTACAGTGAAAATAGTTTTCTTTTTAGTTGGCACTTGTAAAATAAGATATGCAAGTTGGACAGATGGACATGTAGAGATGTGCTCAGACATCTACTAAATGTTTTTTAAACATTTTACTTGATTGATATTGTATTGTGCCAAATAGACACTAATGATGTTGGGAGATGGAGTGCTTATTCTGCCTGTTTGGCTTGTTTCACTGATCATTAGTGTAGCTTTTGTATGGAATCCCTGTAGATTTGGAAGGAAATGATGCATTTTAAATTTTTCAGTGGAATGGAGAACACGGATGTAACAAAATCAAAGATGGTGTTCCCTTTTTCATCATGGAGGAAAGACTATCTCTTTGAGTTTGGTGCTGTTGAATCCTTTGGATGAGAAAGGAAATTGAACTTCCCTTATGAAACAGTCATTATCAGAAAAGATATCAAATATTAGCTATGGGGCTTTTAAAAATTTAGTCTTTCAGGCCATTATTATTATTTTTTTCCCTTCAGAAATTATGGGTTATTTTATATGGACAGCATTGCTAAAACTGATAATAAATGTGTATTTAGAATTTTTTAAAATCACTTTCTCACTGTGAGAGTGCTGAGAGGGTAATTGCTTTGTGCAGGCAGTGGTGATGCAATAGTAAAATAGTAAACAAAAGTTTTGTTTGACTGTGGAGTTTGCTTTGAGTCTTACAAACCCAAAAAGAACGTTGCTTGCTCAGTACTGATAAAGTGACACCTATTGCACCTACTGTTCCTATGTGGGATGTCCTGGAGTTGTGCAAGTTTTAAATTCTTCAACTGAAAGTAGTTGAATTGTAAAATAAATGAGATACATATTGTAAAACTCTCACTTGAGCACCCCTCAGTCCTGATAAAATTGTTATCCAACAGAGGATGAGTCAATATATATATTTAAAAAAAAAAAAAAAAACCCAAAAAAAACCCAACAGACAGAAACCACCACAAATTTCTAATTTCTGCTCTTTTTTTTTTTTCATTTTCCTTTAGTTCCTTGGCATTGCATTTCTTGGGATTGGATTGTGGGCATGGAATGAAAAGGTAAGTTGAATATAGCACCAAACTTTCTTTTTCCTCTTTGTCTCTTTCTGATGAAATATTGAAACAGTAATATTTTGTGTACAGACACAGTTTCTACAGGAACAAAATCAAGCCTCTCTGTCAGATAAAAACCTTAGCTTGGATTGCTTACAGGAACATGGTTGCAATCTTTCCCAAGAATACCTTGGCAAGAAATGGTGCCTGACACTTGCCCATAAACTAATAATTTCAGTCCTTGCACACTGACTGCAGCTCAGATAACACTCTGCTGGAGCAGTATGGGCAGTGTGTCCTCAGGAATGGAATGGGAGCCTACATGTCTTAGAAGGCAGCTTCCTGAAAAATACCCAACTAGGCTTTACCTTAACACAGCATGTTAATTGCTGTTCCTCTTAAAAAAACAAACCCAAAAAACTGAAAATCGAGATGAGCCCTGAAAACCAATGCAAACCTGAGGCAGAATAACTGTTGTTTTTTCTTGTGCAAATGAAACTGGCCACTAGAACACCCTTTGCTGCAAGACTCTAAAATCAGCTTTGAAATGGGAAGTACTTGTGTGTGGGAGGTGAGTGGGCAGGGAAGGAGAAAACATTTCTGAACCGGAGCCTGATTTTCAGTTTGCTTGCTGCAGAAGTTGGGAAGAAGTTAAAATGTCAAGGCATGATTTACAAAACTAGTCAATATGTCTTGGGTTACCTAATGAAGAGTTTGGCTTGCTAAAAGACAACAGCTGAAATGAAAGCCCTTCATTTGAAATGAAAGCCTTTTCTTCTTTGTTTAAAAGATTAAAAATAATAAAACTGTGTTAACAATGTTGTGTTATTCAGTTACCTAATAAGATTTTCTTCTTTTAATGGAAAACACTGAGTAAGTTATAATTGATCTTCATTTAAGGCATAATAACTGGTGCTTGCAACAGAACAAATAACAGGTTTGGAAGCTCTGGAGTTCTGCCTCTAAAAAATTCAGGACAAATTTTGAGTTATTAATTTACATTCTAATTGCTCTGTGTGTGTGCCTTGGAAGGAGATCATCACAAACAGTAATGGGATATTAATTACTGCACACTATGTACCCCTATATAGGTGTGTATGTATATTTACATGCCATATGATGGTGATGTTGGATATCTCAGATAGGCGGTGCTGTGACTTTTTTTTATTCAGCAAAGATGTAAAATACTCAACATACTCTCAGAGACATACTTAGACATACATATGTCTAAGTTCCAGAGAGTGGCTTTACAGAAGAGATTTGAACATTTTGTATCATTACAGTAGGTAACACAAATGATTCCTCTTTAGAGTGAATGAGCAGGTAAAAGGAAAACAACTGTAGTGTTTGAAGTCTAAATTATGCCAGTCTTAAGAGCTAGAAAGTGTTCTGGTTTGTTAGAGTTTACCTGTTTTCTGTGTGGGAAAGTATGCACCCTTTCCTAGGGAAAATACATTCAATTCATAATTGCTAATAGCCAGAAGTCAAAGCTCTTGTTTTTATGTGAGATTTGGATATCTGTTATCAAGTCATCTTAAACCATTTTTAATCAGATTCTGAAAGTGGGAGAAAATGCTATGTTGCTTTAGGACAAGCAAATAAAGCCACCACAGTTTAATATGCATTAACTCAGGCTCCATATGTAGTAGGTTTTTTAAATTTTTTTTTCCTAAATTAGCAAGTAAAATAGAATACTGTTTGTTGGTTTGAAGCATGAGTTTTTTCTTGGAAAAGTGATCATATTTCCCCAGCTTCTTTAACTGTTTTATTCTGAAGTGCTTAGTATGGAGTGTTTCATTTCATGGTTGTAACAATCAAAATGCTGTATAGGTATAGCTGAACTGCAGAGCTCTTGAGCACAAATTTGAGTTTGGTAGAACTATGAAAAAATTGACTTGTGTCAAACCAATTTAAGTCTTTTATTTCACTCAGCTCTTCAGAGGACAGGCAGTAGCCAAAAGCTGCTGTCAGCAAGATCAAATTCCAGGTATTCATGGGCCCTGTATTATTTAGCGGGGGGCAGATCAGTTAGATCCCAGACAGTTTTCTTACTGCTGATGAGGAGTTGAAGATGCAAGCCAAGGAGGTGAAGCCCAAGGCTTGAGAGATCTGTAACATAACTGAAAAGCAGCACTTCTCTAGCTAGGCTGCTGCTTGCCTAAGGCTAGGATGGATATCCCTTAGGCGTTATGGGCTGTTGTAATGGTACACTGTACAACAACAAAGCACTTGTCAGAGAAGGACCTGGGGTATACAAAGTCTAACCATGAGCCAGCACTGTGTCCTTGTGACAAAGAAGGTGAGTGTGGCCTGGGCTGTACTAGGAGTGTTGCCAACAAGTTGAGGGAGGGAAATCCTCCCCTCTATTCAGCACTGGTGAGGCCACACCTAGGCCAGTTCTGGGCTCTCCAGTCCAAGAGGGATGCTGACATACTATAGAATTCAGCAAAGGGCTGAGTAGATGATTAAGGTACTGGAGCTTCTCTCCTACAGGGAAAGTCTGAGAGAGCTAAGACTGTTTAGTCCAGGGAAGAGTAGGCTCGGGAATCTTAATGTATGGAAATACCTGAAGGAAGAACACAAAGACAATGGAGCCAGGCTGTTTTCAGTGGTGCCCAGTGACAAAGGCAATGGGCACAAAATGAAACACAGGTGGTGTTTCCCCTGAACATCAGGGAGCACCCTTTTTTTATAATGTGAGGATGACTGAGTGCTGGCACAGTTTGCCCAGAGAGGATTTGAATGCAGTCTCTGTCTTTAGAGATTTTTCCAAAGCAATTAGGACATGGTTCTATGTAGCCAGAGCTAGGTGGCCAGATGACTTCAGCCATTCTGTGAAGACTTGCTGCTGTCCCAATGAACTTGACTTTATCAGACTTGAACTTGACACTGCTGTTGTGTAATGTGTAAATTTGTAAGGGGTTTTTGCAGGAGTAGGTCTTCAGGACTCCTACTGTAAACTTCATTTGGTGGTGGACCAAATGAACCCGACCATCAACTTGTATATACTTTGTTTATACTTTTTTTGCTTCACAGAATCTTTTCAAGGTAAAAAGATAGTGTTCCAGGTCACATTAAAACTGCAGGATGTAAAAAATAATCCAGAGTTCACAGGAGTCCTATTAGCTGCTGGTTAAAACAAATTTGGGATAGATTTTTGGACTTGGTGCCTAGTTTCTCTTTTTTTTTTTTGCTAAGTTGGCTTGAATTCTTCCCTTTAAACTTTCTTGTGAAGAAGAAAAGCACAATATCCAGTCTTGTGGCCTTCCTTATGGCCTTTGCAGGGAGGCAAAAGAGCTCATTTGTCAAGTAGGCAATAGAATTGGCTTGACAGCCAGTGAGCCAGCCCTAGACAAAAGCTGGGCAATTAGCATTCTGAGCCATGAACCTGAAAGAGAGCTGGGGGTGGGGGCAATAAACTCTGGGGATGAATAAAGCTATCTATACATGGTGGCACTGTATAGGTCACAGTCTCACAGTGTTTTCAGGCATGCCAGGCTTGGGCTTGCACCATTAAATAGTTCATCCATGGCAGCCGATTTCCACCCTCCTCCCCGCAACAGTGACATGAACATTGTCAGCATACAAAGAGTCAGTGTGAAACCTCAGCAACTTGCAGCACTTTTGTTCAGCAGCAGGGGAAAATGTTTATATTTCATTGTTTTTCTTAACCACTTCAAGTCATGTCTTCTGTTGACTCTTTAAAAATAAACCAGACTTGTACAAAATGTCGATTTCCCTCCTTGGTTGTATGTATTAGATATTGCGATCTTAAGGCTGTTTGTGGTGTGATACCAATAGGTGCTTGGGAAAATAAGCTTCCTGGCTACCTGCCGGAGATTTATGCTCAAGAGTCGTGAGCCTAAGTGATGAATTGCTGTTATGTCTTCTGAGACCTTATAAGATTGTCCATTGAGAGGGACTTTTTAGGAGGAAAGCACTGTGGTTTTGGGGTAAACTCTTAAGTAGGAGGTAGAAAAAGTAAGAGATACTAAAGGAGGAAAGAAATCTTTCAAATTTTGTTGATTAAACTTAGTTTGTATATGAAGTTGACTGAAATGAAGAGGGAGAAATGGAAGAAGCGGACAATGTGCATGAGTTTGGCTTCTCAGCTTTTCCAGTTAAATCAGCACAACAATAAGTTGCTTCAGCTCAGGGGTCGAGTTGTGTGCAGTTTGGAGTACCACTATGGTACCTCTGGGTGCCAGCATAGTATTCTTATTAAGCAGGAGCTCTAAATCTGGATCTGAAATTTTAAGATAGACTTTTACTTGTCTAAGGTGATTTAGGTCTGCTTTGGTGTTCTTGGACAAGCTAAACTCTGTACATGGAAACAATCACAATTTGTTAGATCCAACCTGTCTCTCCTTGCCCTGGAGTGAAAACGAAAGCTGTTTTCAAGAAAAAATTCTCACTTCTCTTATTGTCCTAGTGGGTGGCTGACAGCAGGAAGGAGTGATGCACTAATCACTCCATAATTGTTGTGCATACATTTCTATTACACAGTTCTTCCAAAAATTATTGCCAACGAGGAAATTGCACATATCCTATGTACCTTGTAGGTTGAAGTATACCCAAAGCCTATGTCTTGCCTCTAAGACAGGGCTCTGTGTGGGTTTTATAGGACTGGAGAAGAGAGGAGGGGATTCACTATTACACTTCATTTAAATTTCAGTACATAAAGTTGTGTAATCTAAGCAGGCAGGCTCTTAAGTGATTTACTAGTGTTCCAACACTTTATAGTCATTAATACTGAAAAGTCTAAAAATCTGTATCTTGTATGCATTTATGCTAGTTATTCACCTTTTGAACTCTATGTCAGCACAAGAAAGCTAGACTAGTTCTTCTCCTCCGTTAGACACTTGGAAATATAAAGTTCTGCTGCTATTACTGTTTGCTGTGGGAAATGCAAAGCCAACAAAAATCAAAGAAATAAGATTTGTAAACATCCCCATCTCTTGCTTGCAGAGACAAAATTCTGGAGTAGAATTAATTTGGCATGTTTCAATGAGTATTGCTCTGTTCCCTGTGTTCATTCAGATGCACAGCATGGAGGCACTGCGTGGAGTTTATGACTAACAAAGCAGAGAGACATTCTCCTGTTTTAAAATCATGCATTTGAAAATACTTTTATTTACTATCAACCCCCAGATGTTACTTTTTGCCAGTGATACTAAGTCCTGCAGAGAAGCCTGTGAAAAGGCTAAACCTCTGTTTGCAAAAATGGATGTTTCAGAAGATCTAGTATTGATGTATCTTTTTCTGATCTTCTGCATTTCTTGGATGTATGGTGTGGGGCACTTTTTTGTTTGTTTGTTTGTTCGGTTTTGTTTGTTTTGTTTTTTTGTTCTCCCAGTAATGAGATATTGCAGCAGAGAAGGGTTTTTTTCCCATCTTGGAGGAAATGGAAAATAAGAAATAGTGGATTTCTCCCATCTTCCTGTAGTGTTGAGTTCCCTTCTTTTACATGCATCCTGTGGGCCAAATTCCATATACACTCATTATATCACCTCTTTGTTTCTCAGGCTGATGATTCTCCTGACTCATTATGCCTTGACTTTTCATTACTGGGTCAGCTTTTCAAAATTACTGCTGCCTGGAGTGCTTTCAGTTGGAGCCATTCTTCCTTGTCTTGCAGTTTGCGACTGTGCCTGTTACAGCAGCAGCTGTTCAGCAGCAGATGATCTGGAAATGTCGCTGGTTGGTTAGTGCACTTGTGACTCCCTTAGGAACCCAGGAATGCATCAGATTGTGTAGGTGTGACAACACTGGGTCACTGCTGCAGCCAAGATGTGTGTCTGGCTTTGGGCTCAGCCTGTGAGGACTGTTACTGCTAAATGCAGGCAGTGGTGACTAACAGGAGAGGAAGTGGTGCTGAAGATCCAGCTTGCACACTGCAGGTTTTGAAAGGTTTGAGTTCTTTTCTACCTAGTTCTAGTGTGATCTTGTGGACTGAATGCTTGCTAGTGTTTGGAGCATGAGCTGTGTTCCAGGGCCACATCCTCATTTATAAGTAATCCAGTTTGTGTGCTCTGAGATTGTTCCAGGTGTGAGCTGAAGCGCAACTTGTGTGTGATCACTTCAAAAGGACTGCTGGATCTGACCTGAAATATTAATGTAGATGTGCACCAAAGGCAGGAGCTGGAGTCAGGGCTCCGTCTCTGGAAAGTAGTACAAGATGTTCTGATGATCTTAAAGAGTAAAAGATGGAGAAGGGGTGAGGTGTGCACCCTTCTTGCTTTTGTATGTAACTGTTGCTTCCTTATTCTTTATTGATGGGATAAAGGAAAGCTATTGTGCAGCTATAACATCGGGGGGGCGTTCACGAGCTCCTGTGTTCAAGACCAGCATTTTCCCTTTGCCTTGTTCTCCCTTGAGCTATAAATGAGATAAATGCTTGTAAGTGTGGAGGGCTCTGGCCATGAGGAAAACATGACAACAGAGGACCTATCAGGCATCTCTCAGGCTTTTTTTCCTACCTGTGCTCACATACCAGGAGGCGAATACACCAGTTCTGCGGGAGTTTTTTGTTCTGCCTGGCTTGATTGTCTCACATTTCTTGGTGGGTGGAATGCACCCTTGTGCTGAAGAAAAGAGCCAGGTCCTAACCATTTCATTTGACTTCTGAATTTGGGATGGGGTAGAAATGTGGGGTCAGTCTTTCCTGTTCCATCCATGCATCATTGTATCCTAATGACTGAAGTACATTTCATAAATAAAGGAACTTTTTTCACAACTTTACTGTTGCTTATTTTAGTTCACTTATGGATGAGGCTTTTGTTGTTTCACTACAACAAATAAATTTTGGCTTGCGTTGGATTAAAATATTAAATAGCAACTCATGGACTGTAATGTACAACAGGCTATGGAGGGTGGAGAAACACAGCAAACAGATGAGCTGGAGATCAGCCAGGGAACATGTCCTGCTGGCTCTCCTTGTGGGACTACAGCAGAGCCCTGGGTTGACACCATAGTGAGAAGTAAATTACTTGAGTATGTAGCTTTGTACAAACAAAGCATTTTGTGCCAATACAGATTACACACATGCCTAAACTACCAAAGAAGCAATGTGTGTGTACCTCAAAAATAACCATACTTCAAAAGGACAATACATCTTGAGGAAGAGTACTCGCAACAATTTAACAGTCATGGTTGTAGTGGGCAACTGCAGCAATATTGCTGAGGAAAAATACCTTCCATTTGTAGAAAGCTTTACTTGAAAGTATTTACAGGTGGTTTGTTTAGGTCTTGCATTGATGCATGAGAAAAGTGAACAGTCACCATATATTCCACAACTGACTGCTCAGCCTGAGGATTCAGAGCACGTTGTGGAGGGTGCAGTGTTAGAATATGAGATTACTGATCTTCTGCTCAAGCACCTCTGGAAATGTTTCCTTCTTCTTTTGGCTAAAGATAGGTTGAAGACAGAATTGGTCACTACCAGATGTTTGTACATCTGTGTCATACTTTTCCCAGGAGTAGCTGTTGCAGACAAAAAGAATTTGATGTTGTGTTAGTAGGTGTAGTAGGCATTATAGAAACTTGTAGTGGATAGGAAGGGTATGTGCCTAGAGGACTGTACATTTAGATCTTCTTAACAATATAAAATGAGATATTATTCCCCAGTTGTTGCCCTGCTGCTTGAAGCAAAATATGCTTTTCTTCAGGGTAGTGCACTGCTGCATCTATTCAGAGAGCTTATTTGTAAGTGTCCAGAGTACAAGACTGAAAAACTGTATTCTAAGGAGGAAGCAGTAATCTTCTATTAGACTACTTCTGCGTATCTCAAGCTGTAATCACAGAGCATTGTCTGTTTCTCATTCCCACTGCTAGCTATTGTTCTATTGACAAAACCTCTCTGAAGATTGTGTATCCTAAGATGTCTCTACAGAATACTGATAACTTGAGGTTCATATGCAGAGAGCATATGGAGTAAAACAAGAATTAAGCAGTATGTGATTTACATTGTCAGGATGTGTTATTTGGGATTTATCCAAGTTAGGTTTATGAATGCCATATGTGGACTAGCAACAGATGCACATAAAGGTGCTTTCCAAGGACAGCAAACAATGGCAGATAAAGCCTGTGTTGATCTATGCAGTTTTTGTTGGAACACAGCTACCCTGAGGAATGGCCAGCCAACATGTGACATTAAAGGCTGCTAAGAGCCTGGCAGTTCTAGAAAATCAAGTAAAGGGAAAAGTGACAGGAGTGGAAAAACAGTATAAAACTGGCTCAATAAATTTTGTGGCTGTTGAATTTTATGTGACTGTAACAAAATACAAAGTGGTATGTTTCTTACCAGCGCTTTCGTATTATGACTGTCTTCTCTAACAGTATTGTCCACAATTGTGACCTGAATTTTACTTGGATTTCTTTCTGTTTGAATTTGACTACTTTCATATGGAAAGAAGTTAATTTAGTGTAGTAATTTGCTTTGAGTTTTTTGTTGATTTATTTGATTTTTTTGCTTTGTTTTTAAGGAAAGACACAGTGTCTTATGAAGAGAGATTTAAATCTTCATCTTTTTTTGGATTTTTAAAAAATTAAATACAAGTAATAACAAAGGCAACATCCTTTCTCCAGTGACTAGCATTTTTCACTCTTCTACACCACAGTCCATTAATTCAAAAATTGGCTAATGTTAAAAGAAAAGAGTAGTAGTGCTTCCTTTAGGGCAGAAATTATTCTCATCTTATGGTAGCTATGTAAGCACAGAGAAAAGGAATTTAAAATTTTGTGAATAAATAATTTTAGTACTTGTTTTTCCCCTTGAGGCAGAGCTCATGCTTCTTGACTTGTGTAGGACCAAGGCCTTGATTTTCTCAAAGATTTTGTGTTGTTGGATTATTGTGTTTATATTGCTTGTTATTCTTAGCCAGAAAAGTGGCTTGGATTTATTTTCTATAACAAATGTAATGAAACAAAAGTAGTGGAAAAACTTTTACACAAGTTGATGTAACTGTTAATGACAGGTAGGTGTACATTTCATCTTGGTGTGAATCATCTTTTTACTGAGATGGTACCAGAAAAAGGGATGGGTCAACTGCTCCGCTTTGATAGCAGTGCTGGCTCTGAGTTCTGTTACTTTGTTCCTTACATCTCTTTTTGCTTTTTTAATGAATGTCAGTAAGGCTAGTACTGTATGTGATGTAGGAGGAAAGTGATGAATGTGATTTTTTTTTTCCATCCCTCTCAGGCAATAGCCTTCTCTAGTAGGAGGGAAAAGAATATACTTAGTGAATGTTATTCATGCCGTTGGATTATTGTTTGTATTTTAGAATTGGGTTGTAGTCTGATTTTTCTTTGGGTTTTGGCCTTTTCTAAGGCTCCTTGATGTGTGCATTGGTGAAATTCACATGTATATTTTATTTTCTCTGTCCTTTTCTGCAGAATTAAAAGCTTTGAGTACTGTCTATACTTACTGTTTGCTCAAGTTTTGCTTGGGAAGCTCTATGAAGTGGTTGCAGACTACATGAAGTAATGTGTTAGAGATATTGGTTACGTGACAATTGATATGTTTTGCATGATCCAAAATAAGTATGTGTGTGTGCATATACATATATAATCACAGGTCTAAAGCCACAGTTGTGAACAGTCATCATAAACTTAATTTAAATTCTGGAAATGAGGTTATGGTAACAACCTCTTGCTGTTTTGGGACTATTTCAAAGAAACAAAGGGGTATGAACAGGAATAAGAAAAAGGACAAACTGTGGAGTTTTGCAAATGAGGAGCTGAAGATATAGAGATCTCTGTTGCTGCTTCTCAAGCCACAGCATCGTGCAGGAGTTAGAGGAAGCAGTAGTCCAAAGCGCTCAGCCCGAGTTCAGGCTTCTGTGAGGAAACACAGCAGTGTGCTTTGCATTGACCTACAGCACTGGGGAGTGGAATGAAGAAATAGTGAAACTTCAGCATTTTTTTTTTTTCTGCTGAAAAGCCTTAGGAAACTGTAATTGTTTCTATGCAAACACACTGGAATTGGGTAAACTTTGTACTTGCTTCTTGATATGACCCATCTGTTCAACATCAGCCAAACTCTGCCTAAAATGTGTTAAAAAAATTAAAATGGTTGCTCAGGATTACTGGTGTCGCAACCCAAGCTTTGCTTCCAAGGCAGAAATGGCATTACAAGCAGACTGTGCTGACTGTCATGTCTAAAACACAGCATATGTGATATAACATATGATCGGTCTATTCTAAGTTAGTGTAAACGATTTCCCAAGACAAGTTCTTAAATTGTCTTTCATCCTACTAAGAGACTTTGATATTTTCAAATTTTTCCTGCTAACTAATTAGTCAGTAGCCATACTTTATTTCTAGAATGACGTTTTGACACTGTAGGTGCCTGAAGTTGAATTGGCCAGATTATGTAGTTTGTCAAAATTTGTTGAAAAACTTTTGTTGCAAGATACTGCAATCTAGGACCTCACTTCTAGTTTCTGACAATTGCTGTAAATACTGAGAATAAATGCTAAATTCAAGGTGGTTTTATTGCTTTTATCATTTTTTCTATATAACATGTAACTGGGTGTTTACATATATGATGTATATGTATATAAAATATGTCTCAGGGTAATAAGAGTGAGATAAGTTTTGTTCAAATATCTGTTCTGAGTTTCTGGCACACTGCTTCTTATAGCTACATAAGCAGAAAATGCCCTGTGGGTTTCTCACAGAGAATTCTTCAAGAACATTTTGTTACTCACTCACATGTTGATTCAGCAATATTGCACTTTTTATCTCTTCTGGGATACAGAGATTTTCTTAATTGTGTTTTCTTGCTGTACTGCAGAACATTTATTTTGTTGTCATCTTCTTCCTTTTTAAGAAGAAAAATGCAGGCAGAATTTGTACAACAGAAAGCTGAACATAGTTTTTATCCCTTGGCATTGTCTCTTTTTCAGGGAGTCCTGTCCAATATCTCCTCCATCACTGACCTGGGAGGCTTTGATCCTGTTTGGCTCTTCCTAGTGGTAGGAGGAGTTATGTTCATTTTGGGATTTGCAGGATGCATTGGAGCTTTACGAGAAAACACTTTTCTTCTCAAATTTGTAAGTAGCTTTTGCAACTGTGACATTCCTCATTTATGTAGCATGCCATGTTTTCTGTTCTCTTTAACTGTGTTAAGCATTTAAAATGTATTTTGGAGAGGAAGGTGTTATCCAGTGTCACAGTAGCAGGAAAGCACTTAGCTTTTAACAGATTACAGTTCTTCAGTCTGTGGTGCTCACTGGATGTGTATTCTTAAAGCTCAAAACTATTTTAAAGCTCAAAACTATTGATGGTAAGAATGATAACATGGAAGTACTGCTTTTCATATGGATATAGCCTAACATTTTGCTTCCCTGTCACAAAAAGAGAGAAATTTCTTATGAGAATCTGTGTTGGAGTCCATAAGAAGCTGCCTATGAAATATGAGGGATGTAGATGCAGCAGTGAATGTGACCCATCTGACTTGTGCTGTGCAAGGGCCCCTCATGGTACAGAAGAGATAGGACTGTTACAATATCCTCAGTCTGGCTTGATAGCCTCAGTCCCTGCCATTCAGCTAATTGGAAAAGGCTTCATTGCTTTCAGTGCTGGGGCCTGGGAAGGTGAAGGGGAGGCAATGGCCAGGATGCAGAAAGAAAATGGAAGTTTTCTTGAACTCTGGGCTGGATTGTTGGTTAGGGAAGGAGCTGCTATTATACAAATGTACCTCAGTATGCAGAACTTCTTCAGCTAAGTAGCTGGGTTCTGTATTTTTAAAGACTTCCTCCTGTGACTTTTGAAAATGAGGATAACAGTATCATGTTCACTTTTAGATAAATTGAAGATTTATAGTAAAGAAGATTCTTTGCTCCATCACTCCCATTTCCAGAGGTGGGCACTGTCTGTGGACACAGTTGTGTCTTCACAACCATTAAGTGTTAGTATATACATGAAAAAGCTTCCAGTGAAATAACTACCTCCAAGTGACACATTTGGCTCCCACAGACATGTTGTATAAGGGGAGGAGGCAATTGTGAGTAACAGTTCTCGAGGCATTTATAAAGCAGCTTGTAACACTATTTTCTTCTTCCTTGCTTCTCTTAGCTTGCCTAAAATGAACCCATCTGCTGTACCAGAAATAGCTTTCCATACAGCAGCTGCAGGAGAAATTAAAAATGTATCTGAACACACACACAGAGCATATTAAAATGAAACTCAAAGGCACAGTTGCAAATGGGATGGACTTCCAGTATACTAGGACCCCTGTGTGGTTTAAAACAGTGTGGACTCAGTGGAAATGCTTAGGGAAAGTGGCAGATCATTAGTAATGCCTTTGGCATCCATTGCATTTGAATTAATAATAGCAGTCTCATTTAGTTTTAATGTGGATGTGAGTAATTTCATAGACATTCCGCTCCGACATAGTCATTAATTAATTTCTGCTGTTACCAATTTCTGCTTTGTCTGCTTAGGCGAAGCTTTGCCAGTAGAGGATCTAAAGCAAAGTCATGTAGAAAGCATTTTACTGGCACATTTTACATTGGTTGTTTATGCCTTCTGAAATGTAAGCGCCTATGTTGAAATTTAAGACTGGTTTTCAAGGGCCATACATGTGGTGGTGACTAGCTGTGTCTTGAAATTTACACTGAATTCTCTTTGTTTGTCTTTGAAATCTCAGTTAAATGTCCAAGGTTTGGCCATTTGTTAGCATTTTTGTTACTTGTTAGAATAGAATTAAGATTTCTGTGCTACACCTCTAATAAAAATGGTGTGTTTTTAATTTAAAATTTCCTATGTGCCAAAATGGCTTGAACTTGCACTGAAACAGATAAAAGCCTTATCTCTGGATATAACTGAGCTTTGAAAAAGTTTTGGTCATAAAGGGAAATAATTTTAGCCTTTTTAATTTTCTTCATAGTTCTCTGTATTTCTTGGAATTATTTTCTTCTTGGAGCTCACTGCTGGTGTTCTAGCATTTGTTTTCAAAGACTGGATAAAGGACCAGCTGTATTTCTTTATAAACAACAACATCAGAGCATACCGAGATGACATTGATTTACAAAACCTCATAGACTTCACACAGGAATATGTAAGTTGGACTGTTCATTTTTTTTGTAAAGCTTACTTTTAAGAAATACCTGCTTTTATTTTTTAATTTCCATCTGTTCTGTTTCTTCAAGGAGCAACAGAAATATTCTAGCATATAATGCCTTTGAATATATTTATATTTGTTTCTACAGAACTGCAAACATACAGCACTTATGTAAAGTGGCTTTATGGATGTATGACTGCTTTAAACAAGATGGAGAGTTGGGGTGATTTTTCTTGAAGACTTAGAGATAATGTGTCAAAGTTTAAATACTTTATTGTAGAAGCTATCACATCTGTTTACGAAATTACTCATTTTCTAAGCTTCATTTGGTCCTAAGATGAATGTTGGTGTAGTTTTAGCAACATTAGAAGTGCTACACCACACTGCAGAGTGGCAGAGGTATTTAGTTGGTCCAAGTGAAACTACAATTTTATTTCTTCTGAATTAGGCTTAATGGAATAAGCCTAATGAAGTGGGCCACTTGTAGCGTTCTTGTAGGACACCTCTAAGTGATGCCACATCTGCACTTGAGAGGGAGGGTGAAACCAGTAGTGCACCTGTTTGTGCAGGTTAAGCTCTGTAATTTATCAGTGTGTGTAAAGAAATCTTGCACCGACTTTTGCACACAAGGTCTGCCAGTATCTTCCCTCTCCAGTACTCAGTTCTGGCCGGTGTTGATGAAGTCCTCTTTGAATCTGTCACTGTGTGGCTAACATGACTGAGTGTTGGTTGAATTAATGTTTACCAGTTTTTGTACATTCTGCAATTAAAATAGTTTCAATACTTGATTTGCTTCTCTGTGCCTGGGGGAAAAATGGTAAGTAAGAGGATGTGGATACTTGCACTGTTTTGAATCTTTTGCAAGAAGGTCGGAGGTCACTACAAACTGAAAGTAGTGATCTACTTGTATGCAGCCAAAGGCTACAGTCCAAATTTGCAGTGACTTCCTAAGGCTTTCTCTCCTAACTGGATTAGCACTCAGCCAGGGGCAGCACGAGTTGTGAGAATGAGTTACTTCTTCAACCAGTAGAGATAGTGCATAAAGACAACATGTCAGGTGTTGCAAAGAGAACTGCTACATCTAGAAGGAGAGAATGGCTATTCCAATGCTTTTTAAAATGTTGGGTTTTTTAAGTTGACATAGATGAGTTCATTGGTCTAGCTCCTTAAATGCTGTAAGCCATCGGTGTTTCACTGGTCTCCAATCCATTCTTTGTATGGATGCTCAGGGAACAACGTGTCCATGCTGTCTGATGTACAGCCAGGCAAAGCTCCCCCCAAACTGGCAAAAGGAGTAGCTATGCCAGTGTAGCCCTTGGAGCTTGTTTTTTTGAAAATCCAGGGCTCATTAGGCTGGACAGAATATTGTTCTCTTGGCTCTACTGTGCCTTGGGCCTGAACTTGTAGGCCTGTGCAACTCTGTGGTATTGTGTAGGCTTACCAGCTCACCCATGGGTGTCTCTCCAGAGAGCAGCATAGCTGGGTGTGAATGCAACTTTAATCACATGATAACTTTGCAACAACTTAGCCATTTGGAGTGGTATTTCTAAAAAATTACAAAAATCCCCAACCAAACACAAAAAGACAGTTTCAATAAAAGCAGTGGGAGTCTCAGATTTTGTTTTGAAAGCTAGAGGGAAACTGGCAGCAGCGATGCATGTTACTAATGCTGAAATTTTCATTCTGAAATTTAAGCTCTTCTTTTTTTTGTTCTAGTGGCAGTGCTGTGGGGCTTTTGGAGCTGATGACTGGAACCTTAATATTTACTTCAATTGTACAGATTCCAACGCGAGCCGAGAGCGCTGTGGTGTGCCATTCTCTTGCTGTACTAAAGACCCTGCTGTAAGTGACTGTCTAGAGGGTAGGATGGGTGTGCTGTTCCAGTCGTAAATAATGCTTCAAGATTTTCCTTTTTTATTTCTGGAAATTTAGCCTAATTATTAACTTCTCACCATATATATATTTTTTTTTGCTTTTGCAGCTCACTTTAATCACTAACTTTTCTGCAGTCAGCAAAACTCATAAGATAACTTAAGTCTTCATTGTTTGTGGCTTTTGTTAGAAGGAGAGAACCATGAGCTTGGCTGAGCATACATATTAATTTTAGCAAGTATGAAAAGGAGAAGCACTTAATGAATTGAAGGATGTGAGCTTTCAATTGCAATTCATCAGAACAGGAACCCTTATGATCAGACACTTTAAAGGAGGTATTATTCATTATTTAATGCAGTATCCTGGCTGAAGCCAGTTTGACCCAGTTTGTGCCAGGTATGGTAATGAATGACAGTCTGACTCGTTGGCATTAGAATCTTCAGTTGGGTATGGGTGTCTTTACATACTCTTTTTTAACCTTTAAAATTACTACCTGTCCTACAGTCACCTGAAATCAGACTTGAAAGGTCAAAAATTGTTTGTGGGAGCAGCTTTTAGGTAAATTTTCTTGTCTTTTAAAATATTTATAGTTCTGGATCATCAAGTGGAAAATGTTGGAGCCATGCATTGCTAATATGGATATGATAAAGAAGAGTAAAATGTAGCGAATCAGTTCACCAACAAGGAGAGGCTTGGAGCAGGGATGGGTGTGTGCATGGAAACTGTTACGTACCTAGCACTGGATTCATTTGACTTTATACAGCTTGAAAGAATCTGGCTTTGAGTGCTTTTGTTATCTAGCAATTCAGCTGTGGCTTTGTCTTCACCTGGAATGACTTATAGTTCCTTGAATGTATTAGTCTAGCACAGTCTGAAGTTAGGCAAGTTGCCAAAAGGCACCTCAGGTGCTTCCTGCCTTGCTAATAATGCAAATGCAGTTGCTGCTCCTGGCATCCAGTTGCTGCTGCTCTCCCCCTCTCCTGATAAGGCACTGCCACTTGCACAAGCTGGTTCTGGTTCCTCTGCAGTGATCGTGACTTCACAGTAGTTTGAATTTTTCTCACAAACATAGCTGAAAATATTCTAATGGGATATTAAAACAAAATGTAGGTTAGGCTCAAACATTACCTTATGCTTAGGATTCCCTCTGCTGTTTGCCTATCTGCCCACCCACCCACACAGAGGTCATCACAACCCGGTTTTAAAAATATAGTTGTTACAAAACCAAACCAGTGACAGCAGTACAAGGTAATCCTATAAATACATAATCCATCCTAAAGTTCTCTCTTTCTCTCAGCTGTGTAAATGGCTATGCAGTTCGTTAGGGTGTGATGCAGCAACCAGAAACTTAGAGATAAATCTCATTCACTGTAAGGAAACAACTTTAATGGCCTTTAAAACTAGAAAACATTAGAAGTTATGCATACAAGTAAAATAATTGTAACCAAGCTGTGATTGGTTCAGTTGCAGTGATAAACACAGGTTTATTCTTTGGGAAAGCAAATTTGTCCCTTTTAGAATTAGGTTTCAGTGTTGGACTGATGCAAACAGTTACATGGATGACTTACGGTTTTTAGTCTAGCTTGAATCAGAAAGTGGTAAGTTTAAGGCAGGCTAAGATAAGTTTCTTGAAACAAATTTTGACTACCATAGTTCATTTTGATGTAGTTAAGGAGGTTGAAGTGTTCCAAATGCTTGCCCAGGCAAGTCTAGAAAACTTACTTATTTCCATTGCATTTTTCATACCTTCTTTTGGTTAACAAATTGCAAGGTTAAAGGTAGAAGACATTAATCATGAAGCAAGTAGGCATTTAGTACAAGGAAGGAAACTTAAAATTCCTCTGTCGGAATCTTAGGTGCTTTTGCATCCTTGTAGTCTGTGGCACGTAGGTCCCAGAACAGAAGCATTCATCTCATTAGGAGATACAAGTTACTTGAATTTTGAAGGTCCATTAAAGGAATCCGGTTTTGGCAGCTGATGGAATGCGACCTGTTGGACATCCTGCGAAGTGAGGAAACAGAGGAGCTTTCATGCTGATAGGAGATACTTTTTTCCATATGGCTGCTTTTTAAAATTCATCCAAAGACACTGCTTGTCTTTCTCACTTCCCACAATTTGATTAAATTGTGGTGTTTGGTATACCTAGCTAAGATTGGCTGATTTTCTCACTTTGAGTACTCCTTCTTCTACTCACTGTCATTATATGATAAGTCAGTAACAATATTTTGCTGCCATTGTGGCTGATGTCAAAAGTTTCATGCTTCATTTTATTACCATGAAATAACTGTATACAAAATAAAAATACAGCTTCAACTGCCAATGGAAAGCACTTATTCACTAGGGAAAGTCTGCCAGAGCCTATTTTTTTACCTGAGCTTTGGGAGTACTAAAGGAAACGGAGTAGGAAAACCCCCTCCTTTCCCATTGGTATCAAGATCCTATAAGAAAGAACAGGCATTACTCCATCTGTTATTTATTCTTTCAGGATTTTGGTAAGGAACTGTAAATAATTCTAGAGACATTTTCAGAAAGAACTTTCAGCTTCTGACACATAACTGCCCCATGCCACCTCTTCATTCTGCACAGACTGAACCCTGCAAATGACAACAATACTCTTGGCATATTTTTTAGTACAGACAGAACTTTTTCAGCAGAAGGTTCTTTCACGTAGCATAGATGTTCCCTAGTCCTTTTATTTTACTAAATGCTTGTATCTGGAACATGGAGTTCACCCAGGTGGAGGGCTGGTTTTCCCAGCTTGCTGACTTGAGAGATAAGTTTTTTTTTACTGCATGCTCTTGTTTGCTGCAAATAATTAATAGTGCAGAGTGAAGGAGGAAGGTTTTTTATTAAAGCAATATGCTAACCAATGTTCGGGTGATTTGTCTTATTGCGTACAGGACTAACTCCGAGGAGTTGGGAGAAGGTGATTGGGAGACATTTTACTGATTGCCTCTCTTCTCTCTTTCTCTCTCTCTCCTCTAGGAAGATGTTATTAATACTCAGTGTGGCTACGATGCAAGGCAAAAACCAGTAAGCTTTTTTTTTTCCTTCTTAATGTGGTATGTTAAGGATTTGAATCCCTACTGCAAGAGGAGATTGTTCTGCTGATGGTGTAGTTGAATTTAATTCTCTGTTTTCTTCCCTCTTCTCCTTGGCAGGAAGTTGATCAGCAGATTGTTATCTACACTAAAGGCTGTGTCCCTCAGTTTGAGAAATGGTTGCAGGACAACCTTACCATAGTTGCTGGTATATTCATTGGGATAGCATTACTGCAGGTAAACATCATGTTCCCTGGAATGAATTGCACAGAGGAATAATAGATAAAGTGAATTTGTGAGAGAGGAAACTGTATATGAGAATGGGAAAAGCAGTGCCAGCTGCATGTTTGTGGGTTTTAGCAGTGGGCACTAAATGTATGAGGCTTGCTTTGTGTTAAGGAATATTTAATTTTTATCTACAGAGATACATTTTTTTTCTTTTCAACTCTCAGCAGGTTGAAACTAACACTGTTAGATAAACCTTATGTAGAGACCTTCAAGCCTGTACAGACCTACTGTTTCCAGTGGTGCTTAAATGAGCAGTAGAGAGCCTTTAGGGTTGCTTTGAAACAAGACTAGAACTGTTAATTAACTAGAAACCGGTGCCACCATAAAAATACTGGGGTTACAGGAGTTCTGCAATATTCTTCCTTCTTCCAGCATTTACTGTTAATTTAATTTCTACCTCAGTTGTTTCTTTCTTATCTAAGTTCTGTATAACCTAAGGAGTTTGCCTGTGTGAAAAGTCGTCTAATGCTCCAAATGAATAAACTGTTGTCTCTTCCAGATATTTGGGATATGCTTAGCCCAGAATTTGGTTAGCGACATTGAGGCTGTCAGAGCCAGCTGGTAAAACTGCTGAAGTAACCACAACAAGACACTGGACAACCGAAACCCTCTGAAACCTCCAGTGTGTCACTCCGACACCAAGCTGTATGGACATGGGTGACAGGGAAGCCTTCTCTCCCAAGTAGTCTCAAGTTTAAGTTCCTGATATTGCAGTGAACTTGTGTTTCTTTGGGGTGGGGGAGAGAAGAGTGGGCTATTGAAAATCTGCTGCTCACTGACAATTTTTTTTTCTTTTAAACCACCACTTTGAAAGCTGTTGAGCCGTGAATCTCTACTGTATTCTTGATTTTGAGTAACAAGTGGACACTTTTTTAAATTGGTGTATTCAGTGAGACAGAGTTGCATTGTTGTAGTCTGTGGATATGCTGTTTATTCTTCATGTCATGAGCTCTTTGATAGCTGCCAAATATTCCTGAGATGTTCTATCTCCTCACCACTCTGTAAAGGAACAATCTTCTTGTTTTCACAGCTAAACATAGCTACAGGCCTAAACCCATGAAGCAGGAAGCAACTTTCTATGCATCTATTGTACAGTAAAAGAAATTGTTTTTAAAACAAGGGAAATTATTTTTATGCAAGCTTCCAACTATCTCCCTGTAGTACTCTGAGGTTGGAATCAGCAGAAGGGAGAATTGCTTAATTTTGTCAAGATCTTTCTTCCTTCTCCACTCTTGTATGAAGGGAAAGGAGTTCTGTATTTGACGAACAAGGGTTGCTGCCATACCTTTGGATATCAGTCTCTTAAGGCAAGGATGGGATATAACTGTATAAATGTATGAAAGCAGTGTGGATGTTGGGTCCAAGTGAAGAATAATATTCAAAGAATGAATTATATATTAACTTAAAAGAATCAAAACTTATCTATCTGATACAGCAAAATCTTTTTTTCTCTGAAATTTAGTGTAACCTAATGTATTTAGGGATCTCACTGATACTAATGCTTTGACATACTCATGCAAAGCTTGTTTCTTTGGTCTGTTCCTAGCTGGGGCTTTGGTCTTTTTTTCATTTTCTTTTCTTTAATTCTTTTTACTTGCATGAGCTGTGGAATAAGAATCTGTGACACTCCAGTGCTTTAAATATGTGCATATGTTTTAATACAGTCTAATTCAAACTTATTTATTGATAAATGCATGTGATTATGGAAAGATCATTTCCCATTCTCTTGGAAGTTGGAGAGAACAGTTTTTGTCAGAGTAAATGCTTACCTCCAGTGAAAAAATCCATGCTATGGAGATGTCTTCTTTTCTTGCTCTAAAGGCAACAAAGAGCTTTCTTGAAGCAACAGAATAAAAGTCTTAAAATAGAAGCATTTATTAGGATCAGCTAAGACAGACCCTTTTGAATTGGACACAAGAAAGCAGAATGTGGGAAAAAGCACAAATAGTGGAGAAGACTTAAATCAGGCTCCATCCAGCTTAGCACTTTTGATTTGTTCTTCTTCACTAATAATAGTGAACTTTAAGACCTGACCATGGCTTTGGATAGTTTATTGCACTTTGTATAAATTTAGCATGTTTTATGACCCTTCTCAGTATCTCCATACTAGTCCTGAAAGCTGTGGTCATGCTTTGGTCAGACAGTGGCAAAGGGTATGTAGCACCTCCTTGTAAGAATGTAACATCTTTCTGAGTTGAGTTTCCTAAACCAGGAGGTATATGGAGTGGAAGAGAGGAACACATTGCTTTCGGAGCTTCCCTATTCTGGGGGATAGATAGAAGGCTGATCCGGTGACTTGTTAAGGCCCTTTTTGGTCCTGTGACACTTAAACAAATGAATATACATACCCTTGCACATTTTGCCTTTCTGTGCTTTAGTTGGCCATGATTTTTCTCCCCTTTGAAGGCTGGTGATGGGCATGCTGGTGCTTCACAGATGCCTCAGACAGACCTGTTGTCCTCCCATCTTTGAGCATTACCTCATCTTGTTCTGGTTAACTCCCACTGACTGGCTCTGAATCAGGCAGCCTCCATATCCCTTGGTATCTGCTGTTAAAGGCCAGCCATGACTCAGAATATTTTTAAAGCCTTTCAAAGTAATTATAATTCATTGTCCTTAATAAAGTTGGTTCCACCTCAGCACAGCGTTATGTTTTTCTTAGCCACTCCTCGACTTGAGGAGTTACTGGTTGTTTTCCCCCAGAGGGACATATCATTTTGCCTGATAGGACAGACAGATCATCAGCAGCACCAGTGTTGCTGCACTGAGACAAAATGGTGCAGGGAGGAATCAGGGAAGTGGGGTTGAGGAAATAACCGCTCCACCAAAGAGCCTTGATTGTAATCCTGGGCTTTGGTTTGGAGGGAAAACAAAAGGCCTAATTACAGAAACATTCCTTGTTGCCGCTGATCTTGAATACTGCTATTGCTGCTCTGAGTTTCTGAAGATAACTTCATTTTTCTACTTGAATCTCTGCAGTTGTACTGTATTGGCCTTCTGTCTTGTCACGCTGTTCTCCGAGTTCCAGTCTGCTGGCTGTGCAGTTGGCAGTGTCAGACTGATAGGAGGGTAAATGCTCCAAGCTGAGCAATTCTTGTTCTCGCAACTAGTACGTCTACATACAAATGTGCAACACTTCTGCTGAATCCCAGAATGACTGACTGTTCTTACAAAAACCACTAGATAACTTACTTTTCTAGAGCTTGTCTTTTGCTGTGGATGTTAATCCTTCTCGCTCCCTCATTCCCAAGAGATACTTATTTACTCATTTTTGCATTGTTTGATCGATATGCACTGAATGTTTAAGATTAGCTGTCTGTTACACATTAAAACCCCACATTTTTTTGTCTACAGATCAGGTAAGGTGTCCTAGAAATGTCCCATCAACAGGTACTCAGCAGTTTAGGTGTACAGTTTGGAAAGCTTGTGGGAGGCCTTGGAAATCAATGTATTATTGTCAGAGCCTGCCAAATACAAGCAAACCTTTTTCCAGGAAACTTTGAAAAGTTCACGTGAACTGCAACTAAAGCACAACTGCTGGCTACGTGAGCTCAGTGTCTAAAGCAATAAGATGTGGTAGGCGTTAGGACTCCATAGCAATTTCTAGCTGCCTGGTGTGGTGGTGGGGTACATATGAGTTCAGAGATCAGTCTAATTATCTTTAATGTGCAGTAGTTTTTCAGAGATTTGTTGTCAGCTTTACGGAGTGGGAAACAGCTCTGTTTGCTGGGTGATTCCTGTGGAGTAGTGGCATTGCTAACGAGGACTCTGGTAGCTCAGCAGCAGCACTGGCTTTAAAGCTATTTCCATATATCCCATTGAATCCTGCCAGAGGGCATCACAGTCCTTGCTCCTCTGCTTTCTAAATACCCTTTGTAGTCACAGGCCTTTCTGTTGTTTGGGTTTGGGTTTTTTTTTTTTATTAATAGCCTAATGGATAAATGTTTGATTCATCTCTTTGTGTCTATTTTGGTAGCAGTAGGATCTCTTTGCTTAAAATCCATAATTTTGATTATGCCCCTTAAGAGTTTGAAGCTGTGGGGGTGCTTGCTCAAGTGTACTCTGTCCCGAAAGCCTTCTTCTCTCCCCTTTGAGAGAGATGCTCATTGCAGTTCTGGTGTGTAAATAGTGTTTGAAATGTAAATAGTAGCATGCAGATTAAATGATTCTTGCACATGACTGCTTTTCACCCTGAAAATGTTTATAATGGAGAGGAAAGGTGTCCATCAAGAGAGTCCCGAGTGTTTGTCTGGGCTGTCCCTCACCCTGATGGAGCAGCAGGATTGCCTCAGCTGCCCATGCTCAGTGTCTGCCCAGTGGGTGGGTGGCTGCTCCTGAGGAAGGTGAAGCCCTGGCCAGCCCTTCGGGCCCTGGTTAATGGCAGGGCCTCCCTTTGCTTTCACCTTTGCTGCTTGGCATTAGAACAGCATTCGACTGTAAAGTGGAAAGTTGGTGGCAGCACCTCCTACAAGTTATGGGAGGTTGCCATTACTTGTGGCAGGACTAAACATGGTGCTATAAGAACTGTCCTGGATGTCAATCTGTGTTTTTACTACTTTAGAGATGCCCTTGTTAAAATTGGTCTTGGTTAATATGGTTGGTTATGAAAGAAACTATTGTCTAAATTTTTGATTCTGTTTCCCTTCTTGCTGTGTATGTCTTTTGGGTGCATTGAAATAGCAGTTCTGTAAATACCTGGGAAGGAGATTAGACCTCAAAAGGCATCAAGCGCTGCTGAATGTTCCAATTCCTCCCATTTTTGTTTTTTCTCTGAATCTTTTCCAGATACCCGTAACAAATGATGAAACTGCCTAAAACAAATGAAATATTACTACACTGATCCATTTGCTACCAAATTTTGTCCCTTGAGAAAAAGAAATAAAACATCTGTCTCCCTTAACATGCAGTATACTAAGAAGTACTACTAGCGTACACAAGGCAGCACTACTAGCTGTCTTTTGTGTTTTGGCAATATAAGTGTGTTAATAAAAAGCTCCATCTGTATGTGTGTTCATGTTCACGCTGTGTACATAGTAGAGATGGACCTAGAGCTCTGGGAGGACTGGGATGTGGGTTTGTGACTCAGATCCATTTCTGATACATATATTCCAGATTAGTTCCATCTGAATATTTCTCTCTTGTTCATCTGAAGGTGTACAGCAAGGTGTCAATATTTACCCTTTGTGTATCATTCCTTTTTATACGAATGTATTCTCTTGTGTTCCTTTTTTATCAGTTGTAAAATTGATTGTAAAAGCCAACTACACTTACTGATTGAAAGTATTGCTATAACAGAACTGCATGCCCAGTAGAGTTTGACTTGAGCTTTAGTTTTCTGATTTCAGACTGGTTCCCTTCAGTCTAGGAGAAAAGCATAGATCAGGTGCATAATGTATTACTTGTCATCTTTAGCATTAGACTGTGGTATTGTATCACATGCTGATCTCAATGGATGTAACTGGAGTCTACTTAGGAAGTTAATGCAACTTCCTGGTAATTCATTTTAAGCTATTGAAAATGGTCTTGGTCATGCTACTTGTGTTCTTGGGTTTTTGTTTTTTAATAGAGACATTTTTTAGGAATGTTTTAATACACTTATGATGGACAATACAATAGTTTTAATAGTCGTGCAGTATTCTGTATTTACTTGAAGTAAATCATTTTATATGCAATTTGTTAGATAATTACAATTTTATAAATAAAATTGTGTGAAATATGATGTTGTGAACGTGTATGCACTCTTGATGTAGCACTTAATATAAACAATAGAAAGACACATTCGTGGAAAGTTCCTCCAGGAAAAGATCACTACCTTCTTTCCTCCAAACTAACAGGGGAAATAAATCCCCATCTCTCATATGTGTTGTAGAATACTGTGTTCTGATTAAATCACAAAACATGTTCATGCCTCCAGTGGCTGCCCTTAGGTGAATAATAAGCTAAGAAATTAAGAACATGTCCCCACATGAAGAGATCCCTTATTTGCTGTCAGCTGTTGTTGGAGAATCTGGCTAATGAACATGCTCTTCTTCTTTCCAACAGGTTGCTGATGTTCCTCAGGCTGCAATGGCTGTGCTCTCCCCAGAATTATTCTGGTGACACTGGTGGGTTCAGAAGTTGATGCTTTGCAAGATTTAGACGAATGAAATTCCCACCTCCCTTCTCAAAAGTTTAAATAAGTGCTACATGTCCTTAAACAGAAGTAGTGAGAACTGGCTTGCATTATTGTGCAGGTAAAAATAGGTAATGATGTCTTGTGCTACTTTGGATAGAGGAGCAAGCAGACTTTTTTTTTAAAGTATTTCAAAACCTCTAGGTTTTGTACACAAAATGGCACTGTGATCAATTTAAAAGCATATCTATATCCAGATTGAAGTCTAATGCTTTTTGCATATTTCAGGCATATGACATTTATCTGAATGTATGGAAATGATTTGGCAAAATAAACATCTAAATTGGGGACAGATTGACACACAAACACAGGAATGACAAAAAGTTAACAAAAAAGAAGAAAAGCCAAGGGCATTGCCTAATAGATGTAACAAACTTGGGTAAGTGTTCTCATGATGGAGAGGGAGACTAGGAGTGGCTACCTGCCATCTGTCAAACTTTTAACAGATTTGTACACTGATTCTTGAAGTTGAGGCTGGTTACCATTTTAAAACAAATGAGCTTTTCCAGTGGGAGCTCTGGATGCAAGGCCGGTATTGTTGGGGTTTCTGCTTTACCCAGAGTGAAGCTTCTCCTTGTAATAAGGACACTGAAATGTTAAAACATGTGGATGTGTTCACCTTCCCAACAGTGAGATGCTGGGCCTTGCAAAGTTTGTACAGATGCCAACGAGTGTCACACTCAAGGGAGGTACTGCCTGCCCAGTGATGTGGCCATAGTGCTTGTTCTGGCTTGGCTGTGGTGGCACTAAGACAAAGACAAGGCCCCATGTCTGGCCTTGCTGTCATAGAAACAGTCTGAGCAGCAGACGTCAAGGTCTGCTTAGATGCCATCTAGCTAGTAAACATCTAATTGGAATTACTGTCAGCGTTTTCACTTCACTTGACTTCAGTCCGGTTAGTAGTGAAATACATTTGACAGTAAGGTCCTTAGATCCCATTTGTTTTTTAAAGGTGCTCAGAGGGTAAATGATTTACTAACTACATAGAAGTAACCTGCAGACTGCAGCACACCTCAGGACAGCACAACATTTGTGTGGCTAGATAGTCTCTTAAATTACCTCCTTCTACTGTGACAAGCACCCATCTTTGCCCTTATGTGGGCTTTGCTTCCTAGGCTCAGCACAGATTTTATCTAAGAATGTAAATCATTTGATATTCCATCCAGGGAAACCATCTGAAAGTAGGGTATCACCATTGGCCTGTGTTTATGCTTGCTGTGACAGTGGTATTCCTGATAAATATTTGGTGATGAGAATAGAGCTAATGCTTAACCACAGCTCCAGTTAGACAACCAAATGGGAATTCTGCAACTTCACAACCAGTTTGTGGGAGCACTTGCAGTTTATAGCAATGTCAAAAGGAATAGCATCTTTTGAGAACCAGGCAGGTTGTTGATAACTGGCCTTTCAGATGTTACTTTGGGTTCGGTTTAAGTCAATAGAGTTTCTGTACCTGAGAGAACTTGGGCTTGTGAGGGCCTGTGAGCTGTGATTGTAAACATGCTGGTTATGTTCAGCAGCAGTGCAGAGGTTCTCTGTTATATGGAGTCTGATGTCAGGAGCTCCTGGTCCGTGTTGACAGTTCTGCAGTCTGTCAGTGGCTTTATTGCACTAATACTAGCAAATGCCTTTTTGAATGTGTGTTTTGTTGTTTTGTTTTTTTTTTTGCTGTTGTGCAGTTTGGTATTGGAGGTTTTTTCTGCATGTTTCTGGCACTGGATTAAATGGATGTGGGATCTCTGCAGTGTGAAAATTCCTGTAGCATCTGCTGTGTTTTGGTACAATCTGAGACTGTAAGATGGCTCTTGAAAGTAAGTTTCTTTTCATACCCAGCTTGTGTAAACAATCCCTTTACCCTCGTGACTGGCATCTTCCCATCACAGTATCTGAGGGATAAGCAGTGGTTTCATGGAGCTGGGGAGTGAATTTGTGAAGGTCAAAAGCAGTGGTTTGCAATTACCTGGTGTGGGATCTCATAGGTGCTTGCACTTTGGGTTTGCTGCCTCTGCTGGTAAGAAAAGGAAACTTCAGTGAAGGCTGGCACTTCAGCACTGGGAATGCTGAATTCACTTTAAAATGTTATAGATCTTGTGACCTTCATGCATGATGGGCTTGATCAAGCTAGGCAATGGTATCACACAGTCCAAAATAACATCTGCTGGCTTGTTGGAAACCGCTATCCCAACTGGCTCCTTGTTTTGCCAAAGTGCTGTCTGCTGGTTTGCTCGCTGGCATGTTACAGACCTACAAAAAAGCAGCTGTGAGATAAGATGCTCAGATTGGCAGTTTTCCATCTCCCTTACCTAGGAAAGGAGCAAAAGGAAGTCTCTTGCATCTTCCATTTCTCACTCAATGGGTTTCTGTTGAACAGCTGCTGCAAGATATTCCTTTAAAAATCCATCTATAAAAACCCCCCAGTAAACAAAGAAGCAATCCCAAGCAAGCCCAAGAGCACTTATATGCACATGGCTTTATAGGATAAAGATTGTATCATGCATTGCTGCCTAAAATGCATGATTGTTATGCCACACAGTGCCTCTGTGTGAGCACACATTGTGAAAGTGGTTGGAATAGCTTCCTTTGTATCTGCTCAGCTGAAAGGCAGTGATCGTGTCGGGCCAGAGCCAGGAACAAAAAGAACTCACCAGTGCATGGTGATGCAGTCACAGCTTCTGTGTGGTATTAGAAAAAAGGACAAACCACAGGGTAAAGTGAGAGCACTGAAATTTTTATTTGTTACCTCTAGGTACCACGAGTTTGACATTAATAGGCAAGACCAGTGAATGAGCAGCAGTACATAGCATTCAAACTTGAATCTCCAAAGCACCAAAAATTGAGCTAGATTTACTTCTTAATCCTATGTCAGCACACTAGTCTGGACCTGCTGCATCTCATATTGTCCCTAATTTAGTAGTACATTTTTATGCAGTTAGGGGGCATGAGGAAAGAGTCAGTTGTGTAGTACCACTTCTACATCATCATAGGACTACAACATGCACATTCTACTATGTGGCCCAAGCAAGAAGAATACAAGTAGAACAAGTACGGGTGGAGACAGGTTCATGTTAACACCACCTATGAATTTGTAGAAACCTTTCTGGACAGGTACCTACAGCAGTTCATCAATTTGTGTGGGAATGTTACACGCATGCACAAGTGATACAGTGGAAAACATAGCAGGAGCGGCAGCAGGACGGAGGACAAAGGTGAAATCTGTGATGGGATGCACTGGAAACAAGACCTCAGCTTTCTACAGCAAGTCTCTGCTCTGTTAGCGAGGCCTGCTGGGCAACAGTTTTGTTCTCATGGCTGCGGAGTTTTGATATGACTTCTAGAAACGCCATGCTCTGCACTTCCTTTTGAAGAGGTTCTGGAAAAGGAAATATTAAAAGAAACAGTGCTTTGTATGAGATAGGCAGAAGAAAACTGTGAGAAACTTTTCTACTAAACCCTGTACACACAAGCACGCAGCTGTGAGTACGCATAATCTAGTTATTGTTTACTTTTTTGAATTGCTTTTGATGATGGAGAGACAACTTCTCAGGGCCTCCAGCACACACAGACTCCATGGATTTCAGGTCATGATGAATGATGAAGCTGCTGCATAGCAGTTAAGAATATCCACCTGGATTGCCTTCCAAAACAGATGCTTAGGAAGTATTTTTAATGAAAACATTTTTTTGGTTTATTTAAACTAGCCTGACCAAGTGAACTGGCTGTGACAGACTCACTGCATCATTTGTGTGTTTCAACTCTTACTGGTTGTGTGGGGGTGTGAGATGGGTCCTTAATGGATGTGTCACCACCTGGTCACTGTTTGCTGTTCCTTTACAGCTCAGCTCTGAAGTTAATGCAAACAACATAATGCAGAGCACTGCCCAGTGCTGTGCATATGGATGCAGTGTTTATGTTCTACTCAAAAGTAGGAGACACTGACTGATGATTCTGATCCTGGATTGCATGTCACTTACTTTTTGTCTTATTTAAGAGAGGTTGGCAGCAACTCATAAAATTGAGCAGAAATTGTAAGAAATTTGACAAGTTTTCTCAAAGCCCTGTACACTGAACATCTCACAGTTTTGATCTAAAATGGTTGGTTTTGTTACATGCCTCTCTAGTGAAATCCCACTCAGCAACAAATACATATTATTTTGCTTTCCACATGTTGCTGGGGGCCTAATCTCTGAATTTCCCAGGAGAAAACCTACCTGTTTCAGATAGCTATGCTTTATGCTGTTTACTTTTTTAAATTTAAAAGCAAGTTTTGGCATTTGTTCCCATCCCTACCTACGTTCTTGTTCACATGTTTTTAGTTCTCATGCAGTTTAACCCCTACCATGTAAGAACTGGCACCTCTCATGCTGCTGTGCACCCGGGAAGGTGTATGTATGGACTGATGTCAGTGAAGCTGTTGGGGTGTTCATGCTATGTATGCACTTCCTGCTTTCTGCTGAGATATCAACATGTTTAAGCAAGGTATTTCACTGTGCTTTACCATGGCTGGTGACATCCAGTTTCATGGAGACTCTTGCCTACAGAAGACTGTGCTAGCTAAGAATGCTCTGCTTTGGATGATCCATTTTCCATTGTTCTCATTTTTCTTTCCCTATCCATTCACTCAGTTGCAAGAAGAACTTCCAGATGGAAAGAATCACATAAAAATAGGTATCTGTTAACTGCTTAATACCATCTGAAGTTCAACAAAGGCAAATGCAGAGTTCTTCACCTGGGGAAGAATAACCCCAGGCACCAGCACAGGCTGGGGGCTGACCTGGGGAAAGCATCTCTGTGGAGGACCTGGGTGTCCTAGTAGACGAATAGCCGTCCATGAGCCAACAGTGTAGCCTTGTAGCCATGAAGGCCACTGGTATCCTGGGGTGCATTAGGAAGAACATGGACAGCAGGTCAAGAGACTCTCTGCTCAGTCCTGATAAAGCAACATCTGCAGTGCTTTTGTCCAGTTCTGGGCTCCTCAGTACAAGAGAGACATGGAGCTCCTGGAGTGGATGCAGTGGAGAGTGACAAAGATGATTTAGGGACTGGAGCATCTCTTAGGGGGAAAGGCTGAGGGAGCTAGGTCTGTTCAGCCTTAAGAAGAGATGACAAAGAAGGAAACTCATCAGTGTCTGTGAGTATCTGAAGGGAGGGTGTGAAGAGGACAGAACCAGGCTTTGCTCAGTGATGCCCAGCAATAGGACAAGAGGCAACAGACAGAAACTGGTGCAGAGGAAGTTCCACCTGAACATGAGGAAGAACTTTTTTACTGTGCAGATGCTTGAACACCAGAACAGACTGCCCAGAGAGGTTCTGGAGTCTGCCTCACTGAAACTGTCTGGATGCAATCCTGTGCCATGTGCTCTAGGATGGCTCTGCTTGAGCAGGGAAGCTGGACCACTGTGGTCCCTTCCAACTTGACCCATTCTGTGAACACACAGATGTTGGCAACATCAGGTTAAATGTGATGCCAGATACCCCATAACAAAGCATAGTAACAAAAGCAGCCACTGGAGAATTAAATGAAACCAATAATTAAACCAGTGAAGCTGCTTCTAGTTTTTATTCAACTATACTGGGGTATACTTTAAAAATAACTACACAGGTCTGTTCACAGTAGGAAACGTGGCTCATGATGCGGAGATGGTAATGAAAACAGTTTAGAGGCAACAGAGCTGTAAGAGGTGTACGTTGGTATTTTCCCATGTAAAGAGCAATCAGGTCCTTGATTCTCCTCTCCTTGGTTTAAATAGTAATCCCCCCCGCAGCTTAGAATACCAGGGTTACTCAGTTATTGTGTTTTTACTGATTTTACACAGGTCTGTTCATCAGGAAGCAAGGCAGAACACTGGGTCAAATACTGGGCCTTAACTTCACAGCTGCATAAGGCAGTGACAAGCTGCTGTCTGTTCTCTGGGAGCAGGGCAAGGAGCCTTATGCCTAGGCAAAGCTTACAGTGCAGTAGCAGACTGAACTCTGCCACTCGGATAACCCTAAAACACCTCCCCTAAGATAAGACTGCTCTGTACTCTGGTGGACAAGAGAGACAGCTATTTGACTTTAACTTGGTGAGTCTTGCAGCTGACAAGATTCAGGAAGGGAAAATGAAACTGTCAGGCAGATTTTCTGAAGATGATTATTTTAGTTGTAAGCAGTGGAAATAAAAATCAAGACAGTGAGGCTGACTGTGAACTTTTGGCAATTCTGCTCTAAAATTCATGGATAGTCCCAAGCATGAAACGCCTCAAGAAGGTTGTGGGTAACAACTAAGTTTACATTTCTTAGCACTAAAGTGAGTGCCTACTGCTAGCTGAGGCTTGTTAGCAAATTTTGAGCACAATCTTTGCACACTGAGATGTGTATACTCTCTAAAACCGAGTATTTGTTCCTATAAGATGGCAGGAATATAATATTCACTTGCATGGATGTACAGGTCTCCAAATTACACTTGCAGTAGGCATGGTGAACTCTGTTTAAGTAAAAAAGCATCCTTGTTTACAGAGACAGCACACATTTAACTGTGGTAACTTTTAATCTATTAATTGAATTGCTGTAAACTAATCTCTAGAGAACCTTCATATGTTTCACACTTGGCAAGTTGTGCAGACAGGCTCTGACTTTCCACCTTTCTGTAATTATTCCAGTTCCTTGTCATCTTAGTTGACTGTAAATGCCTAGACCTTTATGGAATGAAATTTGTTCTTTCTTCACAGATTCAATCTTTCTTAAAGAACTGAATGAAACGTAGCAACTTCTCGAAACCTTGAATTAAATTTCTCCATGACACCTTGCTCTTTTTTGTTTTGTGGTTTTTGTCTGTCTGCCCACACTCAGGTGGCAAGTTGCAATATCAAACCACAGCCTGTTTGAAGAGCCTGTTAACAGCGTGACCTTTAGCAGAGGATGAGCTCAGAGAGATGAGAGTTTACAGTGTCCAGCACTGATGTGTCTTAGTGCACGTTGTGCCTGGTGGGCTGTTGAGGGAAGGAGTCTTCCTAGTGACATAAATGTAAGGATCCTTCCTAAAGTACCATCACACATCAATTACAGGGAACTTGCAGTTAGAAATGAAAATGAAATTCTTGTGATCGGCATATTTGCAAAGACAACTTGATATTTAGTTTTAAATAGTAAAAAAAAAAAAAAACCTTGATATTTAGTTTTAAATGCTTTCATTTCTTTCCTGTCAAAGTTTGAGCTAGCTGCATACTACAGAAATCATGGTTGTGTTTCTGTTTAATATCCAAAACTGGCTTTACAGCTTCATCCTTGACACTATAGATAGACACTACAGAGTCATAGTAAACTGAACCTTTGTGTTTATATCCATTGTGAACAGAGAACCAGTCACAGTGTGTTTGTACATGTTCTGTGTTCAGCTGTAGGAGAGAACTATATTGCATACATAAATCTTGGGAAGTAGCCTCTCCTGAATACTCACCAGATCCTATAAGAGCACAGATCAGCACCATGGAGTTATATTTTATTTCTGGAGCACTCCTGTCATCTGAGAGCAGTCTGTGTAGAATCTGAACAAGCTGAGCATTTTCAAGATCCTTTTCAGCAGTGACTGAAATACAAGTGAAAATTTGTAAGTCTGGAAGTGCCACTTTCTTTGATGTTTATATGTGTTATCCCTTTATTGAAACATGATCTCTCACCAGAATGAAAGTGAGGCTGTGGTACATAACTCATTGGTATAAAACTCGAGCACATATTTGATGGTATGATGACAAGAATCACAGCTCTTGCTATAAAAATGTGAAGTTGTCTAACTGCTTGAAAGGACAGTCACAGAGTTTAATGACGAAATCCAGTCTTAATGTTCTGTAAGCTGATGGAAAAGCCATGAGACTTTCTAGCCGTTTAGGCCAACACCTGAAATATTTCAGCTTTCAACACTTCCATTGCCAGTATTTGCTTTTGGAAATTCTGTTTGAGTAAATATAGATTGCATAGTTCTTGATTCCGTGGTAGAGGGAGCTCAGGGTCCATTATAAAGCCTGCGGAAAACTTTTCAAGATCTCCATTTGAGTTAATGCCTCTGTAGTTTTCTAAGATACATGTATTGAATTTGGGCTCAACCTTTAAATGCCTGAAGACAAGACAAAGAGATGATTCATGTGAATAGGAACATCTTTCCTTTTATTTAAAACAATTCCTTGATGTATTGGCAGTGATTCGAAAGTTGAACAGAGCATTCCTGTAGTACACAATGGCAAGAGATGAAATCAAGAACAAAAATATGTAAGGTTGTTTGTTTAGTTCCTTAGTTAAAAAGTAAGTAAACAGGATAAACAAAACCTCTGTTGAGCATTTATTTTCCTGTTTCAAAAGCTGAGGTACTACAAATGCAGGTGAAGACATGTAATCATGTCTGCCTTCATATGGCAATTCTTGCACTTAATCTTGGGTAATTTAATGAAGACATGTTGGGGGCATTAACCACCTCCATATATTCTCTAGTTCTCACTTATTAGGTAAGTGCACTCTTCACTTTGAAAAGCTTTCTCAAAAGTGGATTAACATTCCAGTGTAAGAATGTGGTCAGGTCATATAGTCTCTAGTCTAAAGTATGTTTGCTTTGAGTTTTACCCCAAATCTGAAAGTTAAACTGGAGGGCCTTTCTGGATCACTCCACCACCTACCAGAATGATGGAGCAGATCCCGTGTAACCAGCACTCTCCAGTTTCCTCTATAACATGATGGCTTGCCCGTGTCTGCATGAACGACCACAGACATACTGAAAGGCAGGTGGAAGGAGGAGGCTATTCTACATTGCATTCTCCCTCTATGGATTCTCTTGGGCACAGACTGGAAAGGAGACAAGTGGAGTGAACTCCTGGGATACTCACCTAACTCTAGAGCTGCTATCAATGCCAGTGCAACGAGAGCTTCGTTTTGCATTATTACATGTTCGCTGGTCGCCATGGTTACTAAATGCTTGATGCCACCGCTCTGTACAATGGTCCTAATTACATCCTAAAATAAATAATGCAAAGATAACAAAATTCTGCACTGCATACAAACTGTATTAAATAAGGGATCTATCAGGGATGCTGTTTTATCTTTGGGTAAGGGTACTTGCTGGCTTTGTGCACATAGAATCACTTTATATATCAATGTACAGACATGCAGGCCTACATATTATCTGTTACTGCTCTGCAATTGCAAGGTACCGGGTGTTAAACCAAGGTAGGCAACCCCATAACTAAGTTAAGACACACATAATGAACTCTTTTCCCGGCTATACAGTGTAACTCAAGTTCTCATGCTGTGCCATCAATCATCAAATAATTAGGGTCTCAAAGTATCCAACAAAATATATACTTGGGGTAAGGAAACACACAAACATAGTTATAATAAAGTTATTAAATGCTTCATCTCTCTCCATGAATTTTCAGAGTTTCTTCAAAATGTTCAGAGAGGTGAGATCACAAATATGAGACCTTATTATGTAACAGAAATGGTGTACTTGAAAAGCTGTTTAGACATAGGAAAAGGAGCAGTGGTATCTTATTATGGAATTTTTCTTCAAATACAAAGGAGGTAAGGAAGAGATATGTATGGGACACCAATGTGTTGGTTTCTGTTCTAAAGCCAGCTGTTAAAATGAAATGTTGCGCAGTACTGCTGCCTAATATCTAGGAACTTAAAATGTCATTTAACTAAGCTGAATGTGTCTAAAGTAGATAAAAAATACACAGCTAGGATTCTGTTTTCGAGTCCAAAATTTGATCCAACTTACATGACAAGAGATAAAGATTATAGTAGACTAATACTCTACAGGTTCTAGTTATAATTTCAAAAGTGGTTGTGCACCTCATGTTTTCACCATCTTATATTCCAAAAATACTTGCAAAATGTTTGCCTGAAAAATCAGGTAACTTGACACGCTGAAAAGAAACTTTTCAAGGAAATGTGGATTGATTTTTTTATTATTATTTATTTGTCCTGTGAGTGCACAAAGGTTTGAAGTAGTATTTATTTCTTGAAACAAGAATATTATTTAAATTTTTCATCTATATCTTAAATTTCCATTTAAAACACATCCCCCTTTCTTACACCAACCACAAGCCAAAATAGTGAGATGTACAGTCTCACTACTGTGAGACTATAACATAAATTAAAAAAAAAAAGAAACATCTAAACCCAAACAAACCATCTCAAATACTTTTAATCCCCACCTCATTAAAAAAAAAAACAAAAAACCAACACTCCAAAGTAGTTTTCAGACTGAGACAATCTGGAACTGCTAAGTTCTATTTGAATTGGTGTGGAATTTTGGGTATATAAGTCTTAAGAGCCAATCAGCATCTTTGACATCAAAATTTTTTATATTGTAGGTGAACATCACCCTTTAAAAGGCAGTACCAAATAGATGACAGCCGTCAGGTTTGCTGCTAGTGTGGCTGAAATCACAGGTACCTACTCCAGTTCTGTAGAATGACTAAAACTGACTGTTGCCTTTGTAAATATTACCCCAAAGCATTTAAAATTAAAAGCCAAATTCAAACCTGATGTTAAGAGCCATACAGCTGTACTCATATTCAAACACAGAGGGCAGCAAAAGCTTAAAAAACCTCACCCTCTCAGCACTGTTATCCTCTTCATGTCAAATTTCCTCTGTGAGTACATGCACCCCACAAAAATTAAATCACCTGTGATAATGCTGTTAATTCCTGCTTTAATATCTATTTGATGTCATCAGTCGTGTCTCCATATTTACAATTGAATTCTGTTGTCCTATAGAGAATATTTATTAAGTCTCACATCTGTGGTGGTGTTTGCCATCCATGCATGCATGTTGGGGACTTTGGGGAGGGGGGCAGAAGAAGTGAGAACCAGAAAAATGAACCCTTATCAGTTTTAGAGGCTGAACATAAAATGGAGAAAGGGTATTAGACAGAGACAGTGATATTAGCAATCAGCAACGATTTAAATCCCTGTGAGGCCTGTTGATTTCTTCTTGGAGACACTCAGTACAACAGGCCCCTACTACATTTTTCATTTCATAAATGCTATGGAATGAGGAGGTCAGTGGTATAGTCTGAGCTCTCCAAATCATACTTGCTATTTAAGTTCAGTAATGCAGCCTGTGTTCATATCAATGAACATGCTACAGGAAGTCTGAGCCTGAAATAGCCTGTCTCCAGAGGAGATGTGTTTGTCCTTTATAAGGCTGCTTTGTCCAATATTCAGTTGAACAAGAATGAGGGATTTGGACTGCTTAGGTAAAGATATTTGATTCATGTGAAGGTGATGGGAGGGGCAGATGAATTTTTCCTAATGTTATACCTTTTGCCATATACAAGAAAGTTTTTGTTAGAATTTGGAATAAATTATCATTTCTAATGATCCATCAGAATCTTAAAACTCTGAAATATGCTGTATGAAGAGTAGGGAGAGAGACTATTTCTGGATCTCAGTTTTATATAAATATATAGCAAGATCCTAACAACTGAGTTCACTGATTCTTCATATATAGCATCATTGAAACACAGAGAATACAGCATGCTGAACTTCTGCAGGATACATTTAAAATAAAAGTAAGTCAAGCCTTGGGCAGAGGACCTGTAACGCATGAATACCCAAGCTGGCTCGCTAGAAGGATTGCACGGTGGAGGGTTGGTTACCAACAGCAAGTGCACAGGTAACTCTTGGTTCTGACAAGCTGACCTTTTTCTCCACTAACTTACTTTTGATTTGCTGTGTCGTATAAGTGCAGAAAGTAGTCTGTTGGACTCTCCCATCACACCTGCGTGATCCTTGGCTTCACACCACTCCACCAATCGTTCCACCAGTTTTATGTTTTTGCCCAGCTGTTCAGCTGCTTCTGCTACATGATGTCGGAGCCAACAATACAACAAAAAGGTTGTCACTTTTTAAAGCAAGTGCTAGGAAAACAAGCTGAAAGTTACTAACTTGGAGGAGTTAGAAGAACTTCACTAGCCTGCACTGTCAATGGGAAGATTCTAGATTGCATTGAAGCAAGTAAAGCCAGTCAAAATGAAAAGAAATTTAAAAAATCCAGAAAAACATTCATAATCCAGTTTTTGAAACAACTTATCAGCCCAGTTAATGAAGCTTGTGCACTGATGAAGAGCAGGGAAAATACAGGTGATATCACACCTGCTGAGCTGTGAGCCAGCTCAATAATTAAAAACCAGGAGGGACTGCTGCCAGAAGGGATCACTGTGGTCAGTTAGATCAGGTTTGATAAGACTGTAATTCACGTAAGTTTCTTCAAAAAATGTCTATTTCACATCCAATAGCTTTGATAGAACTAGAATGGATCTTTTGAAAATATCTGTAGGACTGAGTCAAAAATAAATACACAGTTAATTTACCTCATGAACTATTTCTGGTTTTTAGCAGACTTCTGATTTTATAAATCCTCATCCTGGAACAAGTTGGTAACTAAAAGGTACATTTTCTTTTTGGAATTGCAGTCTATCAATTAATAGAGTATTATCCTGTTCCAAGAACCGAGGTACAGCCAGGGAATACAGTAAGTGAACAGCAAAACAGGAGTGGTAGCTCAAAACACTCACATCTCCATACACACTTGTAATGTGACAGTGTAAAGAAGTTCAAAAGTAAATAAGCATTTGACACCTATTTGGAGGGTCCCTGGTAGTCAGTTTAGGAGTTCTGAAAAAAAAATCAACCCATATTCCTTTCCTTTTGCACATGTATTAGATTTATTCCATGACTTCAGGAATGAAATTTAGAAAAACTCTGCTTCTCTCTTTTAAGAATCTTGGCAGCGTATCACAGAGTGAACCAAAGAGAATATCTTAACATAGAGAACAGTTTATTTTTACCTTGTGCATCTATTAACATTCTTAATGTTCCCAGCAGCTTGAACTGAACAGGGGGCATCTCCGATCTGAGAAATTTCAATACAGCTTCTGCAACGCCAGCTGATAGCATCTTAGCCTTATTTACAACTGCATGAATAAAGAACAGGAATTGATCTCAAAAACATTTGTGGAAGATGCAGTTTATTTCAGAGCTGGTCTTGAAGCAAATTTTCAGACGTGGTTTGAAAAAGAGGTTGTGAGCACAGACTGCAGGAACAGTGTGCACTGGCGATTCTGTGTTGTGGGAAAATGTCACGATTCCTGTGAAATTAAGTGCTTTTTCCTCGTGTGCACATCTAACTTTCTGTATTCAGCTTGAGCACCACCAAAGGGGTAGACTCTTCCCTTTGGTCTAGGAAAGGCATCTTCCACAAAATATATCAGGCAGAAGCCCAGGCTAATACTTGCACCCCCAAATATGAGGAAACTTCTGAGTCCAAAACACACTCTTCTGTTTCTCACAGGCAAAGGAACTGAAGCATTCAGTTAGCAGAATAACCTCTTATCCAGTTTGAATACTTCATACAAACACCACTCTGGCCTGACATACCTGGAGTCTGTAGTCTTTTATTGCCTTCTTCCCCTCTCCAACCTCTCTTTCATCCCTTCCACTAGTCCATGTTCTCCACTTTCACAGAGCTCTCTGAAATGCATTTAAGGTGCAAACCTTGCCCAGTAGTGTACTTGGAAAAAAATACTTATTAGGAATTTGAAATAGTGTTTTGTCAAAGAGCTCATACTGAGGTCAGTTATTACTTGCTCGTTTCTTTCTAACAATATACAGGGATGGTAATGTAGGTCTCTGGCAGACACCCTTCAGCATAGGCTACAGGGAAGCTGCTTGATGGAAGTGAAAAGAATGACTCACCTGAGAAAGATAAGCAAATGGAATACTGCTGAACCTCAGTGGGTTTAGTTATGTATGCATGATCATTTCTAAAAGTTATGATTTTTCAAAACCAAAAATAGTAAAATAAGGTTATATGGATGAAAGAGTTATTTTTGGCTTGGCACAAGAAACCATTCACAAGTGTTACGGATTTGCTTTGTTGTTTTGTGTGCATGCTCTACCTTTATGCTTGGGTAATCAAAACTCATAAAAATTAAGTTACTAAAAATGACAACATTAGCATTCAGCTTACTGCCAACAAACAGTAACTAATTGCAATAGGCTGGCTATTCTGCCAGTCTACCTCCAGCTCTAATTTGGCAAATTTCAGTGTCTTAAGTAACTTGCAGTGTTTTAACAAAGTGGGCACTGTTCTCTGGTGGGGGACCCTCAGCTGTGAGACAGATTGCAAATGAAGTAAGCAGAAAGAAAAAGAAATGTGCAGTGCTCTGGACAAAAAGGGTTGAGAAATCATATTCAAAGCCTCCTCAACTCCTCACCAATTACAAGGCTGCCCTTTCTTTGGTGGGGGATACTGTGGGATCAAAGTGGCAAGGGACAGTCACTATGCCTGTGATGTATTCAGAACTGCTTGTCTGAACTGCTGTGCAACAGACACAAAAGCAGTGATGGGCCAGAATGAAAATCAGCAGTGTGACCTGCCTCTACGACTGTCAGTCAGTACTCCCACCCACATTCCCTGGGGGGTACAGTGGAAGAACAGAATTTCACCTTTGTGTAGCTAGCAGTGCAAAGAGAGGCTTACCAGGAATAGCCAGGTTTCTGAGAGCACTCAGCGCAGCGTGCTGCACAGTTACATTTCCATCCTCCACATGTCTGTCTAGCAGATCCATCAGCTTTTGAACTATGCCATTATCCACCATATGGATGCAGTTTCCGTCTGTGCGAGATGTAACAAGTCATTTGTGAAGGGAAGATTATTACTAAGATTTTTACAATAGCTTCTTATGAATAGAAGGGTTATTTCCTTGCTCCTTTTTAGATTTCATTGTTGAGAATTTGACCACCATCATCTGTGAGAACTGCAGTGCTCATGACAAACTTAGAAGAGTGATAGAAGAAATACTGAAGAAGGCAAAAATCCCCTATACCCCTCTACAAATGCAAAATGATATTTTTAAAGTAGGTTTAATGCTTTTGAGGATTGTAAAGTTTAAAACTAGTGATGTTGCTGTGTAACTGAAGAGCAGCTTTACTGCAAGACAGTTCTTATTTGCAGCTGTACAGACAGAGCATGATAGAGGAGAAAACATAAATTTACATAAGCTATTATGGCACGTTCTTACCATTTCTGGCAAAATTTGCAATAGCCAGTGCTCCTGCAAGCTGTAGCTGATGACTATTGGAAGGAATCCATGAAAGTACTCTTTGGAACACACTGCCTTTTCCTCCTTCAAATAACTTTTGCATGGATTCATCTGGGGTAAAAAGCACAGAGAGTCAGCAAGCCAAAGGGTTTGTTAGAGAGACTTCTCTTTATATCTGAGAAGCTCTGCTGGTTCCACTACAATTAATCCAGGCCTGCAATGAGGGACAAAATCTGACCTGTTAAATGTTTGCCTGGTGGGTAGCAGGTCATCCATGTTATTTAGAAAATTAATAAATAGTGAAAATCAACAGCCAAACAGTGTTACAAATATCTGCTGTTTCTTTGCAGAACATAGTGACAGCCCATGCTTACCTCCAAGCAATAACAGAACCATAAGATCAGAAGCTGTTTTAAGCTCTGCAACATCATCCTCTTTGTCGCTGTCCACAGTCTTCTGGACAATCTCAAGTAAGCACTCCACCAAACCTGCTTCAACCAGCTGCAGTTTAATGACATCTGGAAAACAGCATGGAAAATAGGAGTCAGGATTTTAAATGCATCTATCACACACACATATGCAGGACAGACTGTAAGAAACAGTGATGTCAGTGTTTTCACTGACAACTTCTGTACATAAAACCACAAGTTCTTTATTTGAAATTCTTATGACAAACTTCTGTTATTATTCACCTAACAGGCTCTCCCTGGCTCTGGACTGCTTTTAGAGCACAGTGATAAGCTGAAGGTGTATGGAGCTCTTCACTTCTAAAAATGAGGCTATTTCTCTACAGCAAACTTGTGGCACCTCAGTCACGGCACAGCAGACTCATAAAGACTGTGCTGTATTCATGCTTTCCAAAGACAGACAGTATATCTGCCATTTGTTGAAAGGGCTGCAGGAGTGCAGAAAGGCCAAATCCAAAAGGTTGGCTTGCCAGAGAAGTTTGCTCTGGAAACTGATGGGGCAAACTCATTTCTTAGTTGTTATTCAAAACAAGGCTTGAGAAGGTAATAAATATTTTTTTCAGGTGACATAGAATCTGGGAACAATATTTTTTCTCTTGTTTCTAAAATAACAAAATATTTAACAGATATTTCCCTTGGAATCTACATGCCTAAACTCCCCTTCTATTAAGAGGGAATAGCAGGCTGTTATGCTATATTAGGTAATTTCATACATGGAAGTGATTCTGGTAGTTTTTGCAAGCTGATTTTGAAAAATAGCCACAAAGCTCTGCAGAAGTGTGCAAAAGAAGTGGATTTCTCTGAGTTTTCTAAATGAAATGAAATGGTATTTTTATAAAAAGGTGTTTAACCTAAGTTAAAATGTTTTTAGGCCAGGGCTTTGGAAATATTTTTTTCATACAGTTTACAAACCACAGGTGTGTTCTACCTCTGCTGAAGGATGTGTCTGACTCAGTTTCCTGATGTCACTAGGCTTTTTGCCTTAGTGAAATTCATTGTTCCTTTAAGAGCGGCTGACCTTCTCATGAACTTTGTAAGAAAATGCAAAATCTCCAGTTGGGATTTTTTTTTTAAATAGGCTCTTTTGCACTGAGGTGCTTTAAAAAATGGAGAATTCCCTTAGCTATAGAATACAGGGTTGCAGTTGTTCTGTGATTTGAAATTGAATTTGCTACACCAGCATGCTTAATCAACATGTAAATTGGAAAAAAAACCTTAAAACACCCCAACCACCAAAATCCAGACTCTGCAAATACTTCATTGAGATGTTTTTCCCTTCTGACCTATTGCTAATTATCTACAATCAAAAGCACCTAAATAGCACAAGCAAAGTGGACTCATTTAAGTATGCCTTGAATCCACAGTGGAAATGTTTTTCTGACTACCTCTCATCATCTCAGCATCTGAGTTAGGGTCAGCAGCAGTGAATTTTTCAAATCTTACTGCAACTAAAAAACATGCTCTAAGAAAAATGAAGCATTTGAACTGACATATATCAAACACACAAAAAGTTCAACCCTATTTTGTGTCACTCTGAGGATGGAACAATCTTAGAGCAGATTTTAAATTATTATATAATAAATTATATATTTTGGAAAAGATGTGCATTTTTAGAGCTGAAAAAAGGAATTGATTTTCCATGCCACTTAAAATAAAAGTCAAAATACCTTTTTAAATTGAAGTGAAATTTTATCATGACTTATACTTTGTAAAACAGACACACACAGAGTGTGTATGCACAACCGAGTAGAGTGAAACATAAATCTGAGTTTGTAGTTCTATATAACAATCTATTCAATTAAAGAAAGCTTTAATGCTGAAGATGAGGTTAGAGAGCCATCAAATATTGTGATGTCTTCCCTACACAGAACTGCTTCCCACATCAGTCCAGCTCCACCTGTTAACTCATTTCTTTATTTCCGTTAAGGGCAGATGATACATTGTACAAGCAATCTTTATCTGATTCTTTGTTCCTCTGGAGGAACATCCTGGAGGGATGATCATGGCTGCACATCAATTCCTGCTCTTGCTTGAGCAGTGAGTCAAACTCCCAGGGGCTGCCCCAGGCTATGTAAGATACGCCACCAAACACCCAAATTAAATTAATATCATCTCTCAATGAACAGTAAGGTAAGAGTGTCCAGCCTTTAGCTCTGCAATTGACATGCCCCTAGCAAAAATAATGTTATAGGAAATGGAACTGCCACTGGCTCTGTGATTTCAGGAAATTATGTCCTTGTGCTCCAATGGTCTATGAACACTTGAGCCAATGTTTGCAGACAAATGTTTTGAAGTTCCCTAAAAAGCAGCTTTTGATATTCCCACTGTGGGCACAGGGCAATAAAATATAACATAATTGTATACAGAGTGAATCAGTGATGGAATTAGCATCAACAATGTGCTGGCTTCTGTCATATGCTCAACAATTAAGACCCATTCACTTTTCATGACACTACAATCACAAGGATCAGCTGTGGTGGCTTTGGAAGGAGACAACCCATTACTCTGCATTTAGTGCCTGAAAAACACACTGATATACTGAAATAAAAAATACACATAAGAGAATGAGTAAAAGAGTAAGAAAAAAAAATTCTCACCATTTTCTGCCAGAGGGGCCAAAACTTCAAAAATCATCTCTTTTTTATCATGCTCTATTTGCTTCTTGAACAGTTTCACAAGCTCTTCAGCAATGTTTGTGTAGGCAAACTGCTCCTTACTTGACTCTGTGAAGCAAAAGGAGAAAATCAGTATAAAGTAAACAAACCACATAAGAAGGCAGAACTACTTTTTCTCTTTGTTACCAGGTTTATTCAGTGAGATGACTAACTGCTCTTCTCAGACAAGAGCAATAGACTCATGCTTGTCACAAAATGAAAAGATAAATGTCTAACACTTTAAATGTGCTGACCTGAACTAGTTATAGTTATAAGGCTGTTAAAAATATATAAATATAAAATTCAAGGCTGTTTGGTCTGGTTTTGCCCGCCAAAATGTAAGCTATCTATAAAAACAGTAATAGTACAAAAATAAGTCTTTGATTTCCCTTATCTTAATAGAAAGAAGAGCAGGTTATATGCTGCATTTTCTATGGGAGAGATGAAGATTTACACAAAATGCTTTAATATTTACATGGTCTCATGATGGTGACATTTCTTTGAAATCTGTGCGTGGCTGTTGCTTGGCCATCTCATACTGCACAGATACAGCGCAAAGCAGTTTTACAGAAAGGCGAGGTTCCTACCAGATTAGCCAGCAAGTCTTCAAATGTACATTCAACAAAAGCATCTCTTATTCCATTGCCTGTATGATATTCCTCCTCACTGGCAGTATTACAAGGGATGCAGGTGGTAGGGCTGGTGTTCTGCATTCTCCAGTTGCCACCTCCTGAGGGCCATCTGTAGTTAGAGAACCTTCCAGCACCTTTGCTATTACTCTGTCGGATGTTTAGGGATTACTTTACTGTAGAACTGACCCCAAGGACTTGGGAAAAGCATGACCTGCAGCCCTAGACACATTTTGTGCACATCTCATAATTTTCTCTCACTATGCATGGTTGCATAGTATATTCTATGTGGATTTTTGATCTTTCCAGTATTTTAGCAGATCTGTCACTGGTTTGTGCCCTGCTTTGACACAGAATTGTCATACAATCCTTTTCATGGGATTCGTGCAATGCTGTTGTCTCATAAGTGATGAAAAATGACAAGCTCACAAAAAAAAAATCCCTGAAGTTACAGGGCAAAAATTAAATAATAGTTACAATGTGATTGACTATTGCTTAAGGGAGAATAGAGTATTACAAAGTAAATTAATTTTGTGCCAGTCTTAAAGAATGACTTTTCAATGTGTATGAACTGGAAGGGAAGCAGCTGCTGTGAAGTTTCTTTCCCATGGTTCTCATTACTCAAGAAGACAGAGCTGGATCTTTCCAAAGAGGGAAAGGAAATTCTCAGTGAGTCTACCATTTATTATATTTAATATCATTATGGTTTTGGTTGCATTTCAGCACTAGAACTTCCAGTGTATGACTCTTATACTTTCTGCTCTGTAGGCACAGTACACAGTACCCATCATGCAGACATCTGATTTGTTAATTTCTTTAGTGTTGCCTTGATGTTTTTTTCTGCTGTTGATTTTTTAAGAATTGTCTGCTGTAAATAAATTTATTATATGTATGATCAAACTAAACTAGGTAACATGATACTTTCTCTGTCCTTGAAATCTATGAACTCAGGCCTCCAAGTACTACAAACTCAGACATACATTTTTCATATTTTGAACTGCTGAATGTTCTTAGATGATATTGTAACTGCTATGTATTATTTACTCCAGTGTAAAAAAACCCAACTCATAAAACTAGAATGTCCCCACATATGTTAGCAGAAGAACAATATAAACCACAAATGTTAATAAAACACAGGCCACAGGCCTTAACAACCCACTGATTTACACGTGGTTGAATTCCAATGAAAGCTGATCTGCTTGCAAAGATATCAGATCAAAGAAGGGCCATAAACTTCAATTTAAATGAAGTTGTAACTAAAATTAACATCTATTAATGACTTATACATGGAGGTATTTAGACCAGAATATATTAAAATTCTGCACCTAAAATAATACTGAATATGCAGATTGATGAACTGTGCCTGTCTCAATTTCATTCAGAGATTTTCATGAGCCAAATTTAATCTTGATAAAACTTTGTGGAGCTACACTAGGATACAATATTTATATTATTAATAAATAATTCATATTTAGTAGCAGTTCTATGGAAATACTGTTTAGATGATTTAAAATGTGCTTACTTGCACTGAAGCACAGTAACATAAAACATAAGGTTGAATTAAGTACCCAAATAAATTTCAGTTACTGAAGGGGAAAAAAAAGACAACTATATATTCTAGAGAAAATAAGCAAAAATTACTTGTCTATTATTGTTGAATGTACCAAAAAGACTTGAACGAGCTTTTCTCATTCTTTAACTAAGACTTAACATTATGAAAACTGGATGTAAATTTGAGATTAATATAGTGGACTTACCGAGTTCTGCTAAATTGCCAAATGCAACAAGGCACATTTCTGTCAGAGCTGCATTTTGGCAATGAATGCCCAACAATTTCACTAACGTAGGAATAACACCCATATTGATAAGCTGTGACTGCAAGGTATCTACATAAAAAGAGAGTACAACAGTGAGTTAGTATTTCTCTTCATAGTACTGTTCTTTTAACCAAAAAAGCATTTTTCACACAAAACAACTTCTAGGCTGAGCAGCATTAAAATATCTTGTCTCCTCTACTCTTCAGACTAGGATTCAGTTAAGATTTGAGATATGGACTCATAATTCTTGTCCCTGGCAATGGAAAGTACTTCCAGAAATATTCCTTCCTGACCTGTGCATAGTGAATTATGCAGCTACTGACAATTTTGTGGTTATCAGGTTCCTAATAAATGTCAGGTTTGATTCTGGGCTCACTGAGACTAGCTGACTGAATTTGACCTGAACTAGGCCAATGAAACAGTGATTTATCTGAGAGCTTTTTCTATATACTCTTTTTAAAATTAAAGATCAAAACTGGAAAATTAAAATTAGAATGAATATAAACTGGCACTGAAATAAACATGAAAAGTTTTATAAACACAGGAAGTCACAATGTAGATTATGAAGAGCTTGAGAAAAAAGAAAGTTTAATAAAGACAAAAAATGGAAGGTTTAAGAAAAGTCCTTAGAAGCCATTCTGATAATTTCTTGCATAGGATGAAAGTTTATAGTATTTACAAGTAAGAAAAGTATTGCTCCTAGGTGTCTGCAAATAGAAAGATGCTTTGATGGTTAGGCAGAAACATGATTGGTTTAAAAGATTATTTATAACAGTATTTCCTCTTACACATTTTACCTATAACATAGCAAAGAAGAAAAACATTGTTTCACAGTTGAGTAGAATGAAGCAGACATAAAAACACCCAATGTTTTTTAGTAATTTTCCTAAGAATCTTTTCTTCCTTTGTTTCTAAAGCATTTCAACTATGTTTAAATGTTACAGACTCAAAAGACAAGGATCCAAAGGCCAGTGACATCAAAAGAATCGTATTACTTAATTTAGCTTTTGGTCAAGCCCTACTAGGGAATTCTGAGGTGTTTTTTTTGTTGTTGTTGTTATTTGTTTGTTTCTTTTTTCATTTGTTTGGTAGTTGGAGTTTTTTAGTGTGGTTTTCTTGTTAAGGAATTCATTCTAGGCAACTGAAATCAGTTGGAGTTCTTATATCTGTGGCATCAGAGCCATAAAAAATTCAGATTTTTACAGGGAGATAAAAACATGACATCTGAAGTTTAGCAAATTTAGAATTATCTCATGTTCTCAAAAAATTCTTTGAAATTTTCATATAATGAAAATTATGAAAGACTCCAGAATGTTTATCTCATTTCTATTCAGTATAAAATACTTTGATAATAATTATGAATTTGGTATACCAAGTAAGTAAATGGCATGGTTATTATAGGTTATTGGGGATGAGCAGGAATCCTTATGGCTTGACATCTTTAATAAAACTGTATTACTTACCAGTAACTGAATTTCCTTTTTTGGGGGGAGGGATTACCTCTTCCACAGATTCATAGTCTTTAGTGAAATTTATGAGAAAGCCATGTCAGACACCAAAGAGCTGTTGAAGTTGTCAAATTTCAGGTAAGTACAAATTGTACTAGCGCATGCATTGAATGCCATTTTACCTCTGGCAGATGTGTGAGTCACTACTACACCCTCCTACTTCATTCCAAACTGACTGGAAAAATCTGTCTTTCAATAGGAAACCTGGGAGAGAAGGGAGATGGAATGGTTCTACAGAGAAAGTTGTTGTGTAGGAGAACTCAAGTTACTGGTAAATAATCTGTTTTTGTCCTTGGTTTGTGATTGTCCCCTGTAAACACTTAAAAATTCTGAAGGAAAACTGGTCGTCATGGAGAGTGGGAGAACAAAGACACAAACCACAAATGCCATAGAAAATTACTTGGAAAGAAGTTGTTTTGTTATTAGACTATACCTTTAGTCACTGTAAAAATCTCTTTATCCAACTGTAATGGATAAAGAGACAATCTCTATGGACTTTATTCCAACATCAGAAGCATAAACTCTCCATTTTGAGCAGGCTTTTAGTTCTGCTGTCTCTTTCTTAATACAAAATATATAAAAAGCATGGAGGGAAACCACATGTGAAAGAAAATAGGAATCTTAAGAGTCAGATAGAAAGGTATATCATTGTTCAAGAGAGCATGGAGTGCACTGACTAAAAGACCTCTAGAATTTCCAAACTAAAATAATGAAAAAACCCCCCATATATTAAAAAAGAACAATTGTATTGGGTCAAAAGTCAGGTAATATACCAGACTCCATACCAGTCTGATTTTCCCAGAGTAGAAGGATGGCACCTGAGTACAGGAAATATCCACAGTGCTAAGAATGGCATTACAAGAATTGACAATAAGGTTAACATTGCCTTAACAGCAGCAAGTGTTAATTTAAAACTTATAAATTTTCTCCTTCGACAAAGACAGGGCAACCCTGTGAGTCACAAAGCTGCACAGGAAGCAAGACCTTTGAAAATAAAAGGCTGCCAGCAGCTATTTGCTATGTTTATACTTGAGCCTGGGCTTGCCATACAAATTCTGGACCTGACATTTACATCTGTCATTATCAGCAACAGAAGGCTCTTTCTCTAGCCAAGTCTATTAAGCATTTTAAGAGAAAAGTATCAGGCATCTCATTGGGATGGAGACCTACAGCACTTTTTAGTTCAGATAAATTAAAAATATCTCGGTGGTTCAGTCTCAGCTGGAGGGACTGCCAGCAGTTCTCTCTCTGCCCTAGGAAAACCTCAGAATGGGTAACTTGGACTAACTGTGTATCTTGGCCTTTCACTGCAGGAAGTGTTAATGCCCTACTAGAGCAGGAGACCATTTTGGGGAAACATGCATCCATCCTACAATCAGTTGCCTGACGCAGGACTAAAGCGAGCAGTGACGCCAGGCAATGTTGTGTTTCAGGATGAAACAGCACTTCTGTCCACTTCCTAAGCAGAACTTTATGCATAGAGAGCAGGAAGAATGAAAAACTGAATGCCTCTCCTGAATTTATGACTTTAAACCACAATTTACACTGCTATCACATGTTGCACTAGGTCTGTGTGTTCTTTTTGAGTGAAAAGCACTGACAGTGATGCTGTACAGATGCATATACAGGTAGATAAAAGGCAATCAATACATGCGCCAGCACAAAGAATTACCTACCTAAAACTTGAATTTCAATGGCTCCATGTCCTTCGGTGACACACATGGAAACTCCAAAGAGTAAGATCTGAGGAGAATATCCCAAATTGAGAACTTTATTGGGGGCATTTTAGTTAAAAATGCTGATTTAGGCTAATTCATGATTTTGAAAAGAATTTCAGAAAACAACTCATCATTTGTGTCCCATCAATAACTGTGATAATAATGCTGAAGGAAAAGTAGTTTTGTACAAACTGATGGCACAATTTCATACCCTAGAGAAACCTGCTTGCAATCCCCGCAGCTATGTTAAATCATGACAGAACATAGAAGTGATTGTATTGATTATCTCACTATGGTAAGGAACATACTTTTTATCTGCTTTTGCATACTTTAGGTTACTTTGCAATTAGGTATATTTAGGTCTTGAGCATGCTAGGCATCTCTATCTGTGATGTAAATGAAACAAAATGACAAGCATGAAAATTAGCAAAGGTAAGTCTTAGGAGGAAGCGATACTGAAATATTGCTGTCAGACCATAATAATGGTGCCATAAATCTCCCTTTCATTTCTTGTATATTTACATAGCTTCTGCAGATGGTCAACAGTGCACATCAGACCCTGACATTCATTCCAGTTGCTAAGAGTTTTGTAAGAATAAGAAAGGCTCAGCAGTTGTATGATTTAACATCAGGATGTCACATTTTACAAAGGTGCTGAAGGAAAGACAATCTTGACAGACTGAAGTTTGCTATGAAATGAAATGAGGCAGCAATCTATAAAGATAATTATTTTTATCTACATATATATGCTCACATTCATAAATGTACATATACTTTCACACATGCATACTGTATCCAGTTAACTTCTGATCTCTAATTTGACTATCTAATAAGCCAAATGGCCTAGTTCTTCCATAATGTCTATATTTCTTTAAAAAGCCTTCATGGTTTGTTTTAGAGATCTTGAGAGACAATTTGTTACCTTACGGACTGATCCCATTTACTTGCCAATAGCCTTACCTCACAGGATTATGGGATCTTTAGAATAACCATTCTTATTTCTAACTCTTTTATGTGAGTGTTTGCATATGATTGTTAGTTTTATTAGATTAGTTATTAGTTTTCCCCTCTTTATCCAAGTCTGCTTGCTTCTTGCTCTCAAGCAGATTAATGGCTACACAGAAGCTAATAACTGAAAGCAGGGATAAGCTATTTGTGTCTGATTGAATTTGGGTAGTAAAATACAATTATGACAAGAGGGTCAAGATAACCTGGGCTGAAGGCAAAGGGATGTTTTCCATCAGGAAAAAAACCTCTAATTTCTAGCAGTACAATTAAATATCAGCAATTTTTTTAAAGCTTAGAATAACTGCAAGAAATGCCAAAGTTTGAGTTTGTTGTCTTAACAATTATAGTTACTAATGAAATGGTAAGATACCAAGGAAGCAAAGAAATAATTGAAAGACAGTAAGCAAAAATAATTCCTGAACATAAGCAGATGACACAAGAACCTTGTAAAAGGAATCCTATTTTTAAAGCTTAGACAACACTGTTATGACTGGAGTTACAATTGCAAGTTGAGTGTCCAGAATCAGGATGAGATACAAGAATCCTCCATTAATTTGCTCTGTTTAGGAAAAGGTAGTCTTACTTGTAGCTGCTCCTTAGTTGCCTTTTTTGTAAAACTCATGTGTGATAAATCCCTTAAAGTACTCAAGATTGAGTACTTTAAAAAATGTTTAAAAAATAAGGCAGTTGATAGTTACTAATAATGAAGTAGTAGCTATTGGAAAAAGAGGGCAATTAGTTGACTAGGAATGACAAACTGTTTGGAATCAAATAAGACCATTTATATATTCTTTTGCTCATAAAATGCTGATGATTAGAAAATATTAGGATGTTCACAGATAATTAGATGCAACTAAGAACCAACTGTGCTGTAATGGTCCTTATTTGGATAGCTAGTACAAATTAAAAGAGTGCAAGTCATTAAGAGCAGTTAAAGAAATCTTCCAAGTCTCCACCTGTAACTTTTTAACGCAGCATGCTAAGCTGGAAAAGATTATAGAAACATAAAAAGAGAATGTAGAAGTGCTATTTCAAAGACTGAAACACTTCCTCCTTACCTAATATTTTTTCTTTTATTTTTGTCCAATTGGTTTCCATAACTACGGACAAAGAAATCTGTGACTCTAGGCTGCAATCCCTTTATGCTCATCCTTCAGCAAAACCAATGCAGTGTTTTATCTTCTTTGTAAGTAGCTGGGATCAAATCTTTGCAAGTAATCCCAAAAATGGGATTCACTAAATTGTGAGCACAATTAACTGTCAGGGCAATCTCAGTTTTGATGTTTAACAGGTCAGCAAAGAACTGCATTTAGACAGAATATTATTCACCTGCTGCTGCAATGCAAGTAAGTGGTTGACTTGAGCTCCTAGTCGACATTGACTGCTGTCCTGAAAATTCATGATGGCCCACAGATGGTATTTTTAGACCAGCTCACAGTTACGGTCCAATTGTACTTGTGACTCTTAAAACTGGCATGACAGGTCAACTACCCGTTTCTCCATTCACATGCTACAGGTATGGTCATTAAATTTTCTTGTAAAAATTTAGTCCTCTAAATCACTTTTCTTTTTTTTTTAATATTGATTAGTCATATTATTTGGGCTTTAATTTAATGGTTGCCCCAGTCAGTGAGCAAATTCACAATGAAACTAGAGGACACAAATCTTACACAGTCTATCCATGAATGTTGGGCCAAACATGAGCTGGGCTCCTACAAAAGGGGCTCTTCCTCATGGAGACAACCAAGTGTGTGGGGTAAGGTGGAGGTTTTGTAAACTCCCAGCACTCCTTCCTGATGTGATGGTAGAATACGGGGCTGGTGAGCACCGTGATCCAAGAGCTTGGAATACTCCTGCATTTCTCACTTCTGACACTGCTTCAGTGGCTCATTTGAATAGTGTGTGTGACATGAAAGATGTCCTTTAGCAGAGAGGAGAGCAGCTAGTGAATCCTCCTGGCTGTCACTGAACCACACAACTGCTTTATTGATTGCATCAGAATAAGCTCTCTTACTAGATGGAATGAGTCATTTATTCAATGTTCCTAAGAGTTAAGCTGTTCAGAAGCTGCTTGTTTGGGAGATTTATCTCATAATTAGTTTTCCTAGGGAAGATCTGCTGGGAGCTTGGTCACTGAAGCAAAACTGATAACAGTATCTCTACACATTGCTTTTGGAGTCATCTGTCTTGAGCTACCAAGTCTACTGTATGCTCGTCAGTCTTAATTAATATAGAGCATTCTGGTAGCTTAGAGGTGAGAATATCTATTTGCTCCAAATATTGTAACAAAGCAAAGTACTGAGTTACCAGTATGAAATATAATAAATGTGATACTCATGCAAAGTGGTCAAGCAAAACAGTTACTGGAAACTATATGAAATGAAGGAACTAGAAAGTTGCTATTTAGAGAAGATGGAAGAAGTACTGTAAACAAAAATTCTTAGATAACACAAAGAAAAGAGGAGTAAAAATCCCAGTGTAAGAACAAGCGAAAGAGATGAGACACATATAACAGTTATATTTGGAGCTGGATGAGTAACACAAAGAGCTGAGATCTCCAGAGAGATGGCACAGAAAACACACATGGAATCTGTGCTAGAAGAGATGATAAAGCAGATTAAAAATGTATACAATAAAGCCTATGGACCATCCTGAAACGTAGAAAAGTTTTGGGGACATAGAATTGGAAAGTGAGTTACAGCAAGTGCTATCTTTCAGGAAATGGTGAGTAACTAATAAAGAAGCTATTTCTTCCTAAGATGAAACAGTGCAATTCAGGAAATGGGCATGACTGAAAACAATGTAATTACTAACTGTATTTGTAATCTGTGCCATTGCAAGTCAGGAGAACGGCTTCTCTGTAGCCTTCCTAATGTATTCCAGTTTTCTTTGCATTTTGAAAACTTGAAAATGTGTGAATGCTGTAAATATATTTTGGCACATTAAAACACTTGTGTGCAGAAGCAAGCTAGGTACTACTTTGTACAATTAATGTAGAATGCTATTGTGTTACTCTCAGTGGTCAAAGGTTTCTCATTTAATATACTCTCATGTTTTTGTCCCAGTCCCTAATCATCTCCAATTAATGGGATAATGAACATAAACTTATAATTTGTAGACACAGAACAGTGTAGAACATACATATAAATGATTCCCCATTTATCTTAGAACAATGTAAGATATGGTTTTATATACATTTCACAAGGAAAAAAAATATTAAGTGTTTGGCATACATACCCTTAAATAATTAACAACACTGCACATCTGCAACAAATTAGTCTTATGATGTTGATATTATTTGAGAGAGTACTTAATGTAGCCTTCTAATTAGCTTCTGTAAATCTGTGTGATACATCTTTATGCTTTGCTTTTAGACAAAGAAGTAAATTCTAGATGCTGATCTTAAAACTTCATACAATTTATGTTATATGGAATTATGTCAGAATATATCTAGTATTTTTGGGAACATAATTTTACTGAAACAGAAAATTGTATATGTGAATTGAGGTCTCTGATCTCTTCAGAATAATTTAGTGTTAAGCATCCACAATGTAAACCTACAGATGATTTTAACTTTTTATCTTTTTTTGTTGGGGTTGTTCTCCTGGTAGACATAAAGCAAATTTTCGGTGTTGTTTACCATTCTCATTGCTATAGTTCATCAGCATGCCACAAAAGACAGTCAAGAGCTTCTCACTGGCTGGATCTGTTTTACTGCACAGTGACCTTAAATGGTCTACTACAATATGTGCACCACCTGCATGGTCAACTGCGTTCCTGCCCTCATCTGTAAAACAAAGAGTTACATTAAAAAAAAAAATGAAACCAAACCCCACCATCGAATCCCGAACGTAACAGTAATCATACAAAATGAAGCTTTTAAACAGAGTGAAGTCATTCCTCCAGTGTTGTCAAATTCATCTAGAGAGAGACACCTGAGGGCCAATTTTTAGTGCAACAGAGCTAGGAAAGTGAAAACACCTTCAACAAAAAGGATTAACCACCTGGCACTAATACCTCTGTAAAAAAGTTCAGTGTTTGAGGCAGAGCTGCTGGAGCTGATAAATAATATTTTGAAGATGCACTGAGTTTTGCCAGAGGGAGGTTCGAGCACTTGACACAGAACAAGTCCATATACAGGTTAATTACTCTTGCTGTTACACAGATCAAGAAATTGAAATACTGAAAATAAATTGCTTGGATTACTTAAAAACAAAAGGAGGAATAAAATGGACAAAGCAGACAGAGGTGCTGGTTCCTAATGGCAACTGTTCATGCACTCAGTCTGCCACACAGCATGTTCTCTGCACTTCTATAGCTGAAATTTAATGCCACTATCAGATACTTTTTGTATGGCTAAAAGAAAAATTTACTCTACATCTATAAAAGACTACAATGTTCTGAAGGGTTGTAAATAACACATCATAATCTTTGTATGGAACTCTTCCTATATAACAAATCAGATTTGACACAATAGCATAGGATAAAGGAAAAATAGGCCTTCTATTACAGTAATCATCAATACTGCTTCCTTCCCCAGCAGTAACAATAAGCAATAGACAACAGTCAATACATTAAATTCCAGGGCTTCCAAAAGGAGAGATTTTCATGTGAGCTACCACTGGAATCAGCTGGAAAATCTGGATGAAAACAAAACCTTGGAGAGGAAGGAAGAGGGAGTCTCTAAAGTTTTGCAATATAAGAAAAACAAAACCCCCTCTCCTCAATTTCTTCATGGCCCCAAAGCAAATCTCCTCTTTTCCTTGTTATTCACCACTCTACCATCCCTCCTCTCTCTCCCCATCATATGTGCAGGTGAAGCTACCAAGTTTTCGTCATTCTGCCAACATATTCAGCAGAAAACCCAAGGCTGCATACACTTATAATATGATCTTCCCACTGTAAAGTGTTCGAGAGCTCTGCAAAAATAAGCTTCTAAATCTTCCAATTCTTGTTAATACTGTTCATGAACTTTATATACCCCTTATACTATATATAAAAAACAGGATTCTAAGTATTGCATATAGGGACTTAAGAAAATTTGCTGAATGGAACTGAAGGAAGGGTAATTCTTGGCAGGTCTTAAATTATTACCAAAGTAGGAAGAATTTTGCAGAATAAATTCACTGCAATGACTGTTTCCATCTTGGACAGGACCAGGATGCCAGAAAAACTGCATTTTGCTGCTGGGGTGTCTATTTCATTTTGACAAAGGAGAAACTGTAATCTACTAAACAGTTAAATTCAAGGTAGGACTCTGTGTCAAAAGAACAACTATTTTAAAAAGGACAAACAGAAAAGAAATTTCTTAGATCTTTGATGCCATAACAAATATAGCTTTAATGCTGAAACAAAAGGAAGTCCTACATCAAAATACAGTGAAACAATATAGTCAGGTGTTTAGACTCAGTGCTTACATCTACCAAATCAGTAGAGAATAAAAAGTAATTTGGGTTAGAATATTCAAGCATTCTGCTTTGTTTATCCTCTTCTGGTATTTTTTACTTGAAAATTTATGTAAATACATGATTCTGTATTTAACTCATCTGTCTGTGAATCAAAATGGGTATGCAAAATGAAACTGAATCACTGATTCTGGATCAGATGGACTGAATGTGGTCCTCAAATTACTATCATGCAACTTAAATCAACAAACAAAGATGAGAAATTCAGGTAAGAATCACATGTCAAGCTCCACTGTGTCTTGATATTGGTGAACTACATGTAAAATATGTAAGCAAAGTATAATAGAAAGGTAGAGGTTGGTGAGTGTCTAGAAACAAGTGTTAAAACACCAAAAAAAAAAAAAAAAAAAAGTTACAAGTGAAGTTCCTTACCTGAACAGAAATTGGCAGAACTCTACTGAAAATTACTGTGTGATAATATTTTACAAAAAATCTAAGTCATATATCCTTTAAATTCAGATATGTCTGGTTTATTAAAAACTGCTTCACAGTCTCTCACTTCAAATACATGACAAAACTCTTATCCACACAATGTTTTTGTTAAGTAAACAGATCACCAGCTTCTGCTGTACAGACAGCAAAAGTAAAGCAGGAAGATCAGAAACATATCTCGCTCCAAGAAACGTCTGTCCTTATGGTATACTCAAAAAGTTAGGTACAAATGCACCTCAGAAGGTGGCAGGCTGTAAGAGCCAGCCTTTGGCAGGACTACAAATGCTGGCAGACTTGTAAAGGAGATGCCATAACTGAGTTTGTTGCTCTCCCTCTTTCCCATGCTGAAGCTCACCCTTCATGGCGGCTTCTCTGCCCCAGGCAGCTGAGTGAACAGACCTCGGTGAGTGCTGTCATTAGAACCTCCTGGTGCTGCCTTCTTTGCCCAAGAGGATTAACTCAGCTCATTAGTGCAGGGCCACAAAGAATCCTTCCCCAGATGTCAGAGAAAACCCTGAAGGTCCTGCCTACCCACTGCCAGCGCTGCTGTGACACTCCACAGCATCCCCAAGCAGAAAGTGTAGTCCTGACTCATAATGCTTCATGTGCATTTCACCAACTCGCTTCTCACTACTGCTCTGTCGCTAAGGAACAGATTTTGCACACAAGAATTCTCATCAAACTCCAAATCATTTACAGTCAAAACAAGCCCACAGCATGTTGCTGAGTCTTGTTCTCAATCCAACTATTACCTTGCAGTTCAACAGCTCTATGAACTCCCACACTTAACGTGCTTCCAAGCCTCCAAGAAGCTGTGTTGAATTTTTTTCCCGTGACCTTTTTAAATAAACATCTGCTATTCCTAAGAGAACAGTGATTGAACAGTTTAATGACAGCATTCACATTTCTGCTTAAAATGCTTAATTGCAGCTCACAGAGGGCAGTGCTGTTGGTATAGCTTTCTTTTAAGTACATGTAATACAGTCCAAAGATGCCAGAATGAAAACCTAAGAAACCAGACATATCCTTTTCCCGGTAAAATGTACAGTAAGATTTATTACAGAATGAGTGACTACTTCACAATGTTCTTTAGCCCAATTTAACACAACTGTCTCTAAGAATTAATACAGTCCCTTTTTCTATCCTGAGTTGCTCAAAGGAGTTGCAAAAAAAGGGTTTTAAGTGGATTTTCAAATTACTATAAGTGTTCACATTCCCTCTATGAACAATCTTGTCAAATCTTCCTGTTGCTCAACCATGCCCAAAGTCAACAACCACTTTTTTAATGTACAAGATTGTTAAATCTTTACAATGTAGCACTTAGAGTGTTTTCAATTGGCTTTTCCCAAGCCGTTTGCATCACTTTCCCTTGAGTTTTTTTCCCTAATTCACCAAGCCCTAAAACAAATCATTAAGTCACAAAATGGTAACAAGAAAAAAAATCTAAGTCAGGAAAAAAGGCTGTGCCATAATAGAAAGAGCTATCGGAAAATATTTAGGCTTAAAAAATACACCCATTTCTCAGATGATCAGCTAGAAAATAATTTGATGGCATTTCTTAAAAATAAGCTTTTGGGCTTTAAATATCAGATTTATACTTTGAAATGTTCTAGTTTTGTCTTGCAACTGGTTACCTGTCCTTTCCCCAGTTCATGTTCTGGACAAGCTTATTGGTTTAAATAGTTGCATAGATATAAATGGTGCAAGTCAGGAGTCAGGGAGGGAAAGGACTATCTGCATGATCAAGGTCCCTGATCTGCATAAACCAAATTGCCAAGACAGCAAATTTGGGTGACATGGGAAAAATATAGCATTTATTTTAAAATTCTTTTAAATTGTGTAATGATCAAATCATTTAAGTGACATAATGCCATTTTACTTTAATTACTTCATCATTATTGCTTTTGGCTACAATCCTCCATTTTTTGACCAAAATATTGCTTAGATTGGACAGTGATTTACAGATAACTCTTTCTTGCTTTTCTTAATTAAAAAAAGATGAACTAATCTACATTAGCCCAAAATGGGGGTGGGAGAGACTGTTCTTTCTACATGTTCTATTTCTACTTTCCCCCATTTTCTAATTAGGTCCTCTCTGCAAGACTTCTGTGGTGAGGCAGTCATTTGCTCCTGCTGCTTATTCTTTCACCTGAAACCAAAATAGTCGGTGATAACAAACTGGCTGCTGCAAGGAAATTATGATGTGACAGAATATTATGAGCATGTGTAAGGATAAAACTGCAGGAGTAGAACTCCAAAGGAAAAAAATCCTGGTCACACGTGGAAAAAAAAGAAAGAAAACACTCAAAAAGCAATGGCAAACCCTGAGCTAGTGTAAATGACATTATCTATGTAGACACTAGGAAAAATACTGCCACTTATATAAACTGGGACTTTACCTCTTCTTTCCCTGTCTGAACACTGTAAGATTAAAACTTTCCACACAATGCTGTCATTCAGTTTTAACACTTGACTCTACTTTTTATCCTCAGTCTGGTTTGTGTATGCTTTTTGGTCACTGCCCCTGTCAGGTCTCTGACTGCATCACTACAGACCATAACCCTGTTACACAACACACAGTAGCATTTCATTAATTTTATTTTTCAAGGAAAGTAAGCTTCATGTGATTATACTGCTCTACCATTGTTTTCTGCCTTTTCCATGTCTTCTGTTCAATTGTCTAAAAGGGACATTATGCAGCAATACTGTATTTTGAGATCCATATTTTAAAAATTTTAAAATCAATCAACATAATCTTAAAAGTTTTGGTTTAAAAAGAAAAAGACAATCTTGAATTAGTTATGCTTGCTTCAGAGATAAACAGAATTGTCCCATAGTCAGTTAATCTCAAAATGCTGGCAGTTATCCTTAGCCCTAAGGGTAAGCATTGAGGGTATTGTTTGATAAGTTATTCCTTTTGAAAAATTGCTAAAATAATAAATATGTAAACAGTAAACTAGGAGAACACTATCTTTTAATACAGTCCCTTCAAGGACTGCAAATAGGCAGAGTTGATCTTTTTGGATAAAACTGTTGCTAGCAATCTTTTTTGGCTAATGACAACTGATGGATCAGTGTGTTGGCCCTCTTATGCAACTAGTTTATAATAACAAACAAATACAATTTTTAAATGTATCCAAACAGAGATCTAGGGATATTTTTGGTAGACTCTTCATAATATGTTCAATATGTGGACTACAGGATATCAATGCTAACAAGCCCTAATCTCTTTCATGATTTCTTTTGTTTACAGAGTCAGGAGCTTGGCAGAACATTTGAGGGGAAAGGTAAGTGTGCAGGTATTGAGATCTCCCTAATGCTATGCTGAGGTAGCAGTCAAAGGCAAGCTGGATTCAAGACCACAATTTAATTTCAGTAACATTTGCTTATTTATCATATTCTTCTTATGTCATATCAATACAAGAAAAATCATGTGTTTCTGATTTCAGGCAAAAGAACAGTGATGAATTTAATGCCCAAGACTTCAATACTTTACTTCCAGTCAAATGCTACTAGTGGATCTGATATTCTAGTATAGCAGCAGAAATGGTTTTATCAGCAACAAGACATACAACACTACTAGACTCAGTATTGGCAAGTAATTTGTTCTGGATTCCAAGCATACTTCAGTGTGTAATTAAAATGTAGTAATTACTGCTACTGAATTCTGTTTGAAATTAAAGAAGCCAGCTTAGAGAAGATAATGTTCTACATAGATATACTAAAGTCAGGTAAAGGTCCTCAAAGCTGAATGTAGATTTGCCTTCCTTTTCATGTACAATATGTTTACCGCAGACTCTTCAGTTGATTTTATAACTCTATGAAACTCCTTAGCAATTCCATTGCAGTCAAACAAATTACTCTAGGTTTATGAGAGTGTAAGTCAGAGCTAAAGCCAGCTTAGTATTTCATACAGCACAAAATAAATCATGGAACCCAATTACACAGTAAAATAGCAGGCAGTTTTTCTACACTGGTGAATAGGCATTTATAGAATCTCATGTTATTAACAGAATAGACCTGCACAGCACAATTAAGAGTTCCTACTCCCAGGCCTGCAGTACAATGTTGCCTCTCAGCTTCAAACTCTCCAAGAGGAAGGGTGTGAAGTGAGCATGGCATGGTCACAGTCTGATGCAGAACAGGGGTGTTCTGCTGGCTGCTACTGACAAGAGCCCAAATGAGCTGTGGATCCCCACCAAAGCAGCCAGAAGAGCAGTCTCAGAGAGTGAAACCTATGGCCATTTAGAATAGGTTGGGAAATGCCCAAGAAGGAAAAAGTAAAACAAAATCAAAATAATCCACCATAAAGCATATTCATGGATTCTACCAGGGTACTTTTCTTTCCCTGCTAGAAAAAGAAAGACAATTATTCCAAGAATTGAAAAAGTAGTAAGTGGACCTGGGATCTACAAACAGCTGAGGCAAGTCTTGGGTTTGGGGTCACTGCTGTTTGTCCGAAATCATGAAGCCTAGGAGGAGCCTAGCCTGAGAACTCATGGGTTTTGCATCACCTCTCAAACGCCTGATGATCTAGAAAGATTTCCTCATCATTCTGATACCATTTAAGCCAGGTGTAAAATAAGAACTTGGAATAATATTAACAGCTTCCTAAGAACATTCATGATTAATTGCTAGTAAGAACTCAATATTACTGAGGAAGTATATGCTGGCATACATACACTCTAGTTTCTAGCTGATACAATACTTGTGTGCAGAGCCTTGGAGAAAAACCTGCATTATCAAGGACCTCTAAAGTAAAAATGCTATGGTTTTCTAAGACTGTGGCATGCCTTAGAGAGGACAGATCTAAAGACTATATTATTACTGTACAGTCAAAACCTTGAATTTGAATTATCTGCAAGCAAGCCACTCAATTTTCAAGCAACAATTTAAGGACTCTCGTCTTGATTTCTTAGTATTTCTTGGAAAACAGCTTAGTAGGTGGCATATGCATTTGGTAGGATCTAGTTGATAAGTGAAAAATTGTGGTAAGATGCTGCCTAGCTGCATGAATCAGGGTGACCTTCATAAAAGTGATTAGCCAGTAGTGTACCACTATCAACATCAGTTGTGTTTTAGGATTCCGCTGGTTTTCCACATGGTAATGAAAAAGGTTATGCCATTTTTTGAAGAAAACTGAATTTGACTTCTTTCCAGTATGTTTTATTTTAAAGTGTCTGATTTTCTCCTGTAGATCTGAAATTATTCGTATCTCCTGAGAGAACATAACTATACAATTGAGCTGCTTCTTATTTTTGTACTTAGCCTTTCATAGCAGATCCCTGCAAGAGATCTGTACATTCTTATAAGATAGGCAGCTGAGTTTACAGAATTTATAGCATGTATAAGATCTTTCTAACAAGAAATGATAAAATGTTCATGTTCTGGAGTTGAGGCTGAGATGAAGAAGGATCTGGCTTTATGTGAAAGGCCACGTAGCTGAAATTCAGCTAAGAGGCTTGCCATCAATACAAGTAAGACTGAATAGATAACAAAGAAATATACAGCTTGGGAAATGAGAAAATGACTCAATAAATCTCCTGCTGAGAAAGACAGATAAGCAGCTGCCAGAAGAGATATAGAGTGAGCTGGCATTTTTAGCTTCTTTCCAACTCTATAAGATGCTATATACCAAGAATGGTTGCTAAGAACATGTACCCAAGCTGGCATTTTCGTGAAGAAACAAGGCTGTGGTAAAAAAGGAAGTAACTTCTGGATTACACAAAGTCTGAAAACACTACCTTTAATATGTATATTATGGAAGGGCAGAACAGGAAATTTTTTACTTCCACTACAAGATATATGGAGATTTTAATTCCCTTTGCTAGCTTTCAGAATATGTGAATGCTCTAAACAGCAGGAAGGAAATATTTTCTAATGGGTAAGAGCCTAATCTAATCTCAACTGAAGTCAATCAGAATGCCTCCCTCTAGTTTGTATGGCTTCTGAATCAGGCTCTAAATATTCCAGCATTTCACTTCCTCTTAGAATTACCACTTTTATAGCATAAGTATGGCAGCCTCTATCATGTGCACAGTGCTATATAAAAACACAAGAAAGTAGTTTGTCAATCACTTCAGAACTGAATTATTTAACAAGTTACCTGTGCAAAGATCACTGAGATTAAAATAGCATGTGCACTGCAAACTTCATGGTAAAAAATATTGTGAGGCTATTATTTGCTAAGAAAATAATACTAATTTAATATAGCATCATTGTCCATTAAAATTCTTGATAAAATCTATTTGATTGGCCTGGTCTTTCACCTAGACAAACTGCACTGGTGTGGGTGTGGTCAGAGAAGGAGAGAGACCTGGCTGCAGACAGATTTTGTCTTTCTGCCACATTGTCTTATTTGTCTGGCAAGAAAGTAGGCCTAAGTTGAAAACTAGTCTCAGTTTCCCTGTCCCTCATGCACTTGATCAGCCACATGAGACCAGTCACCAGACTCTTCCCAGCCTACTGTGAAAAAAAGCCACCAGAGAGAGCCGAAGGGTGTGCTAATCACCAGGGTGCTCATTACGTGATCACGAGGTGCAATTTGGATAATGCTTTGCTTTAACTTAATACCCCAATGGCCAGAGCTGATGGTAGCAAATAATTCTTAGGCTTTATCTACAGCAGAATTAGCCATTCTGCACTGACTTAAGACATTGCTTTTTGCAGCAAGAACCATATTAAACATAACCTTTTCAAAAAATGGAGATGAGATCTTTACATTGCATGTGGATCCAAGGTGCAGGGAAAACTTAGAAGAGTTTGGGAGGTATCCCTTATTTGTAACATCTGTAACTCTGTAATATCCCTTAAAGAGCAAACTTCCTAAAGAAACAGCACTGGGAGGAATGACAGGAGGTGATGGACAGACAGTAGAAAGGTACCTACAGTTTGACTCATGGATAAAGAGTGGAGAAGCAGCTAGGATAGCTGTTATGCTCTGACTGGACAATTCCTAAGAATTGAGCTTTGATTATAAGCAAAACCACAAAACTGGTGGTTAAAAGGAAAGAATGGGCTAGGAGCTTTGCACCTAATAATATAGGTCTGATAAAATTCTGCCCATGAGTGTGGCCAAGGACTCTGTTGTCTGGGAATTTGGAAGTATAAGAGGTGTACTTGGTACAGGCTGCAGATACAATGGGGGCGAAAACAGGAGGGAGGAGAGATCATGTCTCCATTTATTTACTTTGCACTTTCTGCTTTGATGAAAATCTGGGGGCTGAGGTGTATGTGGCATTTACTAGACAAAGTGTGTAGAAAATCGCAGGCTGTACAGGAACATGCAGTAATGTAGGGCTGCACTGAACAATCTGCATACAGTTGCTTCTGACAGTCTGTAATTCATTACTTCTGACTTAAAATCTTTTTATCTGCCTCAATTGTTTCTTGTATCTCTGCATACACGAGGAAGGCTGGAAGACCAGAAACTCATCAGAACTAACAAAGCTTCATTCTACCCTGCTTTGCAATTATATTTGCCTGTATTCTTGACGTTCAGAGATTCACATAACACAGACTTCTTTGAAACAAATACTTTAAAAAGGATGCTCTCAAGGCTGCTTGGTATAAGTTTGATCTATTTTTTCCTCTTTAACTGTTTATGCAATGCCTTTAATTCTCTGTATTTTCTCCCATGTTCAAATAGGTAATTAAGTCATCTTTTCGAGGGCTAACACATATGAGCACCCAGACAATAACATGTCTACCTCAAACATAATAGACATGAAAATTTATTAGTAAGTCAAAAGGTTTTCATGTCATATTTTCTGTGAGGAAAGGAATCTGTTCAGGGAGGTCTTTGGCCAGATGTAATTCCCCTTTAACTTATGGGAGGTACTGAATCTCTTTCAGCATTGGGACTTAGTAATTAATTACCTTTCCATAGTAGCTGTTTTCCAGGAGTAGCCACTCCTGAACTTATGGGGAAATGGTCTTGCCTTCATGCAGCAACTCTGGGATCTGTGAACACTGAGAAACCACTCCCATTTTCCTTTGGAAAAACAGTTCAGGTAATCCTTCTCCTCTTCAAGGCCAGTTTTAAGGGGCTTTCCCTACAGAAGCAGCTGTTTGTCCCACAACTTTCATCCTGCACCATGCCAACTTCTCTCAGAAATAGTGCCCTGATTAACTCACTTTGGCACAAGCTGTCACTAAACAGCTGTATATGCATGCTATACAGGACAACTAGGCTTTCAACATAAAGACATATTGCTATGAGCCATCCAATATGGGCTTTATAGCATAGGCTCAGCCTAACATTGATTTAGGACTTAGAGACATTCCTCATTGCTGCATGTTATACTTACATGGCCAGTAGAAGTGCAAAAAAAAGCTCATATAATTGGAAAAATATAGTTACTGATGTATTTCAAGTTCTTATACAAATTACAATTACCAGAAGGGCAACAGATGCTTTTGTCTCAATTGGAAAAAAAAACAAACCAAAACTATTGATATGTAACTTTTTAAATTAGAATTACTGGCTTCCACATCCTGTCTTTCTTATACTTTATATCTCCTTGTTAGGGAAAATCAATAGTAAAAAAACTGAAATATATTAAGTTTTCTAGTAATAAGCATAGTGAAAGTATTTGTCCTAAAGAAGAATTTAGGATAGAGTGCATAACAACTATTTAATAATTACACATTAAGTTAACAGAAAATGTCAGATAGGATAGATGTGACAACTAAACACTGTAAATAGTCTCTTCCACTCAAATTCAATATGCTAACCTTGATTTTTGTCACATTTTATTACACTTTACTCATTAATTTTATTTACATACACAGGGAAGGTAGTGACTGTCCTCCCACAGGAGCACGACAACACATGGCACACAGAACACATCACTGCCTACTGTAGATTTTATCAGTGCTAGCTTTGCTCCACAGAAGGACAACACGAGGTGAGTAATACAGTTTTCTGTACAGGATAATTTCTGCAATGTAAAAGCCAGCAGCAGTCCACAAAACCTCAAGCTACAAAACCATTTCTATGTGCCCCTTATTGTATTTCATGAAAAAACGTGGGATGAACAATAATGACATGAACAGTTATATAAATTTTACTTATATGAAATAAACCAGTGCACCTTGATCTCATACATAATCCTGAAACAGAATATAGTAAATAAATTATGTTATAGGAAGCTTAACAGCTTCTTTGTGAAGTTTCCATTGGGAAGCAGCTGTTCAGTTGATTTGTCACCTTAAAGAAAACCCTAAATGAAAGAATTACACATTAACATCCTCAAGCAGTAGTTGTCTGTAACTGGAAATGACAATATATGATTAACTTCCCTGAGGTCAAAGGCAAGGTAATTTAAAACAACATAAAATGTAAATTTTCAAACGCAGATGAAGAAAAGTAGCAAGGAGAAAGGCTACAGTCAGTATTCATACAGCAGAATTTTGGTAAATGCAAAACAGTATGCAGAAAAATTCTCACCATATAAAATAAGTCACTAACTATCAGGATACCAAAATGATTTTACAATTTCATCTCACTTCCCATTTGCAGACATCCATAATTCCTTCATGTGCATTATGTTTCTGGTGTCTCTGCTTCTGCACCATATTTATTGTGCACTGGCTGTTTTCAAAATTTTGAAGTAAGGGATAATGAGGCTACATTTTCAAAACACTGCAACTGCTAGTTTGGTTTTGCAGATGATACACCCATGCATGTAATCAGCACATGCAGTCACAATTGCATTTCAAAACCCAATTGCTTTTTATTGTAAAAATTTATTGTGCCCATAAAAAGCTAAAAAGCCTCACCAACGTCCCACCCTCCCTCCCCCACCCTTGACTACCAAAATTACAAATATGTAATCCTGGAGCAACTGATTGGCCACAAAGAATTTTGAGAATTGGCAACATAACTCAGGCATCATTTCAGCCACATATGCAGCTCTGCACAGATTTGAGACTGGTTAGAATATGAGTGTTCCATTCTGACTCTGTTCCATTCCAACACATTCTGTCTGAGGAAAAATTAACTGTTCAGTGCCTCTGCATATGTAGCATCTGCTCCTTAAAAACCTAGTTCATTATGTTTGAAAAAAAAACAAACCCAATCCCAGGATCAGAAAACCTTTCTATTTTATATCCAGTTATATTACAACATTGAAAACGTGTTTTAATCTTTCTGTTACAAAAGCATTATGCAAGTGTGATGTTCAATTTTCTCATCCAATCAGAAGAATCATGGGGTAAATAAAAACCAAGAAAAGAGGAAAATGACCCCGCAGCACACAGCATACAGAACATCAAAACACTCCCCTCCCTTCCACAAAGAGCAAGTACAAAATACAGCAGATTTCAACACTCACGGCTATCGTAGCATATATTGCCCAGGGCACGTCCTGTTTGAAGCAATACTTCCTGGTCTTTGCAGTTTAACAGCTGCACCAGGGGAGGGATCAACCCAGCATCCACACAGGGGTTCCGCATGAATTCTGCAAAGAAAGCAAAGCCTCTTAATGCCAAGCTAGCCAGTCCCAATTTCATCCATTCCAGTTACACTGGCCTGGCAACTGGGCCTTTTGTGTGCCCTAAACACGTGCACAGACAAACAGTGTAAGTTCTCATGCAAGTTTCTAGAGAATAAGCCCAAGTCAGGATTTGGGCTTAATTCTTTCCATTATTTGCTAATGTAGAAGGAATTAAGGGCATTTAATTGACTTCCATGGAAACTAATTTAACATAGATCAGGCTAAGCATATTTTTAGCATCACAAAGAAGTGCTGAAAAGAACAGTGAATTCACAACAAATTCAACATAAACTAGAATTTCTAAATAACACAAAAGATGACTTAAAACTAGTATTCTAGAGCAGCATTTTTTACTCTCTATTGCCTTAGTTAGAATTCCAGAAAAGCTTTTGCTTTGAGAGAATTTAAAAAAAAAGAGCTTAGTAACAGGATTTTATTTGGAAGGTGAAGAAAAGAACAGGCAAAGAGAATGAGAAATACAAGAGTTTATGTAAGCCCAAAGGCCTGTAGCTTTTCACAGTCTAAGTGACCCCCACCATGGGAGGAAAGGTAGAGGACCCATCCACGGGGAAGCATTCTGCCCTTCCTTCCTGCAATACCTCAGAGAACCAAAGAATTATTTTACATCTATGCAAGTCATAGAGAACTATTCTGTTTGTGTCAGAAACACAAAGAGTTGTTCTACAGAAAGAGACATAGCTAAGCAGGCACTGTGCTGCACATTTAAAAAAGGTGATTTATAGAAGGAACCACCTGATAACACCAGTGTTATTTCACAGTTTACTACAGAGCACCCTTTAGAGATGTAGTATTGTAAGGCAAATGGTCAATATGTTTTTGATTTGTTCTGAACTGCAAATTAGCACAGAATCACAGAGTGGGTAAGATTGGAAGGGACTGCAATGGGTCATCTGGTCCAACCTTTCTGCTTAAGCAGGGTCATCCTAGCACAGGGCATAGGATTGCATCCAGATGTTTCTTGGATATCTGCTGTGAAAGAGACTCCACAACCTCTCTGGCCAATCTGCTGCAGTGCTCGGTCACCCGTACATTAAAGAAGTTCTTCCTCATACATTGGTAAGGTCCTTTCTCTGTCATCTCTTCTCAAGGCTGAACAGACCCAGCTCCCTTAGCCTTTCCTTGTAACAGACGCTTCAGTTCCCTCTCACCCTTGTAACCTCTGCTGGACCTGCTCCAGGAGCTCCACATCTCTCTTGTACAGAGGAGCCCAAAACCAGACACTAATCAGGATGCAGCCTCACCAGGGCTGAGTAGAGGGGCAAGTTATGTCTCTTCCTGATCCTAGACATTATTGGATCTTTCAGAGTCAGTTTACCTTTGTGTTACTTAATCATTTATAAGACAGAATGAACCAGGGGTGTACAATCCTCCTAAAAACAGATGAGAAAATTTTCCTGATTCTGGATCAACAGAATTCCTCATGCCAATAACTCAAAGATTTCATACAATGCTTGAAGTACAAATACATCTTCTCAAATACTCTGTTTGTTGCATCTATTACAATTGGTAGCTACCAATTGATTTTGGTTGCTACAAAATCTAGTCTCTTTTGTATTTAAGCCTGCAGTGTTACTTTAGCTAAAGAATTGTCAGAGGTAAGCAAATATCATGTGATGATATAACTCTGATACATCAACACACAGATTAAGAAGAATAAGCAATATCTATACACTTGCACAGGTCCAAGAAAAGATAGATGTGAGCACAATTAACCCACCTTCCCAAGGTACTGTAATACTGTAGAACTGTAGCTAGATGCTATAGTTTGATAGATGGTGATAGTATCCATTGTAATGAACATAACAGATATCAGATACATCTGGTCTTTAAAACTGGTCTTGCCACATCCTTGTAACATTCAGTATATTTCTTTATTGCCCACTTTCAACTTCATTGCAATGTTTATGTATTAGACGTATTTAGTTCTTCCTCTGTCTTCTCTGTCCTCTCAGCCTCTTCCTTTCAATTGCTTGTAAAAACTCTTCCTTGTTCTTCAGCTACCCCTGCATCACTTTCCTTTACACCCACTAACTTACCATACTCTCTACATCATCAAAGTCAGGTGGATTTTTTTCTCCTAGGCCGTATCAGGAAATGAAACTTGTTCTCTCCAAAAAGACTGAGAGGTCTCAAGTCTGTTCTGCTGTTTGTTTAGGTTCTTCCTCGCATGGTGAAAAGGAGTAAGAAACCCTTCCTCCACCCTCCCTCCATTTGGAGCGAACAGAAGCTTTTTCAGCAACAGAATCATTGGTCAATATGCTGAGCAAACTTGTCGTTATCAAGGTCATGTAAGAGCAAGAAGTAAAAGAAATGGTGCCATATGTATCAAAATAGATTTGTGAAACAAGAACAAAAATGTAACTGCAACTACTTTTGTAGCTGATACTACACAGAAGTAATAAAAGGATGAGAAGGTAATTGAGAATGGAGTCTTTAAAAGGTTTCCACTAAACTGGGAGAAAAATGAAGCAGATCCTTTGAAGAAAACAGCAAAGAATTGCTTAAGAAGTTAGGAGAAGAACCACTGAGGACAGAGTAACATAAACTAAAAGAAGGACAAGATTTTGAAAATGAAATGTAATTGTGTAGTAATATTACAGACTGTGAAGATGATGTTCTCTCATTCCTGCACCCGGCAAAGAAGACAATACTAAAAGTCTTGGAAGAGGGTTTAAAAGGTCCACAGCAGCGAGAGAAACTCCATGTAACAAGTCCATCTGAGCCTTCATGATGCTCACAGTTGAAGGGCAAATGGCTGTAGTTGGAGAGACATGAGTGACTAAAGGGAGTTCTGTATGTCTGGGTGTTTAAAATAGGATTAAAAAATATGAGCTCAAGCTGGGAGGAGGAAGAGTCATGTAAGCAGAAGAGGTGAAACAGCAAGAGCATGAAGAGGTGAAAAGACGAAACACGACAAAGCTGCCATGGCAAGTAGAGAGATTTGATGTGATGTGGTGTGTGTACATATGATCAGATGAGGGGAATATAAGAGGAAAACAAGAAGTGTGGAAGGAAAAGATGCTCCTGTATCAGTAACACCCAAAGTCACATTCTCTGCTCCAAATTCTGCCAGTACTGCATGGCATGACCACTCAGGGAATGGGTTTAATGCCTACTAGCCATTGAATGTTGATAACACAAATTCTCAAAGTGCCCTGAAGTTTGCTGAAAACAGGTACCATATAATCATTAAACTCTTGTATTTTTATGCAATAAAACAAAGAAAACAACAGAATTCAAATTACGTATTCCCTCCTATCCTGCTTAAGCAACTATTCCAATGGAGTTAGAATCCAATGGGAAATACCCACATGATCTCAGTCTTGAAAGCACTGGGATCGTAAATAATTTCTGAATATCTTCACTTTAACCTTGGCTGACAGAGGTCCCAGTTACACCTGCTAATGGCTCTAAGAAAAAGACAAAAGCTATTTTGTATGATGTACCAGGTAAAATGCCAGCTTTTCTGAAAGTGTACATAATCCATCAGTTTAAAAGCTGTCAGGAAAAAGGACACATTAGAAACTATTCAGACATTTCATGTGTGATTTCAGATACTGGCTAAAATGCTCTGTAAGGGAATCTTTGAGGAAATAATTATAGTAATCATTTTAGCTATTGTGAACATTGATTTTATTATTAACTTTTCCCTTCTTGGGTAGGAGCTAAAAGGACCAACTCTGAGGACACATGGTTGACAGTGCTGTTCTAAAAATACTTATTATCAATTCACTAAGCACAGGAAAAAACCCATGATATATTTACCTAAATCTCTATCATTCTGAAACATTTCTAAATTTAAATTTCTATGTATACATCTTTTATTGGCTCTTTATCTAAATAATTTTAACACTTAAAAACTAAACATATCTCTTTTCTTGTTAGTGTTGTTTCTGAATATCCATATATACCTCTGTCTTAAAACCAGTAAATTGGGTGGAGGTCATCATGGGGTATCAATAAGAAGATGTAGTTTGTGATTCCTCAGAAAAGGTGGAAATGGAATGTAAAAAGAGTCAGCAGAAATGTAGCCCTTTCCCTGAACAGGCATCAGCATGAGAGTTTACAAAGGTAGAGGGATGAGGCTGCCAGGACAGCAGTTAAGCATTCTACTTTTCTCTGTCTGGCCTGTGGGGAAGGAAAGTCCAAAATGGAATATGTGCCTCTTCAGCCGTGACAGCAGCAAGTCCAGGGGTGAGAAAAGTCAGCCACAAATGTCCTCCACCCTCATCACAGGGTCTGCCCATAGCGTCTGCTTGCACGTATCTGGCCATTCCTCTGGGCTCAAGATATGCAGGTATTGGGTGAGCTTTAAGATAATCCTGTCTAAAGAAAAACCTAAGTAATTTTTTCATTATTTCCGATGTTATATACTGTATATATGAAATACATACCAAAATTGAGCTGATTCTTATTTGGGACTTTGGGCTCTTACTCTAACACATATAATGTTCTTTAGGTAATTTGTTTCAGCGTGGCATCAAAGGACTCATAATGGTTATAATCTTAGGACAAATCTCAGACCAAAGAAATGATCTACTATCCCATAACCATCTGTATAGATGCTACTGTTCCAACAATGGGCTCTATGCATAATTGGCTGCACACATTGTGCATGTCTCTTTTTCTACATGCTTTTCATATAGAAATGCATCTCATCAGTGGTGGGCTATTTCTGCCTAATAAATTACATTACTGTCTTAAAAACTAAACAGAATGAAAATAAGAGAAATTCCAGCAGCTAACTGCTTTTTTGATTGTATTAAAAAGTACAGAAAAAAATTAGACAAAACAAAAAGAGTGAAAGGGAGGGACATGAAGGGTGTCTAATCTATAAAATGAAAACATAAATGAAGTAAAACATACTGACAAGTGAGGTGAAAAACTGAAGATGTTCCAGCAGAAAAGTTCTTGTAGAAAACCTCACCATTTCTGGCTACTTCTGCTATGATGTTAGCTACTTTTGCTGTGCAGGAAGATTGTGGCGTCAACAGACTCGCGAACACCTGAAGAACTCCACTTTTCTGGATTTTTTCACTTGTCTCCATATCTGAAAAACACATCATACAAAAATCACTTGTGCATCAAATTGCTTTGGGGAAGAACAGAAAGAAAAGCAGAAGGGAAGTCTTCTCAAAAGTAATTATGATAGTCATTATTTCCCATATAAGAAGCCAACTGTTAGTTCAGTTACCATACTTATTTTATCTGATGTACTCATAGAACACAATAGTCTGCCATTTCTAATCAATTGACCTTTAAAAGGTGACTGCTATGTAAGTATATACAGATACATACTCATGCTTACATGGGGAAAATACTGGAGAGACTGTAAGAGTAAAGATCATAAAGTGATATGCAGCAGGTAAAAGTATTATGTAAAAGTCAAGGCATCACACTTTCAAGAGATGAATTAATGGAAATGTTCAAGGAATGATGGGGAAAGTTCTTACAGTTTAGGGTACAGGTTAATGCAGTGTAGGAATCAGAAACTGGTGAAGAGAACTAAAATGATCCTGGTTGTAGACTCCTCTTACACTCACTTAAATATCTTCTATGTTAACTCTGTTACTGAGTAGCTCCAGCATAGACTTCGTAGAAAGAAAAGGGATTTCCTGTAGTAGATAACAAAGATTTGTGACAAAAGCTTTCCCCTTTCTGTATGTAGTAAGAGGAATTGTGCAGTTGCTCCCTAATAGGGCCCCACCTAACATTGCTGGCCAACAGCAATGCTCTGTAACAAACCAAAAACCAGTTAAATATAAGGTACTAGATGCTTTGACATATTTTGCTAACACTTTGAAAAATGGCCTATTTGAGATGAATATTAGTGTGACACACAGTACAACTAGATGGCAGCTATCATTTTAGAAAGCACATGACTTCTTAAGCCATTTATAAGGGAAGTTATTTGCATACTTCAGAGTTTACTGTGAGATGCTCCAAGTGATGGCTTTTGCAAAGCAAAACAAATCCATCTGAATGCAGTTTGCAACCACTCTTTGTCTGTACTTCACCTGTAAATTGATAATAACATTCAATCTTCTCTCTTCTCTTCCTCCTTACTTTCCCCATTCTCAGGGCTGCAATTGAATTTGATATGTGGCAGCCCCAGGACCACTCTGCTGCCTCTAAGAGTGGGAGAGATCCACTCAAGCTGCCCCTGAACAGAAGCCAGCACAAGGCTGGCAGATGTGACTCCCATGGGTTTTGTGGCTTGCACAGAGTATGTACATGCTTCGGTGTCTGAGAGCTGGTTATGTCTACATGACAGAAAACAGACTGAAAACAGGGAACTTCAAGTCTGGACTGCAGTTATGCCGCCCATTTCTGTAAATAATTCCAATTTGGGATGTTGGTATTTGGCTAGGACCACTCAGCTACAGTATGTCAGTGATGACATCTGATTACAAACAGATTAGGCATCAGTAAAGAGTAATCTCAGCATCTCATGAATAATGTAAGTGCTAATTATTATTAACCTGTTTGCTATCTAGTTAACTGCAATTTTTGAAATACACTGAAAAAACCTCTCAGAAGATATAAGGCAAAAGATCTTATGGCTTATTTGAACGCTTTTATAAACTCTGACATATAGCATATACTTAGTAGCAATATTTTCCAGTGGACATAGGCATGCAAAATGGAAGTCTGAATTTGGAGAAAATCGTATCAGGACTAAAGACTAGTCCAGACATCTTAGAATTCTGTTAAGGAAGAACTTCTCTCTCCCTTAAGTTCAAAACTCAAAGTACTGAATTCAAAATGCACAATATGGATATGTGTGAACATGTATTAGTAGGCAGGAGACATTAATGCATTTTGTCCTGTCATGCTGCTGAGATATACAGTATCCAGTCCTATTTTTTTTGGTCTGTAGTTGATGGACTCATTACTGTGCAAAGCATAAATTACATAAGTAGAACTAAATATATCCTGCAAGAAGTGGGAAAATAAAATTAAAGGCTTCTCCAGGCAAGTTGTGTGCAGCAGATATACCCTGATTTATTTTATTAAGAACAGAGAGTGAGCACCATGAAAGCACAGCCCTAACAGACCTCTCAGAAACTGGGAAATCAATTACCTGGAATCACACAGATGAAAATTGACCAGTGACTTGTTGCTACTCTGAAGCAGTAGAGGAGACACACCTATATTCACTCATATATATTCACACCTATATTCACCTATATATTCACCTATATATTCACTCATCTCTTCAAACCAAAATCCTAATGTTTCTTGTTAGCCAGTTGGGTACCAATGTCAAACTTTTGCTAGTCAAAAAGGAGGGAAGACGGATTAATTTGACCAGCAGTGAGTGCAGAACACCCCTACCTCTACTCTACCCTGGGTAAGTGCTCAAGCATCATTATTTTGGGGAAAGGCACATTACTCTAGCATCAGGCAGAATTACTACTATCAGCCCACAGTGCTCTCTGAGGCATTTTTGCCAGGAATTGCCTTAGGTGTAAAAAATGCCACAGGGTGCTTCAGCTTGTCTACTCCAAGTCTAAGTAAGCACTGCTCTTCCTCTGCAGAACACATACAATTTACACTTGGTGTAATATACAAATTAATTCAGTTTCAAAATAGAGAGATGACAGTATGACACTAAGTCTTTGCAAGTAGTTTATAGTAGATCCTCCATATAAAGCATCCTAAGAGAATGTGCCAGGAAAATTACTCTTCCATCCTCATGTACATTCCTCTGTTTAGTATCTGAAAGGGATTCTGTGTTCATCATATGAAAGTTCTAATAAAGAAGGTGAGAAAAAAATAATGTGCTGTAATATACAAATTAATTTAATAAGTCACGTGTTATTAGCAGATATTTTTGTTACAGGAAACCAATCTTTCTGGAGTTTTGAAATGCTTAAACAAGGAAGGGTATTTTAATTGGAACAAGATGTCTTATTTATAAACCTAAAATTGCCTTTTTAAATATAGCATTTTTGCTCAGTATTTTTAATATTCTTTTAAAGGAGGAAGACGGAACAGGCAAATGATTCACAGGGCTGTCCTGCAAAGTTCAGACGAAGATCTTCAACCACCCTCTACTTGTCTGCAGAGTCAGCTGTACACTCAGTTCTGGTACTAAGTGTTAAAATGCATGTCTGTAGAAGAGCTTATCAAGCTGGAAGTCTTGAAGATTATTTCAGTACAGCTGTAGGCATATAAGCATTTCTTATAGTGCCCAAATGGGACAATTGCTTCACTTACAAAACATGAGCAAACAGTCCTGTGTGTGACTCCTTTGTGCTCAGCTTCACATAACATGTGTCCTGTATAAATAGGTAAAACATACAGGGACACAGGAACAGAAATGATGTGTGTGATGTTATTTTTTGGAGTGGACAATAGATTGTCATGTTTATGTAGCAGTATTTTCACTATGATTGTAAAAACCATCAGTTGTTTCTGATTCTGCAGAACCTGAGACCAGGAGACCACACATCAATACTGCCACAGAGCTGGTACCCCTACCACTGCCTGGCTCTAGGAGAAATAAGGTAGGCTTGCTGAGAATTAGAAACTGCTAGTGGCTTTAGCATAGGCAACCCTCAACTCCTGCCTTTATTTGTTCTCTTCAGAGGCTGCAGAAAGCCCGCCTGGCTTCCTGTCTCTCTGTGTGTATGCACTAAAGAGGTATTATTTATTAAGGATATCAATCTTCTGCATGCTAGTTTCATTCTGGGCTTCCTAATAAATTATTAGAGGGTAAACTACTTTGAAAACTTATTTCAGCTGTCATCTTTTAAATTGCTATTTCAATTGTACTTGGAGCATGTAGACCGAAAAAAATTCTCCAGGAGCAAGAAAGACCCAGGCAAATCTCTACCACATATTCTCCTCCTGTGTTTCTATACTGGCTAAAAAGCAAATCAGAGCCACCATTCCTTTAGCAGAACTGCATCCCCTTTAAAATCCATTAAATTTGTGTCTGAAAGAAACCTAGCAATGTATATAGCCTGACATTAGGGTGCCACACCTCATAATCCTTTTGCTATCTGTGATGTATCTGTGGTTTCAAATGCTTTCTTTTAAAGGCTGATTTTCAGTCTGCTTACACCAGCCCACACCTAGAGCTGTCCTGTCTTAAAGCAAAGAAACTGTAGGACTGTAATAATGCTGCATTAAAAGCAGCCCTTTTGCACACAGTCTAACACAGCATAATTGGAGGTGAAAACCCTCTACGGTTAATCCTGCTGCTTTAGATGCTTCTTCGTATCACTCGATATCAAGACAAAGGGTATGTTAGATCATGTAGTGTCAAAATCTTGTTAATGTCATAGCTGAGTGATTAAAATGTCAATATGCTTGCTTTTTGTGGTTTTCTGCAGTGCCTGAAGTCAGAGTAGTTAAGGGTGTGGGCAGGGAAATCTTTAATGCCACAGATCAGAGCTGGAGAGCTGAGCACCACGGCTATCAGACTGATTAATTAAGTAGCAGAAATCATAGGAGAAAAAATCTGATGTGTTTCAAATTAAAATTCTACACTCTTTTCCCTCTCAGCTCTCTTTGCTCTGAAATTTCACTTCTCTCTATTCACTCTTCTCTCCTCTCTGTATTATATTGTACACCTTCAAGTGAAATAAAAGGCAGAAATGGGGAAGGGAAAGGCAAGGAATATCTCTCAGCAGCGCCCTGCTAGCAGAAGAAAGCTGTAGACTCACCATTCCTTAACCCCTTTGAACAATGAGTCTAAGTTACACTATTTTTAGTAACCCTACAGTCGTGGTGGCTAGCACTGCAATAATTCCCATGTTGTGGAGTGTCACACCACAGAATTTTGAATAAACAGCTTCGTGAGGGTCCTCTTTATTAAGCAAACCACGGTTGCCATGCACTCTTTTGCAAAATGCATGTCTTTCTAGCTGCAAAGATGTTTTATAAACCTACTGGAACTACTGCAGAAATTCACCTTGGCTTGATAATGTTCCTCCTACTTGCACTCTCATCAGAAAGAGAAAGATGAACACATGAATAAATAAAAATGAACCACATATATAATGAAAGGAATCTTCCATCTGCTCTTTCACAAGGCAGAAGGGAAGAGAATGAAGGGAACAAGGGATATCTTTTGAACTGACACATGCTCCTAACCACCACAGCAAGAAGATTCATGTGACAAAGTGTAAGCACTGATGCTCTCTCCATATACAGCCTCCCTCAAGAAACATTGTCCCTCTCTCCACAGCCTCCTACTGTATTTTTCAAACCACTAAATGAAGATTTTACTCTGGCTACAAAAGCACAAAAAGTGAGTTGTTAAGAAGCTCAGAAAAACAAATTATATGCTCTCATGATGCACCACTGATAAAGAGGTTTTGTTTAACAAACCTTAACCAAAGAGTCTGTTCCAATTACCAAGAGTTATTTAAACAGGGAAAAAGAAGTCTTTTAATAATAATAATTTATGTATAAAAAAATAACTGTAGAAATTTGATTTCTTTTTGGCAGGCTCCTCCTCACATGGGGAAATCCCCAAAATCTGCCTGTTCAGTTATCCTTGAAATTAGACACCTATTAGGCAAGGAGGGAGGATTCTCCTTTAGCTGTACAAATGTTTCCATCATGGTGTTTGCTGTTTTGTCTCTGTCAGCAGCTACAGGGCAACTTCACTTCCTATTTTTAATGAAGAAAGAGACAGTACACAGATGTTTGTAATTAAAATCTCAGCTCTAACAAGGAAGGAAGGACAGATGGAGAGACAGATTTATCAATCAACTAACTGCATGAGTCCCGATGAGTAAATTCTCCAAAAGCTACATCCAAAGTATAAAAGTGAATTGCAGGATGAGATTCTCCCCGTTGAATAGCCTATTGCAGGTACCAATGAAGTAAAAAAATATGTGACATCTTTGCCTTCAATGAAGAGACATGAACATATACTTCCATGAATAGGTCACAGCACAAGGCAGAATGTTAAAGTTAGGCAGCTTGGCACCCCTGGGCTCCTGAACTGCATCCAGTATCGGGCCCTGACATATAGCTGGTGGATTTATCTGAGCTGTTCCCCCTTTCTGACTCACCCTCTCCAGGATATAACCACTTCAGTAGCAAGGCTGCTGAAAGAGTTTGATGTCAGTGCCTCAGCTGCCAAGTTTGTTGTCTGGCATCTTAGTACAAATGTCATACACTCACATCTTTGTGTTTTGTATTCAGCCTCTGTGGACATTTTCCCCTGCCTCCTCTCTTACTTGTACTGACTGAACTTAGTACATGTTGTAGGGTAAAGGGTATTCTCATACTTTAGGTATTCAAAATGTATAACAAATGCTGGTCCTTTTGCTGGAGTAAAATCCCTCCTCCAAATTTGATTTAGCTTATTAACTTATATTTAGCTTATATTGATTTTTATCAAATCAAATTTGAAAGCTGATCATTTTATATGCAGGAAATGTTTCATGCTCCTTTCAAGCAATCTCTTAAGAGTGCACTTAAGTGAGCTGAAATGCCTGCTGTGAAATTCCACCATTTGCTTATTGAAAGAGTATGTCTACACGTAAAGGAATTTTTTAATCTGCTGGTATTTTTAGTGAGCTGTGCTATCAGAGTAGCTTAAAGTAAACCTAATCTTAAAAAGATTGCATTTTAAGTTATAAGGGACTGGGGCAAAGCTAAGAATGAAACTGCAGACCTGAAATTGTGAATTACATGATCGCTAAATATAATTTTTTTGGTAAAAGGTAGGCGTTTTCCTTTGCATTTTTGAAATGCAATACGGAGGCAAAAGAAAAGGCCTGCCTTTTGAAAATGCAATACAGAGGCAATCTAAAAAAAAGATGTGTCAATTCTATTATCTGGAACTGCTATTCACTTATGCTTTCTGCAAAGAAAAAAATATAATAGTTAATCTTTATTTGGCACATTGTGTATTCAATGAATAGCACTTGGAATTTAACACTTGGATAAACATTTAACTATCTGGCACTAACTAAATACATCACTATTAAGGGGAATTTATGTAAAATATAATTCCACTAAGCAGCAGTGATTACCATTCAGTATCATTAGGGTAAGCCAGTTTACTAGGAGACAGTCCAATAAAAAACATTCACTTTGATTAAGTATAGTTATACTGTAAAAATATATTGTATACAGCTCTTAATGAGGAAACATTTCTGGATTATGTGTGTACAATATCATGACAAGGCAACAGCCCATGAGCTAAGATGCAACAAACATCCTTTTTCAGCAAAAAGAAAGAACACTTTATAAGAGGGAGTATTTGAACCAAAACTCCCTCTTAAAAAATATTCATCAGGATCCCCAAATTTTAGCAGGACATTTGAGTAGAAATCTTTGCAGACAAGATTAATGGCTTGACTGGCTGAGCTGGCCCAATTAAATTTGAACCCCTGCCTCTTTTAGAAGAGATTATCTGTGGCAGAAGCAGACTAGAAATTCTTGCTGGTCTGAGATGTGGGGTTTTGGTTTGACTCCTTCCTACCAGCCACTCAGGTATGTGCATTTAGCTTGTTGTTTTTTTTTTTTTTTTACAAAATCTTATCTTTATATCTGTTTCTCCCTTCTGCCATTTCTCTTCTTCCACTAAAATAACAATCTTATGTATCACTGTATTCCTTGTAACTCATCCATTTAGTTTCATTTCTTCCTTTTTCATTTCTACTCCTTCTCCCTGCCCTGCTTTGAATAGACGTTAAATGCATTATGCCCACTCCACTGAATTCCAAAGATGCTGAATCAAGGTTTAGAAGTAGCTAAACAGACACTAGTTCATGTCTTCAGTACATAAAGAAAACAAGTCCTACAAGGTACTATGATGACTTAGTGCTGCTCTTAATATTTTTGTAGCTTCCAAGACAAACCAGGAATAATAATAAAGTCCTAAAATCTTCGTTATAGGCTACAGACACCATCTCCCTAAAAAACACTTTAATCTCAGCAGATAACTATAAATTTCAGAAGACAGTTAACAATGATACCGTTTAGTTTTTATCTTATTCAAGGAAGACATTCTAGCTTTCATCTGTGTATTTCCTCTTCATGGATAACACCATAAATGTCTGTTGCTTGTTTGAATGTTCAAGCTGAGACATTTACATGTCAGGACTAACATGAAGGTCCGTGCCTGCTGAGTCTGAGTATACATCCATGGGTGTGATGCCTAGAGAGGCTGACTTAGAACAGAGGGTGGACAGAGTCCAAGAATAAAGTAGGTGTTTATTAAAAGGCCTTAAAGGATACACCAGTACAAGACCCTGGCCAGGGCTACACCCAAGATGAACCCAAAATGGTCACAAAATGGATGACTGATCACGAGGTCCCACACTTGTATAAGTTTTGGTCCATTTACATATTGGGATTAATTGTCCAGTTACAGCTTCAGGTCATGAAGTCCCATCCTCCCTGCTCGCTCTCTTCAATTCATTGTTGTTTATGCTTTTTGGGCTTGAGGCTTGCAATGGTTGTCCTTAGTTCTCAGGCTGGAAAAGGATTGTTTCGTCTACCTACCCTGTGAAGACAACTTACAACACTTAACACGAAGTTCAGAGTTACACACCAAGGCAGCACAGAATCTGAAAAATATGGAAGCTAAAACTTAAGACACCAGGTGGCCTCCTACTCCTTCCAAGATCACAGCTGGGAGACATATACCAGGGATCACTGGAGGGCACACCCAAGGAGGATCAAAAATCCTCCTGGAAGGAAGACATACTAAGAAGAAAGGGAGATGCTAAAGATCAAAGGGGAATAAGAAAGCAGGGAAATGCTATTTGTCAGTGAACTTAATTCTACTAGTTATCAGTTGTTTTAAGGCCACTAATCCAATTAGTACCACTGCCTACCCCCTCGGTTGTGCTAAGCTCTCTTGATGTGCTTATGCACTGCCTTGTCACAGCTTACATGCAAAGTGTGCTAAATCTGCAGGGATGCTGAAAGCTCTATTTTATTTATACAAAACAACTGTGGTCAGAATAGGGCCTATAGACATTTATTGTTTTAAGCTTTAATACTGTGCAAGCATTCACAATCAGGAAAGCATTTTTCATTGGCCACAACTTGCATGAAACAACAGTTGCATCATTTTATTCTGTTCATAAAATTTCTTCAAAACAGAGAAAGATTAGTGTGCTGATGCTTAAGAATACGTTTGCTTGAGCATGCCCTGAAATGTGGAGCTTTTTCTCCATGCTCTGTTCCGCAAAAGGGAACGGAGAAAGCTTAAAATGTTTAGCTAATAGGAGAAAAATGAAAGTGATTTTAGTTGTTTGTGCCTTAGAATAACTCTGCTATGACAAAAGGTTCTATAACTTAGTTTTTTCTATGTTTGGGGCAGGAGGATAGATATTTTTATGCTAATGTGAGAGGGCTGTGGAAACAATAGATGAAATGACTGTTTCTTAATCCTCTGTATACTAAAGAGGTACAAAACTTCACTGAAATCAAAGGGCACTTAGTGTTACAAGTTAACCAGACAGCTGCCTACCTGACTCTGCAATGAATAAATAAGAGTGCGTAGACAAAACTATCAAGAATGTAAAAAAAAAGAGGTAAATAGGTAAAAATGTAGAAAGGTACATCTTGCTTTTTTCTTTTAGAAATCAAAAGTATTAATAGCAAGAATAATACATTTTAAAATTTCAGGGTTTTTTTTTTAATTGAGCCCTGAAATACAGAATTATAAAATTCTCAATTCTTCATGATTTTTCCACTCCAGTAGAGGATTTGTTCCATTTTCTATGGCCAGGGAAGATCAGAAAAACGAACATCAATACAGAAAGCACAAGTACTAACTAAATTCAACAACATATGGAAGCCACGGCTATGAAGAACAGAATAAAATGAATTTCCAACTGAAATACAACCTCTGTGTAAACATATGGTTGTGAGAACTGGAAATCCACCAAAATAATTACAGAGAGAAAACTAGATGCCTGTTAAAGCAGGTGCCTACCAAAGTTTTAGGGCATTCAATGAGAAGTTTCATGACTGACAAAGAAATGTGAGAAATCTGCTGTGTCTCCAGATAGTCATGATTTTCTTAAGCACTCCAGATGCTAACACATCCTCCTCTGGGATGCCATCAAATAGGAACAAACCCATTTCAGAAAACCCACTGATGTCTCCCAAGAGAAAAGCTGAACAAGAAGCTTTAGGTAGGAGGAATAAGCCCATCGTCCCTACACGCTGGAACAGCAGGAAGTGATGGCAAAAGCTTACTTGAAATTGCTCAGGTAATTTGTAACAATGTTATTTTACAACACAGCCAGTATATCCTAAACAAAGCATGGCTCCAGCATATACATTCTGGGGCAAAGCAAAATACTATTATGAAACTGGGTGCACTATGGGAAGAAAAATGGCACTCTAAAGTAGCCTTTGAATAATGCTGAGATTTCCAGTTTCAAGCATGAATTAAAGTTTTTCATGTATCATGTGATGCTTCCTTGAGTTACTAGGTATCAGCAAAGCTCAACAAGTAGAAAATAAGGCATCTTAGTCAGCCACATCTTTAAGGTAAAGGGCATTATTTCAAATATTTCCAACATTTCTAAATCCTTTTCAAAACTGGGGCCTTGCCCTCTGACGTAAGGTTATCTTTATTGCTGTGATTTTACTTAACCATTTTTTTCACACAAACATGTAAACTCATATTCTTAATCTTCTTAAAAGTGTATGTAAAAAAATATTTCAAATGCATGTGCCAGCCTTTCCACTTCAGCTACATGTCAGACATTTTCAGGGCCAGGTGCTGAAAGCTGGGATTAGTGGGCATTTTCAGCCTCTTATACTGAGTACAGCAGAGCCAGAAATAACATTCTCAGCAGATTTTTCAGATTTCTCATTTATCCAAACTGGGTTATTTATGTCTGCTGTAACTTCTTGTATCTGAAACACAGCATGTCTGGACCAGCAGTAACTTTTTTGTTGTTGTTACTACAATAATTATGTCCCAGAGAGCCTGCTGTTTAAAAGAAAACCTCTATTTCCTTTTTGCTTCCTTTCTTTCAGGCAGTCCTTTCTTGTGAGCATTTATTTAGAGATCTTAGGATAAATGCACTTTTTTGATAGGCACAGTATTTATGAAGTGGCTCTTAACAACGATAAATTTGTATATGCTGACTGAATATATTGGCCAGTATTGTTTTCTCTTGTAATGCCTTACACAATATAATTAACCATTTGTTTCCAATATCCAAGAGTAGTACATACCCATATTTTCCTTGAGCGCGAGATACAGAATAAAGTAATTATTCTTCACTTACTTCATTCCAGAAATGTAAGCACGTGTCTTACTCATACTTTTGAGGAGGTTTGTGCCTTTCCTGATTGTTATGATCATTCTACACCCCATGTCACTGTAAATAGTCTGCTTCCAGATCAGCAAAATTCTTTCTAGGCAATAACACATCAATCCATGTCTGTATAGAACTAATCCAGATTATATGGAGCAGACAATGGAATAACTTGTTTTAATGTATAGCTGCTAAAAGAAAACACATGTTATACATTACTTTCACCTCTTGGTTTAATATAAGTCAGTAATTCATTTAGTGCATGGCTGGCTCTGGTATTTTGCTGCTAACAATGCTTATGGATCACGTACCTCAGCCTTTCCTTAAAAATCTGAATTATGGGAAGTTTAGTAGATGGTGAGTACTTGCAGGTGGACAGTGATGAAATATTTGTGGTTTTCTTTCAGAATCAAGGTGGACAGAATCTCAGCTTATGAGAATGAGGTAGATCCACGGAGGTGAAAGGTAACATAAGAACATTACCTGTGAATCTTGACTTATGTAACTGCAACTTTATGGCTGCCAAGTCCCCAGAAATGCTAGTAACTTCACTGGGAATGCTGAAGGAACTCCACACAAAATGAGGTATGTCATTATTCTAATGCATATTTATGTCTCATTCTTCTGTCATTGTCGCCTCTTTCATCTTCAGAAAAAAAACCCTCAGTTTTCTCTAGTGCCACAAGCTAGATCATATATGACTGGCCTCAGATAGAAGTGCTGGTGACAGACAAGAACTAAAATATCTGCATAAATAGGAATATATATATATATATATATATATATATATATATATCAAAACAATGTCTCCTAAGGAAACCATCTGTGCAGGATTTTCAGACCCAGGTCCCAGATGTGAAGAGCTATGCAAGTTTCTCCTAGACAAACTGTAGTTAAAACAATTTTAATTTGGCTTGCCAAATATTTACCAGCAGTTATCAAATTCAGCTGAGTATTTGACTCATCCTTCTGTAGTATAGCATATGTGTGTGTGCATGCACCTTAATTTGACTGCTGTGACAAACGGCAGAATAACTCCTTAAGTCAGACAGGAGGTCTCATGTTCCAGGGCATTACACCTGTCTAGGATTATCAACAGATCAGTTTTGAGAAGGAGAGTGAAAAACAAAAGAATACACAGCAGATTACATAGAAAGAAATTAAAAGTTACGATATTCATCATAACTTTTTCTTCTCTTTCTATACAGCAGAAAATATGAGAAGAAAGTAATGTTTTAACATAACGAAAACATAAAGATTGTATGCAAAATAAATGGAACTATATTTTTCACTGTACTCTTAGAGACTAGGGAATTTAACATTCTGCAGCAGCCACAAACCTATGCTGCATGCAGATACCAATGGATAGTGGTGTAATGGTCACTAAAACATTCATGTGTACATGCACTATGCAAAACTGATGTTGTCCTTTATTGAAAATCTCAGTTTGTTGTAGTATCATTGGGTTTAACTACTGATTTTGGCTGGCAGTAGACGGGAGTGGGTTGCATTAGCATATTCGTCATGTACTAAATTTTATATAAGATAAAATAATATTTTTATCTCCAAGTCTTAAAGCAGTGAATAAAACTTTAACTTCTGTGATTAACAATACTACCTTGAACTCCCAACAAAATCACAGTCCTACAAAATTCTCTTAAAAGAAACTATTCATTGTATGGCTTGTTTCTCGCACATTAATGTGATGATTTACTGAACTATAATATAAATATATACTTCATTAATTTAATCATACACATGGAAATATACTAAAAGAGAGCAGAATAACTGTTTGCAAAATATTATTTAAATGATTTCTGCATTACAATTAACATGTACTTTTATATAAACAATTTGATTTGTCATTGTGTAATTTATACACAGACACAAAGGCACAGTGTGTCTTTCATAACTAGGTATTGTATATATGATAATACACACTATAATTAAAAATCAATCAGCCAAATCCATATTAAGATGTTAACTGGATGGATGAGAGCTATGAGAAAGCGTTTAGAAAGCTGATTCTGTATCTATTTGCTGAATCAATCTATTATATGCAATTTACCTCAATCTCTGAAGTCTTTTGAATGTATTGCTGTTCTCATAAATTATCTCAAGCCAGAAGTCTGTTCTCCAAATCATCAGACAACCCTGATAACTAAAGCCCATTGTCCTAAGAGACTTGGCAAAACTTAGCTACAGAAGTGTCCAGTTCCATTGAAACAGAATTGATATACTGGTTCCTAAATTACCAGCAAGCTGTTTAAAAAACTTCTCCTATCTGACCCATCTAATTTTCAGTGCATTATTTCAGTTGCCTTCAATATTGGGCAAATGCAAATATATGGAGATGTGTATCACAGGGCAGCTCAGCAGGGCTATATCCATGTCACTGACTTACACACATAGAGCATGGGAAATTATGCAGAGAATAAATTTTCTAGAACTACCCCAAAGAGAGAGGTCAAAATCCTAATAATCTGTTTATCTGATCTGGCAGCTATGGAATCTAGAAGAGAAAAGATTTTGGAAGGAAGAGCAAAGCCCTAGACTAAGACAGAAGAGTCTGGTTGCAAAGAAGCATCAGTATGTTTGCTGTACAATTGTAAAATTATTTTGCATCTGCCAGACTTGTTCTCTGATACAGCTATGTGACCTTCATAGGCAAAATAGCAAAATCTGTTGTTTACACGACTAAGTTGTCACTTTTCATATGATCTTCTTTTTAGTACTTATTGTTTAAGTATTAGGCTTAAAAGTAGTGGAAGTGAATCCAATTGGAGGCTGGGTTAAAGTATTGGATATACCTTATAAATAAATCCAGACTCTTCAAAAAAAGGATTGATCCAAACCTTAAAGATTTTATTACTTTCTGGATGATAATCTCCTTCTAAAATAGTGAGAATCAAAAATGGACTACTATTAAATGCAGATGCTGTTATAATCAATTTTTGACTTGATCTGGATGGTGCTTATATTCAGTTGTGAAAATCCTCATCAAGTATTTTACACCAAGTAATCCAAAAGGCTTTGATTTGTAGAATACCATCATGTGAAAAAAACCAAGATTTATCAATAGTTTGTACTTTTGAGTGCATTGATATTTCCAAAAGGACTAACACTTTTTTTAAATAAAAAAGTTTTAATCATGGCTTGTACCTATCCCAAGAAGTTTTTCAACCTGAAATTACACACATATTTTTCTTCTGCCACAATCTGAAGCAGTAAGAAAGTAAAACTAGGAAAAGTCTTATAAACTGCAATCTTCATTAACCTTACCTTTATGTCTACTGGGAGTGGGGACAAGCATTCTAAAGTTTTTTGTTAAAATGACATCTTGTTCCATTCTGATGTTATTTTTGTTATATACTACATATCAAACTTGGACTGTGTTTGGATATCCAACCTAGTTCTGCTAATTGAAAGTCCCGGAATTAAGAAATCTGTGATCAGATGTGTGAGGAGAAATATATTACAAATGGAATACTATGCTCTTTCAACCAGAATTTCAACCAGCAGCTCCCCTAAGAGGAGCTTTTCTCCATGTTATGAGGCTTATTTCTCCATCTCTGTTCTTTTGTTTCTTGAATGATCAGTTTAAAAAGTAAGTGTTCTATTTCATTGTAGAGAAAGGAATGGACTACAGCTGTTCCAAATATTCAGGTATTTACCTGTCACTGTCTTTGTTGCTACTGGAATGTTACAGACACATGGATTAAAAACCCCCAAAACTCAATAGAGCCAATCTAGCAGCCGACTGTTTGAGTCAGTCCTTCTGCGACATTTTAATTCACTGATCTCAAATGATTTAAAATGTGAAAGGTCCATACTACTTACTGTTTTGTGCCAAAGCTTGAAGCAGACAGTCCAAGCATCCCTCCAAGCTATCTGCTGTACTGTCAGTGGATGTTATCTTCAGCTTTTTCAGGGCTTCACTTAAATTATCTGCTTGATAAACACAAAGGAAAAAGAAATCAGTGTCCTCATCAATTTGGTAACAGCACTATAGTCTTGAATGTAAATAGTTAATATAAACAGTTCCTATATCAATGAAGAAGAGGACATGCATGGTCTGTGTTCTGAGGATACAAAAACCCAGGAGTCAAAAGTTATAGATGAAATGAAACTTTTCAAATTTATATATACATTTATCATTTTGCATCTGAGAACAGGATGTCACAGCAGGTGCTCTATGAAATGCCACCGAGCAGCAATTTATCTATCAGTATTTTGTCAGCCTCACCGTTACAGAAAACCAGCAGCAGTTTCTTTGCTTCGCCCCTTGTGTGTGGGAATAAAATAGAATAGAAATAAGCATATCTTGATCTTCATCAATAGAGGTGAAGTAATTGAAAATGCCAATTTCTGCATGCTGTGTAGGCTTCCATCTTGACTATTCACAGATGCCTAGTGCTAAGCTTAGAGTCTTTTAAGAATTATGACACTTTCCACCACAATGTTACAAGCTTCATTGTTTATAGGAATTGTGTTAACTCTTTAAATTCAACTGATCCACAAAAACAGATGGCATCTTCTTGAAATAAGAAAGTTCTGTTGTGGATTTCAGATATTAACTCTTCCCTCTTTAAAAAAAAAAAAACCCACCACCATCCAAATGCAAATGAGATTACATCATTCTCAAAAGACACCTATTTGCCCAGTAAAGGTTGGGGTAGTATGATTGTTACCATTTTGAGGGTTCTATCCTTTGATGAGCAAGTTTAAGGCTGCAGCTGCAGCCTGAACCTCTGGTAAGCCCACTGATGACTAACCTCACTCTGAATGGGCTATTCTTTTCACAACGAGTGCTGATTCAGTTTCCATGCCAACTATGACAGCAAGCAGAAAGTGTTACTCAAAACAAATAATATTAAATAGTGTCTCGCTGTCTCTTGTTCCCAGTGGCTGATCAAGAGCCTTGACCCAAGCCCGACAGAGCCATAGGTGCAGTTTCTTTTCAGTGCATCACTGGTATCTTCTGAGCCTGACTAGCAGCCAGTGCTGCTTAGAGCTTCCCACCAGTGTAGGAAGCCTCCTTGACAGGTGAGCTGGCACCTGCTGTGCTTTGCCTCCTCTTCACTTGCCTATGTATGGGATGGTGCAAAGGAAAAGAGTGAAGACTCAGCAGGCATCCCATGAAAAGGGTGGAATCTCACTCCTCGAGTGCTCTGCTTCTCAGCCAAGGCTGTGGCTTTTGTTCCACCTCCAATTTTTATTAGCATATGCTTTTGTAGTTCAATATTCCATACAGATAAAGGTGAGATACTTAACTTTCTAAAGTGCTCAGTATTTATATATGAAATTGCTTATATGTTTCTATGATCAGGCAGTTATTTTGTCTATTCAGTAATGAACATGTTCTTAGCAACACTATAGTGAGGCGTGTCAGTACTCCTTAATGCAACCACACTTGGTTGTGGCTTCTCAAGATCTTGAAAACCTCCCTCCCTACCACCTCCTCACTATGCTGAGCTGCCACCTTCTGGAACAAGCTAACTGGGAAAAAAACCCTAAATTTGATTTCCCCTCATACTCACATTACTCTCTAGCAGGCTTACCACAGCACTTTTTTTGAATCATCTTTAGCCAACAGTAAAGTTGAACATGCACTGCAAAGTCTCATTGCTTAAATACATTATTCAGGATATACCACTAGAATTTGTCAAAAGACACAACATGTCAATGACCAGCCCCAGTACTACAATTTTATATTGTGCACTCCACCTCCTCTCATACCTTCTTCACCTGCCTCCTTCTCATATTTTTCTCTTCAGTTTTCTGCTAACATAGCACTAATTCTCTTCCTTCCTTACAGGCATCTCATCTCCTTGTACATTCACACACTTAACTTTGAAGCTATAGCAACATTTACAGTAAGAAGACTCAATCTACTATATATATGAAAAGCAAGGGTTCCTATAATCTGGGGAAGAAGAAAATGCAAAGATAAGAAATTCACTGTCACACTAGATTTTGCAAACTATTGTCAGAGAGTACACTCAGATTTTATTTCTCTTTTACAGCCTCTCCTGCTTCACTTGTGTTCAATAAATCACAAGATACCACTTATTATTTCATTTTTCTTTGCAGAGATGAGTGCTTTATATAAAATACTTGTTATTTCTTTCACTCCATTCCATATCAGAACCTGCAATAGAGTTAGAAGTCTCCCCAGTCTATTTTCCTACCACTCCTTTCTGCTCAGTGCCATGTAAAGTTTTTCTGGGGAAAGTCCACTATTTTAATACTACAGAATTACAGATTTTATGCAAAATTTTGCATTTGGGGCAAAATTATTCAAATGTGACTATCCAAATATTTCATTCCCTAGGACAAAGAACTCAGTTTTTCATGGTACCAAGCATGTGCACATGTGCACATTCCACTAACATACATGGACATTTAACGGCAACTTTAGACAAACTTCAAGAATCAATGGGCACTTGTGACAATGGTACTTGTGACCATACTGCTTTTAAAATATCTTATGAAACAATGTGTGCCAAACTGCCTTTCAACTAGGTATACTTGGATGCTGTATTTTTAAAATAACGTAACATGATAGGAGAGATAAATTTAGAAACCATATGCATAAAGTGTGCTTTGAAAATACATTACAATAATCCTTGATTTTCTAATAAGCCTACAACTCTAAACTTCTTGCAGCTTGACAATTAACCACTCTGTACTAAAGAAGAAAATATAATAGGAATACTGTAGAGACAACAGATCTCTTGACACAATGCCAGAAGGCCAAGAGCCCAGAGGGAAGAAACCATCCTTCTAGAAAGAACTTATTTGTTTACCTTGGTTCTTTCTGTCCTAGTCAATCTCCTTTCTAAACTGAGTTGATACCTTGAAAAAGACAGTTACTTTTGAAACCCAAGAATCTTGGACATGTGGAAACAGATCTTCAACAGATTCAGCTGTTTTTTTATCTTTTAATTTTTTTTCTTTTGCTGTCCTGAAAAGAACAAACCCCTATAGTCTGAGATGACACTGACAGGGATATTCAGAGAGAAGTGCTGTAGTGTTCCAGAAGGCTCTCTGGAGCTATATAATCACATAATGCTTCCCAACTCCTGCTGTTTCACCATTGCCCTAAACCCGTTGTTTAGGGAAGAAGCTGCAAATGCTTCTTTTCCAAGTACAAAACCCCTGTTGTTTTCTTGTGATCATCTCCTGCTTACTTTTGTGTCTCCTCCTCTCCTTCTGTAGAAGCTGTTTCCAATAGGCTTGTTGCTGCATAGCCTGATCAGATTGTCAGCAATAAAATCCCATTAAATAAAAGCAATATAAGGAATCTTTTTGGCTTAGTATCAGAGAAACATGAGTTGGAGCATTGTGTCAACATGCAAGTCGTGTGAAGCTCACATTAGGAAGATCTAAGGGTGCAAGATTAGGATGGCTAAGGTAAAAATTGGCTGGTAATGTTCCTGTGGTACAGTTGGTCAACAATGTGGTATCATGTTGTGAATATGTGTGGCATGAAGTCTGAAATTTAATACAAGTATCAACTATTTTGTTGATGACCCTAAGCACAGGGAGTCTCTCACATCTGGCTTACTGTATTGCTTTCAGGAAGACTAGTTATCTTATCTGGACAAGAAGCTCTGAATTCCACACACCTTAATTCTATATATCCTAATGTTACAAACTGGTAAGTTAGCAAGTGGAGTCTGCCAAGAGCTGTCAGACCTGTCTGGCCCATTCCACCTACGGTTACATTTTGTTTTCCCCAATAACTACTCCTGCACAAACACTCATAAAAAATGAGGCTGTTTAAATTTTTTCATTGCCCACATTGCTTTTTGGTAGCACAGTATTACTACTATCTCTTGCAACGTTTTGCTATCTCTTGTGCAGGCATTTTTACGGAGCAAATTAGTCAGAAACTAACATCAGTGAATGTTTTAATACTCCATTTCACTTCACTGTACTCTTTTTTCTAAGAGCTTTTCTGTGACTCATTCCTACTTGCAGTCACTGACTTGTTTTATATAAAATAACTGTTCTTTCATCTAGTAAAAATTTGGTAGTTCATCAACTTTGTTTAGGGTCAGGGCAACAGGAGTGCTGGTTAGACTGTAAAAACTTTGGAAAGGTACTCAATACTCTTTCTAGTAATGCAGCTTCTGAGGGTAACTTGCCAATTTTGCTCTGAGTCTACAGCATCTTCACCCAAATCACAGGAAAAACCCTGTTCCATGACTGATGTTAATAAAGTATGTAGAATGTCTTAGCTGAGTACTTAGATAGATGGTCAGCTTTTGTCTGGACTGCTTTTCATATATCTTGTAACATTTTATCCAGTATAGATATTTTCTCTATAAAATGAGGACTTTGAACACATCATTAATATTGACTGTATCTTTTGACTGACACTTCGTAGGTGTAGACATGTTGTTATTAAACAGACTACTGCATTATACATGCAACTTAAAGGATAAGGAAATCAAAATTAATAGATATTGAAATGGGACACACTGAAACATGCTGATCAGATAAAAAAAAGAAGTTCCAGCAGTTCTGCTATTACAGGGATGTTGGCTGTATTAACATCAGAGTCTTTTGAGTCTGTTCCACTGCCTCTCAGGAAACAATGAGACATCAAAATTGAGCAGAAGGAATGGTGCCATTTTATGGGTCTCCTTGTGTTGTAACAGCATAAATCTCTTAAAAATGTAAGTACATACATGCACATGGGCTAGACTGCAGAACTGACTTCATTTTCTTCTACAGACTTGAAATTACTAGACTTTCAGTCCAAACTAACTCATATGAGAAATCCAACCCATGCTCACCACAGTTTTTGATGCATAGTGTATTCTGATGTGGTATTATTTGAGAACTTGACACAAAGATCAGATATGTAATCCGTTTGGGTGAGATTTATATATTTGGCCTGAATGACTTCTTGCAGCAGAAATCCCAGCAGCTGGTGAGATCTGTAGCACAACTTTGGTGTTTAATGAACCCAGATGCCACTTCCCCAAATAATACGGAAGACTGGTGCAAAATTTGGAGAACCTTTTAGCTCCCACGACATTGAATAAGCTCGCAGAAATGTACAGCATGGGTCCTTTTTGAACCTATATAAACTGAGACACGTCCTTGTGGTAATTTTTCAGAAGATACCTAGTTCCATACAAATGTTCACATTGACATGCAAAATACTTCAAATACAGAGTTTACTGAGTACAGAAGAATCTTTTTCTCACATTCAGCCCATTGCCAAAAAATACTCTATCCTCTTTTTTCTTTATAGCAGCTGCCCTCAAGCACTCCCAAGTGTACAATATTTTCTGCCAAACCACTCAAACCCATCATTAGAGACAACTATGCTTCTAGGCCATCCACAAAATTTTTAAACCTGGCATCTAATCAGGAGGTACCTATATGCTGTCAGAGGGCAGCAGTGAAGAATTAGTTTTTTATTAGTAATGCCAGAAGACCTGTACAGACATACAAGACCAACATCCTAATCAGGAAAGACCTTTTTTTTTTAAATAGAAGCCCTGTTTGTTTCTGTCCTACCATGTTCATCGAGGTGGGTTAATGCTTTTTTCCCAACAAATTTTCTAGTTCCACGGATATAATGATATACTGATTAACTGCAGGGCTTCTTCGGCAAGCTGATTTTTACTTAGGTACATTTGCTCTACTTTTCTAGCATAGTAACTAATTTTAATGAGAGTGTCTATTTTTGACAGCAGTTCAGCTGCTTCATTCTTAAACACTTTCTGAATCTTAGATATATGCCATCTGGTCTTAGAGACTTGTTACTCTTTCATTTATCCTCTTGCTTCTGCATCTGTTCCTCTGACATAGGGCTACATTTTTATTACCTGAAAATACTGACACGCCATGACTCACTGCCACCTGAGCACTAAGCTACCTAATTAGGTTTTGTAATTATCTGGTCAGCTTATACACACTAACAGCTACTTAGTCAATCTGTATTCAAAATTAGGATAGAAACCTACAACACATGGCATCAACCAGCAGTCAGTACACTTGGAATCTCTTGCCAATGCAAATTTTCTGTTTGCTTCCCCCCTCACCCCTCGGAGGACATTTGATATCTTTGAAAATAATTTCATGTATTATTTTTACTGTAGCCACAGATAAACAATAGATTCTTATATAAAAACATTTACACTATGCCAAGGTATATGAATCTATAGCTGCTGTAATAGGTTTCTGCACATTTATGATCCTCTGTTACTTAAATCATGATTTCCAAAGGCTATCAGAATGACATTTCAGAAGATTTTGCAGAACTTTGGAAAATTTTTTTTCCTCTTTCCTAGGAAAACATGGTACAGATTTAGGTATCTTTATATCTCATAATTAAACACTGCAGATCTGGAATTATTTCAAGGTCTAAAGAAATCGATCAAAATTCAGTGAAATCAACATAACTCTACTGCTTTACAAAAAGCCTTAAAAGATTTTGCTTAAAACCAGTCCTAGTAGAAGAATAAAATAGATTTTTTTTCATTTAATAGAAAGCTGCTTGATAAAGGGAGTCTGCAGTGGACAAATTTTATTTAAAAATCAGCTAATGATAGAAAAAGTAATTTCAAATAATTTGGTTCTCAGTTTATGGAAAGAGCCGTTCTGGTACTCTATTACTAGCAGTAGTTGAAAAAACTATCAAGATGGTTACCAATTTGTAAAGAATTACAATTTAATTGACAAGACTGCATTTGTATTTGCATAATTTATTTTCATATAGCTTTTTTTCTCCACGTGCCTCATCTTCACTGAGTCATATTATCAAAATGGTTTTAAATACACAAAGTTCCAAAATTATATCAACCCACATATATTTCACCATGTAAAATATTTACCATACAATACAGTGCATGCCAAGATGTACACATGAAGAATGCTGTTTTATCCAAGGGACACCTCTCTCTTTCAGGACAAATGTTCTGTCTAAGAACAGCTGAATGTCTTTTCATACCCTCCTTCTTGGCAAGTGGTTCTCCTTTTATTTACCAGGTATTACTAAAAGATGAAGGATCATTTCCTTTCTCACTGGCTATTATAAAGTTACCATCATTACATTATGTTTCATGATTCAAAGATATGAACGTGCTAGCTTTCAGAAGGTATTTATAAAGTATGAGGGAAGCAACGCACTGTGTAAGTGAATGGGAGAACTGGAAATTTAGGGTTAAAAGTATCTGTGTGGGAAGTGGGGTATTTAACATGAGATTTTCAGGTTCCAGAATTCCTGCACACTCTAGATTCTGCAGGAGTCTTCAGATGCAGACACAGATTACACCCAGCACTTCTATAAAGCAGACCACAACACATTATGGACAGGTATCAAGAGAGCATCAAGTATCACATGGGGCAGAAGGGGATCCTGCTCTTTGTGGGAACATTCAACTGTAAATGTTTCTCTATACATGCCCACCCCTCCTTAGTTTAGGACATGGCTTCAAAGTACTGCAACATAAAAGGAAAGAGAAGGTCTCTTCCACCAGATTATTCCAGATTACTGCCCACCCTATACACAGAATGAAAAAAAAAATTAGTGGGGGAAAAAACAACAGGACCAAAATAGTACTTTAAATGACTACTGTTACTTCAGAGAGTAGTCCAAACCTGTTTCTTGCTCATGCAAGAACTCATCAAGCAAATTAAAATGGACAGCCTAAAGCAGACAGTTGGAAAAGAATATAAACTCTCCCTGAAGAGTCAGTAAATGACTGAAACAGGATCTTGGAAAAAAAAGGAGTAACCTTAATGCTAATCAAATCTATCATTCCCTACAATGCTGTACTACATATAGTCATATGGAGCAGCACAGAAGAGACAAGCTGCATGTCTGCATGTGTCTATGCACAAGCACACACATAAGCAGCTATCAGGGCTTGCATCTCTCTACTGTCTCTTTTTAAATTTATTTTAGGTAGTTTATTATGTTCTGTTGTCTTCTTTTTCTTTTCTGCTCCTCCAGATGATTTCTGCCTGAAGCACTTTTAATCTAGCAAGCAAGAGTCACTTTGTCAAGTCATGACAGCAAGAACAGAGAACGGGTGCTAGAAAACAAACAGAAGGAAATTAAACTACTGAAACAGTGCAGTCTAGAAACAGCACATTTAAAACTAAATGTATCAAGCTTTTTCAGCTTTATCTTTTCTTTGAGATGATCTTTGCCTACACTACTGTGTCCAACTTTTTCTAACTGTACCTGCTCTAAAAGTCTTGATCCTAATGTGACTCAAGTTAGCAGACTACAAATGCCAGCCTAGACATTACAGAAACAAATAAGAGGAAAACACTTTCCTCAAGAGCTTTTAATTTTTTGTTAAAGTATTTCCCCTACTACATTAGAACACTGATTTCTTTTGTGGCATAATTTAACAAGGCTGCCAATCCTCTGTACTTTTTTCAAGTTCTATACCAAATATGGCTTATTAACCAACAAAATAACACACATGGAATGCTACAAGTTAGTCTGAGTGGACTTCTGTAGGATGTTGTAACGTGGGACAACAATTTAGACTTGAAGTATACATTACTAATCAATTTAACCAGCTTACTCTAGTGTTAGCTTTTTAGATAAACAAGTTAAAATTACTTTTTCTTCTTACTGAGCCTAAAAACAAAACAAACAAACAAAGAGATAAATAAAAACCAGCTAATACAAAGTTCCAGAACTAAGAAAAATTCTCTGACTTCAACAAGCTCTGGTTCAGGTCTTTGGCCTACTCTCGGCAAATCCATATCCACTGTACAAGTACATGGTGCAGTGTCTGTCAGAACTATACTTATACCTGCTTGAGTTATTGAACAAATACATTGTTTGATTCTGTATAAAGCCCTCAGGCACATCTTTCACCAGCAACAGTGAGGATTGTGTCTGGGTAAGATACCTAGGTTCAAAATTGGTACTGCTAGCTCTAATTGTATGTCACATCAGTGTCCTTCTGTCAGATGTTATGAAATACTAATCTCTGACTAGACAGCTGTTTTCTAGCTATCATGAGTTCCCTGAAAACCTTAAATATGGAAAGGAAGCACCTGAAAGGAATAGGCTGAACCATGAGTCCACAGAGTGTTACAGATTTTGTTTCTTTTCTTTTAGGCTGTCTGGTTTGAAGGTCACAGAATCATGGGCTCTTTAAGGCTGGAGAAGGCCTCCAAGAACATTGACTCTACCCTTTGACTAAACACCACCATGCCCACTAAAGCACATTGAGAAGTGCTATATCCACCCAGTTTTTGAACATTTCCAGAGACAGTGACTTTACCACTTCTCTGGGGAGCCTTTTCCTGCTTTCAGTGAAGATTTTTTTCTTGATATCCAACCTGAGCCTCCCCAGCACAACTTGACAACAACTTGTTGTCCCTTGAGTGGGACAACAGTTCCACTTGTCCCAGTTATCTGGGGGAAGAGGACAACGCCCACTTTGCTACAACCTTCTTTCAGGGAGTTTAGAGAGTGATATGGTCACCTCTTACCATTCTTTTCTCCAGACTGAACAACCTCGGGTCCCTCAGCTGCTCCCTGTAAGGGTAATCATCCTGTCATTTAGTGGAGACAATGGAGATTCTCTGTTTTCAGGTATTTCTTACTGACAATAAATAAATCCATGATGATGCCAGAAAAGGAGGAGTCACATAAATTCGCATGGTCTTAATGTTTACCAGAATCCTTAAATGGAAATCTGACATCACTATTACCAGTAGTTACTGATATCAGAAATCAAGTCTTTTTAACACTTAGGTATTTTTTGTTCTTTTTTATAAAATACATTCTCTAAGTCTATTAATTGGAAAGTTCTGTTTTTAATATGACCACATATTGTGCATATAAAAACACCTTTCTGAAATTCACTAAAAAGTAGTGATACCTAAATTACCATGCATCTCACAAAACTCTTCTTATCTACCTTACAGAAATGACAACCTCTGAAGTAGTCTTCATCTTTGCATGGGAAGGTATATGTGTAATTTTGCGTAGTATGAAAGTACATCAAGCTTTCTGACACATCCTCTACAAGCGTTTCAAAAATAGTAAGTTAAGAAACAAAATCTCAGCCCTTGTCCTGTTGGCTGTTAATAAAATTCCATCTGGTCACTTAGGAACTGTGCCAACATTACCACACAAAGAGCTTTTAAGCTGTTTGAATGTTCAAGAGTCATTTGACAGCTTTTTTATTTACCTTTTTTTTTGTCAAATATGCACCTAATACTATACAGATGGCTAGGTTCTAACAAGTTTACTTGTATGCAATCTTGAAACTAACCTTGAAAGTAAACTGCTGAGGTTTTGCTTTGGGGTGTTGCTTGGGTTATACCTTTTTTTCTAACATTTAGGATTGTTCAGTCTACTGCTGCTTCAAATTCCTTATTAGGCAAATAAAAAGCGAAAGTGAAAACTTGGTGCCTGCTTTTTCTAAAATGGCAAACATAGTAAGAATCTGCTCAACCTGCTCAGAGCCAACAGAATGGGAGCAGGAGAAAGGGAGCTGAAGTCTCGGTAAACAGCAAGTTAAAGAAATGTTCACTGACAAAATTCGTCAAAGGGAGAGAAATCCCAAGAACCACTCGGGGCAATGAGAAAGACTTCAGCAGCAGATGGAGACTATTCTCAGTGTATATTATCCTTATATCTTTTAGTGCCAAAATCAGTTCTAGATTTACTCTCGTGACACTGTGATAAAAGATGTGTATTTAATACAGAAAAATAATTTTCACACTGTAATTTATATTTAAATTTGTATTGGAAAATCAAAATTGCTTTGCCAAAAAAACCCCATCCCCCATTAAAAAAAAAAAAAGATTTCTGAATGACCTGATCCAGCTTCAAAGTTACCCAGCTTGGCACATGAGGCTGTATTAGGTGATGCCATCAATGACTTCATTTTTTGTGTGAAGCTGTTAGTCCATGTGATGAGGCTGAGCAAATCATTAACACGTAACAGTGAATTTGCTTGGCCTGGTCTCTTGCCTTCAACAATCATTATAATATCAGGGTGGATTCAATATGTTACAAGTCTTGCAGGGGTAATGCTGGTCATCTACTTCTGCATGATACTGAGCCAAAAGGGACACCAGGCTCTCAGCTCGAGGATCAATTGTCTAGGATTCAAGATATCCAGTCAGACAAGAATGCTCTTTCAGTTACGTGAAGTGGTTTAGTAATGCTTTCTCCTCATTCATATCCCTCAACATCTTTTAACTGAATCAAGTATAAAATCTGTTAGTTAAGGGAATCAATTTGTATATTAAATTTCTGTAGGATAAGCACTCACTCTACAGGTAAGAGTCTGATTCTGTCACTATTTATAGATGGGTAACTGAGTAGTCTTACACTTCTGCATACACTTTAAGGTCCTGACATACAATGAGTTAATAAAGGGAATAAATCTGTAAAAACATAGAGTATTTTTACTGTTGTTTTAATTAAATTGTGGGCATTTCAACCAAGTGAAATTTTGGAAAGGATCCGAGTAGAAAAATCTTGGATTTGACGTTCTCTTTCAATTCTTTAGTTTGGACTTAATTAAAACTAGCTACTCCAAACTTCAAAGCTATAATATTTGATTAGAATCCAAAGAGTAATCTACTACAGAAAATAAAATGGATCTCAGCAGTGGAAAATAGAGACTAATCTAGGAAAATCCATGAAGATTTAAGGAAAGACCATTATAGATCCAATAACAGAACATAATGATGTTGCTACACATATTCTGTGTGCTATATTTTGTTTAGTGCTGTATTTTTAAAGGTATCTTGGCACCTTAAATGAAGACATACTTGAAATAAATAATTTATGGAATCTGCCTTTGTACTCCTGGTTGGAGATCTTACATTTTTATAAATTAATAACTTAAATTTCCCAGTTCTTTTACAAGCAAAGAAACTGTCTTGTTTGTTGGGTCTTCTAGCAGCTCATTTTAAATTCAAGGTCGATCAGAACACTCTAGCAACCCATTTTCTCCTGGTCCAGCTATCAACTTGAGTTTCTCTGTGGCAGCTGCTACCACAGTGTCTGGTGCTGAAAGAGTCCCCTTTGTATGTCCGCTCTGTGAGAAACATCTCTGACATCCGACACAGAATAGATACCAGATATTGAAAAGCCTGGGGGCTCACACAACACAGTTCAATGAAATCTCAGCAAGGAAAGTAAGTATTTACCCTGATATAATTATAAAGGTCATTTTATATTCTATTCTTTTACAGTTAACATAGAAATATAAATATGAAATAAAACAAAATTTAAAAGGTAGCAATTAAATTAGCTTAGCAGTTCCTAATTAAAAAGACATAAGGCATTCTGTTATGCAACACACTCATGCAAGTTCCATTTTCCTTCTTGACAAGATACATATCCTAAACCAGCTGATCTACTACACTCATCCCTGCAGCTATCTTTTTATGGAAACATACAGTTTTCCCCCAGTTCTCTATCCCAGCAGAAGGCTGAATTACAGCCTCTGCATCTTGTCAGACTGGGGGACTCCACAATGATGTTCCAAAGGGTACATATTCCTTAGATACAAAGTCTTAATGGTGATTTATGGTATACTCAGAGGACTTAAAAATTTGCATTTAATTTGGTTTTATTTATTTTTCCCCAAAATTACCCCAAAATTCCCTACTTTTAATTATGTGCTGCATGATAATTATAAATCATGCATGAAAACTTTTAACCCTGAAAATACACTGTTTGAATTTGATGAGTGTGTACAAGTAAGTTCCTAATGGAAGTGACCTTTTGTGTTATTGTTAGGTTTTCAGTGAAAGTTTCTTAGAAACAGATTAGTTACAAATCTAATAAGTGCCTCTAAACCCTTTTATTTACAAATGTCTGACAATCACTCTTACGGTTGTAAGTACTTGTTTGCCTGTATTATCCTACCTAACGTTACTTTCATCAAAGTGTTTTTGTCTCAAGGAAAAAATCTGAGATGGAAAGACCAGCAAATAAAAATGCACTTTTCCACCTAAACACACAACTGTTAAGACCTGTAATTAAAAAATTCCCTTTGACCACAGAAGGGCCAATAGATATTTGTGACAGACTTCTCATGCCTTGGAGCAAAAGGCTTTTAGTATTTTCTAATGTCAGTGAAGGATACAGAGAAAATTAAGTCAGTTTTGAAAATCCCTGCTTCTTGGCTGGTGAAATGCCACTAATCCTCCAATTTAGCAGTTTAGTGAAAATTACTAAAATGGCCCAAAATCAACAATATGCACTTTGTAGGCAGATTGTAGTGCCCACATATCACAAATTGAAGGCTACATTGTCAGCATTATTCGTCTATAAGCTTTTAGGGCCAAAATGCTCTCTAGAGTTTTTAGTTTGCTTTTATAGATATCATGTATGGCTTTAAACCTGGTATTATTAAGATTAGCAGACATCTGTGGTTAATCCCTCTAGTGATAAATAGCTGCCTATTAATGCAGTTATTTATTTTCACCTAGGAATTCATAGGATGTAGAGCATCAACAAAACCACTGCAGTGATGGGATCAGCTCAGATCCTCTCTAAAGGAAAAGGATTCAACTGAGTCTTCATGTAAGACTGACACAAAACTGCAGAATCAGATGGCAAAATTTAAATGGTGCACAAACTGTTCCGTATAACCCTATTTTAAACAAAAATTGTCACAAAACCCACTAGTATTCTGCATGACTGCTGTAGTTACAAGTGATCATTAACCTCTGGCCAGCCTTTAAGAGCCTTATTTAGTAAAATTCATACTAGAGTGGCAATGCAGTAAACATGATACTGATGTTCTGATGCAGCACGTTACAGTACATGGGCACAGCTGGGTAAATCACAATCCGAATGTTACAGTCCTCAAGTATTGCTTCAAGAAACTGTGATGAGCATTTGAATGAGTGAGATGATGCAATAGGTATGCACTGAAAATATGGTTTTGGAGAGAGAAAATCTGACAGCACAAATCAGGGGGAAAAAAATCTCCAAAAGAGAGGGCTACTTTCTCTGTCTTAAATCTCAGGACTCTTAATTAAACTATTAATCCCCTACTCAATCAACTGCCTTTGGGCAACATCCCAAAATCAAGTGAAATGCTCCCAAGAGATACACATTTACAGGAAGCTCAATAAAAAAGGCAAGCAAGATTTCTTTTCTTTCCAAAAAGAAATGTATCTTTTAAAGACAAAAAATTTCTGCAAAATGCCACTCACTAGATTAAATTGCAAGTCATTTGCTTCCCCCACAAGCAGGATCTGACTGTGTGCGAAGTGGAGGAGTGCTTTGCTTTCTCTGCTTAATAACCATCTCTCAGAGTAGGTAAAGAGTCACATTGACAAAAACAGAAAGGGGTCAGGTTCTGCACACAATCTGCAGGTCTCAAGGATGAAGGGCAGATGGGAAGTACAAACAAGTCCTTGGGATACATTTCACAAGGAATGTAAGGATCTGTGTCAACTCGATACAGTTGCACATGCTATGTCCCCAAATCAAGAATGCCCACTGTACTCTCAGAGACATTTACCCTTTTGATAACCATGAAGATCTTGACGGATCCTTAAATCACAGGGGAGGAAAAAAAATCATGTTTACATGCAGAGATGACTGTAGGAAGCCTACCTCCTATGGACTCTTTCACCAGGCACCGGATTCTGCAGAAATATTACCTTTTTTTCCTTTTAAGTTCCACATGCATATAGATTAAGCCCAAATCCAGAACTCTCTTAGTTCTCTCAGGCAGCTTATTAACCAAATTCACATATTACTTTTATTGGTGTCTCTGGGGGTAAGGCTCTTCTAGGTCCTGCTTCCAATGTGTCCTGTCAACACGGGCAAGAGAGAAATTCTTGGGAGAAATAATCTCAATACAAAGCACATGGCAACAATGTGAAAGTGCCTTTTGCACATAAGTGTGAACATGAAAAGAAATCAAATGCTATCCTCTACCTGAAAGGATTTAAACAAAATTTCTCCAAAACATACTCAAATCAGAATTTTGTATTTTTAATGTGAGGACTGAAATACCTCTCGCTTCTTCTGTTGAGACATATTTTATATTGGATGGGGCTTGAGCAACCTGTTCTAGTGAAAAGTGTCCCCTGCCCATGGCAGAGGGCTTGGGACTATATGACCTTTGATGTTCCTTCCAACCCAACCAATTCTATAATTCTATATTAAACACTCATTGCATAAAACAAATGAGTAGTCACAGGGAAGTGCTGGAACTAAAACCCTTCACCTTTAAAAAATATGCCTTATCTAACACACTATGAACACATATCACTATTAGGTCTTATATCCTGGTTGGTTTGAGGGTACAGCTTCAATTTCAGGCAGAGGAAAAGCTTTGACTTTTGGAGCCCTTTCCTCCATAAAGATGTGCCTGTCCCAAGGAAGGCAAAGTTGGTAACCCACTTGTGACTCTTCCTCCATTCACATTTGAAAAGAAGAAGGTTTCAAACTTCCTTAGAAAACATGCAGGCATCCAGCTCTAAGAAATAATTTCAAGCCCTGGGCATAAGGCAGAAATCATGCTGATCAGAAAATGGCATGCATATTAATTAAGGGTGATTTCCTGCTGAGCTTGGAAGTTCATCCAACTCTGGACTCTCCAAGCACTTTTTATTTACACAGCCAGAACTCTTGGCTCAGGTTTCTGAATGCCACATTGGAAACCAGCACCTAAAATTCAGAGCATAGGCAAAATGCTGTCTGCCCCTAACCAGGCATCTACAGAGAAACTGCCACTGCAGTATTCCAGGATATTCATGGTATTTATTTTATACAGACTCTTAGGAGGACTGAGCTACTGATCAGCTGCCAGTCCTTTTGCCAATAGAAAGGAAAGCAGCAGTGATTCTTCAGAAGGAAGACACAAACAACAGAAGTCAAAACCCAGCATGATTTTTGAGGCAATTCCTGACCAGCTTAACAAGGATGTAACAAGGATTTGCAGCCTTTGGCATAACTGAGTGCACTTATTTATGGACTGCTAAATAGTCAAGAGGCACTAAAAATCTTTGCAATGATCTGTCAGTAGTTTGAAAAACTTCACCAATGTGCCCCAGGCCATCCTCCACTTGCATCTTGCACCAACATTAAGGAACAGCACAGTCCTTTCTATACCCTCTGTTTAGAGTGTTTACACCAAGGAAATTCCTCTCGTTCAGCATATATAACTCCCACAGATGCCAGCCACAAAGGGACCACAGATGAGAAAAGGATCTCTCTCCTAGTAAGTTTTGTGGTTGTTTCCTTTCTCCTGCATCTTTTTGTTCGCTATTGTAAGTCCTCTGAAAGTGGAAGAAATGGGAAGTAGAGAAAACAATAGTTCAGAAGTTGTCATACTTTACAGGGTAAAGATTAGAGACATTTCATGGAGTAAATGTGTGGATTATGCACAAACCAAAAGCATTTGTCAGTTTTAACTACTGTAGATATGCTGATATTTTAATGAAATTAATAAAAGGATGTTTCTGTATCAGCAGGCACAGAGCAAAGCAGCTTTGTTGCTGGCCATATCCTATTCAGTCCCAGAAGCTGCATATAAGAATAAAAATTTAAAAGAACATTAGCAGGTGAAATATTCTTCCTCTTCATTTTATTAACACATAAAAGCAACATACAGAATGTTATTGAATGTTGTTAATTAATACAGTAAGCAAATGATCCTTAAAGCAGCATTTATCAGGAAAATTGATAATTCAGCTATAAGAACAAGATATAAAAAGTCTTTCTCCTTCCTCAGGTCCCTTTGAACCAAGCAGTTGGGCACAATGAATAGTCGTTTGGTTACTCCTGATAATTTCAAATCTGCTTTAAAGCCAGCACAAGGACACACTTATCTCCTTCTATATCTTATCTAGGTATCAGACCTTCTCAGACTAAGTACTCCCCCACTCTATGTCAGCACTGTCACATTTAACCAGAGCTAGACTCATCCACAGAAAAGGGTACAGGAAAGCCCAGAGAGAGGGAACTAAAAACTACTAGTGCTGAAAAATCTAAAATATCCCAGGAAACACATCTGATCACCACTACCTTTTTAGACTGAAATTTGTCTTCTGCAATAATCTCTTGCAAAACAGTCCAGATATGTCCCACTAGAGACGTATTAAATGCCTCTGTCAAAAGGAACTATCCTCTGATCTAGTTGAGCAGAACTTTCGATTGTTCTACAATCAACACCATAGGCTCTCTAGAAGAATACAAACTGCAAGATGCTACCAAGTAACTTTGCAAGGATAGATTCATCTATCTTGGAAAAGCTTCCTTTTCCTCCAGGTTGCCAAAAATTTATTACCAAAGCTAAAAATGTAAATTAGTGATATTACATGAGTAAAACCTAATTAACCTAATTTGTGTAGAGGCTTTTACCTCTCTAATTAACACAAATACGGCCCACAACAGAGAGAGTGTGGATATGACTGAAGTGTGGGACTCAGGAGAGCTTGTAAGTACATGTTCTGGCTCATCATATTTCACCTCAGAGAATGAAAGGCATGCACCCTCCCCTGCTTAGCTGGAAAGGAACATGGTCATGTCATAGAATCATAGGAATAGCACTGAAAGCTGTACTAAAATCCAAAAATATGTAGATGAGGCATGTAGATGAGGCAGGAGCTCAGTAGGGCTTTCATGAGAATGACTGGGAGATCTGGACCCACTGGTTTCCCATTAACTGCTGCTGCAAGTCAATCTGAATGCATTTCTCATCAGCTAAATAAGTAATGTAGCACAGAAAGAGCTGAAATTCGATTTAGGCTACACCTGATAGTCCATTTTTTATCCTCAGTGTGATTTTGCAGAATTAAGTCTGTTGGGTGTGTAGAGACAAAGATTTGCCATCCTCAATCCACTTGCATTAGCTTGTGTTTACTTGTAACTCTGGTCTGTGTTTACTTGTAACTCTGGCACAGTTACTTGTAGTAACCAACGAACACTCCTAGGCAATTTTTCAAGTATATGGACTTTAACTATCCTTAATAAATAAATAGGTTTTGTAATTTATAGCTAATAAATAAACTTTAGTTTTCCTGGAGTCACAGTTATGAAGGTCTCATCATTGCTTTACATACTATCAAGAAATCAAACATAAATCTGCCAACCCTATTCAGACTGGCTGAACAGCAGATTTTGAGTATGCAGTTTGTGCTTGAAACCACTATAGCCTAAAGGCAGATACACATTTATAATCTTTGCAAACAGCACTGAATTTGGAGAAACAACTGGCATATCGAAGAGGAGTCCAGAGACACTGTCCAGAAACCTGGGGACTGGATCAACAGAAGTCTCCTGAAGTCCAACAGGGCTAAGTGTCAAGTTCTGCAGCTATGGCAGAATAACCCCAAGCACCAGGGCAGCCTGGGAACACACTGTTGTAAAGGGTTACAGGGGATGCCAAGTAAAACATGAGGCAGCAGCATGTTCCCAAAGTAAACAAAGCAAACTGTACATTGGTTACATCAGGAGCGTGACCAGCACATTGAGACTCTGCTTGACGCCTGCAAGGATTTGTGTGTCCCACAATTCTATGTCTGGGTCTCTATGTCCCAGATCAAGGACACTGCAAAACTGGGCAGAACTATCAAAATGGTCATGTTCCCACGACTAATGATGTGTAAGAGCTTGGGGGCCTCTGTAGTCTGGCAAAGAGGAGGCTAAGGGGGAAGCCTGGAACTACCTGAAGGGATGTTACAGAACCTAGAGGTTTCAACCAGTAGCTGCACAGTCATAGCTGACCTGGTTCAACCGCCTCAAAATCCTTCCAAATTATTGTTCTGTATTTCTTCTATGGTTCCATGACCCTGTTTCAAATTTAATCTCAAAACACTTTCACTGTTTCTACCGCAGTGTCTCCAAGTAGAACATGCCTAAGTCTTGTTGTGTCACAAATGTAACTGCTTGGTCCTTCTAAAAATTAGCAGAGCACAGATGGGAAAATTCCTCATCTGACTATTTCTGCTATCTAACTTTCATTTAAAAAATCTTTCCTTTTCTTTCCAAACAGGTTAAGTACTCTTTTGCTCTATAAAACAGGTAGCAGTTTGGAGCTCATGGAGAAAAGGTCCCAAACACAAGTAAAAAGTACTCCTTTTACATCTAAAATTATTTCATTTCACTTGCTAACAATATGTTAATTTTTAGTATGAGATTTTTAGTATTATTCATTTATTATGATATTTACTCAACAGTGTATGCAGTTTTGGTACTGCTTGAAATCCCATGTACATGAAGATAGACTGCGATTGTGAAATACAATGCAAGCAAAGTCTTACTACTAGGAAAAAGCAACTTGGTGACTATGATGTAAAAATAGCTTGACTTGGTAAGTCCTTCATATTATTCCAGAATGGTCTAAGCACAACTTTGAAGAACGGGGAAGATGGACTCTCTTTTGCAGTGGTCTTCAGTTGTAAAGGCAAAATAAAAGGAGTTTGAATGAGGCTTGATTTCTGTTGCAATATTTCAATACTGAGGAAAGATCATTAATTATTTATATCTTTGAAGAGAAAAAGAAAGCATTAAAAATGTGAATTCGGGCTTTAAAAAATCCCACAGAATTTGTGAGATGACAGTATACATGACACAAATGGAACATAATAGCCTCTAATACAGAGGCTATTTTGTGAACTATTTACTAGTTCTGCAAAACTGTTTACTAGAGCTGCAAAAGTATATTAACTCTCCACTCTCCTATTAAAGCAAGTAGTTAGGAACCTCACAGCTTATTAACTGTTAGGAGGTGATGCATATATAATGACCTAATACCTAGAAACTTTATATTTTGATGTGAATCAGACGTTTGGGTCTGAACATAAGCCTTTGAAAATGCTGAGTTAACCTCTAGCTGTCATTGTGACACATGCTGCACCTTAAAATCTCTATTAATGATGCACACTAGATGTCATCTCTATTAATGATGTCACACTAGAAAATCACATTTTAAGAACAAATGTTTTCACATGTATCAATCCAATATTTATTTTGCATGGCCTGCCTCTCACTTGTTATGCTACTTGTTTACTTTCAAGGTAAAAATCTAGTTTTCACTTAATTTCTGTTTCCCCATCTGTGTCAATCACAACCTTTTGAATACGTTAAATTTAAATCCTGCACGAGAATGGGAGCAGAAAGGACGACAACGTTTACAAACCACTGTCTTGTTCTTGTTTCCCCTTTTTTAAAGAAACAGATAGGAGTGTGATAAATTTAAGCTTGGATTTATTTACCTGCTTCACTTTTTACACAATTAAACAATAACTTCACTCTTGCAATTAAAAGGTTATTTAGATGAATTAATGTTTATAGATACCTCTTCAGAGGACTTTTTTTTAAGACAGAGCTGAGTTCTCTTATCTTTTCAGCAACTGTTTGTCACTCTTTGCTGACATGTCTGCATTTTCTCTCTAACACATGAAAAGTCAGATTTTCCCATCTTTATCTGACAACATGATACACTGAACTGTCTTGTCATTTGAGAATACAACTAATTTCCCCGTGCCACAAATTCTCCAGGGTACTAAACATCTGCAACTTTTTCTGGCTTCCAGAGATGTGAGTCATTGCAAAAAAAAAACCAAAACCCTCTGTCTTTAGATCATAAAGCCATTAATTCTACTAAACCATGATGAGTATTTAAACATGAAACTTTGACAAGTCATCTCAAATATGAAGGAACTATCGGCATAGTTTTATTATGAATCACTTAATTACCCATTACTCTATAGTCATATATGCTCAGGCAGAATATAAAAGCAACAATTTGGGCCCAAATACCATCTTAAATCAAATCTGCAGCCTCTATGCCTAATACAGGGCAATGGGGAACTGAGGCTATAATCTGACTACACTGAGGTTTCAGCAGCAAAGCTGGTTTCAACAGATTACCTCTTCTAAATGCTCTGCAACCAGGTCATTTAAGGCATTGCAATACAGCGTCACTTAAGCCTACAATACACATGTAAACCTGTCATTTGATAGAGTTTTCTGTATTCAATTTAAAGAAGTCATGTCTCAGCACTGAATATAAATTTAACTTTTATTAAATTAATGCCTCAATGCCTCTTGATAAGCTGTGTTGAGCATACAGATCTTTCATGTCAAAGCAACCACACTTTTTTTGTCTGATGGTTTTGCATTACCCTTAGATTAGATTACATTAGATGAAGCATCCTTAGAAGAAACATCTAGAATGCATTACATTAGAAGAAACATCTAGAATAAAAAGATTCAGATGATATGCTGAATTCTGGGAACAAATTAGTTCCTCAGTTACAAAGCAGAAGTGTATGCTCACCTAAACAAGCAGAACTGGGTTTCTAAACTTAAACAGAGCCTTGGAAAGTTAGAACTTAACCAAAGTCCAACACATGCTACATGATCAAAGCCCGAGTGGTACAGAATCTCTTACATAAACACAACACCACAGTGGACATCAAAGCCCCACTCTGGTTGTTCTTTGAGATGCTGACAAGTGAGTGTTAAAACAAATATTGTTAGAACATAAATATTTTCATTCCAAATTGTGACCCAGCTCAGAAGAGGCCTTTTAGTTATAAAGCTGCTTTTGCAAGAAGTCAGAGAGCTAAAAGAAATTTAAAAATCAGGGGCTTGCAAGAATTTCTGAGTTTTCAATTTTGATATCTACTCCTTGATCTCAGATTTACATCTCCACACAAAGACAGTCTAATCTTAATCTGGAAGCAGGCTCCTCAGCATATCTTGGATTGTAAAAAATAAACTTCTGGTGATAGGAAAAAACTAATAGAATCATCTATTTTTTTTTTTTAAATAAAAATGGTCAAGAAGAGCCTTGTGTTTCAAAAAACCTGCCAAAACAAAGTAATTTTTAAAATGTGCCTATTGATCAGCTTTCAAAAATCCAGCAAGTTCTTTATGTACAGCCAAAGATGCTGTTTTGTTGATAACAAATTCTGATTTTAGAAATAAAGTAGTTTAAGTAGTTGCTAGGTATGCTCACTTCCAAGCGATACCTCACTGTTGTGATCACTGAAGTACAGAAAACTGTTCATAAGTGGAAGAGCTAAAAGTAGGCTAAAACCAATCCAGTAGTCCACAGCTGTTGCTTTTTATCAAAGCCTATTTAGTATCAATTTAAAGAAAAAAAGAAAACATAAAACAGGCCACCCCTTGCTTAACTGAAGTGCTGCATTATCTAGGGCATTTCTCTCTCCAGCCATCTGTTTTGAGCTGGGTGCCTGCACTGAACTCAAATTTTATGCTCCCAAGAGAACTCTACCAGTCTCTTACAGAGACTGCGTGAGAAGACTCAAATTCTACCTTGTTCTCAACAGCAGAAAAAAGAACTGTGATACCTTGTTAAGGGGGAAGTTATGACCTCCATAAAGATAAACAGACACTTCAGATCATGTCTGGGATGAAGCTGCATTCCAAAGAAATCTACTGAATTGCTTTTTGTTTGTTGCCACTCTTCTTGCCTTTGGAGAAGTAAGCGTCCAGACTAATGTGTGTGATTAGAAGCATAACATGTAAAAGTCTTGCTAAGAGAAATTCCTAACATTTTCTGGGAATATCAGAAAACATCAAAAGCAATCACCTAATGGCTATAAAGTGAATTTCATTCTGAAAGTGCAGTATTTTCTCTATGCTGCTACAAGATAGAACAAAGGTCACTGTATGTAAATTAATAGCTTGTTGCATTGTGCTTACTGTTCCTTTTACAGGAGAATGTTCTAACATGATGCTCTCCATGTTAAATTGGTTTCTTCTTTGATATAACAAATTATATAAACTACATAATTCCATCAATTTGAAAGAAAAATCAAGTTTACCATATTGTTTTCTCTATCATAAAATATAGCTCTTTCTTCATTTAGCAAGTTCCTTCAGAGGCTATGTATTACTATAGTACCATTTCTAGGAACAGAAAGTTCCTAGAAAAAAGTGCTTCTGATGGTCAAAATCAGTCCAATGTCTGCATTCCTTCCCCAGCTGCATCAGCTGGGGAGCCAATATTACTATGCCATGAAAGGGTGGAGTGACCCATGCTATTTTACATACTTTCACCAAAACAGGACAGTTGAAGCTGTAGCACAGCCAACTGAATAAAGCAGGAGCCCAATTACTTCAGTGGTGCTCAGTGTGGGCTTTGTGGGGGTACAAGAATGCTGTATAAATATCATTTACACAAATAGGGCTCAATTCTGTACAATTTCTTTCCTACAAGATACATTCTTTAATATAATGTGCCTATTGTACATTAGGCAGAACTGAAGCATGATTTTAAGCTGGTCGTAAATAACTCGATATTTAACCAAAGAAAAAAACTAAAAAAAAAACAAAAAAAAAAAAAAAACCATCCCAAACACTTCAAAACTCTTGAAATTACAAAGCTGAGCACCAGTTTTTCAATTCTTTCTCTAACAAAGATGGTGAAAAGGGTATATGGTAAAAGAAGCTGTCATGTCTTTAGCTAATAAAGAAGGAACCTGATGAGGAGAGAATGTGAGATGGAAGGGAAGATGGAAAAGAATAGGTAACTGGAAGCAGACGATATAGAAAACTGGGCGATAAAATAAAGAAGTCTGAAGGAATAGGAAAGCTGTAAAAAGAGAGTACAAAGAAGAAAAAAGAGTATTAGGCAAACTAGAAAAGAATTGAATAAATACATTGTAACATCAGACAGACATATGTGGGGTTTGCCTGGAAAGTGTACACTGTATTTTGGGTACTACTGCACATAAATTGATTACTATCTTTGATTCAACTGAGGTACTATCTTGCTGTAAATGAGTGACGGGATTTTCACTGCAAAAGCTTAAAAAAAAAGCCAACCCTCCTGACCCCCAAACCTGCTTGATTCCTGCCAGCATCTCCTTACATACACATTCCTCCTATTTCTCTCAATCACCAGTGCTTCCTTGCTTTTTCTGTAATTCCATATGGCAGGAGCCAGCATGTCTATATGTTCTCCCAGAGCTTTGCAGAGAAACGGGTAAGAAAGACTGACAAGCTTTGCAGGATGAGAGCAAATTTATATTTGTATAAAGTGTATTAGTGGATTTCTAAATTAATTTGATTGTACCAGACATTTTTACAACAAATGTGTTCACAGACTGGTTTTCTGTTCTGGTTGTCCTTTTTTTCCTCCCACAGAACAACACCCTGATCCTAAAATCATTCAACAGAAGTAAGGAAGAGGAAGGAGGAAAAATTGTGGCTCCCAGTCACTTGAGGTAGAAGGAAAAAAAGAGAAAACAGCAAGTATGAAAGTGCCTCATAATTTTACACTGCTGCTGCCACTCCTCTTGAGGGTCACATTCGCACACTGCATCGCCTCTTAACTTGCTCAGGCAGTTCAGGCAGGGTGTCTCAGTTATTTAAACAACAGAGTTCTACCATGACCAGCGATCCAGTGGTGTCCAGAGTGCACATGAAGGACTGCTGAAGGAAGCGGTCAGATACAGAAGATGCTATCACCAATAGAGCAGACCCAGAAGACTGACTTCAGTCAGCTCCTCCAAAGGCCCAGGAGGGGTAAGTTAAACATTCTGTGGACAGGGAAGATTTAGATAAGAAAGATGTGTACAATCTTGCTTTGGTTTTAAAACCCTTTTCTCTTCCCATGCTTTGTTCCTGCTGTCAAGATAAAACAGCATTTTGATTTAAGGAATCGTTCCGAAGCCTTCATGTAACAAAAGCAGCTATTTGGCAGTACTGAACTCAAGCTTTGCCTGCAGGGTACTGGGTGCTATTGACAGTGAACATGATGGAATTTCTCCACAGGAAAGGGATATGGGAATGAAATCAACAAGGAGAGGTAAGCTACTGGTCCTGTAAATAGTGGCATGTACTTATAAGGTTGCATTTAAGGCTAGGAAAGTTAAAATTGTCTAATTAAAGTCACTGAACTGTCATATCCAACATCAAAGACAGGAAGCATTTCTAAATATGCTCCCAAGAGGAGTTCCCAGCTGCTGGAGAGCAAGGCACCCTCAGCAACAGGCAGAGCTCCCCAGCCAAACACTTCACTCACTCTAGAGATTACCAAGACCTGCAGATATTCATGTTGTATGATTTTAATATTTATGTAAAAGATCTAGGCTGGCAGCATTTTCAGTTTTCATTCACGGAATGAATCCATATGGTACGATTTTAGTTCCCAGCCTGGGTATAATTAAGGGCAAAAGGGGTAGAACAGAGTTTGCAAAGTGCTGAGTATGAGAGCTCTCTTCCAAGTGTAGACCTCTAATGTACAGAAGACAGGATGAGAGAAAGGTGAGCACCCTGTTGTACATGGTGCTTTTTCTGGACGGATGTATTCTAAGGTGAATGCAATTACTGAAAGATAGAGAAGGCAGTAAGGACAGGGTTTTCAACTGCAGGTTTTGTGCATTGATGCTCCATGCTAGTACATCATGAAGGCCATAAGTGTACAGGCAGTGGAAATAAGAACTTAAGATGACCACGAGATGCTGAGCTGTCACCTCCCCAGGTCTCCCAAGCACAGGTCTGTTTCCCATAGGCTCACTGGCAGCCCTGACAAATTTCTAAAGGGTTTTGTTCAATCCTCATCACACCATCCATCCTATAACACTGAGCTGCCTTCCTCCTTCAATCTCAATCTTCTCAGTCTCCATTTCTCTGTTCAGTCTTACTCCCAAATACATTTGCAGAGCATAGACAGGAAATCTGTAAGAAAGGCTGTGATTCACCATGTAAATTTAAGTACTTGATTAACTGGATTTAATCAGATACTGAAAAGACTTGTCAAACCTGAATCAACTGATAGGAAGGGTCAACAAAAATTTTAAATTATACATAAATTTTGTATATGTCTTCAAAATCATTGTGTACATCAGGCTGCTAAGTATCAGTGGATGGAACCAACTGATGAATTCAAACACGGATTAACTTCCATGAACCTCCCTGAGTTAGTGCTAACACAATGAATAGCTTGGTGTTTTGACAAATACCTCAGATGTTCCTATAATACACAACTAGGAGGCAGTAAGTTTGTAGAGCTGTTAAATGTGAAGGAAATGGGACCTACTGTTGAAGTAGATGACTTAAAAAATTTCCTTTGCAAGAGTATGATTTTTTAAAAAAATTATTTCCCCTGATTTTTAAATGTGTAAATTTTATAATACATTTGTCTGACCTAGAAATAGAAATCATGAAGCATGAAATGAAAGCATTTCATTTATTTTAAACTGCAAAGTTAAACACAACGTTATACATGCATCCATGCTGTCAGTTTATGCCTACTGTTAACTTCAACGACTTCAGACATACACACATTTTTTCCCTGACAATTCTTATCATAATTTGTGGAGCTGTGTCTGAAAGTGCTTCAGGTCAGAGATATTTCTAAGACACATGCCTTGCCTGTGCACACTTACACTTGTACAGTTAAGGCAAGCTGTAATTATTTGCAAGTCCCAAAGCATCATGCGCTAAATTCTGTCCTCTACCTGGAGATAAAATGAACAGCAGTTATCTGGTTTATAGATTTGACAAATTCTTCTGGGCATCTGCCAGCTTTGTAATCTACTTGAACTATAGCTTAAGAACCATATGAGATCACCAGGGTTTCTGCACAACTTCAAAGCTCCCTAAGCCAGAGCTGTGCAGTTCTCAGACTGAACAAACGTTGCCAGGCTCTGTGCATAGCTTTGAGGCTCCTTGAACCACAGCCACTTGTTCCAGAGGGTTTACAAATTCTATTAGGCATATCTGGAGCACACATAAATTCTAATACACATCAGCTATGTTTCTGCACTAAAAGAAACTTCAACATTCAGAAATACATGGTTTTTAACTACCATTTTACTCTACCAAAACAAATTTCATTTGGTTGCCACTATAATAAAATCTGTAAATAGAAAAAAATTTCTATACCATATTTAACAAGAGGCCCTGGGAGATTGTCCTTGCAGAGAAAGCTGCTACTTATAAAATCCTTTAGTAGGAAAAGCTCCTTGTCTAATTAAAATTCACACTGCTATTAGAAAAACTTCTCCATTAGCTGCAGAACACATATTAACATTTCAAGACACCTAATTTCCAGAAGCTTAGATGTAGTTTCTAATCTATTTTAATCTGGAAACAAGTTAGCATCTAAAACTTAATGCCTTCAACAGCATCAAGACAGCAGGAATGCTCATTTTCTCGAGCACAGCATGTGAACAGACCCAAGTGGACCAGTCAGCAATGAAAAGTGGGTTTTCTCTTACATAAGTAACTAGGTCACTGTCTAATGTCCCTTTGTTATCCTACAACACGAACTTCATCCTGTGACAGAGTTAAGAAGGGATAACAACCAACCTCCTTGACAGATGCCACAGAACAATCTCCATAACCTTCTCTCCTGTCAAACAGTAATGACATTATTTTCACTTTTTTTTTAACAAATACTTGTTTATGCTGATCTCTTCTTTTTGTTTTACATATTTATATATAATTAAATTCTGAGAATTTCCAGAAATAATTCAGCTTTACTTGAGAAAGATGGAAAACTATAATGAGTCTTCTCAAGCACTGTCAGCAGCATACAATTCGTACTATAAAAAAAGAAAAAGAAAGTAACAATTATCTTTTTTTTTAATTTTATTTACATTATCTTAGCTATTGTCTTTATGTGGAGAGGGACACAGAGAAGACCTCCTTCTTTCTTCCTTCCTATTTCTGTCCTCTGTTGTTCTATTCATCCATCTTTAGTTCTAGTATTTCTCTCCCTTCATGCATTTCCCTTAAGGGATTTCTGTTCTCTTCTATTCTTGTCTTGGTAGCTTTCTCATTTCCATTATTACAGCTTTTGTTTCCTTCAAGTTTCAGCTGTTCTTCTGCCCTTTCCTCTTTCAGTTTGATGCTACAGAAAGCCAGACGTTCCTCACAGACATCTGAAACTAACTCTGATTCTTCTGTTCTCAGGAAACATACTTGTGAATGGAGCCTTTAACCTAAAGCTAAAGACAAAATTGGTTGGTTTCAGTCTCACATAGTAACAGAAGAATACAAATACTGGCCTGATCACGGGAACAGTTATTAATTGAGGAAGGTCAGTCATAAGTAACCTAACCTTTCTGGCTGCTTTAAAAGCACACTTCAAAGAACATTACTGAAGCAAGAGATGTAGTCTGAAAGCAGCTTCTTCTCTGATTATGTCTAAAAGAGAAGACTTTTACCAAAAGCAGCCTCATGTTTTCAAAATTGCAAACAATCCTTTATACTGGCTTAAACTGGTGTATTCTGGCTGGCTAGAACTAAAATGCTGGTGGTGTTAGAAGTCTCATTGTTTTAGCAAAAACTTTAAGAGAATTACAAATTATCTTTTTGTGCAATTGACATAACTCTTGTCAGATTTGCATTTCATGAAAGAAAACTAGCAAAATAGCCCAAGATGGAAGACTTTTTCACATTAATTTTCATTTGTCTCATCTGAAGCTACTGATTACAATTTTTTGATCAAAAGCAGGTTGGTCTACTCTATCTTCCCAAAAGCAAAACTGGATACAGCCACGCCTGAAGCTTAACATCCTCCTGCCGCCTCTATTTCATGAACCATCATCCTGAAGATAGGCAATGGTTTGTTACACCCTGCTCTATGGTTCAGTTTCAACTGTTTCACAACCATGAGGCTGGCTGCATGTGCTAATTCTTCAGGGAAAGTGGGAAGGAAAATTGAGTATATCTGGGAGGAGAGCAGTAATATAAATCTTTGTTCTGATAACTAAGTGGACAGTACTAAAATAAATCCATCTACATTATGGAATGGGAATCTTACATATTTTGTCACTGAGCCTTTAATGCTAGCTATTGTAAAGAGAGCCTAGCAGGCTGCTTATGCAGTTTGTTGCCCAAGTGAACACCTATGTCTGAGCAGAGGCTGCCTTCCATTTCCTGCTAACAAGACCAGGGCTCTCAAAATGGAAGAATATTTTTATGAGCTTTCATTATTACAGACTGTAACTGAAACTTCAAACAAAGTGATAAGTGACATGAAAACAACTGTATCCTGTACTTGTATTCTGCATACAAACTCTCATATGTGGTGTGTTTTTCAATCTTCTGCTCGATGGATTACTGCCGAATGGTTATATTGTAAAAGAGTTTCTAATTTTTATTTCATTAATTTACATCTGAGGAATGATTGCAGCCTGATTACAATAACCACCACAGGTCACTGCTCTAAAATGGAAAGATTTTCTCAGATACAGTGTGATTGCACGAGTTTACCAGTTGTGTTTTTCGAGCTTAAAAACAAGAACTGACTGAGGAAAGGGACCCTTCATGGTGAAACTGCAGCATTACATTAGTAACTGAAAAGTAAAAGCCTTGTAAGTGTTTTTGTAACAACAGAAATAACATAGTGGTGGTGCACATGTCACCTAAAGTATTCTAAGTTCTCTACTGCCAGCTCTACTTAAGGCCACCTACCTCTCAAAGCCAGAAGTTGAATAGTGTTCAAACTCTACTCACACACAGCCCTACAAACTAGAAATGCAAGCAACAGAAGTAACAATTTTGGAAAGAACCCGTGTTACTGAGAGGAAAGAGCAACCCTCCCAGAGGAAACAACTGCCATGGTAATGTTTTCAGAGGAACACACACATGGAAACAGTGTAGCAGAAGACTTATTTCTATACAGTAAAGAAAAGGCAGATCCATGTATGCATAACAAGTATTTTTAACCACAGAAATCTTTTGATTTGACTTAGAATATATCCACTTGGGCTTCCACATTATATCTTCAGTACAGAAACCAGTTAATAGTATGCCAACCTGCATACATACTGAAAGGACTATATGCTTAAAAGTAAGATATCACTGCACTCTTTGTCACAAACACTTGTTTGTTGAGCATGATTTCTGGAAAGATATAAAAGCCATTGGAAGAACAAATTCATCCTTGATTTAATTCTAAGGATTTTCAGCTTTTATGCTACGTGTTACCAAAAAGAAAGCTATAACCTGAATGAGGGAATCTACTGCATTGACTGTGGAAGCTTAAACATAGATCTTAGACATTTAAAGTCACTATAGTTGTTAGCCAAGGTGAAACTGATTTCAATCTTTGCTGCTCACAAGAGCTGCTGCAGAGGCTACTTACAGTTTATTTTGATTTTAGAGACCGTGGAATCAGACCCTGGTAAGCGAAGAATAGAAAAAGCCCCAAAAAACCCTTTCTGGTATTTTCACAAGCAATCTCTCTGGGCAGTTATAGACAGGTGCTGACAGAGTCTACAGGCAAGTTATTTCAATCTTCCTGAAAATAATTATAACTACTCTTAATTTTGCAGCAAGATTTAATATCAGATTCTCAAGCTGTTTACAAACGTGCCTGCAACTGAAGTGTAGTTTCCTCCAAAAAGGAGTGATGTGCTCATTCTGCACCAGCTTTTCTGAGCAGGTTTTAGCTGATGCCCTGAAGTTACTATTTTTGGAAGGCAAAGCAGCTGGACTTTGACCAGAATTATGAGACTAATAGTCTTACTTTGTGAATGGAGACTGGAAGCATAGGCAAACAAAATTTTGGTATCTTGCCTTTTCAACCCTCATGAAAAAGAGATCTTCACGACATTGTTAGAGTTTAACCTAACTGATGAAATCTGACAGTTATTCCTCACGTCTGACCGTGGCAGCTTCTAGTTTGAGGGATTCTCCAAAGGTTTTCTACTGCTTTACAGGAGTTAAATAAGTATTTACCTCATTTCGCAACCAGAAAAACTGAGGCCCAGCAACAGCTTCCCTCCACAGAAACTTCTAGTTAAAAGTGAAAGATGCACGTGATCTGCAAAGAAACTACTGATACACCTAAGGCCACAGGAAGTGCTGATGTCAAATCCCCGAGCCGAGTTCAGGAGCCTCCACCTCCTTAGTCTGGTTGTGAACCATAGTTCCTCGCCCTCTGGACCCGCAACCTTGATCCCACCATCACATTTGGTAGACTGGCTGGGTCTTTGGCAGCTCAACGTGGGCACCTCCTACCCATCCCTAGGATCTACATTACAGCCAGATTTCTGGAAAATCTGTTTTATGGTGGCTGTTTCATACCGGGAGAGCTGTAGCTTTGTGCGAGAGGGTGAGGTGGAGAAGGCAAGGGAAATTCACCAGCAGCTCTGTTAAGAAAACCCAAATGCTTCCTGGTCTCGTGTGGCATTTGTTGGGCACTCCATACAAGTGTCAATCAGCGCGAAACTACTTAATTTATAATCTTAAGACAAAAAAGGGAGAGGTAACATGGCTGCATTTCAAGGCACGATTAACGCTCTAAAAGACGGAGAAATACGAGGACCCTTGTCTTCCTCAAACAATGAGCAGAGATTATAAAACAATCTAAACGTACTACCCCAACTTATCTCCATTACGCAAACAGTAACTGGGAAAGCGTCCTGGGGGTGCCTTACATAACTCCTTGCTCTGAGCCCCCCTTGGCACCCGGGGAGTTGATCTTTCCTCTGAACGCCGAACGCAGCCCCGGCTCCGCGAGTGCCGTGCGGGAGCTCCCCGGGCTGGGCGCAGCCGGCGGGCGGAGGCAGCGCAGCGGCAGCCGCGGAAACTTTGCGCCGCAGGGGCCGCGGCAGCACCGGGGGAACCGGGGGGGGGGGCTCGGTAGAGCCCCGAGCCTCCTCCCCGGCGCTGCGAGGGAGGCGGCCGATGGGAAAGTTGCACCAGCCGCCTCTTCCCGCCCGCCGGAGACGAGAGGGCGGCGGCCTCCGGGGGCAGAGGGGCGGCGGCAGGGGCTGCACAGCGCGGGGCTGGGGCGACTTACCCATGGTGCCGCCGCGGCCTCCTCCGCCTCCTGCTGCTGCCGCTGCTGCTCCTGCAGCCGCCGCCTCTCCGCCGGCGCGGAGGGAGGCGCGGGAGGCGTGTGCGGGGAGTGAGGCGCGGCGCGGAGCCTGCGTGCGGCGGGCTATGAGTCAGGGCAGCACATCCGGGCACGGCCGGAGACACCCCGCCCGACAGCCCGGCCGCACCGAGCCGCCGCCGCCGGGGAAGGGCGGGAGCCGCGCAGGGAGAGAGGAGGCGGCGCGGGGCCGGCGGCAGCGCCCCCGGCTGGGGAGGAGGCAGCGGCGGGGCGGGTCCGCTCGCAGCGCCGGCTGCCGCCCCTCGGGCCTCCTTTGTTACAGGGGCTGGGGTGGGGCCGCCCGCCGGGTCCCGGGCGGCTGCCGGGGATGGAGGGATGGTGCACCCCGCACATCCCCGCATCACCGTCGCGGTGCGCCGTTCCTCGGTCCGCAGGGAACGTGGGGTGGTTTAAACACCGCGCTTGCCGTTTTAAAGTTCGTATTTAATGATACGGACTCAAAGGAGGAGCGTTTTCTGAGAAGGAGGGGGATTACGCTGGATGGATAATGGGGTTTTTTGAGGTGGTCTGTGTGAGGAAAAGGATGAATGGAGGAAGCGGCATGTGATGTCCAAGTGCTGCACGTTTTGCTGAACCAACATGACAGGTTTTACACCCGAAACTGAGAGGCACGAGGTAGTTCTGTGTGGAAGGCATTTTTAACAAGAAAACGAATGTCTGTGTTCAGTGGTCCCTATTCCTTTCTGCCCTCGAGTTCAGTATCTGTAAAGTAAAAAACAAAAAGGAACTGTTTGCTGTTACAGTTCTCATAGCATTTCCAGCGGGAAACATTTGCGGGGGAAGGAGATGTTGAATTGAGTAGCTTTTGTGGCATTTTCCAAATCTTCTCATGGTTATGTATTTGTGGTTTCACCTGAGTAAATCCTAAAGTATGGTTAAATAGAGTAGGACCACAGAGCATGATAAGAGGGGTTTGCTTGCTGTAGAAATGGATAGGCCAGGGACAATTCTGATGAGTGATGCAAAAAAAAAAAAAAAGTTTTAGTTGAATCATCCCCCACAGTGGCTTCACAAGTGACACCAGTAGTCCCTCTCACCAGCAGTCAGCAGCTGCCAGGGATTTCCTCTCTGGAACACATCCCGGGAGCTTTCATGCCTGTAAAAGGGCAGTGTGATGTGACAAGCAAAGAGTAATTCATCAGTCTTTCTGCAGAGTCCAGACTGAACATGTTGGAGTTTGTCCACTTACTTTGCTGTAGACCCATGATTCACTACCTCTTTCCTTAGGGCATAGCGGAATTTTGTAGTTGACTTCAGCAGGGTTAACCACTGTCCCAGTATGCAGAACTTGACAGTGAAGATATGTAAATTTATGATCAACTGATGCTGAAAATTAGTATGTTTTGTAATGTTAGACAACACAACCGGTTTTGTTACTATTTTCATTGCACTGAGACTGCAGGAAATTCAAACCAGAACATGTTGGATTTTTAACTGCAGGGTTTATCTAATTCAGTACTTTAAAAACTACAGGTTTCTTAAAGAAGTCTAAGTGGTGAAAAGCTGTATTTTTTTTCTGCATTCCTCTATTTTCAAACCTTGTTTGAAGTTAATCTTTGTTCTATGTTTTTACCTCCTTATTTCTTTCAATCAGCAATAACTTTTGCTTTGGCTTTATATCTATGTCTCAAATGTCTCCTCTACTTGTCTGGGGAAAAGGGCAGTGATATTCTCTTCTTACTGATCTGTCTTTGAGAGGTCATAGAAGACATATTCCACATATTATTTCATGTGGGATAAATCCCACGAAGCATACATTGGAGAAACTGTAAAATGCCCATGTTTCTCTAGCTGACTTTACATGTCCTAACTGAGATGCACACGTATACCTTTGCAAGACCCAGAAAGGTTGGACCATTACCTGCTTCAAGAAAGGATTTTGAAGGCAGTGACTTCTAAAGAATTCTGCTTTCAAAAACACTGCCAGAAAGAGGCTATAGAATGTCTTTGATTTTAATTCATTTCAGCGTATCGAAAAGAACCATGCAAAACCAGGAAGACCTTTTGTTCTTTTGACTGAATACTTACTAATTCTAGAACAGAAAGAGAAAGCTCCAAACAAGCTGATGACTCGATTTTTGTCAATCCCTTAATTAGCTACAAGATTACAACAGGAAAAAGGGGTATTGTTAAAAAAACCTCCAAGTCCTGCCATTCTTACAGTTGAATGCAAGATCCTGCATGTATGGTGACACATGGAATAGTTCAAAAGGGAGAGGAATCGTCATGAGAGGAATGTCCATCCCCAAGAGACTATATAGAAGAGTTTTGGGCCCTTAGGCTTAGGTAACATATGTATAGAAGACAATACACAAAATCAGTGTGTTGATTTTTTTTTGAAGTGATCAGCCACCTGCAAAGTGGGGTCCAGTGATACCTGCAAGAATGTCTCATTAAAAACAATGAAATTAGGATGGTCCTGATGTATTCATGAGGAAAAAATTAATTAAACTCCAGGTTTTTGAGAAAAACAGGCAACTAGAAACAATGTATTGTGTTACTGGCGAGGTTTGCAATAGAAATTGGGAAGGAACCTGTACAAGTGTATTGTGTGGATTTCAGAAGTTGTTTCATTTCAGCAGTGGGGGAAAGACTGAAAAATTCGTTCATAAAAATATCTTTTAGAACAGCTTATCACTGCTTTTCTTTCTGCGCGTCTAATGCAGCTGTGAAAATTGAGTTGTAGACTACAGAAATTAGGAAGTTATTAATAACTGCTTTCTCTGCAATCCAAGACATTGATTGTGTCTGATGTCCTGCAAGGAAATGGAGAATTTTCTTTGACCAAGTGACCTTCTAGTGCTTACCACTTCATGAATGTTCTTTCTCAGATCTTGCACCAATTTCAAATTCTCAGCACATCTCGAAAATCTTCATGCATACATTATACCATTTAATTTGGCACAAAGGCGCATGCAAGGAATATATTTTAAATTGCCTCTGTATAGATACTAGAGGGCTACATGAGCAACAGGAGCACGCTGGGATACTCAAATGCATAAGGAAAAATGATATACTACTGTAATTTAGTGGAAGTAACATCATCTGATGGGAATGGGCTGTCACAACTTATTCATTATCAAAGGGCAAAGAAAGCAAAAGTGTGGGTAGCACTTTACCCCTGTTAGAGGCATAGGCAACCTTTTGAATCCTGGCACCTTGATAAATCTCAGTTCTTGTAAAACTAGAGGTGAAAATGGTGCTTGCCAAGCTCACATATCTGTGTGCTTGCACATGGAAAATAGGACAAGCTACTTCTTGAGACCTTCCTGCAGTATGTGAATGGGGAGACAATAAAAGTGTGCAGAGGGATGGCTGGCAACTGGCTGGCAGCCTTTTCCCTGAGGGTAAGCTGCCTCACATGGTCCATGGGATAAGAGTAGTTATTGATTGAGAAGTGGACACCTTATTTTCTATGATAACTCATTCACATTCCCATATCTACTGTGTAAGTATTCATGATAAAGCCTTTCTGGAAAGCTGAAATTAGAAAAAGGGTACCTGTAGGAACACAGTTTGTGGTAGTTGGGGTGGGGCTGTGGCCAGCCTCATCCCCAATGGGCTACAGCTGTGAAAAGCAGGTGAGCAGCATTGACAGCAATGAGCCATGGAGTGCCCAGGTGCACTGACCATCACCAAAGGGAACAGAGGGCACACAGGTGCCATGCATGGACATGAGGGTATAAAAGGTTGGGCTGAAGAACAAGGAGGGCAGATATTTGAAGCCTTCTGCAGTGGTGTGGTGTTACTCTGTTTGGGTTGAAGCTGTCTGAAATTGTCTGGTGATACTCTGTATACGGTGGCCGTCTCAACTGCAACATTTGCTGCAACAGGTACCCTTTCTATCTGTGAGTGCAATTTAAATATGAGAAACTAATTGTTTTTTTAATCCCAAGCTTTCAAAAAACAATGCTTAAATCTGTTTGAAGAAAAAAACCCATATGTGAGTTTATAGGCATTGTATGTTATGCTGTAAGACTGCAGTAATCCTTCCTGGCCTAAAAATTTGGGGCTTTTTCAATGACTGTGTGTATTGGGGACAGTAAAAATGGCATATGATGTTTGGTGTATTCATAACTAATGAAATTATAGTAGGTGTAGGCTTGACTCACACTTTAGAGCTGAAGGAAATTTCCTGCATAGTCAAAAGGAAACTTCTTCCTCCTTGCTCTCAAATTTAACTGGACAGTTGTATTATGTTTTGTTTTCTTGCTTGGGTTTTGTGTTTATTACAGCTTTTTCTACAAACATCAAGAAGAGGTAGGAGAGCAACTGGGGGGGAAAATTGTTCTAAGATTATTTTGTCTGCTTGAAATCTCTTTGAATGACCTAGTCATAAGATCTGGGCTTGGGAAGGACTTTGCTTCCAGGTGAGATTGGTAGGGGCCTTGCCAGTATTTGCCTTTCCTTTCACTATGGAGGCGGTTTGCCAGCTGCACTCCTGTCTGTAAATCTCACCTAACCACCATCCAGGTGTGTAGCTGTCTTGGGTAGGAGAATTTGGGTAGGTGATTGCCATTCCTCAGTGATGGCACATAGCTGGATCTGACTAAATCCCAGTAGGGTTCAGGTGAGTAAAGTCAGACTAATTATGAAACACCTAGGTGAAATTGTTGGCCCAATGGGCTCTGCTGGCATTGTGCTTATGGAAGTTATTCACAACAGCTGTGAGACAAAAAGTTGAAAAGGATGAAGGAGCGATCTGGAGAGTTTATATTCCCTCTCAAGGCTGGTGAGAACTTGACTTCTCTCAGCAAACTTAAATACCATAAAATGAAAGGGGTTAAAATATTCACCAAAAATGAAGTTGGTTTGCAGATATCTCCAGCTTCTCTGTAAGTATATTCTTCCTCATATGGGCTGACTATCATATCCTAATTTTAATAACTTTCCTACTTAAATCAAAGGTGTGCGAGATGAGTTGGAAAAATCCCTTTTATTGATTCACATTGCTGTTTCTGAGTAAGTGCTAATACACAATCACATTCTTGTGTGAAGGCTTATTTGGGGGTTGTTAGATGTACAAAGCAATTATACAGTGCTCTTCATTTTTAATTGTATACCTTTAGTACGTCTTCATTTGCAAATAAATGTTTTTAGACTTAATGCAGTGAAGGGAATGCAGCTGCAGCAGAGTTTGTTATGCTGAGTTTTATTTTAGTAGTATGAAGCATTTTTTAGTTAAATATTTAGTTCAACACAAATAATACTCCTCCATTAGGATAATTATGCTTTTTTGTTTCTCTGCTTCCATTAATTTCTCTAATTTAAGACAATTAAAAGTAAGCTCTGTAAGCAACTTTTAATTTGTGAAAACTACTTTAGACATGATAATACCAGTGGAAATAATTTGGATTCTACCTGAGCAACAATAATATTAATAGCAAAGGTGTTGTTAGGTTGTGCTGCTATGTTCAGCCCTTAGTGATGCCTAAACCATAAGATTGCAATACAAGGAAAAATCACATTTTAAAGTAGAGTTACTAAAAAAAACTGGTTTGAAATATCACCTTTATACTTCCTAGGTGGTATAGGCAAATTACTTTGGTCTGTGATTGTGTGGTCATGAGCATGCTCATTTCAGCAATTGGTAGGTAATGACTGATCTGTTGTTAACTGCCTGTATTTTGCTAGAATCAAATAGCCAAAGCCCCCAAAAGTCCAGGAAAAATCCTACTATCCCTCAAAGCCAGACAAAATACTGCAGTGCTTTAATAACATCACTAAGCTTTCAGAATTTAAATAAGACATTACAGATATTTTTATAGTGTTATTTACTTAAATATTTCTGCCTTTTTTCAGCACTGCAATTCAGTGAGCTTGGGCTTCCTTGGTGCTCTTTCTTTATTTTGACTCAATTTGCTTTGTCCTTGTCAGGAAATAATTTTGCCACATGTGATGACTGGTTTAATTCTGATTGAAGTTAGGAAATGAATAGTGTATATGTCAGATCACTCTCTTCAGAGGAATTTGCAACTCTGAGGCAGTGACTTGCCTTGTTATTGCCCACAACATTATTGGTAGTGTTAATCTGGAGAAACGAAGATCCAGATTAACACTACTAATCTTCTTCTGCCTGGACTGTGTCCTTTTAAAGCCTGTCTTCAGTTGAGGCAGGTAAAATAAAAACTCTGTAGTTTATTTTAGTTTTGGTTCCTTAGTATCGGAGATCAGGCAAAGGTAGCAAAAATTCCTTAGTATTTTCATGTGTGATGGACTCTGTATGTTAGTGGTTCCTGAACTGTAAAACTGCCATAGATTTCATTGAATTTCATAACACTAACTTTCAAAATATGCATCTATCTACCTACCTTCACAAATATTTCATGTATATGTCTATATACATGCACACATGTATACATGCATTTATGCATTTGTATAGTTATTTCTGGGATATCTTAAAAGTAGGAATTGCATATGAATGGGAAAAAAAGGTGGTTGTGAGAGCCTGAAATAATAACTTTGAATACCACAGACAAAATCCTTAGGCTTACATTTTTCTATGATACAGAATTAGTCATTTCCCCAAAGAAGTTATTCTTCACATTCCTGTTGAAGACAGCATTTTGCTGCAGCTGCATGCCTTCCTCCTTTCTGTTTTGTGTGGGCTTTCTCTTTTTTTTTTTTAATTTCTTTTTTTTTTTTCCTTTCTATGCCTTAAGTTGCTGCAAATCATATTTCTCTGACTGAATTCCAGACTGTAAATAATTAGTTGCATCTTGTTTGTTCTGGGTCTTGGAGATAGAATCCTCTTTACAGCCAGGCAACTCTGGATACAACCTGGTGATCAAAGTAACTTTTTGAATTGTCATTTTTCTTGGGAAAGCTCTCAAAATTCACAATGTATTTGAGATACTGCAAGAAATTTAGCCTGCAATAGCATCTGTCGTTTCTCTAGCTGAAATTGTGCAGTTGCGCAAATCTGAGAAGACTGAATTTTCAGATAGATGTTGAGTTCTGGTCTGAGCTGCTGGGTCTCAAATTTCTTTTTTTTCTTTAGTTTGCGTAGACCATATAGCTGAAGAAGTTGGGGTGGGAAGACACCTTATGCTGCGAAAGTGATTAATGTGCATTAGCAAAGGCAGGGGATGTGTCTGTGTGTGTGTAAAATGTGCATGATGGAGCTATAGCTGTAGAGTGCTGCTTTAGGCAACTAAGATGGTGGTGTCTATGAAGGGTTGGGCAAGTGCCTCATTGTGAATTTTCAATTTGTTTTTTAATGTTGAAATCTATGTACCATCAAGGATATTACCAATAAACACACAACCATTATAGCATTAAGAAAAAACTTTAGCATTTTTAAAGGAAGACAGTGTCTTCCAAAACCAGAATTAGGGAAAATCTGCACCTAGGCACCAGCAATGAGGCCATTATCTTCTCTGAATATTTTAGCATGTGCTTAGCAAGCTTGCCTGTTCACTGAGGTTGAGATTTTTAGAAGGGCAATATTGAGATACTCAAATGCCCACAAGAGCTACTCTCAAGATGTTGAAGCATTTTACTGTTTTACTGCTTGAAAAGTTAAATCTAGATGTCTGATTCTGCAGATTTCTTGGGATCTGCATCTGCAGAGGGCTTTATATCTCAAAATGTTGGTATCAGTTTCTCCTTCCTTAATGCCTTTTGCTTTTCCTCAAAAAGGGCATTAATCTGCTTATACATATTTAGAAGTAGGACATCTCAAAAGCTTTCAAATGTGCCAAACCAACCTCACTGAGCCAGATTTATCACTTCCTGATTGTCTTTCTAAGGTTTGGTCCATGTTAAAAATTAAGCATAAGGATATTCCAGTGTCAAAAAATAGGCTTATTTTCCCCAGTTGGAGTAGAAATACAAACCCACTATTGTTAAAAATCATGCCTATGGGAACATGTTCAGTTGCCTCTAAGTTCCTTGGGTTGTACGCAAGACTTTTGTCTTGGGAAAGATGGAAATTTTAATACAACAAGCTGAAGAATAATACAGGGTATCAGGATTGAGGATGAATGTGAAAGAGGTGTTGCTTAGTCTAGAATCTTTAAGATGATACTTGAAAGGGCTGTCAGGATGGTTGAGCTTGATGGATGATGATTCCAAGTACATTACAGTGGCTTGATAGCTGATGCAGCAGTTGGACTATGAAAGGACTAGAGAGTAAGGCAGACCACGAAGAGTTTACAATTGTAGTGTAAACTTGAGATCAAGAAAAAAGATTATTATCTATTATACTCCAAGCTGTGGGAGAAAGCTGATCTGGTACATCAGGAGAAAAGAATGTAATAGAGAGACTAAGAGAATCTGACTTTTATGAAGCAAGATGGAAAAGGATTTGTGGTCAGCAGTAGTGTTCTGACATGTGGGGAAAGCTACTAATCTAGAAGATATCCAGGCTATAGCAGCATTAAGAGAGGATCAGATTATAGGCAGAAGTGAATGCTAATGTAATAAGAAATGCAGAGACTCTTCAATATTTCCATTCATAGCTGGATTGTCTCCTGGACAAGCTACCCCAACAAAATAAAAAATTAAATTACAATTTATTCAAATCCATACTGTTGACTCATTTAAATATTATTTTCATCAGTGTTGTAGGCCAAAGTCTGGCTGACTCATGTAGAAGCCTTAAAATTGGCATAAGGTGCAAGAATAAAAGTTTCATTGTTCTTGTAACTACCGAGGAGAGTATTCTGTGACAGATTTGTATTCTGACTTCATGTGAAGGAACTTGAACTGTATGGGTGTGCTTGGGACCACTCCTAGGCAATGCTGAGCATGACCCTTTAACAGTATAGATGTAAGCTATGTACAGCTACATTTGTCTTCACAGTCACAGCTTTATTTCTAAAAACTGCTAGATACATCCTTTTCCTAATAACAGGTATTAATGTACTGGTTTTACTCATCAGGCTTTCTAACTTTAAAGCCTGGAGCTGATTTGAAACTGCCCTATTTTAGTGCTGATAGCATATTTTTTCCCACCACCAGTGTTAATTTAGCCTGTCAGGCATTATGACACACTGCAAGATTGTGCAGGTACTTGTCATGCCTGAAAACACTATCCCGAGCACTGCAGGTGGGGGTGGAAGTTGCAGCAAAGGTAATTACCTCCTATCTTGATCTTCAGGCAGTGGAGATTGTGGTTAGGAGGGGTTTCCCCCTGGGGAGGAGGGGGAGGTAGGACTCAGCAGTGCTGACTCGGTGCACTCTCAGTGGTTTTTGGCATGGTGAGGAGAGCTGCAGCAGCACAGGAGCTGCCATCTGGAAGAGGACATACAACCCATCAGCAATGAGGGGGGACACACTGATGCTGCAGGGGAGGTGATGGGAAGGAGAGCCTATAAAGAAGGAGATTTAAAAATGAAAGTTTTATAAGAGGTGTGTTATATTGTAGCCTTACAAAGAAAATTTTTATTTAAATGGCAGTTTCCCAGTGCTATCTACTATTGCCTTTTGTAGCTCTGCATTACAGCCCTGAGCTCCCAATAACCTCAAATGGTACTGTGGTTTGCCTGATGATTGTTACTGTATAAAAAAGTTTCTTATTTGAGCCTAGTCTGCATGCAGGGACACCTGTATATGTACCTATATCTGTATTTTTAGTTATAAGGACCTCTGGACTTGAAACAAAAACACTGTTGTCAACAGCAAACTCGGAGGCCTTTGAAAAATTAGCTTTGAAGTCTCAAAATTCTTGCTTCAGGGCTGACTACACCTGCACTTCCTGCAGTTCTTGATGGCAAGAACTACAAGAATGTTTAAGTGAAAGAAGGGGTTTCAAGTAATGTTTTGTATGTGTGTTTTGTATATCTGCTTTGTATTGCTGAATTTTGGATTTTTCGATGTTATGTTTGAGGTTGTGTCTTTTTTCTTTGTGCACGAAGCTAGTAAGTACCGAAGCTTTAAATTTTAAATTAGCTTTAAGGGCTCTTAGGTAACAGCCCTTAAAACAATATCTTTTTCAACAAACCTAGATAATAAATGAAAAATTAGCTGAAAAAAGTCATGAACCAGTGTAGTTAGAATGGTTGTTTGCTTCTCTGTTTACTTTGATGCATTTGTCCTGTATGAGTCCTTACTGACTGTTTTATTAGAGGAAGTTTTCTAAACTCCTGTGAATGTTATCGTAATTGGAAGCCCCAGTGAGACTGCTCCTTAGTGAAAGCATATTTTCCTCCTTTCTTGGGTTTGCATTAGTGATAATGAGTTTCTGGAGCTTTCAGAGCTCCTGCCAGAAAGATAAGGCTATCGTGTCTTTGCTGTTGTCGGTCATTATAGTCACTGCTGCTTGGTGATATGCCAGGAATAGTTCAGGGATTAGCTGGAGCTGGGCCTGTGGGTACACCTGTGTGTTATGCTAATATTGTGTAATGAGTGGACTTGGATGTGTAATTCACAAGTATATTTAAGAGAAGTATGTTCAAATTTCACCTGCAAATTATATGGACATGTAAGTCTGAAAACACTAAAAACTCCTCTGTTGCAAAACTCTAAAAATTGCATAGTTGGAGAGCTGTGCCTACCTCATTGTGTAGAGAGACAACCTCATATTTTTGTTCCCTTTTTTCTCTTGCCCACCTGGCCCCTTGTACTGTCTTGTATACCTTGCAGTTTTGCTAGTTCACCTCCTCTGCAGAGACTGTAGGGCTGTGTGTTGTGCAGGGAAGTCTCTTCTCTTCTTTGTGCTTGTCTGACTCCAGGTGACCTCTGTGTCTCCTCTAGGACTTACAGTGAGACCTGAGCCTTAATGTCAGCTGTGTGTTCTGACAGCATCAATGCTCACCTAAGTCTAAGCTGAGTCTCCTAGAGCCCACATGGGCTCATACTCAGACTCCTGTGGGATCCAAGGCTATCAAAATTCAGCATCACAAATGGCTTATCTACATAAAGGATCTGGAAGTGAGAGCAAACAATAACCAGTGAATGGTGTAGCAATGGCTTATTACCCTGATAAATTGGAAAGCTTGCAAGTAAAAAGTCCTTGGGTAATTTTACAGGAGGGAGCAAACATAAATAACTGTAGCCTGTAGGAGTTCAATAATTGTAACTCCTGCCTCAGAGTTTCAATGGAATATTTCATCTCCTTTCCCCTGATATCTTACTCTACCAAATTAGAAGCATTATTTTTTAAGATGGTTGTCAGTCTAAAATAAGAGAGTAATGTACTGCGGTTCCTTGTAGGCTTTTGAACCCCTAGGTCTTTATTCTGACTGAAAAATTCTGCTGTTCCTGAGGTTGCTTGTTTTAATAGATTTTTTTTTTGTTCTTGTTGTGCAAGGCAGATAGGATACAATCACTTCAATATGAATAAAAAAAGTCATAGATAATATTTTAGTGGAAGCTAAACATTTCCAAAGCTTCAAACTTTGGAGAGCTGACACTGCCTTTCAACAGCCCAGCTCTTTTCCACAGGGTCAGGATTTTGTTCTCAAAAAAGATGAGTCAAACCCTGTTAACTGGTTTTATAGACCTCTGAGCTCTAGGAATTCTGCTGTCCTGGACTTTTTTTGCAGAGCTTTTTATATCCCAGGCAAAAACTCATTTGCATATGGTATTGTTATGTGTTTTCCTTTGATCTCCTACTTTGGCGTTCTAAGATTGAGTGCTATTTTTTACTTGCAAATCTGCATTGCCCCAGGATATGAGAGGTTTGTTTGAGCTCTTTTAATTGGCCAGTGATGTAAAAAATGATTGTTTTCTATATTGAAAATGAGCTCAAAAAACCCCTTCATGAAGCCTTTGTAACCTACTGTAACTTTCCGTGCATTTTTACTGACTCAGATTTATTTTGTCTGGAAGAAGAATGAACTCTTCTAATCTTTTTTGTGTTAGTGGCTATGATTTTTGGGTTTACAAGACATCATCATAAAATATAGGAAAACCAAAAGAAAATTAACCATGCTTTCTAGTGTTCTTATTTCAGTGAAAAAGATAACAATTCCGATTAAATCAAAGGAGGTAATCTGAATAGATATGATGTGCCTAAGAATAAAATGGAGTTTGCTTCTTTAGATTTCTTTCATGCTGGTTTATATTGTAATTTTGAAGAGCTTACTTTTTTATTTACACCGAGATTATATTTTTTATGGTGCTTTTGGACAAGAAGAAAAAAATCCCTTTTTATTCTTTGAGAAGCCTGAATGCAACAATCTAACCTGTAGTATATAAAACCTCCATGGCTGGTCTTAAAAAGGCTTTATGGAGATATTTTTGTTAGCATTCATGGCATCTTAAAATTGCTTGTTGATTTTTAGAATCTTAGGAGGAAAGTAGAAGTGTATAAATTACTTGACATTTTCTACTGTAATTAGAAATACATTGAACTATGGACTGTTTCTTCTATCAGCTTTATTAACACTTGTTGGTTCCCCTACCTTCTCTTTTGTCTTGCCCCACTGCAGAATCCTTGCCTGTGACATTTTACTTTGTTCACAATTGCCAAGCCCTGCAGCCAGAGGTTGCACACATCCTTTGAGTCCTATTTAAGAGGAACTTGGCTCTGCCTTGTAGGTGGGAGGGTGTTATCTTGAGATTGAGAAAAATATGGCAATTTACTTGGCTGCCATGCTGTTCAGAGTCATTAGCTCCAGCTTTTCTTTTTCTTCCCACTCTTTCTCCACTCTGAATGTGTACCAGAAATAAGCTGGGTTATATACATATTATTTAAAAAAAAAAATCTTCAGGTATAGCTGGTCTGTATGATCCTAAGTGGTTTAACCAATGTACTCAGGGAAGGCTGAATGCATCTATTTGCTGTTGGATCTTGTAGCAGTTCTTTAAATGGAGTTACTGCAGACTGAAACTTGTAATTGCTGAGTGAGAGGAACATTATAATGACACAAGTGGCTGTGTGCATTATGGTATGCCTGCTATTTTGGTTTTTTTGTGACTACTATGCCTTTGGAGTTGTGTTTTGGTGTTGAAAATAATAGTTAATCTCATTCCTATTCTTCAGTGCAGTTGCTGAATTATAGTTTTGTTCAGTTGGGTAAGAACTGTGATAATCTTTCATCATGTAGGCTTAAATTTCTGTAAGGTGCATTAAATGAGCAAAATGGTGATGAAGAATTCTGAGGAAAAAACTTACTCTTAACTCCTGAAATATTTAGGGAACTTATGCTATTTTGCTGTGTAGTATAGAGCTAAATTAAGATAAGAAGGATGGCCAATGTTGATTCTTCTAATTTTTGCCTTCTAAAACTTACCAAAAAAATGTCTGTGTATGTATTTGGTCAGTTGTAGGGCTTGGTGGCCTTGCCTGTGTTCTGCCAGCGAGGTGTGGGTGCTGCCTGGCTGCCCTGCCAAGGCACACAAAGATGTTATTTTTGAGGGCTTTGCAAAGCGTTCAGCAGACGTTCTGTATAGCAGAATTAACTTGTCATGCTTGGGCTTTCTAAAGTGAAATTCCAGATTGAAACTGAGACTGTCACTTGTCTCATCACAGATAGCGCAAGAAAATAATTAGGAAGGAAAAAGAGCAGACAGACTGCGTTCCAGGCATTTTGTGCTGTCTGTCTCTATTTTAGGGTGAATGTGCACCACAGATAGAAGTATCCAGACTGGGAGGGATGTATGCAATGCCCTGTCTCCTTTTAATTTTCTTTGCAGGAAAAAATCCAGGCCTGTAGATTTAGGTGATCAAATGATTGTCTTTCATGTTGCACTTCTCAGAGTTTATTGAAGAAGAAATACTCCAGAAAGCAAGCACAAGAATTGTTGTGGTTTTGCTGGGTTTTTTCTGTATTTGAAACAATCTAAAATAAATGGTTGCAGAATATATATATAGGAAGTTAGTCCTCAAGCTGTTCTAAGGATGGCCTCCTTGCAAATACTTACAGCTTGTGAACTATCCTATATATCCAGAAACACATTCAGCAGACATTTTGCATGTAATCCCCAGTAAAACTTCAGTCATTCATTTTAATAAGAGATTTCTGTAGTACTGTAAGCGTCTTTAATACCATAGGTTATATGTTTCAATTAAATGTATCTGTGTTCTCACTTCTTTTGGTGTTCTGAATCTATTGAGTTTTAATCTGAACATATTATTTTAATTTTTTTCTTTTTATGTAAATACTATATTTTACCCCAATGTACCATATATAGTACCCTGTTAAAATCCGGATCTGGACATAAATAAGACGTCAAATATGACTTCAAGTCGATAAAAACCAGAAAAATACTGATGGCTTTCATACTTCTCCTTTGTTAAAGAGGAAAAAGGATAAAAGAGTTACCACAGGATACCAGTTCAATGCAAGCTCCTGGTGTGGACAGGCTGCATTCACACCCTTGCGAGTTCTGGGATAGCTTCTCTTGGCAGGCGAACCCTCAGATCAGTTGACAGGAATGATGTCTCATCAATGTATGTGTGTGTATCTTGATTAAGGGTACACATTGTTGGAGCTGACAGGAATGTCAGGCTCTTTAGAATTCCCAGAAATTCTCTAAGCCTGACAGATATGAGGCTGGTGTTGGCTGAATACATTGAGATAATTTTTCACAAAAGATGAGTCATTCTTCTTCCTATATGAATTAGTACCTCTTCCAGAATCTGAATTTACCATTCCTCTGTGAGATGGTTTTTAAAAAATGATTTACAATTCAGAGACAGAGCTGTATATATTATACTACCTAATAAACACTTAAATGCTAAATTATGCCATACTTCTGAGGCACACAGAGAATTTTCTTTTAGAAAAACCCTAGAAAAACTAAAATCTTATTGAGTGTTACTGAGGACATATATTGAGATGCAAGTACATGTAGTGAAAGAAAGTCTGTTATTTTTCTGGGCAGAGACAGAAAAACTATCAAAGCATGACTAAACCTTGGAAAATGTTAAATGTTCTGTAGCTGAGGGAAAGGGTGTTTATCCCTGTCTTTCTAATTGCTTCATTTAAATTACATCTTATCCAAAACTTTAAAGAGAAGATCCAAATATTGTGTGGTACTATGAGTTTAGTAAATAAAGATATTTTTTTCCTTCAAATATAAAACTAACATGCTGATAAAATCCTGAGTGTGGAAGCAATTTTATAAGGAAGGGATACTTAAAATATATATATAGCAAGCAGAAACTGTTACCTTTATGCAGATATCAGTGTGTCAGTAAAATAGGTATTGTTTAACTATATCAACTGCATATTAGGTTGTAAACACTCTTTTCTTTCTCAAACGTGGTTCAAGTAGTCATTTAGGTCAGATTTGCACTACAAAGTTTTGCTGGCATAGCTGTTGTTACTTTTATTGAATGGTTGATAGCCACTGATTTCCTTTAATCTTTTAATCATAATAATCCTTTTCTTTGTATAGAGTTGTCAATAAAATAACCTTTCAAGTAAAAGACCCTGGAAGTCTGAGATCTACCTGCTGGAGTGGAAATAGATACTAATGAGCTTGGTGAGGGAAACAGACTTGTGCCTCATGAGAGACTGTCAGGGAATTTAAATGGACTGGGCATGGGGGTTTAGGCATGGGCTGAGCATAATTACGGCCCTCAGACAACACTTTGGAGATGCTTTGACTACTGCATCTTGGACTGAGAAAGAAGGGGATCCAAAAGATATCAAGCGCTCTGGTACTGATGATAATGGAGGCAATTTTTGTAGTACTTGGACAGTAATTGCTGAAATTCAGTATTTTGGTAGGAACAATGGTTGTAAGCTAAAGAGTTGTGCAGTGGTTCAGTTGTGTCAGTACCAAGTAGAGTTTAATATTTACTAGTTCAGTGTAAATTTTCTGCTAATATTAATTTTGATTACAGGCATTAGAACTGGATGTTGCCCTGGCATAGATAGAATCCTTCTGTATGTGTGTTTTTGTATCTCTTTTGCTGCATCTGGTCTTTAATTAAAGCAGCACAACAATCTGTATGGACAAGCAAAAAAGGAAAGTAAGTATAAACATCAACAAAAAAAATTATTTCAAAATGTAACTTGGTGTTCTTCCTGATCCTACTTGCACTAACCTGATCCATGAGCAGCAAAGGGTTAAACACACAGAAAGTGGCAAAACTCAACTATTTTAGTTTTTTCAGACTCTCTACTTCAGTGAAAGAAGGGAATAAATATGGTCTGCATCTTGCACTTCTTTCAGTCTAGACTCTAATCAAGGATCTGCTTTTTTCTTTTGCAGTGGATAACATGGGGCTTAAGAGACTTCAGTTAAGAGGGACATGTGCATTAATCCAGGGCTTTATCTCCTCTTAGGTTGTCAAATATACAGATCCTTAATAATACCTCCTCTTTAGCATCTCGTTGATGTCTTGATCTGTTTCCAGCATGAAAATTCAAGCTGTAAGTTGTCTTAGTGGTTAGATTTTATTTAGGATCTCTACATAACTATGATCACCCATCTTCAGGAAAGGCAAATTTAAATTTGCTTTACAGGAGAATGGGGTCTCGGTATTAAAAGTGGAGTATAACCTATGCTGTTGCAAATAGATGGCAACTGGCCAACACATCTCTTAATTTATCAACATCAGGAAGGTGAGGTACTCAGTTTTTGAGTGATTTGGAGTTTGTAGTGTTATAGGAATGATAAGCAATTAGAATTCTATTGGTTCCTTCCAATGTCTGATATCTTGTGGCACTGATCCAGACAAGAGCTAGTCCTTAGACTAGTGCAATTTTTTTTTCCTGTCTGGGCATGCTTAGTTTGATGTCATGTGGTTGTGGTGTGTGGGGTTTTGTTATTGTTTTTTTAAGATTTATCTGACACCAAACAGGAATCCTGCTCTGTGCCAGACAGAGGCAGCCCTACAGGTGCCTTAGCAGCAGCATCACAGCCCAGGCAGGATGCAGAGCTTATGGAATGACTTCTACATTCTCCAGCTACCAGAAGAGAGGGAATTGGCAGGTAGAGAAGGTGTGGCTGTATCTCAGTAACTTTCGGCTGCTGGCTTTGCATGCTGATGCCCTCCACAGCCAGCCTGCTGCTCGGGTGCTGTGTTAGTGACAGACAGAAGGCAGATATTTGGACAGGCAGATGGACTTGTCCACTTGGACAGTAGTGGGCCTTGCTCACCCTGTCCCTGTTCTTCAGTAACTTCTAAGGGCCATAACATATAAGAAACAATGAAAGTGCTACCCAAGGCGTTCAACCTACACAAAGACACTATAATTTTCTCTGTTAGAGGAAGCTAGCTGGGGTCAAAGTAAGACAGTTTCCAAGAACAAAGTTACTGAGCTGATAGTCTCAGTAAACCCCAACAGAATTGTTAGAGATGCTGAACGCACTGAAAGGCGCAAGAAAAAAAAAAGCTAAAAGGAGTTCAAGAAATGAACCAGGAGACTAGAGATTCTGAAAAATGAATTAAAATATTCTTTCCCAGTCTCTTCTGGGATACTTCCAATGCTTTGTCAGGGGAGATAAAAACTCTGTTGACCCTGTGTCTGAGAGAATGTGGAAGCCAAATCCCTGAGCTCTGTCTGTAAGAGCAAGACAGATTGATGAGGTGCTCAGTGACCTGGCTGTCATGGCCCAGAAAGTTTTCCAGGAAATGAAGGAGACATGGAAGCTGCTGGTCAGCTTGGAAAATGCTGAGATAAGATGCTGTAAGTAGTGCAGGAACTAAATAATTAGCTTGCAAAGAAAGAAAAAGGTTTCAGACTGTCTTCTGCATAAGATGTGCTGAACATCCAAAGGCTTAGGCAATCAAGGGTGTAAAATAAGAGCAGGCTGGGAAAATATCATATGTGCAGAAGGCAGAGCCAAGAAATTGGATTGCCTCAGTTTAAATGACTTTATCTTTGAAGAGAGAACTCCTTGTGATGATTATTTTACTGTAGTGGACGAAAAGAGGAATTTTGGTAGACAGCTGATGTGACCCACCTCTGAGGATGCTGCAGAGTTTACCCGCAGGAAAAGAAACCTCATTATCCAAAGCTCAAACAAGTCTGTAATATGTGCCTTAGAACTACTCATCCATCACTGTTGGCCAAGAGACAGTCGAGAATTAGAAGGAAAGAAAAAAGAAATTCCATTTGAACTATTAAAGGTATGAAATGGTATTTGCTCCTTACCCAGCCAAAACCCTGTGAGGCATTCTAAAGTAAATTGGTAGCATGCCAATTTCTTGTTCACTGGAATTTAAGGCTAAAGATGAAAAGCCCCAGCATAAAACAAAGCAAATGCTAGTGAGAATACTAAAGAGTGTTTTGTCTCTATGAATACTGATGTGATATGGCCTTGCTTGATAAAGTCTGAAAGTCAGTGTTCTCTAATATCTGGGCTAAAAGAGTATTTTATAAAACAGTTGGAAATTCTGCCCTAAGGAGTCAAAAATATTGTTACACTACCTCAGGTGTTCTTCACTGCACATGAGATTCTGATTTACAAATATTTAGTTCTAAGTAGGTAAAAAAATGCATTGAAATATCAGCCGTCCTAGCTCTTTCCTCAAGTCAGCAGAGAAATAAAAGGATGTGAATCTGTTAAGTACTGTTTCTATTAATGACATACTCCACTGTCAGCGGTGTGGCAGACTATAATCTCTTGCACAGTCTGCTCTCAACTTCTGAGAGTGTGAAGTTACACTATTTCTTTGCTAAATAAAAAAAGCCCCGGGTAATTCAGGTGTTGAAACACAGACCAAAGAATTTAGCAGAGTTGGCCAAGAGCCAAAGCTTGAAACATTGCCCAGGTTTCCTCTGGTTTCTCACCAGGCAGCTGAGGTGCACAAATATGACTTTCCTATTAATCAGATTTTTAAAGAGACCTGATAAACTTGGTTGCAGTGATGGATCTAAGGCGACTGCAGGCTTTTGCACTTCACTGCATATGTGAAGCCTTTGATACAGGATAGAGCCCCAAGGAATGGGTCACTTAAGCGCATGGTAAGAAATTAGTCTGGAAAGAGACAGATGTATGTGCTTTCATTCCGTAATTGTTCTGCTGAATGCATGCCAACCTGGCAAAACACCTTCTCTAGAGTTCAGTTTCCATTTTGGGAGCAGGGTGAAGACTGATTTCATTTCTCTGATGAGATGGTAGCTTGCGCAAGGAAGTGCTGGAAGCTTGGTCTCTTGTGGTGATTTGGAGAAGGAAGGAACCCTGTGTGGGAGGAAGCTGGAAGGTGTTGCAGAGTGTGAGGATTTCCTGATTCATTGTGTGTAATGTCAAAACCAAAGTAGCCTTTGGGTACTTAAGAGAATTCAGCAACTAAAACTGCCCATACAAGTTCTGGCTTGATATGATTACCACAGATGTACACTGCTGATAGGTTGTCTGTCAGCTTCTGTGGCTTAGGGCACACAGTAAGTAGCATTTAATGACTTGTGACACAACATGCATGGTTAATACACCAACCTTTCCATTTCCAGAGGCCTTGCAAAAGGCCCAGTGAATCTAAGCAGAATGTACTTTGCTAACTGAGTTAGTTGTGAGCTAGAATTGCCAAGTGGGGATGAAACTGCATTATGTGGGAGAAGGCACTAGGAAGCAATTGTGGACTTGATTTAAGATAAATTCAAGTGCAGGGACATCCTCCCTAAAAGCTAAATGGAAGAGACAGTCCACATTATTGAATAAGATGGCTAAAACATCAAAAGTCTTTGCCTGGGATCCTGTCATGAATGCTTATGTGAGAGGAATAGAAACTTAGTTTGAGAAGAAGAAAACAGACTCCAGTACAGGCTAGCTGCAGCTGTGCTTGTCCATGGTAAGTTAGGCACAGAAGGCAACCAGAAAGCAGAAAAAGTGAACAAGAAGTAGAGAAGAACTGAACATCAATGCATACTTAATCACTGGGACGCTCATCTCCTTCCCATGTTTAAAATTGCTCTATCTTGTGCTTGAATTTGTAGAATTTTTATAAGTTTGGGGTTTTAAAAATATATATAATAAAGTAGGACTAAGTTGGAGATGTTTCTGAAGAGAATTACATATATTTTGCTGAAAACTAAATAACTGAAACAAATCCAACTGCTGAAGGTAGGGTTTGAGATCAAAATTGGAAATATCCAGAAAAGCTTTTATCATATGAAGTCGGCCACCTGGCAAAACATTTGTATTTTGTAAAAAACATCAATAATTCAGAAAATATTTGTAAAAGTTTGATCTCATGTCAGAGGAAACATTTACATAATATCTTCTTCCAAGTATAACAGTAGAAGTGCACAATTATAAAACAGGAATGGAGCTGTGGAGTCTGTAATTGGTCTACAAGTCTGTAGGCTTGCTGTGTAAAATGCCTACATTGCTTGCCTCTGAGTTCACAATACAGTTCACGAAGTTGAGCATTTTGGGAATGATCTTTACTTCTGTAAAGTTCTGATTGGACTTATCAGTCACTACTCAGATTTTATACTTGAACTGTCTTTATGAGTGTGTTTAAAACAAAAGAAATACTTATTTCCTATCTCATCAGTAGCCTTCAGGCGTGTAGGCGGGATCTTAAATTCTGTGCCACTGCTGTGTCTTTATCTTTGTTTATGAAGCAGGTATTTTAGCAGCATAGATAGACCTCAGCTAAGGTCTTTCATTTCCTGAAGAATTTACATTTTTAGGGATGTTAATATGGTGTGTCCTCCTTTCCACATACATTTTTGTAAATGTATCAGTGGAATAACAGCGTATATTATTTGGTAAGTGATCTGTTAGATCTAGTGCATTACTTTTATTTCTATATTTATTAATATTGAACTGATAATTGCTTGGGAGAGATCTGACTTAAACTGAAAGATAAAGGGAGGATTTACACTTCATTTTCCAGAGTAAGGAAAAGGATGGAAGTAAATAAATGCAGGCAGGGCAAAAGCTAGGAGCTCAGAAGGACAAAGTCAGCCTTTTGCCATCCCACTGGATTGATTCGCCCTAATGCTGCTCCTACTTTGCTGTAACAGACTCTTTTGCCATTAGGTGTGCATGTGGCTGCTAGCTGGAGCACACTGAAAGATTTTTGAGCCTCACAAGCCCTCGTCCACAGTGATCAGGCAAGTTGTGCTGACTTGCTGTTTCTTTCTTGTTACTTTTCCAGAAAGGTAATTTCTAATGTAACTTTTGCCTGTACTTAAGGGCTCAATTACCAAATGGTACTATGCATTCACAAATGGCAGTGAGAAGCTCATTTACAGATGAGGTGGAGGGGGGCTCATGCACAGAAAAGGAGTTTCCTAAAGTGCTGTTTGGGTATTAGAGGGGAGAGAGTGGGAGTTATAGAATGCAGCTGTAGAGCCTATAGTGCTTGCTGTGTAAAATGCCTACATTGCTTGCCTCTGAGTTCACAATACAGCTGGCATGCTATCAAATATCCCAAAGGGGATTAGCAGTGAGATTTTAGTAAAAGCCTCTCTGTAAAATAACTAGTGTTTTTTTGAAAATAAAAATGTGTCCAACAGTAAGTCAAGGGGAAGAACCTAACAAAACCCCAATTGTGCAAGTCCTACTTCAGTTATGTACATGTCTTTGCAGAACAAAGAACAAATATTGGATTTTGCTGATGCAAATGTTGCTTCTGGAGATGGGTCACAGCTCTCCACCTCATACTCCAGTTAGTTTTTTGCTTTTGTGGTCTTAGTTTTTGACTTTATTTTTCCCTTCTTTTTGACCTTGTAATCACTTTTTGCTTAGCTTTGGACTCTCCCTTTTCCCTTCACCCCTGACATGTTGATCTAACTTCTAAAGGCTTTGATAAATACATATCCATGAAGTCCTTTCACCTTGACCCCTTGCTGCCTGCTGCTGGAAGTGCACTTCCACATGGCATCTGTGCATTCCACCTGGCTTTATGGTTACCATGGAAACAGACCACAGGCTGCATAAAGCCACTGATGAGATGAGGAGGACAGGAGAAGCCTTTTAGTTCCTAAAATAGAATAATAAGTGTAGGACTGAGAACAAATATCACTCTAATTGTCAAGGACACATAGAAAGCCAAGTATGAATTCTGGTGGTGCTGTGAAGTAGAGTTTGGTGTTTTAATAAGGGAAAGTCTTGGTCTCTTTTGCATTTGTGCGGGCTTGTGCAAGGGTCTCTTTTGGCTTGGTGAACAAGATTGAATTCAAAATCCAATTTTTCCTTTGAAAGTGGGTGATCCTAAGTGTCCTGCAGCTTTAGGGTGTGGGTGATTGTTTTCAGCTGGGTGATGTGAATGTTGAGCACAGGTATCTTGCACTGGTGGCAATTTGTAGAGGTGATGTGAGTGATCACATAACATTTGAGTGGAAGACAGGCTGAGGAAAGCTGCAGCCTGGCAAACCTGCAGCTGGGGTATGTGACAGCAACTCGGACATCCAAGCACAGGCTCAGCCATCCGTGCTGCTTCTGAATGTGGGTGGGATCTTGGGTGGCACTGAAGCAATAGCTCTGCATGCCCAGAACACTGAGGAGCTGGAAGCTTGAGTCATTTTCCTTCTGTCTCTTGTCTTGCTCTCAGGTTCCTGTTTCTCCAGTAGTATGAGGTTACTGAGAGAAGGCCCACTTTGGATTTATTAAAGGCTCAGTTTGGTAACTTCAATATTTAGCAGGAGACAGATTTAGTTAGCTCTCTAACTTTAGTCCAGGATTTTGTTGTTGCCAATTTAGCAGAAGGTTTAATGAACGAAATGCTCTATTTACTTGACTGATTTCTTGATGGAAGGTAATAAAGGGTGTCCTGGGGTGCCATGCACCATATACACCCACAAGGTGTGTTACAGGCAGCCATGGACAAACACAGCTTGCTCTTAAAGCCAACCAGAAGTGATGTGACAGTACCTCTGATCCTGAGCTAAGGCTGAGACTTTAGGAGGGCTAGTTAGTTCAAGGCTGTTGTGAGGCTTACTGCAGCCATATGGCTTTGGCCACTGCAAAATAAGGACAGAACTGCTGAGTCTGCTGGTTTGTCTCACTGACAGTGTGTGATGCTGCTTTTTTTCCAAGCCAGGCAGCTGTTCACTGGCAACTGGAGTAAGAACACTGTGCTCTCAGTTCCCACCAGCTGCTGAGCAGCTGTCAAGGGGCAGCTGGCTTCTATTGAGATTTGTGACTGCAGCAGAATCAGGAGTGGCTTTGGATCCCATTACCTGCTCTTTGTAACTGCTGGTGCTAGGTCCTGGTCTCATTCATAGTTAGGAGTCTGAAATTGTGCACTGATTTCATTGTGCTTGCTTTTCACCTTGTGGCAATATGAATGAGACAAGACTGACTTCCCTCTCCTCCCTGTACTATTCAACCTGCCTAAAGCCTTCAATATCATATTCGTGTAGCCTCCATGCTATGCTTTAGTGAGTCTTACTCAACCTAATAAAGCTCATTAGTAGCTATATCTTCCAGAATATGTTTATTTTTCTTTTGGAATTACTATGGTTTGAACATAATAAAGAAAAATTCCAACATCCTGAATACAGTGTTTATTAAACCCCATCATTTTAATACAGTTTATCTATTTTGTAAGATTATGGAACTTAACTCGAAAGAGAAGTTTCTTAGCTATCAGGTGAAAAAAATGCCACCAATTTATTAACAAAGGAAAGCTTACAGGTGAGATGAAATTACTCTGGTGACACATTCATAGTGTTATAATTGTCAGTGTTTACTTTTCTGGTTCCTAATGAAAACAACAGAACATACTAAATTCAACCAGCTGCGTAGATTATACTGTTTAAGCAGCTTCAATTTAAAAGGGTGGGCATGTGACAGTCTTGGATGCCAATAAGCATCTATTTTTTCTTCCTAATAATAATCCATCTCCAGTATTCCATACGGGAAACTCCATGATTTATAGTAACAGATTTTTGATTTTATCAATGCTCATGTGATAAGAGGATAGCAAAACCCCCTGCAATTCTTTTTGGCATGCATGGTTGAATACAAAGGGCATAGATACATAGATGCACACATTACATGTGTTAATGGAAAATACTAAGCGGTCAAAGGCAACCTCCAAAGCATTTTATATGTAATAGTCACTCCTTTGGAGAGAATTATAATATGTAATGTGTTTATATTGCGTTGTGTGAAAGCTGAGAACATCTCCTGAACCGCAGCTGTAATATAATGCTTTTTGTTTATAACATCTTTTTCTTTCATAGAATGATTGATTGGGAAAACAATCTTTAAAACAAGCAAACAATGAAAACTCAAACCCCACTTCTTTATCTTTTTTCCCTACTCTAGAAACTGAATATTCAGCTTTAGCAAGTAACACAACATGGGACCTTTCACACCCTCCACAGAATGTCTTAGATTTTGTGCAATTGTCATTAATGAATTGTGGCAGTATGATGTGCAAATCTGGGACTGCACTTATCAAAGCAACTTATTTTAAAAATCGTTCTGGCGATGGCATTGGCATTTTTCCATCTGCAGAAGTCTTTGTATTTTTCATGTGTATGAACTGTGCTTAATGGCATGGAGAATTTAATCCTGAGTTTGATGTTTTGGATGCATCCAAAATATATATGAGAAAAGCTGCATGAAAAAATTAGAAGACTGTATTGGAACTCTGGAAAACAATTGGAACAAGTATGTCTTTATACCACACCTGTCTTCAACCAGAGCAGCAGCATCTTTTGTCCAGACAAACACTATGCATGCAATTTATCCATTCAGTAACCCAATAGGTAACATTGCTTTCAGCTGCAATGGGAAAAGAAAATGAATAAAAAAAATCTCAGAGCAGATTGGAAGATGATAATGTGAGCAGAGTGAGGTCTGAGCTGCAGCAAGAATTCTGGTGGAAAGCTATGCTAGGTATTTTCACATGACAAGCTTGAAAAATTAAACAGATGCCAAATTTGCAGCAGGATGTCAAAAGAAATGCTGTGGTAAGGAGAATCATCTCTTGGCAATATTCCCATCAAAAAAAAAAAAAAATCTGGCCCAGGATTAGAAATGTGGACTTCTTCATCTGCAGTGTCTTAAGCCATTTATGATTTATTCTCACAGTGATTTGATGATCTTCAGCTTCCCTGATCACTGTTCTTTTTGGAAGAAGCCATTTTCCCTGTCTCCCTCCTCCCTTTTTTTTTTAACTTTAAATGTACTCATCTCTCGCTGATACATTCTTTAATGAGCATCTTTGTGTAGTAGATTAAATTCAAAGTCTACATGATCTTAGGTGCATCAGAAATAGTAATGCAGCATTACTAAAGCACCTTTTGACACTGCTTGGGCATCTTTTTAAAATACATTTAGTGCTTTATTTTTTAAATTGTTATTTATTTACATGATTTTATTTCTGCAAGTTTCATAAAACACTCTTAACTAGGAAACTTTTCTTCATGTCTAATGACTGTGTCTCTGATACTGAATTTGAAGCCTGGGATTTCTTGTGTAAACCAGCCAAAATACAACTACTTTTTATTTCTTTATTCTGATATTTTGGCACACTTTTTATCTGTTAGCTTCATGCTGTGAAATTAGTTTTCTATGGGGATGTCTGTGTGAATTGTGTAAAATTTTCACCAGAGACACAAAAATACTTCTATTTTTACTGGCTTACTGTCTTTAGGAGATTTTTATATTACAGCAGTTTTTTCCCAGCTTCAGGTAGGTACATATGGCTACATCCAACTCAAATAAGGGTGATAGCAGAAAAAGGGAGGAGCAGAAGTCTGCAGTTTCTGTTGCACAAAGCCTTCTCCAGAAATGATTAGAGGAGCAGAGGTTTCCATACCCTGAATGCAGTTATTGGCACAGGGGCCACTGGCTGTCCTGGATCAGAGGCCCACACTGGGTGAACTCTGATCCACGTTTGAGACATTTTTCATGTGAGCGCTCCATTAGCATTTCACATATGTAACCCAAATAAAAATCACAAATACTTCACCTAAATGAGAAGAATATCACTTGAGAGAAGAGTTTCATTATTGAGTTCCATTTGCAGCAGCTTTTTGGAGTGATCCTTACTGTGTGTAATTCTGGAATAGATGTTGAGTGCGATTTCTTTATGTGGGTGCAGTATGGATATGTTTATTCTTGGAGTTGCAGTAGCCTGAAGATACTATTTATAAATCCTTTTTTCTTTTTTCCTTGAGGCACTGGAAAGGGCAAAGCTTTCTGCTGCATCATGTTTGCAACGGTGAAGTGGGCAGAATTCAGTTTACCCACGTAGCCTGAGAAAAATTGGGGAAATGCGCCATCTATAGCCACCTCTCCAGTACTTATTTTCCTGCGCTTGTGTGCTGCTTTTTCAGTCTTTTCTACAAATCCGTTGTTGAAAACTTTGGCGAGAAATTCTGCTTCTTAGTACCAGTGAAGGGCAGTGAATATTTTTAACCTTTGTATGTTGCTTTTCTTTTTTTTTTTTTCCCCCAAATCCCTCCAGTCTAATACTAAGGAAAAATAATTTTATGGAGCATGAAATCCCTCTGAGTTTAAATTGAGTGCCAAAAGAGAAAATGTATTCCTTTGTTTATCTCCCCCATATTTCTCTGTGGTTTGAGAAGATCTCCCCAGATGTGGTTTCAGGTATCTTTAGGAAATAATCTGTACTCTTCAGTGGCAGACCTTGTGCAAAAACCAGCTCATCCAGCTGTTCCTGGGGTGCAAGCAGGAAGAGGGCATGTTTGAGTAGAGCACTGCATTTTGAGAGCAAGCACTGAGGCAGTTGTCAGCAGCCTGGAAATCAGTGCTGGGAAGGCCTGGAAGTGCCCATGTAGCTCAGCCGCTGTGGTGTGGGAGCAGAAAATGTCGTGTAGTCAGCATTTGTCACTTCAGACTTGTTGGGAAACAAAGATGGAAACAGCGCATGTAATAATAGTAACTCATAACTATTTGCAATAATCATTCCAGGTGAGAGTTTAGCCTCTTTTGAGCCTTGTTGTGTAGTGATAATTATCATAACAATCGATTTTGTTGATCTCTTTCACTCTTACTGTTTACTTTTAACGTTTAGAAATAAAGTGACAAATTGACACCACTGCAGCAGTTCTCACTGTTACCCAAGACAGTAACATAAGCACAACAAAATCTCAGCTGAAAATAAATTTGCAGATAGGCATTGCTTTACTCACAGAGAAACAGATTCAATCTTAGAATTTTTCTCGGTTGATCTAACACTTTCTACTTATGGTACTATATGTGATCCCAGTTTAACCTGTTGAAGTTCCCTTGCAACTTCAGGGCTAAACAACAGTGGCGAGTTGGAAATTTAGGATTTGAAACCTTGTACTTAGAATGGCAAGAGTCATCAGCACTCTTATAACAGATTTGATTAGAATATACTCTTTCAAATAAGTTGGTCAACAATGGAAAGGATGTAGGAAGGAACAATTTGCTACAATTATTTCTCATGTATCTTGTTTCCCTTAGTGTCTTCTTTTATTTTTCTGTAGTAAGATTCTTATAATGCAGCCCCTGAAGGTGAATGTTATCTGATGTTTAAAAATCAGTTTTGAAATTGTCGTTTTGGATGGCTATCATATTTCCTAAATGATTTTTTTTTTGCTACTAATCTGAAGTTACAGATTTTGCTGTAGCTAAAAATGTCCTTGTAGCCCAATGAAGTAACAAGAGAACAGTTTCTAAAGAGAAGTTGTGCATTAGTTTTGTTAAATCCTTGTCTCTGAAAGAGAAGTGAATTCAAGTGCTGCTGAGAGACCTTTCCAAGGTACACAAGTTTTTACCGCTTTATTTTACACATACCTCTTAAAAGTAATATTAACAGTATAACAAAGGACTTGTAACCTAATTGTTTTAATGAAACTCGCTTATGAAACTAATGACTTGAGTAACTATGGTATGCAAATTATTACAATTTAGTTAGTAATAGGAAACGAGATGAGGATGTGTATGACACACATTTTGGAAGATTTTTTTGACAGAAACAAGAAGTAATTTTGATTTAATTCATCTATTCTATAAACATTTTGAAAAAGACTGTTATCAAACGAGTTTAAAGAAATGAAAGTTCTATGTATCAAGGTTTAGTAATTGTCAACAAAATAGAAAACTGAGAAAACCTTCCTGACTTTACTGTGTAAGGGAGTCTCAAGGAAATTATTCTAGGTTCGCTGATATTTAATATTCCCATAAGTGATCTGGAAAAATGGGATGACCAAGATTGTAATGTTTGCCCTCTGTACTGCTTTATTCAAAGTAACAAAAATGAAAATGTAGTTGCAAAGAGCTGTAGAAAGATTTCTTGATAATGCATGATGGAGTGATAAAATGGCATGTGAGATTTAGTGCAGGTAAATGCACTTGGGATCCAATCTTAATTTTCTGCATTAAAACCAGTGTCAGTGAATTAAATTTTGCTCAAGAACTTAAAATTTTAACACTGTTCTAAACAAATGCTACTCAAAGCACAGCAGCAGTCAGAAAAAAAAAAAAGGCAAGTAGAAGCATTAAAAAGGAAGGGAAAACAAACCATAAAACCTTATGCCTTTGTATAAATGCCATAATTTGCCTGGAGATTCATTGTTACCTGAAGTTCTGGTTTACCTGTGTCCTGAAAATGTATTTTAGAATTTGAAAATGTACAAAGAAGGACATCAAGGATGATCACAGATCTGAAATGACTTTTTTTTTTTAAGGATTCACTAGATAGGTTAGGTTTACTCATCTTGAAAAAGTTAGAACCAAGATGGAAATTTGTCTAATGTAGAACAGATGAATGGATGTCACTGGGATTTATTTTTTCTTCTCAATGCAAAAAGCAAGGGCTGTCGTGAATTATCCAGTGAAATGTTCAGAACAAAAGGGTGCGCAGTTACGTGATCAATGATCAGAGGTAGTGGCTAAAGCAGGAATTCTGGCTGCTGTGTGATGTTTTCCTCTCTCATGCCTTGGAGCCTGACCTGCCTAAGGCAACTTTGGGCGGTCTCAAGGCTGAAGATCCCAGGTTGGTGCCACATGGACTTGCGGGTATTTTGGCTGGGAAGTGTGAAGGGGGGGGTCAGGTGGGGGGGAAAAAAAAAACTAACCAGAACAGGATGTGACTCTTGTGTAACCTGTGGAAAGAGATGCATTTTGAGTTCTTCTCCCTCCTTCATCCTTGCAGTCCTGCTCCTGGAAAACTGGAATAATTTATGTTGGAAAAGACCTTTAAGGTCACCAAGTCCAACCCCTAACCCTACACTGCCAACTCCACAACTAAACCATGTCCCACATGTATATATCGACCTCTAGGGATGGTGCAGAAGCCTGATCTTCCTCATGCTTTCTTGAGTACTTCTAAGCATTGTGTGGAGGTTTTTTTGACTCCTTTTTTCCCCTAGCTGCTAGCCAAGATAAGTGTATGGGAACAGTGTCTCTTGCTACTGGGAGCTGAGCAGGGATGCTCTTTGCCTCAGGCAGTACGTCTTATTACTCTCAAAGAATTAAAGTGGTGCTTATAACTTGAAGTGGAACCCATTTTAGATGTATAATTATGTTCTTCTGACAAGAAAAAAAATGTGAATTCATCTTTTGGAACTTTTATATGTAGGGTAAACATTACAGAACAAGAGCATAGCATGACTCTGAAGTAATATCAGTGCCCACAGCTATAAAATGCATAAAAGAATGCAACTACAGAAAGAATTACTCTGTCTAAAGCATGAGAGCTAAGTGACAATGAAAAATTGATATTACAGTCGTGTATTTCATGTATTTTCTTAATGGACAATCATTTAAGACAAGCTGACTGTTATCCACATTCCCAAGAGGGAAGAGGTGATAAAGCTGTTTGCATTAATGATAATTTTTGTGCTAGAATGATAGAATCAGTCATATTGTATGATAACAATGATGATTAATGAAGATATTTTCTTTTTTTTCATTAATCCTCCTCTGCCTTAAATTACAATGGAAAAAGAACAAATAGCTCATTAACGGAGGTTTTTTCCTCCCTTTAATCCCTTCATAAGAAAGGGAATAACAGATAAAAACAAATGTATGTAAAAGATTTTGTGTTTTGTGTCTGTAATAAAGTCATGCAGTATGTTGACTTTTGGTGCTGCTTTCTAAGCTGCAGGAGGGCTGTTGCAGAGAACTCTTGAAGTTCTAGCATTTAATGTGAGAGTTCAATATGTGAGACCTGTTGAATCATAGGACTTCTTGAATTATTTAAATACATTTTTTCATAATTTGTTTACTTTAGAAAAGTAATGACTTATAAAGTAATGTGCTTTGATAGTTCTGTTTTGTTTTCAGGATGCTAATATATTGTAATAATTATTATTATTGTCAAAAGTGTCAGACATTACACTAATGCTTGGAAACTTTGATATTAAAAATACAAGTTGCAAATCTAAAGCATCTTGCAAAGAAATCTTCTTGCAGAATTGTCTATAATACAATCAAAAATCTATCAGTGATTTCGTTCCCGTTTAAAACCTTTATCTCTTCATAACTCTTGACATTTTCATCTTTAGTTCAAGTGTATCCTTGTAGGTCAGGGTAGTGTTATATTAATGTCTTTTTTCAAAAGGTATTGGGCTTTGATTGTGTGACTCCTGCTGATAGAGTGGTTGGCAGGCCTATATCAGTCTGTGGTAAAAGCTAATTTTCAAAGTTTTAAAATGTTTAGATTTTTAAATCACTTTTAGAGCTGGTATGCTGTAAATCTTCTCTCAATTCTACACTAAAAATATTCTCATATAAAGAGAACGTTTATAGATTAGGAGTTCTACTTTAAAACCATTTTGAGACGTGACAGATTCAAATTCTGTAATCTCTGGGTAATAACTCTGGAGCTCTGTTGTAAAACAGATTTTTACAATGTTGTAATGAACCATGCTCTTTAGTGTTTTTGTCTCATCTTCTCAAATTACAGCTTAAGGGTCCCTTTGAAGGCCCTCAAGAGCTGCTGTTCACTGTTCCTTGTTACAGATGACTCTGAAGTAGCAATGTCAGCTGTAGATGGTCATAAATGCTAAGGGGATGCTTGATGCTTGTATGCAATAATTGCATACAGTGAATGATAGTATATATGTAAAGTATAGAAGAGATTTTATATATATATAAAATATAGAAGAGAATAAGGAAATACTTGTTTTTGGTTCCTCTTTTCCCCTGTAATCATTCTTCCAAGAAATGCATTAGGGGGCAGCAGAGCCATGTGGAGACCAAAGTCACAACTGTGTTCCCCTTTTTGTTAGGAATTGTGATTGTCGTGAATGCTGTTGCCCACATACAAGACACTGTGTTTTCTCAACACTGAATAAGCAAGAGGAATAGTATAATCAGAGAAATTCTCATTATTGCTGAGCAAAGCTTGCATGGGATCAAGGCCTTTTCTGACTCACTTAGCACTCTGCTACAGAGGAGGCTGGAAGGCACAAGGGACTGGGAGGGGTCACAGCTGGGACATCTGGCCAAGGGGATATTCCATGCCGTATGGCATCATGCTCGGTGTATGCACCTTGGACATTTGGGCTGGTGGCATTTGTCTTCCCAAGCCTATGTAACATGGGATGGGGCCCTGCTGTCCCAGGATGGCTGAGCACCTGCCTGCCCATGGGAAGCACAGAATGGATTTCATGTTTTGCTTTGCTCACATGGTGAATGTTGATTTCCCTGTGAAACTGTCTTCATCTCAGCCCACGAGTTTTCTCACTTTTCCAGTTCTCTCCCTGATCCTGCTGGTGGAGGAGTCAGTGAGTGGCTCTGTGGTACTTAGTTGACCCCTGGGGTTAAAACAATGGGATACTGAAAATGTGGATGGGGATGTGAGGATTTCTATCTGCAGTATGCTTTCCATTTCTAGATTAGAATGCTTTCAGGTGGTATTTTAGCTATCTGTATGCTTCATCTCTTAGGAAAGGAGATATAAAATGTAAAGGGAACTCATAGAATATGCAACTGAATTTTTTTTAATTGCACATGTGTTCATTTTGCATAATTTATTAAAAAAATTTTGAAATCTAGATTTAACAGATGATGTTGCAAGACTGCTTGGAGTAGTCTCTTCTGTATTTTGGTGTATGTGAGTGCATAATAATTTCAGTAGTCTTTGGTGGAGAGTTCTGTATGAATGCAAATTACTTTGTAAATATTATTGTTATAGAAGAAACATTACCCAACATTGGTAGAGTGGAGCTTAAAACTGTAAGAGGAGCAGGAAACTTGTGTTGGATCTGTGGTCCTAGAGACTGTAAGGTATCTCAGTCTTGATGATGGTATCTCAGTCTTTCACCATGACAGCTTTCAGTTAATTTATTTTCTAGAATGGTAGTATTTAAAGAAGTTTGGCTACTTCTGAGGTAGTTATTCTGCTTAAAAGGATAAAAAAAATAAAGCTTTTTAAGGATTTTAATTTACCTACAATTTTTTTTTTTTTTTGAGACTTTTGAGGACGAAGAGGAGTTCTGTTGCTGTCTCTCTAGGGAAATAATGAACACCTTCATGTGAAAAGATGGTCATATTTCCAGGTGCTAATTATTAGTTTCTATCAATGGGACTGACTCATAACCAGACCAAAGTGTTTAAATGGGTCACTACTTTTCTAAATAAAGTCCTTACTGTAGATTATCTAAGCAGTCATTGCTCTTTCTCTACTTTCTTTCTCATGAATAGAAATTCTACAGCACAGTTTTAATTTGCCTATGTTTCTTGTTCAGTTCCTCTTTTTTCTTATTGTGTATTTTATAATTTTTTTTTTGGTGTTTCAGATTCATTGCCCCGTTTTAGTCAGATTTCAGATAGACATGCTGGTCTACTTTAAGATTTTACTTTAAAGAGGCATAACTAAGGGTAGAAGGGAAACATTTAAATGATTAATTTGAGTCAATTCAACCTTTTGTTCTGTATCTGTTGGTTTGAATAAGGTATTTTATTTTTCTTAGTATGTTTCTGATTCTACTGTGGGTAGAGCTAATCATGCCTGAGTCATGTCATCTTCCTGTTTCTCTTAGAATTAGACAATTTTTCATTATCTTCAAGGACTTGTTTGCAAGGTTATGTTTATCAGCAGAAAACATGCTGCAGATCCATGTTTTTCTTAAAAATTATTACAGAATCAATGGGCTTTCACAAATACTTTTTGTGAAACTGTTTATGAGCAATAATAGCCATCAAGTGTATCAGGACACAGCGAAGAAAAGTTTTATGATCCTAGGAGAGAAAGAGCTTTCAAACAGTCTGAAATCAATTCTGTTTTCTGGAGGTTTTGACAGTGCTTTCTTGTAAGCAAAACACCCTATTTTATATTTTTGTTCACTGTAAATTCACTTAAATAAAAGCAGCAACTAAACGTCAATAACTTAAGGAATTTTCACAGTTAAAATAGGACAACAAGAAGCAACATGAAAAGCAGATGCAATAAATAAGCTCATAAGTAGATCATAAACTATGTTGAGTGTTTTTATAGCACTTGCCACAGATGTTTTTGCCTGATCTTCTCCCTGGAGAAGTGACTGTACATGATGTTGGGTTGAATCCTTATTTTTATTTTACATAACCATTGCTTTTAGGCCAAAGCTCCTTCTTTGTGCCTTCAAAGCCTAATCTACCTAGGTGTTCCCCGGCTGCTGCTTTTTTTCTTACTGTGAATACATATTTTTGTTAAGTCATGAATACCCAAAGCACGTTTTTACTGTCAAACAAATGTAGGCCTAAGTCCAGCAAAACACTTAGATGTAAATAGTTAAATACATGTAGTTAGCTGTTGCATTTGACTGCCCTAGGACTGCTTACATATTTTAAGCTTTAAACATACTGAAGTGCTTTAGTGGATTGGTGCCCACATGCAATGCCAAGGAAGAGCAAAAATTTGCATTATGTTACTGAGCTAGGTGCTCTGGTACAGAGAAATATCTGCAAAGCCTTAACATAAAAAAAAAAACCCAACTAAAATCCTATTTTTAAATAGGTAAAATATTTGCATTACGACATATGCACTATATAAATATCACAGAATTAGCTTAAAAAAACCCCAACAAAACAGCTGTTCATTTTCACTTGCTCTCATGGGAATATTACTGTGCTTTGGTAAGATTGGCAGTTGCTTTGAAAATGTGGAAGGACTGATGTATCAGGTTGGGACCAGGGAGCTTTGCAGATCTAGGGCTGCTTGCCCATAAAATGTGGTTTGGAAGGGAGAGCTTGATAGAGTGAATAATTCTGTGGCATAATGTGAGAAAATAGAATGTGTGAACCAAGCAGCAGCATTAAAAGGTCTGTTCTGAGAGGAACTGCCTTAGTTTGAGTGTTATAACCCTTGATAGCATGATTGTGTTAGGGAGTTTGTGATATATTGTGCTGGGAAAGATGAACAACAGGCAAATGAGGTTATTTTACCTGGTGTTGTATTAAAAGAAGTATTAAAACCCAAGCTAGTGACAATTGTTATGCTAGAGGTTATTGAGGTGACTGTAAAGGCTACAAAATCACTGTGTATCAGTAACACAGCTGCACACATCTTCAGGCAATGACATCTTACTCCAGCTGTTTCACCAATAAACTTAAAAGTTCCAGGTAGTATTTGAGACTGAAAAATACATCCTTTTAAAACAACATGTTTTAAATCAGCCTAAATCTACTGTACAAGGTTGGGTATTGAAACTAAAAGGTGCTGCTGGAGTCTGACACTGATATATCAGTGAATGCTGGCAACATGCTGGGAACTACCTGTGTGCTGTAACACTGGAAGGCAGTCCATTAGTGCCTGAATTAATGCACTCAGGGACTTTTCATTCTTCACAGAATCTATTTCCATATTTAATTACGGGAAAGTCAGAGAAAAAAGTTACAAAGCACCTTCTTCATCCATTTCATTGTCAATGGGAGTGGTGATTAGTAATTCTTCTTCAAGTTATATTGCAGGGTTCACTTAAAATAATGCAGCTCCTTGCTGAGTTTGCTCCAATTAAACCATATTTTATTTGCTAATGACTTACCAAGTTGACAATGACCTTGAAGTTGGTATTGTCAACACTTCTTGGCATAAAGAGCTGGATGATTTACAGTTATTAAAAGTGCATCAATATATTAGTCGGTCTTTGTCAGTATTTTTAATTCCATTACAGATAGGATACTGTACCTGAATAATGTACAGGGTAGTAAGTTAAGTAACAGTCAATTTATATTGTTCTTACTGAAGATTTTAAAACAACACTTCCAGTGTTTTTGAGTTTGCAAAACTATACTTTAATACTGAGTAGCTTTAATAACTGGAAATGCAATTTATCTCTGTCCCATTTCTGTTGGCCATAATTGACTTGTATAAATAAGTTTACAGATATTTAGCCCTGAATTTCTTGGTTTCAGAAGGTACACTTTATCCTGGTCAAATTTATTTCACTGTGGTATCCTTGTACTGGTAGTAACATCACTAGTACTGTATCAATGCAGTATCACCCCTAGTATTTCACTGCTACTATTTCACTCTGTCATTGAACAGAGTAAGGTATTCTTTATAAATGCTTCTTGGCAATTTAAAATGAAGATGAATAGTAAAATTACATTTGTGTAGTTTAGAAATGCTTAGAGCATCATAGTTACAATTAAATAATGTGTGTGCCTTTAGAAGGAATTTATGTGGACTAGCTTGAACATTTTAGATCAACAGAATTTTGCACAACTGAGTGCTCTAATTAACTGTTTTGTCACTAAAAGTATCAGTGAGCTTAACACTTTCCTGGTTTTTGTCATGTTTGTCCTTCTGGAAGCTGATGTTCTCTTAACCCAGATGCATACATAGTCACTCTACCAATTAATGAACATTATTTGCAGGGAACTATCATTAGTTCTTCACATTTTCATTTTGCATCATATCTATCTTCAAGGAGAGGGGAAAGAACCTAGATGACTTTAGAAAGAAGGTGTAATTACTTTAAAAATACTCTATCATAAATTTTGTGTTCTGATTTCATGCATTTAAATTGGATGACGTTTTACTTGTTAAGAACATTTCATATGCAAAAATATGATTTACTTTGTGCCATTTAAAAAAGGTATCAAACTGCCATCTTACCTCAAGCAGATCTTTTAAGAATATCCTCTTCTTGTTTTGCTTTTAAGAATTGAGTTACTACGCCATAATATTTTACTTTAATGGAGTCATCATTGTGTGCAAAACTGTAACTGAGAAATCACATGATCTAATTGCCACAACCTGTTTCTTTAGTCTGAAACTGCTCTCAGTTTCTGCATCACGCCTAATAAAGTACCATAAAGGCTTTGGACTGTTCAATCTAGAGATTGTGAGGTGTCTAGGATCTTTTGAATGTTTAAATGGTGAATAGAGTGTGTGTATGTATGAATATATATATATGGCTTCCTAGCCAGTAGCAAGCACAGATTTCAGTGTAAGTCACTCAGCTATACACATGAAGTATACACATTAAGTATATGCAACGTAAAGTATACCCATTAAGTATATAAATGATTATCTCTTTCTATTGAAAATGCTTTTAAAATATTTTTTTCAATTATACAGTAAATAGAGTAAATGTAGAGTGAGAATGAGCTGAGCATTCTTCTTCTAACATCTGTTAGAACATAGCTAGAAATGCCTGTCACCTGACTGGATGACATATTTTTATGGAAAGGTTTTCTCTCACAGTATTTTTATTTGGAAACATGTTCATTTGAATTAGCAAGGGATTCAAATAAATAAATAAATTTCCTTAAGAATACATAGTGTGACTGGTGTTTAAAAAGCAGACATAACTTCTGATGTTCAGCATTTCAGTTTTTAATCAGAAAAATCCTTATTCTTCAGTGCAGACAGCTGTGATATTTGAAATTGCTCATAATTTCCAATTCTTTTTTCAGTCATTTGAGGTTTACTGCTCTGTAATAGGGTACATATATAGAAAAGCAGCATATGCATAAAATGAGAGAATTACTGTTTTTTTTTCTTCATATTTTTTTGAAAAAATGGATTTGCAAAACATAGAAGGCTTTATACCTTGTGGAAATATATACTTTTCATTACTATGGAAGCAAATACTATGGTATTAGAAATGTTTAATGTATTTAAGGTATATTTCTAAATGTACTACTCTTGTTCCATGTAAAGGTCATTTACTTTGCAAGTGCTGCCCCCCAGAAGAGAGAAGCAGAAATTTCAAATATTGTGGTTATATATACAAATCTCATACTAAAATGGCAATCTGCACATTTCAATCTCCATAGCAGGGCTATACATTTTTACAGTTGGTTGTTAAAAAATTAATATCATTCCTTTAAACACAAAAATGACTTCTCTTTTTTTTCAGAGCTGATGCCCCTCTGGGTGGGAGTCAGGTTGGTTTCATTTCACTTTTTAGCTGCCAGAGCAATTAGGTCTGTCTGGTATGAGGCTGCTCTGCCCAACACCTTCCCTGGTCACAGAGGTGCTGGAGATCAGGGCCCTCCAACCCTTGGAGACCCCCATCAGTGTGGTTAGAATGTACAAGACTTCCTACCCTGAGAAAAGTTCTGTTCCATTAGTCATAATATTGCGTTCTTCCTTTATTAGTATTGTAATCAAATGTAAGTAATTCCACAGAATTAACCAGATAAAAAATTGAATACTCTTATCCTTATTATAGCCTTCAAAATAAATTATATTTCTACATGATCTAATCTGTCACAATTAAAGCTACTTTAAAAAAGAACCTTTTGTATGTAGCTGAACAACAATATTTTTTGTTCTACCATGTATTAAACGAGTAATAAATAGTGCCTTATAGAACCACTTGATGGCGCTGTCACCCTTTTGCTCCAAAAATTTAGTTTAACGCTCATGCTTCCTTTGTAACAATGATCATCTTAAATTTAAGTGGTGAAGGAGGAGGAATTGTATAAGCAAGGAAATTATTTTTTATTTTCTTTCTTTTTTCCTCCTTTTTTTCTTTCTTACTAGGAAAAGGTGGCATGTTAAGAAAGCAATATGTAAGCCTGTGGGGTTTTTTTTTGTTATGGTGAGGTTGTGAGAATGTATACACTGGAAATAGAGATGCTACATATCAATAAAAAAGCATCTAAACTGAGAAAGAAGCTAGCTGTTATTTTCAGGATGCTGAAGTAATTTATGCATAATGAAGGAAAAGTGGGATTGAGTTGCTTTTCTGAAATGGGGCTGACTTTGATGTTAAAATTATTGAATTATAGAAATTCAATATGCTGATCCTGGGTGCAAATTCTGTTACTGGTAGCAAAGTGTTTTTAGCTACCCCCCCCAAAATACGACAAAGATTATATTCTTTCATAGCCTGTCATTCCTAGCATGTAACTGAGAATGTTCCCTCTGTAGTCAATGTATCCGATTTTTTAGAAATAATGTAAAACTTGCTGTGAATAATTTTGATGTATTTAGACTTGGTGAGTGAAATTTTAGATACATATTGAATTTACTGAACTATCTGTTTTCTGATGTTTAAAGACACGCTCTGTCTACAGGCCACTGAATTGCAAATGTGTCTGTAGAGTTGAACATGGAGCTGAAAAGCTTGAAATGAAGGGAAGGGAAATATTTGCACAGATCTTTGTGATGTATTCAAGGTAGATGCATTCTATCCTGCTTTTAGTGCATTTTATCCAGCTATTTCCAACCCATAACTACTATTAACTGTATTCATGTGGAAACCTGAAATTTAGGCTCCCACTTGGGGAGGGGAAAGTATGACACAAGCACACGAGAACAAAATGATGCTACAGAAACATAAAATTTGTTCTTTTTTTTTGTATACCTCACACTACAAGCAACTGTTTCTGCTGCTCCAACTTCCATGACATCTATTGAATGGACCACAGCTGGATGTGTGGCTGACAGCTGGAAATGCCACAATGCAGATGTGTGCAGAAAGTGTAATTGGACTAATGAGTGATCCATTCATTGAGCAGGTTTGCAGTGCTGAGGTCTGACTGCTTGATGTGTACAGCGATAACCTGAATTTTGTTACTCTTTATGCATTCTGATCCATCTAGTTTAAAACTAAATTGTTAATCAGGTCTGACTTTTCTATGACAAACCTTGCTGTATCTCTGGGAGCTATATCTGTGCTCTACTTGATGTGTTGTGTATGACTTAAGCAGCAGCTCTGAATAAGAATTAAAATGAGAGCTCTAACTTGATTAAATAAGAAAATGTTTTTAAAAAAGTGAATATCCTGTCTGGAATCACAAGCTGCTTTGCTGCTGCCCAGCCATTGTAGCTGTAAATCCTCAAAGACCTCTTAGCTAATAACTAGAGTCACTGTTCTCTATAGTTTCAGCATTACCCATCACAATGCTGTTAGTGAAATGAACTTCTTACTATTAGAGAATTATTAGCTTAACAATTGCTACTTTTTTGCAGACAATAGGGAGACTGAGGGTGGGTTTAGGGTAGAGATGTGTGAGTGAGAAAATTGGGGGGAAAACCTGCTTGAAGACCTTTGGAAGGGAATAAAATTAAACTGTAGTGTGGTTTATATGGTAATTATGGTATAACTAGCAAAGAAATGCCCTAACAAACAACTCTATGAAAAAGATTCACTACAAGCACTAAAGTGATATTTACACAATAATTTTGGCTGGCAGCTATTATATATTTTAGCTGTGCTTTGTAGATGGCTGAGAAACAGCAGAGATGGCCCAAACATGGCTGTGAAACTGAAAAATTCCTTGACAAATGAAGTTTTTTCTTCCTGTTTCTCTCGGTTACTTATTCTGCCCTGAAATATAAGGGATGCATTTCAATCATTTAACTGGAAAAAGGTGTAAATTTAAATCTCAAGATGGGCTAGGTCTGGGCAATATAATGTAACTTTGTAAATAGCAATAAGCCAGGGTATTTTATTTTTTAATATTTTTATTCAAAAAGCAAGTATTTATTCTTTAGAATAAATTTTTTTTTGGTTTTATTTGTATTGTACTAATATACGTTGATTGTCTTCTGCTTTTTAGCCTTTGGGTTTGCAGCAGTCATGATCATTTGCTCCTCCTGAGCTCTTATACTTCATGAAGACCTTCTTTTCATATGTGCAGTCATTGCTCCTTATTTCACTGGAAATCTAATCCTTACAACTATTAATTTTGCTGTGGCTTCAGAGCAATGAACACATTTTTAAAGGTTTCCTTTACTGAAAGCCAATTTACTTTATACTTGATGGCTTGTAAAAAATATGATCTTTCAGTAACTTAGTTGAGCTTTTGACTCATGTATGTTGGTCTTCTGCCACACTTGATAGCCTTTTTGCACATTGGAATGTGCTCTGAGGAGAGTGCTCCTGAATATCAATCAGCTCAACTCTCCATTCAGCCCTGTGGGACAGAGTCAAACAGGTCCCCAGTGAGTCAGAGCTGGGAGAGATGCCCTCTTGGGCTTGTTGCTGGTGGAAAAGGACAAATTCTTAAGGGATGTGGAGGTCAAAGTGATGGTGAGATCCTGAGAGAAGCTGGGAAGGCAAATAGTAAAATTAATCCTCATTTAACTAATCCTTAATTTAGGCCCTTCTCTTGACTGCCAAATGGGCCATTGTTAAATGGGATGTAAGGAAGTATTTTTCCTCATTGAGCTTATAGCCTTGTGTTAAGAGGAAGGCATCTCATTTATGTCTGTAACTTCCTGTGGAGGTGCTCATTAAGATACACCAGACTATAGATATTTCTACTGCTGGCTGAGTGGTCATTAAGAAACTAGAAAATGTGTGTATGACCATTGCTTCCTCCTCTGTGTGTCCTGCAAGTATAAACGACCAGCTCAAGTTCCTTTTAAAAGCAACAATGATAGAAAAAGTTTGATTGTTCATCCTACTCCCCAGCTGAAAGTTAAAAAGGAAGTTAGTGTGAAAAGTTTGGGACAAACAAGATTACAGAATCTCATTCAGTGACTCTGCTGGTTGGTTTAAGCAGCACAATGATCAATATGCTGCCTGGTGTTGGTTGTGTTTGCAGGTGAGCAATGCCCCTGTGTTTATTATAAATGGCACTTTGGCATAAATTCCAAGCATTGCCAGATTTCATTTGTGTGATTCTGACCTTCAATGCCTAAATTGTATATTCCTCTAATAGGGTCTTACGCATTGTTGGTGCTTTTCAAAAATGCAATGTTAATTAAATGTTGATGTTTGCCTGAGCAGTTTCTACACATATTTTGGAGGCCTGGGTCTGTGGAACTTTTAAATAAAAGTAGAAAGGAGAATTAATTATATCTGTATATTTAATCACCAAGCAGCTGATTTGGCATGAGTTTTCAGGCTGCAACTCTAAATTCATTACAAGTTGGAGAGAGAAATTTTAAAAATAAACTTTAGTTTGCATTATCTGTTGGCTGGTTGGTCTTAATTTGCTATGCAAGCATCTGTCATGGTTTAAATCCTTTCCAGTGTCTTGGCCAGATTTATGTGAATGTCATTTAAAGTGGTCATAAAAACTACTTGAGTATTTAAAGTGATTTCCTTTGAAGATTTTTTCCCTAAAATTAGTAATAGAAGGGGTCTCTAGAGAATTGCTTCAACCAAGAGAGTTTTAAAAATTTTTTATGTAACTAGACCTGTTTTAGCTAATTACAGTGCTAAATCTCATAATTACAGTAAGAGAATCATAACTTGCTTAAAGCTTTGTTTGACATGTGCTAGAGTAGCAGCTGAAAAATTCCATGCTTTCTTTAAGCTTTATTTTTCTCCATTGAGTAGTAGTTAAAATCATCCTGTGATAATAACTACATGATTTTGCCATTTTTGGAACAAGGCTTGTGTTGCTTCTTTGAGTTTGCTGCATATTTGTACAGTAATATTGTGGAGCCCCTCCCTTTAGTGAGTAATCTTGGCTTTCATTAGTTATTGCAAAGAGCAGCTGTTTGTAATAGAATAGGCTCCCACTAAATGTATTTAGATAAGCATTTGAAAATGAAGACCCATAAATCTTTCTTTTAACTTTCTAAAGGGAAGCTACACTGCATTATGAAAAAGTCAACAGCGAGAAAAAATGAGGCAAGAAAAAATATGACCTCTTCATCCCACAGTAATAGAATTACAGGAAGAAAAGGAGGCAATAGCACTTCAGCTTTTTCCTACTATTTGAAAACTAATTTATACCCAGATTTCAGGTGTAAGGCTTTTATAAGAGGATGTAAAAACCCCTGCAATTTATATTGAAAATGAAAAAAAAAAAAACCCCTCCAACTGGTTAAGAATGAAAATCCATAAGCTTCCTCCCCCCCCAACCCTTTCCTGCTTTGGTGTCAATTCTGTGAAATAATTTAAGAGCATAACCTTTTCCTGTTTAGAAGTGGTGAGGCTGGAACAGACTGTCCAGAGAGGAGGTGAAGCTTCCAGGATATCCAAGAACTGTTTGGATGCAATGTGCTCTGGGGTGGCCCTGCTTGAGCAGGGAGGTTGGACCAGGTGAACCAACGTCATTCACCCACTGTGGTTCCTTCTAACCTTACTCAGTGTGTGATTCTGTATTTTCACACTCTTTTGGAATATGTCAAATTTGTAGTTAAATGACTCGTGACGCCTATGAGAATTTATTAAAGCTTGGTAAATATGCATGAAAAATATATTCAGAATAAATTGCCTGTGCTGTTGTTCTACTGTTTTTAACTGAACAAATGAAATATTTGAGAGGGTTTACCTTGTTTTGCAGAATTTTGGAGCCTTTAGGCATGCATGCAGGGAGACGACTTGAGCTACAGGCAACGGCTTAACTTCTCTATATTCTCTCTTTAAAAATACTTTATTATAAATTTTTTTAACATTTATATTTTTAGAGATTGCACTTAGAAAAATTTAAAAAATCAATACTTCACTACAATCACCTGTATTTTCTTTTTTGACTGAATTTTCCTTGTCTCCAGCAAAATGTGTTTTGGGGGTAAAACTTCTTGTCATTGTATGTTTAGTTTTTTTAATTTTACCTAGTGTGACTGTAAAGAATTGTAAGGTAAATTGAACAGATACTGCCATCTTACAGTGAGAAGTGATAGAACACCAAGCATGGTTTTTGAAACTTGAGCACTAGAAGTAACTTACAGGGTTTCATTAAAAAATAAGATATTACTGGTACAAAGGGCAGAAATGTTGATAGCTTTGAAAAAAGACTGCAAATAACTTTTCACATCCACAGAATTATTTTTTCTTGAAATCCAATTAACTTTATCGATGAGACTTTTCAGTTTTGAAAATCTCTGTATGTGGATGCAAAATTCAGGAAAGATAACTATTTCTGGCACACAAACCTTACAACTGAAGGTTAATATTGATGCTTCAGGTTTTGGCTTTTATATTTTTCAGGTTCTGTGCTGCTTTAGTGTGTAGTTCTGAACTTTGTATTAAGGGGTGGTAAGCTCTCTTCCCAGAGTAGGTAGTCACAACAATTCTACCTGGGGACCAAGGACAAATGATCTAAATCTTAGGCCCAAGAGCATAAACAGTGGGCTGAACAGAGTAAAACAAGAAGGATGGGGCTTCATGGGCTAAAGCTGTAAGTGGACAATTAACTCCAACATACTAATGGACCAGAACTTATAGAAGTGAGAGACCTCGTGACTGGTTGTCCATTTTGTGACTGTTTTGGGTTCATCTTGGGTGTAGCCCTGGCTGGGCTCTTGTGCTGCCCAAGATATATCCATTGAGGCCTTTTGATAAACACCTACTTTATTCTTGAGCTCTGTCCAGCCTCTGTTGGAGATCAGCCTTCACAAGGCATCAATATAACTAAGATTATTATGTTGCTATACAGAGAATCCTGAAAGTACTTGTATTGATATGGCATAAACTTGCAAAAGCTGTCTGAGATCTCTTGAAATTACAAGGATGTCTTTCAAATATACACTCTGAGCCACAGTTTCTTCTTTGGAATATTCTCAAGTGATAATTAATGAGGAATTTACTGCCTTGTCTCACTAAAAAAAAAGACTTAAGGGCTGAACAGTGATGTGGATGGGGGGAACTGTGTTGGTAGGAGGCAGCTGTTCTCTTGGCATGTGATGAGATGTGTACCATGCTAAGGGCTTTAAGTGTAAGGGATTTAAGTGTAAGATTTTACCTTGGCTCTCTCATGCCACATTCTTTAACTCCTGGTAAAGTAGTTCAATCTTCCCTGGGTGTGTAAATCTGCCTGTGACATAAGAGGAAAACAAGGAGTGATGTAAAGGAATACACAGAGAGATGAGCTAGCCTAGAACTCCTCTTATAATGGAAGAAGCAAAGCAGGAAACCAGATAGGTTTGGGAGGGAGGGGAAAACTGGTCTTGTAGGCAGGAATTGATAAAAAATGAGGTGTCTTTTACTGCATGTTAGGAGAGGAAGAAAATATGTTTTTTTTTCCCCATCTTACTTTAAAGTTGAATAAAGAATTGACGAATAAATGTTGCCTCATGTTTTCAAATTACACAAAATGTCTGATTACAATATTCTTTTCAGGTTTCTGTTATGTGCTAAGGCATACAAATTTATTATAAAAAAATTATGAGGAAAAGACATGTTAAATGAGAATTAAAGCCAAGAGTACATCCCAGTAACTGAAGCTGATGAACAGGGTGTTGTAATTAGCTTAAAGAGGTCTCAGGTCTTCATGATATGGAAAGCACAACTGCCTAGGTAAAAACCAGCTTTTTGTCCTCAGCTGGAATGAGACCCACAGTTCAAATGAGTGTGTGGGAAATAGTCATGGGAGCACTTAGCTGAACTCAGCCTTTTGCTCTGGGATTGAAGGCAGGAACTGGAAACCTCATTCTTGGAACCAAACTTACCCCTGAGCTTTGGGACTGGATTTGCTGGTGCCCAGGAAAGGCTGCATGCTAAATTTAGTTTTTTTTGTATTCTAAAGGCATTCATAGCACTTTGCTGCAGATCCACAGATTTATGCTAAGACTTGAGCTTACAGTGCAGCCCATTAATCAGAGCAGTATCTTTTCGCAGTCTTCCCGTTCTCAAAACTTTAATTTAATGTCAACAAGTCAGCAAGTTCTTAGTCAAATTTGGTTAAGACTGACTAATAGATTAAAAATTATCAAAAAAGGGTGAATTGACTCCTAAACCTGAATGCATATTCATTTTTTCCTCTAAAGGCTAGGCTGCAAATTGCAGTGCTTTAATCATCAGTTCATTCTAATTTAGGTTCACAAATGTTTAAATTTACAGCTGTAACTGTCTATTTGTCATAGTGTCCTGTCTGGAAAAGATAAGGATTTCCCAAATTACCTTGTTTGACATTTTGATGTCTTAAAATATTTGGATTTATTTTTTTCTTTAAACTGGGCTTGAATTAGGATTTCCAGAGGTTAGTGTTTAGTTTTGCTGTAATGTCTGTATAATGAGTTTTAAGTGCTGTATTTTTTAAAAATGCTTAATAAAAAATTTCCCCCCGTTTTTTTTTTTAGATGACTAAATTTCTAAGTGCATCTTAATGAATAAAAAACAAATGGTGGCTGTGCAGTTTGCAGGATTTCCCTGATTTTAGGATGTGATTTCTGCCTGTAAATTTGCATGAAACTTTGTTTCATTATGAACTGCTTCTCTACCCCTGTTCCCTTACTCCTGAAGGTTTCTTAAGGGAAAAAATGATAAAATTCTATAAGAAACTGTCTTTTTGATGAAGCAGATGAAAAATATAGTAGTACAGTTGGGGAGGTACAACAGTCTTGCTGACAGTGCTGGAAAAAAAAATCTCTCAAACTATGGATGGACTTGCAAATCTCATTTTGCTTATATTTAAAGTGAAAGGATAATAAAATCAGGCAAACACAAACTAAAGAACACTTTACAGTGACTTCTGTCCATTCATTTTCTTTTGTCCATTCATTTGTCATAGCTCTCTGTGCTCACAATAACGTCCTGAAAAGCAGATCTATTTAAAAAAAGCAGACAAGAGATACATCTACAATGAAAAAAAAAAAAACAACAACACTTTTTGAAGAACTAAAAAGAGTTTGAATTTTTAAAGAATGGTTTATGCATGTACATTAGTATATTTTGCACTTTAAAAAATATATACACTAAAACTATGTGAAGGGTAGAAAGAATAGAGGCATCCAATCTGGCCATGCCACTGAATTTCCATGTAGATTTTGGCAAAATAGATGTTTTTATGTATACCCAGAATCTAAATCAAACTTCAATAGGTAACTAATGTTGCCATTTTATGAGGTATAATTGATTCCCTTGCAGTACAAGAAAATAATTATTATGCAGTGAGAAAGTTGTGTACATGTTTATTGTGAGGACTTAAATCAGTCTGTAAATAGTTTGTTGGTCCTAAAGTATTTATAGCCAATTTTTTGTATTTTTAAATGTGTGCTTAATATAAAGTACTATCACCTTGGAATGAATGAAATGACTTATTAATTAAAAAACACACATAGGTTGTTTCCCTGCTAAGAAGTAGAAAAGAAAGGGACTTATGCCATCTAAGAAAAAGAGAAGATTTGAACTAAAAATGTGAAGCATTCACCTGGATACTTAAAAAAAATTGACACTATCCCATTTTGTGGTGAAAAGTTCACCGAGCTGGGTTCTTTTTTCATTTATAATAGTATCAGTAGGATATTTTATCTTAAGGAAATTAGGCTTTTAAAGACACTTCATGTAATAACTTTCACTGAGCAAATTGAAATAGTATTTTCTTGAATAATTTCAGAGAAAGGACTGGAGACCCAGGTTTCCGTTGGTAGTGAAACTGATACAGTAAAAAGAAAAATGCATGCAGCTTGGAGAAATGCTGCCATTTCTTCCTTAATACAGGTGACCTTATAGGTAGCTTTGCTCCAAATACCTTGAAGAAAGCCAAGAAACAACAATATCTAAACTATCTGTGTGCAAAAATTGTGATGATGTTGTGAAAAAGGGAAAGTGGCCAGATGCTGTGTTAGGATGTGTACAGAGAAGTTTGGCCTGCAATGAATGTGGAATAATTCTTGTGAGCTGTGCTACAAAAAGCAAAATTTACCTGTAGTGTGGTGGCACCTCTAGCATATTTCAGTTATGAAATGTGGAGGCCAATCAGAGCCAGTTTAGAGGAGAATTATAAGAGTAATGACACACTTAGAGAAGGTTCCTAGACAGAAAAAATGAATGAGCTGTATTCATTACTGAAAAGAATAAAGGGGAACTTCTTAGTAATAAGGTACTAAGTAATAATTACTACTAGTCATCTTTACCCATACAAAAGTTTTCTGAAAAGAGGCAGAAAATAATGATGTGATTTCTAAATCCATCTCTAATCAGGATTGGAAGAGAAAAGCTTTGGCCTAGCACAGATTCGTGCACCTTTTGAAAGAGTTCTCACCGAAGACTTGTAAATTCACTCAACTTCCTTTCTCCATGCAGATTTTGGCTGTTTTTTTTTTTTTACTCAAATTTTTGAAAGGTTTTAGAATAGATTCTTTTATTCTTTGAGAAAAGGCAGGTAGAATATAATAAAAATTTGTCAGTTTACTTGCCGTTCTATTCCTGTGTTTCAACCCCGTAGGATTGTCTTCTCTGTGTGTACTGTACATTTTTAAAGCTATTGTAAAACTTCCTTTAAATGTATAATTACAATTGACAAAGTGGATATACTGGAGAAAAATAGACCACAGGTTAATGTGTGCCTAACAGCCAGATTTTACTGGAATTGCAAGTTTTTCTCATTAATAAATTACAGGTCTTCATATGGCAAGTGAGCTAAGTGACAAACAGCAGTTCTCTTCAGACTATTCTGCACACATGCTATTATGATGATATTAACACTTGGGTTTTTTTTAAAAAAGGTAAAGGGCATTTTTCTTGACTGTGGTAGCCTTTATTTGCCAGTGAAATTGTGAATAAGGCTGTGAATACATAATTGCTTTTTTTTTACCAAAATTCACATATGTTTGATGCCCCTTGCTCACAGAGGTTTTTGTTTTGGTGGGGTTTTTTCCCCCATTTATCTGACTACTTTTAGTTTTATTTCATAGGATAAACCAGTGAAATCACCTATCATAAATGATTTAATCATATAGAGTTAGTTTTATCTTGTATGTAACATTAGTAGCTTCTTGCAAAACAGAATTCTCATGTTTGTGTATATTGGAGTTACTGGATCTTGAAGAGCTTCTGTTGCTTCAGGCAAAATTCTGAGGCTGCTTAATCATTTATCTTCTGGGAACAACAGTAAATCATCTGTGAATTTAAGTCTGTTTGAAAAGGTAACTTACACTGGAGTCACTCTTGGCATATATTAGGCAAAACTGTAATTTATACCCTCTCAGAGTACGCATAAATTTCCTTATATTTACTAGGAATCATTGCTTATATGCAAGGTAAGTTTTTGAGTGTCATCAACTTGTTAGTTTTATATGGATGTAAAAACAAGCTCAACATAGACCAGATTTACAACTATGTCCAATTCTGTAAAAAAAATTGAAATGGCTTTTTTTTTCCTTGTTCTGGGAGTTAAAGGTTGTTCAGTGCTAGCTTTTGTTTATTGAAACTCTTAGAATTTCTACTAGGTTATGACCCAGATAAACATTACATGACTTCTATCAAGTCATAACTTGACTTTTATTTTTAGCCTAGGATAAGGATGTAACAATTCTCTTTACTTCTGAAATAATGTTTTTCCTAAAATGCCAGAGTCTCCCCTCCTCTTAAGAATGTATTGAGCCATGTAAAATGAAAGTGCTGGGATCTTGATGTTCAATTTACAGGTAAGAGTGCAGGTGTCTAATGAGGTTATTGGGTGTATAAAAGATTATTCAACAGATGAGCATGGCAAGAAATAAAATGTTGTTTTCTAGTAAGGATGTCTTCTGCCTTTTGATAAGACCAGCTATTGATGCAATGTATTATTTGGTTTTATGTTACTATGGGATTGTGTTTTAATAAACCATTACCTGGTAAGAAATCTTTCCCAGCCATCTCATCTTTCTGGATGTTTTGCAGCCCTTGGTAAATTTGTACTTCCTATCTACTGTTAGTAGAGTTACATACAAAATTAAATGGATAGAATTTTGTGTGGTGTTCTGAATAGAAATTAATTGATTCTGAAAGCAAGACAGCCACTTCTCCCCAAAAGCTCTTACATAAAAATACTTCCTTCTTGTTTTAGCTTTATGAATAATTTTATTACCTCTCTGGACTTCTGGATAGTGCTGTGGCTTTGCTTTGTTGCAGCTGGTTATTAACAAAATCCTGGTGAATCCTGGCAGATGGCAATGTGCTCTGTAGATTTCACTCCACACTAGCTCAAAGTAATAACATTTTTCACAACAGGCTGGTTTTGATGTGGTGTGTATTTTTTTGTTTTGATTGTGGGCTTTTTTTTTTCTTCCCCCACCCCCTTTCCTTTATCTCTAGAGAATTTCACTCTCTGGAGTTTCCCCATCGTAACTCTTCCTGACATTTGCTCACTGCTTGAATTGATGAATGGTTGGATCTACAGCAATATTTTGTCACAAGTATCTGGCTTTTGTGGCCATAACCTTCATGTAGAAATTGACAGAATGAGTCAAATCCTCACTTGCTTCTGTTGTAACTGTTATTTAAAAATAAAAGCATTAACTCGAGGTTTGTGTGAGTAGAGTTCACTGTAAGAAGCTCTTCCATATGCTCCTGTTGGATTGTAGTGTTTAGAAAGGATGGATAGGTGTAGGGTTTTGCAACTATTTCCTTTAAGGTTTTTGGTTTTACTGTTAATGTCAGAGGTCATGTTTATAAATTCCTATGAATATTGGCAACTTTTATTTCTCTGGGTAATAACAGCAGTGAATCTTTCATGAGATCTTTTGCTGAGCTTTTCAGGTTACTTCATGTGGTCTAAAGTAAAATAATAAAAGCTTTTTTTTTTTTAATGGGAGAAGACAACATTAAAGTAAGTATGTGTGTGTATTAGGCGGTGCGACAGAGATATCCTAGTAAGACTAATGATTACCTGAAATACTTGTCTGTGCTTTTGAAGCTTAACCCTTTTGCTCATCAATCAGTCAGCAGAGGCAGGTAGTGACCATTAGGTGGATTCATTAGCACCCTGCAGCCTTCTTGTACAGGGTGACCCACATCTGTCTTCATTAGAAGTTTGCCACTTCCAGTAGTGAACAGATGGGTCATTATAGCCTGCATTGCCCTCTGGGCATACCTGGAGGACAGACAAAGTCGTCCAGTACAGGACACACATGTGTGTTTTCTTCATAGGAACAGGGCAAGTTATTTGGGATAAGTCTAACACCATTAGGCCTTTTCTTTAGACAAGCTAGCTTGTATTTTGTGGAGTTATTTGTATTATTTATTCTGTCTGATACCAGCTTTGAGAAAATGAAAGGGCTAAAACAGACTTGAATTATTCATGACCATTTCTTAAAAAATATTTTGGAGTATAGCATACAGTGATGCTGAACTGTTAATCAGTATTTTCATTTGAACTCCAGGTGTGATTTCAGCATCTCATTTTATTTTCCTAGAACTGGAATATTTTCTGTACAGACTAAATTAAGATTTTTTCTTTTTTTTTTTGGAAAGAACTCTATGAGCTAAGGCTGAAGATAAAATACATTCATAATCCTGTTGCCAGGAGAGGAAGGTGAAAGCCTTGTTTTCCTCATTGCTTCATGCTGTTTACACTGCATGAGCTTAAATCTTGTTCTAACACTGTGGTTAAAGACATCTTTGAAAAAAATCTACATTCTCTGTGTCAGTTATTTACTATGGGTTGCTTTCTTTCAAAATTTTGGAGCTGTTAAACATGTATTTTCAGTGTTAGCAGCATTATAATTGACATTGCACTTAAGTGTCTTTTGGAGGAAGATTCCTTATGTCACTGTGCTTAAGTAAAACACTCTTAAATGTGAGGTAAACTGATAAGAGCTGGAAAGCCACTGGCTTTTCCCCAGGAATGCTCCCCCAAGTGAAACAGGAGCTACCTTTGCTGGTGAAGAAAGGCTCCCTTTCCCACTTTAAGAAAGTGTTACTGTATTAGAAGAAATACCCAAGGTGTTGTGCTCTCCTCTACTGGACAAACCTTATCCTCCACTTAATCATATCTCCCATAAAGAGACTTTAATTCTTATCATAGCATTTTTTTTCTTTAGTTTTTTTGTAATAAGTTGTTTTCTAGTGGGCAGATGTTTGCTGTATTTAATAAGTATATTGTTTCTTTCCTGGTAGTTTGGAATAGGTTCTAGTTTTGTACAGTTTGTTCTTGTGTTAAAAGAAAATTCTTTTATAAACAATATTTCTCTTACTAAACTTCTGTGAAAAAATTGTTCCTGTAAGAAAATGTTCATTTCATGTTGCTGTGTGTGTTTCTGCTTTCTTTTCTGGCACTTAAAATAGAATTTAAAGGCAAAAGTATTCTTGGAACTTGTGTCTATTGTAACAGAGCCTATTCCCTTTAGGAAGGTGTGACATTGTTCTACTGTTAAATTTCATGCAAGAATAAGAATTGACTATTTTGTTTATATTAAACATAAAAGTCATATGGTCACATTATTTGGTTAAAAACTAGAAACCATTTTTATTAAATAAATTTCAAAATAAAATAGATGCTATATATTTAGTGAAAAATACCATTAGAAAGGTTGTCATAAGTAATAGACTTGAATGAAAAAACGTTATTTGAAGCTTAATGTATAACAGATGAATTGGACACCAGACAAAAACATGCATTCTACTTGCAGAAGAGATGATTAATTCCTCTTGATGCATGGAAGGGAGCATTAATAGCTGCTTGTGAGAAGTGCCTTGTCTTGCTGCTGTAGCTGTTTTCTATGAAGTTTATTTCACGTCTACGTTATGCGCAATAAAAATGTGGCAGAAGCTTGCCACTGTAACTTAGAGAAAATACTAAAATTTATTAATCCTTTCAGATTTGGAGAAATAGCATCCTGTGTTAGCACGTTCTTTGTATTTATGATCTCTGATTACCCAGCAGTAAAGATGACATTCAGCATCCATCTGGAATATTTGCATGTATTTACTGTTTGTAAAAGCCATTAAAATGATCGGAGAGGCTCTGATTTAAGATGATGCAGGTAACCTCAGTAGGGCTGTGGTGTATGTATAGTTGTTGATACAATCTTTAATTACATGATGACACTATGTTTTCCAGAGAATCTTGCCTTAGGGTGTACAGAATAGATAGTGTTCATTGAGTGAAGTGCTTTTGCTTTATTTCCTTTTTATCTTCCTTGATCTGTGTGAACTCCATGCTATATGTAGCACATCCTCTTTACTGTGTTCTGAAATGCAGGTGATTAATTTCCTTTCTAGTATTCCTCTGCTTCTTGTTGTAGAGTTTTTTAACCTCCTTTATAAGCATAAAATGTGCCATCTTTCAGTGACTTCTAGTCATGTTAGTTTTCATTGCTTCTGTCCTCTGTTTTTTTGGTAACTAGCATCAGATTTTTCATTCTTACACCCATCCTTTTTGCATCTCTCTCTTCCATCATTAAAAACTACATTTTTTACCCCTGTAACACCCAGCCTTCCTGATAATAGTTGGAAATTACATGAATAGTTTTCATTCTGCTGTTTAATTTTGAATATGTGAAAAGGGATATAGTCTCTTGAAATTTTATCATGATTAAAACCACTGACTCTGTTATGATGTGCTAATATTGCTGGAAAGAATGGCACTGTTTTACTTCTGTGTTGACATGAATATATTTTTTATATATGAATTTATATAAATATTGTTTATATATAAATATAAAAGTGCTCATGCTCAAAACATGAGCACTTGTATATTTAGAATGGCAATTCATAGTTAGGGAATAGTGGAATAATAAATAAATTTCAGTGGCTTCATAATTGCACGTACCAATGCAGAGGTACCTTTCAGTGTTTAAGAAATGGAAGAATTGCATATTCTGTATAGCTATCTGTATTTGACAAACACTGGCTTGAAATAATGCTGCTTTGCAAATCATTCATTATAGCTGCTTCATCTTTTTTCCAATGGGTTATCTTTCAGAATTTCAACAGGTAGTGGAGTGACTTGCTAAGACAGCTATTTATTGGACAGCTATTATCTATGTGAACTAGCACTCATAAATTCTAGAGCATGCTAGTTCATTATGAGAATTAGTACTTGGCAGTTACTGGTGCTGATCCGTGCAGTGTGAGATTGTTATATTGTGGGCACAGATACATGGTGGCATCAAGTTACACATGAATAAAAATATCTCTAAGATGTGAGGAAGCAACCTGATGTTAACAGTTTTAAAGCTGTGCTCTGTTGTGTGCTTACATAGATCCTGGTGGGGAGATAGGAACTTCTCTGAAACTCCAGGGAAGAAAATGGGGAGTTCTGCTCAGAGCAATAGGAAGAGAGGTACAACACTGCGATTCAGTTCTAATCATCTGCTGGGTGGCTTGATTAAACATTGGAAAAATTGTGGAAGGAAATAATTTTCTTAAGTGGGACCTTTCAGAATTAATGTTACTTCAAAACCAATTCATTTTCATGTCTGATGTTTATCATTTAAATGCAGATCAACAAATTTGACCCTTTTAAAAAGATTGCTGTAATTTAGCATCATTAACTATTTTCAGCATGATATTAATTAGAATATGCAAGTTGAGCTTTCTGGAGATTAATTTAATGGAGACAGTATTGATACAAGGTAATACTTGTATAATATTATTTGGTTTTATTTCTCAAGCAAAGATTGGGTTTTGGTATGGAGAAATTGTAATAGAAGTAGCTTTTGATACCTACAGCTATGTTGTAATTTGTGTCAATGCATCTCAAAAAATGGAATATCAGAGGCTGAGGAAAATTTGGGCTATGTAATGCTAACTTAGCAAATTTTTGTCATTTCTAAACTTTCAGTCTTGGTTTGAGAGGCAGAGAGGTTTTGACCAATTTGTCTTTAAGCATTATGTCTTTTACCAGCTGCTGGAGTGACCTTCCAAAGAACACAGGCACAACTTTTGCTGTTCTTGGGCAGGGCAGATAAATGAGAGAAATGACACTTTTAGCTCTAAAAGTATTTTAGTGTTGCAATGGTTTCACTTACATTAATATGGCAAAAGCATGGAAAGTTCTCCAGAGAGTAAAGTTTGACAGATTAAGTTGTGGTTTTTAAGATGCTGAGAAACTGCTCAGTTGTTTAGAACTTGGAATTCATACAGGCAATCTAAATATTCATCCAATCCTTATTGACTCAGTAGGAAGAATTTAATTACTTAATGGCATTTAGACTACTTTGTCTTTATTTGATAATAATGTGTGCCTTAACCACAGACCGAATAAATCACTTGAATATTCTAATAGCGTAGACTTCCAAAGTGCATTTGTAAGCATTTGGTTTATAGAGATTAGTATACTACCTGGAAAAAAAAATTAGGAATAATCTGTCTCATTCAAAGAGGAATATAGATTGAATGAGAGAAAGCTCCAGGAGAATCCTCTCTTTTCAGTTTTGGAAAATGCATTTAATGAAGACACTTTAAACTCAAGCTTTTCCCTATTCAGTGCTTAAAATAAATGTTAGGGGATAAGGATTTGCAAAAAACTTCTTATTTGTGTGTGTTATATTTAATGATGTATCCAGGAGCCAGAAAGTGCTGTGACTTTTAAATATAAAACTGTTGTCACTTTCAGGCTCTGTGCTTTGTTGTATCAGGCAGTAAATGAAAAACAACAAAAAAATAGACTGTGGTAGAGGCTGCTCCATCCATCTGTAAGTTTTATGCTCACTGCTGCTGTGCAGGTTCCCTCCATCCTCTGCACAGTGAATCTCCTTTTGGCCAGTACAAGCGGATGTGGCGTGAATCTATAGGAGTTCGCACAGGGGGTTTTGGGTCAGGATTTTGTTTTAGTATATTTCCTAATACTTAAGGACAATTAATTCAATCGTACTTTAGCCCTTCAAAAACACTTTTACAGTCAGCAGAGCTCCAACAGACTTTTTGAAGTGAGCTTAAGCTAGTTTCCTTTTGTCTACATTTGCATTTTTACCCTTCTCAGCAATGCTTCAGCTCTGTGTGGCAATGACATTGTCTTGAACTGATTTACATTTCCTAGTATAGAAAAATATTAAAGGCTCAGAGAGAATTGCAAAATCCATTAATACCAAAACTGACATCTGGAAGGTCTTGCAGCAAAAATTCAAATTCTGGTTCTATTCTGTCATTTGGGGAACTATCAGTTTGGAGAGAAAACTTTAAAAAGTTATAAGACAACAAATTGCTACTTATGTACAAAAAAAAAATAAATTACATAATCATGGAGTGGAACATGATTGTTACAGTAGGTAGTATTTACACATGAGGGAAAAGTAATTTTCAAACTATAGTGTGACATTTGTAATAATTTATATCTCGGGTAACCTTCTTTTTTAAATGATTGCCTCCTGTTAAACCTACAGATGTAAAAAATAGGTTCTTTAGTTGCCAGAATAAAGACTTCTGTGTTTTAAAAGTAAAAATAACCTATTAAAACCTCCATGGCTACTCAGATATATTTTTTTCTTTGCCCCTGAATCTCAGCATGTGCTTTTATTTGGAAGTCATCATTCCATCTTTACCTTAATCACTGTATTTTTCATATAGTTTTTACAAAACTGTTATTCCATATTCCCTGTAACAAGCATTTCAGGAAATACTATCTAGGTGACTCAACTTCCCACTCTAATACTTTATGGACTACTTGACCTACAAACATTGCGTTTATTTGTATTGACGAAGTGAATTGTTATCCTGAAAATTGTCAGTTATATCTGATATGATCCGTTAGCATTATAAGGAGAGTTTGTTTTTTCCATTTCAGTATCATTCAGCTTAACTTTTGAAAGAATCGTATTATGACTATAATTAAACTTGGATTTGTGTGATTGCTCTTTTTATATAATTTGAAATTTTTTTAACTTATTGCTTGGCTGAAATTTTGCATTCTTATTTTCTACCCATGGCTGAAAGAAGGTTTTTGAGAAATTTGATAAAAGCTGTCATGGTTTGTTGTGTGTGGTTTTGTTTTTTTTACAGATTTTTTGTTGCTATTCTTTTGGTATGCCTGATTTTTTTTTTCTTTTTTTTTTTTGGTAGGGTTGTTGTATTTTTTTTTTCTTATACCACCGCATGGCTTTTTAAGCATTGCTAAGTCCAAGATTGGTAGTCAGGAGTAGGCTCTCTGGCAGCAACTTTCTAAACTATGTGACAATGGAAAAGGTTTGACTGAAATAATTAATTTCACAAAGAAATCTCACAAATTATTGTAGCCTCCCAGCTCATACCTGAACTCAGAGTTTCATATAACCGATATCCTCTGTTGCATTCTGATTTTTAATCCCTGTTTTCCACCTCATCTATTATTTTTAAGTGTATGCTTCTGTCCTGCTCAGGTTGTCAGCTGATTTTTATCCAGGGGCCAAACTCCTGAGGGAGATTTTATGCCCCTGTATTTAATTGAGTCTCGTATTGGGTATTTGTGACAAGGCTTGGACAGCAGGGTGGGGAGGCTGCAGGTGTGTCCTCTGCGGGAAGGGGTCAGGGATTGTCCCCTGCTTGGCACAGCCTTTGTCAGCCCTGCGATGGACCCACTGCACACAGAGCTGGGGCCATCAGCCAAGCTGCTACCTCTGTGGAAATGTACTTAGGAAAAAAAAAAAAAACAAAAAAAAAAAAAAAACAACAGCCAGACAAACGAGGAGGAAATAAAAAGAATGAGAAACAGCAGAGAAGGAAGAGATGCTCCAGGCATTGGCACGTCTTTCCCTTTCAGCATGTGGAGAATCCATGATTGGATTCCAGAAGGAATGCAGCCAATACAGAGTCCATGCTGAAGCAGCTTTTCCTTGACAGGAATTGTAGGCTGTGGAGAGCCCATGCTGGAGGGAGTTCTCTAAAGGGACTGCAGCCTGTGGGGCAGCTATGCTGGAGTGGAGTAGAACTGTGAGAAGGAAGGAGAGGAGAATAAAAATAGCAATGTGTACTGACTGCAACTCACATCCCTTTGTGCCACACTGGGCACAATGTGTAGGGGAGTCTAGAGTGACAAAATGAAGTTGGACCTGGGAAGTGCAGGGAGGAAAAGTGTTCTTTTAACATTTGTCTCCTTGCTTCTCCAAAGTGAAGTTAACTTTCCCTAGGATGAGTCTGCTTTGTCCATGGTGGTAATTGCTAAGTAACCTCCCTGTTTTTATCTTGGTCTAAAAGCTTTTTCTTTGTTTCCTTCTCCTTTCCCTTTAAACAAAAATAAAGGTTCATCTTATGAAAATCAGTAGTTTTCTTGGTTTAGTTTAAAATTATGTACATAAAGAATGCTGAGCCAGAAAATTGAGTTAATGGAAAGAATGGTGCTCTTCAATTTAATTCTGTGCTGTTTCCTGCCCAAGAGTCTTTCTTCCATGCAGATCCTCAGTGGGACTTTGCTTGTGTTCCCTGTACATGGTTACTGACAAATAGACTGAAGCTCAGGATGTTGTAGGTAAAAAGCCAAAAATTGTCACTATGTTGTCTTGCTTAGGATCTAGCTGTATGATAATCTGTTAGGGCTCCTGTTTCTTCAGTCAAATAGGGATGAAAAGGCTTTCCAATATAAGGGAAGTTATTATGAGTGATTTTAATATCCATGTGCAGCAGTCCATATTTTTTATATTCAAGATGGTATAAATATAAAATAGATTTTTCTGCTGGATGAAATAAATCTATTTTAATTCATGGTTGGAGTAGTTCAGTATTTTTATACTTCTGAAATATTCAATGACCCTTTTTTTCAGGTAAAAAAAAAATCATTCAAGTTAAAGCACTAATGTCACTCTGATTTTGTATTTCTACCACTGGTTGTAATTCTGTTCATAGTTGTGTGAATCACAAGCAATATTTGCAGTTCTGCATATTTTACTTGTCCTACAGCATAGAATAAAAGTGCTTTCTGAACTCTCACAAAGTCTATAGCTGATAGCAAGTGTAATTTTGTGCTTAAATAGCCTTAAATTTGCTTGTCTGATGTGTTCCCACTCCTTCGTGGCTCCAGAATAATCTGATGTTAATATAACTATTCTTTCATCATAAATGATTCAATAGGACAGCTTGTATTGGAGTGATAGCAGTTTAATGAAAGGGTAAACATGGGAATGACTGACTGATTTTAATCATCAAAATTAATTATACTATCTTTTTATAGCAGAGTTACTCAGAACAAAGTTAATTATTGCTTACTATTGTGATTGACTTGTACACAGCAGTTTTTCTGTATTCTTTGTAAAAGAAAGCCTATTTGTAGCATAAACAGATCTTACTAGATTGAGTAAAAACTTAGTAAGAACTTCTTTTGCTTCTAGGCAAATTCACAACATTTGGTTGAAGGTTATCTTTTCCTAGACATAAAAACTTTTCCCACATACTCTTGCAATTTATAATACAATTGTAATTTAGTTTTGCTCTGATGGGCTTTTTTTAACTCTTTAATCCAGATACATAATTTTAAGGACAGCATTTTTCACTTCACTATCTCAGGTCAATTCCACAGTAGTTTTCCTATCTTCTTTAGTCATGATATGTTTATAGTTGACTCACTTGATCTAAAGCTCTTTGATTTAAAAAAAGGCTGTGTTTTGACCACGTAGGACAGGTTTTTTTCCAAAAAGCAAAATCCATGATAACTCAGGTTAATGTAATTTATGTTGCAATTCCATGAAGAAGTTCTGCAGATGTAAAATCCCTGTAGCTGTGTAAGCTGAAAAGAATATACTATGAATTAGGCAATCAATCACTAGTTACAGGTCGCAAAAAACACTCATTACAGTGTTGTATTCTAATATAAACCTTTCCTATTATTAAACATACAGTACTCTAGTAATTTAGGAAAATGTTGAGTTGGTATACGATTCATACCAGCAGTAACTTAAACAACATTAATGTACTTTTCTTATGAGAGGAGACATTTTTATGAGGTGGAACACCTCTGAGAAGGAAATAATTATCTCAGTAAACTCAAGAAGTAGAGGTGATAGCAGCATTTCAGGACTCTCTTAATGTGCCAATACTTTGACAGTGTGGAAGACAGACACTGGTTGGTAAATGTGAAATCATTTTGGATTAATTTATTCTACCTGCACTGCACCATTTTTTCCCTATAACCTCACAAAACACAACTTGGAATGGCAGGACTTGTAATGTCATGTAGCATGAGGTATTTAGAAAAATCATCCTTTAATATGATGTTCAAACACAGAGATCTATTGTTAATTTATGTTTCATTATGTTTAATTTATGTGTCACAGGTTTGGATCTAGTTTTCTCCAAAGTAAAAGAGATTCATATGAGCTGTCTGTGATACAAATCTGGCATGAGCAAAAATTTCCAATTAGAATCGCGTAGTATGTTTCTGTCTGTGTTACAAGCAATGAAATTTGAGTGTTTTGGACTATCCACAGCCTTAGAACTTTCCATTGAACTTTGGTTTTGCAGTAAAGTGCTCAAACAGGGGAGTCAAATTTCAAACTGAAAAACTGCAATAAGTAAAAGTTGAATTGTGGTTTTGTGGTTATATCTGTAAATAATGAAATCATAAAGGGGTTTACTTGGTAACACATTTAAAGCCTTTTGGGTGTTGTGGATGTGATTATTGTCTGTGGCAAAGGAACTGATCCCCTTTAGAGATCACATGGTCACAGGACATGCTTTTGCTCAAGTGAGTACATGAGTGTGAATTATACTTTCACTCTACTGGCCAGTCTGTTTCTCACACCAACTTAGTAGTGGCATGTAGATGGGAGGGCAAGTGGTTGAATGATTCTCTAAACAAGTTTGTTTTTTTGCCAGTACCTTTAATAGTGATTGTTCACTCAGTGCAATCATTCCCTTGTGGTGGTATCCTGATGATGAAATCCCTATAGTATTGAAAATGAAAGTTTTTTAAAAAAATGTATATTTAGTGTATGTCAGGACAGCAGTATTTTGATCTTCATCTCCTCAATTTTTGCCTTTTTTTGAAAAGTAAGATTTTTGTACTCCTGATTCTGCTGATTATCAAAGAGCTTTAAAAAATGTCTTTGAAAAAAAAGTAAAAAGAGAAAAAATGTACAAGAATTTGGATTTTTTTTTTCCAAATAAACAGCATGGTTTTAAGAATTATTTGTACTTAGTGAAAATGAACTAGCCAATGATAGGAGACCCAGGTACTGACTCAGTAAAACACACCTACGCTTTTGCTCACAATGTATATTTTTCCTGTTTTGTCAAATTGTAAAACTGGTTCTGCCTTGTAAAAGGCAGAAACAATCAGTTTTGACACTTTTTGTCATTTAAAGTAAAACATATTTTACTCAGTGGTGTGAAATCTAGGATTTTCTGTGAAGTTTAAAGGACAACTTATAATTATGAAGCTGTGCAATGGTAGAGAAGAAATGACAGAAGAATGGTGATGAATCAGACATGTTACTTGCTCTTTTTGAAATAACACATCCTTTGACTCTTAGATTTCCTGCTTTTATGTTTTTGTTGCATATTCTTTTTCTTCTTTGTCACAACTTCCCTTCTACTTCAAAATTATGATACTTTAAAAATATATTCTTCCCTGCTTGCATCAGGTTTCATAGAATTTTACAACATATAGCAACCTGTTACTTTATAAATCATCTTCTACTGAAAGGAAGCATTTAAAACATGATTAATTTTATGCATTTTAACATTCTATTGCCATGTTTATATTGCTGAGAGCAAATTATCTTCTGTCTATACGCAAAGATGAATAGCCTATTTTTTTAAATATATATAAACTAAAATTGGTACTTCTGCCCTAAGAGAATCATGCCCATTCACCATTGTTATTTTAATATTTAAATCTAATTTGATTCAAATATGGCATAAAAAACCACAGTTTAACAGGCCAAAATATGAGTCTGTATTATCACTTCTCATTGATACATTATTCTTTATTACGTTATTTTGTGGAGGGATGGATATACAAAGAATAAGCAATTATATTTCAGGATGTTATTTCACTCTGTCATTATTAGTTTGCATGTACAAGAAGAAATTATGAAAAGATTATTATTGTTCTTTTGAATTGTCAATGGAGCAAATACCACCAAATGTGCTTTAAATAACATGCAAAATTGCTTTGTGTTATATCAAAATATTCCTTAAATCTCCTTTTTAATTCAGCATATATACTTCAGCCATGATACTTGTGTTTTATTAAAAATAACTCCTACAATCGGGCTATCTTCTACATTATACATTCTTATATAATTATGAAAATATTTAACCCTCTATATGCTGATAGCCTTTGTGGATGACACTTTTTTGTGTTATTTTTCATTTTCAGCTAAATGCTATAAATTGCAGGAATGAGTGTTCAAGTTTTAGGATTTGTGTTGCAGGGCCTTACTCAGTAAATAGCATCTGCATTGTAGTAGTTATGCTCATCTGGGATTACACATGAGACCATGTCTGTTGGAAGAGGAAAATTATTTTTGCTAGAACAGTGGTTATAAAGTATGTACGTGTGTGAGGAGATATGAGAGAGGGAACAAACACCTCTGTGAGCCTGACTGCTTCTTCAGGTGATTAAAGTAATATTTTCCAGGATGGTCACATTGGGAAGGACTTTTGTACCTGTAAAATCACCTCATTTCTCCAGTAGAAGGGCACTCATTGTGAGTTTTGTGGCCACAACAGGATGCTGAGCCAACTGAGCACGTGGGACGTTGAAATGAATACGATTAGCTGTAAAGCAAAGCACAGTGAAGACCTACTTGGGCCAGAACTTCAGAAAATGTATGTGAAAGTTTGTCAATACTCTACTTCTAACTTTCATCAATCACAATTTTATATTTTTTTGTGAATGATTTTGCCTTGTGAAGCAGAATCATATCATTCCTGGTTGTGTCAGGGGAGTGCTTGCATCCACTATTTCACAAGGACGAGTTAGATAATTCTGGTCAAGCTTAGAACTGGAGATAGCTTGTAGGAAGAGAATGGGTTTGGGGCTGTTTAATGCATAATATACATCTGTGTCCATGGCAACATGTTTGCTTATTCTCTCTGTGTCCATTTTGGAACTGTTTAGAAGGGACAGTTCCCTTTGCAATGCTTTCAGCAAACTAAAAATTAATCCAGTTATTGAAATCTACCATGGAAAAGAAGAAAGTTTCTGTTAAGTAGGTACTATAAAAAGAAGTTGGCAGGTTTAATCTCTTCTGAAGCTGTAATCTTGCAAACTGCTGGTAGGCTGCCATTAAGCAATTCATAGTCTGCAGGACTTATAGGGAATGATTAATTAAATATAGTCTTCTATGGCCACCAATACACCAGGACAATGTAATGCTGGTTCTGCCCTTTACCTTCTTTCCATTTCCATGCACCTGAGATTGGTTAGCATAACTTGCTTGAATTAGAAAAGAAGTAAAATAAATTCTTCAGAAAGTGTTTAAATGATGTACTTCCATGAAGTTATTTTTGTTCCGATGACAGGGATAAAGCTTATTGTTTGTGTCTAAATGTCTGTCAAGTCTACATAACTCAGTATGAGGATCTATTAGTAGTCTGAAGATATTTATTTACTTTTTTTTTGTGTTTTATAAGTAGTTGATGCTTTAGGATATACTCATATTTCCAGGAGGTAGGGAACATGCCTCTCTCTCATCTTTTACAGTATTCTCCATGATTCCTTTTCTTTGAAAACAACCATAAAAAAATTCAATCTCAAAGCCAATCCTCTCTGTCCTGAAAGTCTACAGCTTAAAGCAAATGGAAAAAAAGTAAAAGAATTAATACTGACTTTTTATATATGTTTTGCGTAGTAACTTTAGTAAACACTAGAATTATTTATAAGCTCTTCTACCTACTTAAAAACTGTTTTCATATTTCTTAATTTTAGAAGGCCCTATAAACTGAATGATAAAATCTGCTTTGTGTATTGTCCCCAAAAATAAATACCTTGTGTGATATTCATATTTAGGTAACACATAATTTTATGTTTTCGTCAACACTGAAAACTTTATCGTATTGTAATCAACTGTTGCATCTCTCAGTACTGGACATCCACCTTCAGGGAACTGTGAAATAAAAATCCAAATTATCTAACTGTAAGGGGTGTGGTTAGATTGGTCACAATCAAATGTGTACATCAGTCCTGAAAGAGCTTTTCTTTAATGCTAAGATCTTTTCCAGAGAGAGCCAACTCTAAATCCAGATAATTGAAGTTGGGATCGCAGCTGCTCAGAAGTGTATTGAAGCTTTGTTTTCTCTTTTTGAGAAACTATTTTCTAAGATTTCTGGTATCTTTATCTTAGAATTACTTTAGTTAGAAACCTCAACAAGATTAGTTATGAAAGTGAATGATATAAGAACAAATTTAATTAGTATTTGAAAGTCCTCTCAACACACTTTTTTTAAGGCAGTGGACAAATAACTTTCTGGATATCACTTTATGAAGCTAGGAAAGCTTTTTAATTAGTTAACAGTAGAAACAGAAGCACTCTAGAGAATATTCTCTGAATTACTAGCATAGTTGAAGTCCATGAAAATGTAAAACATAGATCTGCAGAACTGTGATTTTAGCATGCTTCTTGATTTAATAAGGCACTCTAAATCCTATAGCATAATAATAAGGAACTGAAAAAAGTCAAATAAATTATCAGAAGGGAAGCAAAGTCTCACTAAGAGCTGTAAAGGAGAAGGAGAGAAGTTTCTCCAGTGAGCAAATATTGTATAGGTGTAGACTACTTGATATGAGTCTCTGTTTTAGAGGGACAGGGGAGACAGGGTGATAATGAAGTGAGACTGGAGGAAAAGACACCAAAAGAAGTCAGGAAAAGAAAATTGGACTTGATTCACTGAAAAACAGGAAGAATGTTCAACTTTTTTTTTTTTTTTTTTTTTTTTTTTTTGCATTTGGGATTTTGACTTTGTTAGTAATGGAGAAATAGAATACCAAACACTGGTTTGGTTTTTTTTTTTTTTTTTTGGCTCTTATATGGGAAGACTTTAACCATTCTGGGTGTGAAATGTACAAAATGGGATTAAGTACAGTACTGAAAAGGCTTAGTTTTTTTGTGTTGTTACTAAATTTTTTTCCCAATTCGTAATAGCTTTGTTTTATTAAAAATAAGAGTTTAGTAACTTGAACTTTATTATGTTGTCAAGTTGTGAATGTGAGTAAAAAGCTGAAGTACTATGTCCACAGAGAGCAGAAAATATATAGCGTTTTGAGTGATTTAGTAACTGGATTGCTTCTAGCTTTCTTCTCTCTGTAAACATATCTTGCCCAAACAGTTTAGTGGCTTCTATTCAAGAACATTTGTGCATTCTGACAATGCATTGTCAGAATTATATAGACTTCTAACTGAATCACTAACAGAACTGCTTTGGAGCTGTATGAAAACTAGTGCACACCACATGCCCCAGTTAATGGGAGAGCCAAAACTTGGTGAATTATTGTGTGGAATTTAGGGTTGCTGACCAAAATTGTGAATTTAGACTGTAGATCCATAATGCAAAGATCCAGCTCAGTCTTTTCTAGGACATCTCTGCCTCTAAATAGGTTATTGGATGTTTGCATTTCTTCAAGTGGCCTGTTATACTGTGAAAAGTAAAAAGTTTCTTATATTTCACAGTAACAAGTCTCCCATCTTTTACTTCTGTTTAAGCATTTTCTTAGTGTATATTGAATTTGCACTCTATTTCCTGTTTTTACAGAACAATTTTTTAAATTGAAAAACACACAACACTTTGGCCTAAGATAAGAAAACATCCATAGCCGATTAACTGAATTAATTTAACTGAATAAATGTATAATTATTAAAGTACTGGTTTGTACTATTTATTTAACCCAATAAATTTATAATTATTAAAGTACTGGTTTGAAAAGCAGCAATTATAATGCATGCTTCAAATCAATACACAGTGAATGTTTGCTCATTTTCATAAATGTTTTATTTGTGCATACTTTATACCAATTTAGTAGTAAGGATTGAAATGTCAAGGGTGATTATTAAAATAAAAGGCAGCACAGTAGCTAAAAAAATTGTTTTTAGACAATTAGTTTGTTGGTAGCTGAAATGGATATAGCATAAATAATAGTTGAGCTGTCATACCCTATATATGGCATAACATGTTGCTCTTGGACTTGTTTCTGGAAAGTGCAAAGGAGTGCTTTTTCTCTCTGGTCCAGAGAAATTTGTAGATTTGTTGTAGTAAATTAGGGAACTCAGAAGAGAGAGCCTGCTAAGGAAAAACACTCATCTGATTTCCTCTGAAGGCCACAACTGCAGAGAAACTGGAGATGCTGAATGAAATACATGCTTACTTAAAGAAAACAAAATTGGAGGTGGACAGGAGTTTAGGGCTGACAGATGAGAAATTTTTCTTGGAGATGTCCATTCACACAGAAAATTTTAATAGAAATGTCTCCAGCTGAAGCAGCTGCAGGTAGAGCTAGAATGGAGAAGAACACTCCCTGACTGAATTATGACCCTGGGGCTGTTCAGGGTAAATACAGCACTAAAACTGCCCTACATCACAAGATGTGCTAAAAGTGGTGTGTTTGCCACCTAAACATGGAGCAGGGACTGAAAAGCAGCATCTTTGTCAAGCAGAAGATAGGCCATTCCTTCTAGGCATTTTCCTCGGTTTTCCTTCCCTCTCTTTCTGAAAAGACCAAGGTTCCAGGAAAGAAATCTCTCCAGTTCAGGCTGACTTATGTGTGTGGGTTACTTATTTTCTTCTTTCTTCTGCTTTTCTTAGCTATCACTTTTCACTTGGAAGCAAGTACTCCACCAGGCTGGTGTGCTGTGCCTCGGGGAGTGTTCTGGGTTCAGAGCCGCGTGCTTTGCCATCACAGGAGGGCACGGTTCAGCTTCATTATCGACTCAATCTCTCTTATTTTGTGCTAGGGCTATATCCCTGCCTGCTTCAAGGGAAGCAGTCCCATTTAAACCTTTAAACTGGCTGTCGGAAGTTTATAACTTTGTTAGGTAGGGTTAATAAAAATTTCCATTGTCTAGCATTTATAGCACTGGTAATTTCTTGAGACTACAGTGCGTGGAAAACGCATGGTGTATAAAAACTAAAACAAAAGCCAAGTGCAATGGAGGTTTTCTGCTTACTAAGGTGTTTAGCTATAGGAAATTTTTGCATGATTTCATGTGGGATTTGAAAATTCATTTTATGAGATAAATTACTCCATTAACTTTACAATAGGTAGCTATTATTTTATGCTCATCTAATGCTGTGATACCATATGGCAGTGGAGATCTGTATGCCTCTAAATGCTTTACATTTATTTTTGTCATTTTGTAGTAAATTGTATCTCTAGAAAGGAGTGCTTTTCGTGTAGCTACTATGATGGTATTTAGATATTGCCATTACTTTCCAAAGTTGGTTCTGTAGTCAGTTTTTGTTTGGGAAATTGAGTGTGTTAACCCTGCAATTCAGAAGTTGTCTGTTCTCCTAGGCAGGCAGTGTTCCATGAACAAAGAATGTTCTTAGGGTTATTGGTGGCTTAATTTTTTTATATGCTAACTTTAGGACAGAAGTTTTAGAAAGTTGCTTTTTATTTTGTCTTCCTTCTTACAGTAGCATCTTTGGTGATGGTCCTCTGCAAAAATGCAGTTTTTATATGCATTAAGGATTAAAAAAAACAAGCTCTGAGTTTGAGTATTTCTATGAAATTAATTCATGACTGAGGTACTTTTCAGTTAAAATTTGTGTTTAAGACAAATTTTGTCTCACAAAGTTGACTTATGAGGTGTAGAAATTAACTTGTTAGATTTGGAATATGACTTTTTTTTAACTTGAAAGGGTGTAATCCTTATTGAAACATGTTTTTTTTTTTTTTAACCTTTGTATTATTTTAGTAACAAATACACTTTATTGTGACTGACACATTCGATCAAGAGTGTTCCCAAAGACCCTGTCTGTCTTTATGTTGCAACCCTCAGAAAATTAGCCTGCTGTCTCGATGGCGAGCCATGAATGCCAGCTTTATGATTCTCATATATACCTGCTGTTTAAAGGTTAACTTTAGTAGCATAAAATGTTTTGTGTCATGCTGATTAATTGAAAGATAGCAACTGATGGAATCACTGCACTGAAGTCAGAAATTCCACACCTTCTGTATTGCCTGACAAAAAATTCTTAAGAAATAGTGTGATACAGCAGCTTTCTACTGGCCAATTATTCTTGTATGTACAAAAAATTGGATGGAATTATGGATAAAATTAGAATTAATTGAGGTGGTTGTAATCTAATTATGTATACGAGAAAATAAAAAAGCAATCTTCATTATTGCAGTAATAACAAGGACACTAAAAAACCCCACCCTGTGCTTTATGCTCATATCAGCAATCATGAGTGTGTCAACTGTTCTCTTTAAGACATCTTTTTTTTCCATATCAAGCTGGGAAGCGAAGTCCTGGCAGGCAACATGGACTTATTGAGGGCTATAAAGAAGAAATATTCATTACTGGCTATGGTAGCTGTGAAAATTGGGTTAATTCTTTACAAATGGACTGTGATGAAAAATTAGTAATCAATTATATCACCCTTTTCCAGTGTTTTTTAAATGTTCAGATGTCATATTTTTATTTTTGGACAATACTCTGAGATCTGATTTTGCTCTCTGTCTTTATAAAGAACGTTTTAATCTGAATATCAGTACATGAAAAGGAAGTGAAAAATAATGATCAATTTCTGTACTTAAACACATGCTAGTCTTTCTGAAAAAAATCTGCTTCAACATTATAGCATTGAGATTTTGGCATGTGACTCTAGCATCCAGCTGCTTAAGTTCCTCACATCTTGCTGTTTAGGAAGTCAATTTATTCTTTACAGAACTTATGTTGTACAGATAAATTTGAGACTATCATGAAATAAGACATACTAATCAATTTAAACTCAGCAGTTGCCTGCTATTAATTGCCATTTACACACATTTAAATGCAAAGTTCATGATAGCACCGATTCATAAAATGTTAAAGATATTTTTAATATGGAGAAAAGTATTGAACTCTGTATGTGGCAGTAAGAATTTGCATTCCTGCTCAGGTAGGCATCTCACAGTCCTTTAAAGATTTCCCCTCAACACAGGCTCATTATTGTGTTTTTGAAATCTGAGAAGATATTTCTGGATTTGTAGCTAGTGTGTATATTTAATAAAAATATAGAGCAATACATTGTAATAAAATAAACTAATTTGACCAAGACATGATCTTTAATGTGTTTTCACTTATGTTTATCCTTTGATAATGTTAGCTGATAATCATAAAAATAATAATAGCTTTTGTGGCTTTTTGAGTTCTTTTTTTGTGCTGCCATCATCCACAGAAAGTCCATCCAGTTCTTACCTGTACAATCTCATATTTGGAGATGCCACTGAGATGTACTGATTTATTTCTGCACTTAACACCTTTTCTGGAATTAGCACATGGAATACTTGTGCATTTTGTTAGCACAAAGAAGGAATTCCAGAAAATGTGATAAATGGAAAGCCCCAGCTGTTTAATTGCTTGTTATCAAGGTAGGATATTATCTCCATGGATATACACATATGATCCCATACAGATAACTAACAAATAATAATGTTGCCAAGGTAAAAGCATTGTAGGATAAGGCCTTTTCAGACAAGACAGTCTGAAGGAGGTTGTTACATGTTCACTATAATTGATCCAAGGATAAGTGCAATTACAGGTGAACTCAGGAAAATTTTTTTGATCAAAGAAGCAAAATTCTAGCACTTGGACTCTATAATCTTTCTGGCATTTATATATTGACATTTATTGCCACTCAACAAAAGATCAGTATAGAGCTAGGATTCAGAACAAATTTATGGTATCAACTAATACTTACTTCAGTGACTTCATTTTGAATAAGTAGAATTTTTCAGTTTGTTTTTGTGTGACCTATCAAAACTTTTCCCTCTTTTTTTTTGTCTCTTGATTGTCTTTTCTCTTGATTGTAGCAGGTGCTCTAGGAAGAGATGAGATGTTACCTCTTTCTAAAAATCTTTCATCATCTCCTTCAACCACAAGAGCATAACTTTGGTTTTGTTTTTAGCATTTAGATAGGTTTGAAGGAAAAATTGCTGAAAATCTTCAAAAGCAAATCCTTGGTGAAATGTTCCTTAATTTGAAAGATCCAAATCCCTGTGGAATGCTTTCTGCCTCTTGTTTGTATTACTTCCAAGCTTGCTGCATTCCTCGTCAGCCTCTGTGTGAACGTGGGACCACCTGGGTGAATGTTTAGTTCAGCCCTGGGCTGAAGTTCCAGAAAAATGATCTGTGTCAATATCTTGAGGTGCCACAAAGCCAAGTGCAAGGTGCTGCCCCTGGGTGGAGTGATCTTTTTAAATCAAAAGAATATATCCAAAAACTCAATACAATATATGTTCCAGGTAGTTGCATGTAGCTTTTGAATTTAATAAATTTATTCTTATTATTTACTTATTTTTAGATGAACAAGGTCTATAGTGAGGGTAAACTTATGTATTTCTATTATCTTCTGTAGATGCAAGTCTAATTAGTACCTTCACAAGCCTCCTTTAAATTTTTTTGTTGTTTGCAAGTTGCATCTTGAGGGAAATCTGTCACCTATTAATCCTCCCTTGTTACTACATGCTGCATGAGTTAAACAAGTAGGTCTAATCTTGAATTATTTTCTAAAAGCTTCTAAACAATGGGTTGCCTAAAACTTGCTGTAATAAAAAATAATTTTTATTCTTTGAATTTGGGGAGTTTGTCTTTATGAACTGCTTTGCAGCAAGGGCTTGCAGAGACTTCAATGGTTTTACATCTGCTGTTACTTTTTTGAAACTCATTTTAGTAATTTGTAACTTGAAGCCTCAGAAATGCCATCCAATTTTGATATCTAAATATCAAAAGACAATAGTTTCTCAAACAAATAAAGTTACTTTCATGCTCAAATGGCTTTAAGAAGTTGAATTAAGCAAAGAGGCAGGATGATTATCGGTGACCAAAGGTGTTATCTAGATATTGCATTTCCCAATAAAATTATACAGCTTTACTTAGGCTGGCCTCAGTTCCCTGAGTACTGTTAGGACTAGAAAGTCACAATGGCTGCTCCTGCCTAGTCACAATTCAAATCTGATGAAAGATTCACCACGCAAATTTGTGTTTTTTTTAATTACTGAAACGCATTTCAGCAGATATGATGAACAGTGCTGGGTATTCAGGTATGTTTCTACCATGAAATTAAGAAATAAATTGTTTGTTCTAGAACCATTCTTTGGATGCTTTCATGCTTTGAAAATTATTTGTAGTTTTCTGATCTTTAGATACATCCAGCCTCTGCCATCCTCTGCCAGTTTTTTTTAATGATCTTGGGGATGTTGGACCTTCAACACCCTTCTCATAAAAGCAGGGTTTCACCTGCATCTTTTTTTCTTCCCTTTGCAAGTTTTTTTTTTCTTTATAATGTGATGTATCTCATGATCTGAAGTAGCCTAGATGGATCTGTCGGGCTAGCTGATAAGTCAATTTTTCTTTGTAAGTGCAGACCAGTTTTGAAGCAACTCAAGTAGGAATTTTTTAATGAGCCAAGGCCATATTTTGAATGTGCAGGTGGCCAAAGAAAAGGGACTAAAATGCTGATGATTTATCTGACTTTGTATATTAAAGGCTATATAAAAGTAACTAATTCTAAATTATGTCAATAATGCTTTGAATGAAATAAAAGAAAACTGTAGATCCTCATAAGAAATTTGGTATGTGGCTTAAAACTTTGGGTGATTCTAAAACCCTGGGTATTTTCAAAACTATTTTCACACTGCAGATGATCTGACAGTAGAGCAATAGGAGTGTATTTGGTGTTGTGATGCTTTGACTTGTCAGTCAGGCTTTTTTGCATATATTAAATTGCTACAGCAGCACTTCCTTTTCCAATTAGAGCCCCAATACAGGCACCTTCCCTATCACTTAAGTACATGCATGCAGAAATGTTTGCAATAAAAGCTATGATGTCTGGATTTCCTTTTTACCATTAAGTTCATTGAAAAAGAAACATTTTTTCTTCATAAATACTTTCAAGAAGCACATCATTCTCCAATTTATATATATATAAATACTTTCTTATTTATGTGTGTGTATGTATACATTAAGGATGTATCTAGTTTATATATAAACTACTGTTCTATAAAGTTGCTATTGAAAAACCAATTTTGTTTCTAAGTCATTAAAAGGCAAAGATAATTTTGAAATTTGTAAGTTCATGATAATAGTGTTAGATCTTTAGGTATAAGAAGACAAGGATTGCTAGGTATCTCTATCTTTTGTTTTTAAAACCATTCCTAAGTAGCTTTATTGCTAATTTTAAAGGAAGATTGTTTATTTTTTCACCAATTTATTAGGTTAAAAAATTGTGGTTTTGAGGAAAGCCTGACAGAACCTTAAATATAGCAGGAGCTAGCAGGTGTCACCATAAAAAATTAGTGATTGAGAAGAATGGCTATAAATAGATGAGCCATTTTACTCACTTGCCTTTGAAAGCAGTTTAATAATTCCATGCTGAGTCCCCTTTCAACAAATTTAATGAAAATCAGCATGATGTTGTGGCATGTCCTATTGGATTCTTTTACCATCTTCTTCTGTTTCATGGTGTGAGAGATTAAAATAGCATCTAATAAACTACATCAGCAGCTCTACATTCCTCATCTGAGGCACAATTGCATACAATTCCTCCTCCTCTGGAGGGTGCCCCTGTGTTTCAGTTCATTGACACCATGTCTAGGAACTAAGAATTGCTAAATAGCAATTTTGTGCCTTTATTTCCTATTCATTATGATTGTCAGTGTGGAGCTACTCTGAGGCATTCTGAGCAGGAAGTAATGGTTTGATTTGCAGCCTACTGTGAAAGTTTATTGATTTGAATGGACCTTTCTGAAATTCTACTCGATGAACAGGAGAAAAATAGATGCCTGTGTCAATGTTATTGTCTATTGGTTTCCACAGGTATAAGACAAAGCAGTATTTTAGATTAGAAAATATTCTTAACCAAATATGAATAATTTAAAAGTATTTTTCCTTTTTTTTTTTTTTTTTTGTCTTTGCATTTAGGATCAAGAATCCTAAATGTGTTTATAACAGTGCTTGAGGAGCTATGCAGTTTCAAGGGAGTTCAATATAGGGTCAGCTGCTAGGGACTTTCTAAAACTTAATTATTTTTACACTTTTTGGTTTCCAGGAATCTTGTAGAATATAATAGAAAAAAGCACAAAGAATGGTAACAGCATTTTTTGAAGCTGTTTTAGGGGTAGAGTTTGTGATTTCTTTTGAAGTTTGAGTATACTGTTAAGCCACTGGGAAAGACTTCAATTCATCTTGGGCTCAAGGCAGAGCGTCTATATAGTGCTCTCATGCTCTCAGTCCTTTTAAGTTTGGGAACTCCTGTCTCTGGTTAAAAAAAAAAATATTGGCTGTAGAGGAAGGTGATTTAGTTGAAAATTTAATCTGTGTATAAAATACATGGACAATATATTTTTAAATTAGATGTTCCTTTTCTAGCAAATAATTGAAGTTTTAAACTAAACTGAAACTTCTGTGCCTCAGACCGTTACCAGGGGTGATGTCTGGAATGAATATAGGCTTTCAGAAACACAATATAGACAATTGAAAAATAATTCAGTACTGTTTACTTCCTAAGCACAGGGAGTCCAGTTTCTTGTATTATGTATTTTACATTTCAGTCCATTATTTCTGCTCTGCAATAGTTGGGTCATACCTTCCAGCCTGTCTCAAAACTTTCCTGAGCCTCTGGATTCTGATGCTGAGACTCTGATTTCTTAAAAATCCTGTCCTGTGCTTTCAGCCACGTCTGCAGAATTGTCTCAGGTCCTGCAGGTGCTGCGTTAACTGCTCTGCTAATTTTGCTGAATTTGGGATTGAAGTGCAACAGATGTTTCATGGCAGTCTCTTCCAAGCAATGGGTCTTTACAGAATCTTCAGCTGTAAAACTAATCCAGCCAGAGGTTTTCCTTACCAAAATATGTACATAAAATGACATTGATTAACCATATTTCCCTTACTTTTCTACCTTGTATCAGTCTCCAGTTTCTTTCTCTTCTCCCCTGTCCCAGCACAGCCATCTGACTTTCTCATCTGTGGTGTAGTTATTGTTAATTTTTGCAAGCATGAAGGACTATGGCAAAGATTGTGTGAAAGACTGGACATTTTAAATTTTAATCAGCTCATTAATTCTGGTTTACCTTTATAAGACATGGATTTGGAGGGGGGGGGGCAGGGGCTGATGCTGCTTTGTAAAAGGTATATACTTTTTTTTTTAGAGTGAGGATTCAGTGCAAGAAATTCCTGTAAGTGGGTGCTACAGTGCAGGATGTGCAAATGCATTTGCTACAGTAACAATCCCTGAATGGCCACTGATTCTATATGGTCTTCCTCTCATATCCAATCAAAATAGAAGCTCTGTTTGTAGAAAATTGCCTTTAATTTCTTTGCCCTTTAGACACTAGAGAAAATGGTTAATACTTCCTTATGAAATTCCTTGTTCACATATGGCGGTTGTTGCATTTTTGAGAAATACTGTCTTGATTAATTCATTTGACATGAATGTGAAAATGCATTGAACTAGGCAAAAAATGATAAACTGTAAAATATTTTATGAAACTGAATCGTGGTTTTAGTGAAGAAAATGATTTGAACTTGCAAACAAAATAAACCAACCTTTCCTCTCTCCCCAAGAATTGTAGAGGATAAGAAAGAGGGAATGGGGCATAACAAAGATTTTTAAAAGCAAAATGCAGCATACTATAGCTGTCTTTGCTTTTCTCAGGATATGCAGATGGTTTTATTTCAAATATAGTCGTGTTGGGTTTTTTCCATTGCTTGATTGGATTTTTTTTTCTCAATAAGTCTTTACATGTCTGTTATTGAAATGAGATGTATTTTTCAGTTCAGGTAAGGAGTTTGCTAGCATTAACATGGAATGGCTGTATTTTCAGTGAGCAGGGACCATGTGCTGGACAACTGATGTGATTTAATGATTGCCAAGTATAAGCTGAACAAAGCAAAAAGGGAAAAATGGTGATGCTGACAACAAATTTTATTGGCAGTTTTAATTATTAACTATCTTTTGTATTAGGGTAATGGTGAAACTTCTACTGATGTCAGAAGGTAGTAAGGATTTTGTTATTTTAACAAAACCATCAGCCTTTCTGAGGATTTTACATTTCTTTCTAATCAAAGTATTTATTTCCTCATATAAAGGGCTTTGAAATATTGCAGATGCAGATTTGCTCTCAAGTGAGTGTTTCTATAACACAGTTTCAGAGGGAAGCTGCCAAGGACTCATTGCAGGCCCTCAGTCCCAGCACCCTTCACTGCTTGGGATGGAGACACTGTGGAGGACATGGGAGTGAAGGAGGGAAGTTGAGCCTGGGAAAAAGGAGTCAAGGGAAATAATTATTGTAATTTGGTCTTTGTTTCTTGCTACCAAAGTCTATTTTAATGGGCTATAAATTAAATTTTCCACATAACAAGTCTACTTTGCTTGTGACAGTAATTGGCAAATTATCTCTCTCTGGCTTTATCTCAGCCAATGAGGGTTTTTTTGGGTTTTTTTTTCCCCCATCTTATTTCTCCCTCTGTCCTGTTGAGGAAGGGGGAAGGTGAGAGCAGCTGGGTGGGTGTCTGGCAGCTGGCCAACATCAGCCCTCCACACAGAGTTATTACTGAAGGCAATCCTTACCTGCAGAGAGCTTCATTCTCTTGTCTCTAACTTAAGATGAGTAGTAATTAATCAAATAATCAAACCTTAAAATATTGTATTATCACTTTATCCAGAATATTTTTATAGTATTGAGAAATGTGCTAACTAGTTGTTGGTGTCTCTATACTTTAACATTTTTTGAATGTCAAAATTCTGAATTTTGACTAGTTCTGATCCTGTATGGCTTAAAACTGTATTTTAAAACCTGTTGAAGTCAGTGGAATTTATTGCACTGATTTGAATAATTTTCATGTTGGTGAGTGAGATATTTACTTAGTGTTGTATAAGAAACTTTCACAAGTACTTTTTAAAACAAATTATTTACTACAATTCTCTGAATAATTACTTTATATTTGTAAAATATTTTTAGGTTTTGGATCAATATCATAGTAAAGTTATTGTATCTATAATTATTAATTTGCAGTAATTATTCATTGCTGATAAATAATGAATGCTATTATTAATAAAATAATTAATTTGACCAAATAAATTTCATTATAGACTTTTAAATTTTTACAGAAATTAATGTTTGTTTTTTTTTCAAACTGAAATTAGCAACCAGGGTTCTTCAGTATCTTAAACCTGCTGATATCATTACAAATATATTTTGTTATACACCTATAAACCAGTTAGATTTCCTTTTACCTGAACCTGCATCTACATCCTGATTTTTGACTGATTACTAAATCACTTTTTAATGTCTTGCCTAAGAAACAGGAGGAAAAGGGTATGATACTATGAAATACTCTTCAGTTTAAAAGCTCACATTGCAAGTAATTTTTTTAGTTTTACTATTTGGTTTGTAGCAAAAGAAAGGAATAACTTAAGAATTAACACAATGTACTATCAATACAAGAAATATAAAAAGAAAATCTTTGCACTTAGGTGACTAAAGAAAAGATAAAGTAGATATAAAAAACAACTTTTTGAGGCAGTTATCTTAAAAATAAGGTTATATATTTGAATCAGAAATGTCAGTTTTTCAATGAAGTCATAACATTTGAATAAAAGTACATACTGAGCTGTAAAAACACCATAGAATTACTTTTTTAGGACCATGCAAAGGCAAATAATTTTTTTATTTTCTTGCATGAAAAAGATCGAGTCCTCCTATTAAGTTTACTTTTGGCCTTTGCATTTTCACTGTGTATGTTATGACTGAAAATATTCTAAAGTAGCTTATTTTTGAGTATATTTTTCACAACTACTTTTCATAGTTTGCATTTTTTAATTAATTACCTTTTCTATTTCCTTGTTTCAATTCAATGCATTTTGAACACTAAAGATTACTAAGTAGGACTCTGTGATAATTGCAACACTTCTCCCTGTTCACAGCCCCATGCCCAGATACTGGTGCTGCTGATTCCTTCGAAAAGCAGAGATGCCCAATATCTAATGGCTTAGAGGAAATAAATAACAGCAAATAATATTTTTATCAAGATCAAGAAAATCTTTCCTTTCAGAAATGTTCTTAAACTCTATAAAGCAGCAGAGCACATTAATGGAAAAGTCTAAATGCATCTCTGCAATTTGATATTTGGGGATTTTTAGCAGAATACTGTTAGAAGAATAAGGGTAGTTGTGTGTTTTGATAATACATGACTTCTATAAAGAGTTTTCAAAGACTATCATATGCTATTTATTAAATAGCCCAAACTGTACTGAAAACTTTCACATTTTTTAAAAAGTGCATATATCAGCTGCCTGCCCATGTGTACCAGTACTTTAATCTGTATAATGACATTCAGAGTTCTATTAAATTACGTTATGGTTCTATAACTTATGTAGGAATTGAGCCACTGAGATATAACATTTTCTTGCCCCTCTGAAATATTAAAATATTGCTTTTATAGATTTTGAAATTAAGTAGTCATTCTTTGATGGACTCTGAATGGTTGATAGAATTGACAATATTTGTACTTTTTACTTATATGTCCTAAATACTGTACCCAGTTTTTTCCCATTTCTCTTTGATGTATGAAGCTATACATTCACAATGAGTGTGATAGAGAAATTCAAAAATTATGCAATAAATAATGCAAAAGACAATTTAGTTTCATCCCTCAAAAGACATGGTAAAATTCAGAAGTAACTTTTTAGTAAGACAGTTCCTCAATAATATTAATGAATGGTACACTCCTTTGTAAGGTACCTCATCTTTTTATGTCTTATATAGACATTAGTAAAATTGCATTATATTCTGAATCAAATTCAATTACAATTACATGACAGTCCTTATACATTTAGATATTTGAAATTGATTTGAAAACTACATGGGAATATAATTATATTTCCAAAGAATCTTTCACTGAAGAATTTCTGTCCCTTAATAGTTATTGCACTTCATGAATATTACAATCAACCTATTGTGACTATTGCCTAGTGGAAATGGGCTGCAAAATCAAAATATGGAAGGTAACTAGGGATGATCAGCCACCTATGGCACGAATGGGAAATCTCTTTTTTGTTATACAAATAATGAGGTATGAGGTGCTTGGTGTTGAGATGAATAAAGATGATAGCATGTATTGGATTTGTCAACTTTCAGCTCTGCTGTGTATGAAGCAAAAAATGAGAATAAAATGGTGAAACATATGGGACTGAGATAAAAGAGCCATTTAACTTATGTGCTTTGATGCTTTCTTGACTTGGTCTTCCTGGCATGTGGTGTGTTTACAGATGGTTCAAAGCCAGTGCACCAAAAGGCAGGGCGTAGGGACTGAAGAAGCTTCATTTTTTATTGTAATGTAGTCACTTAGGAGCTCATCATTTCATCTGTATGGTCTGTGCACAGAGTCCTCGGTGGGGAGCATTCCATTTCCATTGTCAAAAACTGTTAGTCATCTTGCTTTTCAAGCTCTAGGGAAATGGGAAGTGCTGTGTTAGTGTACAGCCTTGATCTAAGGACTTTGAAGGTTGCAAAAATGACAGACTCTGAGGACAGTGTGTTTCTGAGTTGAAGTGGTAGGACTTGAAATGCAGGTCAGCAACATTTAACCTCATTTTAAAAAGCATTGTTTGGCCATATACAGTAATTGTAAATGTGCACCTCTGACGGTGCACATTTTTTCCTATGTAGAAGCATTAAAATTGTCTTAGTTTACGTAATCTTAGTCCCAGGTCCACTACAGTGAAGCAAATTAACTGCTTTATACAAGATTGGGTTTCACTTGCACTTATTTATCCCCCATTTATTTATGGTATCAATATTACTACTTATGTTGGTTTTGATGTCCCATTCACTATGCCATTTTGAGAACTTACACTGTTAGCTCTTTTCCCCAGACACTGCTTTGCTTTTTATGGGAGGCTGTGTGTCCCATCCTCCAAAGCTAGTGCTGTGATTTCCAGGCTTAACGTGCACCCATTAATTGAACAGAGATAAACTCTGCAGCTCCTCTGCATGGGTCAGGAGGGATGAATGTGACACACCCAAGGCTGGCTGTCTAGTTATGGAAAGCAGAAGTCTGTGACCCAGAAAGGCCCAACAGAAGCTCAGTGCCTCCTCAAAACTATAAAAGGGCAGCAACCAGCACAAATACTGGAATTTGTTTGAGCTGAAGCTTACAGACCCTGCCTGAAAAAGTCTCTAATCCCAAAGGAACACTCAGCAAATGATCTGGGACTTATGTAGGTAGGGAGAAAATGCTTTGTGTAAAAACTAAATCACCTTCTTGTACCTGAATGGTCACTAAAAATCCATATTTTGAACAGTGTTGAGAAGCAGTTTGAGATCAGCTCCTTACCAGAATAATTTATAACTTATGACTTGCAGGAAAATACAACATTGGATTCTTCTCTGGCAACCAATAATGTCCTAAGCACAGAACGTTAAGTAAACAGTAGGAGGTGGACAGTGAGAGCTGTATAACTCTGGCTCTTTTCCTTATGTTTTGTAAAACCTTTTTAAAGTCAAAACAGAACACATCAAGCAGAATAAAACACCTTCCTAGAAGCTTTGCTCTGGTACTGACTCTTCCAAATTTGCCATATATGAGCTCAGGAAAGAAGGAATTGCTTGGTTGCCTCATTTGGAGCACAGGAATGCCTGCCTAAATACTGTAATTGGATCAGAGCATGATTTTGATGGAAACCATGATTCTAAAATTGGTGAAATTAGTAGAAAATGTGGTTTCTAAATGTTCTCTGTGGATTATTGTCATGACATTGGGAGATGCTTTTTAAAATGTCTTTAAATATTTTTTTCCCCCTGAAGGAAGTCTGAACAAATGTTTGAAATTCTACTGAAGAATGAATCCCCAGTTTGTACCAGCTGCCTTTCTTTTGCTCCCCAGGATTTTTTCAGGCCATCGTTTTCTTCCACAGCCTTTGGAGAGAGAGCATAGGTAGTATAAACTCAAAGCAACCACAATTCAATTGGCAGCATCGCACGGGAAGAGAAGATCTAAGTGCTTCTAGCTCTGTTCATTCAGAGTCAGGGGCTTTTATATTAGCAGAACATCCAGATGGCACATTCACAGATGAAATGCCATCTTTGACATTAGAGGTTTTTCTGGGACAAAAGCACTGATACTTGCTTGAAGAGATAAAAATCAGTTCTGCCGAAGCTCACTGCATCTTCTAATACAACGCATAATGTGCCTTTAGTTGGAGTGGGTAGAAGTACTTTTACTTGAAGTAAAAAAGACTGACCTGTTTGCTATTTCTGTTATGCACCTTTTGTTGCACCTCTGTAATTAGGACATAAATAGAATTTCACAGACTTAAAAAAAAATTAACAAACTGTTCCATGATGTATATAGCAGACATTTCTGTATGATGGTTTCTAGATGTGCTTGAATGTCTCCATGAGATAAGGTTGTAGATGGTTAGGTGGAACATTCAGTTTGATAAAGTCCTTTTGTTACAGTTCTCATTAGAGAAGGAATTTTCAGTGTAAGCTGGGTGGAGTTGGTGAAGAAAAAATTATGGTAAGTCAGTTGCAGTTGAGATTGTTAGTGTTTTTCAATCAAGTGAATGTTTTGCAATCAAGTTTTGTCTCATTGTTAACCAAGTTTGTTAGGAAAGAAGCATTGTTCAGGCAATTTCTGCTCTTGTGTTCTCCCTCACTTTATTTCCTCCAAACAATATACAGTTTTTAGTAATGATGGGAAAAAAATGCAACTTCAAGATAAGAGAGTTTCCAAGATTTTCTTTTGGTATTTGTGGTTTTTTTTTTGTTTTGGTCTTGAAAAATCTGATACCCGCTATAAGAAAAATTCTTAAGCAGGAAAAAAAAATCACAGGTGTAAACCAGATTTGTTCAAATATTAAAATTCTTCCTTTTAGTAGGGGAAAACCACATCATGCTTATTCAAAACTACTAATTAGAAGATCTGTACTTTTTTTCCTTTTTTCCCTTTAAAGCAAATTAAATCCTACATGTGTAATAGATCTTCTAACTCTGAATGGAAGTCAGAAAAGTGAAAATTTTTAGATACTTATGACTTTGCAAATAAAGTGGTGAATAAAGCTTTAATTCCACTACTGGCTGTATTTTAGTAACAATTTAATCCAATCTGGCCCAGCACAGTATTTCTAATTGGTTTAAAGACAATTTTCAAGTGACAGATTAAGTAAAGGAAACTTGGGATATAGTTTAAGTGACTGCTATGCAACAGAACATTTATGTTTCTCAGTTTCTTGTTCCTTGGAGAAGTGTAAAATTAAACACAAGTCTAGTCTAGCAGCCTTTATGATTAGGCTGTTGTACACCCAGTGTAACATCATCCTGATGGACATGTGGTTTCAGCTTTTATGATTATTTTCTCCTATATCTGTGATGTTTCACTTAGTGAAACATGAACAATGCAAATGACAAAGGCTTTAAAGCCATTGCCTTTCCAATGTGCCAGTAACGTAATGGCAATTTCTTTGCTTTATATTTGTATAACAGGCATTTTCATGTAACACAGATGAGATTGTGACTTCAGATCTCATCTGCTTGGAAATGAGTTGGATATATAAAGAATTATTTATATAGCAAATGAGGGGAGAAGTTGTGAAGGTTGAAAGGGATGCAAGACTTGTGTAGTCCACTCTTTTCTCTGTATTTCATCTTACGTACAACTTTGCTCTGAGAATGAGCAAACCAACTCAAAAAAAAAACCCCAACCAACAAGCAAGCAAACAAACCTCCTGGGAAATAAAAACCACAGGAAAAAAATATATTTTGAAATGCTCAAAGCTGTGCCTCATTCTCTTACATATCCTATTTCACTCTGATGGTAATATTTAAGGAAAAACTTATGGAGAAGGTTTGATTAGATCTGTTATAAACTGAAAGTACAGAAATTTCCAGAAACAAAACTGATTATGTTCTTAAAAATGCACACTGTCTGCATAACTTTCAAATTTAATGTGCTTTGCCAGTTGCTGTGCCTAAATGCAAGACATAAAAATAACATTCCATGAGAAGTGAACTTGTTTTTGCAATACTTGGGATATGTGTAATTTACTTCTAAGGTTTTTTTTTTAAACTGTGGTATTGATTAATATATTTTTAAATGTCTGTATTGAACTTATAAACATAAATGGTAGCAAACCCACACAAATTAGAAACCCTCCCAAAATGTTGTCTAAGGTAATAATGGTGAGATATCATGCTGGAGCACAGCAATTAATGGGCTTATTTTTTTGGGTTATGTTGTTGGTTGGTGTATTCTGAACTAAGAAATTTTAAATTCTCATATACAGGGGTTACCATGGAATTCCAGAGGAGATAGGAAAAATATTTCATTTATCCATTTACAGAGTGTTTATTATATAAATAATGACTTCCCTCTTTTTGCCAGCCTGTTGCAACCGATGCTTGTTTGCAGGGAAATGGTATTTCCCAAACCAGGGGTTCTATGCCTGTTGCTTTGCTAAGCATCTGTGCTCTGGGGTGAAAGCCTTGGTTATATTATATGGCATCCAACTAGGAATCTGTTTGCTCTCCTGCACTGCTTGGTGCATATTGCACTTGGCAGGAAAAGAGGCTGTACTTTGTGGGGAGTGCAGTGGTGTGGAGCAGTCATCTCGGGAATCAGGAGTTCCTCTTTCTTAATGAGATCTGCGAAGAGAACAGGTAAAAGTGTGTCAGACCAGGCAGTAAGTCACCTTTTCTCTAAAGTTCTAATCTTGGAACTGATCTAGCAAATGGCCACTTCCACCTCTAGAAACAAGTCATATTTGCTGCTTAAAACACAGCTTAAAGTCTACATTTATATGTAGACTTTCTAGAAGCTGCCAAACCCATTAGGTTTTGCTTTGAGCAGGCTAAGCAATATAAATCTGGGTGTTGAAAAGCATGGACATTTTTAGTATATATTTTATTGTATATTTTGCTTCTGAGTATTCTTTGGTTTCTTTAGAGGCTTCCCTTACTATATGTGTTTTTTTATCAGAAATGGAGAATATTTCTTTTTGCTGCCATCTTATATTTAGCTGAAATTTCTCCTTATGTCTTCTGTTCTATTAACTCTTGATTTTTCTGTAATAGCTTTTTTGAATTGGTTATGGCACTCTGTCCTGCTTTTGAGTGTATAGTTTGTAAATTTGTCTGGGGTGATACTGAGAGGGTTGAAGCTGATAACAGTTTTTTACCTTTTATTAGAGATTGTGTATTATGTAGTTGGCTGCATTAACTGAAAATTCAGTTGATTTCATGTTTTCGTTTCTATCTGTTTAATTTCCCATTTATTAGACTCAGTGGCCTCATGACTGCCAGCACTAGTGAAAAGCTAGAAACAAGTATGATCAGGGAGCCATGTGGAGGAAAGAACAGCTTTCTTTATACCAGTGATGATTTCTGTATACCAATGGTGATTATCCACCATGGATAACACTCAAGGAATTGTTCAATGTGAAATGTGATCGGTGTAGCTGTTCTCATGGAAGAGTGCTTTATGTAGCTGCTCTTTTGCAGAAGCACTGAGGAAGGCAGGCACTTCTGGAGGTCAACTTGTGCAACCCTCCTCTGTTCAAACTTGGGTCAACTGCATCAGGTTGTGCAGGGCCATCTACAATGGTGTTTTAAATTTGTCCAAGAATGGAGACTTCTCAACCTCTTTGGGCAGCCTCTGTTTGACCACCCTCACACTAAGGAAAAACAACCCAAAGTGGAAAGCAAAAAAACCAAGCAAAAACACCCCTGAAAAACCAAGTACCTCTCCCATTTTCCTCCTCCATTTCTTCTATTTAAATGGAATTTCCTGTATTTTAACACAGGTCTAATGCCTCCTTTCTGTCTCTTTACATCACTGGAAAGGGTCTGGCACTATTTCTTTATTCCCCAACATCACATATTTATACACAGTGAGAAGTTCCCCTAGAGTCTTTTATTCCCTAGGCTGAACAACCCTGGCTCTGAGCCTCTCCTGGGATGCCAGGTGCCAGTCAGCCGCCAGTCTGCACTGGCCCCATGCACAGAATTTTGCATTTCTTGTTGTTGAACTTCATCTGATTCCTGTCAGAACTTTTCCCCAGCCAGTCCAGGTTCCTCTGAGTGGCAGCATGGCTGCCAGATACATCACCTGCTCCCCTGATTGTGTGTTAGCTGCAGACTTGCTGAAGGTGCACTCTGCCCCATCCTCTGTGTTGTTAATGAAAGATGTTAAACGCTGCTGGCTCTGTATTTATCCTGAGGAATCCCACCAGTGGCTGTGCTCCAGCCAGTCTTCAGGCTGCTGATCACAGCCCTTTGAGCCTGGCACTCCAGCCAGCTTTCAGTCTTTGGTGATCATAGATGTGAAAGCACTATATCCTGACTTAGTGTAAAAACGGAAGCCTGGCAGTACGCAGGTGTGCAGAGATCATTTGGCAAGTGATCCATTTACTGACGTGAACATTGCACATTTCATATGAAAATATTGATGGGAATTTCCTTTGCATCACAGGTTTTTTGAGGAGTAGTGAAATTGGCATGCCCTTTAGGTTGTGCATTTTTTATTATTTCTCTGATTGATCTCTGTCATTAAGTGCTCAGATGCTGAAATATCTGTACTGTGAGACAACTCTCATCCAGTCAGAGAAGGATTATGTCATTTCAGAGAACATCTGCTCCCAGAAAGGATATATAGACAGAGAATTCTTGTACCCACAGAGTAAATTTCTAACTTGTTCCTGTAGATTTAGTAAAAATATACAATTCCTTTGTGAGAGTACATTAGGTTGATAACAGTGTTATAGCTACTGTGACACACAGGGAGGAGAAGGATAGACAGCTTTTCCTCCTTGAAGCTGTAAAGATGGTTTGCAGCTGTAGAATCCAGATTAAACTTGCTAATTGTTTGTTTCTTCCCCTTTTTAGTTGCTCAAAATTGTTATTGTCAGAAACATGGAGTTATGCCTTTGTGTAGATTAAGAGTCAATGCAAACTTAAAGTGGGGGGGCAGGTTCATCTTGTAAAATAAATACAACTCCCAAAGAAGAATGAAATTAACAGTTTAGCTCAATGCCATGAAATCAGTAGAGAAAGTACATTTACTCCTGATTTGTATGGAAGTTTTAGAGCTTTTAAAGAGGCAGACTTAGAAAAGTAAGGATGATTCTAATGGCAGTCTTTCACAACATGCCTGTGCTGGCTGTGCCAGGTGAAAGGGCACTGGGCCACTGTGACTTGCCCAGACACTCTTTGAAGATTCCTCTTTACAAATGGGGAGATGTGTGGGTCTAATGTACCTTCCTGCCCCTGCACACAGGTGTGTTTCAGGAAGCACATGAGTTACTGCTTCATGTTGGGTGATTAGTCTGAAGAATGAATGTGTCACCCCTTAAAGTCTTGCCAGTAGCAGCACTTAAATCTGACATTTTTTTAATAGACACTGCATGTGAAGTAGGAAGCTGTTGCAGCCTGCCAGTGTTACAAGGTTATTCTAACACCAGGTAGAAGCATGTCAGAATGATCAAGCTTGTTTTCCTACTTTCTTTATTTCAACAGTGTACATCAAGGCTTAAACTCTGTCTGTTTTGAGTGTATATGTGCAGATCTCACTATGCTAACTCATTCTGGGTCCCTGGTTAGCTGCTTTATTAGACATGAGAGGAAAAGAGATGCACTCTCTCATCAGGTCTATGGCTCTTTGTCTCATCTGTCAAACCTTATTGTCTTCTAGGTCACTGCAAAATATATTTTCTGTCATGCCCTTGTCCTTCACCATGGTTCAAGATGCACAATCCTGTTCTGTTCCTAGGAATTTCTTTTTGCCTATAATTAACTACTTTGAACTCTGCCTCAAGGGAGAAATTTACCAAGTTGCCTCATCTCTTAGTGTTTGGAGTCTGCTTCACCACACTCCTAAAATAAAATGAGACTAGAGAGCTGCCTATAAAAGCAGCTGGTTTTTCTCCATTATTTAGTCATATCACTTGCCTGAGACTTTCCTTTAATGGAAGTCAGCAGCTCTGTAGAGTCATCCTTGAAAATGGTCCTCCATGCTTTGCCTTCCATCTTGCCTGTTAATATTTGAAAACTGTTTTGACAAGCTTAAATGTGGATTTGGTTGATAAGACTCAGGGCCTTAAAATAGATGGTAAGAACCAAATATTGGTCTAGAGCATTATTTTTGATCTCACCTTTTCTGGTATCACAAAAAGAGGAACTTGAAACTGCTCTTATAATGACAGGCCCTCTTCTGACAGTTTATTGATGCTAGTTAGGCCAAGTTTAGTTTATTCCAGGATAATGAGCATTTTATATTTGTCTGCTTCTCGGGAAAGATCCTACTTTTTAAGCTTATTACAGTAATTGTTTAGAAAAATGGGAGTGTGTGCTTAGCAGATTTCATAATGAAAAATGATATCAAGTAAGCCTAGTGAATTTTCCATTATAGCTTTGAGAATGATTTTACATGAATGATTTGAAAGTCATTGCATTATTAATCTATTATGAGAAGTATTTTATCTTTTGTTCTGTACATGTCTTGTACAGCACAGAGCATGTGGCAGATACAGAGTGGAACAGACAAAAAGAAGTACTGCACCACACCAAAGTCTCCCTTTGTTACAGAGGAAAACAATATAGAATCTTCAGCAAAATGTTTGAGACAGTCTTAGAATAAATTAATTTGGGTACCAGAATTTATCTTTAAAATTAATTGAACATATCACACGGAGGTAGTTTTGTCCACTTTTTTAATGACTACAAGCAGCAACTTTGATATCAAAGTCAGTATTCTGTGAAAACTAATTATTTTTTCTTGTTGCTGGTTGGATTTGCTATAGTGCTCACCCAGAAGGATTGAAAAGTTTTTAAAACAGTTCACTTCTTTGATTATTACATTGTGTGCATCCAAAAGTTTTTACCAATATTTTCAGTGAGCTAATTAGAATTGGCCTTTTGCTAAGAAAAATTCTGTATGTACTGAGGTATAGCTGTATTTTAAATCACATTGGTGTCCTTTTTCTGCTATTCTGTATTTATAGTACTGGAAAGAAAATAAAACCCAATCAGTTTGGGGTGGTTTTAACCCCAGCTGTTGACTAAGTAGCACACAGCTGCTCCCTCACTCACCTGCAGTGGGATGGGGAACAAATTGGAAGAGGTAAAAGTGGATAAAGTCATGGGTTGAAGTATAGACAGTTTGATAGATAAAGCAAAACAGCATGCACAAGCAAGCAAAGCCAGGAATTAATTCTCCACTTTTCATGGGCAGGCAGGTGTTCACCCATCCCCAGGAGAGCAGGGCTCCATCACCTGTGACAGTTACTTGGGAAGACAAAATGCTGTTTTTCTGAATGTGCCCCCTTCTTTCTTCCTCCTCCCTCTTTATATATTGACCTTGACATTGTATGGTATGGAATATCCCTTACATCCTTAGGATTTATCTGTACACAACAACTGTTATGTTCCCTGTAATGCAAACCCGCTTGTTACGACTTCTGATTTGTTATTTCTGTAGGGTCTGTGCAATGAGAGAAACCAATTTAAAACTAAGCAGTATTCAAATATTTAAAAAAGTTTTACTCTTTAAAAAGCCCATTTCAGTGCAAAATTTATAAAGGGAATATGAATCATACAAAAAGCCAGAGAGAATGCATGACTTCATAATTCAGATTGTGATATTTTTGACATGAAATGAAACTCTGCAAAAACCTGTGCTGTCAATTGCAAAAAAAGAGGCTGGGGATGTTGACAGAAAAGCTTTATATCTATAACTTGCACTTACTCTAAAATACTGTACTAAAAGTGTTACTCTCAAAATACATTTCTACTGTGAATAATGGCAGCCAGATAGACAAAGGCTCCTGGTCCCTCACTGTAGTACTGGATACAGCACAAATTCACTTCTTTCTAGAGGAAAAATCAACAGAGTAGAGAGGTTTTATTAATTCCTAGGCACAGAAATAACTTCTATTGGCATGCTTATTAGACATCAAATAAGTCAACCATGATACATGAAGCTATAGGAAGTAGAGTATCATTAGTTCTGTTGTTTATGGAACAATCTGTCTTTATAATATATTGAAATAATTTGTCCATGAAGTATTAAAATAGGAAATGGAAGAATATAAATTAGGGAAAATAGAAGAGGAGGGAAATTAGTCAAAATCATATGCAAAAGGAACATATATGTAAGAATTATGTTTACTTTCAAAAAGTTTTATTTGTTTTTGAATTATTACTTATTTCTATCTTTGGGTATAAAAATACTGCAATGAAAATGAATCTCAGGTTCTCCAAGAGCATGAAGTCCATAAATATTTCATTTTAAGTTTGGTGTATTTAAGTATTCTCAACATTTCCTTTTGATATATAGTGATGATCTGCACCTATTTCCAATAGCATCACATCTACTGAATACCCTCAGTTTTTCCTGTTGCACTGCAGTTTGGAAATATTTCAAGAACACAACATTTTTGAGGTGAATCTACTGACCATCCCTAGTTTCTTCAATTTGGTTCAGAGCACCATGTATGATCACAGTGCTGGAATATCATGCATGCTTTTTGAAAGAAACCCTGAAGTGCAAGTGTTCTCCAGGCAACAATTAATAATCTGTTTGCAGTCCTGGATTAGAACAAGAGATATAATTGTGCTAAGTTGTGAGAAGAAGGCCCTTGTTTGTGGCACTTCAGCGATTTCTTTTCCTATTGGAAAGGTCTCTGAAACATTTCTGCATTCTTAAATAAGCATCATGGTTGGTCATTTTACCTGTGCTTGGGCAGTTGTATAAGAAAAGTTATAGAGCTTTTGTTCTGAGACTATAAAAAATAGCAGAAAATATTTTGTGCTGTTTAATTGTTCATTAACTGACTGAGAAAGATTGCTTTGACATTTTTCCCAGCAGTGGATTGGAAATAGAGAGATGAGTGAACAGTTTTTATTGCACCTTGAAAGAATGTTATAGGTTTTCACTGTGGATATGTGGACAGGTTTGTAACTATAGGAATCTGCTCAGTAAAATTATGTGAATTCAACCCAGATAAATGGCTTTGGAAGTTGTCCCTTGAGTTGAGGATATTATAGGAAGCCCTGACCTTCCTTTCTTGAGCTCTAGGCTGATCCAGAGAGGTGTGGCTGCATAGAGAAGGTGTTAGTGGCTGGTTTGAAGGAGCAGATGGTGTCGGGTAAGTGGGTTAAGTGCCAGGCTGGATGTGGACTCTGAGAAATGCAGTGAATTACTGTGATGCTACCTAAAGAGAAATGGGGCTGTAGAAGCTTTAGGGTGTCATCAGGCAACTGTTGGGCTCCTTAAGCTGTGAGATGATAGGGATGAGAAGGAGACAGGGAATTATCAGCACAGTTGAAGGAGGGTCTAGTTCTCAGGCTCAGCTCACCAGCTGTGCTGCTTGGGTTGAGGGCAAACACTGTTTTCTCTGCTGAGTCTCAGGCCCCAGCAGAATTTTAATGGATTGGGATCCACACATGCAAGTCTGCTGCTGTAGCAAACTGCAGTGGAGGAAGAAAAGCTTTTAAATTCAGCCTGATGCTCTGTCTCCCAGCTGTTGACTAAGAAGATAAGGCTACAGAATTTCCAATAACTAAAGAGTGCAGAAATATTCCTGCACTGTTAACACTAGGTCAGATTTTTGACAGTGGTTCAGAAGGCAGATTTGCATGTAAAACATGACAGAACTGTCACTGCAGATGCTCTTGTTCATTGGAAATCCTTCAAATATTGACTCAGTCCTTTTCTATTTACTTGCTGAAGTCTAATTAGAAGACAGCATGGAGTGATATGGCTGAAGTGTACTCTGGTCTTTGTTTGTACATTGTTTAAATAATGTATTAACGAAGTTAAGTAGCACATTAAGAATGAAAAGGAAAATAAACCTTTATATTTGAGAAGATACTTTACCAGATGAAGTACTTTACCTGTTTGTTTCAGATGATGAAACATCTACTTTTATCTACCTCTCCCAGATTTGTAGATTTTGGGAGTCTGTAGAGTTAAGTGAACAAAATATAGTTAAGGAGTGTGATGATAATCTTGTAAGAACAGGCTTATGAGATTGTCCCCAAAGTAGTCTAAAAGCGATCAGTTGATGATAAAACATTTTGAAATAATGAGGCTTTTGAGTGTAGTAATGTAATCAGGAATTCTAAGAGTCTCTGGCTGTTAGAGCAAAGTGCCAGCAATGTATTGTAGAATGAACCATTCCAACAAGATAAATAAAGCTGGAGTTTGATAACAAGATAACCATTGTAGTCTATTGTCTAATATTTATGACAGTAATTCTGTGCTTGAGCTCTTCAAAGTGTATTAGAACTTCTAAAATAGCTGCAATGTAAACAATCTGCTTAAAGATGTTAAATTTTCCGAATACTATGGAAATGGCAAGGCAGTGTTATTTACCTAGTATACGTATGGAGCACTTTTTAGGCTGTAAAAGGATTTTCTTTTGTCTCCATGGTATTACAGAAATCACCACAATTTTCAGATCACAAACTGGTATATAGACTCTTAGAGCTGCTGTCTTGAGCTTTATAAAATATGTTTTGCTAGATTCTTGGATTTTGTTTTCACTTAGAATCTGCTTGAAGGACCTAAAAATGTGCCTGACTGTCCCCTTTGTGTGAAACTGAGTAGTGCTGAGAAAGGATTATTCTTGACCATGGGTGCTGTCAGAAATGTAATGGAGCAGAGTTTCTCCCACAGTGGTCCAAAGATCTCAGCTGCCACTTTCTTCCTTTTGCATCATATTAGTTCTGAGAAGAGTTTTAAGTTTTTTCCAAGGTATGTAGAAAAAAATGTAAAGGAGTAAAGGCCTTCCACAAATATTATGGGAAAAATTTAAGTTGGAAGGGACCTACTATTCCCACCTCTGTCTCCAAGCAGAGCTGCCTTCACAGTTGCACAGTCCTTTTCCTGGTGCTGACTATACAGTTAACCTTCATTGCTAGAAGGGTATATTCTTGACGAAAAGTACTTTATTTTCTATCCACCTTGCCAAATCCACTGCCAGGGTGAGAGTCCCTGGTTTTAGTCATTCACGCAGATGTTGTGAATCTGACTTTAGGGTATGACCCTAAGAATCATCTAAGAAAGATATCATTGTAGAGAAGAGTGAAGTAATGTTTAGGAGTGGGAGGGCTCCAGTGAAGCAGAGAGGTGTTAGGAAATACACAAGAGTTTGTGGGCATAAGTAAGGGAAATTCTGTAAGAAGGAAAAAAGTCAAAATTATGAGGGTTTTAAGTGAGTGGAATAACAGGGACAATTTTTGCAATAAAATAATGCCTTTTTCAGTAAGCTTTGTCATACCATCCCGTTCTCTAAAGAGCAGTGGCCCTTCATGTGTCTATTAAAATACAGCATCACTTTAAAATTAGCTTACAGGATATCATCTAAAACATACAGGATTTATTTGTGTAAGTGAAAAAATACAGATAAAATCAAACATGATGACAGGGTAAATGCAGGTTACAGAGACATTTACATACAATCAGGTAAGTATTTTAAACAAATCAGTCGTGTCATAGGGATTCCTTTTATTTGAAGGTTGTATTGTGCAAATATTCTGCATTCATTTTACATTAAGCATGTCACTGTTTCCTGTTTTTTTTTTCCTTAATGAAATAGTTTTAGAGTCATTAGCATGGCACTGACTTGGAATAGCTACTACAGGTGTTCACTTTTTAGGTATCAAAATGAATGTGCTGTGCAATAGCATGTACATTTACATTTTCGGCATGCATTATGCGTATCTCTATAGCACTTTTGAAGCATTCTGCAGAAGTAATAGGGATGGAAAAATCTGAATTTAACTGCTGGAAGTTTTAAATTTTACATCTGGTGCAAAGTGATCTAATTCTATGTAATTCTGTTCTAAAAAGAAAAAAAATAATATCACCAATTCCAATGTTTTTTTATACCAGAAAAAAGTTAACACACTCTCAGCACAACAATATTTTGGTCTTGCTTGTTTTTGCCCCTTTTTCATAAGGCACTATCAATTACCTCAGCGTGGCTATTATATGCTTATATTATAAGCATATATGCCTTTTCCTTGTTTATAGATGAGTCTTTATTTTTTCCTTCTCATTTTACATACTCTGCAGTAACCTTATACTGCATAAGTATGCCTTGCTGCTTTTCTTTTAGGCTGGCCATGAGTTTACCATCCATCCCTGAATGTCAAATGCCACTGCTATTTTTTGGGAAAATGTCTACCCTGACAATATTTGAAAGATAAAGAAATGGAAAAGAGCAATATATCGAAAGGCAGCTGTTGTTTCCACTAATTCAGGGCAGTTCTTTCGTAGGGTGGTTTTTTTTGAAGCTGCTGCTTGGTGTTTCTGCTCCTGCTGTCTTTGCCACTGCAGCCACCAGCAAACAAAACTCTAGCTGCTTTTGCTGTTGCTGGGTTGGAATGCTCCAAAATGTCATAGGATACAGTCTCAGTATGTCTGAACAGCTTTAAGACTGATATTGATCTACAGCTGTGCTCAGATCTAGATATTAATTCTAGTTGTATCAATTTTAAGAAGTTATTTTTGGTTTTTGTTGATAACTTTCTGCAGGGAGGCATTACTAAGCAAAGCAAATTGCAAACTTTGAACTGACAGATACTTCTGGTACATACAGCTGCTGCTGTGGCCCCTGCCAAAGTGCTTTTGAAATCTGCTGCCTTTAGTGATGATAACTTGGCACATTTGTTGGCAATGAATTCCCTCTGTGTTCCCCAGTGAAATATAATTCATGGCATTAAGGATGTTGGTGTAGCTCAAGTGAAATACTAATTTCAAGTCTTGAGTGTGTAATGCAATAATGGGAATGGATATGATGTACTTTGGGTTTCTAGAAGCTGGGTGAGAGTTATTCTGAGTGCCACTAAAAAAGAAGGCTGTGCCATAGTTTTTGAAAAGTCTCACTTTTCATGAGGGGATACTAACTATTAGCTCTTCAGAAATTTCACTTAGCAACTATGATATTTGTAAGAATTCCATCTGGAAGGTAAAGGTTGTTTTCCAGTTATAAAGGTAGTAATAACTTGTGAAAATATAATTTTCAAATGTAGTCAACAGCAAAGACCCAAATAAGGAGCAAAAGTTATATTCATATAGGATGATGTGAGATTCATTTTTGTATTGAATTTATTAGCTCTTTCCATACTTCTGTATGTCTGTCAAAAGTAATTCTTATCAAAAAGAATTCATATGAAAGGAAATTTATGAGCAGCATGTTTGTCTGTAATATAAGGAACTGAAGGGAAGCAGTGCTTGGGAGGTATTCCTGTTTAGTTTTTTTTATATGGTTGGATAATAATGATCATAACAGTTTTCATTAAGTGTATGAAAAAGACACCATAAAGCCTAAAGATTAGATTATTTTTTCTCTAACAGCTTTTGTGCTATACTGAAGTTGTAAATGTTTTTCCTTAAGGCTTTGAACGTGTCAGTAGAAACAATTTATTTTTTAAATTAAAAGGAGCAGAGAAGGGGATAATTAAGGAGTCCAGGAAAGGAAATTAAGATCCTACATTTCACCAAACGGAAGCCAAATAATAACTATTACAGAGCAGGTTTGGAAGCCTCAGCTAATTTTATTCAATCAATGTAAAATTCTCCATGGGATGTTTTTCAAAATTGCTGAAGAGACTTGAAAAAACAGCATCAGAATGGGACAGATCATGGAATACCAGCATAGTGTGAATGTGTAGAACCTGTTTTTCCAGTGGGTATCTTCAGAGTGTTATCACTTATCAGTAAATCTAATTTTAATACCATCTCAAATAATCCTAAAGTAGCAGGGCAGTCATTCTTAAGAACATAAAAATGTTTGCTAATGCATTAATAATGAGGGTTAAACAAGAGGAAATTGTTCCAAGTTACTGTGCCTGGCATTAAAATACTGACATTTACCTGCAATTAGTGTTGCTGCAGTACTTATGGCCCAACTCATATTCAGCAGCAGTGTTAGTTTCTTGTATATGGCAAGGATCAATATTTGAATGCTGTACTTCATGATTTAATTTCATTTCTAAAAGGTAGAAAACGGAAAAATCTCCCTGGTTTATCCTGACATAAGGAAAATATTAAAATAGTTCTACTGATATTCCCAGAGAGACAGTGCAGAAAGATATATTAGATGTTCATGATACAAATTAGAAACACAAATTGCTAAAATAGTCAAATAGTGCTACTGTTGTTTTTTTTGCTGAATCTGAAGGCCTGAGATTATTTTTGGAATAATCTAAAATTTACAGTTCAGGTTTTCCCCTATGCCACTTTCTCCTAGATATTTTTCTTTCAGTATTTTTTTCTGCAAGAATACTTTCATTTCCCTTCTTGCAGGATGGGGATGAAGCCAGTTCAAGAGTTTCCCCTTGTAATTTTCAGCTGCCAAGAGCTCAATTTAAATTGCTGTTCAACAGTAAGTGTAGTTAGCACAAAGCCCTTCATACTGAAATATCTGGCCAGTGTTACCCTTTTCATGAAAGTTATGGCAAAATAAAAAGCACTGTGATTGTGGTTATAATTTAAATAGCATAAGCATTTATACTTCTATAGGATGTTCCTCTAGGTTTATTCTGATATCAGTAATTTTTTTTAAAGTTTGATTGCTGGCTACTTTTCCATCAGCTTAAAAGTGTTCCAGACACCTTGGCTGCATTAAGAAACTTTAAGTAACATTGCAGTTTGAAGAGTTCTGACTTGGAATGGATGTCCCATTTGAATCAAACAAAATGAATGCTAAAGAGCCTATGCTGTCTGATACATCCTACCAAATGTTTCATGCACGTCATGAAACCATAATGTATGCTTAATTCAGAATAAGGTGATATCTGGAGACCTAAATAAAATCCGTGTTGATCAACTGTTGCTTATTGATGTTTTATAAATGTGTTACAAAAATACAAAAAATTAAGGGGGACGAAATTGGAAGTGAGAAGTGTTATTGAAATTCTTGAGCCATTTTCTCATGTGCATTACCTTTCTCCTCATGGCTCTATTGAGAAGAACAATCTTATTCCTTAATATGCATCCTGAATGGCAGATGCTTGTCCTCTTTCTAAAGCACAGCCCTTTTATTTAGTCTTCTAAAAGTGGAAATACTATCCATCTATGAAAATAGCTCTATGAAAATGAAAATACCATCTGTGAAAATACCATACATCTATTTTGTATGGTATGTTGTGAATGCAAGCTATGCCAGTAGATCTTTAGATGTCAAACCTTTTATTCCAGGAAACAGTGCTCATGTTTTCCCCTCTTGGAGCTGCTGGCACCTACTGCTGCCCTGAGAGGGAAGGTGGACACAGAAGAGGCTGTGCATCCACAGCCTGCCTCTCCAGGTGTACCTCCTGACCCCAGCCTAGAGCTGTGCCAGCCAGGAGAAGTAGCTCTGTTTGTGCAGTGGAAAAACCAGTAGACCTTTGTTACAATATTTGTCGTTGTTTAGGTGGTTCCAAAGAAAGCATATAAAACAAGGGAAGGGGGTAAAAGTAAGATTTTCTGTATTTTCAGCAAAAATTCTTTCAGAATTAAGCTGTACGATTGGAGTTGCAGGTAATGATCCTACCCTTATTTCCTTCCCTGATCTACAGCCAGAGACCCCATCTAACGCTTTTCCTACATTTTGCAACTATTGGTTAGTACATTGAAGGTTAGCTCTTTAATTGCACTGTGTTTTATTTGTAATACAATTTTAACATAATACTGTAATTTATTTTTTTTACTCAAATTAAAAGTAATGGGGCAAAACAGATATGAAAAGACATTATCCAGCTCCAGTGGCTTAAAAAATTAGTTTTTCTCCAACATAATACAAGGCAATTGTGAAATATAGGTATGTAGATTCATGTATTAGTAATGGACATATGCATGGGCTTATTTTTAATTTGCTTTCCTATTTCAGCACATTCTTTATGAAAGGAGAAAATGTGCATCATTAACAGCTTGCCAATCAGTGTCCTCACAGGGTTTTGTAGTAATGCTAAGCAGGCTTTGTTCAGGCTAAAAGACCACAGAAATCTTATTTTGATGCAGTGATTATTGCTGAAGGGTTTTCTCAAGTTTCCATCTCACAACTACTTATTCAAATATTTCCAAACACTGCAGTTTCTGACACCTGTATTAGAGCTGTCTCATTAAAAGAATTGGCTTACCTTCTCTTTTTTCTTTAGTATTGGGCATTTAAACCAGATTTTTTAAAATGCTGTTGGAGGGAATTGAGAACAATTTTTAAATTTGGAGCATAATCTTCACAAGTATTACTTATCCATTCTTAAAAAAATACAGTGCTGCTGCTCTGACTGCCACCCAAAACCTTTCTAAGTTCCATGAAAATACTCAACCTCTAATGAGTTTTTGTCTTGGTGGACAATGGCAACTCCAGCTGTATAACAGAAAGAGTCTATTCTGCAAATGAAGATATTTGACCAAGACCTGGATAGGAATGAATATTCTTGAATAAATGAGCCTGAGTTTTTGAATGTGTCAACTCAATTTATAGACCATGCAACCTAAAAGTATAAATATTGAGAGGACAGATCAAGGAATATACAAGGAAAGTGATTAGGATGATTATTAACATCTATCTGTTAGTAAATTATAATTACTTATTATTACTATTACATTATAATGAAAAATGTTATTCATTTTCCCCCTTTGTGACTTAACAAGGATTTCCATTGTTAGAAGGCACTTTCCAACTGTTGGTGCTGCAGAGATTAAATTTTAATCCTAATTCCTCCCAATTTGCATTGAAAATATGATTAGTGTAGATGTTGTAAGTGTAATAGGCATTGCTGAAGGTTAGTATTTTCTGAACTGTTAAAGTTCTTAGAAAGTTGGATTACCTTAGTAGCCTTAAAATTGCAAGAAAGGTCATTATGTTACAATATTCCTTATGATAATTTCCCTGTGCAACATCTTCAACACTGATGGTCAGCAGAATTGAAGTTACGTTTCAGATACAATTTTTTCATAAATTGTGTTCACCTTTGATGAAAGGAAATGTTAAATAATCAGCTCAAGGAAATAACACCCAATAAAATTGGTAAAAAAAAATCTAATACTTTTTTTCTGGTCTCATAATTCTTGAACAGATATGAGATCAGATCTCAAAATCATATTGCAATCAGCTTATTCACAGGAAGGCAAACTAATATCTGAATGGGATGTTGTTCAAAGGTTTACACTGGTAAAGGACAACATAAATCCTGAATATTCTGGAGTGTGAGTTCTTGCTATATTTTGTCTTGCTTCATAATAAGAGCTTCTACAATTATTTTGATGCATTTTATGAATTTTATTCATATGCATTTGCATTTTATTCATATGCATTTTGATGCATTTAAAATGAAGCTTGTAATCCGATGAAATAACATCAGACAAGGTAATAGGAAAATATGATTCTCTGGTCTTGCTTTTTTCCCAAATTTCAGGAGAAAATAGGTATAAAGGAATAAAATACTTGTAAAGCTGCTATGACGTGTACCATGGAATATCCTTTTATTTTGTGTTGTTAGATATTTTCAGCTGCAAAAACCCCAAAGAGACATAACAAATACCAGGAGAAAAATCCCAATAAAATACTCCTTTTCTAAGCAGAATTATTTTTATTCCCTGAGAACCCTACATAAATGGTGAACTGTTTCGTTTGCTTCTGATGTCTTTCTAAGTGAATACAAGTTTATAGAATGATACTTAGCTGACATTTGGAATTTGGTTTCTAATAGGTAGCATCTGGAATCTGGTGAATAAAGTAAATGGTTCTCACTGATGAGTGAACTTTGGAGTGGATCCTCAGGTTGAACGTGCATGGGCTTTCTTCCTTCTCTTCTTCCTTTATTGTTGGAAGATACTGGGAACACGCTGAAATGAGATTATAAACATATTTTTGATTATTTTCATGCTTGTTACTTAACTGTATAGAGTCTTTGACAATAAGATAAACCAGTTTAGCTAGAGGTAGTGCAAATGACAGCTTCCCTAGCTGGACAGCTGCATTATTTCTCTTTCTTAGTTATTTAAAAAAAACCCATCTGAATATGAAATTTTCAAACTACTTATGTAAACCAAGTATTATTTTTTGGGTTATGGTGGAGTTTCTCTTTTTGAGGGAGTTCAACTTTTAGGAGAACAGGTTGAGCATTCATTGATGCTGAGGTGTGTGACAATGCTGAATGTGGAAAACTCCCAGTCATGAGTGATATTGTTGGATATACTTCTTAAGGCAATAAAAATAGCGTTTGAATTCCAGCACAGGTATGCTTTCACCAAGCTTTGTCTTTAAGGGGTTTCAGAAGAAGTTAATCTATTGTTTAAAACACTGTATTGCTGGTTGTGATAATTCACTTGAGGGGAATTTTGGAAAGAATTTGAGATGGGACTTTTGAGTTTGTTTTGATGATGCAGTTTACTTTCTTCTACACAGGTAGGAAGGGTGAGTTCAGCTCACATCGCTACAGCATGGTTCAGAAAGTCACAAGACCCTTAGTTACAAGACCTTTTAAAGAGCTGTTGACCAATAAAACACTGCCAACAAGGTTATTTATGTTTTTGACCCAATTCTAAATATTTCTTCTTATGGACCCATGCTACAATGTAAGCTTTCTTAGCCAATCATGTTTTGGCACACAAACTTACAGTACTGTGTTCTAAACTCTTTGTTTATTCCTGTAACTCCTTTTATTTTTTCTATATTTTCAACTCTAAATATTACCTTAACATGTCTCTGCTTTAAACTAAAATCCACATGCTCACTTCTAGCACCTAAGTTTGGAAGCCTTTTCCAAGGTCTCAGATGAAATCCTGTGTTTAATTCTAAGCTTTGGCTTACTGGCCCAAAGTTGTGAGAGTTCCTTGCATTTTGGATTCCAACAGCTGGTGTCCTCTGGCTCAGAAGGTAACCTTTGTCAGTTCATCCTGATATTTGTAACTAATATGTATCCATTGTAACTAATATGTATCTATTTGTAACTAATGTATCTATTTATTTTCCGAGTTATGTGTTCTGTTTGAGCTATGATGGAACTTGATGCATGTTTCACAAGTAAATCTTTCCTGAGTGGCTTGGTGTGCTTCTGTTCTGGCTGCAGGTGACTCAGGTTTTGATTATCCAGGTTGGAAAGCTGACTAAGGAGGGCTTCTGCTTCCTTCCCCTTTGTACAATTGGCTTAATGTTCCTTGAAAACCAGTGAAGTGGATGATACTGCAATCATCCTCAAACATGTCCCTGGACTGAATGAAGACATTTTCAGGGTATTTTCAGCTGAAAAATACTTCCATGTCCCGCCTTTTATGCATACACTTCATTTCTTGTTCTTTCTGATAGTACTTTACCACAGCAGACTACTTGCAAGATTTTGCACTCTGAGTCTACCCTATAGTTTCCTCAAATTAATAGGGACACTTCTTCAAATTACTTTTGACCATCCTTTTCTTGCATAGCTATGTTCACATATGATGAGAATATCTTTTTCCATACTCTTGTGAGAAATTCTCGTACATTGTTGCTAATAATTTTTATAGGATTTTTTTTTCTGCTGAATTAAAATTTATTTTACCTTTATTTTAATATGTACTGGAACGAGTTTCTTTTGCCATGTAAAAATTGGTATTCCTTGTAAAACTTTCCTCTAGTTATTAATGTACTTGTGTTATCTCTGTACTGCTTTAAAATATTTTTCTGTATAACTTTGAAAGAATAATTGATTCCATGTGTTGTTCTGTAAAACTGTTTTGCTTGCACTCTTGAGGACTGAACCATGTGACATTGATGGGGATCTTCACTGGACTCATTAACTCCATGTCTTGACAGTGCCTGAAATTTTTTTCCATCTCCTTTTGGATGCATTCAGGCTTATGAAAAGGCTTAATTCTATGTTCTGAAGTTCATGGGAAAATCAAGGCATGAATGGTGATAATTCTTTAATTCTTTCTCATTTTAAACTCAGGAAAAGACCATCTGCAGTAGATGAGTAGCTGCATTTCAAATGGAAATTTAGGTAAATATGGGTGTTGTAAATGTTAAGATTGGAAATGTTTTGTCCTGATGCTTCTAGTGATGCCCTGTCATCTGCAGTAATTCCTGTAAGTAGTGCAATTGGAGCTATTCATGGCGAAATTTGTTCCAAATTATGATTAAAGCAGGAAGCTTGTGACCCAGCATAATCTTTTTTATAATTATGTTTCCATGTCCTTGGTTTTAATCATCTGTTATTCAATATCTGAATGTACATTCAAAGCTATACTACATTCAGTTACTCAAAAGCAAATTCTTTACTTTTTTAATCCCTTAAGGAGGCCTTATTACGGAATTTATATGAGACAATAATTCTCTTATGTCTGTGTTTGTGGTGGAAAAATCTCTGTATTTCTCTATCATATTTTATTTGTGAGTACAGGATTGCTCTATGGGGATCTCTGCAATGCATTTGATGTTTTTACAGAGGCCCTCAATGTCAACATTTCATTTTTCTCCAGGCTTCTGGGATCTGGAGGCTTCCAAATCTTTGTTAGATGAGTTATCAAATACTCCGGTGTTGAAATTCATTTCCATTGATATATTGGTATACTGGTGGCTCTTTAAATATTTACTTCGTGGTTTTTCTGACTCAGATGCAGAAGAAAGTCTGAATCTATGGTAAATTTTAATCACGGAAATAACGTAAGAGTGGACTTATCTGACATTATCAGATTTTCATCCTGAAAGGTTAGCACATGAGGGTAACAAAGGATCATCTTTTCAGATTGGTTTTAACTAACCTCATATTTGTGCTATAGTATCTATAATTAATTTTTTTTTTTTTTTTTTTTTTTTTGCATTTATTTGGCTTCTAAGTCATTGCATGAGGGATGACTGAAGCTACCAGCAGTAAGTCAGGAGGCCCTCTTGTGTCTTCGCTTGTCTTCATTTCAACATGAGCATTATCTTTTCAAACCAATGGCAGCTCCCTAACATGGTTGCTTATTGAATACATATAAAAAAATCTGCACACTGTTCTTCCGTATGCCTGTAAGAGGTAAAAGGCTATGTTTCTGACACACAGTCTTTATTTAGTTGAAGGTGTATTTATTGAAGATCTAGTGTGAACCACCAAGATTTGGTGGTGTGTGTTTGTGGGGCTTTGTCTGTTTGTTGTGGATTTATTGGTGCGCCTTGTTATTTGTTTGTTTTACCAGAGTATGTGGCTGTAGAATGTTTTCCACTGGCCACATGATGCCCAGGGGATTCCTATGTAATGTGGAGTTTGTTTACAGGGGTGCACTGAATTTCACCTGTCTAGATTCTGGGACTACTTATCTTTCTAACCCTGAAAAAAATATAATCTGTTAGAGCTATTAAGAAAGTGGAGAATTATTTCAACCAAAATATGTGGCTTTTGGAATATGCTTAAAGCTTGCAACTAAGACTGTTTTATTATTTTCAGAAATAGCTTCCCTCATTTGTCTTCTCCATTTTCCATTTTTCAATTCAGAAAGAGACACCAACCAGTTGCTTGTTGGGGACTTCCATTGGGGACTCATAGACCTCTGTGTGTTTCTTTTTAAAGAAGGAATCACAAAGGTGGCTTTTGTAATATAGTTTTTTTTTGTAAACCCTTTAGTTTTTTTGGAGTGATGAGCAATGTTTTCAACACAATGTAATTTAAGAATAGGTGAGATTCTGGAAAGGCAACTGTGTATTCAGTGGATCTTAGTAGTGATCCTACTGCCTAGAGCTGCACATCAGCTTTCACTGGGTTGCTCTGCCTTGCAAATTTTAGCTAAGGGGCAAATTTTAGCTAAGGGGCAATTTTTTTTTTTTTTTTACATTTGAATAGAGTAATGAAGTCTGAGGAACTCTTGAATGGGAACTAAACCACTAGCAAAATAAACTTCTGGGGGGAAGTAAATGTTGATCTTTCATTGCATAATGTGTTATTCATTAACTCTGTATAAGTTGCTATTGTCCATTATTCTGGAATCTTTCTGTGTTTACTTCATGATAAGATGAACATTTCCCTCTCTAAAGAAGCCAGGCAAACTCAAAACTTGTGTTTATTTCACAGCATGCATAGTATTTGTCAAGGGGTTATATGTATCTCAGGTTAATCTAAATAATTTTTGACAAGTAAAAAATTGTATTCACTCCAAGGAGAGAAAAAGGCACTACATAAAATCATAACATCACAGTAGAGTGTGAGGAGAACTTACAGCTGTACAGTAAATAATTTTATTTCTCTGTAAATGTAACTCACAGTACACTATCTCTTTCTGAACTGTGTTTTCCACTCAAGTTATTTTGTAAGGATTAAATTAAATTCATTTCAGGGTACATGCTTTCAGAGATTGTAACAGTTCCTGGTTGTTTGAAATATACCATGACTTTCTTAACAGTGAAAGAAAAAGTTCAAAAGACAGTTTTCCACCTCATTGCCTCTTTTCATAGAAGTGCTCGTACTTCAAGTGCAGGATTTTATTGAATACAAATTGAAGCGAACGTATGTCAGAATGAAAATTGCAAAATTGTGTGGTGCTGTGCTTTGCTCTTTGCAAGTGGGGAGAAATGTTGTCACCTCTGTGATTACTGAGAACTCGGGCAAAAGGCTTGTGAGATTTGAGTAATAGTTGTATTTAAAGTAATATGAATGTATAGGCTTTCCTCTGCAAAAATCCTTTCCAGCATATGAGTTTTACTTGCTTCAGAACTAGCAGACTCAATTGTGACAAATGTCTGACCTTTCACAGGAAAAATGGGAAGCTTTGGGAAGATGCAAATGTCTAGCTCCCTATTCCTTGAGATGACCAGATGAACATATTTGCTTTGTGTCATTGCTAAGAGAAGTGAAAATAAATATAAATACTGTTGTAGGCCATCTAAGGATACTTAGATGTAGTGGGCTTCTGTTTCCTTCCCTTATGTAACATACTTCAGAGAGTAATAGGCTCTTTTAACCTGAATTTCATTATAGTGCTTTAATTCAAGAGCTATCTCACATCTTAACAGCATAGGATGCAATATTGTATTGACTGGTTGGTTGAAGGCACAGGACTCGAGATGTCTGTGGGAATTTTCCCAGCATTTTGAAGACATCTGTTCCTGTGTAGAGTGGAAGGAATATAAAAATGAATTATCAGTCTTTCCTATCTGAAAGTACAGAGCAGAGCTCAGGAAAGTGTTTGAAGAGGTACTCAAACCAACAGTAAAGCACTTTAATCTTTGTTTCTAAAAGTAGTGTGCACCATTAAAAAAAAAAAAAAACAAAAAAACCCCAAAAAAACCACAAAACAACCCTTTCACAATGCTTTTATGAAACACAATAAACAGTATTTTGGAAGAAAAGACAAAAGATCCATGCTGTGAGTACTTCTGCTATTACAAATTTGTTTAAAAAAAAAAAAAGGTCCAAGACTGTGCATGTGTATATGCATATTTTTAGTTTAAAAAATTACTCTCATTTTGCTAAACTCCAGTAGGAAAAGACTAGAGACAAAGTTTTTGAATCTCAGAACCTTTATTCCAGGCAAAAATAAGCCCTTTCTTTGGCAGATCCCAGAGAAACTTGGACTTTAGACTGACATTTCTTGTGTATATGTATCTTAAGGTCATGTTTACTTCTTTTTTACTTTTCCATGTGATATTAATTGCAGTGATTGACAGAAAGAGTCATGGATTTAATTCCTGGAAAACCACAGAATTTAATAAACTATCTGATAGGCTTTTTAAATTTTGAGACCTGTCCTTTTTTGAGTGTGAGACAGCTCTTCACTCAGAATAGTTTCCTGAAAATTGATCTGGTCATTAAATTCTCTTCAGGTTTGCCCAAATGTTACATAGGTTTTTGGAATGTAGAGTTGAAGTAGCTGCATGATCACAGGATTTTTTCATCTTTGATTCTGTGGGTTTTAATGCTTCTCTGAAGATTGTCTTTCACCATGCAAATAATTTCTGGCAAACTTATATAATAGATTTTCCTTTTCCTACAATGGATAAAAGTGTATGAAGCAGTAACAGATAATATTAGCTGGTATTCAATAGAGTGTTTATCTTTAAAATATTTTTAATATTGTTAACATCTCCCAGGCCCTAAAATGGTATCTAGGGAGAGCACTGAACCTATTGAATATGTGTGGTTTTTTACAGCATTTGCCACTGGTTTGAGTGATATGTTGGTGGTGTTGGGCCAGTTAAGCCTCCCTTATCTGCTTCCTTTCCTCTTTTCCTTTTCCCTCTTTGTCTAGAAATATAAGAAAATTTAGAGCTAAAAATCTCTGGTTATATCATATTGAACATCAGTTAACTTTCAAATAAATGATCTATGAGGTCTACAGTGTTTGTCTGACTCTCACAGTCTTTTCTTGTATGTATCTCTTGCCCTACATATTTAGACAGACATGGAGGCAACTGCCCTTGAGAATGTCTTAGAAAATACTAGTTTCAGGATTGACCTCTTTTTCCTCATATGGAAAATAATGTTTAATTTGGCTTCAAAAGTTCCCACCAAACTGATCTCATTTTTCAGGTGCTCACTGATTCTGCTGGGGAGATTTATCTTAACATATATGGTGATTTGTATAAAACCTTGTGGAAAAAATGTGTGGCTGTGGCTTCAGCTTTTCCTGCTGCTCTGGCTATAGAAGGGCTGGAAAAACCACACTGCATCTTCAGTTCCAGATCAGGCTGTTGCTTCAAATTCCTTTGTCATTGCATCTCAGCATTGATGACTTTGCACAACACAGAAGGTTTTCTTGGTCTCCTTTTGTATTCAGTCATGCCTGGAAATAATTTTTCAGATGTAATTTTTCTAGAGACCTCAGCCATATTAATGATCAAGAGTATCACTTAACAAATTTTGTGGTTCCTTTGGATCTAGTTTCAATTCACAGGAGTAGCTGAAATCCAGCTGCTATAAATAAAAGACAACTTAAAGCCCATGATGAGATCAGAACTCATGTTTTGAAATTCCTAGACTGTTTGAAAAACTTCTAATATTTTTTTCCTAATTAACCTGTGGATCCGTGCAATATTAATTTAATCAGCCTTTGCTATGCATCCAGATTCTGTATTTTTAACTGGAATTGCTTGTAATGGCATTTAGTTAGAGAAATCAGCAAACCTTTTACATCACAAAATACATCACTATTTATCCCAAGTAATTATCCAAATGCTTACAATATTCAATATTCCGTTCTTTTCATACCAATCCCATGACAATTCAATGTAACTTTACAATAGTGCAGGAGCATTATTTTTTGTTTCTTGCATGAATTTAGCATTTAAATGCAACACATTCTTTATCCTGTGGTAAATTATTTTTCCTAATTCTATATAATTAAGCAAAAAAAAAGTGATGTTTTTCCTCTTTAAACAATTCTAAACATTTTTTATTCCAGTGGAAACAAGATTTTGTTTTTCCTTAGAGAAAAGTTTATTACACATTGATGTAACTTTGTAATGCTCATCTATTTCTTCTTTGAAAAAAATCTTTTAATCTAACATTAGGCAAAAACTCAGAGCAGCCTCTGAGCTGTTGAAAAGCATGACTATAAATCTACAAGAGCATAATTTGCAGAAACCTTTTTCTTTATCAAGAGAACAAAAGGAAAAATGAATTAGGAAAATATATTTTCTGAAAATGCAAATGTTATGCATGGAAGACTGCGATGTATTTTCCTTTTTGTTGGTTAGCGACGCTGTTTACAACAATAAGAAAAAAAAAGAATCAGAAAGGTTATTTGTGCTTCTTTAATGGTGTACTCATAGCTGATTACGTGAAATGACAGAATAAAGAGAACAATTTCCCTCCCCTAAGGAGCTCTTATTGTTTTTTTAACAAGATTAATGACAGATATGCTATCAGCTAAGTAATTAAAGTTTCTTTCAGAAGTTTGTAGAAACGAAAAAATACTGTGAGCATTTAAGAAAGATAATTCCATGTTTAATTTGGAAAAAAGCTACATCAGTGAATAGCTTCCAATCAACAGGAGATAAAGTACCTTCAACCGAAAAAAGTTGTTGACATACTTTTTCTGAAAGTATGGTTATACTGATTTTTTTCTTACTAAACCAGGCTAATTAAGCAGGAGAAAATGTGCATTTAATTTACATGCAAGGCAATGCACAATTTGTGTGTAATTTCTAATGAATATAAAGTATGACTGGTTAAGACAGTAGCATACACATTTCAGTCATCAACATGGTATAATAGTATATGTTATTATATATATTATATAATGTGGTTTATGTTATATATGCATGCTATATGTAATTATATATAAACATTTTCTGCAAGAATTTTGATGATAAAGTACTAAGTCTCTGCTTTTTAGATACTCAGCCTAACATGTCTTTATAGTGGAGCTGCTGATTCCTTTCAAAAGGTTATTTCCACTTAGAATGAAATAAAAAAAATCATCTAACTGTAGAAAATTGTGTTTTCATTTGCAAAAAGAGGTTTATTTTTTATGTGTGCAAAACTTTGGGAGGGGCAGGTTTGGAACAAAAGAAGAATTTAGAAGCTTTTTTTATTGTCTTTGGATAACTATTTAGGAAGTCTAGAATCATTTGTGTCAAAGCTCCAATATATGTAGTACTAGTTAATATTTTTATATGAGATAAAATTAATATTTCAGCATTTCTTTGTATTATCTGTTGTTCTATCATATAATATGCAGTCTTTAAGTTTCCCATGCAACATTGAAAATTAATGAATGGTTAAACAAACAATTTGGTATTGTGGATCATTTGTTGCTTTCCATAATTAGCTCCTGAAATCACAGTCAAAAAAAACTGATAGCTTGCTGGTTCCATTGACATTCCCTGTTATTCACTCATTCTGGGGCTTTCTCCACATATGACACTTTAATATCTCTACTACACTTGTTTTGGAATCTAGAAATATACATGAATTAACAAATGGTAGTTTTGCCTTATAAGTCTTCTCAACTTTTAACTTTTTTTTTTTCCAAACATACAGATTCTGTGGATTTATAGTGGTGTGGATTGGAAGTTAGACCTTTCCTGGTATTACCCCTCTTTCAAAATCCAGTTTAGTTTTGCCATTGTACATCCACAGTCTGTCACTGGTTTCTGGACTGTTCTTCTCTGAACGTTCTATCACAGAATAAACTTTTTCACCATCTGAATTTTAGCTCCTCATAAATTTTATGAACAGCTAAATTGCATTTCTTTCACCTTTTCTTATTTCTATGTTACTTATTTGACTTTGTGTCAGTTATGTGGTGCCAAAGAAAATATTATATTTATATGTCCTATGCTTATCAACATATTTAGCATAGAAGTCTTTGCCTTGAAAATTCTGTACTACTACATGTAGATAAGATACTGTCTGTGGGTATTCAGCTTTCCCACTCTGTTCTCCATCCTTGCTTAGACTAATGGTGAAAGTATTTACAAGTAAATGTAAGAAAAAACATCAAAATCCATTTGCATAGGCAGATCAAATAAGGAGTTCATTAAATGTGCAGCCTTTCTTCCTGTAATATAATTGCTGCTGCAGCAAAGTTCCATGCTCTCTGTGGTCTGAGAAAAGCAAGATGGTACTATTTCAGATGAATTTAAATGTGAGATCAAAGCTGAGAAACAAAGAATACATATAAGTGGTTTTTATTTTCTTTGTATAAAAATAACACTGAGCTTATTTAATACATTAGGAGGAAAAGTAGGAGTTATGAACATGAGTTTCCATATTGCATCAAAAGGATATTGTGACTTACTGAAGAGAGGGAAATGGTAACATCATTTAAGATCAGAAAGATGTTTCTCATGTGGCATTGAAAGTCAGAAAAGCTTTCATTTGAAAAAAATAAACTTGAAAGAAACTCTTAAAGATATTTCCCCATGTTCTAAAGCTTATTTTCTTTACATAATCCATATCAAACCGTTTCTCATTTCACTCTGCGGAAAAACTAATCGCATACATATATGTTACTTCTAATTGATAAGGAGCATTTAGAATCTAGCAGGAAATTTTCTTTGTTTAACAGGATTAGATAGGCCCTTTGTGATTGGATTCCAAAATTACTAAATAAATTTGCAAGAGAAAATGTTTGTCAGTATTGTGAAAAATGTAGTATCACTGTAAAAGTCTTATTTTATTCATGTGAAATACAGTAAGATCAATAGAAGAAAGATTTTACCAAATTCAGAAAATCATTGCCATAATTTTTTTGTCATTGCAATTAATTTCATGTGACAGTGTCGCAGACAACAGCATTTGCTGGAATTATTTTTCTGTTTCCGATTCCACTATTTGTGTTAATGTAGATCCTGTTCTTAGGAAAAACTCTACTGATGAGAAATTTCAAGTGATTTATCTTGATTTCAATAATTTATTTCAGGGATCTATTATATTTACTGTCACACTCATCTCTTTAGTCTGAATGTGTTTCACTTTAGTGCTTTTTCACCTTTTGTGGGTCTCTTTGGTCCTGTCCCTTTCCACATTTATATCTCTGTGTGATATGGTACAGTAATCTCTACTAACCCATCTAAGGAAGCCAGCAGAGTTCATAGCATGTCATCATGTCATAATTCACCTCTCTCTTTCTTATATTAAGCCCTTTAGGTTTTGGCATAATATTTATTTTTCAGTCCTTCAAGTCTTCTGCAACCTGTCCCCTGAACCTGCTCCAAGCTGCTGTCAGCACCTGTTTAATTCCAGAATGACAGAACCTAGCTAGGGTGAATTCCCACATCTAATGTGAATGCAACAGGACTTCTGTACCCCTGCTTCACCTTTGTCTGCTAGACATACCTAGGGGCTTGCAATGGAATTCTCAGGTTGTCCAGTATGTGCAGCTATAGAGCACAAACATACACTCTTTAAAATCCACATAGGGAGTCCAAGCTCTGTGAATTTAATAGTGAGACTCCACTGATGTGAAGTGCTGGCAGGTAAAACAGAAAGCTGGGAAGGAGTAATTTCTAAGTATAGTCAGAGAGCAGTAAAAGTTTCAAGAAAATGTGAACACTGATTCTGCTTTCATTTTAAAAACAGTGTTGGAAGTTAAATTTCTTTTTTTTTTCAAGGAATCTTCCTTTAATAAGAAACACTTCTGCTTTGAATAGAATTAAAATGTTATCAAGGACAGAATTATGGAATGAAGATGACAGTGTCCTAAACACCTCAAATTTAAATCCTAGTCTTCACTTTTAAAATAATGAGCAGAACATACTGTTAACTTTTTTAACAGATAAGATCTATTTCTAATTTTGCTGTTGAAAGAACCCTGCTGTAAGTGGATGTATGTTTTATTCCGCTAAGGATTCTTTAATGTCGACAGCTGTGAAGGAAATATGAAAATCTAATGCTGCCTTGGAGTTTTTTCAGGGGCGTGTATATGTATGAAAAATCTATAGCATACAAAGCTGAGACTGACACTGGTAGTAGTGAGGGGGAAAAACACTCTGATTTAATAACAGAGAATAACAAATAAGAAAATACTACATTTTTTTCTGTGTGAGAGTCATGTCATGGCAAGCATCAAATAAACATTGTGTCTCATGTCCAAAGAAGTAAGTTTTCTGAATCTCTAAATTGTTTGAGTATCTCTTACTGATAGAAGATTATTGTCTTGGAAAGCTCTAAGAATCTGTTTCATTACCTTCCGGTATTTTCTTTTGCTTTGTTAATAAAAGAGGAAATCCATGTGTGCCAAATACTAGGCTGAAGAAAGTCAGCTGTGTAAGAACCACTGAGAGCATGAGAATGCTTGATCTACCTAGAAACTTCATCAAGAAGCAGCAAATCAAACCAGCTCAAAACTCTTACTTTTGTAGGGGCTTTGCTTTCCCTTCACCTGCTAATTTTCTCTAAAGCTGGAGCACTGAGGAATTTTTAAAAACGTGCAGTGTAATAGTTGATCAAAAGTGATTAGAATGTCTTTTAGCTTCTTGATCTCACAGTGACTCTTTCTGAATAACTTAGTGGCCTTCTATGGTTTTTTTTTTTTTTTCCCCAGTGCTGAATACAGCCTAGCACATTATTTTTTCTACTTTAAAGACTGCTCTTAGTACTTTTTTAGATGTAATAATTGGGATCATGTTCCTGGTGTGTCATCCTTATCAAAAAATTCCCAAGGCCTATTTCTTTCAGCACAGAAAAGATTTGCTAGTTGAGGGATAATGGGCTGGAATTTAGTTTGTCAGCTGTTGGATGCTGAAGTATTTTAATTTTTACATGAATTTGGGATTTACATAATTCTTGTGCTTGTATATTCTTCTAGTTTGAGAATGACAACACAAAATTTGTTTACCTTACTCTAAAAGCTTAAAATTTTAGTTTGATTTTGTTGTTTGTTGTTTTCAAGTGTTGCTGGAAGTGATTGTCATCCCATTCTTGGAAATTAGATGTACACAAAACACCATGAGAGTAATAAGGCATTATTGCTATTTCCTAAATTTGCTGCATTTCACAAACTAAAACCCAAAAATGTATCCTTGTTCTATGAAAATGAAAAAAAAAATAGAAGAAAATAGAGTGACTGTTGCAGCAAGAACATTCAACTCTTTTGTGACGAATAAAAATGTATTTATTAAGAAAAAAATAAAGAAAATGCTTAAAAAGGCTTCTGCTAAAGTATGAATGACATAATTTGCCTTGAAAATACAGACATCAAATTAGTACCAAAATGAAATATTTATATGTTTAAGGATAAAGTATTGAAGATCCTCCCTGTTGAAGACATTTATTTCTCCCAGTAATTTCTCTCTTGTAGTATTTCCTGGAATGAATTTAGCCTTTGTGGGTAGTAGAGGGGATATTATGGTTTCATACTTTAGTGCAGTAACGTTTACTACCTTTCTGAAGTACAGTTCTTAAATCACCATGCATGCAAACAATTGTGCTGTAATAAAAGCTCTATCACAGTGCCTTAAATAGTCTCAAATTTCATAATATGAATTATAAATGTTTAGCTATTATGAATTATAAATGTTTAACCACCTATAGCTACTATATAAATATAGCAACATTTTTTCATATGGACAAAAGAATTCTACCTGTCTGAAGAATAATTGTTTTAATTATTGTTAGTGGGTTTGGACTAGTTTGCATCAGCTATTCTTGCAATAATGTCCATTCTTTTTACCTGTAGGCTTATCTCTTATGTACTTCTAGACATCCATGTTTAAATAGCTATAATGGGTCAGCCATGTTCCTTAATGTTAACAGAACAGGTAATGTTTTCTGCCAGAAATATGCAAGAGACATTCTTCTTAAATCATACTGTTAAACAGTGTTGCCTAAAAGGTGAAAGCAATTTAGCTGACCTTTGATTTAGATGAAGATGTGGAATGAAAAGACCCCAGAAGAAAATATCTGGGTTGGTCCTAAATGGATATAAAGTCATTGTCTGCATTTGTAGAATCTTAATTTGAAAATAGTCAATTGTTACATTAAAAAAAAACCTTTTATAAGAGAATAAGTACTGAAATAACGTGTAGTTTTTGAAATATTTATTGCTTTTGACCAAAAAAATGGCAAGGAATGTTAATAAAATTAATATGCTATGTCATGTCAGAAAAGGGGGCTTGATTCATCCATGTTGTGATTTAGGAATGGCACTCCTCAGTTTAGTGCTTCCACTGAGACTCTCCAAAGCATGCTGCCTCTTGCTCATTCCTTCCCCTCCTGCTGTGGCAGACTGGAAAGAACTGGAGGTACAGAACTTGAAAATCATGGGCTAAGATTAGAACAATTGACTGGAAACAACGAGAGCAAATGATTCACACGTGGTTGCTCAGCATTAGCCCGCTGCTCCCTTCCAGTATCTGAAGGGGGCTTGCAGGGAAGCTGGAGAGGGACCCTTCATCAGGAACTGCAGTGACAGCACAAGGTGTAATGGTACAAATTGAAAGAGGGGAAATTTAGGTTACACGTTAGGAAGAAATTATTTATTGTGAGGGTGGTGAGGCACTCGAACAAGTTGTCCAGGGAGGCTGCGGATACCCCAACACCGGAAGTGTTCAAGGCCAGGATGGGTGTTGCTCTGAGCAACCTGATCTTAGTGGAAGGAGCCCTGCCCATGGCAGAGGGGTTGACCTTTAAGGTGACCTTTAAGGTCCATTCCAATCTCTGAACATTCAATGATTCTGTGGTTTTTCAGGAGAACTGGCAGGATTACTATAATATAAAAAGGAAGCTCTGTAAGAATAATATTTGGCCTGAAGGACTGAGATAAAATAAACAGGTTTTTCTGAAATGTTAGAGCAGTATTTTATGAAATAAATTTACTATTACACATCCCAAACTCCCACTCTGATAGAGTGCTTTTCAGGAAAGGAAATAGTCAGGGTTCTATCTGCATCTTCAACTATGCCTACAAATTCAAGGCACACGAGGAAAATCATGCAGCTCTTGCTATTGGTACATTTGTCAGTGCTGTGTGTGACTGCAGATGATCCTGAATTCTATGTAAAGTGATTCTATAATTTAAAAAGAATCTATTCTGTAATGCCAGTCCTATGTTATAATCACACAGGAAATTGATAATTTTTTTTCATTCATTTTTGAACTAGTTATCTTACACTGCAGGCAATTGAATAAACATATTCAAAGACATTTTGTAATTTCGGAAGCGTGCAGGTTTTCTGAAGTACAGTTTGTATACATAAAATATAATTCTTACTTTCCTGAGCACACTGTGAATCTTCTTTTTTTCCCAGTTGTTTAATTTTATGAGGATTGCTAATATTTTGGGACTACTAAAAAAGGTGTGGTGTTTAATTTTCTTTCTATTAAGAAGTGTGTTTTGATAGATAGTAAAGGTCCCCAGAGTGTCAATTATCCACTCATTATACACCAAAGTGAAATTTAAACTGTTAATTTTCTTCCACATAAACCACAGTTGTCTTTCACAATTTTTAATTTTCTTCTACTTTCATATAGCAGTCCCATTAAATTCACAGAAGTGTGACTATTTTGCCCTAAGGTAAAGACATAGCTCTAGTTATTTTTTTTTTTCACTTTGAAAAATATTGCAGAGCTTGAAAATAAAATAACCCTCATAGAAACAAACAAGAAAGAAGACCTGGAAAGTACTGTTAACTTTGATAGTAATGTTTCTAATCTGGGGTCAATTTGAGAAAATCCATTTCATGCTTTCTCAAATTGTCTGAGAGTCTTCAAATGCCACATCTGACAAAAGCAGGATATGTCAGGAGGTTAGATTATTTTGATAAAGTTTATATAACAGAAGACTTCGCTAACCTATTAATCAACTCCATTCAATAATAGAATGGAAAATGTTTTAGAAAAAGTTTTAAAATGTGATGGTGATTGTCCTTTTGCCATACCAAGTGTTTTTTCACTTATTTCACAAAAATAACTTGTATGCCTCTTTTTCACTGGGTATAATAGTCTCATTCCATTGTGCAAAATGAGCATTCAAATGAGAAAATTACACTCAGAAGACGCTGTATCAGGTCTTTACCTCTGCTGAGAATAACACAGACAAAGCTTAGTTTTGATCTGGTCATATTGCTTAGGAATAACTGGCTAGACAGAGATTTGTTTCCCCTATCTCCAAGTACAAATTGTACAAGTAGATGTAGTCCTTTTCCACTTGTTATGGTGTTTTGACTCTTCCAGTGGTTTCTCATCTGTATGAAAGGACAGATGGCTGTAGCAGTGCTTCCAGCAAACCTCTTCAGTCTGTCTCAACTGTCCTGTTTCACTTCCTTTCTCCCTTATCTTTATTTTTAATTTTTTTTCCCCCCACCTATCCAGAGGATTTAAGTCTTGAATAAGAAATGGAAAATGCTGTATTTTGAATCATTGACTGTTCAGTGGTTCTGACGTTCAAATGTAAGAGAAAGGACCTGTGTCCAGCAGTCAGTCTCAGGTCTGAGAGAAGCACCAAATTTAAATGCAGAATACAATGTATGGACCATTGCTTTGGATGTAATTGACTGTGCATCAGATCATCCCAAAGGAAAGATAGCTGTCACCTATCATGAAGAAAATTTTGCCCAGAGAAAGAGACAAAAAAAAGGGATATGGGTGTTATTTGCTAGGGAAAAAGAAGACAGATTATAAAATAATGGAGGAGGGTGGAAGTTATGACCTACCAGGAGTTCCTCTGTGAATTTTTGGTGTTTAGTGTACAATAAAGCTATCAATTTTTCTTTCTAGCTTCATTTTTGGAAGATTATTGATCTACAAATATATTCTCCCCAAGCATTACTGGATTTTTTAAAGCTTTATGGATTATTTGAATTTGATTTGTGGAATTTTATTTTTGTCTGCTTAGCCATAGGTTAGCACAGCATTAAGTCAACTACTTTTGAGGAAATGCAAGAATAAAAAGTCAGTTTTTCAAGTATTTATCACAAGATTTTGGAAGCATAATAGCAGATCTACATTTCTAACTCAATCACAATTAATTTTATTTGATGCTTTCCAGACTTTGGGGAATTCACATTTAATGATGAGTTTAGTTAATCTGGGTAACATTCGAATGCCAGGAGGCATCATTCTGATATGGTTCTTGTGCCAGTGTAGATCAAAATGATTAATAATTTATTGTATAAATGTCTTGGTAGGGTAGTATGCTACAACTGGTATTACATGGCTTATGTTTTGTAGTGAATAAAATTAATTACTTGCAATTGGTAGTTTAGAAAAAATTTCCTAGTGTAATAAAATTTTTGAATATAGGGCTATTTAGGTGGGTCTCATATGTCTTCATCCTGAAGAAAATATGGTGATATAAGAGCACCTAGCTGTATTTTGCAGTTTGTTTAAAACTGGTTTGGATAATGACTGGTTCAATGGAATAAATTTTGCTTTTAGATTTTCTGTATGTGACAATATTGAAGTTGACACGCTAGATGTTCATCACAATATCTATGAAAGTTATAATGGTATAGGCATATATCAGCCTGAGAGAAGTATAATACTTAGCTGATGGAGCAAATCAGTGATAAAATACAGGCTTATGGTGTAAACGTTGGAAATGTGTCCCACAGGCTTAGTGAAGGTTTGGTGATCCAGCTGTTTTAAATATCTTCTTTGTATAATTTGGGATTGTGTCAGTATAGTATGTGTTGATTCTTAAGAAGTTAATTCTTAAAGGATTATGGTGGGTTAAGTAGAAACCTGTGTATCTGGACTTAACTGTGAACATTTTGTCTCATATTCATGAGCACCCGTGGTGCGTCATGATGTCATCGTTGTCTGGGAGTCTGGTGCACCTGCTGGTGCTAGTATTCTTGGCTGTGTTGAGGGGTGAAAAGATGGGTTATAATGCATAACTTTTCAGAAGAGATTGGATGTACCTTGGAGAAAATTTACTCTTTGGTTTTGATGATCTAATAATTTCATAAAGGGGTTCCCGTAGTGACGTGTTAGTGGGCGTGTTAGTCTAGATAACATATTAATATGTTATCTAGACTATAGGAATAGTCTATAAAAACTCTTCTTAATATGAGAAGAGGAGAAGGATTTTTTTTTGTCCCCCTGAACTTTATGGAGAAGTAATTAAACTCTGATTTTGAAGTAAAATAATGATGATTATCTTTCTTCTTTGAAGCAAGTTCGTAGTAGGAACTGTCAGAGAGTAGCATGTCAGCCTTGTTAATGCAGTCTTAGTGGTTCAATTACTATACCTTGTACTCTATCTGCAAGTTTAATGTCTGTGTTTTGGGTTTTAAAACCTGCATAGATATCTTTTGGGAAAGAGACAAATAGAAGATGAGTGGCTGTGAATTTTGTTGAACATTTTACTGTTAATTTCCTAATGTAAAGGACCCAAATATCATTATTTATTGTATGTCCACTATTTTTTTGGAGGGGATTGTCATATTGGACAGACAGTTCTACTTAATTGATAATGAAATGATTAAAAAAAAAAAACTAGTCAATGAAAAAAATCTAATTCATCAATGTGTTGTTTGCTTCTTAGAGCCCCCTTTGCAGATGCAGAATTCTTGTATAGTAGTAATTTAGTTAAGCTGATAAGGGAAAACTTAAATGGTACCTCCATCCATTTGTGGATGTCATAGTTTTATTAGCTTTGCTTGTGTTTCTCCTTACCCAGCCACCTTAGTGCTGAGATTGTTATTGTCATTGCTATTGATGTCTGGGGCTGAATGGTTGATACTGCATGATTCTGATATTGGCTAAACTGAAGTGTTTCCACAAGTCTTGGGATTGCTTGCTCTCTGTGAATTTGTTAGAATTTGTATTTCTTCTTCTATTTGAAGTAGTCTAGAAGTAGTTAGGTTAAGTAGGTATTGCTGAGTGTTTTCTAATTTTTATTGATATTTGCATATTGATATGCATGGTTTTAAAATGTCGATTTCTATTAGATGCTAAGATATAAAGCAGTAGGCCTGACATATACCAACGTGAATTTTAAGTAAGAGTCATCATTCCTTTCAAGAAGTGCTGGAATAGTCAGAAAGGCTTTGTTTTTACCCTCCTCTTCACCTTATAGTTGAAGCTTAAAATTAGCATTGAAAAAGTAATTGGTATTGAGCAGCCTGTAGGTTCTAAGGAATTGACAGGTATGACATTAGTTTGAGGCATAAAGAGACCACAGTCTTTGAAAAATGCATCCTTTTAGTAATGTTATGAATGCAATTGTTGGCAGATTTCGACAGCAGCAAGTTAAATAGCTATGGCCTTTCTAATAGTGTCACTGTAGCCAAAAGGTTTTAAGGGAATATGAGACAATTTGATCAATGAAAAGGTCAAAGAAGAGGTGCATTGGGTGTAAAATTTTAGGCTTTTTTTTTTTAGTATCACTTGGATGAAAATTAACACATAATTTTAGGGATTGACTTGAGTGGTAGGAGTGCTTTGAAGTTAAATATGCTGTAATTGCTTCTTACTGGTGTAATTTTGATTTATTATACCCATTAAGGAAATATTCTTGTTCTTCTGTTCTTTATATTCTTTTTGTATGGCTGGTACGGGAACCAGAGGTTGAGATAGTTCAAAATTTGAGTGAAAGCACTGTTGGCAAATGTCCCATTTTGAATGTCTTGCTATGAATTCTAAGTCTTAAAAGTGAAAACCATGTTTCTTACAGTGCTTCTTAAAACAGTCACTAAAGAGTTGCCTGTCCTTTGCTAGAACTAATCTCTGATTTGGGATAAGGTCATGTCTGGAATATTTAATTCAGGAAGATCTAGAAGAATCTCAGTTTGACAATGTGTGCTAAATATTAAATTTTACTTAGGAAATGAAGGATTGAAATAGAGAAAAAGATATGCTTAAATAACACGATGAAATTGAACTGTCTTTGTATAGCTTACTTAAAAAACCCACAGTTTTTTATAGTTTCACAAGAAATAACATAGACATTCAGATTTTCTAATTTCTGTACGAGTAGTAATTTTCAATAATTTCACTTTTGAGGTATCATTCCCCATATTTGAGTGCGCTGTTGCAAGTGAATATTTGTATATAAGCTGAGGAGTGCAAAGTTGCTGTGGTGGGCATCTTTGGAAGGTGGATAAAACAGGACGGTTTTACATTTCAGAGTACCCCTTGGCTGATGGCCATTAGCCATACAATTTGTGCTAATGGTTAGCTCTTGCTCATTTTCAATCATTATCACTAAGAAGTATTCCAGCAGATGGTCCTTAATGAGCATCCCACATGAGCTGTGGGGGTCCAGCCCCACCCCAGTGGATGCTGGGTCCTCAGTGCTGGTGGATGTGGTTTGCCTCAGCTGATGGGGCTGAAAGTAGTGGAGGGGGGAAGAGTTTTCTGCTTCTGCTGAATGAGGTTCACGGGGTACTCGACAGAATTCCACAGAAACAGGATTTATTTGAAATAGTATATTCAGACAATAAATGGGGTTTGGGCTGGTTGGCTGAAAACATGGAATAATGAAAAAGGTATTTTGTCTTTCCAAAGATATCAAATGTAGTGTCAAAATTTTCATGCGTATCTTCACTTAAGTATAGTTCATACAACCTCAAATTCTGGGAAGAAAAATAACTATGTTCTCAGAGGAGTAAGAGATGGTATTTAGAGTTTTGACATCTGGTCTTGCCTTCAGCTACTCAAGGCTCTTAATGTAAGGGATTGACATTAAACTACTCCCTGCTTTTCTTTGTTGTATTCACTGAATGCTTGAGTTATCAAACACTTTTTCTTTCAGAGAAACAGATTTTAGATTATTGGCATATTTATAGCAGGAATTTTTTTTGTTGTTGTTGTTGTTTTGCTCACTTTTTTATTGTTCTTGCTGTTTTTAAACATAAAAATCAGGCACCGGATTAAACTTGGGATTTTCAGCCACAAAATCAGGTTTTCTAAAAGGAGGCCTTATTCTCTGGAAATTTATAATCTTACAATAAAAATTTACAATCTTGATATTTTCCCATCTTCTGGTGTTCATAATTTAAAAACATAAGGACTAATTTAAAATTTTCAGTAGTCAAATGAGCATAAAATTACTTTGCAGCATGAGAATACACTTATTTAAAAGGAAGTAGTACATTTACAATTATCAAGTTGTTTCTACACAAGGATATAAATGCATTTTATATAATAAATTGGCATGGGAAGTAACGTGGAATCAGTTCTCATCTAAGGTCAGAACGCGCCAATTCCCTCCTAGGCTTGAACAAATATTACATGAATGAAGGCTCTTGTAAAATGTTATGCTTTGAAATAGATTTCATTAAGGGTTTCTATTTTTTTTCCTTTATGCCTATGTCTTTCCTCAAACTAATAACCGATAGCTTATTTGCATATAAATAGATTTCACTATTTGCTGAGGCTGAGACCTAATACGTTTCCCTTTTTTTTTTTTTTTTTCCGCGGCCATTGTTAAATAAGGTAGAATATTGCAGTGATCAGCAGCCATGAATTGTAATAATTTTCTTGGCCAAAACTCCTTGCAGTGCTTCACTTCTGTGAAGACCTCAGAGTTTAGATATCACGCTACCAAAACCATGATACATCTGTTGCTTCTATAAAGGTGTTTTTCATGCTGTCTCAGAAGTACTTACTGATAGATGCTAGAACAGGATACCTTGATATCTTTTCTTGCCATTTCTAACCTAGTAGTATGTGGATATTTTTGTAAGGGAAACATCACACTGTGAATGAATATATTGTAGTTGTCTTTTTTTTTTTTTTCTGGGTTATAGTGATCTCATGATTTTATCCAGTTTTCTTTAAATTAGAGAGTTGTGTTAAACAGAAACCTATAATGGTACCATTCTGATATACATCAAAACAAATACACCATTTAGTTATACACCATTAAGGATGTATGAAACCAGACATAACTCTGACTGGCTTTTATTTACTAAAAAATAATGGTCAAGTAAGACTGGATTAAATCAGCTTACGAATTCTAAATCCCTTTCAAAATATACAAGATGTATATTCAGATGTATTATCCAGAAAATGAGTGGAAGAAATTATTCTGTACCATAGTATAACCCCAGACCTACAGGTAAGAATAAACTCCAGGTTTATTCATATGCCACTATTTATTCAGTAGCTGCTCCTTCAAAATGCTGCCTCTAAATGAAGTACTAGCTGTACAGTTCTTTACAAGACTCCAAGAGAAAGATAAACTGAGTGACTCAACAAAACTCCTTAATGCTTCTTGGACAGTAATTTCCTGAGCCTGCAAATATTTTAATTTTCGGTGTCATCTACCTCTCACCAAGAAAAATCAATGAGTTCTGTATGTGTGTGTTCATTCATGATGTAACCACGAAAGTGCTTTTAGTGGTTTTAACCTGTGTCCCTGGAAGTTATTTTGCCAGCAGAGGTCACTCAGGGTAAAGTGAACAATTGCTTCATCTTTTAAGGAAGACAGGAACTTCATTATGAGCCGTGAGATGTATATTGAAAAGCACACGTCTTCAAAAGCACCCAGGCAGCCTACACTTGTTGTTCCTTTTCTTCAAATCTTTCTTGCATCATATACTGAGAATTAAAGATCAAGCATATAAAAAACTTGTAGTCTGACAGTGATGCATCTGGGAATGTAGTTGGTGAAATGTTGGCCTGTGTAAGGGTAGTGATTTTTTTACTAAGCTTTATAAGCCAACACAATAAATATGCAAACTACTTCATGTATTGCTTTACCACAAAGAGGTAGCTTTCTGTGGGTTACCCTAGTTTTTTGAACAAAGTCTGATCAATCACCATTAACAGCTTTGTTAAAGGTTAGTAAGTAGCAATGGTTACCTAGGATTTATCATATCACATGCTTTTTTTTCCTCCCCCTGCCTGATGACTCTGTAAATGCTGTTCTTGTAACAAGATTTTCTTGTTGTGTATATTTAATGATAGCTAACACTTTTAGTTACAAATGTATTTTAAAATAGATTTCATCCCTGTCATTTGTGTTGAGGCAGTTTTTTGAGGAGAAGGGTCTATTCCCCATGTAATATGAATACAGTGAGTTGTGCAGTGAGACTGAGAATGCAATGTAGGCTGCTGTGACAAAAGGGTACATGGCAGGATCTGTTTTTATTTGATAATCATGAGCAAGCAGAAAATGCCTATCATGCTGTCAGAGCTCAGGGACTCAGATATTTTTGAACTGAACAAAAGTAGTTGGAAGGTGATAAAAGTAGAAACTGATGTTGCTGTTGCACTCAGTTTTCCAAATAGAATTTTCTTTAAAGGCATTATCAAAATAAAAATGAAGAATTAGAGTTTTAATATATTGTAATTGTCATGAATGTTTTAAATATGGCATGTCTTTCCTGGACACCAATCAGAAAATGTGTCTAGTTCTCAGTCCACCAAAAGAAGCCCCATTATCACCTCTCTTTAAGTAAAAATGGGTAGTGTTTTTAATATAACAGTGTGACTGGTTAGATGATTAAGCCATTTTGAAGGGGTTTCTCAAACCATTTGTCAACAGAATATTGCATGGTCTCCAGGTGAAATATAAGAAAATTTATTTTAGTGTTATTAATGCTACTTTTTGTGTTCTCTTTTCTTTAAATACAAATGCTTGAAGCTAAAATCTACGTGATTCCTTTGGGACATTCACAGGAGTCCACAGATTTTTAAGCTCATACACAGTTGAGTTGAAAAAGTAAGGAGGTAAGGAATAAAACTAATAAGCTTTTATCTATGTGTCTTGTTTTTCTATAACTTGAATCTTTATCCAATGTAAACAACTTCTGAATGTTAAAGGAAGCGTCTGGCATTGAGTTACTTTCTATTTCATTTAAACTTTAAGAAAAAGCCATAAGAGGTCTGTGAAAGAGCTTGTTACAGGTGAGAGAACTTTTTTTTGTCCTATTGCCATTTTTGCTTGGATGTCTTGGTTATAATGTTCAAAATTTTTACAGTTGCAACCAATCATAAGGGATGAAATATTAAGAAAGAAAACAGTAGATCTTTGTACTCTTCTATATCTGGTCAATGTATCTGGTATTCAAAGAAAAAGAAATGGTGTAGTTTTAAAGTTGTTCAATGGGAAATACTGGATTTAATTCCTACTTGAGACTAGATAAATGCAAATATATGCATATATCAACAACAGTTTAGGTAGTCCAGAGAAGAGTGAAAAGAAAGGGATTAAAGATTTGGAAGTTAGACTATGAATGGGCTAGAATTGTATTCAGAAATATAATACTGTAGTTACTGGTAAACCTGCATCTTTTGCATTTTTAAGTAGATGATAGTAAGAATGTTTGTTTTTTGCTATCGAAACAACTTATTCCTTTTCTTTTACATGTGACTCTTTATCCTTTATTCTCGTATCCTCTTTGTTCTTGGTGAACATAAAAATAATTTACATTAAACATGCAAAATAGTATCAGTTTCAGTCAGACTAGGTCCATAAAACGCTTTTGATTAATGTATATGTTTTGTTGTATCCAGCTACACTTCCACACACTGAAAGAACTAACTCAATAAGATGCTTTTACATGCTTCAGACCCTAAAATTAAAACAATTAACTATTTTATTTTCTTTAAGTGTTTTCCACCAGGGATTCAAAAGCCTCTTAAATTTATAAGTCTGGTTTTTATTTCTCTCTCCTTTCATACTCTGGATTCAGAGGGGCTATAATGGCACCCCTAACTGTTCCACTGCTTAAGTAGTCAATGAGCTTAACTGGTTTACAGAAAGAGTATTGTGGTTAAGTGGATATCACCTTTCATCTTCTGGAGTCTTTCTTTCACTGCTTGCAAAACCTTGCTGTGATGAAAAATGATCTTGCTACTATGTTTCTAGAAAAGAGGGTATAAAACCCCTTTCCTACTGCTGTTTAGAAGCCTATACCATAAAAAAGTATTTTTATTTCTACCTTTCTTCAGTATTTTTGTCTGCATTAATCTAGAATTTAAGCATGACTCTCTTATGCTTTTATAATTGTGACATAATTGGAATAATCAGAGACCATATATGTATTTATCTACTTTCACAGCCTAAGCAGAGAATTATAAAAGATGTGCTTTGCAGCATGTTTAGAGGTTTGACAAGTCAAGGCTCTAGTGAAAAATGGTTCTTCAGCACCTTGTTCTTGTTGTATGCCTCAGACCTTCCTAACCTAGGCTATTATCTCCTAAGCTACAGAAGTATCCCTTAGATGAGCATCAAAAGCTTTAACCTTGAAATGAGAAAGATTACTGGTATAGTCACAAATTACAGAATTATCCTTTGTAAAACAGAACAGCTCATTTACAGCTTTCAGCTTGTCATCTGTAGAAAACCTTAAAAAAAATAACCTTGACATGACAATCATGCAAATAATTGTTGTAGGGTTTTCCCAGATGGGGAAAGAAAATTTGCATTCATTCTGCGTACCATACCTACCCATGTTCATGGGCAGATAAAAGTTCCACAGCCTTCATTTTTCTCCTGAGCATCTCATAATCTCACAGGTGTGGGAGAGGAAGGGACCCTCTTTGCTGGTGTGTTGGACACTACATTGAGCCCTCTCAGAAGGGGACACTTGATAAAGACCAGAGGGAGATAATGCTGGAGCAGAAGACAATTTGCTATACGCATTGTTAAAGAAAGGATTTACAACACTGAGTGCAGCAAGAACTTACCAAATTACACATTGAAAAAGATGTAGGTGATATGTATAGATGTAGGGTCTAAGGCAGCCTCTGAGCAGAGAGGGTCAGCCCAAATTCCTCATGTTTACTTAACTGAAACACTTAATATTATTATTGTCCAGTAACGTTTTTTGAACAAATTATCTACCTTGTTGAAGGGATGATTGTAGCCCCCTGAAAAAAAAAGCTTCAGGTTGAAATATTTAAAATGATTTTTTGTGCTTTGTTTTCCTGGTAAGAAAACATGTTGAGGTACTTTTTTATTTTTGTAAAGTAGTTTTGGAGTGGTTTGATATTCGTTTTACTTAAAATATTCAGCAGTTTTTCCTGTAATACTTTTTTTAGAGTTCTGAAAATATTATTGTAGCTTTCTTATCATAAAGAAAAATCAGGTGATACTAGTTCAGTAAGGTTCTGTATATGTTCCTATGCAATATTCTACTTTACTTCTTAATGTTTTATTAAAATATAGATTAGTTAGTAATAAGTCTTTGTTATTTGGAATTTTGTTTTTATCCAATACATCACTGACAGAAGTATTAGAAGAATAAACCTCTTGCCTCTTAGATGTGAATATATTATCTCTATTATACATTCATTTTCACATTTCTTGCTGCTGCATCAGAGTTTGGGGAAAGGAAGATGAGAATATATCCAAACACCACTTTTCAAAACTCCCCTATGAAATTGCACTTTATTTTATTTCCTCTAATACACTTTTCTTACGCCTCAAAATTCGTTCACAGCAGATTTGGTATAAAATGTATTTGTAAAAAATATTGTAAAAGTAGCTACCAGTAATGTAGTTGAACAAGTAAAGAATTTGTGGATAACAAGTTCTTTTCTCATTGCAAAGAAAAAATTGTGCTTCTGAACTGGTTTGTATTTTAAATCTTGTATTTGCAAAAGTAATGATTCTCCAGACCTCTTCTAATGTATTGGAATGCTCAGAGTGTGAAACGAGAAACACAGATTTTCATTTGAAATTACCCATTCCTTATGTTCTCAGCTTTTTTTTTTTTTTTTTTTTTTTTTTTTTTTTTTTTTTTTTTTTTTTTTTTTTTTGCCCTGTAGCATTGGTTGACATTTCATGGAGAGTCAGCTACCATAGGGCTGGAAATTATATAATTACAAGGATCACCCACTTTTCTGATTTTTTCCATTACATACCAATTGTAATGCAGACATATTTTTCATAGGTATTTAATTTCTAATGAGAAGTTTTTATTCTTCATTGACCTGTGATTAAAGTGTGGCATTTTAATAAATAAATGGAAGTTACTTTTGACATAATTCAGCTCAGAAGTTATGCTTGATATGCTATGCAAGTGTTTGACCTGTGTCATGTGAGTCACAACATAACTTAGAATATATTTTATGATAAAAATCTGTGTCGTACGGGAAATGCTTAATGTTTTCAAACAGGTATAATATAGGAATAGAAAAAAGATTACATGAAGCAGCATGTCAAATTCTGTCTTTTTTAGTTATTCAAACAGTGGTAGTGGTTTAAAAATAATAAAGTTAATGAATAAAGTAGACAAAATATTTTTATAGTATTAAAACATATACAAGCTTTGGAAAAGGTGGTTTGTTCTTGGGTTTTGTGGGCTTGTTTGCTTGTTTTAGGTTTCTAGAGTAAGGTCATGATAAATTATAAGACCAGAATACTTGTTGGGTATCAAAATATGGATGAATGATATTCAAAACTAGAAAATGTGTTCATGTTCTATGAACCTCAGCAGATCTTGATCATAAGATAGTCTATATTTTTCATTCTGTTTAGATCAACCTTGATCCTGACACACAATTCTGAAAAAATGGGATTTTGATCCTTTTGTAATAGACTTCATTGTTTAATGGAACCCTACACGCAGTCATTTCCTGATAGTCACTTAAAAACAGTCACTTAATATTTATCCCAGCAATGCCTGGGAGCCCTGATCAAGGCTCTGTTGTGCAAGTTGCTGTACAAACATACGAGGTAAAGATCACTGAGAAGATAAGTGTTACGTGCCTGGGCTTGGGTGTAGATCTGAGAATAAAATGGAAAATAAATTCACAGTGAAATTCCAGACTGATACTGACAAATTGACAATTATAAAGGGATGATTTCCTATCTAGTCATCTTTATGTAGTCATCTTCTACTTTTATGGTTAAAATTTAATTAATCATGAAGCTTCTGTCCTTCATTAACTACACACTGTAAGAAAAAAATACCAGTCGCTTGGTAACGTAGCTTGAAGTGGTTTGCAATTATGCAAAGCAACATAGTATTTGAATTAGAAAAGGATGGTATGACTCAAAATTTATCCAGGTGTTATCATAAACTTAGTTAATATTTCTCAGAAGCTGAAAGGCAGCAAAGTACCTGCAATGAAGTAGATCTGAAGAGAAAAGGGCCTGTGAAAAGGACTGTTGTTTAGCTACCAGATAAAGAGAAATTATGAGATATTTATAACCTCACTGACATACTCTTTGCATTTCAGGTGCGCTATAACTACTCCTTTGCTTGTGGGTTAAATAATAAGCAGATGATTTGTGATTCCAATGGACATTTTCGGCTTTTTAGTGTGGATTCCCATGTATATTTTTTGTATATGTTCACCAATGCTTGGTCTTGAAAGTCATGCTTACCTTGGTACCCTCCTCTTTTCCCAGCTTGTACTTTCTCTCTGCAGGGCTTTGCATCTCCCCATGTATCCACAGACTCAGGTTCTTGCTGTTTTTGCACAAGTGGTATTTAAGACAGACTGACAGTCATGACAGTCAGTGTACCAGCTCCTTAACTGAGGACATTTAAGAGTGAAAACTTATGTGGACTTCTAAGAGAAGTAGAATGTTTCTGTTTCTTTAAGGAAAACAAATTTGTTTGTTTATATGGCGCAGCAAAAAGCAGCCAAGGGATGAACTGTAGGGTAAATGACTGCTTCAGTGCTGAATGTGGTGATCCATTTAATGTCTTTGATCATGCTGGGTTCCAGGCAGGACAAGCATTTTGTGTGTTCAAGGGTTTTTCTAATATACAATGGATAAATATTATTTTTCAGATGCACAAATGTTTTCTGCTGATGGAAAAGAACATAATCAGGAAAACACAATTTTTTTTTCCTTTGAAGAGTGCTGGACAGAAGGTAATGAATAGCTTCTGAATGCAAATCAGAAAAAATAAATGGTTACAGAATGCACACATATTTCAACAATTTTTAATCACAATTTGTAAACATTTTATCTTTCGTTAGAAATAGCTTTCATAACTTTTTATGGCAATTTAAATTAAGTAGTTCCTATGTCTAAGATACTGAATGATTTGCCTCAGTGTGTTCATGTTATTTACCAGTCTAGTGAAGTTCATCAAGATGTTCTACTTGATTCTTCTTCACTGATTGGCCAACATCACTGACTTGGAGGAAATGTGATGGTGTGTTGTAGTGTAAACCAAACCAGTCATTTTTAATTCTCTGTTCATCATTTGTTTCAGATACTATAGACAATTATTGAAGTGATAGCTTAGCAGTAATCGCAATACAGATGTAAAAGAACATAAAGAATAAAGCAGAATTCAAGTTCCCCCTTGAAATTTGGAATTTGGTCAATAATTTCCTAATATTTCCCCTTGTAATTTTAAAAGTCAGTAACCTGAGGCAGAGGAGCATATTAAGCACTCTTGGAATAGGAGGATTTTCTTTTCTGAATATTTTAAAGATGGCCTTGTCACAAGAAGGTAATATTGTTTTATGAAGTAAGGAAATAAAGTAGTATCGATTTTTAAAAGAAGGAACAAGGGGCAGTTCCTCTTGGAAGTTTGCTATTATTTTTGTTGACCTGAGGGAAGAATATATTTATCCTAATTATGCCCCATAGAAACCATTAATGCTCTTTCTACTAATCAGAGGAGTCTTAAAATTTACAGCAGCATTCATAAAATTTAGGGAGCTGACCAGCAACAGTAATTCAATCATTTTGCATGTGTTTGTATTTTGAGAACAAAGAGTGCTTTCCTTGTATTTAAGGGGTGGGGGGGAAAGTTGGTGTGGGTTTTTCCCCCTTTAAGGGAAGAATAATTGAGTAAGTTTACAGGAGGTTGGGAGTTTGCCTTAATGGAAGTACCATGTTAGAATTTCCCCTTGATTTGATAGTGTACACACTATTTTTATCCTGTTCGAAGAAATGTATGTGTTTGTATAGTGTCCTTGGTGAATAAATTTGTGTTCATGCATCACTTCTGAAAGAAAACATACTTATAGGTGTTTTGATTTTTCAAGCTGTGTTTAAAGAAAGCAACCAGAAATACCCCAAACAAAATAGCAAAACTGTATTGTGTGCACTCTTTTCCCATTATTAACTATTTTACATGATATTTGTAAATAATACAATTGAATCTGCTTGACAAACCTGAACTTAATTATTCTAGTGATGCTTACCATTGGGCTAGCCTTTAGTACCAGCTCATAAGAATACTTTCGGAGAGCAATCATTTTGTTTCCAAATGCATGCAATTTGATTAAATAGTGAGGTATAGTAAATCAGATTCTAGTGCATTATTGTTCATCTCATTGGAGCCATAAACTACGTGGTTTATCTCTCAGTACTGTGCTATAGCTCTGCTTCAGGCTGAATCAGAAGGAGACAGAAAACTTATCTGAAATATATTTTTCTGCAGCAATTGGGTGAAAGACTTCAGTTCAAGTTTGAAGTCCTGCATAATGGCATTACAAAGTTATCTGCAGCTATCAGAAAGTATATTTTAAAAAATTTTGTTTCCCCAACAGCTAAACTGCCTGAACTGGTGGCATTTTAGATTTTTTACTGCTGCAAAATTAGGTTGCTTCAGTGAAGGGCTGTGATTTTTTTTTTTTTCTTTCTATGGAAATTTTGTAATTTTTGAAATTTGTTCAGCATATTTTCTCAGTAATTCTCAGAATTTCCAGAATTCCTCCTCCTGCTAAGTGTGGTCATAAATTTTATTTAGTGTTTTAGGCTGTGTGCTATTGCTGTTGGGAGGTTGTGCTTAGAAATTTTTCTGGACCTCTGTCTCTACAGCATTAACCACTTCCAGCACTAGCTTCAGACAATTGTGTGTAACTTTCAGGGTTGAGACTATCTTAGCAAGACTTTCATAGATCTGCTACTGCAAAAGCAGGAGAAGGCCTGCTTTGCTAATTTGTGCTTTTTCCATGTGTTGTACTGGGACATGCAGCTGTTGCTCTTGGTGAGGTGGTAAGGAAAACTTTATACAAAATTCACTTGGTTTCTAATCCAGAATATAAAAAGACAAAAGAGAAACAGTGAAACAGTGTCATTGAGGTTCTGGAGAAATGCTTGCAGAGTACAGATGGGGGGGTTTGTTTGGTATTTTTTGGTTTTGGAAGACTTAATTATCTCATTTTCCCACTATCATTTTTTTTTTTTTTTTTTTTTTTTTTTTTTTTGGTGGAAAAAGCATTGCCTGTAACAATCCTGGAGGATTACTCTGTTGAAATGATACTGTAACTTATAAATAGGACAGAATCAACCACAGTAGTATTATAATCAAACCGTCATTTGTTGTTTTCTGTAATTAAATTGGTCTCATAAATATAACTGGTTCTGCATCATCTCCTAAGAAAACAGTAGAGTTATTAAAAAACAATAAAAACCTTGTCACTTTGTCCAATAATTTAACACATTGAACTATTTGTGTTTTAAACTTTCTTGGTAAGAAATCCCATTCTTCATGTCCTTTTTTAAGTAACCTCCAGCGACTAGATATTTAGACAGCTTCCTTAGTCAAAATGGAAAGCATTACTTGGGAAATAGGTGGCTCCCCCTGGATTTGTAGTGGGGTGGTTGTACAGTAAAATAATAAGTATGCTCTCTTTATAATTAACTATTGAATGTTGTTTTTTTTTTTTTCTTTTGTTGTAGTAAATCTTTACATCTACAGTTCTAAAAGGAAATCCTCAGTCTGCTGCGTATTAAATTTCCAGATGCTATAATACTATTTTTTGCAGTATAGTCTTTGACTTTCTGACATTTTGTACTGTCAGAACTGCGGCAATGATCCACTGGTTTATTTTGTCTGGTCTTGTGACTGCAGAGTACCAAACATGAGCATTAATAAGAATCCTTGTATAAAAGTTTTGAGGGCCCTCAAAAATTAATAAAGACTTAATTCTGAGCATTTTTTGGCAGTTTGAGGGGGTTCTATCCAGTCCACCAATGCTAACACTTTACACCTGTGTACTGGTTTTCCTAATAATCTCATAAAAAGATTCAAATCTCTTTATATTTTCTAATGGTCTCATTAAAAGCTTTTGAAAGATCTAGATAGAAGTGTCCACTGGTTCTATGTCCAGGATTTAGCATCCTCAAAGTATTCTAGTAGTAAAACCAGCACCTGATACAATTAGAGAACTTATGTTACTTTGTCCCTGTTTCATCCTTTTTTTCTGTGAATTTTTAAACTGTTTTAACCTTGCTGACCTGGGATACCTAATGCTGAAGTAGCAGCATTTGCAGTCTCGAATTCTCAGGTTATTTTCAGTGCCTTAAAAAACCCAAAACAAACCAAGAAAGCCTGAAGGGAAAAGATCCATTGATTTCTCTGGTAGAACGAGGGTCTAGAAGCAAAACCTTTTATTTTAGAATAATTTTTTCACTTTCATGTTAATTAGACATATTGTTTTATCACAGCATATCCTATGCATTAAAGTGAAGGCAGCAAAACAAGCAAATAAAAAAAGCTTGAAAAAAAGCATTTAGCTGTCAGTAAATCTGTGCTTTAGTACTTTATTTGGCTGAACATATAGCACAAATTTTCTGTGTTTTGCATGTTCTTAACGGGTGTAAAATCATGCATAGGTAAACAGGCACATGAAAAGACAGTAGGGAATATAGTAAGAGTGGAGGTGAGATACCTGACTCTTTCAGAGGTCCATAAGAAAGTTCCTATGGATTTCAAAAGGAGTGATGTATTTACTTTTTCATACATCCATCATTCCTTCCAAAGGCAGTCAAACATAGTCCTTGACTGTTCCATCCAACTTGACTTCCCTGTTTGACTTCAAAGACTTTCTATAAAGTCAGCAAAGATGTAGACATATCTAAGAGGCAAATCAATCCCATATATGCATTTATTTCAGCTGGCATGGGACATTCTTTGCAGGGGCACAAGTGTCTCTACTGACTGCAGAACCAGTGTAGTGACATCCAATTTATAATTGCACAGGTAAGGTTAGATCAGATAGTCACACTCTGTGCTCCTGAGTGATTTCAGTAGAATATTATTTTTAGTATAAAATTTGTCAGCTACTCCTATCTCCATAGACTGTAAGACCTCCAATATGATTAAAATTAAATAATATATATATATGTTTTGTACTTTTGTATACATATGTATGCACACACCCAACTAAATATTGGGATTGACAAAAAGAAAGGCTGAAGAGTTAGTTTGTGGTTTTGTATGGAATATGGGGAGTGCCTCCATGTGAATAAAGCTCAGGTCACTTCAACAGAGATTTCCCTGTGCACAAGTTTAAGACCTAAACCTGAGTTCTTTACATCTGTAATCACTTTCCTTTTTTAAAATGTGGAAGTTGTACAACCACAACATATGTCCTTATGGAAGTAATTTGTGACCCACAGAGTCGGCAGTTTTTAAATTGCTACCATTTATGGATGTGCAAATGTAAAGATTCATTGCAAACTTGAGCGAGCAGGTTGGATTTGAGAAATGTCATATCAATTTTGAGGGTGCCCTCAATGTGCTTTTTATCTACACATTGGCCTAGGCTGTCTGAAGATCAGGAATTTCCTTCAAAAGCTAAAATTCTTATTTTTAAAGCAACTGCCTTGCTCTCATATAGCTTAATCTAGTAGATTTGTTCTGTATTGTTAGAAAACAGCCTTTTAAGTTACAGCTGAAGTTTGCAAGGAATATGAGAAATATGATGACAGTATTTTTTAGGTAAGGTGCTTCAATGGATTTAGAAAAAAAAAATGATCTGCTTAAAAATCTTTTTTTTTTTTTTTTGCAAAATACAGCTCTATGAAGTAATTTCCCTGTTAAAATGGAAACAGCATAAAAATGCACTACTGTTCACGTTTTACCTTGGCTATTTGACTCTTGGCAGATTAAAACATCTTCTGGGGTATAAACAATGAACCTCTGTTCTTCCAGAAATGTTTGTTTTAATTGGCTTATAGATCCACATCCTGATGCAAAATTAACTGCTTCAAGCCCAGGTTGCTTCCCACATGATGTAGTGGTTACATACCCTATATTGAAAATTGGAAATGTAAATGATCCCTGAAGGGACTAAAATATATACCAGAGCAATTGCAAGACTTAATTAAAATATGCCTTCAACCACTCATAAACACTATTAGATTAGATTTAGACAGATGGGATAGATTATTATTATCATTATAGGGAAAATACACTATCATGACAATGAACATTCTCCCTCATCTCATCTCCCTTTGTAAACCTCATACCAATAGGAATCCCCAAGCTAAACTTTGCTGTAATAAATAACTTGTCCGTAAAATTTTATGGGATTGCAAAAGCACAACAAAAGACATATAGTTTAAAAAAAAATCACCAAGAAAGGAGGAGTATATTTTCCAAATCTTGTCAAATTTATCATATAACTCACATTGCAATAATTGCTGCAAAGATGTCTCAAAATTACAGGAAAACTTAGCAATGGCCTTTAAAAAAAAAAGAATACAGATAGAGGTATTACCTCCTTTCTTATCAAAGAAAAAAGGATTAAGACCCAGATTTTTCAGCTGATTGTGACTCTTTTAAGTGTTTTCAGCCCAAGGTAAGTCTGATTGTTTTGCTTCAGTATTTTTGGACAGTGATGTCACACGAGAACGGAAAGCTTTCATGATTCTGCTTCATTTTAGATACAGACAAAGTGAAATGACACAACCCTGAAAATCTGCTTACAATCTCCGGCAGAAAACAGGTACAAATAGCTTCTAACTGTAGTAGTTACATGAATACCATAAAATTGAAAATAATGTGAGGAACCTCTTTTTTGTCACAGTAATTTTTGGCCATATTAATTATGAGGGTCATTATCAACAAGCGCTGGCCTGCTACTGTGAATTACAAGAGTTTAACATTGCAAACATTTGCAAAACTATTGTGGAAGTGCAAATTTATGTATATATACACACCTACATAGCTGGCAAAAATGAGTTTTAAGATGCTTTAGTTTTTCCTTAGAGCCATTCAGTAGACTGTGAATTTAACATCATAACAAAGAAACCTGTATATGGCTGGAGGCCAGAGGTAGTTTGTTGCTCTCCTTTAGTCATTACTTGCAGTCAAGGTGCCTTTCAGGAAGAAGGGATGACAGATTGGTAATGTCCCCACTATCAGATCCACTGTCATGGGATGTACTTGTCAGGGGACAGCGGGAGATAAAGTGCAGGGGGATACAGGTGGAGCTTTTCCAGCACTGTAGCAAGATGGATGCACCTATTGTCACTGCTCCCCTGCTTTTCTGTAGCCATTAGTATGACAGTGCTGTAAATGATTGCCTGACATAAGACCTGTTTTGAAATTTTTCTCTTTCTTGAACTTGTCCTTTGAGCTTTTCAACAGGATATAGTTGTCTACCACCTCAATACATTGGTCTTTCTGATTCAAGCTCTGCTATCCTTGTACTGGCAGAAAATTTGATGTACTTGTAAGAGAAGAAGGTAATACTCAGGTTAAACAGCTGTGTTAATGGCTGTGCATGGCAATGGTCTGTTACGTAATAGTGGTGCAGGTCAGGAAGATTTTTATCAGGGTGAGGAGAATTGTCAATATAATTTAACACATCAATTTACTGTAGCAACATACTTTGCATGCTAAAGCTCTTTATTTTGCTTATATGTTTCCCTCTGGATGCACTACTCAAAATGAAAAAAGAAAGAGTTCACTAGTTCTGCTTGAGATGATGCTACGTATCATAGATCATCACCATGCATTACACAAATTAAGTGCACTGGAATCGAGAGCAATCCAAAACAGAAGGGCCAGATTATGAAAAACTCATTGTGCTTCCATTCTAATAACTGCTTGAAAATATTGAGTCCTTCAGAAATACTTTTGAATTTAATTATGTTTTCAGGCTTTACCTTATAGCAGCTCATCATCTCATCAATACAGCACATTTGGGAATACTCGAAGAGAAATATTGCAAATTGTTTGGTAGTGTCCACAGAATGTTGTCATATTTCCAACAGAAACTGTCCTCTTCACTCAACAAAATATTCTCCTACCTTGGCAGGTGTTACTGGCAGCTACAAGTATTTATGAAAATGTATTTGGCTTTTGATTTGAGATTTATTATATTTACTACTTTTTTTCAATGTGATGGTGTTTACTTTCTTAGGTCAAGCTGAAAAAGAGGTGCTCTCTTAGCTCACTAGCTTATTAGTAGCCATGTCTTTTTGGGGGAAAGGTGGCCATTTAACCCATGCTGAGTCTTGTTCACAAGCTTATACTCAGCAAATGAGTTTCTAAATATATAAGGAATTTTCTATATTCATATTCCTATGACATACTCTACCAAATACACATATGAGGTAGTGTGGATTTAGCTCTAAGAGTTTTGCTTCTGGTTTAAACCAGACTAATAAAAGAAAATCCTACATCAATGTAGAAGGCAGACTTTTTAATGGGTGCGGACAGAAGAATATGTGGACTCTCAAATTTTGAATCTGTATTTCTGATTTTACAAAAATTTTCATATGCTAAATTTACTCAAGATTTTTCAATATTGTTTTGCTATTCCTTAAAGAATATGGAGAGAAAAATATCTTTAAGAAACAGAAAACTACCATCACAAAAAATTGTATTAGTTAATGTGAGAAACTGGATATTGTATGTGTCGATGGAATGTTTCTACAAAGCTAATAATGCTACTATAATTTTCTATGTTCAAAAATAGCTACAAACAAAGAAATATTAAAAATATTATTATTGTTATTCTATATTATATATTTATAATATGTTATAATTAATTTTTTTTTTGTTTTGTTTTCTGGGTTTCTTTTTGCTTTTACTCTTACAAGCATGATAGTTGATTAAATTTCCAGAGCTAGATGGAGTTTATAATTGTGTCCTTAATGAAATTCCTAATATTGCTAATGATACTTTCTTTTTATCTTTTTCCAAAGGGCTGCATGAACTCAGGTCATGGATAGCTTTGATTTATGACAGCAGTCATATTTATAGTGCTTGTTAGTAATTTGGAATTGTTTGCTTGGGCAAATTGTTAATGTCAAACTAATATAATTTTATTGATGTAATTATTTCTTTCATCATAGCAGTGCCTGCAAGCATATCTATAGTTAGTTATATTAGCATTCTGTTCTAAAACTCATATTTCAAGGATTTATAAATTAGCATTAGAAACTTGCTCCAAGCTAAGTCTCCATATATAAAACAGAAGCAATGTATACAGTTGGGAGAAGTTTTAAAAGACTTAATCTAGCTTCTTTTTCTTTCTTTTTTTTTCCCTCTTTTCTTCCTCCCATTATTTCTTAAAGGTGAGCAGAAAGCCTGGAAGAAAAGTGCCAACAAAAATGGGCTTGGGTGTATGGAGTTAAGAAAAAAAATTCTTCTTTAAAAGGAGGAAATATCTTAATGTAAATCCTTAAGTTATACATTTCAGAATGGTCATTCAGAGAGGCCATGGCAGGCTCAGGGTTGTGGAATTTAAGCTTTCTCCATGTATTGCCATCTAAAAAACTGAATCCAAAGGCCTGAAGGTATATTGGCACTTAAAAAGTTCAGTGTCTGAGCAGACATTGTTAATGAAAAGTGTGGGAAGGAATGTGTGTGAA